>NC_092342.1:240994166-242370000 GCF_046630445.1 Rutidosis leptorrhynchoides | reverse complement strand
AAATCCAAGTTATGTCATTCGAGTGGATTTCCAAAAGATCAAAGTTGAAAAATCTTGATTGGCTAGTTTGGTTAACTAACCCAAGTCATTATCTTAGCATTGTGTAATTGTGTTCGTGTTTTGTATTATTATAGTATCTTGTAAGTAGTTTTGTTGCTATCTTCGCAACGTTCGTGTTTTTTGTCCTAGACGCAATGTTGTAGGACTCTCGTGTACTTATTGTTTGAGTATTAATAATATTGTTGGCCTATCAAAAAAAAAAAAAAAAAACAAAGAAGGCTCGTTGCCTATTTTACTTTTATAAATATAAGGCTATTGTAATAAAACTCAAGTATCAGTTCATTTTTACTCATTCAGTATTATAAACAAGTTTACAATTATATTAATTTTATCATGGTATCAGAGCTTTGGTGCAGATCAAAGATCAAAACACAATATAGCTTCAATCATTTACCAAAAATGAAGTTGCCATGTCAAAAATTGACGGTAGCTCAACCCATACTCACGTTTCTAACGATGAGTTAAAAATCAAACTTACCAGAAATGGTCTCAAAATCAATAGCCCCAATATTTACAATTTCAAACACCATAAATTGAATCTCTTCGATCAGAATCAGATAGGGTTCATCGCTGCCCATTACCACCGCAGTCAACAAACCAAACCATTTAGAGAACTTAAATCAAACTTAAGGTGTACTTACTGTGTGAAATCGAAGCACACAAGAGAACAATGCTTTCAACTTCTGGGATATCCCAAATGGTGGTTCGAAAAGCACAAGCAAACCAGAGTAAGGGCAATGAGGATAGGTAACCCTAAGGCCACAAGCAGCTGTAGGCTGAGAGAGGTGGTCATGGATTTACTGTCGAAGAGAAAAATGCCGGAGTATGTCACAAAAAGGGTAACCCTTCTAAACCAGAATCATTTATATTCTTTAAGCCCAATTTTAATTTTAATGAGACTAGTTATGAGCCCAATAATAATAGAACAACTTTATGCAAGTCCCATTATAATATGCAAACTGATAGAGGTACGTATAAAGATTGTTTATTTAAATCTATTAAGCCCATTAGTGAATTTATTAGGGCTGATGGATCCGACAATAATAAAGGATCATACCAATTTAAACCCAATAAATGTTCTTAGAAAATAAGCCTAAACCTACGTATTTTAAACCTAATGTAAATGTAAATAAAAATCCTATTTTTAACACAAGAATATTAAAAGGGGAGGTAAATGTAGTTTCAAATAATTCAAAATCTAACTCGTAGATTTTTGACTGTGGTGCTACTCACACCATGACTTTTGATAAATTCAATTTTTGTTCCGAATTAAAACCACGGGTTAATAAAGTTCAAACTACTAATTGAGGTGTTGTGCTAGTTAAAGGGGGTGAAAAATTGAAATTACTCCGACTATGAAATTATTTAATTGTTTATATATTCCATCTTTGTCTCATAAACTGTTATCAATTAGTCACGTTACGAAAGAATTAAATTGCACTGTTCTATTACACCCCACTTTTTGTATCTTACAAGATATTAGGACTGGGGTGATTATTGGGCGTGGTACCGAACGGGGTGGGTTATACTACGTGGACGAAGTAACCCAACAAGGTACCGTGATGCTTGCTCACGAACACCTACGAGGGAAGCTTGGTTATGGCATAGGAGGTTGGGTCACCCATCTGCCGGATACTTACATGCCCTATTTCCTAGCCTCTTTCCATCCAATGTTACTAAAAATTGTGAAACTTGTATTTTGGCCAAAAGCCACCGAAGTACATTTAGACTTAGTAATACTAGAAAAGATGTACCTTTTGCTTTAATTCATTCTGATGTATGGGGTCCTGCACCGGTTATTGGGGGGAGAAATTTTCGGTACTTTGTCTTATTTATTGATGACCATTCACCTGATTTGGATTTATTTTTTAACCCACAAATCAGAAGTTTTTGATAAATTTTCTCACTTTTATAAAATGGTGCAAACTCAATTTAATAAAAACATACAAATGTTAAGATCCGATAATGTGGGTGAGTTTATAAACTCATCAATGAAACTCTTTTGCGAAAATAATGGGATTATTCATCAAACCTCGTGTGCTCATACTCCCGAGCAAAATGGCGTAGCCGAACGTAAAAATCGACTACTTTTTGAAATGACAAGAGCTTTATTAATTGAATCTAAGGCTCCGAAAAGTTTTTGGCCCGAAGCTCTTGCTTCCGCTACCTATCTTATCAAATGATTACCTACTAAAGTTTTGGGCACAAAAACTCCTAAAGATACCCTTTCTCAATTTCATACCCTTCCGACCTCATTTAGCATTGAACCTCGCATATTTAGATGTTCCGTCTTTGTTCACATCCCAAAAAGTGAGCACACCAAACTAGATCCATGTGCGGAAAAGTGTGTGATGGTTGGTAATGGGATCAACCAAAAATGGTATCGGTGCTATAGTCCAAAGAAACGTCATGTCTACACTACCATGAATTGTGACTTTCTCGAAACTGAATATTTTTATAATACCCAACTCACGAGTGAGGGGGAGAAAGAGGATAATGACACTCTAAGTTGGATAGAATGGATACCTAGATCCGAAAATATCCAAACATCAACACCAAACTCATTTCCCGATTCACCAAACACATGTCCCGATTCACCAAACCCATGTCCCAATTCACCAAACTCAAGTCCCGAGTCACCAAACCCAAGTTCCGATTCACCAAATACTATGCCACAAGATTCTGAACCCACTGAAACCTCCTCAAACAATGAACATCCAGTTCAAGAGGAACAAAACAACATAACTCACGAGTGAGGGGGAGAAAGAGGATAATGACACTCTAAGTTGGATAGAGTGGATACCTAGATCCGAAAATATCCAAACATCAACACCAAACTCATTTCCCGATTCACCAAACACATGTCCCGATTCACCAAACCCATGTCCCAATTCACCAAACTCAAGTCCCGAGTCACCAAACCCAAGTTCCGATTCACCAAATACTATGCCACAAGATTCTGAACCCACCGAAACCTCCTCAAACAATGAACATCCAGTTCAAGAGGAACAAAACAACACAACTTCCGATACCGCAAATGAAAATGAAACCACAGAAAGATATGTCTTACCTCAGAGAGTCAACAGAGGTATACCACCAAAGAGATACTCTCCAGAAAAAGAAGCTCAAAGATCAAGATACCCAGTTGCTAATATTGCACAGGGGAACTTATCAAGTGAAGCACAGAAATTCAATTGTGCTTTATATTCTGAAGACATTCCAGCTACAGTTGATCAAGCAATGAAATCTGATAAATGGAGAAAATCTATGCAAGAAAAGATAGAAGCACTTAAAAAAAATGACACATGGGAAAAATGTGTTATTCCTCAAGAAAAGAAACCTGTAGGATGACGATGGGTGTTTACAATCAAACGAAAACCAGATGGCACCGTTGCCAAAGGATAAACTCAAACATATGGAATAGATTATTCCGAGACTTTCTCACTAGTTGCGAAGATTGATACCATCAGGGTTCTTTTCTCAGTTACTGCAAATAAAGATGTAACGACCCAACCCGTTATCCAAACGATTAGGCAGCAAATATATATATATATATATATATATATATATATATATATATATATATATATATATATATATATATATATATATATATATATATATATATATATATATTATTTACAGTAAGGGTGCGCAGCACGCAGCCCTTGATGTGCGCGGCGCGCACAAGGCCTGACAGCCCGCTGTCCAGATTTTCCAATTTTTGTTTAAAGATCTCCCACTTCCCGACACTTTTAGATGAAATGACTTTCACAACACATTATAATATGTAAAACTAACACGTTTCAATAATAAAACAAGTTTTATGACACTGGGCCCACATCGGCCGTTTTACGACTTTCGTACAAAATACAAGTTTTCGACTACATGAGTTTAAGCTCCAAACAAAACTACGAGCATGATGTTTGGGGATAAACTACCCAATCCTAAGTCCAAAACCAATAGTAATCCAAGCAAGCATCAAAAGGGGAAATCATCTAATCCCGAGCATACCCTTGCCACGTCCGCTTCCGAACCTAAAAATGTAAACAACGAGAGGGTAAGCTAATGCTTAGTGAATGCAATACTTATACGCATACATACATAATTCAATCACTTGCATACACCTACACAAACAACACAATATCACTAGCAAACCGCAATAAATGAAATAATCATATGTACAATGCTTGTAAAACTTACACACCCCAATATACACAATGTTGACATTCTACTCGATGGTGGCCGACGAAAAGCGTAACCGAAACGTTAACACTTACCAACACATCGCAACACGTACGTGGCCGACGAAGAGCGGTAGTTCATATACATTAACCACTCACCACTACGCACAATGAGGCCGACAAAAAGTGCAACCGAAACGTTAACACTTACCTCAATCACAAGGATGGCCGAGGAAAAGCGAACCCGCTTACTATCCCACGTTAAGTGGCCAACGAAGAGCGAATCCTCAAACGGATAACACTCACCACTTACCCCAACACACACATGTGGCCGACGAAGAGCGATAGGTCAAACATTAATCACTCACCACATAACCAAACACGCACATATGACTGACGAAGAGCGATAGGTCAAACATTAATCACTCATCACATGCCCCCATTCCTATTTGTGGTCGACAAAGAGTCAATCCTTCTGGATATCACTCACCACATAACGCAAACCAAATAGAGTCAACGAAGAGCTATCCATACGGATATCACTCACTATATTTTCCCAACCAAATTGTGGCCCACGAAAAGCGTATCCTACCGGATAACACTTGCCACGTTGCACGCAAGCAACCAAATTATATACATAAACGTATAAATATTCCACTCATCTCGGTTACTTGAAGAGCCAATCCCACTTGAGCTCCTAATCGTCCAAAAGTAAATCACCTAAGTATTTCACAACAAATAAGCTAAACACTCTAACTTATGCCCAAAACACCATAAGTGCAATTTCGACCCATTAGCACTTACTTTCACTTTGACTAAGTCAAATCTCACCCGAAAACCCCCATAATCACAATCGACTAGTGATTATGTTCCAACAACTCATTTTACTCAAGGTTTCATCATCAAAACATATTACTTGCATCATTTGACACAAAACCCATTTTGACCTAATCTCAAGTCAAAACACCCATTTCGCAAGCTTACACAATTAATCACTTATAACCTAAGTTAACTAGTGATATTAACAGTCGAACATGATTATCAACTAATCAATTTCATCATCCAACCCAAAACCCACCAACAATGGTTATCAACACCATTTACTAGCTTAACCATCCATTTATCAACTAGTGTGTTTACTCAAGAACACCCAAATCAAAACCCTAATTATGAACAATAATCAAACTATGAAAACTCGGAGTTAGAACTTACCAATACTACCACAACATATCTAGGAGTGAGGTGAACAACTTTAACACTCGAGCTTTTGATCGATTCAAGCTCCTTCTTCCCCAAATCTCTCTCTAGAAATCTCTTTCTCTCTAGATGAAATGGGAGTGTTTGTGGATGTGAAATATGATCCAAAATTGGATCCCAAATTGATAATATGGCTATACATCTGGCCTCAAGTGAAAAGACCAAAATGCCCTTCATTTACCTCAAAATAGCAAAAAGCAGAATTCTGTCGCAGGTTAGGTGCGCGGCACGCACCACTGCCTGTGCGAAGCTCGCACAAGCTCACACACAGTCTGTCAATTTCAGTTTACTTTAGTTTGATTATCCAACGTTTATGTACACCTGTTGTAACGACCCAACTTCGTTTTACCAAAAATACGCCCTAAAAAAAATTGCGAGACAGTGCATCTAGACGGCATCCAGTTATATGGACGGCGTCCAGCAGTAAAGCCCAGGACGGCGTCCAAGCAATTTGGACGGCGTCCAAATGAACTAAAAGTTCCTGATCAGTTTTACAAATTCACGCAGGCGGAAAACCTGCTTCCCGACACTTTTAGACGAAACGCTTTTTACAACATATAATGTTAGATGAAACTAACACGTTCCAATAATAAAACGAGTGTTACGACTCTGGGCCTACATCGGCCGTTTTACGACTTTCGTATAAAATACAAGTTTCAATCCCAATTTACATTTAGATGAGTTAGGACTCTATAACCCAACCCGATACCAAGAGCATAATCCCGGGGACTACCAAATCCCCAATCCGCATCCACATATCCAAAAGCTACCTCATCGAGCCCAAGCGCTCCTACGCAACTAGTCTAACAACTAGCTAGCTTCATAACACAATACCTGTAAAAAGGTAAACAACGAGAGGGGTAAGCCTAGGCTTAGTGAATGCAATAATTATACATATACATATATAACCTACTTACTTGCAATCACTTACACAATACCGCATACAAGCTAGCAATTCGACAACCGTGCAAACATCATGCATAAAACTAATATCCGCAATTCACAATAAGCTAGCAACACCAATAGCATATAGTTCATAATTAAATATGCTAATACAAAATTCACACAACTATGGTTAACCAATCGTACAAGGGAACGGTACTCATAAAAGACCGTCAGAGTTCATAACATCCATTAGTGTTACTTAATCACCGCGTAATCACTAATCCCACGGGTGATGTCTTGAACACCGCAACTAACTCACCCCCATGACAATGTGGCGTCTTGAACACCGCGACGATTCCACATGTCAATCAAAACAATGAGTGGTGTCTTGAACACCGCGACAATTCCACTCCCATGACAATGTGGTGTCTTGAACACCGCGACAATTCCACATGTCAATCAAACCAAATGAGTGGTGTCTTGAACACCGCGACAATTCCATTCCCATGACAATGTGGAGTCTTGAACACCGCAACAATTCCACATGTCAATCAAACCAAATGAGTGGTGTTTTGAACACCGCGACAATTCCACTCCTATGACAATGTGGTGTCTTGAACACCGCGACAATTCCACATGTCAATCAAATCAAACGAGTGGTGTCTTGAACACCGCGACAATTCCATTCGTTACGTAGAATGTGGTGTCTTGAACACCGCGACAATTCCACATTCCACGCTACACAAATAAATACATTATATACATACACGCATAATTATTTCACTCACCTCGAACTTGAGCAATACAAACCATGCATGAAATCTCCACCAAATGCAACCGAGCAAGCTTTTACCTATAATACATATATAGGTATACAAACAATCAACATACATTCTCTACAAGAGAATTCGACGCCAACACCTTTAACAAAGGGTTTATACCTACTTCCACAATCCGCCCATTTAGACACCTAAAGTAGACTTCACCAACTACCACTACGGGTGGTAATTCCGACCCATTCAAACAAGTACACAATAACACTTAATGTACTTAATCATACAAAACCAACCCATAAGTGCAACTCGACCCAAATTGCACTTAACCACTAAAACAAGTCAAGTTCGACCCATAAGCACCATTACTAGTGATTATGTCATAAAATCACCAATTTAACACTTAACACCAATGTTTGACTTTCATTGACCAAATTATGTTTAACTCACTTTGACTTGTCAAATTACACCCAAAGTACCTACAATTACTAACAACTAGTGATTGTATCTCAAAATCATCATTTGACACCAAAATTCAATAACACTTGACCCATTTCAACACAAAACCCATTTTGACCCATATTAGGGTTTACACCCCAAAATCAAGTCAACACAAACCAAAATTACTAGTACACAAGTGTTCTAAGGTTTAACCAACACATGCAAGATCCAAACTTACAATTTCATCAATCGAAACCCTAAGTCACCCAATTAGGCTTACTTACATGAATCTTACCCAAAAAACCCCCAAATTTCACAATAAATGGGTTTATAACTCTAACTAACACAAACCCTAACTCAAACATGAATCTTAACAATGAAATTCGGATTTAGAATTTACCATAACAATCAAAACGTAGCTGAGAACGAAGGGAACAACTTTAACTCTCGCGACTTGACCCGATTCACACATCTTCTTCCTCAAACCAAGTTCTCACTCTCTAAAATCTCCTTCTCTCTCTAAGATAAGATGAGAGAGATGTGTGGATGTCAAAATGATCCAAAATAGGATCTAAAACTAATATTAAGGCTACAAATCCGTCCACATCTGAAAAGACATAAATACCCCCTTTTAATTTATTAAAATTCCAACAGCTGGCCCATCAGACCATTTGGACGGCGTCCAAAATGGTTGGACGGCGTCCCATATTTCATTGGTGGACGGCGTCCCAAAAACTGGACGGCATCCCACTGAACTGAGACTGAAACTGAACAACAACTTCTTTCAGGGACTAAAATTGTCTGAGTCTGATTCTGATGTAAATTCTGAAAATGCATAAGTATTAGGTAGACTTTTAGTGGCGCTTTCTAATGCACACATTTACTGACACTTTCAGGAACACTTTCTAATGCATAAAATTTCAGGATCTTACACCTGTACACTTGAGTTTAGGGTCTTACAAAAGAATGGCCACTTCACCAATTTGATGTGAAGAATGCCTTTCTGCATAGTGAACTAAAAGAAGAAATCTATATGGAAGCTCCTCCAGGATTCTCCAGAAACTTCAAACATCGGGAAGCTTGTCGACTTAAGAAATCTTTATATGGGTTAAAACAATCCCCACGGGCTTGGTTTGAGAGATTTACACTATTTATGAAAAAATATGATTTTAAACTAAGCAACTCGAATCATACTCTCTTTTTTAAACGAAAAGAAAATTTAATTACATGCTTAATCATTTATGTTGATGATATGATAATAACAGGAAATGATAAAGAGGAAATTTCTAACTTAAAAATGAATTTATTTAAAGAATTTGAAATGAAAGATTTGGGCAGACTTAAGTATTTTTTGGGGATTGAGGTATTACGATCCCAACCGGAAATATTTATCTGTCAAAAGAAGTATGTTCTTGATTTTCTTGCAGAAATAGGTATGATTGATTACAAACCAACTGATACTCCAATGATTCCAAACCAGAAGCTATATATGGAAGATGGAGCTGATCTTGCTGATAAAGGGCAATACCAAAGGATGGTGGGAAAACTTGTAGCGACCTGAAAAAATCGTCATTGACGGCGCCGTCTACTTAGGTCCCGTTACGTGGTCATAATTATTTAAAACAACGTTTGACCAAAAATATGTCGTATTCATTTCAAATGTAAAGATGTTTCAAAGTTTACAAGGTAGTTCAACGACTAAATGTGTTACAACGTTTTAAGTACAAATGAAACCTATGCGACACAAATTAAAGTAAAGTCAAAAGACGCTCCATGTATGCATGTATAATCGACATCCAAGCAAGTATTAAAATAGAGTGCGGAAGCATGTATCACCTAGCGTTCAAGGAACTGAGAAAACATATAGAAAACTGTCAACGAAAAACGTTGGTGAAATCATAGGTGTATTAGTAAACGTTGTTTTTGAACCACAAGATTTTGTATTTCCATAACGTTGATTATCCAAATCATTTACATTCCAAAGTTGTTATTCATTTGTGGGGCACCCAATTATCAAGACTTAACTGTATACGTACCCCGTTATCATAGTGTTAGAACCTACACTATATACTCGAAAATATATTTCATCCGCTAACGGTATCGAACCATCCGAATGAGGGCTTGTCAAGCCCGTATGGATCCACACAACATAAGTTCACGTTTACACCCTGCAAGTGTAACTAATGATAATTGAATTGAGGCCTTTTTGTTCTAACTCGCACGTGGAATGTTTGTTTTCGTACTTGTGTTCAAAGCATTAAAGTATGTTACGTATATGTTTCTCATCCCATAATTCAAAGAGTAAAAGTTGTTGAAAAGGTGGGACTATGATCTCACCTTGAGTGCACGAATATAAATGTACTTCACAAGTAAACATGTGCATGAACAAATGCTAGTCTCGACCTAAACAAATAGGTTGTATCAATATCGGTAAACACGGTCGATCAAAGTTGTTCAATTAGTCCTATGGCTCGTTACGACTCGATTAATATAGCATGTGAGTCAAATTGTCAAGTTTCATGCAAGATACAAGTACAAGAGAGAGGCTATAACGATTAATCGAAGTATTGGTTAGGTTTGAATAAAAGTCAACTTTGGTCAAGTCAAAGTCAACGAAAAAGTCAACACATTCGGGTCGGGTCTCGAACAATTATAATCATATATGAGCATGTTAGAACAAGTTACATGTTAATCGGAGGTGCGTAGCATAGTTGAAATTAAACGTGGAATGACCAAGTTGGACAGAAATCTGCACTTCATTTGGACGGCGTCCAAGGACTGGGACGGCGTCCAAAAATGTACAGATTTCTGCTTTGCTGAAATTTCACAAATGCACGAATCAAACTTCAAACAATCACTATTTATGATCCGGAAACAATCAAAACATGTATCTTATATCGTCGAAAAGGTATTTTGACGAGGAACGCAACTAAGTACTTATCATCAAACAATCTCACCTTTTACAACAACCAATTTCACATTAAATGCTCATCATTAATTACATTCAAGTTCATTAATTACATTCCATGATTAGGTGATCCAATTTACATATATGATGCACATTCGTAGAGATCCATAACTACAATAACGAGTTCGGAAAGCGGTTTTGGAGATATCTTCACCCTTAACCCTTAGTTGATGATAACCCGAGCGGAGATCGATTTTTGAATATACACGAGACCCTTGTAGTTGATCAAAGAGGTCATCGATGCGTGGAAGAAGATATCGGTTCTTAACCATCAATTTATTTAGTTCACGATAATCGATGCACATTCGTAGGGATCCATCTTTCTTTTTGACGAATAAAATCGGAGCGCCCCATGGTGAATGGTTAGGTTGGATAAAACCACGGTCAAGTATGAAATGTCCCGTTCTTATTGATTAAAAACGTTCCATATTAATTGATTTCGTTGCGAGGTTTTGACCTCTATATGAGACGTTTTTCAAAGACTGCATTCATTTTTAAAACAAACCATAACCTTTATTTCATAAATAAAGGTTTAAAAAGCTTTACGTAGATTATCAAATAATGATAATCTAAAATATCCTGTTTACACACGACCATTACATAATGGTTTACAATACAAATATGTTACATCGAAATCAGTTTCTTGAATGCAGTTTTTACACAATATCATACAAACATGGACTCCAAATCTTGTCCTTATTTTAGTATGCAACAGCGGAAGCTCTTAATATTCACCTGAGAATAAACATGCTTTAAACGTCAACAAAAATGTTGGTGAGTTATAGGTTTAACCTATATATATCAAATCGTAACAATAGACCACAAGATTTCATATTTCAATACACATCCCATACATAGAGATAAAAATCATTCATATGGTGAACACCTGGTAACCGACATTAACAAGATGCATATATAAGAATATCCCCATCATTCCGGGACACCCTTCGGATATGATATAAATTTCGAAGTACTAAAGCATCCGGTACTTTGGATGGGGTTTGTTAGGCCCAATAGATCTATCTTTAGGATTCGCGTCAATTAGGGTGTCTGTTCCCTAATTCTTAGATTACCAGACTTAATAAAAAGGGCATATTCGATTTCGATAATTCAACCATAGAATGTAGTTTCACGTACTTGTGTCTATTTTGTAAATCATTTATAAAACCTGCATGTATTCTCATCCCAAAAATATTAGATTTTAAAAGTGGGACTATAACTCACTTTCACAGATTTTTACTTCGTCGGGAAGTAAGACTTGGCCACTGGTTGATTCACGAACCTATAACAATATATACATATATATCAAAGTATGTTCAAAATATATTTACAACACTTTTAATATATTTTGATGTTTTAAGTTTATTAAGTCAGCTGTCCTCGTTAGTAACCTACAACTAGTTGTCCACAGTTAGATGTACAGAAATAAATCGATAAATATTATCTTGAATCAATCCACGACCCAGTGCATACGTATCTCAGTATTGATCACAACTCAAACTATATATATTTTGGAATCAACCTCAACCCTGTATAGCTAACTCCAACATTCACATATAGAGTGTCTATGGTTGTTCCGAAATATATATAGATGTGTCGACATGATAGGTCGAAACATTGTATACGTGTCTATGGTATCTCAAGATTACATAATATACAATACAAGTTGATTAAGTTATGGTTGGAATAGATTTGTTACCAATTTTCACGTAGCTAAAATGAGAAAAATTATACAATCTTGTTTTACCCATAACTTCTTCATTTTAAATCCGTTTCGAGTGAATCAAATTGCTATGGTTTCATATTGAACTCTATTTTATGAATCTAAACAGAAAAGTATAGGTTTATAGTCGGAAAAATAAGTTACAAGTCGTTTTTGTAAAGGTAGTCATTTTAGTCGAAAGAACAACGTCTAGATGACCATTTTAGAAAACATACTTCCACTTTGAGTTTAATCATAATTTTTGGATATAGTTTCATGTTCATAATAAAAATCATTTTCTCAGAATAACAACTTTAAAATCAAAGTTTATCATAGTTTTTAATTAACTAACCCAAAACAGCCCGCGGTGTTACTACGACGGCGTAAATCCGGTTTTACGGTGTTTTTCGTGTTTTCAGGTTTTAAATCCTTAAGTTAGCATATCATATAGATATAGAACATGTGTTTAGTTGATTTTAAAAGTCAAGTTAGAAGGATTAACTTTTGTTTGCGAACAAGTTTAGAATTAACTAAACTATGTTCTAGTGATTACAAGTTTAAACCTTCGAATAAGATAGCTTTATATGTATGAATCGAATGATGTTATGAACATCATTACTACCTTAAGTTCCTTGGATAAACCTACTGGAAAAGAGAAAAATGGATCTAGCTTCAATGGATCCTTGGATGGCTCGAAGTTCTTGAAGCAGAATCATGACACGAAAACAAGTTCAAGTAAGATCATCACTTGAAATAAGATTGTTATAGTTATAGAAATTGAACCAAAGTTTGAATATGATTATTACCTTGTATTAGAATGATAACCTACTGTAAGAAACAAAGATTTCTTGAGGTTGGATGATCACCTTACAAGATTGGAAGTGAGCTAGCAAACTTGAAAGTATTCTTGATTTTATGAAACTAGAACTTTTGGAATTTATGAAGAACACTTAGAACTTGAAGATAGAACTTGAGAGAGATCAATTAGATGAAGAAAATTGAAGAATGAAAGTGTTTGTAGGTGTTTTTGGTCGTTGGTGTATGGATTAGATATAAAGGATATGTAATTTTGTTTTCATGTAAATAAGTCATGAATGATTACTCATATTTTTGTAATTTTATGAGATATTTCATGCTAGTTGCCAAATGATGGTTCCCACATGTGTTAGGTGACTCACATGGGCTGCTAAGAGCTGATCATTGGAGTGTATATACCAATAGTACATACATCTAAAAGCTGTGTATTGTACGAGTACGAATACGGGTGCATACGAGTAGAATTGTTGATGAAACTGAACGAGGATGTAATTGTAAGCATTTTTGTTAAGTAGAAGTATTTTGATAAGTGTATTGAAGTCTTTCAAAAGTGTATAAATACATATTAAAACACTACATGTATATACATTTTAACTGAGTCGTTAAGTCATCGTTAGTCGTTACATGTAAGTGTTGTTTTGAAACCTTTAGGTTAACGATCTTGTTAAATGTTGTTAACCCAATGTTTATAATATCAAATGAGATTTTAAATTATTATATTATCATGATATTATCATGTATGAATATCTCTTAATATGATATATATACATTAAATGTCTTTACAACGATAATCGTTACATATATGTCTCGTTTAAAAATCATTAAGTTAGTAGTCTTGTTTTTACATATGTAGTTCATTGTTAATATACTTTATGATATGTTTTCTTATCATAGTATCATGTTAACTATATATATATATCCATATATATGTCATCATATAGTTTTTACAAGTTTTAACGTTCGTGAATCACCGATCAACTTGGGTGGTCAATTGTCTATATGAAACATATTTCAATTAATCAAGTCTTAACAAGTTTGATTTCTTAACATGTTGGAAACATTTAATCATGTAAATATCAATCTCAATTAATATATATAAACATGGAAAAGTTCGGGTCACTACAAAGTAGTTCTTGAATTTGACTTTGTAATTCTTGCATTTCAGATGGAGCGAGTCTATACAGTGCACATGCTACGGGTGCGGCTCCTGGAATAAGATCGATTTAGAATTCTACCGATCGATGAGGTGGAAGACCCAGCAATTCTTCGGAAAATACATCGAAAAAGTCACTAACAATTAGCACATCATCGATATGCTTCTCATCGGTCTCGACTTTCTTAACCTGGGCTAGGATCGCAAAACAACCCTTACGAAGATATTTTTCAACTTTGAGGCACGAGACAAGATTGAGTCCGGTGCAACTCTTATCGCCATAGACAATCAAGGGTTCACCATTCTCGATAGGAATTTGAATTGCTTTAAGATCACAAAGGATGTGAGATTTCATTTTGGCTAACCAATCCATACCAATTATTACATCAAAGCTCCCCAGTTCTATAGGTATCAAGTCAATTTCAAACTCTTTACCTATTAAGTTTTACGTACACCCCCGATAAGATTTGTCGGCACTCAATAGTTTCCCGTTGGCCACTTCAATGGTGTATGTAGTATCTAGTGGGAGTGGTGGAGTGCAAAAAGAATGAGTCAAGGTCTTGGATACGAAACTCTTATCGACACCCGAATCGAATAAAAAAGAGACATAAGAGTTGTTGAGAAGAAACGTACCCGTGACTAGTTTATTGTCATATCGGGCATCCTTGGTGTTAATATTGAAAGCTCGTCCATGTGCATTGGGGTTAGCTTTCTTCTTTGGACATGCATTTCTAAAATGACACGGTTGGCCACATTCATAACAAGTACACGTCCTTGGTGCATTGGGCCCCTTTTGAGCGACGGGGGCGGCACTTCTAAAATCATTGGCCACATGGCCACTTCTTTGACACGGGTGGAAAAATAGCTTGCCACATTCACCAAAGTGATGCTTGTGGCATTTGTTGCAAAAAGGTTAATTTTCGGCATAACTTTTCTTGCCGTCGGAGGTGAAAGACTTCTTGGCGAAGTTGTTGTTGTTGTAGTTACTTGATTAGGAGGGCTTCCCACTTTATTTTGTTGCCATACGATTTATCCTCGGCCTTAGGTGTCGGCACTTCAATCTCATCCACCGTTTCTATCAATTGACGGGCCATCTTTAAAGCTTCTTGTAGGTTAGCGGGTTTGGATGACATTACCCCGTGTTTAATGCTCTTAGGGAGGCAATCCATGTAAAGTTCAACTCTTAGGGACTCGGGAGTCGCGAGGGCCGGACACATTAGGGCTAGCTCGGCAATTTCATACCCCGTCCTAATCCATCTGGACTAAGTCACCAACATCTTGTCCCATTACGATGATCGACTCCAAGTAATGTCTTTAAAATGAGCAAATGCACAGCGGAAGATTTCTTTCATGCCGGAGAATAAACATGCTTTCAAGTGTCAACCAAAAGGTTGGTGAGTTCATAGGTTTATCATAAGCAATAAAATTCATCATTTCGATAGACCACAAGATTTAAATACAGTACACCAATCTCATGTACAAAACCATTTTTCATAATGCTTAGCAGAGTAGGTTCGTATCCTTTTCTCCCCCGTAGGTTGCCTCGCGATTTTTAAATAACCGTACACATATCTCGTGCACAAAAATAACATACACATAACATGTGTATAAAATCATTATCTCGATACATAACATTCACATTGCTTTCATAGCTTGGCTTGGTAACCGACCTTAACATATAATGCGCATCAATAATATCCCCAAAACAGACATCTCGTCTGTATAATAATCATATAAACTTCGAAGTACTAAACACCACGCCCACTAGCTCTTTCTTCTTGTGAACATTCTGGGTGGGGGTGTTAAACCCAGTAGCTATCTTTAGGATTCACGTGAATAAGGGCCATACCCGATTCTAATTCTTAGGTTACCAAGCAATAAAAATCAGGGGAAAATATTCACAATAATTAGTGGCAATTATCACGTCCAACTAACTCAATAATAATCCACAGAACTTCTGTCTGCATAATAATTTGTTCGAGGAATGTTTTGCTTATGTCTATCTAGTCAAACATTCATAAAAGCATTTCATGTATTCTCAGATCAAAATATATGTCAAAAGCATTTAATAAAGCAGTTATAAAAACAGCGCATGTATTCTCAGTCCCAAAAATGTAAAGAGTAAAAGGAAATCAAATGAACTCACAATACTGTATTTTGTAGTAAAAATACATATGACGACATTTGAACAATGCAGGGTTGGCCTCGGATTCACGAACCTATATCATTTGCATATTTATTAACACACATAATTTGTAATTGAACAAATTTATATATATATATATATATATATATATATATATATATATATATTTATTAGTTATATCATTTTTATATTAATAATCTATATGCTTCATATATTCATTTTATATATTTAAAATCAATAAAAATATATATTTTGTTATGTTATATGTATTAAATATATTTTTGTATATATATGTATATCGTTTGTTTGTTATAATTATAATAATACTAAAATAATATTAGTAATGATAAAAAATAATAATAATGATAATATAGTTTAAATGATACTTTTAATATAAATGATAAAATGATAACTTTAATAAAAATAATACTTTTTTTTAAATGTTAATTTTAATAATAATGAATATTAATAATAATAACTATAAAAGTAATGATTTTACTAATGGTAATAATGATACTAATATTTATATTAATGAAAATAATAATAAATTTTATTAGTTTCATAATAGTAATAATAATAATAATAATCATACTCGTAATAACAATAATAATACTTAAATGATAAAATTTATAATTAATAATAATATTAATAATACTTATAAAATACTAATGATAGTGATTTTTCTAATACTTATAAGTATAAATAAGATATTAGTACTAATAATAATTACAATACTAACAATAAAAAAAATATTAATCATGATAATAATTATAATTATTAAAAAGGCAACCTTTGTGTAATAAGCCTAAAAAAAAAATATGAACGTTCCTGCCCGGGCTCGAACCCAAGACCTCTCATTCCCCTAACACACA
Organism: Rutidosis leptorrhynchoides; assembly: GCF_046630445.1. Classification (NCBI taxonomy): domain Eukaryota; kingdom Viridiplantae; phylum Streptophyta; class Magnoliopsida; order Asterales; family Asteraceae; genus Rutidosis; species Rutidosis leptorrhynchoides. The sequence goes on along the minus strand of NC_092342.1, from coordinate 242,352,743 downwards.
CCTAAAGCATCTGAGTTATCGTGTTATTCTGTAATTAATCCGGATTAAAAACTATATAACCCTTACCAACCGTCATCTAAACCATCATCATTCATCTCATACATCTTTCTTATTTATCATAACATCATCATCATATTATTATTATCGGTTCTTAATTTTCATATCATCAACATAATACGCATATCATCATCAGAGAGCATCATAATCATCATCATATATCTTCACAGAACATTATCATCATCATCTAATCAACACACAATTCGTTATCGTTAAGGGATCATCAAATAAAGATCGTTGTTCATTATTATTATGCATCACCATCGTCACTTTCATCTTCAAAACATCATCATATACATCACCTCAATCACAATCACCATTTACTATCATTAACCTCACTTATATGTACAAGTAGCTCGTTCACAAATCTATAGCTTAGCCTAAACCTTCGACCCAACTGCGATTACTCGGCCCAACAACCAGTAAGTTTCAGCCCAATAGACATCAACTGGGGCACGGCCCAAATTATTATCGAAGTATGGCAGGAACATAAATAAAAAAATAAAGTAGTTGGATTTTTTTTTTGGGGGTTCGACCTTTAAACAGAAACACAAACGCATCATTACCTCAATCCTGTATCATCTATCTATTTCATCGTCATCATCTATATCATTTCCATACAACATCACGATTTCCATCGTTCTTTAACAGGAACCAAACAACAACGTATAGCAGCAGCGAAATAGTAGCAATTATGGTTGGTGGTGTTGTGGTGATCCTTCGGCCCGTCACAAAACTGAATCAGAAAGAAAGCATGTGGGTTTCAATGGTACTTGTGATCGTGAGTTTGTTTGGTTTCATGACTTCATAGAAAAAGAAGAAGAAAGGTAGATAGGGAGAGAGAAAATGGCGAGGGTGGTGATTATTGTATGGTGGCAGTTTGTGGTGTAAGCTCACGGTGGTGTTGGGTTGTGATGGAGGTGGTGAACGTGGTGGTAGTGGTTGTTTAGTGGTGGTTTCTAGTGGTGGCTCGAGGTAAAGTAGGTTATGGTGGTGGTGACAGTCGGTAATGATGGCGGTTAAGAGCATGGTGTTGTAAGGTGGTGGTATTTTGGCTCATTTGGTGGTGACCGGCGGTGGTGATAGATGGCAGGAGACAGCGGTGGCCGGTGGTTCAAGGTGTCGGGAATGGAAGAGTGTTGGGTTCTCGTTTGAAGGTTGCTTACAACATATGTGTACCCATACAAACATACAAATGCAGTTAATATAATATATGATATAAATATTATAATATATATAAAGTAAAATCAATTGTATCATGAGGATACAGTAGTACAGCCTGTCTTTTAAACTTATTCTACCGACACTATTTTGGGACTAGGTTTCGTGCTCCATTGTTAATCAGTGGCGAATAAAAGTGTTCAGAAAATTCCCAAACTTTTAAATTAACTATATTTATTTATTTTGGTCATTATGTTATAAAATTTGATCATTAATTTACTAAATAAAAATTACATCAACTGTCTCTCTCATTTATGGTTGAAATATAAAAAGTGTTAAAATTAAATAACTAGGTCCTAAATACATTTTTATTAAGTCTAAAGTTTATAGAACTCATTTTCGAATCACCGTTTATTTTAAAAATTACATAAGTTTGAATTTAACTTGCTTAATATCAATCGGAACATCAAATGAGTATTACAATCATTTAATATTTATTTTAAATATAATTTATTTATATATAGAAATATATTTTAAATAATAATTATTATAATATCCTATTTTTTATTTTATTAATTTTTAATAACAACAATATATAATACTTCAAATTATATTTCGAATTATTATTTATATATACATACACACATATCTATTTACAATTAATTGTTCGTGAATCGTCGAGAGCAGTCGAAGGTCAATTGAATATTTGAAACAGTTCGAACTTTTTGAGACTCAACATTACAGACTTTACTTATCGTGTCGAAACCATATAAAGATTAAGTTTAAATTTGGTCGGAATTTCCCGGGTCGTCACAGTACCTACCCGTTAAAGAAATTTCGTCCCGAAATTTGAGCGAGGTGGTCATGGTTAACAATAAAAATGTTTTCATGACGAATATGAGCTGATAAATAGAATTTTATCATTATTGATTAATATGGATAAAATGATTTGATTTTGTGGAGCGTACTAGTGAAGCTTTCGCAAAAGAGTGAAAATGAGTAAATGTAGGTTCATCATATCTTTTGACGTAGTCATGGTTAAATTTAGAAAATAAGGTGCGTCTTAACTTTTAACGTTGTCTTGGTTGAATTCCGGAATTCAAGGGATTTAAGAAAATCTTCGAAATCTAAAAGATTTGATTCTTCGGTGAATACGGAAATTAAGATCTCTATAATTAATTACGGTGATCTACCTTAATTACTCTGTCTAATATTCCCATTATAAATTTAGCTCTTTCGTTCCATTATTCTCACCATTCCTATACTTTCTTTCTTAGTTCATACATCCAAAAGACTGTGAAAATACTTAATCCCGTTCTAATCCTTGATATTTTTTTTTTTTGATTTCTGTCATCCTTCTTTTCAATCTTCCACCAGAAAAATCTGTTTACTTCTACAATTACCTTGGGGTGATACTATTCTTAATTCTACCGTGTCTTTATATTGGTATTCGTATTAATATCCAAGATTTGTAACCTTGGTGTTATGATTGGGCTTTATATTTTCTCTTATATTTTAGAGCTCTTTGCCTTTTTATTCTCTTCTCGACCTCTAGTAAAGCGAGTAATGATCCAGAATTCGTAGGTATGAAGTTTTCGTTTTAACATGACTAACGTTCTAAGAGAGAAATTGTAATAGCATGATCTTGATTGGTTAAATTACCAGCATTCAAGAGAAAAGATAGAACTATCAAGAAGATATATTCTTGATATGTTTAGAGATTAGGTAGAATGTAAGAGTCGTGTACATGGCACATAATGATGTTAGGGTCTGTGAATCATCATGTTTCATTAGAAACTCAGCATGACTTACTGTAATATAATCACGTTGATTAAGTGTCATTATATTATACTAACTCATGCTTCAGTTCCCATTACTACTTCAAAAGCATACTTATTTTAAACTCGAAGGTTTACAGAATATAGAAACTAAAACAGTTTCCTTTTATGATATAACACAGATAGCGCGGAGAGATAATTAATATTGGACGAGAATATTTATGAAGGTATCTTCAGAAATATTGAGGATATTAATAATGAAAGATACGATAATATCTTAGAATTTTTAAATCAAATTGTGATGAAGAAATTCATTCACGATGATTTAGAGCGATTAAGGAGCAAGGTATTCGTTAATGACTTCAGCAGATACTGAATCATTTGGATTCTTTGAAGGCAGGTTTAGTCTTTGTGAATTTTGCACAGCCTCCTTCATGGTTTGCTCAATCCGTTTTCTAGTTCCAACTTTTTTGAGCTTTGCCAACACACTATTCTTTATCATCAAACTTTTGACTGTTAAATCATCTACAGTTTTTACTGCTTCATTTAGTTTTTTCAGAACTCAGAGAAATGTTTCGCAGACTGGGTGCTTTTCAAAATTTCAGAATGGAAGATCATGATTCTAAAAGATAAATGTTATATGTATATATATAACTGTTGATGTAGAAACGCTGCGAGATTCAAAATACTGATTGCTAATTTCGGGTAATTGGTATGGTCATTCTCGTTATAAGGTGTGGATGAGTATATGATAAGGTTTCAATGAATATAATGATTTTTCGAAAAGTCAGAGATCAATGAAATTGCTGATAAGTTTACTGCTAATATGGTGGAATATAAACGGTTCTCCGGTAACGATAATGAAGAGGTAATCTTTATAATAAGATTTATTCGAATGAAAAATTGAAGCTAATTTGCTGAAGCTGTGACAAAATTGGCTAATTTGAAAAGGAATTTCATTGTTATTTTCGGTAATAGCAATGCCGAAGGAGCTAGTACAGATGCGTGTTAAACGTTTACTCAGGTTCCGAGTGTTTTCAGTACATAACTATATGCATAAATATTTCCTTCCGTAGATGAAGTGCGGTTGGTTCATCCTCTCAATTGAGGTGTTTTCAATAATCATGAAAGGTTTGAACGCAGATTGAAATCGTCAAGATACAAATGAGGTTTAAGATGAAATCAAGTGGCAAACTTGAAGAAATGTTTAGTTTTATATGTTATAATCAATATTTTAATTCATTTTAATTTTCCAATGCTAGTAGTCCACAGTTGATAGTCCACAGTTAGCAGTTCAATAATTCATATATGGTTTAATATATTATATTCGAATTAATTAATACGTATCGTGACCCATTGTATACATGTCTCAGACTCGATCACAACTCAAAGTATATATATTATTGTAGAATCAACCTCAACCCTGTATAGCTAACTCAAGCATTACTGCATATAGAGTGTCTATGGTTATTCCAAATAATATATATAGATGCATCGATATGATATGTCAAAACCTTGTATACGTGTCCCGATATTTAAAGTGCGTAAAATATATTACAGAAATTAATTGACGATAAATAAAATTGCGAGAATATAAATTGCGATAATTAAATTGCGATAAATAAAATATAACCAGTTAGCTAGGAACAGTTAGCTAGGAACAGTTAGCTTGGATTCTTAACAAAATTTCTCATAGTTAATTTGTTTGTTTCTAACAAATTTTATTTTGTCTAATGTTTTCTTCATTATGCCACTTGTTGAATTCTGGTAAATCAAAATCCAAATATGAAATTGGATGAAAATGGTTATTATGTGGTGAATGGATTCGTATATCTGTGGATGTAAGTAGGATAGTAAATGATCGTTGAATCAAATTCGAAGAATATACATTGTAACTTATTAATGTGAAATCTAAATATTCCTCGGGTATTACCTACCCGTTAAAATATTTTCACCATTAACAGTTTGTACAAAAGAATTTTTAATTACAATCTCTATGAAAACGTATATACATATATATTTTCTTCAGATGTAATCATGGATTTAATGAATTAATATGATATTAATCTCATTTGCTTTTTGGTTTGAGCTAGAATAAATAATCTCTAAGACTTTAGAGATTACATAATCGACATGAAGAATGAAGATAATTGATGTAGAACGATACGTAGAATGGTGATTATACTCGAGGTACAGAATGAGATGTTGAGGCATGGTGTGACGACCCGGAAAATTTCGACTAATTTTAAACCAAACTCTCGATATGATATTATATTTATGACACGATAAACAAAGTCTGTTAGTTTGAGTCTCAAAATTTTTGAACTGTTTCATATATTCATTTGACTTTCGACTATTTCCGATGATTTACGAACAACTATTTGTAAATAGATACATATGTATATATATATATATATATATGATTAAATTATTGGAAATAAATAGGTAAAATAATATGAGATGTAATGAAAACTAATATATATATATATATATATATATATATATATATATATATATATATATATATATATATATATGTATATATATATATGTATAAAAATATTATTTGTAAATATATAAAATTATATCAAATCTAATTGTTTAAAAATATATAATATATTTACTTTAGTACTTAAACATGTTAATTAAAACTGTTTATATATAGAAAGAGAATATATTAAGAATAAATAATTCCGAGCTTAAAAGGTAAACGAGTTAAAAAGGAACTTATGTGATTTTAAAATTAACGGTGATCCGAAAATGAGTTTTATAAATTATAGGCCTATTAAAAATATAATTAGGAACTATTTGTTGAATTTTAAAACTTTTTATATTTTACTTGGAGTCATTCATGGCATATTTAGGTCAGTACCTTGCAATGGGACCAGATGTTGATGACTTCGTCCAGGTGGATTAGGACGGGTTGTCACAGTTGGTATCAGAGCGGTGGTCTTAGCGAACCAGGTCTTGCATTAGTATGTCTAACTGGTAGTTGTTAGGATGCATTAATGAGTTTGGACTTCGACCTGGTAGTTGTTAGGATACATTAATAAGTCTAGACTTGAACTTGGTCTGCATGTCAAGAATTTTGCTTACCATTCTTTGTCGAAAAATATCTACCTATCATTTTCAGTCTCGACACGTCTTATTGCAATTATTGCATAGATGGTGTACAGACAAATTCATATCCCATCACATTAAACCTTGTCTGACACGTCTCCTTAATTCCCTCCGTAATCTACGGGATCTTCTGTACTATATATAGGTATTCTATATAATTAGAATAACATCTGATATTCTAAAATAATTTCATATCAAAATCCTCTAACTAATCGTAAAAGATGGATCCTACACCTAGTTTGGATTCCATTAGTTCTGGGAGCGATTTTGAGATGTATATTGAAATAGACTCTGAAGTCAATAAACCTGAAGTGCCTCAACCATTTAGCTATTTTTATTTCTGGAGGAGATGGGGGTGGGTCCGAGACTTACTCACCCGATGGAGAAATGAAGAAGGCGAACCCTACCGTGAACCAAACTTACCTCCTAACATCGGAGAAAATGATGTACTCACCGGTGAACCTATGCGCAACACTGTTTTCACCCTTCTTGCCAAAATATTCCGCCTCGAAGGTCGCATTACTGCAATATCAGAAAATATTCAACCCCTACTTTTGAATACCAATCGAAGGGGAATATTAGAATAAGTTAGGGAACTTTGAATTGATAATCAAGATCCATCGAATCAGATGAGTGGGTGGATAGAAATGATAGAGGGTAGGATAGAAACCCTGACAAGAATGGTGCGTGATTTACAAGCTATACTTATTACACTAACGTCATCACCAGCCTCAGCACACCAACAGCATTTGTACCACCGACATCAACATCCACATCACCAGCCTCGACATCACCATCTGTACTGCGAGCATAATCTTCGTTCTACCTATCATTCTATCTACTTTATCTTTGTTCTACATATCAATCTACATCAATCATCTTCGTTTTACGTGGCGATTATGTAATCTTTAAAGTCTTAAAGATAATATATTCTCGTTCTAACGGTAAATTGAATGAGTTTAGTATCATATTGACTCATTAAATCCATGATTACATCTGAGGAAAATATATATGTATATATATTTTCATAAAGATTGTAATTAAAAATTCTTTCGTACAAACTGTTATTGGTGAAAATATTTTAACGGGTAGGTAATACCCGAGGAATATTTAGATTTCACATTAATAAGTACGCTGTACATTCTTTCAAATCTAATTCAACAGTCATTTACTATCCTATTTACAACCACTGATATACGTATCCGTTCACCGCAGAATAACCATTTTCATTCAATTTCATATTTAGATTTTGATCTATCAGAATCCAACAAGTGGCATAATGAAGAAAATATTGGACAAAAAAATAAAATTTGTTAGAAACAAATAAATTAACTATGAGAAATTCTGTTAAGAATCCACGCTAACTGTTCCTAGCTAACTGATTACATTTTATTTATTGCAATTTATTTATCGCAATGCATATTCTCGCAATTTTATTTATCGTCATTTAATTTCTGTTATTTATTTTACACACTTTAAATATCGGGACACGTATACAAGGTTTTGACATATCATATCGACGCATCTATATATATTATTTGGAATAACCCTAGACACTCTATATGCTGTAATGCACGAGTTCGCTATACAGGGTTGAGGTTGATTCTACAATAATATATATACTTTAAGTTTTGATCGAGTCTGAGACATGTACACGGGTCACGATATGTATTAATTAATTCAAATATTATATATTAAGCTATATATGAATTATTGGACTGTTAACTGTGGACTATCAACTGTGGACTACAAACATTGGATAATTAAAATGAATTAAAATCCTGATTATAACATATGAAACTAAACAATTCTTCAAGTTTGCCACTTGATTTCATCTTAAACATCCTTTGTATCTTGACGATCACAATCAGCGTTTAATCATCTAAAAACCTTCAATATTCTTGAAAACCCTCGGTTTGATAACCGATGACCAGATTCGTTAACTTTGAAAATGCTGATGAAGCAGCATGTTGTAGATGGTCTAAATGGCCAAAAGTGATGATAAAAGAATGGAGAGTTGGGAACGCTCGATAGAAAATTTGGAACTGAAAAACGGATTGAGCAAAACATGAAGGTGATCAAGGATAAAAATAAGGATCAAACTCTGTATTCAAAGAACCCAGGTAATTCTAAATCTGATGAAATCTTTAGAGAATATCTTTCTTCGAACTCATGTTAAAATCTTGCGAAAAATTTTTCTTCATCAACTTTCGAACTTAGAAATTCCAAAATATCATCATAAATATCCTCGATATTTCTGAGGATATTTTCATAAGTATTCTTGTCCGAGATTATATACCTCTTCGTGCTTTCTGTTACCTTATATTGAAACTTCTGTAAAATTTAAATATAAATATGAATGAATTTTGGAGAAGTGTTAAGAATTTGAGCATGAGTTAGTATAATATAATGACACTTGGCCAACGTGATTATATTACAGTAAGTCATGCTGGAAGTTCTAATGAAACATGATCATTCACAAACTATACCGTCATCATGTGCCATGTTACATAACTCTTTCATTCTGCTTAACTTCTAAACATATCAAGAAAATATATGCTTGACAGTTCTATCCTCAGTGATTCTAGTATTTTGACAAATCAAATCGTGCTATTACGTTCTTTCTTGTTTAGAACATTAAGTTCATTCGAAACTCCATACTTAGGAATTCTGGATCATTACTCGCTTTACTAGAGGTCGAGAAGAAAATAAAAAGGCAAAGAGCTTTAAAATATAAGAGAAAAATATAAAGCCCAATAACAACACGGAGGTTACAAACTGTGGATATTAATATGAATAGCAATATAAAGACATGGTAGAATTAAGAATAGTATCACCCCAAGGTAATAGTAGAAGTAAACAGATTCTTCTAGTGGAAGATTAAAAAGAAGGATGACAGAAATGATAATTAGGAAAATATCAAAGATTAGAACTGGATGAAGCATTTTCACAATCTTTTAGAAGTAAGAATTAAAAAGAAAGTATAGGAGTGATGAAAATAATGGGACAGAAGGATTTAATTTATAATGAAAATATCAGACGTAGCAATCAAGACAGATGACCACATTTAATTAAAGAGGATCCTAATTTCCTTGATTGCCGAAGAATCAAATCTTATATAGATTTCGAAGATTTTCTTTAGTTTCCTTGAACTCCGGGGATTCAACAATGACTACATCAAAAGTAAGATGAATCTTTATCCTCCATATTCCACTCTTTTGTGATAGCTTCATTCGTACGCTTCAAGTAATCGAATTAATTTATCCATATAATTCAATGATGATAAACTCAAGTTTTTAACTCATATTTGTCATGAAAACATTCTTAATATTAGCCATGACGATCTCTATCAAATTTCGGGGACGAAATTTCTTTAACGGGTAGGTACTGTGACGACCCGAAAAATTTCGACTAATTTTAAACCAAACTCTCGATATGATATTATATTTATGACACGATAAGCAAAGTCTGTTAGTTTGAGTCTCAAAATTTTTGAACTGTTTCATATATTCATTTGACTTTCGACCATTTTCGACGATTTACGAACAACTATTTGTAAATAGATACATATGTATTTAAATATATAAATAATATATATATATATATATATATATATATATATATATATATATATATATATATATATATATATATATATATGAAATAATATATGATTAAATTGTTGGAAATAAATAGGTAAAATAATATGCGATGTAATGAAAACTAATATTGTATATATATATATATATATATATATATATATATATATATATATATATATATATATAATATTATTTGTAAATATATAAAATTATATCAAATCTAATTGTTTAAAAATATATAATATATTCACTTTAATAGTTAACCTTGTTAATTAAAACTATTTATATATAGAAAGAGAATATATTAAGAATAAATAATTCCGAGCTTAAAAGGTAAATGAGTTAAAAAGGAACTTATGTGATTTTAAAATTAACGGTGATCCGAAAATGAGTTTTATAAATTATAGGCCTATTAAAAATATAATTAGGAACTATTTGTTGAATTTTAAAACTTTTTATATTTTACTTGGAGTCATTCATGGCATATTTAGGTCATTACCTCGCAATGGGACCAGATGTTGATGACTTCGTCCAGGTGGATTAGGACGGGTTGTCACACATGGATTGTTGATGGTACTGGTACTGTTATTGATGGTACTGTTGGTGCCAGTGATATTGCTGAAGCTGGTAATTATTGCATCATATTCTCCAAATTGATTACTCGAGCGCGAAATTCGTTGACTTCTTCTATTATTCTGGGATGATTGTCGGTCGGAACGAGCGGATGAATAAGGTTTAGAATTGTAGATAGAATATAATCGTAACGAGCTACCCTGGAAATGAGGCTAAAAATGATGTTTCGGACTGATTCGCCGGTAAGTGTTTCAGGTTCTTCGCCAAGAGGTGAATTCGGTTGACGAAAAGGATCACGTTCTTCTTGTCTCCAATGATTAAGTAGACTACGAACTCATCTTTAATTCATCCAGAATAGATGATGGCTAATTGGTTGATCCATTCCGGTCACACTGCTTTCGGAACTCGAGTGAAACTTCATATCGAAATCCGAGGGACTTGAACTAGGGCGAGTTCCATTTCATATGATTGAATAAGGATCTTTCGATATGAAATAATTTCTGGCTATCGAATGGTATTCTAATTACATAGAATATCTATATATATATAGAACAAAAGATTTCGTGGATTACGGAGGAATTTACGGAATATATCAGGCAAATTTTACAGTAATAGATACGCTAAGATATGAATTAGCAGATACGCTAAGATATGAATTTTGTCTATACACTATTCATTCAATCAATGCAGCAAGACGTGTCTAGACTAAGAATGATAAGCTGGTAATTTCCTAAGGATGATAAGTAGGTAATTTTTGACACAAAATGATAAGCAAAACTTTTGACATGCAGACACGGTCGAAGTCCAGACTCACTAATGCATCTTAACGACTTATCAGTTAGACACACTAATGCAGACATGGTTCGCTAAGAGAACCTGGCTCTGATACCACATGTCATACCCCGTCCTAATCCATCTGGACGAAGTCACCAACATCTGGTCCCATTACGATGATCGACTCCAAGTAATGTCTTTAAAATGAGCAAATGCACAGCGGAAGATTTCTTTCATACCTGAGAATAAACATGCTTTCAAGTGTCAACCAAAAGGTTGGTGAGTTCATAGGTTTATCATAAGAAATAAAATTTATCATTTCGATAGACCACAAGATTTAAATACAGTACACCTATCTCGTGTACAAAACCATTTTTCATAATGCTTAGCAGAGTAGGTTCGTATCCTTTTCTCCCCCGTAGGTTGCCTCGCGATTTTTAAATAACCGTACACATATCTCGTGCACAAAAATAACATACACATAACCTGTGTATAAAATCATTCTCTCGATACATAACATTCACATTGCTTTCATAGCTTGGCTTGGTAACCGACCTTAACATATAATGCGCATCAATAATATCCCCAAAACAGACATCTCGTTTGTATAATAATCATATAAACTTCGAAGTACTAAACACCACGCCCACTAGCTCTTCCGTCTAGTGAACATTCTGGGTGGGGGTGTTAAAGTCGGTAGCTACCCTTAGGATTCGCGTGAATTAGGGCCATACCCGATTCTAATTCTTAGGTTACCAAGCAATAATAATCAGGGGAAAATATTCACAATAATTAGTGGCAATTATCACGTCCAACTAATTCAATAATAATCCACAGAACTTCTGTCTGCATAATAATTCATTCGAGGAGTGTTTTGCTTGTGTCTATCTCGTCAAACATTTATAAAAGCATTTCATGTATTCTCAGATCAAAATATATTTCAAAAGTATTTAATAAAGCAGTTATAAAAATAGCGCATGTATTCTCAGTCCCAAAAATGTAAAGAGTAAAAGGGAATCAAATGAACTCACAATACTGTATTTTGTAGTAAAAATACATATGACGACATTTGAACAATGCAGGGTTGGCCTCGGATTCACTAACCTATATCATTTGTATATTTATTAGCACACATAATTTGTAATTGAACAAATTTATATATATTTAAATTTATTAGTTATATCATTTTTATATTAATAATCTATATGCTTTATATATTCATTTTATATATTTAAAATAAATAAAAATATATATTTTGATATGTTATATGTATTAAATATATTTTTGTATATATATATGTATATCGTTTGTTTGTTAAAATTATAAAAATACTAAAATAATATTAGTAATAATAAAAAATAATAATAAGGATAATAGAGTTATAAATGATAAAATGATAACTTTAATAAAAATAATACTTTTTTTAAATATTAATTTTATTAATAATGAATATTAATAATAATAACTATAAAAGTAATGATTTTACTAATGGTAATAATGATACTAATATTTATATTAATGAAAATAATAATAAATTTTATTAGGTTCATAATAGTAATAATAATCGTACTCATAATAACAATAATAATACTTAAATGATAAAATTTATAATAATAATATTAATAATACTTGTAAAATACTAATGATAGTGATTTTTCTAATACTTATAAGTATAAATAAGATATTAGTACTAATAATAATTACAATACTAACAATAAAAAAGATATTAATCATGATAATAATTATAATTATTAGAAAGGCTACCTTTGTGTAATAAGCCTAAAAAAATTATGAACGTTCCTGCCCGGGCTCGAACCCAAGACCTCTCGTTCCCCTAACACACACCTAAACCATCTGAGTTATCATGTTATTCTGTAACTAATCTGGATTAAAAACTATATAACCCTTACCAACCGTCATCTAAACCATCATCATTCATCTCATACATCTTTCTTATTTATCATAACATCATCATCATATTATTATTATCGGTTCTTAATTTTCATATCATCATTAACATAATACGCATATCATCATCAGAGAGCATCATAATCATCATCATATATCTTCACAGAACATTATCATCATCATCTAAACAACACACAATTCGTTATTGTTAAGCGATCATCAAATAAAGATCGTCGTTCATTATCATTATGCATCACCATTGTCACTTTCATCTTCAAAACATCATCATATTTATCACCTCGATCACAATCACCATTTACTATCATTAACCTCACTTATATGTACAAGCAGCTCGTTCACAAATCTATAGCCTAGCCTAAACCTTTGACCCAACTGCGATTACTCGGCCCAACAACCAGTAAGTGTCGGCCCAATAGATATCAAATGGGGCACGACCCAAATTATTATCGAAGTATGGCAGGAACATAAATAAAAAAATAAAGTAGTTGGATTTTTTTTGTGGGGTTCGACCTCTAAACAGAAACAAAAACGCATCATTACCTCAATCCTGTATCATCTATCTATTTCATCGTCATCATCTATATCATTTCCATACAACATCACGATTTCCATCGTTCTTTAACAGGAACCAAACAACAACGTATAGCAGCAGTGAAATAGTAGCAATTATGGTTGGTGGTGTTGTGGTGATCCTTTGGCCCGTCACAAAACTGAATCAGAAAGAAAGCATGTGGGTTTCAATGGTGCTTGTGATCGTGAGTTTGTTTGGGTTCACGACTTCATAGAAAAAGAAGAAGAAAGGTAGAGAGGGAGAGAGAAAATGGCGAGGGTGGTGATTCTTGTATGGTGGCGGTTTGTGGTGTAAGCTCACGGTGGTGTTGGGTTGTGATGGAGGTGGTGAACGTGGTGGTAGTGGTTGTTTAGTGGTGGTTTCTAGTGGTGGATCGAGGTAAAGTGGGTTATGGTGGTGGTGACAGTCGGTAATGATGGCGGTTAAGAGCATGGTGTTGCAAGGTGGTGGTATTTTGGCTCGTTTGGTGGTGACCGGCGGTGGTGATAGATGGCTGGAGACAGCGGTGGCCGGTGGTTCAAGGTTTCGGGAATGGAAGAGTGTTGGGTTCTCGTTTGAAGGTTGCTTACAACATATGTGTACCCATACAAACATACAAATGCAGTTAATATAATATATGATATAAATATTATAATATATATAAAGTAAAATCAATTGTATCATGATGATACAGTAGTACAGCCTATCTTTTAAACTTATTCTACTGACACTATTTTGGGACTAGGTTTCGTGCTCCGTTGTTAATCAGTGGCAAATAAAAGTGTTCAGAAAATTCCCAAACTTTTAAATTAACTATATTTATTTATTTTGATCATTATGGTATAAAATTTGATCATTAATTTACTAAATAAAAATTACATCAACTGTCCCTCTCATTTATGGGTGAAATATAAAAAGTGTTAAAATTAAATAACTAGGTCCTAAATACATTTTTAGTAGGTCTAAAGTTTATAGAACTCATTTTCGAATCACCGTTTATTTTAAAAATTACATAAGTTTGAATTTAACTTGCTTAATATCAATCGGAACATCAAACGCGTATTACAATCATTTAATATTTATTTTTAATATACTTTATTTATATATAGAAATATATTTTAAATAATAATTATTATAATATCCTATTTTTTATTTTATTAATTTTTAATAACAACAATATATAATACTTCAAATTATATTTCAAATTATTATTTATATATTCATACACACATATCTATTTACAATTAATTGTTCGTGAATCGTCGAGAGCAGTCGAAGGTCAATTGAATATTTGAAACAGTTCAAACTTTTTGAGACTCAACATTACAGACTTTGCTTATCGTGTCGAAACCATATAAAGATTAAGTTTAAATTTGGTCGGAATTTCCCGGGTCGTCAGAGGCAAACCGTTGATTATAAGCTTTGAGGTCATTTTCGACCGCTTTTAAACTTCTTAGCTCGTTTTCGAGCCTTCCAATCTCTTCGTGCGGGAAGTATTCGGTGATCATCTTTTCTCTTAAGTCGGCCCAAGAGAGAGCGTGGGCTTCATCAGTACCCACCGATTGTACATATGTATTCCACCATGTGAGAGCGATACCGGCGAAAGTGTGGGTGGAATATTTGACCTTGTCTTGGTCCCGGCAACCGCTTATGCTAAAAACGGCTTTCGTTTGTTCGAACCATCGAGTGAGAGCAATCGGTCCCCCGGTTCCATCGAAAGTGTGAGGTTTGCATCCCATGAAGTTCTTGTAGGAGTACCCCTCATTTGAATTACCAGCTCCATGGTTGTTGTTGTTGTTGTTGTGGTTGTTGTTATTGTTATTGTTGTTAGAGGAGTGACCGGCCATGGCCGCATCTACGGCGGTGGCTATCAGTCGTTCAAGAGCTTGTTCGGGAGTTTCATTACGTGGAACTCGGCGAGGAGGCATTGTTCCTTCAAGATAAAAGAATATCGTTGATTAGTATTCTCAGTAATACTATTCGTGATATGGAATAAAAAAAGAAAATTTTTCCTTGACCCACCCTCAATTCTTTATGTTATAATGTCGGAACATTCATATGAGTCACCGTAATATAATCCCGGCAATTATATTACCCTAATTCATATGTGCATTCGACATTACCTCATAAGGTCAAGATGGCGTGTCAATCAAATTAAACAACGTGAGATTTAGATGAAATAGGAGTTAGATACGAATAGAAGAGTTCAAGTATAAATGCACAAGTAGTCAAGTAAGTCCTACTTCAAGTCTATATGCCGGTTGTAGTCTAGACTCACTAATGTACCCTATGACTCGGGGTTGACACCAATGAACTCTAAATCCCTACAACCAACGCTCTGATACCATCTATAGTGACCTGACAAAATCGTCATTGAAGGCATCGTCTACTTAGGTCCCGTTACGTGGTCATAAGTCTTTAAAACAACGTTTGACCAAAAATATGTCGCATTCATTTCAAATGTAAAGATGTTTCAAAGTTTACAAGGTAGTTCAAAGACTAAATGTGTTACAACGTTTTAAGTACAAATGAAACCTATGCGACACAAATTAAAGTAAAGTCAAAAGACGCTCGATGTATGCATGTATACTCGACATCCAAGAAAGTATCAAAATAGAGTGCGGAAGCATGTATCACCTAGCGTTCAAGGACCTGAGAAAACATATAGAAAACTGTCAACGAAAAACGTTGGTGAAATCATAGGTGTATTAGTAAACGTTGTTTTTGAACCACAAGATTTTGTATTTCCATAACGTTGATTATCCAAATCATTTACATTCCAAAGTTGTTATTCATTTGTGGAGCACCCAATTATCAAGACTTAACTGTACGCGTACCCCGTTATCATAGTGTTAGAACCTACACTATATACTCGAAAATATATTTCATTCGCTAACGGTAGCGAACCGTCCGAATGAGGGCTTGTCAAGCCCGTATGGATCCACACAACATAAGTTCACGTTTACACTCTGCAAGTGTAACTAATGATAATTTAAATGAGGCCTTTTTGTTCTAACTCGCACGTGGAATGTTTTTTTCGTACTTGTGTTCAAAGCATTAAAGTATGATACGTATATGTTTCTCATCCCATAATTTAAAGAGTAAAAGTTGTTGAAAAAGTGGGACTATGATCTCACCTTGAGTGCACGAATATAAATGTACTTCACAAGTAAACGTGTGCAAAAATGAATGCTAGTCTCGACCTAAACAAATAGGTTGTATCAATATCGGTAAACACGGTAGGTCAAAGTTGTTCAATTAGTGCTATGGCTTGTAAAGACCCGTCCTAATCCATAAGAACGAATACAATAACGTATGATTACATCACGAGGTATTTGACCTATATATGATACATTTTACGAACATTGCATTCATTTTAAAAGACAAACTTTCATTACATCGAAAGTTGACAGGCATGCATACCATTTCATAATATCCATCTATAAATGATCTAATCTGTCATTTACTTAATCATAATCTTTACTGAACTCAACGACTTGAATGCAACGTCTTCTAAAATATGTCATGAATGACTCCAAGTAATATCTCTAAAATGAGCTAATGCACAGAGGAAGATTTCTTTCATACCTGAGAATAAACATGCTTTCAAGTGTCAACCAAAAGGTTGATGAGTTCATTAGTTTATCATAAACGATCATTTTCATCATTTTAATAGACCACAAGATTTTCATTTTTCATTTCTCATAAATATACGTCCCATGCATAGAGACAAAAATCATTCATATGGATTGAACACCTGGTAACCGACATTAACAAGATGCATATAAGAATATCCCCTATCATTCCGGGAAATCCTTCGGACATGATAAAAAAATCGAAGTACTAAAGCATCCGGTACTTTGGATGGGGTTCGTTAGGCCCAATAGATCTATCGTTAGGATTCACGTCAATTAGTAGATCGGTTTACTAATTCTTAGGCTACCAAGCAAAAGGGGCATATTTGGCTTCGATCATTCAACCATATAATGTAGTTTTGATTACTTGTGTCTATTTCGTAAAATAGTTATAAAAGCGCATGTATTCTCAGTTCCAAAAATATATATTGCAAAAGCATTTAAAAGGGGAGTAATGAAACTCACTGTACTGTATTTTGTAGTAAAAATACATATGACGACATTGAACAATGCAGGGTTGGTCTCGAATTCTCGAACCTATATCAATTATTTATCAAATAGTATTAACACATATAATGATAGTGAACAAATATTATTATTATACTTAATATTTATATATATTCAATTCTTATTAGAATATTTTAATTAGAGTATATATATGTCATTTTTTATAAATTTTATATATATACTTAAAAATATTATATAGTGTATCAAACTGTATATTTATATGTATGATTATGTTAAAATATATATTTATGCTATATGTAAATTAATTATATAAAAAATTATGGATAATAATATTTTATAACAATTTGTATAATACTAATGTAATATAGTATATATTATAAGTATATTTTATATAAAAAATATTTATTTGTTACAAAATAATAATAAATAAAATGATAATACTTATAATAAAAATCCTTATACTACTAATAATAATATATTTATCGTAATTATATTAGATTTACTTATACATAATAATTATACTTGTAATTAATTTATAATCATAATTTAGTTATTATTATCATTAACATGCATACTAATTTATATTTGTAAGTAAAACCTATAATATTTTATATCATAATCATAGTAATAATAATAATACCTATATTAATAGTAATGATAACTCCAAAAAATTTATAATAATACTTTTAATGATAATGATAAGGATAACATCAATAATAACAATAATAATGATAATAATTTATATTTATAGTAATATTAACAATAATAATAATAATAAAATTTTTAGTAAAGAAATATACCTTCTAAGACTTTTAAAAAAAAATGTCTCGAACCAGGATTGAACCCGTGACCTCTCGCCCACACACTAACACCCTTTACCATGGAAGCGTTTTCTATTTTTCTGAAATTAAACCCACCCATTTAAATATAACCCGCCTTCTGTTCATCTCCTTCTTCATCATACACAGACGACCCAAACCAATTCAACAACATTAAATTGAGTTACTAGATATATTTTAGTTTTAAAATAGAACCATAAACTGTTAGAACATGTTTAAATTTAATTATCAAACGAAAAGAAAGAAAAAAAAAATAGAAACAGCCTCTGTTTGCTGTTCGTCGTTTGGAAAAAAAAATTTTGATTTTGAAATTTGGACATTTTTAGGCTATTCTTTCTTCATGAAATAGGTAGTAAATCGCTATTAGAAACTTTACAAATTAACAATTTAACCAGAAACATCAATATGGTTTCAAATTTTTGGATGAACACGATAGTTGACTTTTAGAATTCTAAACTTTGACTTCGAAATTCTCCATCAATAAACCGAATTGGACTCTAAAATTTTACAGACAGTTTCAATGAAAAGTTTCTAACAACACTGCGTTTATAGATTCTGTAATTAAATTCACAATAAGGTTTTTCAAAAATGAACCCACGAACAGGGAGCTTTGAAATAAAAAAAAAATAGAATAAATACACAGAACGTTTGATATATATGATGAAGAGAACTGATTGTTTTCACTCATTAAGCAATGGATTGATATATGATGAAGACGTAATTTGGCTCAATATCACGGACGAATAGTAAGCAGAGGAAAAAGAAAACAATCATCTAGACAGTTAACAGATTTTTTGGATTCATATTAGTGTCTAATACTCTGATTTATACGAAGAATTAATTATCTATAGTTATATAACGATTGTAACTGGTTTCTGATCTTAAGCTATACAATTTCTTTTTATGAATATTATTAATTAATAATTAATAATTAATAATTAATAATTATAATTATATTAATAATAACAATCTTAAATAAAAATAATACAGATTTCCTAATATACATATATCTGTATCTGATTCACAAATTTTAGAAATTAACCAGTACAATTATATTAAGGCTATTAATAATACTAATAATAATATTACTAATAACAATAATATTTTTAACAAAGGAATTAGTAATAATAGTTGGTAAATAATAATATGATAATATTAACACTAATAAAAATGATAATTTTTAATAAGTTTAACAATAATCATTAATAAAAATGATAATAATAATATTATTTATGATACACACCATAAACTGTATTATTTTCTAAGAACATTTATAATAATAATGAATTTAATGATAATGGTAAATATAAAAATAATAATTTTAATCAAATTTTTACTACTCATTATAATATAATAGTGATATTAACAATGATAAAAATAATAATAATCATAATATTTATAATTCTAAATAATAATTATACTAACAATATTTATAGTACTAATACTTAATAATAACAATAATATCACCTGATAATAATTAAATTACAATTATAATATATTCATAAAACTAATTTTGATATTGATAATAATATTAATGATGAAAGTAATAATAAGGTTATTATGACAACTATATTCTTAACTTGTCTTTACATTTAATATATGCAAATTATTAATTATATAATATATATATATATATATATATATATATATATATATATATATATATATATATATATATATATATATATATATATATATATATATATATATATATATATATATATATATATATTAACTTATACTGAGTATTAAATTCTTATATATATTACAATATACATATTATAATAATTATCTATAGAAATCATATATTTATGTATAAATCCTTTTTAAGTACAACACAATTATTTTATATCTTATTTACATATTTGATCTTATTATATTACATTACTTTCCATTATTATTTATATATTTACATTTATTGTTGTACATATATTTATTTTTTTTATTTTCAACAATGGTTCGTGAATCGTCGGAATTGGTCAAAGGGTAATTGCATATATAAAATCAGTTCAAAGTTTTTAGACTCAACATTAAAGACTTTGCTTATCGTGTCGAATTCATATTAAAAGTAAGTTTAAATTTGGTCAAAAATTTTCGGCTTGTCACAGTACCTACCCGTTAAAGAAATTTCGTCCTGAAATTTGATTGAGATCGTCATGGCTAACAATAAGAATGTTTTCCTGACGAATATGAGTTGATAAATATAGTTTTATCATTGTTGGGTAATATGGATAAAATAATTCGTTTATGCGAAGCGTACGAGTGAAGCTATCACAAAAGTTTGAAACAAATAAATAGAGATTCGTCTTAACTTTTGACATAGTCATGGTTGATTTTAGAAAATAAGGTGCATCTTAACTTTTGACGTTGTCTTGGTTGAATTCCGGAATTCAAGGGATTTAGAGAAAATCTTAGTAAAGATTTTGTTATTCGATAATTAAGAAAATAGTATCTTCTTTGGTTAAATGAGATAATCTGTCTCGATTACTCTGTCAGATATTTCACTATAAATCCACCCCTTTCGTTTCCTTACACTCACACCTTCTATTCTTTCTCCCTCAATTCATACTTAAAGGCCTTCGTTAATATGCTCCATCCAGTACTGATTCTTGATATACTCCTAACTTTCATATCTGTCATTCTTCTTTTTCATTTACCACCGGAGAATTTTATTTACTTTTACTATTACCTTGGGGTTATAGTATTTTTAATTCTCCCGTGCCTTTACGTTGCAATACATATTGATATGCACGGTTTGTAATTTATGTTTTATTGTCGAGCTTCATGTTTTCTTTTATATTTAAAAGTTCCATTCTTTTGTCTCCTCTTCCCGACTTCAAATCAAGCGAATAATGGTCCAGAATTCGTAGGTATGGATTTTGAAATGAACATAGTTAATGTTCTAAGAAGAGAATTGTAATGGCACAATCTTGATTTGTCAAATTACCAGAATATCCTGGAAAAGACCGAATCATCAAGAAAAATATTTTCTTGATATGTTTAGAGGTTAAGTAGAATATAAGAGTTTTATAACATGGCACATGATGACGTTATGATCTGTGAATCATCACGTTCCATTTAGAAACTCAGCATGACTTACTGTAATATAATCACGTTGATCAAGTGTCATTATATTATACTAATTCATGCATCAATTTCTTTACATTTCTCTAAAATTCATTCATAAATTAAACTTAAATTTTATAGAAGTTTCCAATATAATGAAACACAGAAAGCACGAAGAGGTATATAAATTCGGACGAGAGTATTTATGAAAATATCCTCAGAAATATCGAAGATATTTATGATGATATTTTGAAATTTCCAAGTTCGAAGGTTGATGAAGAAAAATTTTTCGCAAGATTTTAACATGACTTCGGAGCAAGATATTTTCTAAAGATTTCAACGGATCCAGAATTACCTGGATTCTTTGAATATAGAGTATGGTCCTTGTATTTATCCTTGGTCTCCTTCGTGGTTAGCTCAATCCGTTTTTCAGTTCTAACTTTTCTGAGCTTTTCCAACATACTATTCTTTATCATCAAACTTCTGACGATTAAGGTCGTTTACGGTTGTCTACAGTGTATGCTGCTTCATTCAGCTTTTTCAAAGTTCAATGTATTGATTCGTAAGCTGGGTGCTTTTCAAAATTTCAGAATTGAAGATCGTAATTCCAAGTGATAAAGGTTATATGTATACATATAACTGTTGATGTAGACATGCTGCGAGATTTCAAAATATTGATTGCTAATTCTCAGTAATTAGTATAGCAATTCTCATTATAAGGTGTGGATGAGTATATGACAGGGTTTCAATGAATATAATGATTTCTCGGAAAGTCAAAGATTTATGAAGTTGCTGGTAAGTTTACTGCTAACGTGGTGGGATATAAATGGTTCTCCGGCAATGATGACGAAAAGGGTAACTTATATATCACGGTTATAATAAAGCTAATCTGAATGAAAAGTTGAAGTTGACTTGCTGGAGCTGTGACAAAATTTGCTACTTTGAAAAAAGGAATTGAAAAGTTGTTTTTGGTAATAAATGCCAAAGGAGCTAGCACAGATACGTGTTAAGCGTTTATTCAGGTTCCAAGTGTTTACAGGTGCATAACTATGTGCATCAATCTTTTCTTATGTAGATGAAGTGTGGTTGGTTCATTCCTCTAGATTGAGGTGTTTTCAAGAATCATGAAAGGTTTAAACGCAGATTGTAATCGTCAAGATACAAATGAGGTTTAAGATAAAATCAAGTGGCAAACTTGAAGAATTGTTTAGTTTCATATGTTATAATCAATATTTTAATTCATTTTAATTGTCCAATGTTGGTAGTCCACAGTTAGCAGTTAGCAGTCCACAGTTACTACTTCATATATAGTTTATAATATTCGAATTAATTAATACGTATCGTGACCCGTATACATGTCTCAGACTCGATCACAACTCAAAGTATATATATTATTATAGAATCAACCTCAACCCTGTATAGCTAACTCAATCATTACTGCATATAGAGTGTCTATGGTTATTCCAAATAATATATATAGATGCGTCGATATGATATGTCAAAACCTTGTATACGTGTCCCGATATTTAAAGTGCGTAAAATAAATAACATAAATTAAATGACGATAAATAAAATTGCGATAATATAAATTGCGATAAATAAAATGTAATCAGTTAGCTAGGAACAGTTAGCTAGGAACAGTTAGCGTGGATTCTTTACAAAATTTTTCTCATAGTTAATTTGTTTGTTTCTAACAAATTTTATTTTGTCCAATGTTTTCTTCATTATGCCACTTGTTGGATTCTAATAGGTCAAAATCTAAATATGAAATTGAATGAAAATGGTTATTCTGTAATGAACGGATTCGTACTTCTGTGGTTGTAAGTAGGATAGTAAATGACTATTGAATCATATTCGAAGAATGTACAGTGTAACTTATTAATGTGAAATCTAAATATTTCTAGGGTATTACCTACCCGTTAAAATATTTTCACTATTAACAGTTTGTACAGAAGAGTTTTTAATTACAATCTTTATGAAAATATACTTACATATATATTTTCCTCAGATGTAATCATGGATTTAATGAGTTAATATGATATTAACTCATCTGATTTACCGTTAGAACAAGAATATATAATCTCTAAAACATTAGAGATTACATAATCGCCATGTCGAATGAAGATAAATGATGTAGAACGATATGTAGAATGATGATTATACTCGAGGTACAGAATGGGATGCTGAGGTGTGTGTTGTTGATGGTACGGGTGCTATTGTTGGTGGTCCTGTTGATGTTGGTGATGTTGCTGAAGCTGGTAGGTTTTGCACCACGTTTTCTAAATTGATTACTCGAGGGTGAAGCTCGTTGACTTCTTCCATTATTCCGAGATGATTGTTGGTCGGAACGAGCGGATGAATGAGGTTTTGAATTTGAGATAGTATATAATCATGGCGAGATATTCGGGTAATGGGGGCAAAAATAGTGTTTCGGATTGGTTCGCCGGTGAGTGTTTCAGGTTCTTCGTCAAAACATGAATTTGGTTGATGGGAAGGATCGCCTTCTTTTCGTCTCCATTGATTTAGTAGGCTACAAATCCATCAAATGAATTGGTTGATTCATTCTGGGACACTGCTTTCGGAGCTTAGGTGAAACTCCATATCGGAATAGTTGTCGGAATCCGAGGGATTCGAACTGGTTGAGGGATTCATCTCGTATGATCAGATGAATGATTTTCGATAAGAAATAGATTATAGGATGTAGATTAGTACCCTACAATACATAATTTACATATGCATATATAATACTAAAATCACATACGTTACGGAGGAATCTACGGAAGCTGTCAGGCAAAGGTAACAATAACCGATACGCTAAGATATGAATTTATCTATACACTGTCTATGAAATAGAGGTAGTAAGACGTGTCTAGACTTTAAGGATGATAAGTAAATAATTTTCGACACTAAATGATAAGCAAAACTTTTGACATGCAGACACGGTCGAAGTCCAGACTCACTAATGCATCCTAACGACTTATCAGCTAGACACACTAATGCAGACCTGGTTCGCTAAGACCGCCACTCTGATACCACATGTAAAGAACCGTCCTAATCCATAAGAACGAATACAATAACATATGATTATATCGTGAGGTATTTGACCTCTATATGATACATTTTACAAACATTGCATTCGTTTTAAAAGACAAACTTTCATTACATCGAAAGTTGATAGGCATGCATACCATTTCATAATATCCATCTATAAATGATATAATCTGTCATTTATTTAATCATAATCTTTACTGAACTCAATGACTTGAATGCAATGTCTTTTTAAATATGTCATGAATGACTCCAAGTAAGATCTCTAAAATGAGCTAATACACAGCGGAAGATTTCTTTCATACCTGAGAATAAACTTTCATGACCCATCCTAATCCATCTGGACGAATACATTACATTTGGTTACATCGCGAGGTACTTGACCTCTATATGATACATTTTACAAACATTGCATTCATTTTTAAAAGACAAACTTTCATTTCATCGACAGTTGACAGGCATGCATACCATATCATAATATATCCAACTATAATTGACTTAATAATATTCTTAATGAACTCAACGACTCGAATGCAACATCTTTTGAAATATGTCATGAATGACTCCAAGTAATATCTCTAAAATGAGCAAATGCATAGCGAAAGATTTCTTTCATACCTGAGAATAAACATGCTTTAAAGTGTCAACCAAAAGGTTGGTGAGTTCATTAGTTTATCATAATCATTCATTTTCATCATTTTAATAGACCACAAGATTTTTATTTCTCATAAATATACGTCCCATGCATAGAGACAAAAACAATCATTCATATGGTGAACACCTGGTAACCGAAATTAACAAGATGCATATAAGAATATCCCCTATCATTCTGGGAAATCCTTCAGACATGATAAAACAACATCGAAGTACTAAAGCATCCGGTACTTTGGATGGATTTCGTTAGGCCCAATAGATCTATCTTTAGGATTCACGTCAATTAGTAGACTGGTTTACTAATTCTTAGGTTACCAAGTAAAAGGGGCATATTCAGCTTCGATCATTCAGCCATATAATGTAGTTTCAATTACTTGCATCTATTTCGTAAAACATTTATAAAAATTGCGCATGTATTCTCAGTCCAAAAATATAAAGGGTAAAAAAAAGCAAATGAAACTCACCATACTGTATTTTGTAGTAAAAATACATATGGCTAAACTGAACAATGCAGGGTTGACCTCGGATTCACGAACCTATATCATTTGTATATTTATTAATATACATAGTTGTAATCGAACATATATATATAAATTTTATTAGTTATATCCTTTTTATATTACTAATATATATATGTTATTTATGTAAGTGTAGTTATATAAAATTTATACTAAATTTCATTTAAAATCATATATTTATATTATATCTTAAATTATGTGTTATATATGTTTATTTTGTATATGTATCTTAGATAATTATTATATTTATATTAGTATCTATATATATATTTAGTATTATATCAAAATACCTAATCTGTTAAATGTAGTATTTATATAATGTTAATATGTTTTTCATATAGTTTCGTGGAATCTCAATATAATTATAGTGTATATAATAAGTGTGTTTTTATGTACAAGATATTTATTTGTTAAAAATGATTGTTTTGATTTTAATGTTTTTCTAATGATAATAATAATAACTTTATTAATAATGATAATATTAATAATAATAATGATATTGTTAATAATGATACTTTTGATTAATATTAAGAATAATAATACTAATGGTTACAAAAGTGATACTAATACTAATACTGATAATGATATCTTGTATTATTTTCATAATAATAATAATAATAATAATAATAATATTAATAATAATAATAATAATAATAACCCTAAACATGATAATAATACTAATACAACTATTAGTGATAATAATAATAATTTTCATACTTGTAGTTATAACCATAATACATGAAAATTTTATTATAATACTTATTTTAATAATACTAATATTAATGAAAACAATAATTATATTACTAACAATAACAATATTGATAATTATATTAATGATGAACTTAATAATAATAATACTAGTAACAATAATAAATATGATACTAATAACAATAACAACAACAATAATAATAATAATAATAATAATACTAATAATAATAATAATAATAATAATAATAATAATAATAATAATAATAATAATAATAATAATAATAATAATAATAATAATAATAATAATAAATAATACAAGTAAACTACCTCAAAAATCGGCCCAAAAAGATGTATGGTGACCCTGCCAGGGTTTGAACTCGAGACCACTCGTTACTCAAACACCCACATAACCATCCCACCAATACTACTTTCCTGATTTATTCCTTAACCCATTTTATTTAATCCTTCAGTCTGTTTCATCTTCTTCACCTTCTTCCCAAATTCAATCGACCAAAACTAATTTACTCATAACAGAGAATTTATAGTGTGTATTAATGAAGCATAATTAACCAGTTGTGATCGTGATTAAAAAAATAAAGTAGAACAGCAGTAGCTGTAATATTACGCGAAGAAAAAAGAAAAAAAAAACAAAGAAACTCAAACATTGATTCATAGATTAAGACCATTTTAGGTAGTGTTTTCAACATGAAATAGTTTGTAAATCTTTCTTATAAACTTTATAAATCATCAATTGTACTTGAAACATTAAAACGATTCCCAATTTTTCGAAGAACAAAATCTTTGACTTTTTCAAATTAAACTTTGACTTTACAAATTCAGGCTCAATTTGTGAAATTGAAATCTAAAAACTTACAGATAGTTTAAGTAAATAATTTATAACAAATCTGCATTATTGCTTTTTGGATTTGATTTTGAATTCGAGCTTTGGACTAAAACGTATCAAGAACAGAGCCCGTCGGCCTTTTTCTTAATATTTATGTTTAATTACTCAGCTAAAAACAGATATAATGGATAATTGATAATATTGGTGAGATATTTGAATGAGTTTTTGTCTGATGAATTGAATAATCGTTATATAGAACGTGTGTGGGTCGACAGGTTCAAAGAAAAAAAATAAATAAATAGAAAATATATAGAAAGTTGATTAAGACTTGAAACAGAATTTGTAGCCTTGTGATTTGAGGTTGATTGGTAATAATGTGCAGACAGAAACAAATTATACTGCTAATTCGATAGAGATGTGAAACTGAACTCGATCTGTTTCTGATTCTCTACAATTAACTTAGTTTTTGTAATAAATTTTAATATTTATAATTCTGTTAAATAATAATTAGTAATAATAATAATAGAATTAATAATAAGGGTATTAATAATAATAATAATAATAATAATAATAATAACAAATAATACTAATAATAATAATAAACATATATTAACTAAAATTAAATTTATAATAATGATAATATTAGTAATAACAGTATAAATAATAGTTTTTTATAATAATACTTATATTAATAATGATAATGAAAAATAATAATAATATTAATGACAATGTTAATAATGAAATTTTTAATACTGAAAGTAATAATAATATTACAACAACTATGTCTTAATTTGTAATTAAATTTAATATATTAATATCACATATAATTAATTATGTAATATTTATATATTGTATATATATATATATAATAACATGTACAGAATATTTAATTTTTTATATATTTTAATATATTACACTATACATATACTTATCAATTAAGTATAGAAATCGTATACTTAATTGTATATGTATATTTTTAATATATTACACTATACATATACTTATCAATTACGATATATATATATATATATATATATATATATATATATATATATATATATATATATATATATATATATATATATATATATATATATATATATATATATATATATATATATATATATATATATATATATATATATATATTCATTTTAATAATAATCTAATCACTCTGTTCATTATTTTACATTTTAATAGTATATGTATATTTTAATATATTACACTATACATATACTTATCAATTACGATATATATATATTCATTTTAATAATAATCTAATCACTCTGTTCATTATTTTACATTTTTAAATTTCAAATTGATTAAGGTGTATTTTATTGATTCAAAATATTATATATTTACTTATATCTATATATGTATATTTACATATTTATTTACACACAACTGTTCGTGAATCGTCGAGGATAGTCAAAGGTTAAATGTATTCATGTAGACAGTTCAACAATTTTGAGACTCAATTTAATAGACTTTGCTTATCGTGTCGATTTTAATAAACATGCTTTCAAGTGTCAACCAAAAAGTTGGTGAGTTCATTAGTTTATCATAAACGATCATTTTCATCATTTTAATAGACTACAAGATTTTCATTTTTCATTTCTCATAAATATACGTCCCATGCATAGAGACAAAAATCATTCATATGGATTGAACACCTGGTAACCGACATTAACAAGATGCATATAAGAATATCCCCTATCATTCCGGGAAATCCTTCAGACAT
The DNA here is from genome assembly GCF_046630445.1 of Rutidosis leptorrhynchoides. Classification (NCBI taxonomy): domain Eukaryota; kingdom Viridiplantae; phylum Streptophyta; class Magnoliopsida; order Asterales; family Asteraceae; genus Rutidosis; species Rutidosis leptorrhynchoides. The sequence goes on along the minus strand of NC_092342.1, from coordinate 242,323,678 downwards.
GATAAAAAAATTCGAAGTACTAAAGCATCCGGTACTTTGGATGGGGTTCGTTAGGCCCAATAGATCTATCTTTAGGATTCGCGTCAATTAGTAGATCGATTTACTAATTCTTAGGCTACCAAGCAAAAGGGGCATATTCGGCTTCGATCATTCAACCATATAATGTAGTTTTGATTACTTGTGTCTATTTCGTAAAACAGTTATAAAAGCGCATGTATTCTCAGTACCAAAAATATATATTGCAAAAGCATTTAAAAAGGAAGTAATGAAACTCACTATACTGTATTTTGTAGTAAAAATACATATGACGACATTGAACAATGCAGGATTGGCCTCGGATTCACGAACCTATATCAATTATTTATCAAATAGTATTAACACAAATAATGATAGTGAACAAGTATTATTATTATACTTAATATTTATATATATTCAATTCTTATTAGAATATTTTAATTAGAGTATATATATGTCATTTTTTATAAATTTTATATATATACTTAAAAATATTATATAGTGTATCAAACTGTATATTTATATGTATGATTATGTTAAAATATATATTTATGCTATATGTAAATTAATTATATATAAAATTATGGATAATAATATTTTATAACAATTTGTATAATATTAATGTAATATAGTATATATTATAAGTATATTTTATATAAAAAATATTTATTTGTTACAAAATAATAATAAATAAAATGATAATACTTATAATAAAAATCCTTATACTACTAATAATAATATATTTATCGTAATTATATTAGATTTACTTATACATAATAATTATACTTGTAATTAATTTATAATCATAATTTAGTTATTATTATCTTTAACATGCTTACTAATTTATATTTGTAAGTAAAACCTATAATATTTTATATCATAATCATAGTAATAATAATAATACCTATATTAATAGTAATGATAACTCTAAAAATTTTATAATAATACTTTTAATGATAATGATAAGGATAACATCAATAATAACAATAATAATGATAATAATTTATATTTATAGTAATATTAACAATAATAATAATAATAAAAATTTTAGTAAAGAAATATACCTTCTAAGACTTTTAAAAAAAAAATGTCCCGAACCAGGATTGAACCTGTGACCTCTCGCCCACACACTAACACCCTTTACCATGGAACCGTTTTATGTTTTTTTGAAATTAAACCCACCCATTTAAATATAACCCGCCTTCTGTTCATCTCCTTCTTCATCATACAAAGACGACCCAAACCAATTCAACAACATTAAATTGAGTTACTAGATATATTTCAGTTTTAAAATAGAACCAGAAACTGTTAGAACATGCTTAAATTTAATTATCAAATGAAAAGAAAGAAAAAAAATAGAAACAGCCTCTGTTTGCTGTTCGTCGTTTGGGAAAAAAAAATTTGATTTTGAAATTTGGACATTTTTAGGCTATTCTTTCTTCGTGAAATAGGTAGTAAATCGCTATTAGAAACTTTACAAATTAACAATTTAACCAGAAACATCAATATGGTTTCGAATTTTTGGATGAACACGATAGTTGACTTTTAGAATTCTAAACTTTGACTTCGAAATTCTCCATCAATAAACCGAATTGGACTCTAAAATTTTACAGACAGTTTCAATGAAAAGTTTCTAACAACACTGCGTTTATAGATTCTGTAATTAAATTCACAATAAGGTTTTTCAAAAATGAACCCACGAACAGGGAGCTTTGAAATAAAATAAAAAAAATAGAATAAATACACAGAACGTTTGATATATATGATGAAGAGAACTGATTGTTATCACTCATTAAGTAGTGGATTGATATATGATGAAGGCGTAATTTGGCTCAATATCACGGACGAATAGTAAGCAGAGGAAAAAGAAAACAATTGATCTAGACAGTTAACAGATTTTTTGGATTCATATTAGTGTCTAATACTCTGATTTATATGAAGAATCAATTATCTATAGTTAGATAATGATTGCAACTGGTTTCTGATCTTAAGCTATACAATTTATTTTTATGAATATTATTAATTAATAATTAATAATTAATAATTATAATTATATTAATAATAATAATCTTAAATAAAAATAATACAGATTTCCTAATATATATATATCTGTATCTAATTCGCAAATTTTAGAAATTAACCAGTACAATTATATTAAGGCTATTAATAATACTAATAATAATATTACTAATAACAATAATATTTTTAATAAAGGAATTAGTAATAATAGTTGGTAAATAATAATATGATAATATTAACACTAATAAAAATGATAATTTTTAATAAGTTTAATAATAATCATTAATAAGAATGATAATAATAATATTATTTATGATACACACCATAAATTGTATTATTTTCTAAGAACGTTTATAATAATAATGAATTTAATGATAATGGTAAATATAAAAATAATAATTTTAATCAAATTTTTACTACTCATTATAATATAATAGTGATATTAACAATGATAACAATAATAATAATCATAATATTTGTAATTCTAAATAATAATTATACTAACAATATTTATAGTACTAATACTTAATAATAAGAATAATATCACCTGATAATAATTAAATTACAATTATAATATATTCATAAAACTAATTTTGATATTGATAATAATATTAATGATGAAAGTAATAATAAGGTTATTATGACAACTATATTCTTAACTTGTCTTTACATTTAATATATGTAAATTATTAATTATGTAATATCTAATAAATATATATATATATATATATATATATATATATATATATATATATATATATATATAGTAACTTATACTGAGTATTAAATTCTTATATATATTACAATATACAAATTATAATAATTATCTATAGAAATCATATATTTATGTATAAATCCTTTTTAAGTACAACACAATTATTTTATATCTTATTTACATATTTGATCTTATTATATTACATTACTTTCCATTATTATTTATATATTTACATTTATTGTTGTACATATATTTTTTTTATTTTCAACAATGGTTCGTGAATCGTCGGAATTGGTCAAAGGGTAATTGCATATATAAAATCAGTTCAATGTTTTTAGACTCAACATTAAAGACTTTGCTTACCGTGTCGAATTCATATTAAAATTAAGTTTAAATTTGGTCGAAAATTTCTGGGTTGTCACATGGCTCGTTACTTTTCGATTAATATAGCATGTGAGTCAAATTGTTAAGTTTCATGCAAGATACAAGTACAAGAGAGAGGTTATAATGATTAATCGAAGTATTGGTTAAGTTTGAATAAAAGTCAACTTTAGTCAAGTCAAAGTCAACGAAAAAGTCAACACATTCGGGTCGGGTCTCGGACAATTTTTCTGAGTTATATAATCATATATGAGCATGTTAGAACAAGTTACATGTTAATTGGAGGTGCGTAGCATAGTTGGAATTAAACGTGGAATGACCAAGTTGGACAGAAATCTGCAGTTCATTTGGACGGCGTCCAAAATGGCTGGACGGAGTCCAGCAATGAAGGACTGGACGGCGTCCAAGGACTGGGACGGCATCCAAAAATGTACAGATTTCTGCTTTGCTGAAATTTTACAAGTGCACGAACTAAACTTCAAACAATCACCATTTATGATCCGGAAACAATCAAAACATGTATCATATATCGCCGGAAAGGTATTTTGACGAGGAACGCAACAAAGCACTTATCACCAAACAATCTCACCCTTTACAACAACCAATTTCACATTAAATGCTCATCATTAATTACATTCAAGTTCATTAATTACATTCTATGATTCGGTGATCCAATTTACATATATGATATGCCGTTTCGAAGGTAATTAAACATACATTGCAACTAAATACTTACCAACAACATTTCATAGCATTCGATGCATCAAAAGTTTATTTTACTTTTATCAAACCCTAACTCAAAATCATAAACTCAATAATCATGTTAGTGAAGTGTTCTTAGTCAACCTACACATCAAAATGAAGCTAGTGATGCTAGTAACACATTTAATACATGAACTTTTAACATCTAACAACATTTAAACAACCAAAACTCAAGATCAAACTAGTCACTTTTCAAGTTCAAGCTAGTTACAATAAATTAACAAGATCGAGCATACAAAACACAAATTCATGTTAGACTCGAGCCATAGACACTAACTAACACACTTTTAAGTCAAAAACATCAAGAACAAGAAATCTATAGTTTTTAGAAAGTTACCCAAAAGAGATGAAGTTGGTATGGATTCGAAGAGGAAGATGCAAGGATTCCAAATATATAATTTGTTTTAATGTTGGCTTGCTAGATCGAAAATGGATGATGAATCTTTGATTGGGTGTTTGAGAGTAAAAAGGTGGAAGTATCAAAAAGAAGGGAGGTGGTGAATGAGTGGAGGAGGAGGAGGAGGTTTGACTAGTTGACCTAGTCATATCTTTGCCCACTTGACAACATTGGTCCCTCAAGTTTAAAAGCAGGTGCGTGAATTAACCAAATGAATTACTTAAATACGTAGAGTAAACGAGAGATGTTATAATTAAATAACAAATAAAATAATTAAACGGAAAGTAAACAGAAAAAGACGGGTTTTTACATTACCTACTCCTTAAAAGAAATTTCGTCCCAAAATTTAAGTAGATGTAGTGGTCGTTGTTTCTTCCTCGGGATCTTGCGTTGCCAACTCTACGAATAAGTGAGGGTACTTTCTTTGCATTTGATCTTGTCTTTCCCAAGTAAACTCGGGTCCCCTTTTGGCATTCCAACGAACCTTGACAATAGGAATTTTACTTTGTTTTAGCGTCTTGACGGAGTGGTCCACAATTTCAACCGGTTCTTCCACGAAATGAAGTTTGTCATCGATAGTAAGCTCCTCGAGAGGGATGACGAGTTCGGGTTCGGCAAGGCACTTCTTCAAGTTTGATACATGGAAAGTTGGATGAACGGAGCTCAATTGGGTCGGAAGATCTAAACGGTAAGCAACGGGTCTAATACGCTCCAAGATCTCAAAAGGACCAATATATCGTGGATTTAGTTTTCCACATTTCCCTAAATGGATTACACCTTTTCAAGGTGCGACTTTTAGCATTACCCGATCACCCACTTGGAATTCGAGATCTTTTCGTCTAATGTTGGCATAGCTCTTTTGATGACTACGGGCCGTCCGGAGCCTATCTCAGATTTGAACGGGGTTATCTGAAATAGCAATTGCTGCTTCATTGTCGCACAGGATTTGAATTGCTTCTTGAGGTGGAAAACAAATCTCCGTCAATAGCTTCTTGATCCATAATGCCTCGACTACTCCTTTGGCTATTCCCCTGAATTCGACTACTCCTTTTCGATAGAAAGAGTACCAAAAATACTTTTATATTATATAATAACGTCGGGTCATTGCCTGTGGTATAAGTTATGAATTGAATCTGGGTTTTAGTTGGCACAGGTTCAGGTAGATTTTTCTCAACAATTTTATTATGGTGAATAAATGTATATGCCTTAAGCCACTCGGTTTAATAAGAAGCACACCGAATACTCAACACGTGTGTGAGTGACAAATAAGAGTATTCAATATCGAAATAGCCATTAAAAACACTTTATATACTATGTATGTGCAATCAACATTGAGTTGTAGCTCAACTGGTAGTAGCAAGTCTCTCTTAGCGAGAGGTCAGTAGTTCGACTCCGCTAGGCTGCAACATTGCACTCAATGTTATCCCTGACCTTAAGTATCCACCCAGGTCGCCTTTCGCTTAGTGCGGGGCAGCGGGGAGGGGGTTTTACCAGTCATGCCCTTGGATTGGTCCAACTTTCCTCCAGGGTAGTAGTTGGGGCTGATTATGCAACTACCGGAGATGAACACGTGGTTGGTTTAGTTCCCCCTGGGTGATCCCAAACCGATATAAAAGAAAAAAAAACAAAGTGTTCACATTACTATTTTAAAATGTTTCATTTCAAGTGTTTACTTTATATTTCAATCAATCATAAGTATCATAAGAGGTTATCATGGAGAGAAAAGATTTCTAATCATTAAAGAATGAAGTTAGAAAGATTTTCTAAAACTGCATACTAAAATTAAGTAGACACTTATAATGAGACGGATGTAGTATTAAACTCAAAAAGTATAGTGTGTTTTTTCTCCCTTTCGGTTTGTTGGTTGTTTTGTTTGTTTTCCACTTTGTTGTTTGTTTTGCTTGCTTTTTGGTTGTTGTATTTGTTTATGTTTTGTGTGGAGCCTATATTGGTTTGTTTGATTGTATTTTCTTTGTTGGTTGGCTCGGTTGGGTTGGTATTTTCGAATTTGTTTTTATCCATATCTTGTGGTTAACCTTCATTGTTGGGATGAAATGCTTTGGTCAATATTTGTGTTTTTTGCGCGGGTAATCTTTATTACTAAAACAATGATAAGTCATCTAGCGAAACCGTTTCCCACTACAATGAGAGGACTATTTATTCAATAGATTATAACTTATTCATGACATATATCAGTCTTACCCTCTTTTTTTTAAAGGAAAACTCACACATCCACCTAATATTAACACGAATATATATACACCACAAAATGTCCTAAGCAGGACTCGAACCCTAAACCTCTAGTTTGTATGGGTGACTACGATACCGCCAAGCCATTGGCTCTTCTGTATCAGTCTTACCCTCTTAATTACAGGAAATCCTGATTACCTCCATTAAGCCAAAAACATGGGGCCAAAATTTCTCATTTGAGTGCAAACCAATGTCTCACATTCTACATGTGAAGAAATGTATGCATATAATTTTAGAGGGAACTCCATATATTACCAAATGGCTCTAGAGTATTAAGGGACTCTTGGAGTTATGTGTAAGACATGTTATTTGAGCTATCGATCCAACAAGTGGTGTGAGAGCAAGGCTATAGCCCGAATGTGATATAATTTACGAGATTGTTCGAGATCATAATATGAAGCTTGAGCTAGACCTATTTAATAAACAAGCTCCCAAATATGTTCAAGTTTAGGCTCAAGCTAGTTTAGGCTATGTTTATATCGAACTTTAATGAGTCAAGCTCGAACAGCTCGTGAATGCTCGTCTCATTTAAACCCGTATGATGCTCCACCTAATTTAATAATCTCAATATAAGAAGTATGCAAATTAAGAAAGATTATTTTTATACTATACTTATTGTTTATCTTACAACTTTATTCCTTATATTATCTATTTTTGTTTTACAGACATACACTAACAATATAAATGAACTTTATCTCACTACTTTTATCTATTTATTAATATAGGCTATTAACTTGAAAGTGTTTAAAATAAAATATTAGGTTACTAATTGGTGAGAGAGTAAATATATTCGCAATCAACTATATGTATGATCTCAACTTAATATTTTGTAAAAAGAAACAAATGAAACCTTTGTCTTGATGGCTAGCATTTAGTTAAAAACATATTAATGAAATCAAATTAATCACATTTTTTCTATGAAGAGTAATTACATTTATAAGTAACTAGAGGGGGTGAGTAGTTACTTAGTTGATTTTTACAAAGTTTACGATTTAAAACTTGAGATGACTATAATAGGGTTTGAATTATTTGTTAACAAGTAAAGTAAATGTAAAGATAAGGGATAAGAGAACAAACACAAAGATTTATAGGGGTTTGGGAAGATATTAACTAATCTTCCTTAATCCACTCCCCAATTCCAACGAATTGAGAGTTTGTTTCACTACGATACTCCAAACTCGGTGGAGTGTCTGGATACAACACTAGCTCCTCGATAAGCCGCAACTTAAGAACCCTTATGTCCCTTTGAAGAGTTCATAATCACCAAATGCTCTTACCATAAGATCATAATGCTCCAACTTAGTGAAACCTTAACTATCTTCTAGATCCCTTTAAGAAAATAGTTTACAAGTAAACTCACAACTAAGTTTACAATCACTCTTGCTAGAATCACTCTAAATAGTTTACAATAGAATTTGAATGATATCAGTAAATGTATGAAAATGTAAGTGCAAGAGGTGAGTCTTCAATTGCTCCAAGTCTTGGCTTTTATAGGCAAGAGAAAAGTCCATGCCTTGTGCATCTCACCTCACGGTCGACCGTGCAGGTTCTGACCTCTGAATTTGTAGCCATTTGAGACCTTTAATTTTGTCACTTTCCCTTATTGGATGGCTGCAATTAGAAGCTAAAAACATCTGAAACAACCTTCATAACCTCTTTTATCTTAGATTCATTCATGGAAGTTGACATATGCTTGCAAAAGAGGAAAGTCCCATTGTTTTTCTCTTGAGTCATTGATTTCTCACAATGGAAAATGCAGATTTTATCCCTTGACAAACCACAAGCTTCCAAAAACCATATCACAAGTCTTCAAAGCTTTTGTCAACATTTGATTGCAACTATATGCATTCATTGGTTACTTGCAACACTCAAAATAAGACCCATTTGTTTTACATGAAGACTTCTAGGGAATTACACTAAGCATAAAGAGATAAGCATACTTAAGCATGTAAGTAATGCTTAATGATTAATCAAGTGGAGAGCATCTCTTTAGTTGGGACTTAATGACCATCCTAATCATGTCAACATATATTTTAGATTTAAAAGGATGTCTTGCAAAACGGACATTTAGCAACACTTATGTGTTTATCCTTAATCGCAAGTTTAAGTGTCATTAAGACGTCATTAGGTGAGATTAAGCGAGATTAGCATCCTAGAGGCCAAAACTCTTTTTGATATGAAGAGGGCAACTATTCTAAGTATGTTGAAAAAGGTTTCGTAAATTATAGATGCACCGAAGTGGTCAAACTTTATTTGGTCAAGAAATTTGGACATAACGAACTGCGGCTGACCCATGGTCAGCTGTGGATTCGACCGTGTCCCTGGTTTCTCATAAAACAAGATACAGGACACCCACGGTCTGACCTGTGGTTGACCGTGAACCTAGCCTTGTATTCCTGAGTTTTTCAAAGGACTCTTTTTGACTTGTTTATTGTGTGTATTGGTCGTTTGCTAGAGATCATGTAGGCTTGTGAACTTGTGTTGTTCTATACGCTTTTAAGCACTTAAGACTTGGTGTCATCATCAAAACAAAATGATTAACATTTGAATATTATCATTGGATAACTAACCAACATTCTCCTCTTTTTGATGATGACAAACATGAGTAAGTGTGCAGTGTGCTTAGACGTACAACACAACACAGGTGTTAACGTCACTTACCATACACTTTCTCCCCCTTTTGTCGAAGCAAAAATGTTAGCTCTCCCTGAAACTAAGCGCGCTCTAGAGTAATGCTCCCCTTGAATCTTACATAGCAGTAGATGGTATAGCTCCCCCTTGAAATGTATAACATAAGACTCAAAGAAAGAGGATATAATTAATTCTAAGACCTGTAAAAAGACCATTATATCCTTTTTTAAAACGGGTAGGTATAACTTTTGTTTCTTCTTTATCCGTTTTACCGGCAATAAATCGTATGAAATTTGGTATTAAATTATTAAGAAGAACTATTTTAATTGTGTGTTATTAAATATCATTTTTAGAAGTGTTAATCGAGTAATTTCCTTATAAAAAAGATGAACTAAAGTATTGTATTCTATTCTAGTGTAAACGTTTTAAAACAATATAATAATATAATAATACCATGGGATTTTGCATCTGGTTGATAATTCCGGCATGAGTCTGATCTCACCGATCCCAGTCAGATTAGTCTCATCACCTGGACTATCCGTTGCTGAACTCATGCCCATAGCGGCACAGGTTAGACGTAACCCATTTTCCTTCACAATATTATTGAACCGTTTTTGTGGGACCACCTGATGCCAAATGTTTACAAACTCTCAAAGGCTTTAGGATTTCATACAGCTAAATAAATAAATAACAACTTAATCGGCAAAAGAGAAACCACAAACACGGCACCTATGTTGTCCAGAAGCATCTACCCATAGAACCCGAACAAGCACAACATCTTGTTGGGTAAAGTTAAACTTTTCTTTCGCGTGATTATCCAACTTTGATAACGTATCAAAAACATGTGTAACATGAAATGTCCCGTTCATATTGATTATAAACGTTCCATATTAATTGATTTCATTGCGAGGTTTTGACCTCTATATGAGACATTTTTCAAAGACTGCATTCGTTTTTAAAATAAACCATAACCTTTATTTTATCGACAAGGTTAACAAGACATCACTTAGATTATCCAGAAATGATAATCTAACAAATATCACACTTACACATTACCAATACATATTGGTTTACAAATATTAATATGTTACAACAAAATAATTCTCGAATGCAGTTTTAAACAATATTATACAAGCATGCTGATACCAAATCTTGTCTATATAATAGCATGCAACAGCGGAAGCTCTTAATAATCACATGAGAATAAACATGCTTTAAACGTCAACAAAAAAGTTGGTGAGTTATAGGTTTAACCTATATTTATCAAATCGTAATAATAGACCACAAGATTTCATATTTCAATATACATCCCATACATAGAGATAAAAATCATTCATATGGTGAACACCTGGTAACCGACCTTAACAAGATGCATATAGAATATCCCCTATCATTCCGGGACTCCCTTCGGACATGATGAATTTGAAGTACTAAAGTATCCGGTACTTTGGATGGGGCTCGTTGGGCCCAATAGATCTATCTTTAGGATTCGAGTCAATTAAGGTGTCTGTTCCCTAATTCTTAGATTACCAGACTAAAAAGGGGCATATTCAGTTTAATAATCCAGCCATAGAATATAGTTTCATTTACTTGTGTCTATTTTGTAAAACATTTATAAAACTGCATGTATTCTCATCCCAAAATATTAGATTTTAAAAGTGGGGCTATAACTCACTTTCACAGATTTTTACTTCGTCGGGAAGTAAGAATTGGCCACTGGTCGATTCACGAACCTATAACAAATATGTACATATATATCAAAGTATGTTCAAAATATATTTACAACATTTTTAATACGTTTTGCTGTTTTAAGTTTATTAAGTCAGCTGTCCTCGTTAGTAACCTACAACTAGTTGTCCACAGTTAGATGTACAGAAAATAAAGCAATATATATTATCTTGAATCAATCCACGACCTCGTGTATACAAGCCTCAAGCTAGATCACAACTCAAAGTATATATAATATTTTGGAATCAACCTCAACCCTGTATAGCTAACTCCAACATTACTGCATATAGAGTGTCTATGGTTGTTCCGAAATATATATATATATATATATATATATATATATATATATATATATATATATATATATATATATATATATATATATATATATATATATATATGGGTCGATATGATATGTCAAAACATTGTATTCGTGTCTATGGTATCCCAAGATTACATAACATGTATAATACAATATGAGTTAGCTAGGATATGATTAATATAGATTTGTTACCAATTTTCACGTAGCTACAACAAGAAAAATTATCCAATCTTGTTTTACCCATAACTTCTTCGTTTTAAATCCGTTTTGAGTGTTTCAAGTTGCTATGGTTTCATATTGAAATTAAGTTTATGAATCTAAACATAAAAAGTATAAGTTTATAATCGGAAATACAGCTTACAAGTCATTTTTGTAAAGGTAGTCATTTCAGTCGAAAGAACGACGTCTAGATGACCATTTTGGAAAACATACTTCCACTTTGATTTTAACCATGATTTTTGGATATAGTTTCATGTTCATAAGAAAAATCATTTTTCCATAAGAACAACTTTTAAATCAAAGTTTATCATAGTTTTTAATTAACTAACCCAAAACAGCCCGCGGTGTTACTACGACGGCGTATATCCGGTTTTACGGTGTTTTTCGTGTTTTCAGGTTTTAAATCATTAAGTTAGCATATCATATAGATATAGAACACGTGTTTAGTTGATTTTAAAAGTCAAGTTAGAAGGATTAACTTTATTTGCGAATAAGTTTAGAATTAACTAAACTATGTTCTAGTGATTACAAGTTTAAATCTTCGAATAAGATAGTTTTATATGTATGAATCGAATGATGTTATGAATATCATTACTACCTTAATTTTAGTAGGTAAACCTACTGGAAATGAAAAAAATAGATCTAGGTTCAAAGGATCCTTGGATGGCTTGAAAGTTCTTGAAGCAGAATCATGACACGAAAACAAGTTCAAGTAAGATTTCCACTCGAAATAAGATTGTTATAGTTATAGAAATTGAATCAAAGTTTGAATATGAGTATTACCTTGTATTAGAAAGATATCTTACTGTATATAAGAAAGATTTCTTGAGGTTGGATGATCACTTTACAAGATTGGAAGTAAGCTAGCAAACTTGGAAGTATTCTTGATTTTATGAAACTAGAACTTATAGAATTTATGAAGAACACTTAGAACTTGAAGATAGAACTTGAGAGAGATCAATTAGATGAATAAAATTGAAGAATGAACATGTTTGTAGGTGTTTTTGGTCATTGGTATATGGATTAGATATAAAGGATGTGTAATTTTGTTTTGCTTGTAAATAAGTCATAAATGATTACTAATATTTTTGTAATTTTATGAGATATTTCATGCTAGTTGCCAAATGATGGTTCCCACATGTGTTAGGTAACTCACAAGGGCTTCTAAGAGCTGATCATTAGAGTGTATATACCAATAGTAAATACATTTAGAAGCTGGATATTGTACGAGTACGAATACGAGTGCATACGAGTAGAATTGTTGATGAAAATGAATGAGGATGTAATTGTAAGCATTTTTGTTAAGTAGAAGTACTTTGATAAGTGTCTTGAAGTCTTTCAAAAGTATATGAATACATATTAAAACACTACATGCATATACATTTTAACTGAGTCGTTAAGTCATCGTTAGTCGTTACATGTAAGTGTTGTTTTGAAACCTTTAGGTTAACGATCTTTTTAAATGTTGTTAACCCATTGTTTATTATATCTAAAGAGATGTTAAATTATTACCTTATCATGATATTATGATGTATTAATATATCTTAATAAGATATATATACAATTAAATGTCGTTACAACGATAATCGTTACATATATGCCTCGTTTCGAAATCCTTAAGTTAGTAGTCTTGTTTTTACATATGTAGTTCATTGTTAATATACTTAATGATATGTTTACTTATCATAATACCATGTTAACTATATATATATATCCATATATATGACATCATATAGTTTTTACAAGTTTTAACGTTCGTGAATCACCGGTCAACTTGGGTGGTCAATTGTCTATATGAAACCTATTTCAATTAATCAAGTCTTAACAAGTTTGATTGCTTAACATGTTAGAAACACTTAATCATGTAAATAATAATTTCATTTAATATATATAAACATGGAAAAGTTCGGGTCACTACAGTACCTACCCGTTAAATAAATTTCGTCCCGAAATTTTAAGTAGTTGGAGGTGTTGACGTATCTTCTGGAAATAAGTGCGGGTATTTCTTCTTCATCTGATCTTCTCATTCCCAGGTGAACTCGGGTCCTCTACGAGCATTCCATTGAACCTTAACAATTGGTATCTTGTTTTGCTTAAGTCTTTTAACCTCACGGTCCATTATTTTGACGGGTTCTTCGATGAATTGAAGTTTTTCGTTGATTTGGATTTCGTCTAATGGAATAGTGAGATCTTCTTTAGTAAAACATATCTTCAAATTCTAGATGTGGAAAGTGTTATGTACAGCCGCGAGTTGTTGAGGTAACTCAAGTCGGTAAGCTGCTGGTCCGACACGATAAATAATCTTGAATGGTCCAATATACCTTGGATTTAATTTCCCTCTTTTACCAAATCGAACAACGCCTTTCCAAGGTGCAACTTTAAGCATGACCATCTCTCCAATTTCAAATTCTATATCTTTTCTTTTAATGTCAGCGTAGCTCTTTTGTCGACTTTGGGCGGTTTTCAACCGTTGTTGAATTTGGATGATCTTCTCGGTAGTTTCTTGTATTATTTCCGGACCCGTAATCTGTCTATCCCCCACTTCACTCCAATAAATCGGAGACCTGCACTTTCTACCATAAAGTGCTTCAAACGGTGCCATCTCAATGCTTGAATGGTAGCTGTTGTTATAGGAAAATTCTGCTAACGGTAGATATCGATCCCAACTGTTTTGGAAATCAATAACACATGCTCGTAGCATGTCTTCAAGCGTTTATATCGTCCTTTCACTCTGCCCATCAGTTTGTGGATGATAGGCAGTACTCATGTCTAGACGAGTTCCTAATGCTTGCTGTAATGTCTGCCAGAATCTTGAAATAAATCTTCCATCCCTATCAGAGATAATAGAGATTGGTATTCCATAAATACAGTCGTGCTAACTTCTCCATCTTGTCATCTTCTCTTATTGGCAGGAAGTGTGCTGATTTGGTGAGACGATCAACTATTACCCAAATAGTATCAAAACCACTTGCAGTCCTTGGCAATTTAGTGATGAAATCCATGGTAATGTTTTCCCATTTCCATTCCAGGATTTCGGATTATTGAAGTAGACCTGATGGTTTATGATGTTCAGCTTTAACCTTAGAACACATCAAACATTCTCCTACATATTTAGCAACATCAGCTTTCATACCCGTCCACCAAAAATGTTTCTTGAAATCCTTGTACATCTTCCCCGTTCCAGGATGTATTGAGTATCTGGTTTTATGAGCTTCTCTACGTACCATTTCTCTCATATCTCTAAATTTTGGTACCCAAATTCTTTCAACCCTATACCGGGTTCCATCTTACCGAATATTAAGATGCTTCTCCGAACCTTTGGGTATTTCATCCTTTAAATTTCCTTCTTTTAAAACTCCTTGTTGCGCCTCCTTTATTTGAGTAGTAAGGTTATTGTGAATCATTATATTCATAGCTTTTACTCGAATGGGTTCCCTATCCTTTCTGCTCAAGGCGTCGGCTACCACATTTGCCTTCTCCGGGTGGTAACGAATCTCCAAGTCGTAAACATTCAATAATTCAATCCACCTGCGCTGCCTCATGTTCAGTTGTTTCTGATTAAATATGTGTTGAAGACTTTTGTGGTCAGTATATATAATACTTTTGACCCCATATAAGTAGTGCCTCCAAGTCTTTAATGCAAAAACAACCGCGCCTAATTCCAAATCATGCGTCGTATAATTCTGCTCGTGAATCTTCAATTGTCTAGACGCATATGCAATTACTTTCATTCGTTGCATTAATACACAACTGAGACCTTGCTTTGAGGCGTCACAATATATCACAAAATCATCATTCCCTTCAGGTAATGACAATATAGGTGTCGTAGTTAACTTTTTCTTTAACAATTGAAACGGTTTTTCTTGTTCATCTTTCCATTCAAATTTCTTACCTTTATGCGTTAATGCAGTCAAGGGTTTTGCTATTCTGGAAAAGTCTTGGATGAACCTTCTGTAGTAACCAGCCAGTCCTAAAAATTGGCGTATATGCTTCGGAGTTTTCGGGGTTTCCCACTTTTTAACGGTTTCAATCTTTGCTGGATCCACCTAAATACCTACTTTGTTCACTATGTGACCGTGAAATTGAACTTCTTCCAACCAAAATGCACACTTTGAAAACTTAGCGTAAAGTTTTTCCTTCCTTAACAACTCTAGCACTTTTCTCAAATGTTCTTCATGCTCTTGGTCATTCTTTGAGTAAATAAGTATGTCATCGATGAAAACAATGAAAAACTTGTCAAGGTATTGTCCACACACTCGGTTCATGAGGCCCATGAATACAGCTGGTGCGTTGGTCAACCCAAACGGCATAACCATAAACTCGTAATGACCGTAACGCGTCCTAAAAGCAGTCTTTGGAATATCATCCTCCTTCACCCGCATTTGATGATACCTAGGACGTAAATCAATCTTCGAATAAACCGACGAGCCTTGTAGTTGATCAAATAAGTCATCAATTCTCAGTAGTGGTTAGCGGTTCTTGATGGTAAGTTTGTTCAACTTTCGATATTCGATACACAACCTAAATGTACCATCCTTCTTCTTGACAAACAAAACATGAGCTCCCCATGGTGATGTACTTGGTCGAATGAAACCACGCTCTAAAAGTTCTTGTAACTGACTTTGTAATTCTTTCATTTCACTGGGTGCGAGCCTGTATGGAGCACGAGCTATTGGTGCAGCTCCTGGTATAAGATCTATTTGAAATTCAACGGATCGATGTGGGGTAATCCCGGTAATTCTTTCGGAAATACATCGGGAAATTCTTTTGCGACGGGAACATCACTGATGTTCTTTTCTTCAGGTTTAACTTCCTTGATGTGTGCTAGAATGACGTAACAACCTTTTCTTATTAGTTTTTGTTCCTTCAAACTACTAATAAGATTTAATTTCGCATTGTTCTTTTCTCCGTACACCATTAAAGGTTTTCCCTTTTCTCGCATAATGCGAATTGCATTTTTGTAACAAACGACCTCTACTCTCACCTTTTTCAACCAGTCCATGCCAATTATTACATCAAAACTCCCTAACTCGACTGGTATTAAATCAATTTTAAACGTTTCATCCCCCAGTTTAATTTCTCTATCCCGACATATATTAT
This sequence comes from Rutidosis leptorrhynchoides, assembly GCF_046630445.1. Lineage (NCBI taxonomy): Eukaryota > Viridiplantae > Streptophyta > Magnoliopsida > Asterales > Asteraceae > Rutidosis > Rutidosis leptorrhynchoides. The sequence continues at coordinate 242,307,139 of NC_092342.1, read as the reverse complement.
CTGCTGAAATTAATTTACCGTTTGCTAATTCGAGTAAAAATTTACTATCCAAAGGCATCAATGGGCAACTTAATTTAGCACAAAAATCTCTACTCATATAGCTTCTATCCGCACCCGAATCAAATAAAACATAAGCAGATGTATTATCAATAAGAAACGTACCCGTAACAAGCTCCGGGTCTTCCTGCGCTTCTGTCGCATTAATATTGAAAACTCTTCCGCAGCCTTGCCCATTAGTATTCCCTTGGTTTGGGCAATTTCTAATAATGTGGCCCGGTTTTCCACATTTATAACAAACTACGTCGGCATTATTTGTTCCGACCTTATTTGTTTCTTTATTTTTGTTGTTCTTTGGTCCGTATATTTCACATTTTGCCGCGCCATGACCACTTCTCTTACACTTGGTGCAAACTTTTGTGCAAAACGCATTCAGATGGTACTCTGCACACCTGAAGCATGGTTGTTTCTGTTGTTTGTTATTATTGAGGTTGTTGTTGAAACGGTTGTTGTAGTTGTTGTTGTTGTTGTTTTTGGGATGTTTGTTGTAGTTATTGTTAGGATTGCGGTTATTGTTGCGATTGTTGTTGCGGTTGTGGTTGTAATTGTTATTGTTGTTGTACTGGTGACCCTTGTCACCGTTTTCCTCCCACTTCCTCTTGAGTTGTTTCGTGTTGGCTTCTTCGGTCACCTGTTCTTTAATTCTCCCCTCAATCTAATTTATGAGTTTATGAGCCATTCGACTTGCCTTCTGTATGGAAGCAGGCTCGTGTGAACTCACATCTTCTTGAATCCTTACTGGTAACCCTTTTACAAACGTGTCGATCTTCTCTTCTTCATCTTCGAACGCTCCCGGACACAATAGGCACAACTCTGTGAATCGTCGTTCATATGTGGTAATGTCGAATCCTTGTGTTCATAACTCTCTAAGTTCTACCTTGAGCTTATTGACTTCGTTTCTAGGACGGTACTGCTCGTTCATCAATTGCTTGAATGCCGACTACGGTAGTGCGTAAGCAGCATTTTGTCCTACTTGTTCAAGATAGGTGTTCCGCCACGTTAACGCAGTACCTATGAAGGTATGCGTAGCGTACTTAACTTTATCCTCTTCAGTACACTTACTTATGGCAAACACCGATTCGACCTTCTCGGTCCACCGTTTCAATCCAATTGGTCCTTCAGTTCCATCAAATTCCAAAGGTTTGCAGGCAGTGAATTTTTTGTAGGAGCATCCTACACGATTTCTTGTGGAATTAGTTCCACTGCTAGATCTAGAGTTATTGTTATTTTGCATCGCAGCCTGTACTGCGGATATGTTTGCTGCAAGGAAAACACGGAAGTCTTCCTCGCTCATGTTCAAATTCTGACGAGTCGCCGGTGCCATTTCTTTCAAAAATAGCCCAAAAGAATTGAGTTAATCATATAGAATTTAAGAGTAGTTAATAATATTTCGTAGCATAATATGAACTTATTTATAAAAGCTTTTTCTTCATATTAGCATTTTATAGTTTTAATTCGGGTAGTACCTACCCGTTAAGTTCATACTTAGTAGGTATTATACAATTCAACTACTACGATTCTATATGAAAAACTTATTACAATAATATTTCGTGTTCAAACTTTTATACAATATTTTACAAACATACAATACCACTATTGTACATATAGGATGAAATATAGCACATAATAACTTGCTACACAAGCTATAAAGGTAATTCTAATTAATACGCAAGTTGTTCAGCAAAGGCAATAAAGACACGTAATTCATAAGTCCAGAAACAGGTTATGCATTCTGGTTTTACTAAAACGACTTCCCATCCTTGATCTTGTGGAAAGTAACCGTTATGACCATTGGCTAGGCTGCATGTTGTAATGTCGTCAAAAGGACGAGGGTTTCGTAATGCCCAACAGCCTCATAGCAATCTAAAAACCTTGTTTCTTACCCCAACTACTGAGTCTGTCACTTGTGGAAATGTTTCATTTAATAGTTGTAATCCGATGTTCTTTTTCTCACTTTGGTGAGAAGCGAACATCGCTAACCCGTAAGCATAACATGCTTCTTTATGTTGCATGTTAGAAGCTCTTTCTAATTCACGAAATCCTATGTTGGGATATGTTGAGTCAAAATAGGTTCTTAACCCGTAGCGAAAAATTGCATTTGGGTTCTCCGCATTTAACGCTTTAAAGAAAACACGGCGTAACTTACGGTCTCCCCAATGTGATATACCCCACCTATCAAAGGAAAGCCTTTTATAAACTAAGGCATTTCTTGAAAGTCTTTCAAATGTTTGACAAGTTAATTTTTCCATAACTAATTGCGCTGATGAATTCTGACCGACTCTAGACAAGATTTCATCAATCATATCCTCTGGTAGGTCTTCTAAAATAATCGGTTGTTTACCCTTAACGTCCATTTTGTGTTTTTATACTATAAAAATAGACGAGGGTTAGATTCATAAAAGATAATTAACAAACAATACAAGCAATTTTACATTTATCAAAAAAGCACAAGCACACTATATTACATATATTACACAACATGATTACAACTCTTTAATCCGACTCACTCGTTTCTTCTTCTTCGGACTTGGTTCGTTTTGCTAATTTCCTAGGGATATATGATGCTCCCCTAATATGAGCTGTCATTTTCCACAATGGTTTAGAAAAACCTGGTGGTTTAGAGGTTCCTGGATTATTGTTACATTTTAGGAAATACGGACGTTGCCGATACATATAAAGTTCATCGGGGTTGGAATCAGGATTCTCTATTTTTATACCTTTTCCCTTATTATTATTTTTTGCTTTGTTAAAATGGGTCGAGGTAATTTCTATAACATCATCGGAATCCTCATTTGAATCCGATTCATCGGAAAATTGGTAATCTTCCCAATATTTTGCTTCCTCGGCGGAAACACCATTGACCATTATTGACTTTGGTCCGTTAGTTGAGGATTTTCTTTTATTTAACCGATTTACTGTAGGTATCAATATTTCTTCCTCCAGAACCTCTTCTTCTTCTGGTTGTTCCTCTTCCGGTCCCTCCTCTTCCGATTCCTCTTCTTCCAGTTCCTCCTCTTCCGGTTCCTCTTCTTCCAGTTCCTCTTCTTCTGGTTCCTCTTCGGGAATTTGTGAATCTTCCCAAAGTATATTCGACTCTTCATTATTATTAGGTGAGTCGATGGAATTTGTACTAGAGGTAGACATCTATCACACAATATCAAACACGTTAAGAGATTAATATATCACATAATATTTACATGTTAATAATATATAGTTTCCAACAAAAAAGTTAAGCAGTCGTTTTTTTTTGAAGAAAAACACGGTCGAAGTCCAGACTCACTAATGCATCCTAACAAACTCGGTAAGACACACTAATGTAAAAATTCTGGTTCTCTAAGACCAACGCTCGGATACCAACTGAAATGTCCCGTTCATATTGATTATAAACGTTCCATATTAATTGATTTCGTTGCGAGGTTTTGACCTCTATATGAGACGTTTTTCAAAGACTGCATTCGTTTTTAAAACAAACCATAACCTTTATTTTATCAACAAGGTTAACAAGACATCACTTAGATTATTCAGAAATGATAATCTAACAAATATCACACTTACACACTACCAATACATATTGGTTTACAAATATTAATATGTTACAACAAAATAAATCTCGAATGCAGTTTTAAACAATATCATACAAGCATGCTGACACCAAATCTTGTCCATATAATAGCATGCAACAGCGGAAGCTCTTAATAATCACCTGAGAATAAACATGCATTAAATGTCAACAAAAATGTTGGTGAGTTATAGGTTTAACCTATATTTATCAAATCGTAATAATAGACCACAAGATTTCATATTTCAATATACATCCCATACATAGAGATAAAAATCATTCATATGGTGAACACCTGGTAAACCGACCTTAACAAGATGCATATAGAATATCCCCTATCATTCCGGGACTCCCTTCGAACATGATGAATTCGAAGTACTAAAGCATCCGGTACTTTGGATGGGGCTCGTTGGGCCCAATAGATCTTTCTTTAGTATTTGCATCAATTAGGGTGTCTGTTCCCTAATTCTTAGATTACCAGACAATAAAGGGGCATATTCGGTTTAATAATCCAGCCATAGAATGTAGTTTCATTTACTTGTGTCTATTTTGTAAAACATTTATAAAACTGCATGTATTCTCATCCCAAAATATTAGATTTTAAAAGTGAGACTATAACTCACTTTCACATATTTTTACTTCGTCGGGAAGTAAGATTTGGCCACTGGTCGATTCACGAACCTATAACAAATATGTACATATATATCAAAGTATGTTCAAAATATATTTACAACATTTTTAATACGTTTTGCTATTTTAAGTTTATTAAGTCAGCTGTCCTCGTTAGTAACATACAACTAGTTGTCGACAGTTAGATGTACAGAAAATAAAGCAATATATATTATCTTGAATCAATCCACGACCTCGTGTATACAAGCCTCAGGCCAGATCACAACTCAAAGTATATATAATATTTTGGAATCAACCTCAACCCTGTATAGCTAACTTCAACATTACTGCATATAGAGTGTCTATGGTTGTTCCGAAATATATATATAGATGGGTCGATATGATATGTCAAAACATTGTATTCATGTCTATAGTATCCCAAGATTATATAATATATTAGAATACATGTATAATACAATATGAGTTAGCTAGGATATGATTAATATAGATTTGTTACCAATTTTCACGTAGCTACAACAAGAAAAATTATCCAATCTTGTTTTACCCATAACTTCTTCGTTTTAAATCCGTTTTGAGTGTTTCAAGTTGCTATGGTTTCATATTGAACTTAAGTTTATGAATCTAAATATAAAAAGTATAAGTTTATAATTAGAAATACAGGTTACAATTCGTTTTTGTAAAGGTAGTCATTTCAGTCGAAAGAACGACGTCTAGATGACCATTTTGGAAAACATACTTCCACTTTGATTTTAACCATGATTTTTGGATATAGTTTCATGTTCATAAGAAAAATCATTTTCCCAAAAGAACAACTTTTAAATCAAAGTTTATCATAGTTTTTAATTAACTAACCTAAAACAGCCTGCGGTGTTACTACGACGGCGTATATCCGGTTTTACGATGTTTTTCCTGTTTCCAGGTTTTAAATCATTAAGTTAGCATATCATATAGATATAGAACATGTGTTTAGTTGATTTTAAAATTCAAGTTAGAATGATTAACTTTATTTGCGTACAAGTTTAGAATTAACTAAACTATGTTCTAGTGATTACAAGTTTAAATCTTTGAATAAGATAGTTTTATATGTATGAATCGAATGATGTTATGAACATCATTACTATCTTAATTTTAGTAGGTAAACCTACTGGAAATGAGAAAAATAGATCTACCTTCAAAGGATCCTTGGATGGATTGAAAGTTCTTGAAGCAGAATCATGACACGAAAACAAGTTCAAGTAAGATTTTCACTCGAAATAAAATTGTTATAGTTATAGAAATTGAATCAAAGTTTGAATATGAGTATTACCTTGTATTAGAAAGATATATTACTATATATAAGAAAGATTTCTTGAGGTTGGATGATCACTTTACAAGATTGGAAGTAAGCTAGCAAACTTGGAAGTATTCTTGATTTTATGAAACTAGAACTTATAGAATTTATGAAGAACACTTAGAACTTGAAGATAGAACTTGAGAGAGATCAATTAGATGAAGAAAATTGAAGAATGAAAGTGTTTTTAGGTGTTTTTGGTCATTAGTATATGGATTAGATATAAAGGATGTGTAATTTTGTTTACTTGTAAATAAGTCATGAATGATTACTAATATTTTTGTAATTTTATGAGATATTTCATGCTAGTTGCCAAATGATGGTTCCCACATGTGTTAGGTGACTCACAAGGGCTGCTAAGAGCTAATCATTGGAGTGTATATACCAATAGTAAATACATTTAGAAGTTGGGTATTGTACGAGTACGAATACGAGTGCATACGAGTAGAATTGTTGATGAAAATGAATGAGGATGTAATTGTAAGCATTTTTGTTAAGTAGAAGTACTTTGATAAGTGTCTTGAAGTCTTTCAAAAGTGTATGAATACATATTAAAACACAACATGTATATACATTTTAATTGAGTCGTTAAGTCATCGTTAGTCGTTACATGTAAGTGTTGTTTTGAAACCTTTAGGTTAACGATCTTGTTAAATGTTGTTAACCCATTGTTTATTATATCTAAAGAGATGTTAAATTATTACCTTATCATGATATTATGATGTGTTAATATATCTTAATATGATATATATATATATACAATTAAATGTTGTTACAACGATAATCGTTACATATATGCCTCGTTTCGAAATCCTTAAGTTAGTAGTCTTATTTTTACATATGTAGTTCATTGTTAATATACTTAATGATATGTTTACTTACCATAATACCATGTTGACTATATATATATCCATATATATGACATCATATAGTTTTTACAAGTTTTAACGTTCGTGAATCACCGGTCAACTTGGGTGGTCAATTGTCTATATGAAACCTATTTCAATTAATCAAGTCTTAACAAGTTTGATTGCTTAACATGTTGGAAAAACTTAATCATGTGAATAATGATGTCGAACGAGGGGTATATAAAATAGTTTATAATTTTAGCAGAAAATACTATTAAATACGATACAATTTTACACAAGATATTTATTTATTTATAGAATGGATATACTTAAACCTTGCTACAACACTTATAGGCAGTGTACCTAATCGTACAGTAGTGTAGTTTTTAGTAAGTCCGGTTCGTTCCACAGGGAAATCTTTAAACAAAGCTCAACGCTATATTAATTTACTTTTATAAAAATACAAATATATATATAAGTAATATTATTATTATAAAGGGGGGGTTTTTACCGTTTAATGACCGGTTTGTCGATTTTAAAACTTTAGTCGCAGTTAAAACCTAATGTAAAATATAAAATAAATACAAGACTTAAATTAAAGCTTAAAGTAAATAACGATAATGAAATTGCGAATAAAAATGCGATAAAATAAAATTGCGATAATTAAAAGGTACGATAATTAAAAGTGCGATAAAATAAAATAAATAAAAGTGCGATAATTAGAAGTGCAATTAAATATAAAATAAAGGAAATTAAATATGAAATAAAAGAATTATGCTTATTTAAACTTCCGTAATCATGATGTTTGACGTGTTGATTTTAGTTTTATGCCCATGGGTTAATTGTCCTTTGTCCTGGATTATTCAATATGTCCGTCTGGTTTTTGTCCATAACAGTCCATCAGTCATAAATATAAATTGCAAGTGTCCTTGTCAAATTATTATTATACCCGAAGATAAATATTCCAACTAATTGGGGATTCGAATTGTAACAAGGTTTTAATACTTTGTTTAATGAATACACCAGGTTATCGACTGCGTGTAAACCAAGGTTTTACTACTTTGTTAACAATTACACCAATTACCCTTGAATGTAATTTCACCCCTGTTTTAATTATTCTAGTGACTATTAATCCATTCCCGTGTCCGGTTAAATGAACGATTATTCGTACATATAAATACCCCGCCCATCGTGTCCGATCGAGTTTATATGGTAATTTATAGGGACGCCCAATTGTAAATCTTTATATTAACATTAACAAACTTTCATTTAGTTAAACAAATATAAAGCCCATTAATAGCCCATAGTCTAGTTTCCACAAGTGTCGTTCTTTTATCCAAACCCCAATTATGGTACAAAGCCCAATTACCCAATTTTAGTAATTAGCCCAACATCATGATTACTTCGTTTTAAATAAGCATAATAATAACTTAGCTACGAGACATTAATATAAAAAGGTTGAACATAACTTACAATGATTAAAAATAGCGTAGCGTTACACGGACAGAATTTTGACTTACACCCTTACAACATTCGCTAACATACCCTTATTATTAGAATTATAATTAAAATTAAAATATAAATTATAAATATAAATATAAATCGTATATATTGAGAGAGATATATTCTGTGTTAAACTCGTCAGAAAACTGGCTTTTTATAGGACCTGACCAACAATCTCACACCATGCGACTTGCATGGTTTTGTGCTTCTGGCCATGCGAGTCGCATGGCCACCCTGGATTCAGCCAACTACTTTTGTTTTCTTCTTGCCGACGTAATATAATAATAATAATATATATAATATATAATTATATATAATTATATATATATTATATTATATTCTTGTGCATAGTAGACTAGATATTTTTGGTCCGTTGCGTCGGGCGTTTCTTCTTGGCTCAGGTCCCGGTTCCGGATTTTCGGACGTCCTTGCGTATTATTTTAAATCGCGTACTTTGCGTCTTGTAACTTGTACTCTTGTCGTTTTGAGACGTTCCTCATCAATATTTTGAACCTTTTTAATTGTATCTTGTACTTTTTAGCTCTTTGGACCTTTTTGTCTTCAATTTGTCGAATCTGTCTTTTGTCTTCACCTTTTATTATTTAAACGAATATTACTTGTAAATAGAACAATTTCAACTAAAAGCTTGTCTTTCTTGAGGAATAATGCTATGAAATATATGTTCGTTTTTAGCATTATCAAATATTCCCACACTTGAGCGTTGCTTGTCCTCAAGCAATATTGTCTTGAAATACTAGAATCACTTTTTTATTCTTCACACTTTGTACATCAGTGATTTCTATACGGCGGTATAAACAATGGTAGTAACGATATGGTTTACAGTCCCACATGACTATAAAAATTTAGATCCATTAAGGAAATTGGATCTTTATGAAAACATTTGATCTTTCGAAATCTAGTTTTTACCCTAGATAAGTTTTCCGGAATAACCCTTTACCGGTGTTTGCAAAATATTTTTGTGGGTTTGGTGGGTTTCAGATTTGAAAATTTTAGCTCAAATCTTGCGGTTTTGTGTCACCCACTTGCTAACCTTGTATTTGGAAAGCAACACGTCCAGTTTACTTGTCCCGTATATTACCTTTCGGCAAACTACCGTCCGGTTGTAAAGGAAAGCGTTGAACAAGCAACTGTTAAGGCAATGTCCCGTGACATGCTTTTGATTATGGTCTATAACGTGTCGGACGCAATTACTATCCTTGGTAGGAGCAATAGTAAAGCTCACCCTTATAATTTGTCGGTTTGGCACAAAGTCCTGTCTTTGACCATGTTATGCAACCACCGTTCTTACGGTTGACACCCGATTTAGTTCAGGTGACCTAATGAATTCCAGGTGAATTCCTAGGATTTTACGTTCAATGGTAATGAACGCATTGAAAATAGGGTTTTCAGAAAACAAATCGGTTTGTATTTTTGATCAAAATATTTTCTCGTTTCAGCTCGAGTTTTAGATATCATTGAATTCCATGAGTTTGAATTCTCAATCTTTACGGTCAATCTCTAGGATTGAGTAATATCAGTCTTAAAAGCTGATTTTTAATCTTTAAGGAGATTATCCTTTCTGGGGATCTGATTCATTAGTCTTATCCAGCTAATTTGCATGGTGCCTCCCCATTGTACGAGATAAATCCTTCTCATGGTTAGGATAAATCTGACCACTTGGCGACCCTGTTTGATGCTGAGGTCCGTGGATTTCCTGTTGATTTTAGTGATGACTTTTCTAGATTTTTCGTCAACCTACAGCTGGTCTGGACGACAACTTCATGACCTAAATCAAGAAGCGCGTGTCTTTTTCGGAAGACTTTACTTCCTTTTAATGATGGAATTGATTCATCGTGTGGATCCATCTCTTCTTTTCTTTCATTGGGTAAAACAGTTTAGTTTAGTCCAAAGCAAAAGTATTTTTAGTTATTTGTTACAGATATATGTGACATATGTTTAAAATAACTTGGTAAATTTTCCCACACTTGGCTTTTTATTTTTCTTTTTATCGTCCTCTATTCCATTTTAAATGAATTTTAACATTTTAGTTTGTTTCTCAATTTATGTCCTTTCCGAGGTAACAATAATTTCGGTGTTAAAACCTAGTTTTATCGTTCATAAATATGTATAAACATGATTTTGAATTCATTTAATTGAAAATTTTGAAAAATTTACTAGAATTGGGTAGTTAGTATATAAGACTAGGGCTGTTCTTTTTTTTATCAGAGAGCACTAGATTCTAATACAACTACTGCTTTACTAGTATTTTTAATGGTAACCAAGTGTTTAATATAAAAATTTTAAAATCCGAAAGAATTTAACCCCTTCCCACACTTAAGATCTTGCAATGCCCTCATTTGCAAGAAATCAGTAACAATTTAAATTATTGAGGGTGATTTGTGTGAAAATGATTAAATTTTTACCAAAGTTTCCAAATATATTGGCGTTTGTTTGCTGAATGATAAATGGTGCACGTCATTTGTTCATTCCGTCTTGTTGTTATTTCACATACATTTTGCATCATTGTCGTCAAAATTACTTGCTTTTGCTGAACTTAATGCCAGTCTTTGAAAACGCGTTGTTTTACCCTGTTTTGTGCATAAAAGAGAATACATACAATACAAATATAATCATACATGCAATTTGAAATGGAACTTTGGCATCCCATTTTCGAACTATAAGAAAAATATTAGTACACAATAATAATAAAATATCAAACATTACATAAATATAATAAAATGTTAAGTGTTTAAAATAAAAATAGAAATTACCACTTATATCTACTGATCAGGAGGTGGGTTAGGAGGGAAATTAGGATATGGATCCCAATTCATGTTCGCGTCCGGGTTCCATGGCTGATTATAGGTGTACTGGTATGCTGCGTCATAATCATATGAATCATAGGGTGGTCTCATCTCTGGCTGATGTGCGGGATAGTATGCGGGTCGGGTCGGATAATACATCTCGCCAGGCTGCAACTGGCTTATAATTTGGCGCTGATGATAATCCCATCGGCCATGCTCTCGTTGCCGGGAATGCTCGTAGTCATTCCGGCGTTGCCATGCCTCGTACTGCATATGCCTATCATAGTTCGTCATGTATTCATCCTCCATACGAATACCTAAATCAAGAGCAGTCTCCCGAACAACTCCTATAATGTTGTTCGCCTCCTCCATCTCGTCATCCGAACCTCTCTCTACCTGTCGCTGAGGTCCCTCGTATCGATATACCCGACCACGTCTCATCAATAATACCCTTGCACCGTGATAAAGGTTTGAACCTATAGTTTCACCTCCGTCCTCTATTTCGTTCATTGGACCCCCTTGGTGCTTATCTACACCTAAATACTCTCCAATGAGAGTAATGAAAATACCACCACCTATAATACTCCCCGATTTCATCCCCGAAACTACATTAGCGAGATAATAACCAACACAATAGGGAATGTTAACGAAACTCCTCGGGTCTCTAATACACTTGAGGTAGAACAAATCATTTACGGTCAATTTCTCCTTATTCCTACCCCTTTGTGTAATTGTGTTTGCTAAGAATCTATGAATCACCCGGAGTTCAGCTCTGTCTATATCTAAGTATGTATGATTTCCACTGGCGTGAAATTCATTAAAGTGGGACATACGCCTCCAGACAGCGTTAATATCAAATTCCCTATCTACCCTTTCTCCTTGGGCAATCAGGCTATTACAGTCGGGGCTCAAAAGTTCAGCAGGGGTGTAAATCTGTAAGGCCCTGGCTAAATCTATCATGGACATTCTGTACATGCGTCCACCTAAAAGAAATCTAATAAAGCTTCTATCATCTATCCTCCTAACATCACTGTTTAACTTAATAGTACTAAGTAATTCTATACACCATTCCCTATATATGGTTCTACGAATGGAAAATAGGCGCATCCAATCGTTAAACTGAGAATTACCATACCTTTGCACCAATAATTGCCGAATCGGTTCGGCAAGGTCAACTGTTTCCAAAGGTACCCAGTCAATTGCCCTTGGCATTTCAACAACCTTAAAGTAGAGAATGTGCATGTTCTTTTGATAGTCTGGATACTCTATCCAACATCTATCAAATCTCAGATTTGGGTGTAACTGATCTTCATTAATGTCTAAACTCAGAATCCTTTGATGTGGAGCGAATTGACGAAACTGATTCACGAATAATTGATCTTGATCGTGATAAGGAATATGTTGCTCCTCCTGTTCTTCTTCTTCTTGTTGCATATGTTGTTCCTGTTCATGAAACATTTCCGGTTCGGGCTCTGGTTGCCTGGACGATGATGCTCCTGATCCTCCAGTATCGGCTTTCTGCAAAACACATTAAACACAAAATTTGTGCATCCAAATATGCATTAGTGTTAGCAAAATAATAACTTGAAACAATTATGATGACCTGTTCAATTCATAACACATTTTATACACATTTAAACTCTTAAACATGTCAACAATAATTATTATAACAATTAAACACTTGTTACATGGCATTCAAATCAAACTAGTGCTCATTTTCATATTTTTGTCAAGTCTACACTTTGTCAAATAAGCATATACGAAAAATGTACATCAAGTTCATAAGCATTTATCTCAAATAACATGCCAAAATAATCACTACTAGCAATGAAACAAGTTTCAAATGGCCTTTATATCAAATTATCCAAGTTCATGAATTTTTAGGCTTAAAAAGTCTACTTTAATTCTCAAAAACATGTTTAGGCTCAAAGTTTGGATCAATTAACTACCTAAACATGTTACACTACTTAATTTAGCAACAATTCATGACAAAAATCGGCCATAACCTGTTTATATCAAAAAGCCCCAAATTGCTCAAGAACACAAACCCTAGATTCTTAAAAATTTGAAGTTTTTAGCTTCAATTCATGTTAAATAGCTTCTATCTAGGATATACATGCATAATATAACATCAATTTAGCTCTAATTACACCTAAATTTAACAAAATCAAAATATAAATTTTATAGCTCAAGAACACAAAAATTCGAATTTAAAGAGATTAGGGGTGAAATCTTTACCTTTCTCCTGAAGGGGTTGAGACTACTGAATCTAGGCATGATTATTGTGAAGTTTTGCAAGAAATTTGGTGAAAATTGGTGAAAAATTGAGAGAGTTTGGGAGAGTTTTCGTGTATATGTGTGTGTATTGTGAGAAAGAAGCAGAACTCGCTGAGCTTTTGATCCTGTCCAGTTTTTTACATCCATGCGAGTCGCATGGCTTAAGCCTTTCCCCCATGCGACTCGCATGGGGTGTAATTCCAGGTTTTTTTTTTTTTTTTTTTTTTTTTTTTTTTTTTTTTTTTTTTTTTTTTTTATAAACCTTAAACTTTTAAAACATAAAATTTAATAAAATTTTAAAAATTTTGTTTCTTTTTAAGACGAGGTCGTTTCGGGACGATGTCCTAGTCCGTCCCTCGACAAAATTTTAAAATTTGTCTTTTTGTAGCGATTGTTTTAAAAGCTTAGATTTTTGGATTTTTTAATTTTTTTGGCATACTTTAAATCAAAAAGATTAAAAATAATGATAATAAAATTTCTCGTCCCTCCCTCGGGTAAAGCAATTTCGGTTCAAAGACCTAGTCTTCAACTTACGACGAATTTTAAAAATCATATTTTTAACTTAATGAGATAAAGTAAATTTTTGTTTTTAAATTCACACAACTTAAATATAAAATTCAAAATTAATAAAAAATAATCACACCAAACTTAAAATTTAAAATGCATAAAATTAAAAATTCATATTTTAAAAATTAAAAATTCACACCAAACTTAATTTAAAAATTCATATTATAAATTCACACCAAACTTATATTAATTTTTCAAATATTTACAATTTTAAAAATATTGTTTATATAAAGTTTACAATATTAATTTATTAATTTTAAAAACATGGTAAAAATAAAATTAAAAATCTTTTCGTCTTTTTATCCCTCTGTAATCAATCAAATATTATCAAAAATATGCGCCCCTCTTTTCGGTAAAGTAATTTCGGTTCCAAGACCTAATTTAACTCATGACGAATTTTTGAAATATTTTGGGTTGATTGATTAAAGATATTTATACCTTAAGAATAAACGTTAAATTTCGCAGTGATGTAATAAATTTTTGAGGATATCAATAATTTCGGTCGCCAAACCTAATTTTATTTAATACCAATTTAATACTTTTTAGCGAACAAATTAGCGTTTATTATCAAAAGGTTAAAAATAAAAATAAAAATAAAAACTGTACAGACATACCTGTGAAATAGATTTCTTAGTTATATGATCTATTATATTCATAAGATAGTCGGTTTAATTGGTCTTCCATGGCTGCATAGGCGTAACCTCGAGCATTCATTGTCTTTTCTTCTAAACATATGAACGGTCCGTCTCTGCATAAAGTAACAAATTCGGTATTTGAATAGGTTTGATTATTTGAACATTTACCTCCATGTGACCATTTTCCGCATTTGTGACATCGTTCTAGGTGTCGTGCTCTTCTTTTTGCTGCGGATTTTGATTTTCCTTTACCAAATTGTAACTTATTATCTTCGCATCTGGATCCTTTTCTAACTCCGTCCATTCTTTCTCTGATTACTGATACTATTTCACTCGGGAGTATGTCATTATTTCGTTTAGTGATCAAAGCGTGTAGCATTAGACCATGGTTTAGTTCACAGGCAGTCTTCATTTCGTAAAAACCTAAAAAAAATAAAAATTCAGAATGGGGGGAGAAGACTAGTTCTTTAGGGTCTGCTAGGGAAAGACCATACGTGTTCCATTTTCGAGAACTACACGAAAACAGACAATCTAACTCTAACAGAAATACATATTATCCTTTAAAGACTTGATTCTCCCCACACTTAGTTAGCTGTGGTGTCGAAATTGTGATTAACTTCGTTGTCGACTTCCATTGGACCCTGTATGTAATGTTTAACTCTGTGACCATTAACTTTAAATTCAATCCCATTTGAATTTATCAATTCTATCGTTCCGTATGGGAAAACTCTTTTGACTATGAATGGTCCAGACCATCTTGATTTCAATTTTCCAGGAAATAGCTTGAATCGTGAATTGAAAAGAAGAACTCTGTCTCCTTCTTTAAATTCTTTTGAACTTCTGATTCTTTTATCATGCCATTTCTTCGTTCTTTCTTTATAGATTAACGAATTTTCGTATGCTTCATGTCTTAATTCTTCTAATTCGTTTAGTTGACTTAATCATAGACGTCCGGCTTCATGTAAATCAAGATTACATGTCTTCAAAGCCCAAAATGCTTTGTGTTCAATTTCTACTGGAAGATGACATGCTTTTCCATAAACAAGTCTAAAAGGTGTGGTTCCAATTGGAGTTTTGTAGGCTGTTCTAAAAGCCCAGAGTGCATCCTCCAATTTAATGGACCATTCCTTCGGATTTGATCCTACGGTTTTCTCTAGAATACGTTTTAAGGCTCGGTTGGTATTTTCAACTTGTCCACTTGTTTGTGGATGATATGCGGTGGAGATTTTATGAGTTACTCCATATCTTTTAAGAACTTTCTCAAGTTGATTATTACAGAAATGAGTACCCCGATCACTTATTAAAGCTTTCGGTGTTCCAAACCTTGCAAAAAGACGTTTCAAAAAGTTGACTACAACTCGTGCATCGTTAGTTGGGAGAGCTTGTGCTTCCGCCCATTTAGATACATAATCAATGGCTACGAGTATATATAAATTATTATGAGATTTTGGAAATGGACCCATAAAGTCAATACCCCAAATGTCAAATACTTCACATACTTGGATGACATTTTGTGGCATTTCATCACGTTGACTTATTTTTCCGGCCCTTTGACATGCATCACAGGATTTGCAAAGAAGGTGTGCGTCTTTGTAAATTGTAGGCCAATAGAATCCAGCTTCATAAACTTTTCTTGCTGTTAGTTGAGGCCCATAATGCCCTCCTGTTGGTCCTGTGTGACAATGATTTAAAATTTTACTAGCTTCATCTCCAAATACACATCGGCGTATTATTCCATCGGGACAACTTTTAAACAGATGTGGATCTTCCCAGAAATAGTGTTTTATATCACTGAAGAATTTCTTTCGTCTTTGGTACGATAATCCTTTTTCAAGGAATCCACAAACTAAGTAGTTTGCATAGTCTGCAAACCATGGGATTTCTTTATAATCTATCTTCAATAGATATTCATCAGGAAAGTTGTCTTGTATGGCCGATTCATTCATAACTTCTAATTCGGGATTTTCAAGACGAGAAAGATGATCAGCGGCGAGATTTTCTGCTCCTTTTTTATCTCGGATTTCAATATCAAACTCTTGTAAGAGTAAGATCCAACGGATTAATCTTGGTTTAGCATCTTGTTTTGAAAATAGGTATCTAAGAGCAGAATGGTCGGTATAGACCACCGTTTTTGCTAGAACTAGATATGATCGAAATTTGTCAAAAGCAAAGACAATAGCAAGGAGTTCTTTTTCAGTAGTTGTATAGTTCGTTTGTGCTCCTTGTAACGTCTTACTAGCATAATATATAGGTTGAAATCGTTTTTCAATCCTTTGTCCTAAAACGGCTCCCATTGCAAAATCACTTGCATCGCACATTAGTTCAAATGGTAGATTCCAATTTGGTGTTATCATGATCGGTGCATTAGTGAGTTTTTCTTTAAGAATATTAAAAGATTTGATACACTCATCTGAAAAGATGAATGGAGCATCCTTTTCTAGGAGTTTATTCATAGGAGTGGCAATTTTAGAAAAATCTTTTATGAAACGTCGGTAAAAACCGGCATGCCCTAGAAAACTCCTAACTCCTTTAACATTGGTGGGATGTGGAAGTTTAGCAATTACATCTACTTTAGCTCTATCCACTTCAATTCCTTCTTTTGAAATTTTATGTCCAAGAACGATGCCTTCTTTAACCATGAAATGGCATTTCTCCCAATTAAGTACTAGATTTGATTTTTCGCATCTAATTAGCATTCGTTCCAGATTAACTAGACATGATTTAAATGTATCACCGAAGACTGAAAAGTCATCCATGAATACTTCCATGCATTCTTCTATCATGTCGTGAAAAATCGCCATCATACACCTTTGAAAGGTTGCAGGGGCGTTACAAAGTCCGAATGGCATGCGTTTGTAAGCAAAAGTACCATAAGGGCACGTGAATGTGGTTTTCTCTTGATCTTCGGGTGCTATTGGAATTTGAAAATATCCGGAAAATCCATCTAGAAAACAATAGTAACTATTTCCGGCCAATCTTTCCAACATTTGATCTATGAAAGGTAATGGAAAGTGATCTTTTCTGGTGGCGTCATTTAATTTTCTATAATCAATACATACACGCCATCCTGTTACAGTCCTAGTAGGAATAAGCTCATTTTTCTCATTTGTAATGACAGTCATGCCACCCTTCTTTGGTACGCATTGAACTGGGCTTACCCATGGACTATCAGAAATTGGATATATCAAACCTGCATCTAGCAGTTTAATAATCTCTTTCTTAACTACATCTTGCATATTAGGATTTAGTCTTCGTTGGCGTTGCACATACGTTTTATGACCTTCTTCCATAAGGATTTTATGTGTGCAATACGAAGGACTTATTCCTTTAATATCATGAATCTTCCATGCAATGGCTGGTTTATGAGCTTTCAACACAGAAATGAGTTGTGATTTCTCATTTTCAGTAAGAGAAGACGATATTATTACAGGTAATTCAGATTCACCATGTAAATAAGCGTATTCCAAATGGTTTGGAAGTGGCTTTAACTCTAATTTCGGAGGTTCTTCTATCGATGATTTATATCGATATCTGTCTTCTTCTTTTAGCATTTGAATTTCTTCTGTTGTTGGTTCATATCCATTAGCTATAAGTGTAGCTAACATTTCAGCTTCATCAATTGGTTCATTACCTTCTCCTAAAGAACATTCTCCTGTTCCTTGTAGTTCTGGAAATTCTTCTAATAATTCTGCATGTGCATCTATAGTTTGAATATAATAACATGTATCATCTGCAGATTGTGGTTGTTGCATTGCTCTATCCACTGAAAAGGTAACACTCTCATCCTCTATACTTAGGGTCAGTTTCTTACCGAACACGTCTATCATTGCTTTAGCCGTGTTTAAGAATGGTCTTCCTAATATGAGAGGAACTTGAGAATCTTCTTCCATGTCCAAAACAACAAAATCTACTGGAAATACTAAAGTACCAACTTTAACTAGCATGTTCTCCATTATCCCTCTAGGATATTTTATTGATCTATCGGCTAGTTGTATGCTTATTCTGGTTGGTTTTAATTCTCCAAGGTCTAATTTAGCGTATAGTGAATACGGCATTAGATTTATACTAGCACCTAAGTCTGCCAATGCTTCTATTGAACTAAGACTACCCAGAAAACATGGAATTGTGAAACTTCCTGGATCAGATAGTTTTTCTGGTATCTTATTCAACAGCACTGCTGAACAATTAGCATTCATTGTAACAGCCGAGAGTTCTTCCATTTTCTTTCTATTCGTGATTAGATCTTTCAAGAATTTAGCATACCTTGGCATTCCTGAAATCACATCAATGAAAGGAAGATTTACATTTATCTGTTTAAACATATCCAAGAATTTGGATTGCTCGGCTTCAAGTTTTTCTTTCTTCATTTTACTCGGATAAGGAAGTGGTGGTTGGTATGGTTTAACATAAGGTTTATCTTTAACTGTGTTATCTTCATTAACCTTTTCAACTACCGGTTCTTTTTCCTTATCTTGATCAGGTTGTGGTTCTTGTGGAGTAGGAATAGTTTCATCAGAAGTTACAGGTATTTCAGGTGGTTTAAGTGTTGTACCACTTCTTGTGGTAATAGCTTTAGCTGTTTCGTTCCGGGGGTTAGCATTTGTATCGCTTGGTAGACTTCCCGGTTTTCTTTCACCTATTAACCTTGCTAGGTTACTTACTTCTTGTTCTAGATTTTGAATAGAAGCTTGTTGATTTCTAAATGCTTGAGCATTTTGTTCATTGGTTTGTTTTTGAGATGTGAAAAACTGCGTTTGAGTTTCAACTAGCTTCGTCATCATATCTTCTAAATTCGGCTTTTTATCATCGGTTTGTTGTGGTGGTTTGTTTTGAAAATTCGGTCTTTGCTGATTATAAGTATTATTGGATACTTGTTGATTGCTAGGACCTTGTTGGTTGTTGTATGGAATATTTCGGTTATAATTCTGGTTTTGATTGTAAATCGGTCTTGGCGGTTGATAATTATTCTGATAATTATTTCCAGGCCTTTGGTTTATGTATGAAATATTCTCTTTTTGTTCCATTGTTAATTCAATACTGAGACAATCTTTTGTCAAATGTGGTCCTCCACACTGCTCACAACTAATTCGTATTGAGTGAATATCCTTAGTCATCTTTTCCATTCGTCTCTCCACAGCATCTATCTTTGCGGAAATGGAATCTAAGTCATGGCTAGAATCGGCTCTAGCTGCTTTAGATGATCTAATGATATCTTTTTCTTGGTGCCACTCATGTGAGTGGGAAGCAGTGTTATCAATAATTTTGTAAGCATCAGTTTCGGTTTTCTTCATAATAGAACCACCAGCTGCTATATCTATGTCTTTTCTTGTAGTGATGTCGCATCCTTGGTAGAATATTTGTACTATTTGACAGGTGTCTAAACCATGTTGCGGACATCCTCTTAACAATTTTCCATATCTTGTCCACGCCTCATATAGAGTTTCATTTGGTTTCTGTGTGAACGTAACAATTTCTGCTTGAAGTCTTACGGCTTTAGATGCAGGGAAGAATTGTTTAAGAAATTTGTCAATTAAAACGTCCCATGTATCGATCGCCCCTTCAGGTAACGATTCCAACCAATCTTTGGCTTCTCCCTTTAAAGTCCAGGGAAATAACATGAGATATATCTGTTCATCCTCCACTTCTCGGATTTTAAATAGTGTGCAGATCCTATTAAAGGTACGTAGATGTTCATTCGGATCTTCCTTCGGCGCACCACTAAATTGGCATTGATTAGTCACCATGTGTAGAATTTGTCCTTTGATTTCATAATCTGGCGCATTAATGTCTGGATGAGTAATTGCGTGACCTTGGCCAGTGCGTTTAGCTCTCATTCGGTCTTCCATACTTAAAGGTTCCAGATTCTCCATAATTGAATTTGTTGAATCGGTATCACTAGATGGTTCTGATTTAATAGTTCGTTCCTCAACAATCTCTGTTTGAATGATTGGTGGTTCCGGAGGAAAGTTTAATGGTTCAGGATCTATGAACCGTTCCTGAATATTTTCTGGATTCTCAATTGTGAGGTCGGGTTCAAAAAATGGATTATCCGAAATTTGAACTGAAGTACTTGGTCGACTGGATGACGATTCTAAAGAAAAATCAACGGCGGTTATATTTGTTAAACGATGTCTTGATCGAGTTACAGGTGGTGAACGTACAAAAGGTGATGAACGTCTTGCTCGGTGCATTCACAGAATATCCTATTAGTTTTTAAAAGGAAAGAAAAATTATAATAAGTTATCCAATCAATAGACTTTTCTGATTTTGCCCACGTTTCGAATAGCCAAAAGATGCAGCAGAGGGGCAGGATTCGTTTGGTCTCAATATAATTGAGGACTGTTTGGCTCCAATAACCCGGTCCACGTACAAATCCAACTATTACTACGAACCAGAAAATTTTGATGTCTATCAATTTAACTACTCAAAATAAATTTTCGTAATTTTAAGAAATTTAGAGAAGAAGTAGAAAAAATTCTAAGTCCTAAAAACTAGAATGGCGAGAAATAAGAAAGACAAAGAGTTCGTCGCAAAAGGTCGAAAAAGAAAAAATGGTTGAAAAATAAAAGGTGACGGAAAAATAAAAGAAACTTATAAAAACTTTAAAAATACTTAACTAATTTAACCTTATTACTACAACTAACTTAAAATTATAATCGCAAATTGAAATTACTAATTGGAATGATAATTGATACATAGTAAAAGGTCTAAAAATATTAAAGCTTACAAGGAAAAACTAAATCCCAAATGGAAATAACTTAAAAAGAAACTAAAACGTAAAAAGGCGTCGCAAAATTCTAAAGCACCTAAATCTTAGTCTAAAGAAAAAGCACTTTAAGGAATTCTACGGCAAAGCCTAAAAATCTAGGAGTAAAAATGACTATAGCGAAAACTAAGTTTAAAATTAAATATGAGCTAAAAATACAAATATTACGCTACAACGATTAAAAAGGGACAAAATATAAAAGTTATAATAAGTTATAAAAATATTAGATTTTATAAAAATATTATTTTTATAATAAAAGTATTAAGTAAATAAATAATAAAAGTAAATAAAAGTAAAAATAACTAAATAAATTAAACTTAATTATAATAATAATAATAGTATTAGGGTTTAGTTAATAATAATATAATATACCCCGTAATTAATGCGAAATTAGGGTTGGATGTGGCCCTGTCAGACCCTTCATGCGAGTCGCATGGTTTTAGGGGGGGGGGTCATGCGAGTCGCATGACTGAACTGGACCAGTTCAACTGGACTGGTTCAAATGACGGGTCACGTATTATTTTATATTTAATTTCTTTTATTTTCTGTTTTAAATTTAAATAAAATATATATATATAATTAGAATAAAAACTTAAAAATAAACTTAAAATACTTTATAATTTTGTAAAAATAAAAGAAAAACTTAAAAATATACTTAAAATACTTTTTTTTTTTTTTTCGATTTTAAAAGCTTTTCTTTTAATTTTTTTTTTTTTCTTTTTAATTTTTTAAACAAAAATATAAATTTTACAAAAACTAATTATAACTTAAAAATTAAAAATATGGCGTTTCGCTTCGGCGAATGTTAGTTCCCCGGCAGCGGCGCCAAAAATACTTGATGTCGAACGAGGGGTATATAAAATAGTTTATAATTTTAGCAGAAAATACTATTAAATACGATACAATTTTACACAAGATATTTATTTATTTATAGAATGGATATACTTAAACCTTGCTACAACACTTATAGGCAGTGTACCTAATCGTACAGTAGTGTAGTTTTTAGTAAGTCCGGTTCGTTCCACAGGGAAATCTTTAAACAAAGCTCAACGCTATATTAATTTACTTTTATAAAAATACAAATATATATATAAGTAATATTATTATTATAAAGGGGGGGTTTTTACCGTTTAATGACCGGTTTGTCGATTTTAAAACTTTAATCGCAGTTAAAACCTAATGTAAAATATAAAATAAATACAAGACTTAAATTAAAGCTTAAAGTAAATAACGATAATGAAATTGCGAATAAAAATGCGATAAAATAAAATTGCGATAATTAAAAGGTACGATAATTAAAAGTGCGATAAAATAAAATAAATAAAAGTGCGATAATTAGAAGTGCAATTAAATATAAAATAAAGGAAATTAAATATGAAATAAAAGAATTATGCTTATTTAAACTTCCGTAATCATGATGTTTGACGTGTTGATTTTAGTTTTATGCCCATGGGTTAATTGTCCTTTGTCCTGGATTATTCAATATGTCCGTCTGGTTTTTGTCCATAACAGTCCATCAGTCATAAATATAAATTGCAAGTGTCCTTGTCAAATTATTATTATACCCGAAGATAAATATTCCAACTAATTGGGGATTCGAATTGTAACAAGGTTTTAATACTTTGTTTAATGAATACACCAGGTTATCGACTGCGTGTAAACCAAGGTTTTACTACTTTGTTAACAATTACACCAATTACCCTTGAATGTAATTTCACCCCTGTTTTAATTATTCTAGTGACTATTAATCCATTCCCGTGTCCGGTTAAATGAACGATTATTCGTACATATAAATACCCCGCCCATCGTGTCCGATCGAGTTTATATGGTAATTTATAGGGACGCCCAATTGTAAATCTTTATATTAACATTAACAAACTTTCATTTAGTTAAACAAATATAAAGCCCATTAATAGCCCATAGTCTAGTTTCCACAAGTGTCGTTCTTTTATCCAAACCCCAATTATGGTACAAAGCCCAATTACCCAATTTTAGTAATTAGCCCAACATCATGATTACTTCGTTTTAAATAAGCATAATAATAACTTAGCTACGAGACATTAATATAAAAAGGTTGAACATAACTTACAATGATTAAAAATAGCGTAGCGTTACACGGACAGAATTTTGACTTACACCCTTACAACATTCGCTAACATACCCTTATTATTAGAATTATAATTAAAATTAAAATATAAATTATAAATATAAATATAAATCGTATATATTGAGAGAGATATATTCTGTGTTAAACTCGTCAGAAAACTGGCTTTTTATAGGACCTGACCAACAATCTCACACCATGCGACTCGCATGGTTTTGTGCTTCTGGCCATGCGAGTCGCATGGCCACCCTGGATTCAGCCAACTACTTTTGTTTTCTTCTTGCCGACGTAATATAATAATAATAATATATATAATATATAATTATATATAATTATATATATATTATATTGTATTCTTGTGCATAGTAGACTAGATATTTTTGGTCCGTTGCGTCGGGCGTTTCTTCTTGGCTCAGGTCCCGGTTCCGGATTTTCGGACGTCCTTGCGTATTATTTTAAATCGCGTACTTTGCGTCTTGTAACTTGTACTCTTGTCGTTTTGAGACGTTCCTCATCAATATTTTGAACCTTTTTAATTGTATCTTGTACTTTTTAGCTCTTTGGACCTTTTTGTCTTCAATTTGTCGAATCTGTCTTTTGTCTTCACCTTTTATTATTTAAACGAATATTACTTGTAAATAGAACAATTTCAACTAAAAGCTTGTCTTTCTTGAGGAATAATGCTATGAAATATATGTTCGTTTTTAGCATTATCAAATAACAATTTCATTTAATATATATAAACAAGGAAAAGTTCGGGTCACTACATAACATGAGATAAAGCCTTCCCAGAAGCTTCAGAGAAACAAGACAGAAATGGAAGTGAAGAATCAAGTGCAACCAGGTTATGAGCATGACCATCAACTAACTCCACCCTCTCAACCACTTTTTTCAGCTGCTCATATTTCTCATCTCCCATTTTTTTTAACTGCTGACATGTGCGTCTTTCTGTTTGTGTTTAAAAATGGATATAGAAGAGCAACTGGTTCTTAAATTGGTCGGACGTGGCAGATCATGTTATCACTCAAGGGTGATTTTGTCTAAAAAAATATCTATATTATCTTTATGGCTAGCATTTAAAATGTGTTAATAACACAAACCAGAATAATCACGTTAGTTCTATTAATAGATAAAACTAGCTAAGAGCCCCGCGCTTTGCTACGGATTTTGAACAAACATTTTAAGTATTCATATATTACAAACGTATCCTTCATTTCGCAGTGGATTTTGTCTTAACGGTATGAATCACAGTTTACATACATAGGTCATAGTTTAAAAGCTTACATGATATATAGTTTACATTGTATATGATAAGGGAAGTATATAAATGTCATCTTTTTTCCAACAATGTCAACGCCACCCACATCCATCGCAGCCCTGCAATTAACACAAATCAGAATTTGGCATTAGTACAACAATTAGAATTACAATAAAGGGATCTAACAAAACTAAGGATGAAAAGGAACAAAAGAAACTAAGAAACCTTACCAATTTGATATACATTAGGCTCACCATTTTCATGTTTGCTATCTTTCGATCCATGAAAAATCTCATGAAAAAATAATTTTTTTTTTATATAATCAAGAGGCCGACGTTACCTAATGGTGGTCAACAATCAGCAATCCGTTAAGTTACTTCAGCATAACGAACTTCATTAACAATAACAATCTGGAACACTTTTATTACTTAAATTTCTTTAACGACTTCATTAAAAAAGTAAATAAAGCTTCAAACCTTAATAACATTTGCTCTTCAGAACAACACAAATAGAGATTCAACAGTTTACTCATTTCTAATGTGGATTCGACACACAGAGAGATTCAACAGTTTACTCATTTCTAATGTGGATTCGACAACTAAGGCATAAGCTCTCGAATTTGCTTCGTGGTGGCTACCGCAATAATACCACAAATAAATTTAAATTACATTTAGAAAGTTAATGTTTTTGACACTTTAAATAAATTGGCATGGTAATTTGCAAGTCATGTCACATAAAAACCACATTATATGTAAGTCATGCGACATAAAACCACATTATCGTGAAAAAAAATTATACACTGCCAACAATGGCTATAGTGTATACACAAATTGATACCACTTTACATGATACATCAGTCATGAACGATTTAATTTCCAATAAAGTTCAATCGTAAAGCAAGAGTAAACATCAGTTTCATAAACATGTATAGACAAAAACTAACCTTTTCAACCATCAAGTAGTTGCAATGCATTATCAATGTAAATCAAAAGGAACTGTTTTTGACAGTAGCATTCCCTACTTGTTCCACGTGCAAGTCTTAGCGAACAAAAAAAAAAGAGCAATGAAACTGGAAAAAAAAACACAGAATACATTATAGGCATAACTACTTAAAGTTATAACTTTGAACACGAAAAATGATCAACACTATTACTTTCTGTAAATGCATGATAAACTTTCAGCGGAGGTGCAATGAATTTCAATCAAATAAATGCAACAAACAACTTTTAACACACCCTCATAATGTAACAGGTGCAAATACGATACATGTACAACTCCGAGGAAAAGATGATCAACTCTTATTGTTGCAACTCAAAAGGTCTTTGCACAAACGTAACAAACACTAATCATCACAAACCTATCAATTTTGCTCAAGTATTTTCATATTGCAAAAACGGTTTTCATTATTGGTAACAGGACTGCAATAAAAGCGTATTCACACACACACAATTGAAATTAAATTTTTTAAAACAAATAGCAAAACGAAGAATATCAAATAACAAATAGAAAAAGAAAATTTAGGCTCAGTAATTTGCAACATCCATGCAAGAGAACATGAAACGTCATGGCTGCATCGCGTAGGTTGCCCCGCCATCAAATAGCTGCAACCTGTAGGTTGCCTAGCCACATCATGGCTGCAAACCATAGGTTGCCCTGCCAAGGTATAAAGTTATTTTTTTCTCATTGCTCAGTCTAGCTGTCACATATTTATCATCACAGCTTTAACGACCCGTCCTAATCCATCTGGATGAATACATTACATATGGTTACATCGCGAGGTACTTGACCTCTATATGATACATTTTACAAACATTGCATTCGTTTTTAAAAGACAAACTTTCATTTAATCGAAAGTTGACGGCAAGCATACCATTTCATAATATATCCAACTATAATTGACTTAATAATAATCTTGATGAACTCGATGACTTGAATACAACGTCTTTTGAAATATGTCATGAATGACTCCAAGTAATATCTCTAATATGAGCAAATGCACAGCGGAAGGTTTCTTTCATACCTGAGAATAAACATGCTTTCAAGTGTCAACCAAAAGGTTGGTGAGTTCATAGGTTTATCATAAAATAATAAAATTCATCATTTTGATAGACCACAAGATTTAAATGTTGCATGGTACAAATGGCCCGAATCCTATACCCACATGTAATGTACATGCGATATCTTTTAAATACAGTACACATTTCTCGTGTACGAAATCATTTTTTCAATAATTCTTTGAAACCGTACACATATCTCGTGTACAAAATATCATACACATAACCTATGTATAAAATCATTCTCTCGATACATAACATTCACTTTACTTTCATATCTTGGCTTGGTAACCGACCTTAACATATAATGCGCATAAATAATATCCCCAAAACAAAACATCTCGTCTGTATAATAATCATATAAACTTTGAAGTACTAAACACCACGCCCACTAGCTCTTCCGTCTAGTGAACATTCTGGGTGGGGGTGTTAAACCCGGTAGCTACCTTTAGGATTCGCGTGAATTAGGGCCATACCCGTTTCTAATTATTAGGTTACCAAGCAATAATAATCAGGGGAAAATATTCACAACGATTAGTGGAAATTATCACGTCCAACAAATTCAATAATAATCCACAGAACTTCTGTCTGCATAATAATTCATTCGAGGAATGTTTTGCTTGTGTCTATCTCGTCAAAAATTTATAAAAGCATTTCATGTATTCGCAGTTCAAAAATATATTTCAAAAGCATTTAATAAAGCAGTTGTAAAAAACTGCGCATGTATTCTCAGTCCTAAAAATGTAAAGAGTAAAAGGGAATCAAATGAACTCACTATACTGTATTTTGTAGTAAAAATACACATATCGTCATTGAACAAGTGTAGGGTTGGCCTCGGATTCACGAACCTATATCATTCATATATGTATTAAAACATATTCTTGTTATCGAACAATATTTATATTATTATTAGTGATAATTTATATATATATAGAAGATTAATAAGTTTTATTATATATATTTTCATTTTATATATAGATATATTAATATAGTTATGTTATGTGTATTAGATATACTTTTATATATATTATTTGTTTGTAAAGAATTTAGTAGTTATATTTATACTAAAATGATATTATTATTATTGGTAAAATTGATAATTATAATACTTAATATTACTAGTAAAGATATTAATATTACTAATTCTATTAATGATAATAATAATGATATTAATAATAATAACTGTAAAAATTTTAATTTTACTGTTTAATGATGATAATGATTTTAGTAATTACATAATAATAATACTCATGATAATAATACTTATAATCATATTAGTGGTAATAATAATAATAATATTAATATTAATATTAATGATAATACTAATAATTATATTTATGATAATAATATTCATTTTAATGATAATAATATGTAATTTCATTATTATAGTAATATTAATAATTAATTACCCATAATATCAATAATAATCATATTGATATTGATAATCACATTAATAATAATATTTGTAATATTAATAATAACACTTATCATATTAATAATGATAGTAATGATAATATCAATTGTAAATATGATATTAATACTAATATTTAGTGATACTAGTTTGTAATATTTTCATACTAACAATCATAATAATCCTAATCATAATAATACATATATCAATATTAATACTACTAATAATAACACTAATAATACTCATTGATATTACTTAATAACAAAAATAATAGTAATATTAATCATATTTCTTATGTTAACGTAATAATAATAACAATAATTAATGATAATAATAATAATAATAATAATAATAATAATAATAATAATAATAATAATAATAATAATATTATTATTATTATTATTATTAATAATATTAATAATAATAATTATTATTATTATTATTATTATTATTATTATTATTATTATTATTATTATTATTATTATTATTATTATTATTATAAACATGAGAACTACCTTTAAAGGCTTAAAAAGAAATAATTCGTCAGAGTCGGGACTCGAACCCGCGACCTCCCGTCCATATGCTAACACCACAAACTACCCAGTCTAATTTGTTTTTCTGTTTAACTATAGACCCGATTTAATTTAATCCACCCTTTTCTGTTCCCACTTTCTCCTCTTTCTTCTCTACAGCAATCGATCATAATCCAACCTTAGCAGCGAATTTATATTTGATTTATTATTGAAATTAAATAGAAACTACTTGAAAATGAGGTTTTAATTAATAGACAAGAAAAGAAAAAAAAAAGAAAAAAAAATACATCGCTGCTGTAACTTCGAACATCATAAAAAAATTGATTTTGATATTGAAACGTTTTGAGATCTTGACACCTTCATGAATTATTTTCTAAATCATCATTTGATTACACTGGAACCATCAATTAAACTTAAATCTTATCAGAAACTTCGAATTTGATTAAAGAGCAAAAGTTGACTTTTTTAAAAACCAAATCTTTGACTCGTAAATTCGAACTCGTTTTTAGGAATTGGAACGTATAATTTTGCAGAAAGTTTAAGTGAACGATTACTAAAAACTTTGCATTATTACTTTTTGAAAATTTGTTCGTAATCGAAATATGTTGAAAAAGATGAATAACAGAGTGTGTCGAGCTTTTTATTTTAAAAAAAAATATGAATTTAACTGATTTAAATCATTATGGGTTGTTTTAATTGATATTGAGTGCGTTAACTTGAATGGTTAAATCCACAAATATGAGAAAATCGTTGGTTTATAAGGAAGAGTTGTCGACAGGTTCAATTAAGCAAGAAAAAAAAAATAAAAGAAATATAAAAGGGAGATTATGACCCCTAACAGATTTGTACTATAAGGATTTGAGATCTTGACTTGTAACAACTCTTCAGACAGAAAACAAGAATTCATAAAGTTCGACTGTGATGGGAAACGTCTTTGAATCATTTTCTGATTTCTTTTTTTATATAAATAATTAATATTTATAATTTGTAAATATAAATGTAATAATAATAATACTTTTATTAATATTACTGAAAATCATAATAAAAATGTTAGTATCAAATATAATGATAATTTTTAATAATAATGCTAATAATGATATTAATAATAATATTATTAATAGCTATAATAACAATTGTAAAGATGATAATAATAATACTATTAATAATAAAAATAATGATTATTAAGGATAATAATATCTAATGATGTTACAAGTCACAATTAATATATAACAAGTTACATGTGTCAAATTTCATATCTATATCTTTTATATATTAATATCAATAATACTAATATAAATATTATTTTTGAAAGTAATGATATTACTATAACACTATAATTTAACTTATAATTAAACTTATTATATTAAATATCAATATTACATATTATTAATTATGTAATATGTGTACTATCATATATTGAATTTTTAATATTCCAACATTAATATATATATATATATATATATATATATATATATATATATATATATATATATATATATATATATATATATATATATATATAAATATATATATATTCATTTTATTAACAATTTAATAATTATATATATTATTTTATATTTTTACTTCAAATGATTAAAGTGTACTTTATTAATTTAAAATATTATATATACACTTATACATATATATATATATATATATATATATATATATATATATATATATATATATATATATATATATATATATATATATATATATATATATATATATATATATATATATATATATCCATTTTATTAGAACTTAATTATTCTATTTGTTATTTTACATTTTTAATTCTAATTAGGTAAAGTGTATTTTTATTTATTTAAAAATGTTCATATACTTATATTTATATTTATATATATATTTACATTTTTTATTTACACACAATTGTTCGTGAATCGTCGGGAGTAGTCAAAGGTTCATGTAAACAGTTCAAAAATTTTGAGATTCAACTAAATAGATTTTTCTTATCATGTCGAAACCATATGGAATTAAGTTTAAATTTGGTCGGAAATTTCCGGGTCATCACAGTACCTGCCCGTTAAAGAAATTTTGTCCCCAAAATTTGATAGAGGTCGTTATAGATAACAATAAGAATGTTTTCATCACTTATATGAGTTAGAAATTAGGGTTTTATCATCATTGAGTAATATGGATAAAACAATTCGAGTACGCGAAGAGTATAAGTGAAGCTATCACAAAAGGTTGAGATAGAATTTGACTTTTGACGTAGTCACGGTGAATTTTCGGAATTCAAGGGATTTTGAGAAAATCTTCGTAATAAGTTTTAATTCTTAATGAAATTAGAATCCTCCTTGGTTAAATGCGATGATCTGTTTCGATTGCTCTGTCGGATATTTCACTATAAATCCACCCTCTTCATTTCCTTTATATTTTGGAGTTCAATACTTTTGTTTTCTCTTCTCGACTTTAAGTCAAGCGAATAATGGTCCAGAATTTGTAGGTATGGAGTTTCGAATGAACATGGCTGATGTTCTAAGAGAGAAATTGTAATAGTACGATCTTGATTGGTTAAATCACCAGAATTCCAGAGAGAAGATAGGACTATCAGGAAGATATGTTTGGAGATTAGGTAGAATGTAAGAGTCGTGTAACATGGCACCTGATGACGTTATGGTCTGTGAATCATCAAGTTCCATTAGAAACTCAACATGACTTACTGTAATATAATCACGTTGATCAAGTGTCATTATATTATACTAAGTCATGCATCAATTTCCAACACTACTTCAAAATCATTCATAATTCAAATTCGAATTTTTCAGAGTTTTAGAAACTAAAACAGTTTCTTTTATGATATAACACAGACAGAGCGGAGAGATAATTAATACCGGACAAGAATATTTATGAGGATATCTTCAGAAATATTCAGAATATTAATAAAGAAAGATACGATGATATATTAGAATTTCAGAATCAAATTGTGATGAAGAAATTCATTCACGATGATTTAGAGCGATTAAGGAGTAAGGTATTCGCTAAAGTTTTCATCAGAAACAGAATCATCAGGATTCTTTATGTACAAGTTTAGTCCTTGTGATTGATACACAGTCTCCTTCTTAATTTCGCATAATCCGTTTTTTGGTACTTAATTTTCTATTGAGCGTTTCCAACACTCCATTCTTTATCATCACACCTTCGACTATTAAGGTCGTTTACAGTTTGCTGCTTCCTCAGCATTCTCAACATTCAGAGTATAAACTCGTAGACTGGTTTCTTTTCAGAATTTCAGAATGGAATATCATAATTCTAAAGGATAAAGGTTATATGTATACATATAACTGTTGATGTAGATACGTTGCGAGATTCGAAATAATGACTGATGATTCTCGGTAATTGTAACGACCCGGAAATTTCCGACCAAATTTAAACCTTAATCTTTATATGTTTCCGACACGATAAGCAAAATCTTTAATGTTGAGTCTAGGAAGTTTGAAATCTATATTCGGATAATCAGTTACCCTTTGACCATCCCGACGATTCACGAACAATTACGTGTATTAGATATATAATACTCTATATGAACATATTTTGTTTCGATATAAATTTATTATGGTTATCAATGAGGTTATAAAATATGACTTAAAGGTCTCTTTTAAGAGGTCCACTTTAAATTAGGAACCATGTTCTTTTTAACGATATTCGGAAATTTGGTAAAAGTAATTACAAGTTTAATTATAATTATTATGTGAATATTATTACAATTATTATCATTATTAATATTAACATCAATATCATTAAAATTATAATACTGAAATTGTTATATTCGATTTGTTAATATCATTATCATTAGTAGTAAAATTATAAATTTTAACTATATGATTAATATTAGTAAAAATTTTAAATATTATTATTACCGTTTTCATTAAAGATTATTGTTATTATTAATATTATTATTATTAGTACTTCTATTTTTATTATAAGTATTTTAAGTATTACTCCTAAAACCTTTAAAAATTAATATTATTATAGTTACCATTATTATTAAACTTATCATTCTTATTAAAATTATCATTGTTATAATTATTAATTTGTAATATTAAGATAATTATTAATTAGTATTAATAATATTATTAATATAATAATTATTCATTAAAATAAATTATATAAATATAAATATTAGATACAGATATAAACGCGTATATGAATCAGCTTGTTTATTTTATATTTCTTCTGTTTTATTTTCCTTTCTCCTATTTTTTTTTCCTGAACTCCTGTTCTGCTTGTGAGAAGATGTCGAACCACTCTCCTATAATATCAATCAGTTACATCAAATTTATGAAAAGAATAATCGTGCAATTATCAATCTCATACTGCCTCCTTTACTTCAAATTTTCGAAGTTAAACAGATGGATATTTTTTTTTTCTCGATAGACTCTATATATACAACTTTTTGGTGAAAACTTGAATTCGAAACATTTTTAAAAATGTAATAATGCAGAGACTTTAGGAATCATCAACTAAAACTATCTGTGAAGTTTCAAATTCCAATTCTTGATATCGAGCAGGAATTTTTGAGTCAAAGTTTTTAAGACAAAAAGTCAACGAATTCGTTCTTGAGGAAATTCGAGTTTGTTGTTACTAATAAACTGCAATTAACGATACCAATAGTTTCAAGAAGTGGATTACAACCTACTTTATGTTACAAGTTTGATCTAAAACGTACTCGAAATCAAAATCAAATTTTTTTTCTCCTTCCTCAAACAGCGACGGCAGCAGGGATTCAAAATTTTTTTTATTTTTCTCGTATTTCTTTTATAATCAGTAACATCCATATCAATCTATGGTCGTTTACAAGTCTTAATTAAAACCACAAAAATCATGTTTATGCCTTTAAATTGATTCTAGTCGACTAGTTCTTTGATAGAGAAGATGAAGTGTGCACAAGAGTATTCGGGTTATATTTAAATGGGTGTAATCTAATTTAAGAAAAACTGAAATGGTTCCATGGTCATGTGTGTTGATGAGTGTACGGGAGGTCTCGGGTTCGAGTCCCGTTCATGACATTATTTTTTT
The DNA here is from genome assembly GCF_046630445.1 of Rutidosis leptorrhynchoides. Lineage (NCBI taxonomy): Eukaryota > Viridiplantae > Streptophyta > Magnoliopsida > Asterales > Asteraceae > Rutidosis > Rutidosis leptorrhynchoides. The sequence continues at coordinate 242,273,760 of NC_092342.1, read as the reverse complement.
TGAAGGCTTCTTTTGAGGTAGTCTTTCTATCAAAATTTTTATTATTATTATTGTTATTATTATTAATCTTAAAATTTATATCATTGTTATTTATCACTTATTATGATTATTACAATTATAGTAATTATAATTAATATTAAAATTTTTACTAATATTATTATCATTAGTAAGTATTATTATTTAGGATTATTGTTATTATTATTAACCTAATGAAATTAAATATCATATTGATTAATATTAAACTTAGTATCATTATAAATATTAGAATTATTATTATAAACGTAAGTATTATCAATAATGTCATTAGTAGTAATAAAATGATTAAAATTTTAATTAAGAGGAATCGTTAAAATTATTATAATTGTTGTTATTATAGTTATTATAATTCAACTAAGTATCATTATTATTATTAATATTAGTAACACCAAAATTATTAACTTCACAAACAAATGATTTTCATATAAAAAGATGTTTAATATATATAACTTAGTTATATTAATATTTTTTATATAAAATGGACTTATTTAGTTAAATAGTAAGATATCTAAGTATTGATATAAAAATCATATCAATAATAATAATATATAACGGCTTGTTTGGTTACAGTTATGTGTATTAATATATATAAATGATATAGGTTCGTGAATCCGAGGCCAACCTTATACATGTTCAATGATGTTATATGTATTTTTACTACAAAATACAGTATGGTGAGTATATAGTCCCTTTTAAACTCTAAATATTTTGGGATGAGAATACATGCATTTTATGATTTACGTTATGGACACAAGTGATCAAAAATAAAATTCTTACCATGGCATATTTCTTTATACTTGGTAGCTAATATTTACATGAGGAATGTAAACGCGAATCCTGTTGATAGATCTATCGGGCCTGACAACCCCAACTGGGCTGGACGACCAGTTTTCAACGGTTGCACAGTACTTCGTTTCTGTATACTACACTTGGTACGGTGTAGTGACTATTTAAGAATATGCTGCGATGATTTAAAATGTTAAGTATGGTTACCAAGTGCTCAACTACTTTTCATACACTTGCGAGTGTATTATGTTTAATTATATGAAATCTTGTGGTCCATAGTTATAATGCTACTAGCATCAAACCTATATCTCACCAACTTTATGTTGACATTTTAAAGCATGTTATTCTCAGGTACGAATTAAGTCTTCTGCTGTGCATTTGCTCATGTTAAGGACATTACTTGGAGTCGATCATCGCAATGGGACCAAATGTTGATGACTTTGTCCAGGAGGATTAGGATGGGTCCTTACAGTTGGTATCAGAGCGGTGGTCTTAGTGAACCAGGTCTTGCATTAGTGTGTCTGACTAGTAGTTGTTAGGATACATTAATGAGTCTGGACTTTGACCGTGTCTATATGTCAAAAGTTTTGCTTATCATATCTAGTCGGAAATCATCTACTTATCATCCTTAGGAAATTACCTGCTTATCATTTTAAGTCTAGACACGTCTTACTGCATTTAGTGCATCGATAGTGTATAGAAAAAATTCATATCTTAGCGTATCTGATAATTCATATCTTAGCGCATCTGTAGACTTGCCTGTCATATGCCGTAGGTTCCTTTGTAGTCTACGAAATCTTTAGTATTATATATATAGATATTCTATATACCTAGAATATCATCCGATATCTGAAAATCATTTCACATCGAAGATCCCTTCCATCCACAAAATTGCCCTCTTGGCGATGAACCTGAAGCACTTATCGGCGAACCTATTCGAAACACCATTTTCTCTCTTATTTCTAGAGTATCTCGTCACGATTATATACTTTCCCATATTTCGAATCTTGTTCATCCGCTCACTCCAACCACCAATCATCCCGGTATAATAGCAGAAGTTAACAAACTTCGCGCTCGCATGACGGCTTTGGAAAATATGGTGCGAAGATTACAAACACCAGCAGCAGAACCAGCAGCATAATTCGTACCACCATCATCAACGCCAACAGTACCCTTATCACTCCCAACTACAACCGCGCCGTAAACCTCAACGTCACAATCTGTACTTCGGATATCAACATCACACACCTCAATATCACCATCTGTACTTCAAGTATGATCTTCGTTCTACATATCGTTCTACATCGATTATCTTTGCTTTACGTATCGTTCTACCTCATTTATCTTCATTCGACATGGCGATTATGTAATCTCTAATGTTTTAGAGATCATGTAATCAAATACTAATGATAAATCAAATGAGTTTAATATCTTATTGACTCATTAGATTCATAATTACATCTGAAGGAAATATATATGTAAGTATATTTCCATAAAGATTGTAATTAAAAATTCTTTCGTATAAACTGTTAATGGTGAAAATATTTTAACGGGTAGGTAGTACCCGAGGAATATTTAGATTTCACATTAATAAGTTACGCTGTACATTCTTCGAATCCGATTCAATGGTCATTTACTATCCTACTTACAACTACCGATATACGTATCCGTTCACCACAGAACAACCATTTCCATTCAAATTTCATATTTGGATTTTGACCTATCAGAATCCAACAAGTGGCATAATGAAGAAAACATTGGATATAATAAAATTTGTTAGAAACAAACGGATTAACTAATTGAAATATTGTTAAGATTCCACGCTAACTGTTCCTAGCTAACTATTCCCAGCTAACTGTTAATTCCGTATTACATTTTATTTATCGCACTTTACTTTATCGTCATTTAATTTCTGTTATTTACTTTCACGCATTTTAAATCGGGACACATGTACACAATACGTCGGATTAATTCTGAGACAATACGTTGTACACGGGTCATGATATATATTTATTTATTTTACGTACTTTAAATAACGGGACACGTATACAAGGTCTCGACCTATCATATTGACCCATCTATATATATATTTCGGAACAACCATAGACACTCTATATGTGAATGTTGGAGTTGGCTATACAGGGTTGGAGTTGATTCCAAAATATATATATGATTTGAGTTGTGATCAATACTGAGACCGGTACACGGGTCACGGTACGTATTAATTAATTTGAATATTATATATTAAATTATATATGAATTTATTGGACTATTGGACTATTGGACTGCTAACTTTGGACAATTAAAATGAATTAAAATATTGATTATAACATATGAAACTAAACAATTCTTCAAGTTTGCCACTTGACTTCATCTTAAACCTCATTTGTACCTCGACAATTACAATCCGCGTTCAAATCTTTCATGATTTTTGAAAACACCTCGATCGCAAGGATGAACCAGCCGCACTTCATCTACGGAAGAAAAGATTTATGCACCTGAGAAACTCTCGAACCCAAAGTCATAGTTTAATCCGTAACCGCGTCGAATTCTTTATCATTTATTAGCAAAAACCACCTTACGATTTCTTTTCAAAGTAGCCAATTTTGTCATAGCTCCAGCAGAACAACTTCAACCTTTCATTCGAATAAAGTCTTATTATAACTTGGATATATACGATTGGCTTTCCTCATCGTTACCGGGAAACCTTTCATTTTCCATCATGTTATCATTAGCGTTTAATCATCTAAAAACACAATTCTTCTGAAACCACCTCGGTTTGATAACCGATGACCCAGATCCGTTAACTTTGAGAATGCTGACGAAGCAGCATGTTGTAGATGGTCTTAATGGCCAAAATTTTGATGATACAGAAAGGAGTGTGAGGAACACTCGGTAGAAAATTTTAGTACTGAAAAGCGGATTATGCGAAACTATGAAGGAAGCCGTGGAAAAATCACAAAGAATAAGTTTGACTTCAAAGTCTTGCGGACAATAGGCTCCTTACTCTAAACTCGTGCGGACAATAGGCTCCATAATCCTTTAATCTTATATATTCAAAGATATTATCGTATCTTTTCTTATAAATATCCTCAATATTTCTGAAGATATCTTCATAAATATTTTGTCCGATATTAATTATCTCTCCGCTCTATCTGTAATACATCATATAAGAAACTAGTTTAGTTTCTAAATTCTGAAACCTCCGAGTTTAAAATATGAATGTTTTGAAGTAGTGTTGGGAACTAATGCATGAATTAGTATAATATAATGACACTTGATCAACGTCATTATATTACAGTAAGTCATGTTAAGTTTCTAATGGAATGTGATGATTCACAGTACCATCATCATGTGTCATGTTACACGGCTCTTACATTCTATCTAATCTCTAAACATATCAAGAAAATATTTTTGTTGGTGATTCTGTCTTTTCCAGGATATTCTGGTAATTTGAAAAATCAAAATCGTGCCATTACCATTTCTTTCTAAGAGCATTAGCTATGTTCATTCCAAAATCCATATGTGTGAATTCCGGACCATTACAAGAGATGCTTAATCGTAGGAAGAGAAAACGAAAGAATAAAGCTCTAAAAATAGAAATTGGAGTATAAATCGCAGCAAATAGGAGAGAGCATTAACTGTGAATGACAATGATTATTGAAGACAGAAGCAGGGACATCAAAGTATAAGGGAAGATATAAAACCCAACAACCTCCCAAAAATTACAAACTGTGTATATCAATACGTATGGCAACGTAAAGACACGGGAAAATTAAAAACATTATAATTCCAAGGAAATAATAGAAGTGAATAGATTCTTCTAGCGGCAGATGAAAGAGAAGAATGAAAGATATGAAAGTTAGAAGTATAACAAGAATCAGAACGGGATGGAGCATGCTGACGAATGTTTTAAAGTATGGAGTGAGGGGGAAAGAATAGAAGGTGTGAGCTGTGGAAATAAAGAAACAAAGGGAGTGGATTTATAGTGAAATATCCGACAGAGAAATCGAAATAGATTGGCGCATTAAATCAAAGAATATCATAATTTCCTTATTCGCCGAAGAATCAAATCTTTTAGATTTTCAAGATTTTCTTTTAAATCCCTTAAATTCCGGAAAATTCACTGTGACTACGTCAAAAGTTAAATCTCTATCTCAATCTCTTGTGACAACTTCACTCGTACGCTTCACATAATCGAATTGTTTTACCACTATTACTAAATGGTGATAAAACTCTAGCTATCAATTCATATTCGTCATAAAAACATTTTATTGTTAGTCATGGCGATCTCGATCAAATTTCGGGGACGAAATTTCTTTAACGGGTGGGTACTGTAACGACCCGAAAATTTCCGACCAAATTTAAACCTTAATCTTTATATGTTTCCGACACGATAAGCAAAATCTGTAATGTTGAGTCTAGGAAGTTTGAAATCTATATTCGGATAATCAGTTACCCTTTGACCATCCCGACGATTCACGAACAATTACGTGTATTAGATATATAATACTCTATATGAACATATTTTGTTTCGATATAAATTTATTATGGTTATCAATGAGGTTATAAGATATGACTTAAAGGTCTCTTTTAAGAGGTCCACTTTAAATTAGGAACCCTGTTCTTTTTAAGGATATTCGAAAATTTGGTAAAAGTAATTACAAGTTTAATTATAATTATTATGTGATTATTATTACAATTATTATCATTATTAATATTAACATCAATATCATTAAAATTATAATACTGAAATTGTTATATTCGATTTGTTAATATCATTATCATTAGTAGTAAAATTATAAATTTTAACTATATGATTAATATTAGTAAAAATTTTAAATATTATTATTACCGTTTTCATTAAAGATTATTGTTATTATTAATATTATTATTATTATTAGTACTTCTATTTTTATTATTAGTATTTTAAGTATTACTCCTAAAACCTTTAAAAATTAATATTATTATAGTTACCATTATTATTAAACTTATCATTCTTATTAAAATTATCATTGTTATAATTATTAATTTGTAATATTAAGATAATTATTAATTAGTATTAATAATATTATTAATATAATAATTATTTATTAAAATAAATTATATAAATATAAATATTAGATACAGATATAAACGCGTATATGAATCAGCTTGTTTATTTTACATTTCTTCTGTTTTATTTTCCTTTCTCCTGTTTTTTTTCCTGAACTCCTGTTCTGCTTGTGAGAAGATGTCGAACCACTCTCCTATAATATCAATCAGTTACATAAAATTTATGAAAAGAATAATCGTGCAATTATCAATCTCATACTGCCTCCTTTACTTCAAATTTTCGAAGTTAAACAGATGGATTTTTTTTTTCTCGATAGACTCTGTATATACAACTTTTTGGTGAAAACTTGAATTCGAAACATTTTTAAAAATGTAATAATGCAGAAACTTTAGGAATCATCAACTAAAACTATCTGTGAAGTTTCAAATTCCAATTCTTGATATCGAGCAGGAATTTTTGAGTCAAAGTTTTTAAGACAAAAAGTCAACGAATTCGTTCTTGAGGAAATTCGAGTTTGTTGTTACTAATAAACTGCAATTAACGATACCAATAGTTTCAAGAAGTGGATTACAACCTACTTTATGTTACAAGTTTGATCTAAAACGTACTCGAAATCAAAATCAAATTTTTTTTCTCCTTCCTCAAACAGCGACGGCAGCAGGGATTCAAAATTTTTTTTATTTTTCTCGTATTTCTTTTATAATCAGTAACATCCATATCAATCTATGGTCGTTTACAAGTCTTAATTAAAACCACAAAAATCATGTTTATGCCTTTAAATTGATTCTGGTCGACTAGTTCTTTGATAGAGAATATGAAGTGTGCACAAAAGTATTCGGGTTATATTTAAATGGGTGTAATCTAATTTAAGAAAAACTGAAATGGTTCCATGGTCATGTGTGTTGATGAGTGTACGGGAGGTCTCGGGTTCGAGTCCCGTTCATGACATTATTTTTTTTGAAGGCTTCTTTTGAGGTAGTCTTTCTATCAAAATTTTTATTATTATTATTGTTATTATTATTAATCTTAAAATTTATATCATTGTTATTTATCACTTATTATGATTATTACAATTATAGTAATTATAATTAATATTAAATTTTTTACTAATATTATTATCATTAGTAAGTATTATTATTTAGGATTATTGTTATTATTATTATTAACCTAATGAAATTAAATATCATATTGATTAATATTAAACTTAGTATCATTATAAATATTAGAATTATTATTATAAACGTAAGTATTATTAATAATGTCATTAGTAGTAATAAAATGATTAAAATTTTAATTAAGAGGAATCGTTAAAATTATTATAATTGTTGTTATTATAGTTATTATAATTCAACTAAGTATCATTATTATTATTATTAATATTAGTAACACCAAAATTATTAACTTCACAAACAAATGATTTTCATATAAAAAGATGTTTAATATATATAACTTAGTTATATTAATATTTTTTTTATATAAAATGGAGTTATTTAGTTAAATAGTAAGATATCTAAGTATTGATATAAAAATCATATCAATAATAATAATATATAACGGCTTGTTTGGTTACAGTTATGTGTATTAATATATATAAATGATATAGGTTCGTGAATCCGAGGCCAACCTTATACATGTTCAATGATGTTATATGTATTTTTACTACAAAATACAGTATGGTGAGTATATAGTCCCTTTTAAACTCTAAATATTTTGGGATGAGAATACATGCATTTTATGATTTACGTTATGGACACAAGTGATCAAAAATAAAATTCTACGTTGAGTTGTACCATGGCATATTTCTTTATACTTGGTAGCTAATATTTACATGAGGAATGTAAACGCGAATCCTGTTGATAGATCTATCGGGCCTGACAACCCCAACCGGGCTGGACGACCAGTTTTCAACGGTTGCACAGTACTTCGTTTCTGTATACTACACTTGGTACGGTGTAGCGACTATTTAAGAATATGCTGCGATGATTTAAAATGTTAAGTATGGTTACCAAGTGCTCAACTACTTTTCATACACTTGCGAGTGTATTATGTTTAATTATATGAAATCATGTGGTCCATAGTTATAATGCTACTAGCATCAAACCTATATCTCACCAACTTTATGTTGACGTTTTAAAGCATGTTATTCTCAGGTACGAATTAAGTCTTTCGCTGTGCATTTGCTCATGTTAAGGACATTACTTGGAGTCGATCATCGCAATGGGACTAAATGTTGATGACTTTGTCCAGGAGGATTAGGACGGGTCCTTACAGTAATTGGTATGGCAATTCTCGTTATAAGATGTGGATGAATAAATGATAAGGTTTTAATGAACAAATATAATGGTTCTTCGGAGAGACTTAAGCCAATGAGTAATGAAGTTGCTGGTAAGTTTACTGCTAAGGTGGTGGAATATAAACGGTTCCCCGGTAACGATAAAAGAGCATGCATATATATATCAAGGTTATAGTAGAGTTTATTAGAATGAAAAGTCGAAATTGATTTGCTGAAGCTGTGACAAAATTGGCTACTTTGGAAAGGGATTTTAAAATGATTTTTCGGTAATAACAACGCCAAAGGAGCTAGCACAGATACATGTTAAACGTTTACTCAGGTTTCGAGAGTTTTTCAGGTGCATAACTATATGCATAAATCTTTCTTTTCGTAGATGAAGTGCGGTTGGTTCATCCTCTCGATTGAGGTGTTTTCAAGAATCATGAAAGATTTGAACGCAGATTGTAATCGTCAAGATACAAATGAAGTTTAAGATGAAATCAAGTGGCAAACTTGAAGAATTGTTTAGTTTCATATGTTATAATCATTATTTTAATTCATTTTAATTGTTCAATGTTGGTAGTCCTCAGTTGATAGTCCACAGTTAACAGTTCAATAATTCATATATAGTTTAATATATTATATTCGAATTAATTAATACGTGTCGTGACCCGTGTACATGTCTCAGACTCGATCACAACTCAAAGTATATATATTATTATAGAATCAACCTCAACCCTGTATAGCTAACTCGATCATTACTGCATATAGAGTGTCTATGGTTATTCCAAATAATATATATATAGATGCGTCGATATGATATGTCAAAACCTTGTATACGTGTCCCGATATTTAAAGTGCGTAAAATAAATAACAGAAATTAAATGACGATAAATAAAATTGCGAGAATATAAATTAAAATAATTAAATTGCGATAAATAAAATGTAATCAGTTAGCTAGGAACAGTTAGCTAGGAACAGTTAGCGTGGATTCTTAACAAAATTTTTCATAGTTAATTTGTTTGTTTCTAACAAATTTTAGTTTATCCAATGTTTTCTTCATTATGCCACTTGTTGGATTCTGATAGGTCAAAATCTAAATATGAAATTGAATGAAAATGGTTATTCTGCGGTGAACGGATACGTATATCTGTGGATGTACTTAGGATAGTAAATGGCCGTTGAATTAGATTCGAAGAATGTACAGTGTAACTTATTAATGTGAAATCTAAATATTCTTCAGGCATTACCTACCCGTTAAAATATTTTCACCATTAACAGTTTGTACAAGAGAATTTTTAATTACAATCTTTATGAAAAATATATGTACATATATATTTTCTTCAAATGTAATCATGGATTTAATGAGTTAATATGTTATTATACTCATTTGATTTCCAGTTAGAACTAGAGTACATAATCTCTAAAACATTAGAGATTATATAATCATCATGTCGAACGGAGATAAATGATGTAGATCGATTCGTAGAACGATGATTATGATCGAGGTACATAATGAGATGTTGAGGCGTGTGATGTTGAAACTTGGGTTGTTGGTGGTACTGGTATCGATATTGGTGGTACTGTTAGTGCCGGTGATGTTGCTGAAGCTAGTACGTTTTGCACCATATTTTCCAAGGCTACAACTCGGGCGCGAAGCTCGTTGACTTCTTCTGTTACTCCGGGATGATTGGCGGTTGGAACAAGCGGATGAATAAGATTCAGAATTTGAGATAGTATATAATCATGGCGAGATATCCGGGAAATGAGGGTGAAAATGGTGTTTCGAATTGGTTCGCCGGTAAGTGCTTCAGGTTTTTCACCAAGAGGTGATTTTGGTTGATGGAAAGGATCACCTTCTTCTTGTCTCTATTGATTAAGTCGACTACGAACCCATCCCCAATTCATCCAGAATTGATGATGGCTAAATGGTTGATCCATTCCGGTCTCACTGCTTTCGGAGTTTGAGTGGAAATTCATATCGGAATAGCTGTCGGAATCCGAGAGATTTGAACTAGTTGCGAGTTCCATCTCGTACGATAGAGTAAATGATTTTTCGATATGAGATGATTTTCGAATATTGGATGATATTCTAACTACATAGAATATCTATATATATAGTACTAAAGATTTCTTAGACTACGGAGGAATTTATGGCATATGTCAGGCAAGTCTACAGTAACATATGTGCTAAGATATGAATTATCAGATACGCTAAGATATGAATTTTGTCTATACACTATTCATGCAGTCAATGCAGTAAAACGTGTCTAGACTAAGAATGATAAGCAGATAATTTCCTAAGGATGATAAGCAGGTAATTTTTGACACGAAATGATAAGCAAAACTTTTGACATGCAGACACGGTCGAAGTCCAGACCCACTAATGCATCTAAACAACTATAAGTTAGACACACTATTGCAAGACCTGGTTCGCTAAGACCACCGCTCTGATACCAACTTTAACGACCCGTCCTAATCCATCTGGACAAATACATTACATATGGTTACATCGCGAGGTACTTGACCTCTATATGATACATTATACAAACATTGCATTCGTTTTTAAAAGACAAACTTTCATTTCATCAAAAGTTGACGGCATGCATACCATTTCATAATATATCCAACTATAATTGACTTAATAATAATCTTGATGAACTCGATGACTCGAATGCAACATCTTTTGAAATATGTCATGAATGACTCCAAGTAATATCTCTAATATGAGCAAATGCACAGCGGAAGGTTTCTTTCATACCTGAGAATAAACATGCTTTCAAGTGTCAACTAAAAGGTTGGTAAGGTCATAGGTTTATCATAAAACAATAAAATTCATCATTTTGATAGACCACAAGATTTAAATGCTGCATGGTACAAATGGGCCCGAATCCTATACCCACCTGTAATGTACATGCGATATCTTTTAAATACAGTACACATTTCTCGTGTACGAAATCATTTTTTCAATAATTCTTCGTAACCGTACACATGTCTCGTGTACAAAATATCATACACATAACCTGTGTATAAAATCATTATCTCGATACATAACATTCACTTTACTTTCATAGCTTGGCTTGGTAATCGACCTTAACATATAATGCGCATAAATAATATCCCCAAAACAGAACATCTCGTCTGTATAATAATCATATAAACTTCGAAGTACTAAACACCACACCCACCAGCTCTTCCGTCTAGTGAACATTCTGGGTGGAGGTGTTAAACCCGGTAGCTACCTTTAGGATTCGCGTAAATTAGGGCCATACCCGTTTCTAATTCTTAGGTTACCAAGCAATAATAATCAGGGAAAAATATTCACAACAATTAGTGGCAATTATGAAATGTCCCGTTCTTATTGATTAAAAACGTTCCATATTAATTGATTTCGTTGCGAGGTTTTGACCTCTATATGAGACGTTTTTCAAAGACTGCATTCATTTTAAAACAAACCATAACCTTTATTTCATCAATAAAGGTTTAAAAAGCTTTACGTAGATTATCAAATAATGATAATCTAAAATATCCTGTTTACACACGACCATTACATAATGGTTTACAATACAAATATGTTACAACAAAATAAGTTTCTTGAATGCAGTTTTTACACAATATCATACAAGCATGGACTCCAAATCTCGTCCTTATTTAAGTATGCGACAGCGGAAGCTCTTAATAATCACCTGAGAATAAACATGCTTAAAACGTCAACAAAAATGTTGGTGAGTTATAGGTTTAACCTATATGTATCAAATCGTAACAATAGACCACAAGATTTCATATTTCAATACACATCCCATACATAGAGATAAAAATCATTCATATGGTGGACACCTGGTAACCGACATTAACAAGATGCATATATATAAGAATATCCCCCATCATTCCGGGACACCCTTCGGATATGATATAAATTTCGAAGTACTAAAGCATCCGGTACTTTGGATGAGGTTTATTAGGCCCAATAGATCTATCTTTAGGATTCGCGTCAATTAGGGTGTCTGTTCCCTAATTCTTAGATTACCAGACTTAATAAAAAGGGGCATATTCGATTTCGATAATTCAACCATAGAATGTAGTTTCACGTACTTGTGTCTATTTTGTAAATCATTTATAAAACCTGCATGTATTCTCATCCCAAAAATATTAGATTTTAAAAGTGGGACTATAACTCACTTTCACAGATTTTTACTTCGTCGGGAAGTAATACTTGGCCACTGGTTGATTCACGAACCTATAACAATATATACATATATATCAAAGTATGTTCAAAATATATTTACAACACTTTTAATATATTTTGATGTTTTAAGTTTATTAAGTCAGCTGTCCTCGTTAGTAACCTACAACTAGTTGTCCACAGTTAGATGTACAGAAATAAATCGATAAATATTATCTTGAATCAATCCACGACCCAGTGTATACGTATCTCAGTATTGATCACAACTCAAACTATATATATTTTAGAATCAACCTCAACCCTGTATAGCTAACTCCAACATTCACATATAGAGTGTCTATGGTTGTTCCGAAATATATATAGATGTGTCGACATGATAGGTCGAAACATTGTATACGTGTCTATGGTATCTCAAGATTACATAATATACAATACAAGTTGATTAAGTTATGGTTGGAATAGATTTGTTACCAATTTTCACGTAGCTAAAATGAGAAAAATTATCCAATCTTGTTTTACCCATAACTTCTTCATTTTAAATCCGTTTTGAGTGAATCAAATTGCTATGGTTTCATATTGAACTCTATTTTATGAATCTAAACAGAAAAAGTATAGGTTTATAGTCGGAAAAATAAGTTACAAGTCGTTTTTGTAAAAGTAGTCATTTCAGTCGAAAGAACGACGTCTAGATGACCATTTTAGAAAACATACTTCCACTTTGAGTTTAACCATAATTTTTGGATATAGTTTCATGTTCATAATAAAACTCATTTTCTCAGAATAACAACTTTTAAATCAAAGCTTATCATAGTTTTTAATTAACTAACCCAAAACAGCCCGCGGTGTTACTACGACGGCGTAAATCCGGTTTTACGGTGTTTTTCGTGTTTTCAAGTTTTAAATCATTAAGTTAGCATATCATATAGATATAGAACATGTGTTTAGTTGATTTTAAAAGTCAAGTTAGAAGGATTAACTTTTGTTTACGAACAAGTTTAGAATTAACTAAACTATGTTCTAGTGATTACAAGTTTAAACCTTCGAATAAGATAGCTTTATACGTATGAATCGAATGATGTTATGAACATCATTACTACCTTAATTTCCTTGGATAAACCTACTGGAAAAGAGAAAAATGGATCTAGCTTCAACGGATCCTTGGATGGCTCGAAGTTCTTGAAGCAGAATCATGACACGAAAACAAGTTCAAGTAAGATCATCACTTGAAATAAGATTGTTATAGTTATAGAAATTGAACCAAAGTTTGAATATGATTATTACCTTGTATTAGAATGATAACCTACTGTAAGAAACAAAGATTTCTTGAGGTTGGATGATCACCTTACAAGATTGGAAGTGAGCTAGCAAACTTGAAAGTATTCTTGATTTTATGTAACTAGAACTTGTAGAATATATGAAGAACACTTAGAAATTGAAGATAGAACTTGAGAGAGATCAATTAGATGAAGAAAATTGAAGAATGAAAGTGTTTGTAGGTGTTTTTGGTCGTTGGTGTATGGATTAGATATAAAGGATATGTAATTTTGTTTTCATGTAAATAAGTCATGAATGATTACTCATATTTTTGTAATTTTATGAGATATTTCATGCTAGTTGCCAAATGATGGTTCCCACATGTGTTAGGTGACTCACATGGGCTGCTAAGAGCTGATCATTGGAGTGTATATACCAATAGTACATACATCTAAAAGCTGTGTATTATACGAGTACGAATACGGGTGCATACGAGTAGAATTGTTGATGAAACTGAACGAGGATGTAATTGTAAGCATTTTTGTTAAGTAGAAGTATTTTGATAAGTGTATTGAAGTCTTTCAAAAGTGTATAAATACATATTAAAACACTACATGTATATACATTTTAACTGAGTCGTTAAGTCATCGTTAGTCGTTACATGTAAGTGTTGTTTTTAAACCTTTAGGTTAACGATCTTGTTAAATGTTGTTAACCCAATGTTTATAATATCAAATGAGATTTTAAATTATTATATTATCATGATATTATCATGTATGAATATCTCTTAATATGATATATATACATTAAATGTCTTTACAACGATAATCGTTACATATATGTCTCGTTTAAAAATCATTAAGTTAGTAATCTTGTTTTTACATATGTAGTTCATTGTTAATATACCTAATGATATGTTTACTTATCATAGTATCATGTTAACTATATATATATCCATATATATGTCATCATATAGTTTTTACAAGTTTTAACGTTCGTGAATCACCGGTCAACTTGGGTGGTCAATTGTCTATATGAAACATATTTCAATTAATCAAGTCTTAACAAGTTTGATTGCTTAACATGTTGGAAACATTTAATCATGTAAATATCAATCTCAATTAATATATATAAACATGGAAAAGTTCGGGTCACTACAGTACCTACCCGTTAAATAAATTTCGTCCCGAAATTTTAAGCTGTTGAAGGTGTTGACGAATCTTCTGGAAATAGATGCGGGTATTTCTTCTTCATCTGATCTTCACGCTCCCAGGTAAACTCGGGTCCTCTACGAGCATTCCATCGAACCTTAACAATTGGTATCTTGTTTTGCTTAAGTCTTTTAACCTCACGATCCATTATTTCGACGGGTTCTTCGATGAATTGAAGTTTTTCGTTGATTTGGATTTCATCTAACGGAATAGTGAGATCTTCTTTAGCAAAACATTTCTTCAAATTCGAGACGTGGAAAGTGTTATGTACAGCCGCGAGTTGTTGAGGTAACTCAAGTCGGTAAGCTACTGGTCCGACACGATCAATAATCTTGAATGGTCCAATATACCTTGGATTTAATTTCCCTCGTTTACCAAATCGAACAACGCCTTTCCAAGGTGCAACTTTAAGCATGACCATCTCTCCAATTTCAAATTCTATATCTTTTCTTTTAATGTCAGCGTAGCTCTTTTGTCGACTTTGGGCGGTTTTCAACCGTTGTTGAATTTGGATGATCTTCTCGGTAGTTTCTTGTATAATCTCCGGACCCGTAATCTGTCTATCCCCCACTTCACTCCAACAAATCGGAGACCTGCACTTTCTACCATAAAGTGCTTCAAACGGTGCCATCTCAATGCTTGAATGGTAGCTGTTGTTGTAGGAAAATTCTGCTAATGGTAGATGTCGATCCCAACTGTTTCCGAAATCAATAACACATGCTCGTAGCATGTCTTCAAGCGTTTGTATCGTCCTTTCGCTCTACCCATCAGTTTGTGGATGATAGGCAGTACTCATGTCTAGACGAGTTCCTAATGCTTGCTGTAATGTCTGCCAGAATCTTGAAATAAATCTGCCATCCCTATCAGAGATAATAGAGATTGGTATTCCATGTCTGGAGACGACTTCCTTCAAATACAGTCGTGCTAACTTCTCCATCTTGTCATCTTCTCTTATTGGCAGGAAGTGTGCTGATTTGGTGAGACGATCAACTATTACCCAAATAGTATCAAAACCACTTGCAGTCCTTGGCAATTTAGTGATGAAATCCATGGTAATGTTTTCCCATTTCCATTCCGGGATTTCGGGTTGTTGAAGTAGACCTGATGGTTTTTGATGCTCAGCTTTGACCTTAGAACACGTCAAACATTCTCCTACGTATTTAGCAACATCGGCTTTCATACCCGACCACCAAAAATGTTTCTTGAGATCCTTGTACATCTTCCCCGTTCCAGGATGTATTGAGTATCTGGTTTTATGAGCTTCTCTAAGTACCATTTCTCTCATATCTCCAAATTTTGGTACCCAAATCCTTTCAGCCCTATACCGGGTTCCGTCTTCCCGAATATTAAGATGCTTCTCCGATCCTTTGGGTATTTCATCCTTTAAATTTCCCTCTTTTAAAACTCCTTGTTGCGCCTCCTTTATTTGAGTAGTAAGGTTATTATGAATCATTATATTCATAGATTTTACTCGAATGGGTTCTCTGTCCTTCCTGCTCAAGGCATCGGCTACCACATTTGCCTTCCCCGGGTGGTAACGAATCTCAAAGTCGTAATCATTCAATAATTCAATCCACCTATGCTGCCTCATATTCAGTTGTTTCTGATTAAATATGTGTTGAAGACTTTTGTGGTCGGTATATATAATACTTTTGACCCCATATAAGTAGTGCCTCCAAGTCTTTAATGCAAAAACAACCGCGCCTAATTCCAAATCATGCGTTGTATAATTTTGTTCGTGAATCTTCAATTGTCTAGACGCATAAGCAATCACCTTCGTTCGTTGCATTAATACACAACCGAGACCTTGCTTTGATGCGTCACAATAAATCACAAAATCATCATTCCCTTCAGGCAATGACAATATAGGTGCCGTAGTTAGCTTTTTCTTCAATAACTGAAACGCTTTCTCTTGTTCATCATTCCATTCAAATTTCTTCCCTTTATGCGTTAATGCGGTTAAGGGTTTTGCTATTCTGGAAAAGTCTTGGATGAACCTTCTGTAGTAACCAGCTAGTCCTAAAAACTGGCGTATGTGTTTCGGAGTTTTCGGGGTTTCCCACTTTTCAACAGTTTCTATCTTTGCCGGATCCACCTTAATACCTTCTTTGTTCACTATGTGACCGAGGAATTGAACTTCTTCCAACCAAAATGCACACTTTGAAAACTTAGCGTACAATTCTTCCTTCCTCAATACTTCTAACACCTTTCTTAAATGTTCACCGTGTTCTTGGTCATTCTTTGAGTAAATAAGTATGTCATCAATGAAAACAATGACAAACTTGTCAAGGAATGGTCCACACACTCGGTTCATAAGGTCCATGAACACAGCTGGTGCATTAGTTAAACCAAACGGCATGACCATAAACTCGTAATGACCGTAACGTGTTCTGAAAGCAGTCTTTGGAATATCATCTTCTTTCACCCGCATTTGATGATACCCGAAACGTAAGTCAATCTTTGAATAAACAGACGAGCCTTGTAGTTGATCAAATAAGTCGTCGATTCTCGGTAGTGGGTAGCGGTTCTTGATGGTAAGTTTGTTCAACTCTCGGTAGTCGATACACAACCTGAATGTACCATCTTTCTTCTTGACAAACAAAACAGGAGCTCCCCACGGTGATGTGCTTGGTCGAATGAAACCACGCTCTAAAAGTTCTTGTAATTGGCTTTGCAGTTCTTTCATCTCGCTGGGTGCGAGTCTGTAAGGAGCACGAGCTATTGGTGCAGCTCCTGGTACAAGATCTATTTGAAATTCAACGGATCGATGTGGGGGTAATCCCGGTAATTCTTTCGGAAATACATCGGGAAATTCTTTTGCAATGGGAACATCATTGATGCTCTTTTCTTCAGTTTGTACTTTCTCGACGTGTGCTAGAACAGCATAGCAACCTTTTCTTATTAGTTTTTGTGCCTTCAAATTACTAATAAGATGTAGCTTCGTGTTGCCCTTTTCTCCGTACACCATTAAGGGTTTTCCTTTTTCTCGTATAATGCGAATTGCATTTTTGTAACAAACGATCTCTGCTTTCACTTCTTTCAACCAGTCCATACCGATTATCACATCAAAACTCCCTAACTCTACTGGTATCAAATCAATCTTAAATGTTTCGCTAACCAGTTTAATTTCTCGATTCCGACATATATTATCTGCTGAAATTAATTTACCATTTGCTAATTCGAGTAAAAATTTACTATCCAAAGGCGTCAATGGACAACTTAATTTAGCACAAAAATCTCTACTCATATAGCTTCTATCCGCACCCGAATCAAATAAAACGTAAGCAGATTTATTGTCAATAAGAAACGTACCCGTAACAAGCTCCGGGTCTTCCTGTGCCTCTGCCGCATTAATATTGAAAACTCTTCCGCGGCCTTGTCCATTCGTGTTCTCCTGGTTCGGGCAATTTCTAATAATGTGGCCCGGTTTTCCACATTTATAACAAACTACATTGGCATAACTTGCTCCGACACTACTTGCTCCGCCATTACTCGTTCCGACACCATTTGTTCCTTTCGTTCTATTAACCCCTGGTCCGTAGACATCACACTTTGCCGCGCTATGACCATTTCTTTTACACTTGTTGCAAAATTTGGTGCAGAACCCTGAGTGATACTTTTCACACCTTTGGCATAGCGGCTTCTGATTGTTGTTGTTGTTGCGGTTATTATTGTTGTTAAGATGATTGTTGTGGTTGCTGTTGTTGTTGTTGTTGTTGTTGGGCCGTTTGTTGTAGTTGCGATTGATGTTGCGATTGTTAGGATAGTTGTTGCGATTATTGTTATAATTGCTGTTGTTGTTGTATTGGTGATTCTTATCACCGTTTTCCTCCCACTTTCTTTTGACTTGCTTCACATTGGCCTCTTCAGCAGTCTGTTCTTTAATTCTTTCTTCAATCTGGTTCACTAGTTTGTGAGCCATTCTACATGCCTGTTGTATGGAGGCGGGCTCGTGTGAACTTATATCTTCTTGGATTCTTTCCGGTAATCCTCTCACAAACGCGTCGATCTTCTCTTCCTCATCTTCAAATGCTCCCGGACACAATAGGCACAATTCTGTGAATCGTCTTTCGTACGTGGTAATATCAAATCCTTGGGTTCGTAACCCTCTAAGTTCTGTCTTGAGCTTATTGACCTCGGTTCTGGGACGGTACTTCTCGTTCATCAAGTGCTTGAATGCTGACCACGGTAGTGCGTACGCATCGTCTTGTCCCACTTGCTCTAGATAGGTATTCCACCATGTTAACGCAGAACCTGTGAAGGTATGCGTAGCGTACTTCACTTTGTCCTCTTCAGTACACTTACTTATGGCAAACACCGATTCAACCTTCTCGGTCCACCGTTTCAATCCGATCGGTCCTTCGGTTCCATCAAATTCCAAAGGTTTGCAGGCAGTGAATTCTTTGTAGGTGCATCCTACATGATTTCCTGTACTGCTAGATCCAAGGTTATTGTTGGTATGTAGCGCAGCCTGTACTGCGGCTATGTTTGAAGCTAGAAAAGTACGGAATTCCTCTTCATTCATATTCACGGTGTGTCGAGTAGTCGGTGCCATTTCCTTCAAAATAGTCAAATGGAACAAGTTAATCATACAGAATATTAAGAGTAGTTAATAGTATTTCGTAGCATAATATGAACTCATTTATAAAAGCTTTTTCTTCATATTAGCGTTTTATAAGTTTAAATTCGGGTAGTACCTACCCGTTAAGTTCATACTTAGTAGCTAATATACAATTCAACTACTACAATTCTATATGAAAAACTGATTATAATAATATTTCGCGTTCAAACTTTTATACAATATTTTACAAACTTACAATACCGCTTATTTTACATAAAGAATGAAATATAGCACACAATAACTTTGATACAAGATAGTTGTGAAGATAATTCTAGCTAGTACACAAGTCGTTCAGCAAAGGCAATAAAGACACGTAATTCATACGTCCAGAAACAAGTCATGCATTCTGGTTTTACTAGGACTACTTCCCATCCTTGGTCTTGTGCAACATAACCGTTATGGCCGTTGATAAGATAGCGTGTTGTAACGTCGTCAAAGGGACGAGGGTTACGTAATGTCCAACAGTCCCGTAACAATCTAAAAACCTCATTTCTTACCCCAATTACCGACTCCGTCACTTGTGGGAACGTTTTGTTTAATAGCTGTAGCCCGATGTTCTTTTTCTCACTTTGGTGAGAAGCGAACATTACTAACCCATAAGCATAGCATGCTTCTTTATGTTGCATGTTAGCCGCTTTTTCTAAATCATGAAGTCCTATATTCGGATACATTGAGTCAAAATAATTTCTTAACCCATTGCGTAAAATAGCATTTGGGTTCCCCGCAATATATGCGTCAAAGTAAACACATCGTAACTTATGGGTTTCCCAATGTGATATCCCCCATCTTTCAAACGAAAGTCTCTTATAAACCAAGACATTCTTGGAACGTTCTTCGAATGTCTTACAAACTGATCTCGCCTTAAATAGTTGTGCCGAGGAATTCTGACCGACTCTAGACAAGATTTCATCAATCATGTCTCCGGGTAGGTCTCTTAAAATATTGGGTTGTCTATCCATTTTGCGTTTTTATACTGTAAAATAGACAAGAGTTAGATTCATAAAAAAAAAATACTTATTAATACAAGCAATTTTTACATATATCATAAAGCATAAGCACACTATATTACATATATTACACCACATGAATACAACTATCTTATTCCGACTCGCTTGTTTCTTCTTCTTCTTCGGTTTTGGTTTGTTTTGCCAAGTTTCTAGGGATATATGATTTACCCCTAATACGAGCCATCGTTATCCACATTGGTTTAGAAAAACCTGGTGTTTTAGAGGTTCCCGGGTCATTGTTACAACTTAAGGACTTCGGGGGTTGACGATACATATAAAGTTCATCGGGGTTGGAATTAGATTTCTCTATTTTTATGCCCTTTCCCTTATTATTTTCTTTTGCCTTTTTAAATTCAGTTGGGGTAATTTCTATAACATCATCGGAATTCTCGTCGGAATCCGATTCATCGGAGAATTGGTAATCCTCCCAATATTTTGCTTCCTTGGCGGAAACACCATTGACCATAATTAACCTTGGTCGGTTGGTTGAGGATTTTCTTTTACTTAACCATTTTATTATTTCCCCCACCGGTTCTATTTCTTCATCCGGTTCCGATTCTTCTTCCGGTTCCGATTCTTCTTCCGGTTCCGACTCTTCTTCCGGTTCCTCTTCGGGAACTTGTGAATCAGTCCACGAATCATTCCAATTTACATTTGACTCTTCATTATTATTAGGTGAGTCAATGGGACTTGTTCTAGAGGTAGACATCTATCACATAATATCAAACGCGTTAAGAGATTAATATATCACATAATATTCACATGTTAAAAATATATAGTTTCCAACAAAATTTGTTAAGCAATCATTTTTCAAGTAAACACGGTCGAAGTCCAGACTCACTAATGCATCCTAACAAACTCGATAAGACACACTAATGCAAAATTCTGGTTCTCTAAGACCAACGCTCGGATACCAACTGAAATGTCCCGTTCTTATTGATTAAAAACGTTCCATATTAATTGATTTCGTTGCGAGGTTTTGACCTCTATATGAGACGTTTTTCAAAGACTGCATTCATTTTAAAACAAACCATAACCTTTATTTCATCAATAAAGGTTTAAAAAGCTTTACGTAGATTATCAAATAATGATAATCTAAAATATCCTGTTTACACACGACCATTACATAATGGTTTACAATACAAATATGTTACAACAAAATAAGTTTCTTGAATGCAGTTTTTACACAATATCATACAAGCATGGACTCCAAATCTCGTCCTTATTTAAGTATGCGACAGCGGAAGCTCTTAATAATCACCTGAGAATAAACATGCTTAAAACGTCAACAAAAATGTTGGTGAGTTATAGGTTTAACCTATATGTATCAAATCGTAACAATAGACCACAAGATTTCATATTTCAATACACATCCCATACATAGAGATAAAAATCATTCATATGGTGAACACCTGGTAACTGACATTAACAAGATGCATATATATAAGAATATCCCCATCATTCCGGGACACCCTTCGGATATGATATAAATTTCGAAGTACTAAAGCATCCGGTACTTTGGATGAGGTTTGTTAGGCCCAATAGATCTATCTTTAGGATTCGCGTCAATTAGGGTGTCTGTTCCCTAATTCTTAGATTACCAGACTTAATAAAAAGGGGCATATTCGATTTCGATAATTCAACCATAGAATGTAGTTTCACGTACTTGTGTCTATTTTGTAAATCATTTATAAAACCTGCATGTATTCTCATCCCAAAAATATTAGATTTTAAAAGTGGGACTATAACTCACTTTCACAGATTTTTACTTCGTCGGGAAGTAAGACTTGGCCATTGGTTGATTCACGAACCTATAACAATATATACATATATATCAAAGTATGTTCAAAATATATTTACAACACTTTTAATATATTTTGATGTTTTAAGTTTATTAAGTCAGCTGTCCTCGTTAGTAACCTACAACTAGTTGTCCACAGTTAGATGTACAGAAATAAATCGATAAATATTATCTTGAATCAATCCACGACCCAGTGTATACGTATCTCAGTATTGATCACAACTCAAACTATATATATTTTGGAATCAACCTCAACCCTGTATAGCTAACTCCAACATTCACATATAGAGTGTCTATGGTTGTTCCGAAATATATATAGATGTGTCGACATGATAGGTCGAAACATTGTATACGTGTCTATGGTATCTCAAGATTACATAATATACAATACAAGTTGATTAAGTTACGGTTGGAATAGATTTGTTATCAATTTTCACGTAGCTAAAATGAGAAAAATTATCCAATCTTGTTTTACCCATAACTTCTTCATTTTAAATCCGTTTTGAGTGAATCAAATTGCTATGGTTTCATATTGAACTCTATTTTATGAATCTAAACAGAAAAAGTATAGGTTTATTGTCGGAAAAATAAGTTACAAGTCGTTTTTGTAAAAGTAGTCATTTCAGTCGAAAGAACGACGTCTAGATGACCATTTTAGAAAACATACTTCCACTTTGAGTTTAACCATAATTTTTGGATATAGTTTCATGTTCATAATAAAACTCATTTTCTCAGAATAACAACTTTTAAATCAAAGCTTATCATAGTTTTTAATTAACTAACCCAAAACAGCCCGCGGTGTTACTACGACGGCGTAAATCCGGTTTTACGGTGTTTTTCGTGTTTTCAGGTTTTAAATCATTAAGTTAGCATATCATATAGATATAGAACATGTGTTTAGTTGATTTTAAAAGTCAAGTTAGAAGGATTAACTTTTGTTTACGAACAAGTTTAGAATTAACTAAACTATGTTCTAGTGATTACAAGTTTAAACCTTCGAATAAGATAGCTTTATACGTATGAATCGAATGATGTTATGAACATCATTACTACCTTAATTTCCTTGGATAAACCTACTGGAAAAGAGAAAAATGGATCTAGCTTCAACGGATCCTTGGATGGCTCGAAGTTCTTGAAGCAGAATCATGACACGAAAACAAGTTCAAGTAAGATCATCACTTGAAATAAGATTGTTATAGTTATAGAAATTGAACCAAAGTTTGAATATGATTATTACCTTGTATTAGAATGATAACCTACTGTAAGAAACAAAGATTTCTTGAGGTTGGATGATCACCTTACAAGATTGGAAGTGAGCTAGCAAACTTGAAAGTATTCTTGATTTTATGTAACTAGAACTTGTAGAATATATGAAGAACACTTAGAACTTGAAGATAGAACTTGAGAGAGATCAATTAGATGAAGAAAATTGAAGAATGAAAGTGTTTGTAGGTGTTTTTGGTCGTTGGTGTATGGATTAGATATAAAGGATATGTAATTTTGTTTTCATGTAAATAAGTCATGAATGATTACTCATATTTTTGTAATTTTATGAGATATTTCATGCTAGTTGCCAAATGATGGTTCCCACATGTGTTAGGTGACTCACATGGGCTGCTAAGAGCTGATCATTGGAGTGTATATACCAATAGTACATACATCTAAAAGCTGTGTATTGTACGAGTACGAATACGGGTGCATACGAGTAGAATTGTTGATGAAACTGAACGAGGATGTAATTGTAAGCATTTTTGTTAAGTAGAAGTATTTTGATAAGTGTATTGAAGTCTTTCAAAAGTGTATAAATACATATTAAAACACTACATGTATATACTTTTTAACTGAGTCGTTAAGTCATCGTTAGTCGTTACATGTAAGTGTTGTTTTTAAACCTTTAGGTTAACGATCTTGTTAAATGTTGTTAACCCAATGTTTATAATATCAAATGAGATTTTAAATTATTATATTATCATGATATTATCATGTATGAATATCTCTTAATATGATATATATACATTAAATGTCTTTACAACGATAATCGTTACATATATGTCTCGTTTAAAAATCATTAAATTAGTAGTCTTGTTTTTACATATGTAGTTCATTGTTAATATACCTAATGATATGTTTACTTATCATAGTATCATGTTAACTATATATATATCCATATATATGTCATCATATAGTTTTTACAAGTTTTAACGTTCGTGAATCACCGGTCAACTTGGGTGGTCAATTGTCTATATGAAACATATTTCAATTAATCAAGTCTTAACAAGTTTAATTGCTTAACATGTTAGAAACATTTAATCATGTAAATATCAATCTCAATTAATATATATAAACATGGAAAAGTTCGGGTCACTACAAATTATCACGTCCAACTAATTCAATAATAATCCACAGAACTTCTGTCTGCATAATAATTCATTCGAGGAATGTTTTGCTTGTGTCTATCTCGTCAAACATTTATAAAAGCATTTCATGTATTCGTAATTCAAAAATATATTTCAAAAGCATTTAATAAAGCAGTTGTAAAAAACAGCGCATGTATTCTCAGTCCCAAAAATGTAAAGAGTAAAAGGGAATCAAATGAACTCACTATACTGTATTTTGTAGTAAAAATACACATGTCGTCATTGAACAAGTGTAGGGTTGGCCTCGGATTCACGAACCTATATCATTCATATATGTATTAAAACATATTCTTGTTATCGAACAATATTTATATTATTATTAGTGATAATTTATATATATATAGAAGATTAATAAGTTTCATTATATATATTTTCATTTTATATATAGATATATTAATATAGTTATGTTATGTGTATTAGATATACTTTTATATATATTATTTGTTTGTAAAGAAATTAGTAGTTATATTTATACTAAAATGATATTATTATTATTGGTAAAATTGATAATTATAATACTTAATATTACTAGTAAAGATATTAATATTACTAATTCTATTAATGATAATAATAATGATATTAATAATAATAACTGTAAAAATTTTAATTTTACTGTTTAATGATGATAATGATTTTAGTAATTACATAATAATAATACTCATGATAATAATACTTATAATCATATTAGTGGTAATAATAATAATAATATTAATATTAATATTAATGATAATACTAATAATTATAGTTATGATAATAATATTCATTTTAATGATAATAATATGTAGTTTCATTATTAAAGTAATATTAATAAATAATTTAGCCATAATATCAATAATAATCATATTGATATTGATAATCACATTAATAATAATATTTGTAATATTAATAATAACACTTATCATATTAATAATGATATTAATGATAATATCAATTGTAAATATGATATTAATACTAATATTTAGTGATACTAGTTTGTAATATTTTCATACTAACAATCATAATAATCCAATCATAATAATACATATATCAATATTAATACTACTAATAATAACACTAATAATACTCATTGATATTACTTAATAACAAAAATAATAGTAATATTAATCATATTTCTTATGTTAACGTAATAATAATAATAATAATAATAATAATAATAATAATAATAATTATTATTATTATTATTATTATTATTATAATTATTATTATTATTATTATTATAAATATGAGAACTACCTTTAAAGGCTTAAAAGAAATAATTCGTCAGAGCCGGGACTTGAACCCGCGACCTCCCACCCATATGCTAACACCACAAACCACCCAGTCTAATTTGTTTTTCTGTTTAACTACAGACCCGATGTAATTTAATCCACCCTTTTCTGTTCCCGCTTTCTCCTCTTTCTTCTCTACAGCAATCGATCATAATCCAACCTTAGCAGCGAATTTATATTTGATTTATTATTGAACTTAAATAGAAACTACTTGAAAATGAGGTTTTAATTAATAGACAAGAAAAGAAAAAAAATAAAAAAAAATACATCGCTGCTGTAACTTCGAACATCATAAAAAAAATTGATTTTGATATTGAAACGTTTTGAGATCTTGACACCTTCACGAATTATTTTCTAAATCATCATTGGATTACACTGGAACCATCAATTAAACTTAAATCTTATCAGAAACTTCGAATTTGATTGAAGAGCAAAAGTTGACTTTTTAAAAACCAAATCTTTGACTCGTAAATTCGAACTCGTTTTTAGGAATTGGAACGTATAATTTTTCAGAAAGTTTAAGTGAACGATTACTAAAAACTTTGCATTATTACTTTTTGAAAATTTGTTCGTAATCGAAATATGTTGAAAAAGATGAATAACAGAGTGTGTCGAGCTTTTTTTTTATTTTTAAAAAAATGAATTTAACTGATTTAAATCATTATGGGTTGTTTTAATTGATATTGAGTGCGTTAACTTAAATGGTTAAATCCACAAATATGAGAAAATCGTTGGTTTATAAGGAAGTGTTGTCGACAGGTTCAATTAAGTAAGAAAAAAAATAAAAGAAATATAAAAGGGAGATTATGACCCCTAACAGATTTGTACTATAAGGATTTGAGATCTTGACTTGTAACAACTCTTCAGACAGAAAACAAGAATTCATAAAGTTCGACTGTGATGGGAAACGTCTTTGAATCATTTTCTGATTTCTTTTTTTTATATAAATAATTAATATTTATAATTTGTAAATATAAATGTAATAATAATAATACTTTTAGTAATATTACTGAAAATCATAATAAAAATGTTAGTATCAAATATAATGATAATTTTTAATAATAATGCTAATAATGATATTAATAATAATAATATTAATAGCTATAATAACAATTGTAAAGATGATAATAATAATACTATTAATAATAAAAATAATGATTATTAAGGATAATAATATCTAATGATGTTACAAGTCACAATTAATATATAACAAGTCACATGTGTCAAATTTCATATCTATATCTTTTATATATTAATATCAATAATACTAATATAAATGTTATTTTTGAAAGTAATGATATTACTATAACAACTATAATTTAACTTATAATTAAACTTATTATATTAAATATCAATATTACATATTATTAATTATGTAATATGTGTACTATCATATATTGAATTTTTAATATTCCAACATTAATATATAGAATTCAAATATATATATATATATATATATATATATATATATATATATATATATATATATTCATTTTATTAACAATTTAATAATTCTATATATTATTTTATATTTTTACTTCAAATGATTAAAGTGTACTTTATTAATTTAAAATATTATATATACACTTATATATATATATATATATATATTCATTTTATTAACAATTTAATAATTCTATATATTATTTTATATTTTTACTTCAAATGATTAAAGTGTACTTTATTAATTTAAAATATTATATATACACTTATATATATATATATATATATATATATATATATATATATATATATATATATATATATATATATATATATATATATATATATATATATATATATATCCATTTTATTAGAACTTAATTATTCTATTTGTTATTTTACATTTTTAATTCTAATTAGTTAAAGTGTATTTTTATTTATTTAAATGTAGTGACCCGAACTTTTCCATGTTTATATATATTAATTGAGATTGATATTTACATGACTAAATGTTTCCAACGTGTTAAGCAATCAAACTTGTTAAGACTTGATTAAATGAAATAAGTTTCATATAGACAATTGATCACCCATGTTGACCGGCGATTCACGAACATTACAAAATTGTAAAAACTACATGTTGTGGTATATATAGACATATATATATGGTTGACATGAGATTATGATGAGTAAGTATCTCACTAAGTATATTAACAATGTGTGATATACATAAGAAATGAGATTACTAAGTTATGAAACTCAAAATGATATATATAACGATTATCGTTATGATAACGTCTACTAAATATATATGTATCATATTAAGATATTGATACACTTAACATGATAAAATGATATTTAAATATATAATTAAGTGTGTTAACAATGAACTACATATGTAAAAACAAGACTACTAACTCAAGAATTACGAAACGAGACTTATATGTAACGATTATCGTTGTAACGATATTTTAATGTATATATATCATATTAAGAGATATTCATACATCATAATATCATGATAATATAATAATTTAACATCTCATTTGATATAATAAACATTGGGTTAACAACATTAATTGAGATTGTTAACTTAAAGGTTTCAAAACAACACTTACATGTAACGACTAACGAAGACTTAAAGACTCCATTAGAATGTATATACATGTTGTGTTTTGATATGTATTCTTACACTTTTGAAAGACTTCAAGACACATATCAAAGTACTTCTACTTAACAAAAATGCTTACAATTACATCCTCGTTCAGTTTCATCAACAATTCAACTCGTATGCACCCGTATTCGTACTCGTACAATACACAGCTTTTATATGTATGTACTATTGGTATATACACTCCAATGATCAGCTCTTAGCAGCCCATGTGAGTCACCTAACACATTTAGGAACCATCATTTGGCAACTAGCATGAAATATCTCATAAAATTACAAAAATATTAGTAATCATTCATGACTTATTTACATGAAAACAAAATTACATATCCTTTATATCTAATCCATATACCAACGACCAAAAACACCTATAAACACTTTCATTCTTTAATTTTCTTCATCTAATTGATCTCTCTCAAGTTCCATCTTCAAGTTCTAAGTGTTCTTCATAAATTCCATAAGTATAGTTTCATAAAAATCAAGAATACTTCCAAGTTTGCAAGTCTACTTCC
Organism: Rutidosis leptorrhynchoides; assembly: GCF_046630445.1. Taxonomy (NCBI): domain Eukaryota; kingdom Viridiplantae; phylum Streptophyta; class Magnoliopsida; order Asterales; family Asteraceae; genus Rutidosis; species Rutidosis leptorrhynchoides. The sequence continues at coordinate 242,244,725 of NC_092342.1, read as the reverse complement.
AAGCTTTCTAATCCATTCCAAGTAATCATCTAAGATTAAGGAACCTTTGTTATTTACAGTAGGTTATCTTTCTAATTCAAAGTAATATTCATATTCAAACTTTGATTCAATTTCTACAACTATAACAATCTTATTTCGAGTGAAAATCTTACTTGAACTGTTTTCGTGTCATGATTCTGCTTCAAGAACTTTCAAGCCATCCAAGGATCCTTTGAAGCTAGATCCATTTTTCTCATTTCCAGTAGTTTTATCCAAAAAACTTGAGGTAGTAATGATGTTCATAACATCATTCGATTCATACATATAAAGCTATCTTATTCGAAAGTTTAAACTTGTAATCACTAGAACATAGTTTAGTTAATTTTAAACTTGTTTGCAAACAAAAGTTAATCCTTCTAACTTGACTTTTAAAATCAACTAAACAAATGTTCTATATCTATATGATATGCTAACTTAATGATTTAAAACCTGGAAACACGATGAACACCATAAAATCGGATATACGCCGTCGTAGTGAAACCGGGGGCTGTTTTGGTTTGGATAATTAAAAACTATGATAAACTTTAATTTAAAAGTTTTTCTTCTGGAAAAATTATTTTTCATATGAACATGAAACTATATCCAAAAATCTTGGTTAAACTCAAAGTGAAAGTATGTTTTTCAAAATGGTCATCAAGATGTCGTTCTTTCGACGGTAATGACTACCTCTTTAGTAATTGACATGTAACTTAAATTTCTGACTATAAACCTATACTTTTTCTGTTTGGATTCTTAAATTAGAGTTCAATATGAAACCATAGCAATTTGATTCACTCAAAACGGATTTAAAATGAAGAAGTTATGGGTAAAACAAGATTGGATATTTTTGATCTTTTTAGCTACGGTAAATGTTTAACAAATCTATACAAATCATATCCTAGCTAACTTATATTGTATTATACATGTATTCTAATATATTATGTAATCTTGGGATATCATAGACACGTATGCAAATATTTTGACATATCATATCGACCCATGTATATATATTATTTGGAACAACCATAGACACTCTATATGCAATAATGTTGGAGTTAGCTATACAGGGTTGAGGTTGATTCCAAAAATATATATACTTTGAGTTGTGATTTAGCCTGAGACGTGTATACACTGGGTCGTGGATTGATTCAAGATAATATATATCGATTTATTTCTATACATCTAACTGTGGACAACTAGTTGTAGGTTACTAACGAGGACAGCTGACTTAATACACTCAAATCTTTAAAACATAATAAAAATGGTTGTAATTATATTTTGATCATACTTTGATATATATGTACATATTTGTATAGGTTCGTGAATCGATCCGTGGCCAAGTCTTATTTCCGAGGGAGGAAATATCTGTGAAAATGAGTTATAGTCCCACTTTTAAAAATCTAATATTTTTGGGATGAGAATACATACAGGTTTTATAAATGATTTACAAAATAGACACAAGTACGTGAAACTACATTCTATGGTTGAATTATCGAAATCGAATATGCCCCTTTTTATTAAGTCTGGTAATCTAAGAATTAGGGAACAGACACCCTTATTGACGCGAATCCTAAAGATAGATCTATTGGGCCTAACAAACCCTATCCAAAGTACCGGATGCTTTAGTACTTCGAAATTTATATCATATCCGAAGGGTGTCCCGGAATGATGGGGATTTTCTTATATATGCATCTTGTTAATGTCGATTACCAGGTGTTCACCATATGAATAATTTTTATCTCTATGTATGGGATGTGTATTGAAATATGAAATCTTGTGGTCTATTGTTACGATTTGATATATATAGGTTAAACCTATAACTCACCAACATTTTTGTTGACGTTTAAAGCATGTTTATTCTCAGGTGAATACTAAGAGCTTCCGCTGTTGCATACTAAAATAAGGACAAGATTTGGAGTCCATGTTTGTATGATATTGTGTAAAAACTGCATTCAAGAAACATATGTCGATGTAATATATTTCTTTTGTAAACCATTATGTAATGGTCATGTGTAAACAGTATATTTTAGATTATCATTATTTGGTAATCTACATAATGCTTTTAAAACCTTTATTGATAAAATAAAGGTTATGGTTGTTTTAAAAATGAATGCAGTCTTTGAAAAACGTCTCATATAGAGGTCAAAACCTCGCAACGAAATCAATTAATATGGAACGTTTATAATCAATATGAACGGGACATTTCAGTTGGTATCCGAGCGTTGGTCTTAGAGAACTAGAAAATTTGCATTAGTGTGTCTTATCGAGTTTGTTAGGATGCATTAGTGAGTCTGGACTTCGACCGTGTTTACTTTAAAAATGATTGCTTAATATTTTTGTTGGAAACTATATATTATTAACATGTAAATATTATGTGATATATTAATCTCTTAACATGTTTGATATTGTGTGATAGATGTCTACCTCTAGCACAAATCTTATTGACTCACCTAATAATAACGAAGAGTCGAATATATATTGGCAAGATTCACAAGTTCCCGAAGAAACGGAAGAAGAGGAAACGGAACCGGAAGAAGAGGAACCAGAAGAAGAGGAACCGGAAGAAGAAGAGGTTCCGGAGGGGGGAATAGTAGGAACCACAGAAAACCGGTCAAATAAAAGAAAATCCTCAACCAATGGACCAAAGTTAATAATGGTCAATGGTGTTTCCGCTAAGGAAGCAAAATATTGGGAAAATTACCAATTTTTCGATGAATCGGATCCTGATGAGGATTCCGATAATGTTATAGAAATTACCCCGACCCAATTTAATGAGGCAAAAGAAAATAATAAGGGAAAAGGCATCAAAATAGAGAAATCTGATTCCGACCCCGATGAACTTTATATATACCGTCAACACCCGTATTTTCAATATCGTGACAATAACCCGGGAACCTCTAAACCACCAGGTTTTTCTAAACCAATGTGGAAAATGACGACTCGTATTAGAGGAACATCATATATCCCTAGAAGATTAGGAAAAAGAACCAAGTCCGAAGAAGAAGAAACCAGTGATTCAGATTAGAGGGGTGTGAGCATGTTGTGTAATAAATGTATTGTAGTGTGCTTGTACTTTTATGTTCTATGTAAAAATTGCTTGTATTGTTTGTTATTACGAATCTAATCCTTGTCTATTTTACAGTATAAAAACAAAATGGACGTTAAGGGTAGACAACCGAATATTTTAGAAGACCTACCAGAGGATATGATTGAGGAAATCTTGTCTAGAGTCGGTCAGAATTCATCAGCACATTTAGTTATGGCAAAATTAACTTGTCAAACATTTGAAATACTTTTCAGAAATGCCTTAGTTTATAAAAGGCTTTCCAGTTTATAAAAGGCTTTCCTTTGATAGGTGGGGTATATCACATTGGGGAGACTTTAAGTTACACCGTGTTTTCTTTAAAGCATTAAATGCGGAGAACCCAAATGCAATTTTACGCTACGGGTTAAGAACCTATTTTGACTTAACATATCCCAGCATAGGATTCGTGAATTAGAAAGAGCTTCTAACATGCAACATAAAGAAGCATGTTATGCTTACGGGTTAGTGATGTTCGCTTCTTACCAAAGTGAGAAAAAGAACATCGGATTACAGCTTTTAAATAAAACTTTCCCACAAGTGACGGATTCAGTAGTTGGGGTGAGAAACAAGGTTTTTAGATTATTACGGGGCTGTTGGACATTACGAAACCCTCGTCCTTTTGACGACATTACAACATGCTGCCTAGCCAATGGTCATAACGGTTATTTTCCACAAGACCAAGGATGGGAAGTCGTCTTAGTAAAACCAGAATGCATGACTTGTTTCTGGACTTATGAATTACGTGTCTTTATTTCCTTTGCTGAACAACTTGCGTATTAACTAGATTTATCTTCAAAACTGTCCTATATCATAGTGTACTATATTTCATGTTATATGTAATATAGCGAAGTTGTAAGTTTGAAGAATATTTGTATGTGATATATGTGACAACCCGGAAATTTCCAACCAAATTTAAACTTTAATCTTTATATGTTTCCGACACAATAAGCAATATTTGTTAAGTTAAATTTCAAGAATTTTAAACTATGTTCATACATTCATTCAACTTCGACCAAGTTCCAACGATTCACAAACCATTAAACGAATATGATTATATATGTATATGTGTATATATATTATAACTTGAAACGTAAATGAAATATTATATTAAATACTTTATATGATTGTATCTGTTTCAAAATGTTTATCAATGGAATTAGAAGATAAGATCAACTGATTGAATTATCAGATATATTAAATTATGATTACAAGTCTCTGTTGAAAGGCCCACGTTGATTTGAGAAATCTTTCCATTTTAACAATATTCGGAAAATGGTAAAGTAATTTATAAATAAGAACAAATTGTCAATCATTGAGAACTAGACAAAGGATAGTGGAAGATTGAATCTCATAAAGACTCGATTGATCTATTTAGTTTCAAACGTACAAAAACGTTTTCAGTTTAAAAAGAACTTTATTATTAAAACGTATATAACTTTTATAAATATCTAGAACCACTTTTGACAACTCATTACTTAACTAGTATGATAAAGATAACGATATTTATATTTTATTTTATTAAATATATATAACGATTTAAATTAATATTATATATATTTATACGCGTATAATACGTACATAGTTTTATACTTTTACTATACTTAAACTTTACCTTTACTTTATTTTTACTTTACTTTAACTTTAATAATTCACTTTAATAATTCATACTTTAATAATTTATACTTTAATAATTCACTTTAATAATTCATACTTTAATAATTCACTTTAATAATTCATACTTTAATAATTCATTTTAATAATTCAAAAATCTATTATAAATGGAATTCAATAGGTTTCATTATTTCATAGAAACTTGAAAATATTTTTCTCTAAACTCTCTCAATCGATTTACATATATATATTTACTCCGTATTATTTCAAGATATTATTAGTATACATAAAATATTACGACGGAGTGTTGTCTGAGTGATTTCGAAATTGTTTTTCGAGTAGGATAGGATTAAGGAAATTATGGGTTATAGCTATAGAGGTGATTGAGTATGGTTCATGGGTATGCTCGTGAGGTCAATATAGTGTTTATCATTTCCGTTGCGTCTACGTACCTTTCCTGCAATATTGAATCTCAATATTGATATGTGAGTACTCATAATTTAACTTTTACATACTAATAGTGTATCCTTGACTAGTGCTCGAGTATTTAGGATTATGCATGCTTGTACTTTTGATATTGCCCTTAGACAGGTTAGGTTGAATCTTGAATTAGTTACACTTGCGGTTGAGATAAGGTATAAGATATGCATGTCCTTGGAAAGCTAGCGAAAAATTAAGAACTTTTCCTTTAGATATCGAATGGTTTCGATGAACGGATTAGAAGTTATAATCAATTGAATTTTCGATATTTTTATTAAAAATGATTATTATTATCGTCGTTTTTATCGTCGTTCTAGTTTTATCTTATTATTATCATTATTATTATCTTTATCAATAAAAGGGATTTATCATTAAAAATTGTTTTCTTTATTACTATCGTTATTATCGTTAAAGTTATAATTAGTATTATTATTATTATTATCCCATTATCATTATCATTATTATTATTATTATTATTATTAGTATTATTATTATTATTATTATTATTGTTATCATTATTAATATATATATATATATATATATATATATATATATATATATATATATATATATATATATATATATATATATATATATATATCATTATTTAAAAATGGTTATTGTTATTGTTATTATTATTATTACTATATTATCATTAAGATAATTATTAGTATTATCGTTAATAATATTATAGTAACTATCATTATTAATATTAGTGCAATTAAAACAAATAATTGTAACACCTAAATATTTTGATTACTATTATTATCATTATTATGAACACGATATAAAAGACGATTAAAAGCTGTTAAACGAAACGATTAGGAAATAATGAGTAAGAGTATCATGATGAAATTAAAATATTATAAGATATTAATTTAGATAAAATTATCGTTCTTATTATTTTTATCATTACTATTATTATTAAAAGTATCGTTAGTATTAAAACTATCATTTTAACAAAAATTATCATTTTAATAGAAATGTCATTGTTACTATAAAATATCATTATTATTATTATTTTAAATAGAATTATTATTTTAAAGATAATATTAAAAATTATCGTAAATATTAAAGTTATCATAATTAGAATTATCGTTTTATCATAATGTCATCTTAGTAATTATAAATATTGATATTTTTATAATAATAATTATTATTACAAAATAATACAACTTTTACTTACTATCATTATAGATATTATTTTATCAAATAAATATGTGATACAAACATATTTTACTACGTGTAATAACTTACTTTAATAATACCTATCATATTATCTTTATGATATTAAATGAACCCTATAAATTTTATTACTTAATATATATAAAAGTATATTTGATTATATAAATTTAATATAAAATTTTATTTATTAATAAATAAATTATATTATTTACTCTAATAAATCTTTTTAAAATATTTAAAAATATAAAACGACGATATTTAAACTATATATTAATCATGTATAGATTTTTAGAAATTATTTTGAGTCAAATTTACTTTTGTTGACTTTTGCATATTAGTCTCGAGCATTAGGATTGTGGTACACTATGACTTGACCTAATTTGTTAGACAAATATTGACCAACATATAAATATATATAATTAATTTAGGTTCGTGAATCCGAGGCCAACCTTGCACTTGTTCAATGACGTTATATGTATTTTTACTACGAAATACAGTATGGTGAGTTTCATTTGCCTTTTTACCTTTTATATTTTTGGGCTGGGAATACATGCGCAACTTTTATAAATGTTTTACGAAATAGACACAAGTACGTGAAACTACATTCTATGGTTGAATTATCGAAATCGAATATGCCCATTTTTATTAAGTCTGATAATCTAAGAATTAGGGAACAGACACCCTAATTGACGCGAATCCTAAAGATAGATCTATTGGGCCTAACAAACCCCATCCAAAGTACCGGATGCTTTAGTACTTCGAAATTTATATCATGTCCGAAGGAGGATCCCGGAATGATAGGGGATATTCTTATATGTATCTAGTTAATGTCGGTTACCAGGTGTTCACCATATGAATGATTATTTTTGTCTCTATGCATGGGACGTATATTTATGAGAACTGAAAATGAAATTCTTGTGGTCTATTAAAATGATGGAAATAAATGATTATGATAAACTAATGAACTCACCAACCTTTTGGTTGACACTTTAAAGCATGTTTATTCTCAGGTGTTAAAGAAATCTTCCGCTGTGCATTTGCTCATTTTAAAGATATTACTTGGAGTCTTTCATAGCATATTTTGAAGAACGTTGCATTCGAGTCATTGAGTTCATCAAAGATTATTATTAAATCAATTTATAGTTGGATAGTGGATATTATGAAATGGTATGCATGCCTGTCAATTTTCGATGTAAAGAAAGTTTGTCTTTTAAAAACGAATGCAATGTTTGTAAAATGTATCATATAGAGGTCAAATACCTCGCAATGTAATCAACTATTGTGAATCGTTTATAATGTATATGAACGGGTCCTTTCAGTTGGTATCAGAGCGGTGGTCTTAGCGAACCAGGTCTGCATTAGTGTGTCTAACTGATAAGTCGATAGGATGCATTAGTGAGTCTGGACTTCGACCGTATCTGCATGTCAAAAGTTTTGCTTATCATTTTGTGTCGAAAATTAACTACTTATCATCCTCAGAAAATTACCTGCTTATCATTTTTAGTCTAAGACACGTCTTGCTGTATTGATTGCATGAATAGTGTATAGACAAAAATTCATATCTTAGCATATCTGCTAAATCATATCTTATCGTATCTGTTACTTTAAACTTTGCCTGACATATCCCGCAAAGTCCTCCGTAATCTACGAAATCTTTTGATCTATATATATATATATATATATATATATATATATATATTCTATGTAATTAGAATACCATCCGTTAGCCAAAATCATTTCATATCGGAAAAAAAAATCCTTTATCCAATCGTACGAAATGGAATTCGTCATCAGTTCAAGTCACTCAGATTCCGAAATGGAATCCCATTCAAGCTCCGAAAGTAGTGTGACCGGAATAGATCAACCAATCAGTCATCACCTATTCTGGATGAATTGGGGATGGGTTCGTAGCCTCCTCAATCATTGGAGACAAGAAGAAGGTGATCCCTTCCATCCACCACATTGCCCTCTTGATGAAGAACCTGAAGCACTTACCGGCGAACCTGTCCGAAACACCATTTTCTCGCTCATTTCCAGAGTATCTCGTCACGATTATATATTACATCAAATTTTTGATTTTATTTATCCGCTCGTCCGAACCGACAATCACCCCGGTGTAATAGAAGAAGTCAACGAGCTTCGCGCTCGGGTAGTGGCTTTGGAGAATATGGTGCAGAGATTACAAACACCAGCAGCAGCATCAGCAGCATAACCAGTACCACCATCATCAACACCAACAGTACCATTACCACCTCCAACCACAACCGCGTCGTAAACCTCAACTTCACAATCTGTCCCACGAGCATCAACGTCATACGCACCATAGATACCAAGGAGTACCAACAACAATAACTGATGAAGTATTAATTCATAACTTCATTGGAGAAACATTCCGCGGCGATTATGTAATCTCTAAAGTCTTAGAGATTATCTAATCTAGCCCTAACCATAAATCAGTTAAGCGAACCAAAATGATGGAAGGAAGAGTAGAAACCCTGACAAAAATGGTGTGTGATTAACAAGCTAAACTTGCTTTACCAACAACATCAATAGTACCATCAGTGTTACCAGCATCGTCAGTACAGTCAACATCCGAATCAACAACACCGATAACATCACAAACTCCGTCAGTTCAAGAATCACTGTGGACATCATTACGAATCAATAACGTTTATATTGTATCAACGAGTTATGAAGAATTAACTCATTTCCTCTGAAGAAATTATATGTATGTATATATATATATATATATATATATATATATTGAAATAAATCTTTCAGTGCTAAGCTATTGTGTGTGAATCTTAACTACTCAGTTAATTCATATTACAAATATGTAATAATGTACGTCCTTCGACCGCAACTTAACCAGCGTTAACTACAATCTCTGTCGCAATTCAACAAATTCCAATTCATAATAAATCAAGTATATATTTGATTTTACACTTTCATCATCAATGTACCCGAAACTTTTCAGATAACATCATTCGTACTTTGCGAAATTCACAAGAATTCCACGAACCGAACACCATACATCAACAAATAACGAAGTATTGATTCATAATTTTAATGTCATTAAAGAAATACTGCGTAAAAGTTATGTACTTTTTAAAGCCTTTAGGGATTATTCAATTCTAGTTTCAACCGTAAATTAAATGAGTTTAATTTAACATTAACTCATTAAATCTATGTTACATCTGAAGAAAATATACATATATATATTTTCATAAAGACTGTAATAAAATTCTTTTGTACAAAATATTAATTGTGAATTTTTTTTTTAACGGGTAGGTAATACCCGAGAGATATATAAATTCACAATTAATATGTTACATTCTTCGAATCTGATTCAGCAAAATCATCCATTATACTCCCTACTTTCACAACAATATACATTCTTTTATAGAAATCAAAACAACCATACTCATTCAAAATTTAATTACATATTCTGATTTTGAAATCTCAAAATTTAACTTGAGATATGACCAAAATCATCACTCTTAGATCCTTACATCTTTCACAAGCTATATTTTGACTTCAAAACTGTGTTAGAACATCAAATGTATGTTAACGATTACAATCTGTGTTCAAACCCTTCGAAAATTTCTGAAGACACTTCGAATGATGAGCAATCGAGATGATGATCCAACCACATGTTACCCACAGTTATGTACCCGAAAAACTCTTGAAACCAAAGTAAAAGTTTAAACAACGTATCCGCGTCAGATTCTTTGGCATTTATTAGCAAAAATAACTTTGCGACTCCTATTCAAAGTAGCCAGTTTTGTCACAGCTCCAGCAAGTCAACTTCGAATTTTCAGTCAGACTAACCTTATTATAACCTTGAGATATACACCATCGTTACCAGGGAACCTTTTACATTCCACCATATTATTAGCAGATGTACCAACAACTTCATTACCCTTTGACTTTAGCCTCTCCAAAAAGTCATCATAATTATTCATTGAAACCCCATCATTTACTCATTCGCATCTTGTAATGAGAATTGCCATACGAATCATTGGGAATTAGCAATCAGTATTTTGAAATCTTGCAGCATGTCTGCTCCAACAGTTATATGTGTATATATAACGTCTATCTTCTGGACTTAATTTGAATGTGAAGTTTCTGAAAAACACTCCGAACTACGAATTGGTTCTCCGAAAATGGAAAAAATGCTGATGAAGCAGCAAAAACTATAAACGACTTTAAATGGTAAAAGCTGGATGATAATGATGAAGTGTGCTGGCAAAGCGCAAAAAAAGAGAAGTTTTGGAACTGGAAAACGGATTGAGCAAAGTAGGAAGGAGGCTGTGGACAAATTACAAAGACTGAACCTTGACTTTAAAGGATCCAAATGATTCAGTACCTGCTGAAGTCATTAACGAATACCTTGCTCCTGACTCTAAACCCCTGCGGACAATATTCTTCATCATCCTCTGATATTAGAAATTCTAAAATATCATCATATCTTTCATTATAAATATCCTCCATATTTCTGAAGATATTTTCTTAATTCTTCTTATTTGAAATCATTTACCTCTTCGCGCTATCTGTATTACATCATAAAAGAAACTATTTTAGTTTCTAAATTCTGAAAGATTCAAGTTTAAAATAGGAATATTTTGAAGTAGTGTTGAGAACTGAAGCATGAATTAGTATAATATAATGACACTTGATCAATGTGATTATATTACAGTAAGTCATGCTGAGTTTCTAAATGGAACGTGATGATTCACAGATCATAACATCATCATGTGCCATGTTATACGACTCTTGTATTCTATTTAACCTCTAAAATATCAAAAAAAATATTTCTTGATGATTCGGCCTTTTCCAAGGTATTCTAGTAATTTGACAAGTCAAGATCGTGCCATCACAATTTCCTTCCTAGAACATTAACAATGTTCATTCCGAAATTCATATCTGTGAATTCTGGACCATTACAAGCGGTGCTTAATCGCAAGAAGAAGAAACGAAAGGACAAAACTCCGAAATAGAAATTGGGGTATAAATTGCAGCAAATAAAAGAGAGCATTAACTGTGAATGATAATGATTATAGAAGACAGAAGCAGAGACTTTGAAATATAAGGGAACATATAAAGCTCAACGACAAACCAGAAATTATAAACCATATATCGATGCATATAGCAATATAAAGACACGGGAGAACTAGAAACACTATAAACCCAAGAGTATAGTAGAAGTAAATAGATTCTTCCGGCGGTAGATGAAAAAGAAGAATGACCGATATGAAAGTTAGAAGTATATCGAGAATCAGAGCTGGATGGAGCATATTGATGAATACTTTAAAATATGAGTTGAGGGGGAAAGAATAGAAGGTGATGAAACATGACTAGGAACTTAGAAATCAACAGATTTAACTCACACAATGGCAGAATAAGTGAATCAAACCCTCTAGTGAATAGGTTAAGTTTTTTTGATTAATTTAGTCAAACCACAACTAAATCAAGTGTGATTAGATCAACACCTAGAGCTATTATTCACCACATGGGTGATTTGGACTGAGAGAGAATCGGAGGAGCTCACAAGATCTGAGTGTGTGTAACAAATAAGAGGCTTAACCTAAAATGAAGAACATAAGACTTTATATACCCCTGCTGTTGACTCACCCATACGATTCATTCATCACACGTACGAGTTGGCTTCATCAGCCGTACGGGTGATCACTCACTCGTGTCTTCTCATTTAGGTTGTAATTGTGACTTAGCTCAGCATCAACCGTGCGTATGAGCCTGTCATCCGTACTAGTGAGGCTTCACTCGTACGTCTGACTAAGTCTAACATAGTCAAACATCTAAATCTCGTTCCTGCAGTTCCTGTAACCACATACAAACACAGGATAATAATGAGCAATCATGGTGGCCTGTAAACTGTTGTACCTGCAATGGACGTGGGTAGATGTCTAGGGACTTGCATAAAATGCATCAACAGAAGGTGTGAGTTGTAAGGAAACGAAGGAGGTGAATTTATAAGAAAATCTCCAACAGAATAATTAAAATGGACGATCGCATTTAAAGCGGATCCTAATTTCCTTGATTACCGGAGAGTCAAATCTTATTAAGAAGATTTTCTTCAAATCCCTTGAAATCTGGGAATCAATCATATCTACGTCAAATGATAAGATGAATCTACACTTACTCATTTCACTCTTCTATGTTAGCTTCATTCGTACTCTTCATATAAATGGATTGTTTATCCAAATTATTCGCTGATGATAAAACTCTAATTTTCAGCCCGTATGTATCATGAAAACATACTTATTATCATTCACGACCTTTCCACTTAAATTTCGGGACGAAATTTCTTTAACGGGTAGGTACTGTGACAACTCAGAAATTTCCAACCAAATTTAAACTTTAATCTTTATATGTTTCCGACACAATAAGCAATATTTGTTAAGTTAAATTTCAAGAATTTTAAACTATGTTCATACATTCATTCAACTTCGACCAAGTTCCAACGATTCACGAACCATTAAACGAATATGATTATATATGTATATGTGTATATATATTATAACTTGAAACGTAAATGAAATATTATATTAAATACTTTATATGATTGTATCTGTTTCAAAATGTTTATCAATGGAATTAGAAGATAAGATCAACTGATTGAATTATCAGATATATTAAATTATGATTACAAGTCTCTGTTGAAAGGCCCACGTTGATTTGAGAAATCTTTCCATTTTAACAATATTCGGAAAATGGTAAAGTAATTTATAAATAAGAACAAATTGTCAATCATTGAGAACTAGACAAAGGATAGTGGAAGATTGAATCTCATAAAGACTCGATTGATCTATTTAGTTTCAAACGTACAAAAACGTTTTCAGTTTAAAAAGAACTTTATTATTAAAACGTATATAACTTTTATAAATATCTAGAACCACTTTTGACAACTCATTACTTAACTAGTATGATAAAGATAACGATATTTATATTTTATTTTATTAAATATATATAACGATTTAAATTAATATTATATATATTTATACGCGTATAATACGTACATAGTTTTATACTTTTACTATACTTAAACTTTACCTTTATTTTATTTTTACTTTACTTTAACTTTAATAATTCACTTTAATAATTCATACTTTAATAATTTATACTTTAATAATTCACTTTAATAATTCATACTTTAATAATTCACTTTAATAATTCATACTTTAATAATTCATTTTAATAATTCAAAAATCTATTATAAATAGAATTCAATAGGTTTCATTATTTCATAGAAACTTGAAAATATTTTTCTCTAAACTCTCTCAATCGATTTACATATATATATTTACTCCGTATTATTTCAAGATATTATTAGTATACATAAAATATTACGACGGAGTGTTGTCTGAGTGATTTCGAAATTGTTTTTCGAGTAGGATAGGATTAAGGAAATTATGGGTTATAGCTATAGAGGTGATTGAGTATGGTTCATGGGTATGCTCGTGAGGTCAATATAGTGTTTATCATTTCCGTTGCGTCTACGTACCTTTCCTGCAATATTGAATCTCAATATTGATACGTGAGTACTCATAATTTAACTTTTACATACTAATAGTGTATCCTTGACTAGTGCTCGAGTATTTAGGATTATGCATGCTTGTACTTTTGATATTGCCCTTAGACAGGTTAGGTTGAATCTTGAATTAGTTACACTTGCGGTTGAGATAAGGTATAAGATATGCATGTCCTTGGAAAGCTAGCGAAAAATTAAGAACTTTTCCTTTAGATATCGAATGGTTTCGATGAACGGATTAGAAGTTATAATCAATTGAATTTTCGATATTTTTATTAAAAATGATTATTATTATCGTCGTTTTTATCGTCGTTCTAGTTTTATCTTATTATTATCATTATTATTATCTTTATCAATAAAAGGGATTTATCATTAAAAATTGTTTTCTTTATTACTATCGTTATTATCGTTAAAGTTATAATTAGTATTATTATTATTATTATCCCATTATCATTATCATTATTATTATTATTATTATTATTATTATTAGTATTATTATTATTATTATTATTATTGTTATCATTATTAATATATATATATATATATATCATTATTTAAAAATGGTTATTGTTATTGTTATTATTATTATTACTATATTATCATTAAGATAATTATTAGTATTAACGTTAATAATATTATAGTAACTATCATTATTAATATTAGTGCAATTAAAACAAATAATTGTAACACCTAAATATTTTGATTACTATTATTATCATTATTATGAACACGATATAAAAGACGATTAAAAGCTGTTAAACGAAACGATTAGGAAATAATGAGTAAGAGTATCATGATGAAATTAAAATATTATAAGATATTAATTTAGATAAAATTATCGTTCTTATTATTTTTATCATTACTATTATTATTAAAAGTATCGTTAGTATTAAAACTATCATTTTAACAAAAATTATCATTTTAATAGAAATGTCATTGTTACTATAAAATATCATTATTATTATTATTTTAAATAGAATTATTATTTTAAAGATAATATTAAAAATTATCGTAAATATTAAAGTTATCATAATTAGAATTATCGTTTTATCATAATGTCATCTTAGTAATTATAAATATTGATATTTTTATAATAATAATTATTATTACAAAATAATACAACTTTTACTTACTATCATTATAGATATTATTTTATCAAATAAATATGTGATACAAACATATTTTACTACGTGTAATAACTTACTTTAATAATACCTATCATATTATCTTTATGATATTAAATGAACCCTATAAATTTTATTACTTAATATATATAAAAGTATATTTGATTATATAAATTTAATATAAAATTTTATTTATTAATAAATAAATTATATTATTTACTCTAATAAATCTTTTTAAAATATTTAAAAATATAAAACGACGATATTTAAACTATATATTAATCATGTATAGATTTTTAGAAATTATTTTGAGTCAAATTTACTTTTGTTGACTTTTGCATATTAGTCTCGAGCATTAGGATTGTGGTACACTATGACTTGACCTAATTTGTTAGACAAATATTGACCAACATATAAATATATATAATTAATTTAGGTTCGTGAATCCGAGGCCAACCTTGCACTTGTTCAATGACGTTATATGTATTTTTACTACGAAATACAGTATGGTGAGTTTCATTTGCCTTTTTACCTTTTATATTTTTGGGCTGGGAATACATGCGCAACTTTTATAAATGTTTTACGAAATAGACACAAGTACGTGAAACTACATTCTATGGTTGAATTATCGAAATCGAATATGCCCATTTTTATTAAGTCTGGTAATCTAAGAATTAGGGAACAGACACCCTAATTGACGCGAATCCTAAAGATAGATCTATTGGGCCTAACAAACCCCATCCAAAGTACCGGATGCTTTAGTACTTCGAAATTTATATCATGTCCGAAGGAGGATCCCGGAATGATAGGGGATATTCTTATATGTATCTAGTTAATGTCGGTTACCAGGTGTTCACCATATGAATGATTATTTTTGTCTCTATGCATGGGACGTATATTTATGAGAACTGAAAATGAAATTCTTGTGGTCTATTAAAATGATGGAAATAAATGATTATGATAAACTAATGAACTCACCAACCTTTTGGTTGACACTTTAAAGCATGTTTATTCTCAGGTGTTAAAGAAATCTTCCGCTGTGCATTTGCTCATTTTAAAGATATTACTTGGAGTCTTTCATAGCATATTTTGAAGAACGTTGCATTCGAGTCATTGAGTTCATCAAAGATTATTATTAAATCAATTTATAGTTGGATAGTGGATATTATGAAATGGTATGCATGCCTGTCAATTTTCGATGTAAAGAAAGTTTGTCTTTTAAAAACGAATGCAATGTTTGTAAAATGTATCATATAGAGGTCAAATACCTCGCAATGTAATCAACTATTGTGAATCGTTTATAATGTATATGAACGGGTCCTTTCAATATATTATTATAATCAGTTTTTTATATGGAATTGTAGTAGTTGAATTGTATATTAGCTACTAAGTATGAACTTAACGGGTAGGTAGTACCCAAATTTAAACTTATAAAACGCTAATATGAAGAAAAAGCTTTTATAAATGAGTTCATATTATGCTACGAGATACTATTGACTACTCTTAATATTCTGTATGACTAACTTGTTTCATTTGACTATTTTGAAGGAAATGGCACCGACTACTCGACACACCTTGAATATGAGCGAAGAGAAATTTTGTGCCTTTATTGCTTCAAACATAGCCGCAGTACAGGCCACGCTACATACCAACAATAACTCTGAATCTAGCAATATAGCTAACGGCGCAAGAAATCGTGTAGGATGCTCCTACAAGGAATTCACTGCCTGCAAACCTTCAGAATTTGATGGGACCGAAGGACCAATAGGATTGAAACGGTGGACCGAGAAAGTTGAATCGGTGTTTGCCATAAGTAAGTGTGCTGAAGGAGACAAAGTGAAGTACGCTACGCATACCTTCACAGGTATTGTGTTAACATGGTGGAATACCGATCTAGAGTAAGTGGGACAAGATGTTGCTTACGCGCTACCGTGGTCAGCATTCAAGCACTTGATGAACGAGAAGTACCGTCCCAGAACTGAGGTCAATAAGCTCAAGTCAGAACTTAGAGGGTTACGAACACAGGGATTCGATATTACTTCGTACGAAATACGATTCACAGAATTGTGCCTATTGTGTCCGAGAGCGTTCGAAGATGAGGAAGAGAAGATCGACGCGTTTGTGAAAGGGTTACCAGAGAGAATCCAAGAAGATATAAGTTCACACGAGACTGCCTCCATACAAAAGGCATGTAGAATGGCTCACAAACTAGTGAACCAGATTGAGAGAAGAATTAAAGAACAGACGGCCGAAGAAGCCAACGTGAAGCTAGTCAAAAGAAAGTGGGAGGAAAACAGTGATAAGAGTCACCAATACAACAACAACTATCCCAACAATCGCAATATCAATCGCAACTACAACAAACGGCACAACAACAACAACAACAACAACTACAACAATCATCCCAACAACAATAACAACCGCAACAACAACAACAACAACAATCAGAAGCAGCTATGCTAAAGGTGTGAAAAGTATCACTCGGGGTTCTGCACCAAATTTTGCAACAAGTGTAAAAGAAATGGTCATAGCGCGGTGTGACGACCCGGAAATTTTTGACTAAATTTAAACTTTATCTTTATATTATTCTGACACGATAAGCAATGTTTGTTAAGTTAAATCTCAAGGATTTTAAACTATGTTTATACATTCATTTAAACCTCGACCAAATTCCAATGATTCACGAACCATTAAATGAACATATATGAATATGTATGTATATGTGTATATGTTATAAATTGAAAATGTCAACAAAGTATTTAAAAGTATAATGCTTTATATGAACGTATTTGTTTCAATATGATTATCGACGAAATTAAAAAAAATATATTAAATGATTGAATTATCAGAAACATTGAATTATGATTACAAGTCTCTGTTGAGAGGTCCACTATGATTTGAGAAATCTTCCTCTTAACGATAGTCGGAATAATTTGTAAAGCTATTTATAAATAAAAATAAAAAGTGTCATTTACGAAAGTTAGACAAAAGCTAGTGGAGAATTGGTTTTCATAATATTCTATTAATCTATTTTCAAACGTACAAAAACGTTTTCAGTTTAAAAAGAACTTTATTATTAAAACGTATATAACTTCTATATATATCTAGAATCACTTTTGACAACTCATTACTTAACCAGTATAATAAATATAACGATATTTATATTTTATTTCATTAAATATATATAACGATTTAAATTAATATTATATATATTTATATACGTATTATACATACATAGTTTTTATACTTTTACTATACTTTAACTTTACCTTTACTTTACTTTTACTTTACTTTAACTTTAATAATTCACTTTAATAATTCATACTTTAATAATTCACTTTAATAATTCATACTTTAATAATTCACTTTAATAATTCATACTTTAATAATTTACTTTAATAATTCATACTTTAATAATTCACTTTAATAATTTATACTTTAATAATTTACTTTAATAATTCATACTTTAATAATTCACTTTAATAATTCAAAAATCTATTATAAATAGAATTCAATAGGTTTCATTATTTCATAGAAACTTGAAAATATATTTCTCTAAACTCTCTCAATCGATTTACATATATATATATATATATATATATATATATATATATATATATATATATATATATATATATATATATATATATATATATATATATATATATATTTGCTCTATATTATTTCAAGATATTATTAGTATACATAAAATATTACGACGGAGTGATTTCAAAATAGTTTTTTGAATGAGTCGAAGCTAAGGAAATTATGGGTTATAGCTATGGAGGTGATGGGTATGGTTCATGGGTATGCTCGTGAGGTCAATCTAGAGTTTATCATCTCTGTTGCGTCTACATACTTTCCTGCAATATTGAATCTCAATATTGATACGTGAGCACTCATAACTTAACTTTTATATATCAATAGTGTATCCCTGACTAGTGCTCGAGTATATAGGATTATGCATGCTTGTACATTCGATATTGTCCTTAGATAGGTTTGTTGAATCCTGAATTAGATACATATGCTACTGAGATAGGGTATATGATATGCATGTCATTGGAAAACTAGCGAAAAATTAAGAA
Source organism: Rutidosis leptorrhynchoides (assembly GCF_046630445.1). Classification (NCBI taxonomy): domain Eukaryota; kingdom Viridiplantae; phylum Streptophyta; class Magnoliopsida; order Asterales; family Asteraceae; genus Rutidosis; species Rutidosis leptorrhynchoides. The sequence goes on along the minus strand of NC_092342.1, from coordinate 242,225,585 downwards.
CTTTTCATTTAGATATCGAACGGTTTCGATGAACGGATTTGAAGTTATAGTCAACTGAATTTTAGTATTATTGTTAAAATGATTATTATTACTATCGTCGTTATTATTTTAATAGAAATATCATTGTTATTATAAAATATCATTATTACTATTATGTTAGTATTATCATTTTATAATAACATTTTTAGTAAATAAAAATATTGTTATTTTTTTATAGAATAATAATAATTATTATTACAAAATAATACAACTTTTACTTATTATTATTATGATCAATATTATTTTATCAAATAAATAGGGGATACAAAGATATTTTTCACCACGCGTAATATAATTACATTAATAATACTTACCACTATAGTTTTAAGATATTAAGTGAACTTTATAAATTTTACTACTTAAGATATATAAAAGTATATTTTATCATATATAAACGTTAATATAAATTTTTATTAATAAATGACTTTTATTATTATAAAATCTAATAAATATATTTAAACATATAAAACGAATATAGTTAAGTTATATAATAAACACGTATAAATTTTAGAAGTCATTTTGGGTCACATTGACTTTTGTTGACTTTTGCATATTAGTCTCGAGCATTAGGATTGTGGTACACTATGACTTGACCAAAAATTGTTAGACAAATATTGACCAACATATAAATATATATAATTAATATAGGTTCGTGAATCCGAGGCCAACCTTGCACTTGTTAAATGACGTTATATGTATTTTTACTACGAAATACAGTATGGTGAGTTTCATTTGCTCCCTTTTATATATATTTTTGGGACTGAGAATACATGCGCTGTTTTTATAAATGTTTTACGAAATAGGCACAAGTACTAAAACTAATTCTACGTGGGTTTAAACCAGAAATATACCCTTAGCTTGGTAACATTAAACTACTTGTCTATGTACGGTAGGCCCGAATCCTAAAGATAGATCTATTGGGCCTGACAAACCCCATCCTGACTATGGGATGCTTTAGTACTTCGAGGTTATTTTAAACACACCTAATCTGGTGTACTTCAGAGGGTAAAACATGAATGTTAAGGCTTGTTACCGGGTGCCTACAACTTATAGAATACTTTTATACACTTGCGAGTGTACATATATTTATAAACGGAAATCTTGTGGTCTATTAATATATTGAAATGATTGTTATGATAAACCTATGAACTCACCAACCTTTTGGTTGACACTTTAAAGCATGTTTATTCTCAGGTATTAAAGAAATCTTCCGCTGTGCATTAGCTCATTTTAAGGATATTACTTGGAGTCATTCATGGCATATTTTGAAAGATGTTGCATTCGAGTCGTTGAGTTCCTCAAGATTATTATTAAGTCAATTATAGTTGGATGTATTATGAAATGGTGTGCATACCGTCAATTTTCGTTGTAAAGAAAGTATGTCTTTTAAAAACGAATGCAATGTTTGTAAAATGTATCATATAGAGGTCAAATACCTCGCGATGTAATCAACTATTGTGAATCGTTTATAATGTATATGAACGGGTCCTTTCAGTTGGTATCAGAGCGGTGGTCTTAGCGAACCAGGTCTGCATTAGTGTGTCTAACTGATAGTCGTTAGGATGCATTAATGAGCCTAGACTTCGACCGTGTCTGCATGTCAAAAGTTTTGTTTATCATTTTTGTCAGAAATTGCCTGCTTATCATTCTTAGTCTAGACACGTCTTACTGCATTGATTGCATGAATAGTGTATAGACAAAATTCATATCTTAGCGTATCTGCTAATCCATATCTTAGCGTATCTGTTACTGTAAACTTTGCCTGACATATCCCGTAATTTCCTCCGTAATCTACGAAATCTTTTGCGCTATATATATAGATATTCTATGTAATTAGCCCGATAGCTGAAAAATCATTTCATATCGAAAAATTCTTTATTCAATCGAACGAAATGGAATTCGTCATTAGTTCAAGTCCCTCGAATTCCGATATGGAATCCCACTCAAGCTCCGAAAGCAGTGTGACCGGAATGGATCAACCAATTAGCCATCATCTATTATGAATGAATTGGGGATAGGTTCGTAGCCTCCTCAATAATTGGAGACAAGAAGAAGGTGATCCCTTCCATCCATCACATTGCCCTCTTGGCGATGAACCTGAAACACTTACCGGCGAACCGGTCCGAAACACCATTTTCTCTCTCATTTTCAGAGTATCTCGTCACGATTATATACTACATCAAATTCTAGATTTTATTTATCCGCTCGTCCGAACTAACAATCACCCCGGTGTAATAGAAGAAGTCAACGAGCTTCGCGCTCGAGTAGTGGCTTTAGAGAATATGGTGCAAGGGTTACAAACACCAACAAATAACGAAGTATTAATTCATAATTTCAATTTTATTGAATAAATACTCCGTAAAAGTTATGTAATTTCTAAAGTCTTTAGGGATTATTCAGTTCTAGTTTCAACCGTAAATCAAATGAGTTTAATTTAATATTAACTCATTAAATCTATGTTACATCTGAAGAAAATATGCACATATATATTTTCATAAAGACTGTAATAAAATTCTGTTGTACAAAATATTAATTGTGAAATTTTTTTTTAACGGGTAGGTAATACCCGAGAGATATATAAATTCACAATTAATATATTACATTTTTCGAATCTGATTAAGCAAATCATCAACTATACTCCCAAAATCTCACAACAATATACATTCTTGTATAGAAATCAAAACAACCATTCTCACCCAAATTTGATTACGCATTCTGATTTTGATAAATCAAAATTCAAGTCATGATTTAACAGAAGACATCACTCTTAGATTCCTACATCTTTCAAAGCTATACTTTGACTTCAAAACCGTGTTAGAACATCATATGTATATTAACGATTACAAACTGTGTTCAAACTCTCCGAAGTTTTCGAAGACACTTCAAACAATGAACAATCGAGATGATGATCCAACCACATATTACCCACATTTATGTACCTAAAAGCTCTCGAAGCCAAAGTCATAGTTCGACGCGTATCCGTGTCAGACCCTTTGGCATTTATTAGCTAAAATGACTTTTCAATTCCTTTTCAAAGTAGACAGTTTTGTCACAGCTCCAGCAAGTCAACTTCGACTTTTCAGTCGGACTAGTCTTATTATAACCTCGATAGATACGTTGCCCTTTCGTCATCGTTACTGGGGACCTTTCATATCTCGCCACCTTAGCAATAAACTTACCAACAACTTCAATTATCTTTGACTTTTTGAAAAATCATTATATTTATTGAAATCACATCATTTACTCATTCGCATCTTGTAACGAGAATTGTCATACGAATCATCGAAAAACAGTAACCAGTATTTTGAAATCTCGCAGCATGTCTACGCCAACAGTTATATGTGTACGTAAAACGTCTATCTCCTGGACTTACATACTTTGAATGTGAAGTTCTGAAAAATATTTTGAACTGCAAACTAGTTCTTGAAATGCTGACGAAGCATCAAAAACTGTAAACGATCTTAACAGTAAAAAGTTTAATGACAAAGAATAGTAAGGTGGTAAAGCTGAGAAAAAGAGAAGGTTTGGAACTAGAAAACGGATTGAACAGACTATGAAGGAGGCTGTGGACAAATCACAAAGACTAAATCTGCCTTCAAAGAATCCAAATGATTCAGTGCCTGCTAAAGTCATTAACGAATACCTTACTCTTTATTCTAAGCCTTTACAGACAAATCTTCATCATCATCCATCAATATTAGAAATTCTAAGATATTATCATATCTTTCATTATAAATATCCGCGATATTTCTGAAGATATTTTCACAACTAATCTTATCTGAAGTCATTTATCTCTTTGCGCTATCAGTGTTACATCAAATAAGAAACTATTAGTTTCTATATTCTATAAACTTTCGAGTTTAAATTATGAATGTTTTGAAGTAGTGTTGGTAACTGAAGCATGAGTTAGTATAATATAATGATACTTGATCAACGTGATTATATTACAGTAAGTCATGCTGAGTTTCTAATGGGACATGACGATTCACAGACCATGCCGTCATCATGTTCCATGTTACACGACTCTTGTATTCTATTTAATCTCTAAAAATATCAAGAATATATTTTCTTGATGATTCGGTCTTTTCAGGGTATTCTGGAAAATTAACAAATCAAGATCGTGCCATTACCATTTCCTTCTTAGAACATTAACTATGTTCATTCTGAAATTCATATCTGCGAATACTGGACCATTACAAACGTTGCTTAATCGCAAGAAGAAGAAACGAAAGGACAAAACTCCAAAATAGAAATTGGAGTATAAATCGCAGCAAATAGAAGGGAGCATTAACTTGGATGTCAATGATTATAGAAGACAAAAGCAGGGGCTTTGAAATATAAGGGAAGATATAAAACCCAACAACCACCCAAAAATTATAAACCGTATATATCGATGCATATAGCAATATAAAGACACGGAAGAACTAAAAACACTATAAAACCGAGAGTATAGTAGAAGTAAATAGATTCTTCCGGAGGCAGATGAAAAAGAAGAACGACAGATATGAAAGTGAGGAGTATATCGAGAATCAGTACTGGATGAAGCATATTGACAAATACTTTAAAATATGAGTTGAGGGAGAGAGAATAGAAGGTGTGAGTTGTAAGGAAACGAAGGAGGTGGATTTATAGTGAAATACCCGACAGAGAAATCAAGATGGATTATCGTATTAATTCGAAGAGAATCATAATCTCCTTAATCACCGAAGCATCAAATCCAACATAGATTACAAAGATTTTCTTTAAATTCGGAGATCAATTGTGATGACGTCAAAAGATATGACGAATCACTATAATCTTATTTCCTTCATTTACGATAACTTCCCTCATACGCTTTGAGTAATCGAATTATTTTATCCATACTTCTTAGACATGATAAAAATTCATAATCGTCATAATAACATTCTCATTGTTAGCCATAACGACCTCTATCAAATTTCGGGGACGAAATTTCTTTAACGGGTAGGTACTGTGACGACCCGGAAATTTTCGACTAAATTTAAACTTTATCTTTATATTATTCTGACACGATAAGCAATGTTTGTTAAGTTAAATCTCATGGATTTTAAACTATGTTTATACATTCATTTAAACCTCGACCAAATTCCAATGATTCACGAACCATTAAATGAACATATATGAATATGTATGTATATGTGTATATGTTATAAATTGAAAATGTCAACAAAGTATTTAAAAGTATAATGCTTTATATGAACGTATTTGTTTCAATATGATTATCGACGAAATTAAAAAAAATATATTAAATGATTGAATTATCAGAAACATTGAATTATGATTACAAGTCTCTGTTGAGGGGTCCACTATGATTTGAGAAATCTTCCTCTTAACGATAGTCGGAATAATTTGTAAAGCTATTTATAAATAAAAATAAAAAGTGTCATTTACGAAAGTTAGACAAAAGCTAGTGGAGAATTGGTTTTCATAATATTCTATTAATCTATTTTCAAATGTACAAAAACGTTTTCAGTTTAAAAAGAACTTTATTATTAAAACGTATATAACTTTTATAAATATCTAGAATCACTTTTGACAACTCATTACTTAACCAGTATAATAAATATAACGATATTTATATTTTATTTCATTAAATATATATAACGATTTAAATTAATATTATATATATTTATACACGTATTATACATACATAGTTTTTATACTTTTACTATACTTTAACTTTACCTTTACTTTACTTTTACTTTACTTTAACTTTAATAATTCACTTTAATAATTCATGCTTTAATAATTCACTTTAATAATTCATACTTTAATAATTTACTTTAATAATTCATACTTTAATAATTTACTTTAATAATTCATACTTTAATAATTCACTTTAATAATTCATACTTTAATAATTTACTTTAATAATTCATACTTTAATAATTCACTTTAATAATTCAAAAATCTATTAAAAATAGAATTCAATAGGTTTCATTATTTCATAGAAACTTGAAAATATATTTCTCTAAACTCTCTCAATCGATTTATATATATATATATATATATATATATATATATATTTGCTCTATATTATTTCAAGATATTATTAGTATACATAAAATATTACGACGGAATGATTTCAAAATAGTTTTTTGAATGAGTCGAAGCTAAGGAAATTATGGGTTATAGCTATGGAGGTGATGGGTATGGTTCATGGGTATGCTCGTGAGGTCAATCTAGTGTTTATCATCTCCGTTGCGTCTACATACTTTCCTGCAATATTGAATCTCAATATTGATACGTGAGCACTCATAACTTAACTTTTATATATCAATAGTGTATCCCTGACTAGTGCTCGAGTATATAGGATTATGCATGCTTGTACATTCGATATTGTCCTTAGATAGGTTTGTTGAATCCTGAATTAGATACATATGCTACTGAGATAGGGTATATGATATGCATGTCATTGGAAAGCTAGGGAAAAATTAAGAACTTTTCATTTAGATATCGAATGGTTTCGATGAACGGATTTGAAGTTATAGTCAAATGAATTTTAGTATTATTGTTAAAATGATTATTATTACTATCGTCGTTATTATTTTAATAGAAATATCATTGTTATTATAAAATATCATTATTACTATTATGTTAGTATTATCATTTTATAATAACATTTTTAGTAAATATAAATATTGTTATTTTTTTTATAGAATAATAATAATTATTATTACAAAATAATACAACTTTTACTTATTATTATTATGATCAATATTATTTTATCAAATAAATAGGGGATACAAAGATATTTTTCACCACGCGTAATATAATTACATTAATAATACTTACCACTATAGTTTTAAGATATTAAGTGAACTTTATAAATTTTACTACTTAAGATATATAAAAGTATATTTTATCATATATAAACGTTAATATAAATTTTTATTAATAAATGACTTTTATTATTATAAAATCTAATAAATATATTTAAACATATAAAACGAATATAGTTAAGTTATATAATAAACACGTATAAATTTTAGAAGTCATTTTGGGTCACATTGACTTTTTTTTGACTTTTGCATATTAGTCTCGAGCATTAGGATTGTGGTACACTATGACTTGACCAAAAATTGTTAGACAAATATTGACCAACATATAAATATATATAATTAATATAGGTTCGTGAATCCGAGGCCAACCTTGCACTTGTTAAATGACGTTATATGTATTTTTACTACGAAATACAGTATGGTGAGTTTCATTTGCTCCCTTTTATATATATTTTTGGGACTGAGAATACATGCGCTGTTTTTATAAATGTTTTACGAAATAGGCACAAGTACTAAAACTAATTCTACGTGGGTTTAAACCAGAAATATACCCTTAGCTTGGTAACATTAAACTACTTGTCTATGTACGGTAGGCGCGAATCCTAAAGATAGATCTATTGGGCCTGACAAACCCCATCCTGACTATGGGATGCTTTAGTACTTCGAGGTTATTTTAAACACACCTAATCTGGTGTACTTCAGAGGGTAAAACATGAACGTTAAGGCTTGTTACCGGGTGCCTACAACTTATAGAATACTTTTATGCACTTGCGAGTGTACATATATTTATAAACGGAAATCTTGTGGTCTATTAATATATTGAAATGATTGTTATGATAAACCTATGAACTCACCAACCTTTTGGTTGAAACTTTAAAGCATGTTTATTCTCAGGTATTAAAGAAATCTTCCGCTGTGCATTAGCTCATTTTAAGGATATTACTTGGAGTCATTCATGGCATATTTTGAAAGATGTTGCATTCGAGTCGTTGAGTTCCTCAAGATTATTATTAAGTCAATTATAGTTGGATGTATTATGAAATGGTATGCATACCGTCAATTTTCGTTGTAAAGAAAGTATGTCTTTTAAAAACGAATGCAATGTTTGTAAAATGTATCATATAGAGGTCAAATACCTCGCGATGTAATCAACTATTGTGAATCGTTTATAATGTATATGAACGGGTCCTTTCACGCGGTGAAGTGTGAGGTCTACGGACCAGGGGTTAACAGAACGAAAGGAACAAATGGTGTCGGAACGAGTAATGGCTGAGCAAGTAGTGTCGGAGCAAGTTATGCCAATGTAGTTTGTTATAAATGTTGAAAACCGGGCCACATTATTAGAAATTTCCCGAAACAGGAGAACACGAATGGACAAGGCCGCGGAAGAGTTTTCAATATTAATGCGGTAGAGGCACAGGAAGACCCGGAGCTTGTTACGGGTACGTTTCTTATTGACAATAAATCTGCTTACGTTTTATTTGATTCGGGTGCGGATAGAAGCTATATGAGTAGAGATTTTTGTGCTAAATTAAGTTGTCCATTGACGCCATTGGATAGTAAATTTTTACTCGAATTAGCAAACGGTAAATTAATTTCAGCAGATTATATATGCCGAAATCGAGAAATTAAACTGGGTAGCGAAATATTTAAGATTGATTTGATACCAGTAGAGTTAGGGAGTTTTGATGTAATAGTTGGCATGGACTGGCTGAAGGAGATGAAAGCAGAGATCGTATGTTACAAAAATGCAATTCGCATTGTACGAGAAGAAGGAGAACCCTTAATGGTGTACGGAGAAAAGGGCAACACGAAGCTACATCTTATTAGTAATTTGAAGGCACAAAAACTAATAAGAAAAGGTTGCTTTGCTGTTCTAGCACACGTCGAGAAAGTACAAACTGAAGAAAAGAGCATCAATGATGTTCCCGTCACAAAAGAATTTCCCGATGTATTTCTGAAAGAATTACCAGGACTACCTCCACATCGATCTGTTGAATTTCAAATAGATCTTGTACCAGGAGCTGCACCAATAGCTCGTGCTCCTTACAGACTCGCACCCAGCGAGATGAAAGAACTGCAAAGCCAACTGCAAGAACTATTAGAACGTGGTTTTATTCGACCAAGCACATCACCATGGGGAGCTCCTGCTTTGTTTGTCAAGAAGAAGGATGGTACATTTAGGTTGTGTATTGACTACAGAGAGTTGAATAAACTTACCATCAAAAATTGTTATCCACTACCGAGAATTGACGACTTATTTGATCAACTACAAGGCTCGTCGGTTTATTCGAAAATCGATTTACGTTCTGGATATCATCAAATGCGAGTAAAGGAGGATGATATTCCAAAAACTGCTTTTAGGACGCGTTATGGTCATTACGAGTTTATGGTTATGCCGTTTGGATTGACTAACGCACCAGCTGTGTTCATGGACCTTATGAACCGAGTGTGTGAGCCATATCTTGACAAGTTTGTCATTGTTTTCATCGATGACATACTTATTTACTCAAAGAATGATCAAGAGCACGAAGAACATTTGAGAAAAGTGCTAGAAGTATTGAGGAAAGAAAAATTGTACGCTAAGTTTTCAAAGTGTGCATTTTGGTTGGAAGAAGTTCAATTCCTCGATCACATAGTGAACAAAGAAGGTATTCAGGTGGACCCGGCAAAGATCGAAACCGTTGAAAAGTGGGAAACCCCAGAAACTCCGAAGCATATACGTCAATTTTTAGGATTGGCTGGTTACTACACATCCCATACATAGAGATAAAAATCATTCATATGGTGAACACCTGGTAACCGACATTAACAAGATGCATATATATAAGAATATCCCCATCATTCCGGGACACCCTTCGGATATGATATAAATTTCGAAGTACTAAAGCATCCGGTACTTTGGATGGGGTTTGTTAGGCCCAATAGATCTATCTTTAGGATTCGCGTCAATTAGGGTGTCTGTTCCCTAATTCTTAGATTACCAGACTTAATAAAAAGGGGCATATTCGATTTCGATAATTCAACCATAGAATGTAGTTTCACGTACTTGTGTCTATTTTGTAAATCATTTATAAAACCTGCATGTATTCTCATCCCAAAAATATTAGATTTTAAAAGTGGGACTATAACTCACTTTCACAGATTTTTACTTCGTCGGGAAGTAAGACTTGGCCACTGGTTGATTCACGAACCTATAACAATATATACATATATATCAAAGTATGTTCAAAATATATTTACAACACTTTTAATATATTTTGATGTTTTAAGTTTATTAAGTCAGCTGTCCTCGTTAGTAACCTACAACTAGTTGTCCACAGTTAGATATACAGAAATAAATCGATAAATATTATCTTGAATCAATCCACGACCCAGTGTATACGTATCTCAGTATTGATCACAACTCAAACTATACATATTTTGGAATCAACCTCAACCCTGTATAGCTAACTCCAACATTCACATATAGAGTGTCTATGGTTGTTCCGAAATATATATAGATGTGTCGACATGATAGGTCGAAACATTGTATACGTGTCTATGGTATCTCAAGATTACATAATATACAATACAAGTTGATTAAGTTATGGTTGGAATAGATTTGTTACCAATTTTCACGTAGCTAAAATGAGAAAAATTATCCAATCTTGTTTTACCCATAACTTCTTCATTTTAAATCCGTTTTGAGTGAATCAAATTGCTATGGTTTCATATTAAACTCTATTTTATGAATCTAAACAGAAAAGGTATAGGTTTATAGTCGGAAAAATAAGTTACAAGTCGTTTTTGTAAAGGTAGTCATTTCAGTCGAAAGAACGACGTCTAGATGACCATTTTAGAAAACATACTTTCACTTTGAGTTTAACCATAATTTTTGGATATAGTTTCATGTTCATAATAAAAATCATTTTCTCAGAATAACAACTTTTAAATCAAAGTTTATCATAGTTTTTAATTAACTAACCCAAAACAGCCCGCGGTGTTACTACGACGGCGTAAATCCGGTTTTACGGTGTTTTTCGTGTTTCCAGGTTTTAAATCATTAAGTTAGCATATCATATAGATATAGAACATGTGTTTAGCTGATTTTAAAAGTCAAGTTAGAAGGATTAACTTTTGTTTGCGAACAAGTTTAGAATTAACTAAACTATGTTCTAGTGATTACAAGTTTAAACCTTCGAATAAGATAGCTTTATATGTATGAATCGAATGATGTTATGAACATCATTACTACCTTAAGTTACTTGGATAAACCTACTGGAAAAGAGAAAAATGGATCTAGCTTCAACGGATCCTTGGATGGCTCGAAGTTCTTGAAGCAGAATCATGACACGAAAACAAGTTCAAGTAAGATCATCACTTGAAATAAGATTGTTATAGTTATAGAAATTGAACCAAAGTTTGAATATGATTATTACCTTGTATTAGAATGATAACCTACTGTAAGAAACAAAGATTTCTTGAGGTTGGATGATGAAATGTCCCGTTCTTATTGATTAAAAACGTTCCATATTAATTGATTTCGTTGCGAGGTTTTGACCTCTATATGAGACGTTTTTCAAAGACTGCATTCATTTTTAAAACAAACCATAACCTTTATTTCATAGATAAAGGTTTTAAAAAAACTTTACGTAGATTATCAAATAATGATAATCTAAAATATCATGTTTACACACGACCATTACATAATGGTTTACAATACAAATATGTTACAACAAAATAAGTTTCTTGAATGCAGTTTTTACACAATATCATACAAGTATGGACTCCAAATCTCGTCCTTATTTAAGTATGCGACAGCGGAAGCTCTTAATAATCACCTGAGAATAAACATGCTTAAAACGTCAACAAAAATGTTGGTGAGTTATAGGTTTAACCTATATATATCAAATTATAATAATAGACCACAAGATTTCATATTTCAATACACATCCCATACATAGAGATAAAAATCATTCATATGGTGAACACCTGGTAACCGACATTAACAAGATGCATATATAAGAATATCTCCATCATTCCGGGACACCCTTCGGATATGATATAAATTTCGAAGTACTAAAGCATCCGGTTCTTTGGATGGGGTTTGTTAGGCCCAATAGATCTATCTTTAGGATTCGCGTCAATTAGGGTGTCTATTCCCTAATTCATAGATTACCAGACTTAATAAAAAGGGGCATATTCGATTTCGATAATTCAACCATAGAATGTAGTTTCACGTACTTGTGTCTATTTTGTAAATTATTTATAAAACCTGCATGTATTCTCATCCCAAAAATATTAGATTTTAAAAGTGGGACTATAACTCACTTTCACAGATTTTTACTTCGTCGGGAAGTAAGACTTGGCCACTGGTTGATTCACGAACCTATAACAATATATACATATATATCAAAGTATGTTCAAAATATATTTACAACACTTTTAATATATTTTGATGTTTTAAGTTTATTAAGTCAGCTGTCCTCGTTAGTAACCTACAACTAGTTGTCCACAGTTAGATGTACAGAAATAAATCGATAAATATTATCTTGAATCAATCCACGACCCAGTGTATACGTATCTCAGTATTGATCACAACTCAAACTATATATATTTTGGAATCAACCTCAACCCTGTATAGCTAACTCCAACATTCACATATAGAGTGTCTATGGTTGTTCCGAAATATATATAGATGTGTCGACATGATAGGTCGAAACATTGTATACGTGTCTATGGTATCTCAAGATTACATAATATACAATACAAGTTAATTAAGTTATGGTTGGAATAGATTTGTTACCAATTTTCACGTAGCTAAAATGAGAAAGATTATCCAATCTTGTTTTACCCATAACTTCTTCATTTTAAATCCGTTTTGAGTGAATCAAATTGCTATGGTTTCATATTGAACTCTATTTTATGAATCTAAACAGAAAAGTATAGGTTTATAGTCGGAAAAATAAGTTACAAGTCGTTTTTGTAAAGGTAGTCATTTCAGTCGAAAGAACGACGTCTAGATGACCATTTTAGAAAACATACTTCCACTTTGAGTTTAATCATAATTTTTGGATATAGTTTCATGTTCATAATAAAAATCATTTTCTCAGAATAACAACTTTAAAATCAAAGTTTATCATAGTTTTTAATTAACTAACCCAAAACATCCCGCGGTGTTACTACGACGGCGTAAATCCGGTTTTACGGTGTTTTTCGTGTTTCCAGGTTTTAAATCATTAAGTTAGCATATCATATAGATATAGAACATGTGTTTAGTTGATTTTAAAAGTCAAGTTAGAAGGATTAACTTTTGTTTGCGAACAAGTTTAGAATTAACTAAACTATGTTCTAGTGATTACAAGTTTAAACCTTCGAATAAGATAGCTTTATATGTATGAATCGAATGATGTTATGAACATCATTACTACCTTAAGTTCCTTGGATAAACCTACTGGAAAAGATAAAAATGGATCTAGCTTCAATGGATCCTTGGATGGCTCGAAGTTCTTGAAGCAGAATCATGACACGAAAACAAGTTCAAGTAAGATCATCACTTAAAATAAGATTGTTATAGTTATAGAAATTGAACCAAAGTTTGAATATGATTATTACCTTGTATTAGAATGATAACCTACTGTAAGAAGCAAAGATTTCTTGAGGTTGGATGATCACCTTACAAGATTGGAAGTGAGCTAGCAAACTTGAAAGTATTCTTGATTTTATGAAACTAGAACTTTTGGAATTTATGAAGAACACTTAGAACTTGAAGATAGAACTTGAGAGAGATCAATTAGATGAATAAAATTGAAGAATGAAAGTGTTTGTAGGTGTTTTTGGTCGTTGGTGTATGGATTAGATATAAAGGATATGTAATTTTGTTTTCATGTAAATAAGTCATGAATGATTACTCATATTTTTGTAATTTTATGAGATATTTCATGCTAGTTGCCAAATGATGGTTCCCACATGTGTTAGGTGACTCACATGGGCTGCTAAGAGCTGATCATTGGAGTGTATATACCAATAGTACATACATCTAAAAGCTGTGTATTGTACGAGTACGAATACGGGTGCATACGAGTAGAATTGTTGATGAAACTGAACGAGGATGTAATTGTAAGCATTTTTGTTAAGTAGAAGTATTTTGATAAGTGTATTGAAGTCTTTCAAAAGTGTATAAATACATATTAAAACACTACATGTATATACATTTTAACTGAGTCGTTAAGTCATCGTTAGTCGTTACATGTAAGTGTTGTTTTGAAACCTTTAGGTTAACGATCTTGTTAAATGTTGTTAACCCAATGTTTATAATATCAAATGAGATTTTAAATTATTATATTATCATGATATTATCATGTATGAATATCTCTTAATATGATATATATACATTAAATGTCTTTACAACGATAATCGTTACATATATGTCTCGTTTAAAAATCATTAAGTTAGTAGTCTTGTTTTTACATATGTAGTTCATTGTTAATATACTTAATGATATGTTTACTTATCATAGTATCATGTTAACTATATATATATCCATATATATGTCATCATATAGTTTTTACAAGTTTTAACGTTCGTGAATCACCAGTCAACTTGGGTGGTCAATTGTCTATATGAAACATATTTCAATTAATCAAGTCTTAACAAGTTTGATTGCTTAACATGTTGGAAACATTTAATCATGTAAATATCAATCTCAATTAATATATATAAACATGGAAAAGTTCGGGTCACTACAGATGATCACCTTACAAGATTGGAAGTGAGCTAGCAAACTTGAAAGTATTCTTTATTTTATGTAACTAGAACTTGTAGAATATATGAAGAACACTTAGAACTTGAAGATATAACTTGAGAGAGATCAATTAGATGAAGAAAATTGAAGAATGAAAGTGTTTGTAGGTGTTTTTGGTCGTTGGTGTATGGATTAGATATAAAGGATATGTAATTTTGTTTTCATGTAAATAAGTCATGAATGATTACTCATATTTTTGTAATTTTATGAGATATTTCATGCTAGTTGCCAAATGATGGTTCCCACATGTGTTAGGTGACTCACATGGGCTGCTAAGAGCTGATCATTGGAGTGTATATACCAATAGTACATACATCTAAAAGCTGTGTATTGTACGAGTACGAATACGGGTGCATACGAGTAGAATTGTTGATGAAACTGAACGAGGATGTAATTTTAAGCATTTTTATTAAGTAGAAGTATTTTGATAAGTGTATTGAAGTCTTTCAAAAGTGTATAAATACATATTAAAACACTACATGTATATACATTTTAACTGAGTCGTTAAGTCATCGTTAGTCGTTACATGTAAGTGTTGTTTTGAAACCTTTAGGTTAACGATCTTGTTAAATGTTGTTAACCCAATGTTTATAATATCAAATGAGATTTTAAATTATTATATTATCATGATATTATCATGTATGAATATCTCTTAATATGATATGTATACATTAAATGTCTTTACAACGATAATCGTTACATATATGTCTCGTTTAAAAATCATTAAGTTAGTAGTCTTGTTTTTACATATGTAGTTCATTGTTAATATACTTAATGATATGTTTACTTATCATAGTATCATGTTAACTATATATATATCCATATATATGTCATCATATAGTTTTTACAAGTTTTAACGTTCGTGAATCACCGGTCAACTTGGGTGGTCAATTGTCTATATGAAACATATTTCAATTAATCAAGTCTTAACAAGTTTGATTGCTTAACATGTTGGAAACATTTAATCATGTAAATATCAATCTCAATTAATATATATAAACATAGAAAAGTTCGGGTCACTACAGTACCTACCCGTTAAATAAATTTCGTCCCGAAATTTTAAGCTGTTGAAGGTGTTGACGAATCTTCTGGAAATAGATGCGGGTATTTCTTATTCATCTGATCTTCACGCTCCCAGGTGAACTCGGGTCCTCTACGAGCATTCCATCGAACCTTAACAATTGGTATCTTGTTCTGCTTAAGTCTTTTAACCTCACGATCCATTATTTCGACGGGTTCTTCGATGAATTGAAGTTTTTCGTTGATTTGGAATTCATCTAAAGGAATAGTGAGATCTTCTTTAGCAAAACATTTCTTCAAATTCGAGACGTGGAAAGTGTTATGTACAGCCGCGAGTTGTTGAGGTAACTCAAGTCGGTAAGCTACTGGTCCGACACGATCAATAATCTTGAATGGTCCAATATACCTTGGATTTAATTTCCCTCATTTACCAAATCGAACAACGCCTTTCCAAGGTGCAACTTTAAGCATGACCATCTCTCCAATTTCAAATTCTATATCTTTTCTTTTAATGTCAGCGTAGCTCTTTTGTCGACTTTGGGCGGTTTTCAACCGTTGTTAAATTTGGATGATCTTCTCGGTAGTTTCTTGTATAATCTCCGGACCTGTAATTTGTCTATCCCCTACTTCACTCCAACAAATCGGAGACCTGCACTTTCTACCATAAAGTGCTTCAAACGGCGCCATCTCAATGCTTGAATGGTAGCTGTTGTTGGAGGAAAATTCTGCTAACGGTAGATGTCGATCCCAACTGTTTCCGAAATCAATAACACATGCTCGTAGCATGTCTTCAAGCGTTTGTATCGTATTTTCACTCTGCCCATCAGTTTGTGGATGATAGGCAGTACTCATGTCTAGACGAGTTCCTAATGCTTGCTGTAATGTCTGCCAGAATCTTGAAATAAATCTACCATCCCTATCAGAGATAATAGAGATTGGTATTCCATGTCTGGAGACGACTTCCTTCAAATACAGTCGTGCTAACTTCTCCATCTTGTCATCTTCTCTTATTGGCAGGAAGTGTGATGATTTGGTGAGACGATCAACTATTACCCAAATAGTATCAAAACCACTTGCAGTCCTTGGCAATTTAGTGATGAAATCCATGGTAATGTTTTCCCATTTCCATTCCGGGATTTCGGTTTATTGAAGTAGACCTGATGGTTTCTGATGCTCAGCTTTGACCTTAGAACACGTCAAACATTCTCCTACGTATTTAGCAACATCGGCTTTCATACCCGGCCACCAAAAATGTTTCTTGAGATCCTTGTACATCTTCCCCGTTCCAGGATGTATTGAGTATCTGGTTTTATGAGCTTCTCTAAGTACCATTTCTCTCATATCTCCAAATTTTGGTACCCAAATCCTTTCAGCCCTATACCGGGTTCCGTCTTCCCGAATATTAAGATGCTTCTCCGATCCTTTGGGTATTTCATCCTTTAAATTTACCTCTTTTAAAACTCCTTGTTGTGCCTCCTTTATTTGAGTAGTAATGTTATTATGAATCATTATATTCATAGATTTTACTCGAATGGGTTCTCTGTCCTTCCTGCTCAAGGCATCGGCTACCACATTTGCCTTCCCCGGGTGGTAACGAATCTCAAAGTCGTAATCATTCAATAATTCAATCCACCTACGCTGCCTCATATTCAGTTGTTTCTGATTAAATATGTGTTGAAGACTTTTGTGGTCGGTATATATAATACTTTTGACCCCATATAAGTAGTGCCTCCAAGTCTTTAATGCAAAAACAACCGCGCCTAATTCCAAATCATGCGTCGTATAATTTTGTTCGTGAATCTTCAATTGTCTAGACGCATAAGCAATCACCTTCGTTCGTTGCATTAATACACAACCGAGACCTTGCTTTGATGCGTCACAATAAATCACAAAATCATCATTCCCTTCAGGCAATGACAATATAGGTGCCGTAGTTAGCTTTTTCTTCAATAACTGAAACGCTTTCTCTTGTTCATCCTTCCATTCAAATTTCTTCCCTTTATGCGTTAATGCAGTCAAGGGTTTTGCTATTCTGGAAAAGTCTTGGATGAACCTTCTGTAGTAACCAGCTAGTCCTAAAAACTGGCGTATGTGTTTTGGAGTTTTTGGGGTTTCCCACTTTTCAACAGTTTCTATCTTTGCCGGATCCACCTTAATACCTTTTTTGTTCACTATGTGACCGAGGAATTGAACTTCTTCCAACCAAAATGCACACTTTGAAAATTTAGCGTACAATTCTTCCTTCCTCAATACTTCTAACACCTTTCTCAAATGTTCACCGTGTTCTTGGTTATTCTTTGAGTAAATAAGTATGTCATCAATGAAAACAATGACAAACTTGTCAAGGTATGGTCCACACACTCGGTTCATAAGGTCCATGAACACAGCTGGTGCATTAGTTAAACCAAATGGCATGACCATAAACTCGTAATGACCGTAACGTGTTCTGAAAGCAGTCTTTGGAATATCATCTTCTTTCACCCGCATTTGATGATACCCGGAACGTAAGTCAATCTTTGAATAAACAGACGAGCCTTGTAGTTGATCAAATAAGTCGTCGATTCTCGGTAGTGGTAGCGGTTCTTGATGGTAAGTTTGTTCAACTCTCGGTAGTCGATACACAACCTGAATGTACCATCTTTCTTCTTGACAAACAAAACAGGAGCTCCCCACGGTGATGTGCTTGGTCGAATGAAACCACGCTCTAAAAGTTCTTGTAATTGGCTTTGCAGTTCTTTCATCTCGCTAGGTGCGAGTCTGTAAGGAGCACGAGCTATTGGTGCAGCTCCTGGTACAAGATCTATTTGAAATTCAACGGATCGATGTGGGGGTAATCCCGGTAATTCTTTCGGAAATACATCGGGAAATTCTTTTGCAATGGGAACATCATTGATGCTCTTTTCTTCAGTTTGTACTTTCTCGACGTGTGCTAGAACAGCATAGCAACCTTTTCTTATTAGTTTTTGTGCCTTCAAATTACTAATAAGATGTAGCTTCGTGTTGCCTTTTTCTCCGTACACCATTAAGGGTTTTCCTTTTTCTCGTATAATGCGAATTGCATTTTTGTAACAAACGATCTCTGCTTTCACTTCTTTCAACCAGTCCATACCGATTATCACATCAAAATTCCCTAACTCTACTGGTATCAAATCAATCTTAAATGTTTCGCTAACCAGTTTAATTTCTCGATTCCGACATATATTATCTGCTGAAATTAATTTACCATTTGCTAATTCGAGTAAAAATTTACAATCCAAAGGCGTCAATGGACAACTTAATTTAGCACAAAAATCTCTACTCATATAGCTTCTATCCGCACCCGAATCAAATAAAACGTAAGCAGATTTATTGTCAATAAGAAACGTACCCGTAACAAGCTCCGGGTCTTCCTGTGCCTCTGCCGCATTAATATTGAAAACTCTTCCGCGGCCTTGTCCATTCGTGTTCTCCTGGGTCGGGCAATTTCTAATAATGTGGCCCGGTTTTCCACATTTATAACAAACTACATTGGCATAACTTGCTCCGACACTACTTGCTCCGCCATTACTCGTTCCGACACCATTTGTTCCTTTCGTTCTATTAACCCCTGGTCCGTAGACCTCACACTTCACTACGCTATGACCATTTCTTTTACACTTGTTGCAAAATTTGGTGCAGAACCCCGAGTGATACTTTTCACACCTTTGGCATAGCTGCTTCTGATTGTTGTTGTTGTTGCGGTTATTATTGTTGTTGGGATGGTTGTTGTAGTTGCTGTTGTTGTTGTTGTTGTTGTTGTTGTTGGGCCGTTTGTTGTAGTTGCGATTGATGTTGCGATTGTTGGGATAATTGTTGCGATTATTGTTGTAATTGCTGTTGTTGTTGTATTGGTGATTCTTATCACCGTTTTCTTCCCACTTTCTTTTGACTTGCTTCACATTGGCCTCTTCAGCAGTCTGTTCTTTAATTCTTTCTTCAATCTAGTTCACTAGTTTGTGAGCCATTCTACATGCCTGTTGTATGGAGGCGGGCTCGTGTGAACTTATATCTTCTTGGATTCTTTCCGGTAATCCTTTCACAAACGCGTCGAACTTCTCTTCCTCATCTTCGAATGCTCCCGGACACAATAGGCACAATTCTGTGAATCGTATTTCGTATGTGGTAATATCAAATCCTTGGGTTCGTAACCCTCTAAGTTCTGTCTTGAGCTTATTGACCTCGGTTCTGGGACGGTACTTCTCGTTCATCAAGTGCTTGAATGCTGACCACGGTAGTGCGTACGCATCGTCTTGTCCCACTTGCTCTAGATAGGTATTCCACCATGTTAACGCAGAACCTGTGAAGGTATGCGTAGCGTACTTTACTTTGTCCTCTTCAGTACACTTACTTATGGCAAACACCGATTCGACCTTCTCGGTCCACCGTTTCAATCCGATCGGTCCTTCGGTTCCATCAAATTCCAAAGGTTTGCAGGCAGTGAATTCTTTGTAGGTGCATCCTACACGATTTCCTGTACTGCTAGATCCAAGGTTATTGTTGGTATGTAGCGCAGCCTGTACTGCGGCTATGTTTGAAGCTAGAAAAGTACGGAATTCCTCTTCAATCATATTCACGGTGTGTCGAGTAGTCGGTGCCATTTCCTTCAAAATAGTCAAATGGAACAAGTTAATCATACAGAATATTAAGAGTAGTTAATAGTATTTCGTAGCATAATATGAACTCATTTATAAAAGCTTTTTCTTCATATTAGCATTTTATAAGTTTAAATTCGGGTAGTACCTACCCGTTAAGTTCATACTTAGTAGCTAATATACAATTCAACTACTACAATTCTATATGAAAAACTGATTATAATAATATTTCGCGTTCAAACTTTTATACAATATTTTACAAACTTACAATACCGCTTATTTTACATAAAGCATGAAATATAGCACACAATAACTTTGATACAAGATAGTTGTGAAGATAATTCTAGCTAGTACACAAGTCGTTCAGCAAAGGCAATAAAGACACGTAATTCATACGTCCAGAAACAAGTCATGCATTCTGGTTTTACTAGGATTACTTCCCATCCTTGGTCTTGTGGAACATAACCATTATGGCCGTTGATAAGACAGCGTGTTGTAACGTCGTCAAAGGGACGAGGGTTATGTAATGTCCAACAGTCCCGTAACAATCTAAAAACCTCATTTCTTACCCCAATTACCGACTCCGTCACTTGTGGGAACGTTTTGTTTAATAGTTGTAGGCCGATGTTCTTGTTCTCACTTTGGTGAGAAGCGAACATTACTAATCCGTAAGCATAACATGCTTCTTTATGTTGCATGTTAGCCGCTTTTTCTAAATCACGAAGTCCAATATTCGGATATATTGAGTCAAAATAATTTCTTAACCCATTGCGTAAAATAGCATTTGGGTTCCCCGCAATATATGCGTCAAAGTAAACACATCGTAACTTATGGATTTCCCAATGTGATATCCCCCATCTTTCGAACGAAAGCCTTTTATAAACCAAGGCATTCTTGGAACGTTCTTCGAATGTCTTACAAACTGATCTCGCGTTAAATAGTTGTGCCGAAGAATTCTGACCGACTCTAGACAAGATTTCATCAATCATGTCTCCGGGTAGGTCTCTTAAAATATTGGGTTGTCTATCCATTTTGTGTTTTTATACTGTAAAATAGACAAGAGTTAGATTCATAAAAAAAATACTTATTAATACAAGCAATTTTTACATATATCATAAAGCATAAGCACACTATATTACTTATATTACACCACACGAATACAACTATCTTATTCCGACTCGCTTGTTTCTTCTTCTTCGGTTTTGGTTCGTTTTGCCAAGTTTCTAGGGATATATGATGTTCCCCTAATACGAGCCGTCGTTATCCACATTGGTTTAGAAAAACCTGGTGGTTTAGAGGTTTCCGGGTCATTGTTACAACTTAAGGACTTCGGGGGTTGACGATACATATAAAGTTCATCGGGGTTGGAATTAGATTTCTCTATTTTTATGCCCTTTCCCTTATTATTTTCTTTTGCCTTTTTAAATTCAGTTGGGGTAATTTCTATAACATCATCGGAATTCTCGTCGGAATCCGATTCATCGGAGAATTGGTAATCCTCCCAATATTTTGCTTCCTTGGCGGAAACACCATTGACCATAATTAACCTTGGTCGGTTGGTTGAGGATTTTCTTTTACTTAACCGTTTTATTATTTCCCCCACCGGTTCTATTTCTTCATCCGGTTCCGATTCTTCTTCCGGTTCCGATTCTTCTTCCGGTTCCGACTCTTCTTCCGGTTCCTCTTCGGGAACTTGTGAATCAGTCCACGAATCATTCCAATTTACATTTGACTCTTCATTATTATTAGGTGAGTCAATGGGACTTGTTCTAGAAGTAGACATCTATCACATAATATCAAACGCGTTAAGAGATTAATATATCACATAATATTCACATGTTAAAAATATATAGTTTCCAACAAAATTTGTTAAGCAATCATTTTTCAAGTAAACACAGTCGAAGTCCAGACTCACTAATGCATCCTAACAAACTAGATAAGACACACTAATGCAAAATTCTGGTTCTCTAAGACCAACGCTCGGATACCAACTGAAATGTCCCGTTCTTATTGATTAAAAACGTTCCATATTAATTGATTTCGTTGCGAGGTTTTGACCTCTATATGAGACGTTTTTCAAAGACTGCATTCATTTTTAAAACAAACCATAACCTTTATTTCATCAATAAAGGTTTAAAAAAAGCTTTACGTAGATTATCAAATAATGATAATCTAAAATATCCTGTTTACACACGACCATTACATAATGGTTTACAATACAAATATGTTACAACAAAATAAGTTTCTTGAATGCAGTTTTTACACAATATCATACAAGCATGGACTCCAAATCTCGTCCTTATTTAAGTATGCGACAGCGGAAGCTCTTAATAATCACCTGAGAATAAACATGCTTAAAACGTCAACAAAAATGTTGGTGAGTTATAGGTTTAACCTATATATATCAAATCGTAACAATAGACCACAAGATTTCATATTTCAATACACATCCCATACATAGAGATAAAAATCATTCATATGATGAACACCTGGTAACTGACATTAACAAGATACATATATATAAGAATATCCCCATCATTCCGGGACACCCTTCGGATATGATATAAATTTCGAAGTACTAAAGCATCCGGTACTTTGGATGGGGTTTGTTAGGCCCAATAGATATATCTTTAGGATTCGCGTCAATTAGGGTGTCTGTTCCCTAATTCTTAGATTATCAGACTTAATAAAAAGGGGCATATTCGATTTCGATAATTCAACCATAGAATGTAGTTTCACGTACTTGTGTCTATTTTGTAAATCATTTATAAAACCTGCATGTATTCTCATCCCAAAAATATTAGATTTTAAAAGTGGGACTATAACTCACTTTCACAGATTTTTACTTCGTCAGGAAGTAAGACTTGGCCACTGGTTGATTCACGAACCTATAACAATATATACATATATATCAAAGTATGTTCAAAATATATTTACAACACTTTTAATATATTTTGATGTTTTAAGTTTATTAAGTCAGCTGTCCTCGTTAGTAACCTACAACTAGTTGTCCACAGTTAGATATACAGAAATAAATCGATAAATATTATTTTGAATCAATCCACGACCCAGTGTATACGTATCTCAGTATTGATCACAACTCAAACTATACATATTTTGGAATCAACCTCAACCCTGTATAGCTAACTCCAACATTCACATATAGAGTGTCTATGGTTGTTCCGAAATATATATAGATGTGTCGACATGATAGGTCGAAACATTGTATACGTGTCTATGGTATCTCAAGATTACATAATATACAATACAAGTTGATTAAGTTATGGTTGGAATAGATTTGTTACCAATTTTCACGTAGCTAAAATGAGAAAAATTATCCAATCTTGTTTTACCCATAACTTCTTCATTTTAAATCCGTTTTGAGTGAATCAAATTGCTATGGTTTCATATTAAACTCTATTTTATGAATCTAAACAGAAAAAGTATAGGTTTATAGTCGGAAAAATAAGTTACAAGTCATTTTTGTAAAGGTAGTCATTTCAGTCGAAAGAACGACGTCTAGATGACCATTTTAGAAAACATACTTTCACTTTGAGTTTAACCATAATTTTTGGATATAGTTTCATGTTCATAATAAAAATCATTTTCTCAGAATAACAACTTTTAAATCAAAGTTTATCATAGTTTTTAATTAACTAACCCAAAATAGCCCGCGGTGTTACTACGACGGCGTAAATCCGGTTTTACGGTGTTTTTCGTGTTTCCAGGTTTTAAATCATTAAGTTAGCATATCATATAGATATAGAACATGTGTTTAGTTGATTTTAAAAGTCAAGTTAGAAGGATTAACTTTTGTTTGCGAACAAGTTTAGAATTAACTAAACTATGTTCTAGTGATTACAAGTTTAAACCTTCGAATAAGATAGCTTTATATGTATGAATCGAATGATGTTATGAACATCATTACTACCTTAAGTTACTTGGATAAACCTACTGGAAAAGAGAAAAATGGATCTAGCTTCAACGGATCCTTGGATGGCTCGAAGTTCTTGAAGCAGAATCATGACACGAAAACAAGTTCAAGTAAGATCATCACTTGAAATAAGATTGTTATAGTTATAGAAATTGAACCAAAGTTTGAATATGATTATTACCTTGTATTAGAATGATAACCTACTGTAAGAAACAAAGATTTCTTGAGGTTGAATGATCACCTTACAAGATTGGAAGTGAGCTAGCAAACTTGAAAGTATTCTTTATTTTATGTAACTAGAACTTGTAGAATATATGAAGAACACTTAGAACTTGAAGATAGAACTTGAGAGAGATCAATTAGATGAAGAAAATTGAAGAATGAAAGTGTTTGTAGGTGTTTTTGGTCGTTGGTGTATGGATTAGATATAAAGGATATGTAATTTTGTTTTCATGTAAATAAGTCATGAATGATTACTCATATTTTTGTAATTTTATGAGATATTTCATGCTAGTTGCCAAATGATGGTTCCCACATGTGTTAGGTGACTCACATGGGCTGCTAAGAGCTGATCATTGGAGTGTATATACCAATAGTACATACATCTAAAAACTGTGTATTGTACGAGTACGAATACGGGTGCATACGAGTAGAATTGTTGATGAAACTGAACGAGGATGTAATTTTAAGCATTTTTTTTAAGTAGAAGTATTTTGATAAGTGTATTGAAGTCTTTCAAAAGTGTATAAATACATATTAAAAAACTACATGTATATACATTTTAACTGAGTCTTTAAGTCATCGTTAGTCGTTACATGTAAGTGTTGTTTTGAAACCTTTAGGTTAACGATCTTGTTAAATGTTGTTAACCCAATGTTTATAATATCAAATGAGATTTTAAATTATTATATTATCATGATATTATCATGTATGAATATCTCTTAATATGATATATATACATTAAATGTCTTTACAACGATAATCGTTACATATATGTCTCGTTTAAAAATCATTAAGTTAGTAGTCTTGTTTTTACATATGTAGTTCATTGTTAATATACTTAATGATATGTTTACTTATCATAGTATCATGTTAACTATATATATATCCATATATATGTCATCATATAGTTTTTACAAGTTTTAACGTTCGTGAATCACCGGTCAACTTGGGTGGTCAATTGTCTATATGAAACATATTTCAATTAATCAAGTCTTAACAAGTTTGATTGCTTAACATGTTGGAAACATTTAATCATGTAAATATCAATCTTAATTAATATATATAAACATAGAAAAGTTCGGGTCACTACAGTACCTACCCGTTAAATAAATTTCGTCCCGAAATTTTAAGCTGTTGAAGGTGTTGACGAATCTTCTGGAAATAGATGCGGGTATTTCTTATTCATATGATCTTCACGCTCCCAGGTGAACTCGGGTCCTCTACGAGCATTCCATCGAACCTTAACAATTGGTATCTTGTTCTGCTTAAGTCTTTTAACCTCACGATCCATTATTTCGACGGGTTCTTCGATGAATTGAAGTTTTTCGTTGATTTGGATTTCATCTAAAGGAATAGTGAGATCTTCTTTAGCAAAACATTTCTTCAAATTCGAGACGTGGAAAGTGTTATGTACAGCCGCGAGTTGTTGAGGTAACTCAAGTCGGTAAGCTACTGGTCCGACACGATCAATAATCTTGAATGGTCCAATATACCTTGGATTTAATTTCCCTCGTTTACCAAATCGAACAATGCCTTTCCAAGGTGCAACTTTAAGCATGACCATCTCTCCAATTTCAAATTCTATATCTTTTCTTTTAATGTCAGCGTAGCTCTTTTGTCGACTTTGGGCGGTTTTCAACCGTTGTTAAATTTGGATGATATTCTCGGTAGTTTCTTGTATAATCTCCGGACCTGTAATTTGTCTATCCCCCACTTCACTCCAACAAATCGGAGACCTGCACTTTCTACCATAAAGTGCTTCAAACGGCGCCATCTCAATGCTTGAATGGTAGCTGTTGTTGTAGGAAAATTCTGCTAACGGTAGATGTCGATCCCAACTGTTTCCGAAATCAATAACACATGCTCGTAGCATGTTTTCAAGCGTTTGTATCGTCTTTTCGCTCTGCCCATCAGTTTGTGGATGATAGGCAGTACTCATGTCTAGACAAGTTCCTAATGCTTGCTGTAATGTCTGCCAGAATCTTGAAATAAATCTACCATCCCTATCAGAGATAATAGAGATTGGTATTCCATGTCTGGAGACGACTTCCTTTAAATACAGTCGTGCTAACTTCTCCATCTTGTCATCTTCTCTTATTGGCAGGAAGTGTGCTGATTTGGTGAGACGATCAACTATTACCCAAATAGTATCAAAATCACTTGCAGTCCTTGGCAATTTAGTGATGAAATCCATGGTAATGTTTTCCCATTTCCATTCCGGGATTTCGGTTTGTTGAAGTAGACCTGATGGTTTCTGATGCTCAGCTTTGACCTTAGAACACGTCAAAAATTCTCCTACGTATTTAGCAACATCGGCTTTCATACCCGGCCACCAAAAATGTTTCTTGAGATCCTTGTACATCTTCCCCGTTCCAGGATGTATTGAGTATCTGGTTTTATGAGCTTCTCTAAGTACCATTTCTCTCATATCTCTAAATTTTGGTACCCAAATCCTTTCAGCCCTATACCGGGTTCCGTCTTCCCGAATATTAAGATGCTTCTCCGATCCTTTGGGTATTTCATCCTTTAAATTTCCCTCTTTTAAAACTCCTTGTTGTGCCTCCTTTATTTGAGTAGTAATGTTATTATGAATCATTATATTCATAGATTTTACTCGAATGGGTTCTCTGTCCTTCCTGCTCAAGGCATCGGCTACCACATTTGCCTTCCCCGGGTGGTAACGAATCTCAAAGTTGTAATCATTCAATAATTCAATCCACCTACGCTGCCTCATATTCAGTTGTTTCTGATTAAATATGTGTTGAAGACTTTTGTGGTCGGTATATATAATACTTTTGACCCCATATAAGTAGTGCCTCCAAGTCTTTAATGCAAAAACAACCGCGCCTAATTCCAAATCATGCGTCGTATAATTTTGTTCGTGAATCTTCAATTGTCTAGACGCATAAGCAATCACCTTCGTTCGTTGCATTAATACACAACCGAGACCTTGCTTTGATGCGTCACAATAAATCACAAAATCATCATTCCCTTCAGGCAATGACAATATAGGTGCCGTAGTTAGTTTTTTCTTCAATAACTGAAACGCTTTCTCTTGTTCATCCTTCCATTCAAATTTCTTCCCTTTATGCGTTAATGCAGTCAAGGGTTTTGCTATTCTGGAAAAGTCTTGGATGAACCTTCTGTAGTAACCAGCTATTCCTAAAAACTGGCGTATGTGTTTTGGAGTTTTTGGGGTTTCCCACTTTTCAACAGTTTCTATCTTTGCCAGATCCACCTTAATACCTTTTTTGTTCACTATGTGACCGAGGAATTGAACTTCTTCCAACCAAAATGCACACTTTGAAAATTTAGCGTACAATTCTTCCTTCCTCAATACTTCTAACACCTTTCTCAAATGTTCACCGTGTTCTTGGTCATTCTTTGAGTAAATAAGTATGTCATCAATGAAAACAATGACAAACTTGTCAAGGTATGGTCCACACACTTGGTTCATAAGGTCCATGAACACAGCTGGTGCATTAGTTAAACCAAATGGCATGACCATAAACTCGTAATGACCGTAACGTGTTCTGAAAGCAGTCTTTGGAATATCATCTTCTTTCACCCGCATTTGATGATACCCAGAACGTAAGTCAATCTTTGAATAAACAGACGAGCCTTGTAGTTGATCAAATAAGTCGTCGATTCTCGGTAGTGGTAGCGGTTCTTGATGGTAAGTTTGTTCAACTCTCGGTAGTCGATACACAACCTGAATGTACCATCTTTCTTCTTGACAAACAAAACAGGAGCTCCCCACGGTGATGTGCTTGGTCGAATGAAACCACGCTCTAAAAGTTCTTGTAATTGGCTTTGCAGTTCTTTCATCTCGTTGGGTGCGAGTCTGTAAGGAGCACGAGCTATTGGTGCAGCTCCTGGTACAAGATCTATTTGAAATTCAACGGATCGATGTGGGGGTAATCCCGGTAATTCTTTCGGAAATACATCGGGAAATTCTTTTGCAATGGGAACATCATTGATGCTCTTTTCTTCAGTTTGTACTTTCTCGACATGTGCTAGAACAGCATAGCAACCTTTTCTTATTAGTTTTTGTGCCTTCAAATTACTAATAAGATGTAGCTTCGTGTTGCCCTTTTCTCCGTACACCATTAAGGGTTTTCCTTTTTCTCGTATAATGCGAATTGCATTTTTGTAACAAACGATCTCTGCTTTCACTTCTTTCAACCAGTACATACCGATTATCACATCAAAATTCCCTAACTCTACTGGTATCAAATCAATCTTAAATGTTTCGCTAACCAGTTTAATTTCTCGATTCCGACATATATTATCTGCTGAAATTAATTTACCATTTGCTAATTCGAGTAAAAATTTACAATCCAAAGGCGTCAATGGACAACTTAATTTAGCACAAAAATCTCTACTCATATAGCTTCTATCCGCACCCGAATCAAATAAAACGTAAGCAGATTTATTGTCAATAAGAAACGTACCCGTAACAAGCTCCGGGTCTTCCTGTGCCTCTACCGCATTAATATTGAAAACTCTTCCGCGGCCTTGTCCATTCGTGTTCTCCTGGTTCGGGAAATTTCTAATAATGTGGCCCGGTTTTCCACATTTATAACAAACTACATTGGCATAACTTGCTCCGACACTACTTGCTCCGCCATTACTCGTTCCGACACCATTTGTTCCTTTCATTCTATTAACCCCTGGTCCGTAGACATCACACTTCACCACGCTATGACCATTTCTTTTACACTTGTTGCAAAATTTGGTGCAGAACCCCGAGTGATACTTTTCACACCTTTGGCATAGCTGCTTCTGATTGTTGTTGTTGTTGCGGTTATTATTGTTGTTGGGATGGTTGTTGTAGTTGCTGTTGTTGTTGTTGTTGTTGTTGTTGTTGTTGTTGGGCCGTTTGTTGTAGTTGCGATTGATGTTGCGATTGTTGGGATAATTGTTGCGATTATTGTTGTAATTGCTGTTGTTGTTGTATTGGTGATTCTTATCACCGTTTTCTTCCCACTTTCTTTTGACTTGCTTCACATTGGCCTCTTCAGCAGTCTGTTCTTTAATTCTTTCTTCAATCTAGTTCACTAGTTTGTGAGCCATTCTACATGCCTGTTGTATGGAGGCGGGCTCGTGTGAACTTATATCTTCTTGGATTCTTTCCGGTAATCCTTTCACAAACACGTCGATCTTCTCTTCCTCATCTTCGAATGCTCCCTGACACAATAGGCACAATTCTGTGAATCGTCTTTCGTATGTGGTAATATCAAATCCTTGGGTTCGTAACCCTCTAAGTTCTGTCTTGAGCTTATTGACCTCGGTTCTGGGACGGTACTTCTCGTTCATCAAGTGCTTGAATGCTGACCACGGTAGTGCGTACGCATCGTCTTGTCCCACTTGCTCTAGATAGGTATTCCACCATGTTAACGCAGAACCTGTGAAGGTATGCGTAGCGTACTTTACTTTGTCCTCTTCAGTACACTTACTTATGGCAAACACCGATTCGACCTTCTCGGTCCACCGTTTCAATCCGATCGGTCCTTCGGTTCCATCAAATTCCAAAGGTTTGCAGGCAGTAAATTCTTTGTAGGTGCATCCTACACGATTTCCTGTACTGCTAGATCCAAGGTTATTGTTGGTATGTAGCGCAGCCTGTACTGCGGCTATGTTTGAAGCTAGAAAAGTACAGAATTCCTCTTCATTCATATTCACGGTGTGTCGAGTAGTCGGTGCCATTTCCTTCAAAATAGTCAAATGGAACAAGTTAATCATACAGAATATTAAGAGTAGTTAATAGTATTTCGTAGCATAATATGAACTCATTTATAAAAGCTTTTTCTTCATATTAGCGTTTTATAAGTTTAAATTCGGGTAGTACCTACCCGTTAAGTTCATACTTAGTAGCTAATATACAATTCAACTACTACAATTCTATATGAAAAACTGATTATAATAATATTTCGCGTTCAAACTTTTATACAATATTTTACAAACTTACAATACCGCTTATTTTACATAAAGCATGAAATATAGCACACAATAACTTTGATACAAGATAGTTGTGAAGATAATTCTAGCTAGTACACAAGTCGTTCAGCAAAGGCAATAAAGACACGTAATTCTTACGTCCAGAAACAAGTCATGCATTCTGGTTTTACTAGGATTACTTCCCATCCTTGGTCTTGTGGAACATAACCGTTATGGCCGTTGATAAGACAGCGTGTTGTAACGTCGTCAAAGGGACGAGGGTTATGTAATGTCCAACAGTCCCGTAACAATCTAAAAACCTCATTTCTTACCCCAATTACCGACTCCGTCACTTGTGGGAACGTTTTGTTTAATAGTTGTAGGCCGATGTTCTTGTTCTCACTTTGGTGAGAAGCGAACATTACTAATCCGTAAGCATAACATGCTTCTTTATGTTGCATGTTAGCCGCTTTTTCTAAATCACGAAGTCCAATATTCGGATATATTGAGTCAAAATAATTTCTTAACCCATTGCGTAAAATAGCATTTGGGTTCCCCGCAATATATGCGTCAAAGTAAACACATCGTAACTTATGGATTTCCCAATGTGATATCCCCCATCTTTCGAACGAAAGCCTTTTATAAACCAAGGCATTCTTGGAACGTTCTTCGAATGTCTTACAAACTGATCTCGCCTTAAATAGTTGTGCCGAAGAATTCTGACCGACTCTAGACAAGATTTCATCAATCATGTCTCCGGGTAGGTCTCTTAAAATATTGGGTTGTCTATCCATTTTGTGTTTTTATACTGTAAAATAGACAAGAGTTAGATTCATAAAAAAATACTTATTAATACAAGCAATTTTTACATATATCATAAAGCATAAGCACACTATATTACTTATATTACACCACACGAATACAACTATCTTATTCCGACTCGCTTGTTTCTTCTTCTTCGGTTTTAGTTCGTTTTGCCAAGTTTCTAGGGATATATGATGTTCCCCTAATACGAGCCGTCGTTATCCACATTGGTTTAGAAAAACCTGGTGGTTTAGAGGTTTCCGGGTCATTGTTACAACTTAAGGACTTCGGGGGTTGACGATACATATAAAGTTCATCGGGGTTGGAATTAGATTTCTCTATTTTTATGCCCTTTCCCTTATTATTTTCTTTTGCCTTTTTAAATTCAGTTGGGGTAATTTCTATAACATCATCGGAATTCTCGTCGGAATCCGATTCATCGGAGAATTGGTAATCCTCCCAATATTTTGCTTCCTTGGCGGAAACACCATTGACCATAATTAACCTTGGTCGGTTGGTTGAGGATTTTCTTTTACTTAACCGTTTTATTATTTCCCCCACCGGTTCTATTTCTTCATCCGGTTCCGATTCTTCTTCCGGTTCCGATTCTTCTTCCGGTTCCGACTCTTCTTCCGGTTCCTCTTCGGGAACTTGTGAATCAGTCCACGAATCATTCCAATTTACATTTGACTCTTCATTATTATTAGGTGAGTCAATGGGACTTGTTCTAGAAGTAGACATCTATCACATAATATCAAACGCGTTAAGAGATTAATATATCACATAATATTCACATGTTAAAAATATATAGTTTCCAACAAAATTTGTTAAGCAATCATTTTTCAAGTAAACACAGTCGAAGTCCAGACTCACTAATGCATCCTAACAAACTAGATAAGACACACTAATGCAAAATTCTGGTTCTCTAAGACCAACGCTCGGATACCAACTGAAATGTCCCGTTCTTATTGATTAAAAACGTTCCATATTAATTGATTTCGTTGCGAGGTTTTGACCTCTATATGAGACGTTTTTCAAAGACTGCATTCATTTTTAAAACAAACCATAACCTTTATTTCATCAATAAAGGTTTAAAAAAAGCTTTACGTAGATTATCAAATAATGATAATCTAAAATATCCTGTTTACACACGACCATTACATAATGGTTTACAATACAAATATGTTACAACAAAATAAGTTTCTTGAATGCAGTTTTTACACAATATCATACAAGCATGGACTCCAAATCTCGTCCTTATTTAAGTATGCGACAGCGGAAGCTCTTAATAATCACCTGAGAATAAACATGCTTAAAACGTCAACAAAAATGTTGGTGAGTTATAGGTTTAACCTATATATATCAAATCGTAACAATAGACCACAAGATTTCATATTTCAATACACATCCCATACATAGAGATAAAAATCATTCATATGATGAACACCTGGTAACCAACATTAACAAGATACATATATATAAGAATATCCCCATCATTCCGGGACACCCTTCGGATATGATATAAATTTCGAAGTACTAAAGCATCCGGTACTTTGGATGGGTTTGTTAGGCCCAATAGATCTATCTTTAGGATTCGCGTCAATTAGGGTCTCTGTTGCCTAATTCTTAGATTACCAGACTTAATAAAAAGGGGCATATTCGATTTCGATAATTCAACCATAGAATGTAGTTTCACGTACTTGTGTCTATTTTGTAAATCATTTATAAAACCTGCATGTATTCTCATCCCAAAAATATTAGATTTTAAAAGTGGGACTATAACTCACTTTCACAGATTTTTACTTCGTCGGGAAGTAAGACTTGGCCACTGGTTGATTCACGAACCTATAACAATATATACATATATATCAAAGTATGTTCAAAATATATTTACAACACTTTTAATATATTTTGATGTTTTAAGTTTATTAAGTCAGCTGTCCTCGTTAGTAACCTACAACTAGTTGTCCACAGTTAGATATACAGAAATAAATCGATAAATATTATCTTGAATCGATCCACGACCCAGTGTATACGTATCTCAGTATTGATCACAACTCAAACTATACATATTTTGGAATCAACCTCAACCCTGTATAGCTAACTCCAACATTCACATATAGAGTGTCTATGGTTGTTCCGAAATATATATAGATGTGTCGACATGATAGGTCGAAACATTGTATACGTGTCTATGGTATCTCAAGATACGTGTCTATGGTATCTCAAGATTACATAATATACAATACAAGTTGATTAAGTTATGGTTGGAATAGATTTGTTACCAATTTTCACGTAGCTAAAATGAGAAAAATTATCCAATCTTGTTTTACCCATAACTTCTTCATTTTAAATCCGTTTTGAGTGAATCAAATTGCTATGGTTTCATATTAAACTCTATTTTATGAATCTAAACAGAAAAAGTATAGGTTTATAGTCGGAAAAATAAGTTACAAGTCGTTTTTGTAAAGGTAGTCATTTCAGTCGAAAGAACGACGTCTAGATGACCATTTTAGAAAACATACTTTCACTATGAGTTTAACCATAATTTTTGAATATAGTTTCATGTTCATAATAAAAATCATTTTCTCATAATAACAACTTTTAAATCAAAGTTTATCATAGTTTTTAATTAACTAACCCAAAACAGCCCGCGGTGTTACTACGACGGCGTAAATCCGGTTTTACGGTGTTTTTCGTGTTTCCAGGTTTTAAATCATTAAGTTAGCATATCATATAGATATAGAACATGTGTTTAGTTGATTTTAAAAGTCAAGTTAGAAGGATTAACTTTTGTTTGCGAACAAGTTTAGAATTAACTAAACTATATTCTAGTGATTACAAGTTTAAACCTTCGAATAAGATAGCTTTATATTTATGAATCGAATGATGTTATGAACATCATTACTACCTTAAGTTACTTGGATAAACCTACTGGAAAAGAGAAAAATGGATCTAGCTTCAACGGATCCTTGGATGGCTCGAAGTTCTTGAAGCAGAATCATGACACGAAAACAAGTTCAAGTAAGATCATCACTTGAAATAAGATTGTTATAGTTATAGAAATTGAACCAAAGTTTGAATATGATTATTACCTTGTATTAGAATGATAACCTACTGTAAGAAACAAAGATTTCTTGAGGTTGGATGATCACCTTACAAGATTGGAAGTGAGCTAGCAAACTTGAAAGTATTCTTTATTTTATGTAACTAGAACTTGTAGAATATATGAAGAACACTTAGAACTTGAAGATAGAACTTGAGAGAGATCAATTAGATGAAGAAAATTGAAGAATGAAAGTGTTTTTAGGTGTTTTTGGTCGTTGGTGTATGGATTAGATATAAAGGATATGTAATTTTGTTTTCATGTAAATAAGTCATGAATGATTACTCATATTTTTGTAATTTTATGAGATATTTCATGCTAGTTGCCAAATGATGGTTCCCACATGTGTTAGGTGACTCACATGGGCTGCTAAGAGCTGATTATTGGAGTGTATATACCAATAGTACATACATCTAAAAGCCGTGTATTGTACGAGTACGAATACGGGTGCATACGAGTAGAATTGTTGATGAAACTGAACGAGGATGTAATTTTAAGCATTTTTGTTAAGTAGAAGTATTTTTATAAGTGTATTGAAGTCTTTCAAAAGTGTATAAATACATATTAAAACACTACATGTATATACATTTTAACTGAGTCGTTAAGTCATCGTTAGTCGTTACATGTAAGTGTTGTTTTGAAACCTTTAGGTTAACGATCTTGTTAAATGTTGTTAACCCAATGTTTATAATATCAAATGAGATTTTAAATTATTATATTATCATGATATTATCATGTATGAATATCTCTTAATATGATATGTATACATTAAATGTCTTTACAACGATAATCGTTACATATATGTCTCGTTTAAAAATCATTAAGTTAGTAGTCTTGTTTTTACATATGTAGTTCATTGTTAATATACTTAATGATATGTTTACTTATCATAGTATCATGTTAACTATATATATATCCATATATATGTCATCATATAGTTTTTACAAGTTTTAACGTTCGTGAATCACCGGTCAACTTGGGTGGTCAATTGTCTATATGAAACATATTTCAATTAATCAAGTCTTAACAAGTTTGATTGCTTAACATGTTGGAAACATTTAATCATGTAAATATCAATCTCAATTAATATATATAAACATAGAAAAGTTCGGGTCACTACAAGAGAAACATCTTAATATTCGGGAAGACGGAACCCGATATAGGGCTGATAGAATTTGGGTACCAAGGTTTGGAGATGTGAGAGAAATGGTCCTTAAAGAAGCACATAAAACCAGATATCCAATACATCTCGGAGCGAGGTAAATGTATAAAGATCTCAAGAAACACTTTTGGTGGCCGGGTATGAAAGCCGATATTGCTAAATATGTAGGAGAATGTTTGACGTGTTCTAAGGTCAAAGCTGAACATCAGAAACCATCAGGTCTACTACAACAACCTGAAATCCCGGAATGGAAATGGGCAAACATTACCATGGATTTCATTACTAAATTGCCAAGGACTGCAAGTGGTTATGATACTATTTGGGTAATAGTTGATCGTCTCACCAAGTCAGCACACTTCCTGCCAATGAGAGAAGATGACAAAATGGAGAAGTTGGCGCGATTGTATTTGAAGGAGGTAGTCTCCAGACATGGAATACCCGTCTCTATTATCTCTGATAGGGATAGTAGATTTGTTTCAAGGTTCTGGCAGACGTTGCAACAAGCATTGGGGACTCGTCTAGACATGAGTACTGCCTATCATCCACAAACTGATGGGCAGAGCGAAAGGACGATACAAATGCTTGAAGACATGCTACGAGCATGTGTTATTGATTCGGAAACAGTTGGGATCGACACCTACCATTAGCAGAATTTTCCTACAACAACAGTTATCATTCTAGTATTGAGATGGCGCCGTTTGAGGCACTTTATGGTAGAAAGTGCAGGTCTCCGATTTGTTGGAATGAAGTGGGGGATAGATATATTACAGGTCCGGAGATAATACAAGAAACTACCGAGAAAATCATCCAAATTCAACAACGATTAAAAACCGCCCAGAGTCGACAAAAGAGCTACGCGGACAGTAAAAGAAAAGATATAGAGTTTGAAATTGGAGAAATGGTCATGCTTAAGGTTTCACCTTGGAAAGGCGTTGTTCGATTTGGTAAACGGGGGAAACTAAATCCAAGGTACATTGGACCATTCAAGATTATAGATCGTGTCGGACCAGTAGCGTACCAACTGGAGCTACCTCAACAACTCGCGGATGTACATAACACTTTCCACGTCTCGAATTTGAAGAAATGTTTTGCTAAAGAAGATCTCACTATTCCGTTGGACGAAATCCAAATCAATGAAAAACTTCAATTCATTGAAGAACCCGTCGAAATAATGGATCGTGAGGTTAAGAGACTTATATGTAACGATTATCGTTGTAACGATATTTTAATGTATATATCATATTAAGAGATATTCATACATCATAATATCATGATAATATAATAATTTAACATCTCATTTGATATAATAAACATTGAGTTAACAACATTAATTGAGATCGTTAACTTAAAGGTTTCAAAACAACACTTACATGTAACGACTAACGAAGACTTAATGACTCCATTAGAATGTATATACATGTTGTGTTTTGATATGTATTCTTATACTTTTGAAAGACTTCAAAACACATATCAAAGTACTTCTACTTAACAAAAATGCTTACAATTACATCCTCGTTCAGTTTCATCAACAATTCTACTCGTATGCACCCGTATTCGTACTCGTACAATACATAGCTTTTAGATGTATGTACTATTGGTATATACACTCCAATGATCAGCTCTTAGCAGCCCATGTGAGTCACCTAACACATGTGGGAACCATCATTTGGCAACTAGCATGAAATATCTCATAAAATTACAAAAATATTAGTAATCATTCATAACTTATTTACATGAAAATAAAATTACATATCCTTTATATCTAATCCATATACCAACGACCAAAAACACCTACAAACACTTTCATTCTTCAATTTTCTTCATCTAATTGATCTCTCTCAAGTTCCGTCTTCAAGTTCTAAGTGTTCTTCATAAATTCCATAAGTATAGTTTCATAAAAATCAAGAATACTTCCAAGTTTGCAAGCCTACTTCCAAGCTTTCTAATCCATTCCAAGTAATCATCTAAGATCAAGGAACCTTTATTATTTACAGTAGGTTATCTTTCTAATTCAAGGTAATATTCATATTCAAACTTTGATTCAATTTCTACAACTATAACAATCTTATTTCGAGTGAAAATCTTACTTGAACTGTTTTCGTGTCATGATTCTGCTTCAAGAACTTTCATGCCATCCAAGGATCCTTTCAAGCTAGATCCATTTTTCTCATTTCCAGTAGTTTTATCCAAAAAAATTTGAGGTAGTAATGATGTTCATAACATCATTCGATTCATACATATAAAACTATCTTATTCAAAGGTTTAAACTTGTAATCACTAGAACATAGTTTAGTTAATTCTAAACTTGTTCGCAAACAAAAGTTAATCCTTCTAAATTGACTTTTAAAATCAACTAAACACATATTCTATATCTATATGATATGCTAACTTAATGATTTAAATCCTGGAAACACGATGAACACCATAAAATCGGATATACGCCGTCGTAGTGAAACCGGGGGCTGTTTTGGTTTGGATAATTAAAAACTATGATAAACTTTGATTTAAAAGTTGTTCTTCTGGGAAAATGATTTTTCATATGAACATGAAACTATATCCAAAAATCTTGGTTAAACTCAAAGTGAAAGTATGTTTTTTAAAATGGTCATCAAGATGTCGTTCTTTCGACGGAAATGACTGCCTCTTTAGTAATTGACAGGTAACTTAAATTTCCGACTATAAACCTATATTTTTTCTGTTTGGATTCTTAAATTAGAGTTCAATATGAAACCATAGCAATTTGATTCACTCAAAACGGATTTAAAATGAAGAAGTTATGGGTAAAACAAGATTGGATATTTTTGAACTTTTTAGCTACGGGAAATGTTTAACAAATCTATACAAATCATATCCTAGCTAACTTATATTGTATTATACATGTATTCTAATATATTATGTAATCTTGGGATACCATAGACACGTATGCAAATGTTTTGACATATCATATCGACCCATGTATATATATTATTTGGAACAACCATAGACACTCTATATGCAATAATGTTGGAGTTAGCTATATAGGGTTGAGGTTGATTCCAAAAATATATATACTTTGAGTTGTGATTTAGCCTGAGACGTGTATACACTGGGTCGTGGATTGATTCAAGATAATATATATATCGATTTATTTCTGTACATCTAACTGTGGATAACTAGTTGTAGGTTACTAACGAGGACAGCTGACTTAATACACTCAAATCTTTAAAACATAATAAAAATGGTTGTAATTATATTTTGATCATACTTTGATATATATGTACATATTTTTATAGGTTCGTGAATCGATCCGTGACCAAGTCTTATTTCCGAGGGAGGAAATATCTGTGAAAGTGAGTTATAGTCCCACTTTTAAAAATCTAATATTTTTGGGATGAGAATACATGCAGGTTTTATAAATGATTTACAAAATAGACACAAGTACGTGAAACTACATTCTATGGTTGAATTATCGAAATCAAATATGCCCCTTTTTATTAAGTCTGGTAATCTAAAAATTAGGGAACAGACACCCTAATTGACGTGAATCCTAAAGATAGATCTATTGGGCCTAACAAACCCCATCCAAAGTACCGGATGCTTTAGTACTTTGAAATTTATATCATATCCGAAGGGTGTCCCGGAATGATGGGGATATTCTTATATATGCATCTTGTGAATGTCGGTTACCAGGTGTTCACCATATGAATGATTTTTATCTCTATGTATGGGATGTGTATTGAAATATGAAATCTTGTGGTCTATTGTTACGATTTGATATATATAGGTTAAACCTATAACTCACCAACATTTTGTTGACGTTTAAAGCATGTTTATTCTCGGGTGAATACTAAGAACTTCCGCTATTGCATACTAAAATAAGGACAAGATTTGGAGTCCATGTTTGTATGATATTGTGTAAAAACTGCATTCAAGAAACATATGTCGATGTAATATATTTCTATTGTAAACCATTATGTAATGGTCATGTGTAAACAGTATATTTTAGATTAGCATTATTTGGTAATCTACGTAATGCTTTTAAAACCTTTATTGATAAAATAAAGGTTATGGTTGTTTTAAAAATGAATGCAGTCTTTGAAAAACGTCTCATATAGAGGTCAAAACCTCGCAACGAAATCAATTAATATGGAACGTTTATAATCAATATGAGCTTTGATAAGAACTCAGATTAACCACAGCAAATTATGAAGTATAACAGCAGATTGTGAAGAACAATTCAATAATGAAATAATATTATGAAGAATAAGATTGATAAATGGATGATTGTTTATCAAGTGAAGATGAAATACACGATAAAATAATCAGAAAGATCAAAAGATCTTCTGCCTAAAATCAGTAGATCTCACCAGAGAATCTAGCTGCCCAAGCTCTCTAAGAGCAGATACTCAAACAAACACTAATTTTTCATGACTCCAATACAAAACCATGACTTCTATTTATACTTGT
Organism: Rutidosis leptorrhynchoides; assembly: GCF_046630445.1. Taxonomy (NCBI): domain Eukaryota; kingdom Viridiplantae; phylum Streptophyta; class Magnoliopsida; order Asterales; family Asteraceae; genus Rutidosis; species Rutidosis leptorrhynchoides. Next base: position 242,185,716 of record NC_092342.1, on the reverse strand, counting down.
TATCATCTCACATAAGTAACCCTAGACTAATTGGCTTCGGTTGGGCCTTGGTGGGCTGGAAGGTACATAATAGGCTGATCTCTATCAATACCGGCGTCATGAAGCAAAGGCTTGTCCTCAAGCCTAGAATTTGGATTGGTGATGAGAGCATTGTTCCATGTGTCTTCATCCGCTATTAGCCATTGGATTAGCTGTTGTGGTGTCTTGACGTCTCCCTTAGTGATGTTGCATATTGACCAACCTACCAAATATAGCACCACATTGACATTGCTAGTGAACCTCGAACCACCCTAATTCAAAAGTGAGTATCATTCAGTGTTGTAAATCTCCTTATTTCTCCCCGAGATCTCTCCGAGATCTCATTTTTGGAATGCAACCGAGATGAGATGTCCATCTTCCGAGTTTTCTCGGTCAACATGGTCAAAGTTGGTCTAAGCCACGATTTCTCGGATGTTCTTGCTTATTTATCAGATTTTTTTTTGTAAAATCTCGTAATTTCTATGATTTTCTCGCTCTTTTTTTCGGATTTTCTTGTAAAATCTCGTAAAAACACATATAAATATACATATATGTATTTATACATATATATTTTTATTAAAAAACTATAAAGTCAACGTAAGTCAACGCCCGAGATCTCCCCGAGATTATTCCGAGATGCCGAGATCCCCTCAAAAATGTCAAAACGAGATCTCCCCGAGATCCGAGTTCTCCAACCTTGGTATCATTGACAACAATCGGTCTCGAACACTTCTTATTACATACTCAGACATGTAAGCAATATTGTAATGTTGAACGATCTTGATTACAATCGATAATACTGCCAAACCAAATAAGATAGCACCGATACTCCCAAAAAATTCTTGTTTCCATTCACAAATGTTCAATGTCAAAAGCCTATTAAAAGATGGCACTCGAAGTTGTTTTTCAGTACGTAATGTAAAGTTATTTTCTTCACCGTGGTCGAGTGATTTTGCAGAGCTAGACCGATTCACAATGCCAGGGTCCCAAAAACGAATTACTTGAATCTGGCAATTAAAGACCACTTCGTTGAGTGGACCCAACTAATCAATTCTAGATAAGCAAACCAAGGGTTCAAAATCATATACAAGGGCAGAAGCTACTTTAGTTGATATGAAATTTTGAGATACGTAACTGTCAATAAGAAGTAGAGCCGGTATTACGTGTAATTCTCCCACCAATTTAATGGTTTTTAGGTTTGGTGGTAAATCAGAGGAAAGGTAGTAAACTTCTAAAGCCTTAGATTCACCTTCGATGATCTCATATTTTTCAGGTTCAATAAATCTAATCTCAGGCCTCTGAGGTTAATTGATAGAAATTAAATTAATTCTTGTGTACCCGGAATTGAAATCATGCTTGCATGGATCATCATCATCGACATCAAACATAACTGAAGAACCTTTAGTAGTAAGAATTCCATGGTGTTTTACGGCTTGACATTCCCCATCCATGGTGGCATCAGTTGAATCAATTGGTGGAGGTGTAACTTTCCAAAACTGCTTCGTTAAGTGTTGGCCTGGTTGAGGTGCCACAGGTGTATAGGGTTTGGTAAGTGTGGTGGATTGGACTTGGGTCTGATTTGTAGCTAGGGTATTATTAATAGGTCCAAAGTAATTAGACTTATCATAACTAGGTGGGCTTGAGTAAGGAGGCTTGTATTGTTGGGCTAGAGTAACTAGAATAAGGTTTAGTGGGCTTACCTATAGAGAGGGAGTTAGTGTAGGTTACAGGAGATGTAGCGATTGCAACATGACGACTAAATTTGATTGCCTGATCATAAGAAATAGGGTTCATAATTCTTAACCAATTTTTAATTTCTTCTTTAAGACCACTTACAAACATGCGTATCTTCTGTTCTTCAAATTGATTAGGGATGAGAGTCCACAGATCCTCGAATTTTTGTATGTACTCTTCAATGTCACCTGTTTGGTACAGGGACCTCAATGCTTCTCGAGGATCAATAACCAGTGGTGTGTTGTTATTTAGGTTGTTTGTGATCATCTGCTCAATCAATTTAGGTAATCCAATCAGAGTTTCTTTCATTGATAGAAGAATGGAGTTGAGATCTTGCATTTGAGTTGTTAATGATTCTATTTTTTTTTTTATCATGAGCATCAATTTGATATTGCAGATGGGTAATGATTCGTGAATCTGGATTCATTTTGATGAAGATGAAGGGTTTGAAGGGCAATGGAACCAATTGATAAGAACTCAAATTAACCACAACAAATTATGAAGTATAACAGCAGATTGTGAAGAACAATTCAATAATGAAATAATATTATGAAGAACAAGAATGATAAATGGATGATTGTTTATCAAGTGAAGATGAAATACACGATAAAATAATCAGAAAGATCAAAAGATCTTCTGCCTAAAATCAGTAGATCTCATCAGAGAATCTAGCTGCCCAAGCTCTCTAAGAGCAGATACCCAAACAAACACTAATTTTTCATGACTCCAATACAAAACCATGACTTCTATTTATACTTGTTATCATCTCACATAAGTAACCCTAGACTAATTGGGCTTCGGTTGGGCCTTGGTGGGCTGAAAGGTACATAATAGGCTGATCTCTATCAAGCTTCCAGGGCTGCAACCTAGTTGCCATGCCAACATAGAACTCATCTGTTCTCATCTAAAAGGACATAAGCTGCCATGTGCGCAACCATCAAGGACAAAGGTAACAGTAACTCAGTAGCATCAGTAGGCAATATCTCTATTAGTATCTAGAGATAATATATTCCTCACAATTGATCATCACAAAATGGACATCAATTAACAAAAACCTGTGATAACAATATAAAAAGTTTACCAAATTCCAGCAACTAACAGATATTTTTTCAGACATGCGATAATAACCGTGGCGTTATGCCTTTATGAAATATGTAAAGAAACTTACTGTTTAATGCATACTACGCCAACCACCAACAACCAACCACAACCATTGCAACCGATTCACAGCAAACCTAGATAGAAAAACCTGTGTAAATCAGTAAAAGGTCAAGAATGTAATAATTTAAGTAAGACCTCAAATGGTTTGGCATTTTGCTTGGCAATGATATATATTAGCTATTTACATTACATTGATAATACTAACATTACATAATTGATTGTTGTCATACTTGTAACTTTACACTGAAAATTCCATGCTTTATGCTATACTGATGTATACCCGATACACAATAAAATAGTAAGAGATATTTTGTAGCCCAAGTTACTTGTTCTTGTGGGTTGTTGGTGGTGTTTTTTCATTCCTTCCAATTCTTGGATTCCTTGGCTGGTGTCTCTACAATTGGTGTCATTAAGTACAATCACATACAATCATAATTTTCACTTAAACTTCACTTTGATCTTTTAATTGTAGCTGCAAGTTTAAGCCAATTATTATTCACAATCTTTATGTAAAATAAAAAAAATACAAATTACGTAACTACCTAAGTACCTAAACCTTAAATAATTATCTCTGTGAGACGTGTTGTATCCAAAAGCAAACTCCGGAGTACATGAGCCTAAAAAATTCATGACTACATATAAAAAAAAATCAACAGTGTAAGTGAAACAAACTACCTGTCTTTCATAGATTACTATTAAGCTTTTATAAGAACATAGAACTACCATTTTCTAACCAATAAGGCGTCTTCACATTCTACTTGAAAAACAAAATCAAGCCATCATGTACTTATTACAAACTGATTCCAAATAAGCAGAGGCGACTCCACCTTGTGGCTTATGGGGTCCATTGACCCCACTAAATTTTAATTTTTTTTTATAATTTACTAATAAAAATCAATAGGACACCACTAAATTTACGGATAGCACACCATATATTTTTAAAATCAACAGTTTTATTAAAGTAAACGGTAATATTTTGGAATTTTTTTACAAAGTAGCACTCAAATTATATAAGACACCATTGATTTTTGATCCTACAATCGCCACTACATACTGTTATGGCAACCAACAGAAAATGACCAACCAATTTAGGGCAAGCAAATAAACAATAGCTAAACAAAATCGTCATAAGTGTATGCACCCAGTACCTTGAATTTTTATGAATCGGAAAGTGAATGTCATCATCCTGTGAAAGATGCTTACAGATCGACTAACTGGAAATTCCAATATAGTTGTAAATTTATATCATATCATTGATCAACAACCAATATATCTTCGAAAGCATTACCTTCAACTCGTGTTTAAGAAAAGGATAATAGAAAAGTATGTTGAGAAGCAGTTGGATAGGAATAAGCTTTACGTTTTCTGATTCTTGTGTTCTCTTAAACGTATATCACCGACATTAATCGATTATGTTTCAATCAACTATAATTAATCAGATAAAGAGCCCTTAAATCAGGCAAAATTTTCACTCGATTCTGATGAATCAGTGAAAATGAACCGGTGTTGGAAGACATCCAAAGAAGAAACATAAAGCGTGCACCAAAACCTAACTTCTCAGGCATATCTCGAACCGATTCTAAGAAATCAGGGATAAATCGTACGAAACGCCATCAATTTCACATGAATCCAACGAATCTGTGAAGTAAAATATGTTAAAAAGATGAGTAGGTTAAAAGGATGAATCGCACCCACCACCCGTACCTCAGAAACAGATTCATTAGGTGAACTGAAACATTATAACAGTATACTCAAACAGTATAACAATGTACTTAGGATACTTAGGAGACTTTAGCCAATGGGATTTAAGGAAAAATTACGCAATTTAGTATATATAAAAATATATATAGTATAATATAATATAATAATGATAACTATAATTAAACGTGAATGCTGCCATGTTAGTATATAGTATAATTATAGTTGGTAGTTATTTACCTACCAAACATGAAACATGTATATCATCTTTTTTTTTTTCCTAGTATTTTTAAACCACAAATCGTAACTGTATTATGGTCAATGTCAGTATGTCACTGTTGTGGGGTTGAGAAGCTAACCAACACTTAAATTTGCGGTCACATTAACATACAATGTATTAGACAAAATTTGTCTTATATGCATTAATAGTATTATTAAATTTTCGCTTTTTACAGAACTAACCCCTTAACTTTCATTAAAATACAAATCAAACCTCCCCACTTTATATCTATATTCTAAATTATTATTTATTCCAGTACTAAAACCAAAAATACTGAATAATAACACCCACCACGTTTTACCGACTTGTACGATGCGCTCAAACAGTTGGACCCACAGGGGCCACTACTGTGCTACAGTGAATTTTTTTTTGGTCTCCAACGATAAAAGAAGCAACTTTCGTAAAAGAACCAACCCTTCAATGTTACCAAAAGATGTCGAAAAAAATTCTTTTTTACAAAAAAAATCAACTAACTTTTTTTTCTTTTTTTTTTCTTTTCTTCCTCAATGATAAAAGAGGCAGTTTTCATAAAAAGAACAACCCTTCAATGATGTCGAAAAACATTCTTTTTATATAAAATAGATCAACTAACTTTTTTTTAAAAAAAAAAAACCCGAACGCTAAAAGAAGCAACTTTCACAAAAGTAACAACCCTTCAATGTTAGATGTCGAAAAAAATTCTTTTTTACAAAATAGATCAAGATTTTTTTTTAACTCGCATTCAAAACGGAGCCCCCGACTCGAAACGAGGACTCCACAACTAGTTAACTATCTATTAGACAAAAATGATGAATAGTACCAGGGGTGTTTTCGTCTTTACACCTTTTTTTTCCTTTCTTTTAACTAACACCACAAACGCCCCCCACACTTTGTTCAAAAATTAAAATCGGCCCCCAAAACAGGGGGTTAAAGTGTCAAATCAAAATTTTCATAAAATATCTTAAATAAACTTCACTCAAATATTCAACGGGTCATATCTTCTCGCTCGCAACGAGTTAAATTTTTCCGACGCCATCGTTAAACTCGAAATAGTTTTACGAACACAATGTCACTAACTATACGCAAAATGGACACTTTTTAAAAAAAACGCTAAATATTTAGGGTACCTTTTATATACGTTGATTTTTCACTCGTAGACTCCGTAACTAAACACAATAAAATAAATTAAAAACCGAACCACCGGCGCGAAGCGAGGGTCCGATAACTAGTTATGACCAACTTACAACCACACAAGTATAAACACTAATACGAATTCGCAAAACGTATAAGGAAAAGTTAAAATAAGATTTTTAAACATCGAAATTTTTACATCATTGTGGTTGAGGTCACAATTAAGTTGATACCGAAGCAAGCCCTGTTTATATGAAAGGCCCGAGAAAACGTTGTCCATCGGTAGGCTTGTGTGATGATCCGAAAAATTTCGACTAATTTAAACCAATTCTCTTTAGGAATTAATATTATGTAAATATACATATATGTATGTATATATATATATATATATATATATATATATATATATTATAAGATGTACAAGTAAAAACGACTTTCCGACAGTAAAACATTAATTGCTACAGTAAAAATGACTTTGCTACAGTAAAACACTATTTGCTACAGTGAAACCGTATTTTGCTACAGTGCTACAGTGAAAACGACTTGAAGTAAAAACACTATTTGCTACAGTAAACACTATTTGCTACAGTAAACACTATTTGCTACAGTAAAACACTATTTGCTACAGTAAAACTATTTGATGTCGACGAACTAGCAAACAAAAAGGGAAAGGCGGCCATGCGATCGCATGGCAAAAACACTGAAAACTCATGCGATCGCATGAGCTACAGTAAATCGTAAAGTACTATAAATACGCAGTTTGTTCGACGATAAACTTCACAATATATTTTCTTATATAATATAAATTTTAATTTATAATTATAATTATAATTTTAATTTAAGTTAATAATAATAAAGTATATTCGAGGGTGTTTTAATTCGGGTTTCAAACCGCTTTAAGCTAAGGAAATATTGGGTATTGTTTGGGGTATTGTTCTTGAATCCAAGGCCAACCATACAGTCATCTACCGTCATTACGTCTACGCAATTTTCCTACAATATTGAGTCTCAATATTGAACTGTGAGTTTATAGTCTCCCTTTTTAAATACTTTAAATATTTTTGGGCTGAGAATACATGCAATTTATTTTAAACGCAATAAGACACAAGTACATACAAAATTCTACACTGAGTTAAACCGAAAATCCCTTAGCTTTGGTAACTAGTAGCTGCCAGTACATAGGATATGGACTGGTGGGCGCGAATAATTGTATATGGATCCATAGGGCTTGACATCCCCGTCCGAGCTAGAGCGCTAGCCTTTTAACGGACGTATGTTATTTGAGTTTAAGACACGTTGGTTTGCGTGTATTAAAACGAATGGGGTAATTATCACTATAGCGTTAAGTTTAGTTACCAGGGTGCTCTGTTACGTAGAATCTATTGATAAACTTTTGATGAAATCTTGTGGTCTATCTTTATACATGTTTATGACTCGAGCAATTAAACCTATAACTCACCAACATTCGTGTTGACTTTTTAGCATGTTTTATTCTCAGGTCCTTAGAATGCTTCCGCTGTGATGTGCTTGTTGCCTGCATGGAGTCTCTCATGCTTTGTACAAAGTTTATTGCATTCAAAATAAAACTGCGTTGTGTAATAAATAATTGGACTGTGATGTCAACCTGTAAATTAAAGACTTATGTATTTCGGGGTTTTGCTTATACCTAAGCACTCGCCCACATGTTTATAACTTTCTATGTTTAGAAAGTCACTTATTTTAATGAATGCAATATTTTATCAAAACGTATCATATAGAGGTCAAAACCTCACTGTGGAATCAATGATTAACGTGCCGCGTCAATAGCGATTTTGACGGGTCGTTACAGTTGGTATCAGAGCTTGAGGTCATAGGGAACCAGAAATTACATTAGTGTGTTTAACTGGTAATTGTTAGGATGCATTAGTGAGTCTGGACTATGACCATATCTGTTTTTACTGATTTTTGCTTATTATTTGGTCAAAAACATTATATGGGATATATTTATATGCTAACGTAATTGTTGTTTCAATTATGTGATAGATGACTTCCTCTAATCCTATCATTTTGTACGACTCGGAATCGGACACTGAATCTATTCTATCCACAACTGAAAAGGGCGTTCCAATACCTATTAAAGAAGAAATTGTGTTAGCCGGGGAATCTCAACTCCCGGTAAACCCAGAGGAGGTTCCAGCTCCACCCAGCTTTAGTTTTCCGGAGCCACAGTATCGTTGGCATGGACCCATGATCCCTGGAGTAAAAGAGGATCGTCCATTTCTAAACAAATATGGACATTGGTCCAGATATACCGCCGACGGGCGGGTTGTGCCGATTACGCCTGGCAGATTTCGGTTCATGACCACCGGTACATATTCTTGCAGTTCGTCATCATATTCTCCTACACATGACTTAGACAGTTCGTCATCAGACGAGATCAGTAAGGAGGAGGATTTCGCTAATGAAATAAAAGAGATCACTAAGGAGAAATTCCAACTTGCAATAGATAATAAAAACAACCACAATAATAAAAAGTCCTTAGTTATTAAAAAAGAACAGGACCATTCGATCCGTAACCACCCTTATTGTATTAAACCCACTGAGGCAACGGGTACCTCAAAACCCCAACTAAAAATAAAATACACTGCCAGAATGTCTGTCGGACCATGTGCACACAAACAATTGGCAGAGAGAACCAAATGGGAAGAAGTTTCTGATAGTTCTGAATGAACGACCTCGCAACCATAAATCTTCCATGCGCTATTTTATTGCTTATGTGTGCTACTCTATCTTGTTATGTAAAATAAGCATATGTAAAATATCAGTATTGTATGGTATTGTATTATTTTGGTTTATTAATAATAAATGCATGGAATGATTATTTGTATTATTACTACTTATTATTATTATTATTATTACATAATAATGTAGTAACTCGCTATAATTTTTTATAGTGGAATATTATTAGGATTTTAGTAGTTAATTCCTTGTACTAGCTATTATGTATGAACTTAACGGGTAGGTAATACCCTAGAAATAATTATAAAATGCTAATAAGAAGAAAAGACTTTTATAATAATTGGTTCATATTATTAATATGCTACGATTAACTATTGACAACTCATTTTACCTATAATATTCTATATGATTAAATTATATCTGTTGTGTTTATTGAAGAAACATGTCTCAAATGTCGGATGCTGAGTTTGAGCAACTAGTCGAGAAACGTGTGAATGAAAGAATTGCTGCAACCGAAGCAGCAAAAGCAACAACCGAAGCAGCAGCTAAAGCAGCAGCCATAAACACAAATTCACGAAACGGATGCTCATACAAAACTTTTCAAGGATGCAAACCACAGACGTTTAGTGGAACTGAGGGACCAGTCGGTCTAACCCGATGGTTTGAAAAGATGGAGTCCGTTTTCAAAATCAGTAATTGTGCGAATGGAGACAAGTCAAAGTATGCTTCGTGCACGTTGCAAGATGGTGCACTTACTTGGTGGAACAATTATGCTAAAGCAGAAGGAATAGATACGGCATATGATATCTCTTGGGAAGAACTGAAAAAGATGCTAATCGAGGAGTACTGTCCTCGAAACGAGATCAGAAAAATGGAATCGGAGTTACGTAATCTGAAGGTTATCGGCGCGAATCTCAATAACTATGAAAAGCGTTTCATGGAACTAGCCTTGTTGTGTCCCGAATTGGTGCCAAATGAGAAACGAAAGATAGAAATGTATATTGATGGTTTATCGATCAATATAAAAGGAAATGTTACATCGTCCAAACCAAATACGATGCAGGAAGCCATGACAATGGCACACCAACTCATGGACCAGATCACAGAGAGTTCGATTAAGGCACCAATTACCGAAGTCAAGACAACTGAAGGAAAGAGGAAATGGGAAGACTATAAGGGAAAAAGTACTCACCTGAAGAAACAAGAAACTTTTAAAGGTAAACAAGATGGGGCAACTGCAAGTCCAAACTATAAGGGACCTCATCCGTTCTGCAAAAGGTGTTACACACATCATGCAGGATATTGCCAAGTGGTCTGTGATAAGTGCAACAAGAAAGGACATGTGGCGAAAGATTGTTATGCCGCCGTTTCTGAAGTAAAGACAAAATTGACCGATGTCAAGAAATGTTATGGATGCGGGAAGTCTGGTCACTTTATAAATCAATGCCCTGATAAGGAGAAGAACAAAGAACCCGCACGTGGGAGGGCATTTAATGTTAGTGCCAGTAAAGCACGTGAGGATCCTAATCTTGTCACGGGTACGTTTACCGTTAATAATCAACTAGCTTCTATTATGTTTGATACGGGTGCTGATAGAAGTTATATGTGTAAAGACTTTAGTTTTAAACTAAAATGTGCATCATTACCTCTAGACGATAAATATACTATTGAATTAGCTAATGGTAAACTGATAAAAGCCGATAAAATTTGCCATGGTTGCGAAATGAATCTCGCTGGTGAAACCTTCAAAATTGATTTGATACCCGTAGAATTAGGAAGTTTTGATGTAATCGTTGGCATGGACTGGATGTCCAAAACAAGAGCGGAAGTTGTTTGCGCTGAGAAAGCAATCCGCATCCCTCGTAAGGATGAAACGTCATTAATGATTTATGGGGAGAAGAACAACTCAAAACTGAACTTTATCAGCTGCATGAAGGCCCAGAAACTTATAAGAAAAGGTTGTTATGCTATTCTGGCACACGTAAAGAAGATCGATACTGAAGAAAGAAGCATTGATGACATGCCGGTTGTAAGAGAATATCCCGGAGTATTTCCAAAAGAATTACCGGGGCTACCTCCACTCAGATGTGTAGAATTCCAGATTGATCTCATACCAGGAGCTGCACCTGTAGCCCGATCTCCATATAGACTTGCACCTTCAGAAATGCAAGAATTACAAGACCAGTTGCAAGAATTATCGGACCGTGGATTTATTCGTCCTAGTTTTTCACCTTGGGGTGCTCCTATTCTGTTCGTCAAGAAGAAGGATGGATCTATGAGAATGTGCATAGATTACAGAGAATTAAACAAATTAACGATCAAGAATCGGTACCCATTACCGAGGATTGATGATTTGTTTGATCAATTGCAAGGATCAAGTGTTTATTCTAAGATTGATCTACGCTCCGGATATCATCAACTGAGAGTGAAGGAAGAAGATGTTCCTAAAACCGCGTTCAGAACCCGTTACGGTCACTATGAGTTTCTAGTCATGCCTTTTGGATTAACTAATGCTCCAGCAGTATTCATGGATCTAATGAATCGCATCTGTAGACCGTATTTAGACAAATTTGTCATTGTTTTTATCGACGACATATTGATTTACTCGAAGAACAAGGAAGAACATGAGCAACACTTAAGACTGGTACTAGAGATACTCAAGAAAGAAGAATTGTACGCAAAATTTTCGAAGTGTGATTTCTGGTTACAAGAAGTACAATTTTTGGGCCATGTTGTCAGTAAACATGGAATTAAAGTTGACCCCGCCAAGATCGAAGCCATTAGTAAATGGGAAACCCCGAAGACTCCAACACAAATTCGCCAATTCTTAGGTCTTGCTGGTTACTACCGAAGATTCATTCAAGATTTCTCTAGAATCGCCAAACCCTTAACTGCATTGACTCAAAAGGGAAAGAAGTATGATTGGTCCACAGAACAGGAATCCTCATTCCAGTTATTAAAGAAGAAGTTAACGTCTGCACCCATTTTGTCATTACCGGAAGGAAATGATGATTTCGTGATCTATTGTGATGCTTCACGCCAAGGTTTAGGATGTGTATTAATGCAACGCACAAAAGTTATCGCATATGCCTCACGACAACTAAAAATTCATGAAAAGAACTATACGACACACGATTTGGAACTTGGAGCTGTAGTTTTTGCACTCAAAATATGGAGATACTATCTATATGGCACCAAGTGTACAGTGTACACCGACCATAAGAGTCTTCAGCATATTTTTGATCAAAAACAACTCAATATGAGACAACGTCGCTGGGTAGAGCTGTTAAACGATTACGATTGTGAAATCCGTTACCACCCCGGAAAGGCTAATGTTGTAGCTGATGCCCTAAGTCGAAAAGAAAGAGTAAAACCTCTTAGGGTCCGAGCTTTGAATATTACAATTCGTACCGATCTCACAAAGCAAATTCAAGCAGCACAGTTAGAAGCTTTAAAAGAAGAAAACGAAAAAGGCGAAATGAGCAAAGGGTTAGAAAAACAACTTGAAGTAAAAGCTGATGGAACCCTGTATTTTGCTGGTAGGATATGGGTACCAAAACATGGTAACCTAAGGCAACTAGTACTGGATGAAGCACACAAAACGAGGTACTCAATTCACCCAGGAAACGGGAAAATGTACCACGATCTCAAGAAGTTTTATTGGTGGCCTAATATGAAGACAGAAATTGCTACTTATGTAAGCAAATGTTTGACGTGTGCAAAGGTCAAAGCTGAGCACCAAAAGCCGTCAGGATTACTGCAACAACCGGAAATTCCGCAGTGGAAATGGGAAAGAATAACCATGGATTTCATTACGAAATTGCCAAGGACTACAAGTAGTCATGATACTATTTGGGTGATAGTTGATCGTCTAACTAAATCAGCTCACTTTCTACCAATAAAGGAGACAGACAGTATGGAGAAATTAGCACGCCTATATTTGAAGGAAGTAGTTTCCAGGCATGGTGTACCCATCTCTATCATATCTGATCGCGACACCCGATTCACATCACGTTTCTGGCAGTCATTACAAAAAGCATTGGGAACTCGATTAGATATGAGCACCGCTTATCACCCACAGACAGATGGTCAAAGTGAAAGAACAATACAAACATTGGAAGACATGTTACGGGCATGCGTGATTGACTTTGGAACCAGTTGGGATCGACACTTACCGTTGGCAGAATTTTCATACAATAACAGCTATCATACGAGCATCAACGCAGCGCCATTTGAAGCACTTTACGGTAGAAAGTGCAGATCTCCTATATGTTGGAGTGAAGTAGGAGAAAGACAACTTACTGGACCAGAAATTATTCACGAAACCACCGAAAAGATCATTCAAATACAACAGCGATTGAAAACGGCCATGAGTCGCCAAAAGAGTTATGCTGATGTAAGAAGAAAACCGCTAGAATTTCAAGTGGGCGACAAAGTCATGTTGAAAGTGTCACCCTGGAAAGGCGTTGTACGATTCGGTAAACGAGGAAAGCTAAGTCCTAGGTACGTAGGACCCTTTGAAATCACCGAAAGAATTGGAACAGTTGCTTATCGATTAAAGCTACCGCAAGAACTTAGTAGTGTTCACAACACATTTCACGTGTCAAATTTGAAGAAATGTTTAGCTGAAGAGGATGTCGTAATTCCTCTTGACGAAATACGAATCAATGATAAACTCCATTTTATCGAAGAACCTGTTGAAATCATGGACCGTGAGGTCAAACAATTAAAACAAAGCAAAATACCGATAGTTAGAGTTCGTTGGAACGCAAGACGAGGACCCGAGTTTACTTGGGAACGTGAAGATCAAATGAAGCAAAAGTATCCACATTTGTTCACTGATATCGCTCATGAAACAGGTACTACTCAAAATTTCGGGACGAAATTTTCTTTAACGGGGAGGTACTGTGATGACCCGAAAAATTTCGACTAATTTAAACCAATTCTCTTTAGGAATTAATATTATGTAAATATACATATATGTATGTATATATATATATATATATATATATATATATATATATATATATATATATATATATATATATATATATATTATAAGATGTACAAGTAAAAACGACTTTCCTACAGTAAAACATTAATTGCTACAGTAAAAATGACTTTGCTACAGTAAAACACTATTTGCTACAGTGAAACCGTATTTTGCTACAGTGCTACAGTGAAAACGACTTGAAGTAAAAACACTATTTGCTACAGTAAACACTATTTGCTACAGTAAACACTATTTGCTACAGTAAAACACTATTTGCTACAGTAAACCTATTTGATGTCGACGAACTAGCAAACAAAACGGGAAAGGCGGCCATGCGATCGCATGGCAAAAACACTGAAAACTCATGCGATCGCATGAGCTACAGTAAATCGTAAAGTACTATAAATACGCAGTTTGTTCGACGATAAACTTCACAATATATTTTCTTATATAATATAAATTTTAATTTATAATTATAATTATAATTTTAATTTAAGTTAATAATAATAAAGTATATTCGAGGGTGTTTTAATTCGGGTTTCAAACCGCTTTAAGCTAAGGAAATATTGGGTATTGTTTGGGGTATTGTTCTTGAATCCAAGGCCAACCATACAGTCATCTACCGTCATTACGTCTACGCAATTTTCCTACAATATTGAGTCTCAATATTGAACTGTGAGTTTATAGTCTCCCTTTTTAAATACTTTAAATATTTTTGGGCTGAGAATACATGCAATTTATTTTAAACGCAATAAGACACAAGTACATACAAAATTCTACACTGAGTTAAACCGAAAATCCCTTAGCTTTGGTAACTAGTAGCTGCCAGTACATAGGATATGGACTGGTGGGCGCGAATAATTGTATATGGATCCATAGGGCTTGACATCCCCGTCCGAGCTAGAGCGCTAGCCTTTTAACGGACGTATGTTATTTGAGTTTAAGACACGTTGGTTTGCGTGTATTAAAACGAATGGGGTAATTATCACTATAGCGTTAAGTTTAGTTACCAGGGTGCTCTGTTACGTAGAATCTATTGATAAACTTTTGATGAAATCTTGTGGTCTATCTTTATACATGTTTATGACTCGAGCAATTAAACCTATAACTCACCAACATTCGTGTTGACTTTTTAGCATGTTTTATTCTCAGGTCCTTAGAATGCTTCCGCTGTGATGTGCTTGTTGCCTGCATGGAGTCTCTCATGCTTTGTACAAAGTTTATTGCATTCAAAATAAAACTGCGTTGTGTAATAAATAATTGGACTGTGATGTCAACCTGTAAATTAAAGACTTATGTATTTCGGGGTTTTGCTTATACCTAAGCACTCGCCCACATGTTTATAACTTTCTATGTTTAGAAAGTCACTTATTTTAATGAATGCAATATTTTATCAAAACGTATCATATAGAGGTCAAAACCTCACTGTGGAATCAATGATTAACGTGCCGCGTCAATAGCGATTTTGACGGGTCGTTACAGCTTGTGAAGATCACTTTTACCTACACTTGCATAAGGTATCACGTTGAACGCTTTTAGGTAGGGTGTATATCGGTTCGATTTTTTGTTTTCTCAATTTATTCAGTTTTGTATATTTTGTTCGATTTCCGTTTTCTCAATTTATTCAGTTCGATTCGATTTTCGTATATAGGGTTATAAATGTTTCATAAACATTTTTTGTTTTTGAATAACAATTTAAATGATATTAGTATATTTGATGTTTTGATGATAAAAACTCATTTACTAAAAGTAAAATATAAGATATAAGATCATTTGTTACGTGCTCGTTCTGGCGCGTTGGCGGTCTAATGTGGCGCTACACAACATCCATTACACGGCGTTGTGGAGAGCCGTTGGGCGAGATTCCAACGGACTGAACAACGACTGATTGATGTCGAAGGACAGGTCAAAAATGAACCTAATTACTCTACTTTAGATAGTGCAAGCAGGATTCATTCCACGGGAAATAGTGGTTAAAAGCAAGCAATTCTCTCAGGAGTTTGGTTTTGTGATTAACTAAACAATTACTAATTCTAAATATTATCTAAAGACTTAATGATTCAAGAGCAATGATCAATTACATAACTAAAGTAAAGAGTTGTAAACAATGATTTAAAGGGCCTTTATTCCTTCACAATCCCAATTATGTATGCATTCATTCAAACAAGTCTTGTGTTCACTAATATTGATTAAATCTCATTGACAATAATTCTTAAGCTTATTAATCACAATTATCTTAGGCTTGAGCTATGTAATCTAGACACTTTGTCTTTCTCCTTAATCTAATCAACACTAAGTTGGATCAAGCACACAATGTAAATTAGTATAACTCAACTTGCAATAATCAACAACCAATCAAATTTGCATTAATCAATATCCAATTGGTTCATAAAATCATAAAAACAAACGACTTAAGTCTTACAAAATCATAAACCACACAATAATTTGAATGAAACAAATACATGCACTAATTGTTCATGGAAGAAATAAAGAGAAAGAAACTAGCCACTCATGATGATGATGATGATGATGATGATGATGATGATGAAAAACTTAATCTTTTGATGAAAAAGCTTGAAGAACACCACTTGAATCCTTGAACTTTGATGATGAATGATGATGTTGTTGGTGTTTTTGCCTTCAAAATATGTCGAGAATGGTCTCTAATTCGTGGATTAGGGTTCGTTATTTATAAATATCATGTATCTTGTCCCCGAAGCAAAAATCCCCTCAAATTCGGCCTCAAAAGATATCCAGAAATTTGCCCAGCCGCAATTTGCACCCGATGGCCGCAAGGCCTGACCGCAAAAATGGGCGCAAAAAGGCGCCAGAATTGACTCCGTCAGCATCCAAAATCCACCAGCCAGCCGCAAATTGCGCCTGGACCCATTTTTCTTCTTTTTTTCTCGTTTAAACCCTGTTTTTTCTCATACTTGTCTCGAATCATCACTTGTTATAAAAACCTCATAAACTAGCATTTTAAACTTCAAATATTCAAGTAAACTTCAATTCTTAATAACAATATTGATCGGCATTTATGACCCAATTAACGACACTTTTGTACACATGACGACATCTGATTGGTCCGTTGAATACTGACTGTTGGGAGAATTCAAATTTAAAAAAAATAATAATAATACTAAATTTCAATTACTCCATCCGTCTCATATTAATTTTCACCAGACAAAAAATACACAGTTTAGAATTATCATTATTACATGGTAATTTATTTATGTATTTAATAGTTCTACTCCCTACTTTTTACCTGCCATTTTGTTTTACATACATACATTAGAAGTATAAATGAACTTTACCTTTTTATTCTTATCTACGTATATAAATGAACAAATAATTGAAATATAAATTTCAACTCATTCCAACACTACCAAATCAGCATAATTCCCCCCACAGCTGCACATCACCTACAGCACTACCCACCCACAACTCCCTTTACCATAATAAATTGTATAAGAGCAATAATCACTCTTTTATGCCTATTCTAAAATGAAGCTTATTTCTAATTTTTTCTTAAATTGCACAAGATAGAAGATACACGCCCATTTATTTGTTCGTGGTGAGTTTTTAATCATTGTGTAATTTATTTGGTTATAGGATTCAACTTTTTAAAGAGTTAAACTTATCAAATGTACAAGAATATATATAATGCATCACAAAGATTAACAAACCAAATGTAACAATAACAAATTAACAATAAACACATGCAATAAAGATGCGTTTATGGCAGATTGAGTCGTAAATTCCTAAATTCGTCCACTCTCATAAATATGCAATTAAACGTGTTTGATCCAGTGGCTAACACATATTTTTCGCTTACTGCTTCTCTGACCATAAAAAGACAAACGATCAAAGTTCGCTCTAACAAAGGAGATATTAAGTTATTAGAACCTTTTTATTGTATATTTTACAGCCCACCATCAGTATTGGTGTATAAGTTTCTTGTACGCATCCTTATTCTCAGAGTAGTGTTTAATTTCCGCCTGTAGAATACAAAAACATATGTGCTCAAGATCAACTACTGCATTTTGCTGGTCACAATTACTAGGAATATAACATTAGATGTTTGAGATTATATATATGTATGTACCTTGCGAACCCCTTTTATAGCAACCATCAGTTTCTCTCCTAATAACGTATCGAAAACAGTATCTTTTGATAGTGCTTCTACTGATTCTGCAAGGGAGACTGGTAATCTTTGGAGTTTGCCACGTAGGCTATCAGGATTGTCATCTGTTTGCATAGAGACAACATTTGATGTCAGCCAACTGGAAATAGGTCAAACTATTTGGGTTGTATTTCGATTAATAATGGCAAATAGATCAAAGGTTGGGTTGAGTTGGTTCAAAACGGGTCATGGGTTAATCAGGTCAGATTTTTTAAATGGGTCAAAATGGTCTGGTCTAAATGGGTCGGTCGGGTTGGGTCGATATCTGCTTCTCAAAGTTTCTTAAAGTCATAAAACCTCAAGATAATAATAATTTTAAAGTCTCGTAGACCCGTTAAGACCCATTACGGACCCGTTGGACCGAATAGATATTTGTTAGGCTTCATATAGGTCTAAATTGGACCCATCTTCAACTTGTATATGGACCTAATTGATTAAATACCTAACCCAATGGACCCATTTTTCAAGCTATGGGTCTCAATTGCTGGGTATACCTGGTATATAAAATGAAAACTAGCCGAGTCTGTTTAAACCAAGTGAGTTTAAAATAAGTGTTGAGTGTTACCAATAGGATCAGGGAGAACAAGATGTCTGCGTAGACCATCAATTCCGGAAGCAATGATAGCGGCAAGGGCCAGATACGGATTAGCACATCCATCAAATGCTTTAATTTCAAAGTTGCTGACTAGGCCATCTTGAACGCCAGGTGGACAAGCAGTTCTTATAGGAGCCTCTCTGTTTTCTTTACCCCAACAAAGGTATGCTCCACTCCATGTATTTGGTTGTATACGATCATAACTACGCATCCATTTAAGGATGGTGATTAGAAATTAGTATGAGTTACATATAACCATATAGTGAAAAGTGTAAATTATAGTTACCTGTTTGGGATGGGAGCTGTAAAAGCTAAAAGTGACGGAAGATGGTGTAGAACACCTGCCATGAACTCTTCCCCAATTTTCGACATTCCGTGGCGTGATGACCCGACAGATGCCGCAAACACATTTTGGCCATTTTGGGACAAACTAATATGCACATGTAAACCCGACCCGATGTCATCTAATGCAAACCTGATTAATAACACCAAATATAATATGCATTCAGAAGGAGAAATCATTTGCAAATGAGATTCTAGGTCAACCCAACACAACCTGACCGTTCTGAAATGTATTAAATATGTGCCATTTCAACCCACCCGTTTTGACCAGCTACCCAACACGGCCCATCTTGACACATGTAGTAGTAGCAACTAGCAAGTGATGTGCTCCATCACACAGTACTTACTTTGGCATAAAAGTGGCTAGCAATCCATGTTTCCTTGCAACGGATCTAATAACTTCACGCGCATATATCAAGTTATTTGCAGCATCAAAACAACTTGTGTAACGCAATGCAATTTCAAACTGACCATTCCCAGCCTCTGCATGTAGCTGAGCTAGCAAAAAATCAAACATCAACCATATTTTAAAGAAATAATGCCTTGCAAATCATGATTTCAGCCACTCACAAAAGAACATTTTAGGTGTACATAAATTTATTTGCATTAAGAACAGATAATTATAATATCTAATACTTGTGAGAAGATATGTGGCTTCCGTGCATCAATATTCAATTCTAAATACAAATAAAATAAGCAGGCAACGTAAATTCCCATGTTACCTGTTCTACATCAATATTCAAAGACTGTAATGAGTTAATAACTTCATGCAATATAGGTGAAGCAGCATCATATGCAGATGATGAGCAGTAACGTGATGTGTCAAATGGGACCCACTGTTCTTGACCTTCCCTGTATAGGTATTTAACAAAATAAGAAGTCATTAAATGTAGATTTGAACTCAAAATACAAACTTGCCTTTCAAAAAAAAAAGTAAAAAATAATACCTTGGCTGACTCTTTAATAGATAAAATTCATTTTCAAATCCAGCATTCATCGTCTGAAATAAAAGGCATTCAAGTTAATATCTTATTTGCTTATGGAGGTTAACATGAGTTTAACATTGAATTGTACACATGATACCACTTAGTCAAATCCCTTCTCTTAACCGATTTGACCCGTGAGAGATACAATATAGCCCAAAATAACCCACTGACAGGTAAATGGGTCAAATGTGCCACCTCTAATATTCAATATGAATATGTCCAGAATGCAATTCATATTGTGTAAACAATGAAAGAAGAACGAACAAAAAAAAACACCTTGTGTAACTAGAGTTATGGCATAACACAAATTACCACATCTGATTTAAAGAATATAATAAAATAATAATATGCAACTATACCAAGTTGAATTCCTGTTTCAGAACTTTAGAAACTCTTCTAAGTGTTTCTCTCGGGCAATACTCCCACGGTTGACCCGGTTTTAAGTGCATGTCAGCAAGAACCATCTCTTCGTTCATCACCCTGTACGTAGACGATTATATTCTATTAAAAAACAGGTTGGTACAATTTTGCAAAAAAGGATATATACACAAAATGTCATAAAGCCAGTGAAAATTCTTGGCTGGAAGGGAAAAATGCCCGAAAAATTTAACACACAAAAGAAAAGTCAACATTCTGCATATAGGGACAATTTGCATAAACGTCAAATTTCGCAAATATAATAAAATAAAGTCACCTAAAAATAAAAATTGCAAACAGAGTCAAATTTCATAAAAAGGATATAAAAAATCAACCAATTGTAAAATTTGGCAGAAAATAGTCAAACTTACCTGGAAAAAAAGTTAAACTTCACAAAAAATGACAAGTCTTTAAAAAACCAATGAAACTCGGTGTATTTTGTTATAACGAAATTCTTGAATGGTGTGTTGTGTAATATCCTTTTGAAGTGTTAATAAACAAATAATTGCCCCATCAAAAATAGTAGTAAGGAATATGAACTTAAATACTACTCCCTGTCCCATCTTGATAGTATGGTATTTCTTTCCGGGCTGTCCCAATTTAATAGTCTATATTCGATAGAAATAATAAGGTAGATTTTCTTTATGCCCTTAACTTTTGCATATAAGACAAAAAGATAGGTAAAAAGTAAGGGGTAAAACTGTAAAGTAAAGAAAAAAATATAGTGTAATGATTAGATTTCTTAAACTGTGTGTTTTTTGTCACGGAGGGAGTATATTTTATTCTAGTGTAATCGTATTCAAAACAAAATAATAATACCATGGGATTTTGCATCTGGTTGATAAATCAGGTATGAGTCTGATCTCACCGGTCCCAGTCAGATTGGTCTCGTCAGCTGGACCATCCATCGCTGAACTCATCCCCATACAGGCACACGTTAAACCTAACCCACTTTCCTTCACAGTATTATTGAACCGTTTTTGTGGGACCACCTGAGAGTAAATGTATACAAACTCAAAAACTTCAACATCACATACAGCCAAATAAATAAAACAGAGTTTGTGAACGAAAAACTACTTACGCGGCATCTATGTTGTCCAGAAGCATCGACCCATAAAACACGAACAAGTACAGTATCTTGTTGGGTAAAGTTTAACTCTTTTATCACGTGATTATCAAACTTTGATAACGTACTAGATACATGTGTAGATGTAACAGTGCTATCGATTTTGTATAACGCTTTTGCATTTTCTGCAAAGATGTCGTTAACAGCTTCAAGAGCTTCGGGAATTGTTAAATCACCCTCGTTACACGCATCACGTAAAACGGAAAATACAACTTCCCGTGCTCTCTTAGCACCTGCCAAAGTTTATATTTATATTTAGTATTTATAATAGTATTATAAGTACAAAATGGTAGTAATAATATAATACATAGATATAGGGATACAGAAATATGTAGGGTTAAAGCCACAAATTGGCTATAAACTTTCTCAAATGTCCCAATGTCGCCCATATACCCATTTGCGTCCCACTGTCGTCTACAAACTTTCATAAAATGTACCGATGTCGCCCACTATACTTTTTTTACCTGTAACGAAAACAATTGATGACGTGACTTCTAAGTAGTCATGACATGTCGGTGATACATCGGAACAGAAACTGAAAGTATATGGGCGACATCGGAACACAACTGAAAGTATATGGGAGACATCGGGACATATAAAATGAAAAAAAAAAAAGTTAAATAATTAACTTTACCGGTTCAACAGGTAACCGGTAACGAAATGTTGATATTGGTACATTTTTTGAAAGTTTGTAGACGACAGTGGGACACAAATGAGTATATGGGCAACATCGGGACATTTGAGAAAGTATATAGCCAATTTGTGGCTTTAACCCAAATATGTACGTACATGTATTAAATTTGGCACATCCTATATGCATATGTATGTACAAGTCATGCAGGATAAACATATATTTTCTGGTTTCACAAACCTAAGTAAAACGCTTCAGGAAATCCAACTGCATCAGTGCTAAACATCACCTGCGTGTGCGTACAATGTCCAAATTACAAATGAGCTTAATATACTCTTACAATACACACAAACTATACAAACAATAAACAAGATTAGGGATAATATCATGCCAACAGAATAAACTAATTTAAGAAAAATCTTTGTTAATGAGTCACCTTTTTTAGTGGTGCGAGCTCCAAAAGTTGTTTGAATGATGATGTCATGCCATGGACACTGAGTTTTGGAATAGCAAGACCAAAATCAAGGTACACCTATATAGTTTTAGCATCAGCATAAGAATTATTAAGTTGCCCTTTCAAGTCTCAAAATTTTACCTGTTGATAAACAGATGCCAAATATGATGCTTCCCTTGAAAAAGGGTAGGATGCATGTAAAAGAACAATTTTACAGTCTAAGAATCTTTCGTCTTCAAGTACGTTACGAAGATGAAGGGGATTAGCATGCCGTAAATCCAAATCTTTGTCTCCAAAGCTAGTAATATACCAATACATGTTATTTAATAAGCAATTATCAATGTGGTATTTGGATTTGAATAATTGCTTATAGACATTGTAACTCAATAATTTGATTTTACCCTGTATGTATCTGCATGGGCCAGTCGTAACGCATAGCCAACTCCAAACTCCGAATGAATATATAATCGATGAGGTTTTTGTTTGAAATTCGAACAGGATATCCCCCTGAAAATAGAAATGGTCAGATAACAATCTTGCTACAAATTTGAGGTGGCAAAATGAGCGGGTCCAGTTAGTGGATCAAAACATGTACTAGCTTTTTGTTCATTTGCCAAAACACCTTTACTCCATAACTTGTAATTTGCTTTTTAAAAGTTATTGTAATTTAGCAAATATGGTTAAATACCTGCTAGCGTATTAGCTTCTTTTCTTTTTCATTACACACATTTAAATATTAAGCGGATCAACTCATTCATAAGTAAATGGGTAGCAATTGCCACCTCTGTTGCTTATAGTATAACAAATTACAGTAAAACTCACCAAGCAGAACTTCATCAAGACCCTTTGCTGCCTCTTCATCGGTGACATGCGTATTAATATCAAGGCCACTGCGATATGCAGCTATGCTTTTTAAACCAACCACTTTAGAGACATCTGTAGGACCCGCCTTAACAGAAAATGTTACAACACAATGATAAGGAACCCAACATACTAAACTGTTACCTTTATATCAACATGAAGCTAAACTGCAATTTTTTTAGTTTTTTGGAAAGAACATAAAAGGATATGACTTCAATCTGTCTAAGAATACTTCAGTAAATCCTTCTAGTGTCAAACACCTCCCAAATTTTATTCCCTGATTTTTAGTAACAAATAATAATAAGAAAACTTTATTAGGGTAACTTTTGAGAGAGTATAAAGAAACTAAGAAAACAGGGGAAAATAGATTTTTTACTTCATCGAGAATTTGCTCTGCTAGACGCTCAATTCTTAATATTCTACCAACAAATGGCACATAATTACTATGTTTCTCGGTGTCAATTATCTTGTCTAACATTAACCCATCATCGATTAGTACACTCGATATTCGTGCACCTTTGAAGCACATTTTACTGATTTCTTCAATTCCAGACGAACTTCTATGTTCTTGAATTCCTTGAAGAGATAATTCAGAGCCGTATAAGTCAGCAATATCCCTTAGGCTTCTCTGTAACAAGTATTTATATCAATCCATGTTAGAGTGGCAATTTCAACCAATTCATATGGTAACGGGTCAACAACTTGGGTCAGAAGTAGCTAAATATATTTTCAGATATTCATGAAGTCCCAAATAGCTTTTGTTACATACTTACATCTAAGATTTAACTAGTATTCAATTACTTACTGTACCAAATGAGCATACTATAATCACCAATTCACCATCATGAATAATCCATGGGGAAGAAAAACAACATGATGTTGGAAAAGTTGTTTTTTAAAAGCATTTTCCCCAAACTTTGGACCTAAATAAATATATGTAAAAATAATACTTACAAGTGATATTTTATTAACTGGCGTAGCTTATGATAAAAGCTTCATATAATGTTATATGATGAACCAAAGTTATGTTGTGATAAATGAGATATAATGCCTTCAAAGTAAGGTGGTTGATGCTGGAATTAAAGGGAAAATGGGTCTGTTTTGGGTCTGGTTTTGTACTTGGCTCATGAATGTGTTTTGACTTTTGACCCGTAACCAATCAGGCTAAGTGGGTTTTTTCTGACACACCAGATTGACCCAACCTTCTAGTTCATCATCAGTTAGTTTCGGAGATGATAAAGAGTCTCCATATGATGTTAATTAATAAGTCATTTTAATAAACTTAATCATAAGTTATGGATGTGCTGTTAAATACCTAGCACATCCATCATTGAAGATCAACTGCTACAACCATAAAAATCTCAGCACACACACACACACATTTTCAGGCAAGTTTCAACTCCGGCTATAGAACTTTAGGCCGTCGTCGTACCCTGGAAACAAACTTGTATATGATTTAAGGAATTGCGTTAAACGCAAGCTCCAGCCAATCTTATTACTGCAATTACCTTACTGTTTGTTTATGTTTCTTGATATGAGATCTCTAATAAATTCAATTTGTGTTATAAATTTTTTTATGGTACCGGTCCCCACACATACCACAATCTAACTTTCACATTTGTAACAAATATTACATTGTGCTGAGATTTTGCTAGTTTTTTTTTTTTTTTTTTTTTGCTAGTGTTATTGTAACAATGTCCAAGACATTAAAGTTTTACCAAGTTTTAAAAAGAATAAACCGACATGTAAATGGGTTAGCCTGAGGGGCGATTCTACTTTATAATTAGTGCGATCATAGACACCACTAGTTTGAAAATTTTTATTACAGAGTACTCTTCAAATTGGACCAAACATCCGAAACCTCATATATTTTGTGAGTTTCTTTAGGTAAATAACAACCGTAATCTTTAAATTGTATATCTTTAAATTGTATAGAACACTGCTACTTTTGACTACAGAACCTCGTATATTTTTAGAATTTATGGTTTGTTTAATAAAAAATACCAAGTATAATTCAATAATTAGTATTGGAAAGAAATTGGGACTCATTGGCCCACTGGTTGGCCTGACCCCACATGTACAGTTTTGAGTTACCAGATTTGACCGAACCATTTTGACAACTCTCTCGACCCACAGATTAATAAGTTCAAAATTATAGAAAAATTTAAATTTCAACAGCATAAAATAAGTATAAAAAATAACAATTTATTAGTTTGCCTAGGCTAAAGTAATTGCTCATCACTTCACTCTTCAGAATATATGATCTTCATTTAGAGTAAGCCTAAACGGGCCACTTCACATAAAAACTGCTCCTGGATTCTCACTAACTTTGATGACCAGTTCTTTTAGTGATAGGTATATTCAAATTATATGCCGTTTACCAAATATTAAACAAATTTAGTCTTTTATTGACTTTTGAGTGCCAACAAAAGCAAAAAAATAAAAAATAAGAACACGAGTAAAAACTTAAAACTTGTTGAGAAATTAAAATTAAAAAAAAGAAAAAAAAGAAGGGACCTTGAAGTTAAGGGTGGATGTAACATGAGATAACGCCTTCCCAGAAGCTTCAGAGAAACAAGACAGAAATGGAAGTGAAGAATCAAGTGCAACCAGGTTATGAGCATGAACATCAACTAACTCCACCCTCTCAACCGCTTTTTTCAGCTGCTCATATTTCTCATCTCCCATTTTTAATTTTCTTCAAATCAAACAAAAATCAAGCTGATTTGTGTGTGTTTCTGTTTTTGTTTGTGTATAAAAAAATGGATATAAGACAGCAACTGGTTCTTAAATAGGTCAGCAAAAGTGGCGGATCATGTTACCAAAAATCATCTCGGGTGATTTTGTCTTAAAATAAAATATTTAGGCCCGTTTGTTTTTGGACTCGATAATAATTACATGGGTCATTTTACGAGTGGTATAAACTAGTTGTGGAACCTCGCTTCGCGCCGGGGCTCCGTTTTAAATGCGAGTTAAAAAAAAAAGTCTTGATCTATTTTGTAAAAAAGAATTTTTTTCGACATCTAACATTGAAGGGTTGTTCCTTTTGTGAAAGTTGCTTCTTATAGCGTTCGTTTTTTTTAGTTAGTTGATCTATTTTGTAAAAAAAATATTTTTCGACATCTTTTGGTAACATTGAAGGGTTGTTCATTTTATGAAAGTTGCCTCTTTTATCGTTGAGGAAGAAAAGAGAGAAAAATAAAAAAAAAATAATAATAAAAAAAAGTTAGTTGATTTTTTTGTAAAAAAGAATTTTTTTCGACATCTTTTGGTAACATTGAAATGTTGGTTCTTTTACGAAAGTTGCTTATTTTATCGTTGGGGACAAAAAAAAGGTGAAATGACGAAAATACCTCTTGTTACTATTGGTGAATAGTGAAACAGTGTTTTGTCTATTAGTATATATAGAAATTATGAATTTGATTTGAGTTCTAATTGTCGTAGGTTCGAATATAGGGGTAGATTGTCTCAAAAATTTTGTTATGGAGAATAAAGGTGTATGTTCCAAGCCACTCAGTTTAATCCAAAACACACCAAATACCCAACACGTGTGTAGGTGACTAATGAGAGTATTCGATGTCGAAATAGCCGTTTAGCAAAAACACTTTATATAATACTATGTATGTGCCATCACAAAGTGTTCACATTACTATTTTGAAATGTTCATTCCAAGAGTGTACTTTGTATTTCAATCAATCGTAAGTATCATAAGAGGTTATCATGGTGAGAAAAGATTTCTAATCATTAGAGAATGAAGTTAGAGAGATTTTCTAAAACTGTATACTAAAAGTAAGTAGACACTTGTATTGAGACGAATGCAGTATTAAACTAAAAAAATTATAGTTTGTTTTTCTCTCTCTTGTAACTCTCGCCTTTCGGTTTGTTGGTTGTTTTGCTTGTTTTCCGTTTTGTTATTTGTTTTGCTCGCTCTTCGGTTGTTGTATTAGTTTGTGTTTTGTGTGGAGCCTATATTGGTTTGTTTGCTTGTATTTTCTTTGTTGGTTGGCTCAGTTGGGTTGGTATTTTCGAGCTTGTTTTAATCCATATCTTGTGTATGGTTAGTATGGTTAACCTTCATTGTTGGGATGAAATGCTTTGATTAATATTTGTGTTTTTCGTGCGCGTAATCTCTATTATTAAAACAATGATAAGTCATCGAGCGAAACCATTTCCCGCTAGAATGAGCGGACCATTTATTCACTAGTTTATAACTTATTCATGACATATATTAGTCTTACCCTCCTAATAACAGGAAATCCTGATTACCACCATTGATCCAAAAACATAGGGCCATTTGGGTGCAAACCAATGTATCACATTTTATAGGGAACTCCATATATTACCAAATGGTTCTAGAGTATTATGGACTCTTGGACTTATGTGTAAGACATGTTATTTGAGCTATCGATCCAACAAGTGGTATCAGAGAAAGGCTATAGCCCGGATGTGATATAATTCGCGAGATTCTTCGAGATCGAAATATGAAGCTTGAGCTAGGCCCATTTAATAAACAAGCTTCCAAATATGTTCAAGTTCAGACTCAAGCTAGTTTAGGCTATGTTCAAATCGAACTTTAATGAGTCAAGCTGGAACAGCTCGTGAATGCTCGTCTCATTTAAATCATATGATGATCCACCTAATTTAATAATCTCAAGATAAGAAATATGCAAATTAAGAAAGATTATTTTTATACAATAATATACTATACTTATTGTTTATCTTACAACTTTATTCCTTATTTTATCTATTTTTGTTTTATAGACATACAATAACAATATAAATAAACTTTATCTAATTACTTTTATCTATTTATTAATATAGGATATTAACCTGAAAGTATTTAAAATAAAATATTAGGTTACTAATTGGTGAGAGAGTAAATATATTCGCAATCAACTATATATATGATCTCAACTTAATATTCTTTTTTTTGAAAGGCCAACAGTGTATTATAAATATGAAACAGAGTATGTACAAAGTATGGTTTACAAAGAGATCACGCAATAATATCTCTACTCACACAAAATCTATGTACATGTATTACAAAGACTCAAGTAGCCATCAACTATCCTAAATCAGCCTGGATCTCGATTGTTGGTGAGCGGAGAACCTAAATTGGTTGGATTTAGTAGCCATTGTAACCAATCAAATGATTTATTCCTCGAACGATTAGTGATCCACTCGAAAGCTTTATGTTAGATTTCGCTTACCACCTTAGATGGTGCCCATGGGTCGTTCCTAAATACCTTTTGGTTTCTATTTCTTCAGATGTAGTAACCCGTAACCCATTCGACACCCTGCCAAATTTTCTTATCTTCGCCCAAAATATTACCCCGACCCGAACCCGAAAAAAAGCTGAGTATGTTCTCATCCCTATGTGGGATAGATCCCCACTAACTATAAATAGATTTCCAAATATCCTTCGCCACTTTGCATGAAATAATAGCATGGTCTACGGTCTCGATGAAGTCGTTACACATGGGACATAAAACTGTGTCAAGATCTATCCCACATTTGTCCAGTTATGCTCTAACCGGTAATCTTCCACGTACAATTCGCCATACAAAAATGTTGATCTTTCTTGGAATGAAATTGTTCCTCATCGTTTCCTGTGATTGTCCCAATCTCTGAATTGTTAAAGCATCGATTTTGGTGGACACTAACTTAGAATTGTATATAGCGCTGTTATCCAGTATCCACTTCCAATCTGAAGGACCTTCACTAAGAGTAATGTTACTGATGATCAATGTCTTGAGTTGATTCAGCTCTCCTAGTACTCGACCCGTTACTTCTCTTGTCCAGTTCCACGTAAACAGCCTTGATCCATTAGAGTCATGAATTCTTTCTTTCACATAAGCTTCCTGGTTGTTTTCTAATCTGAATAATCGAGGGAACCTGTCTTTCAAGCAAATGTCTCCAATCCAAATGTCTTTCCAAAAGAGAGTGTCTCGGCCATCACCTATCTTTTTCTCAAAAAAAGAGTTAATATCCATACCGATTTTGAGCATGTCAATACCAATATGGATAATATTACTCCATACCGAGTTACGAGTAATAGATAAATCAGAAGTAAATTGCCCAAGCCCCCCATCCCGCCCATATATGCTTTTAATAACACTGACCCATAGTGAATTGGGTTCCTTGCGGAACCGCCACTGTAAAGACCAGTCCTAATCCATCTGTACGAATACATTACATTTGGTTACATCACGAGGTACTTGACCTCTATATGATACATCTTACAAACATTGCATTCGTTTTTAAAAGACAAACTTTCATTTCATCGAAAGTTGACGGCATGCATACCATTTCATAATATATCCAACTATAATTAACTTAATAATAATCTTGATGAACTCAACGACTCGAATGCAACGTCTTTTGAAATATGTCATGAATGACTCCAAGTCATATCTCTAAAATGAGCAAATGCACAACGGAAGATTTCTTTTATACCTGAGAATAAACATGCTTTAAAGTGTCAACCAAAAGTTGGTGAGTTCATTAGTTTAACATAAGTAATCATTTCCATCATTTTAATAGACCACAAGATTTTCATTTTCATTTCTCATAAATATACGTGTAGTGACCCGAACTTTTTCATGTTTATATATATTAAATGAAATTGTTATTTACATGATTAAGTGTTTCCAACATGTTAAGCAATCAAACTTGTTAAGACTTGATTAATTTAAATAGGTTTCATATAGACAATTGACCACCCAAGTTGACCGGTGATTCACGAACGTTAAAACTTGTAAAAACTATATGATGACATACATATGATTATATATATAGTTAACATGATATTATGATAAGTAAGTATCTCATTAGGTATTTTAACAATGAGTTATATACATAAAATTGAGTTTATTGAATTAAGAAACTCGAAACGATATATATAATGATTATCGTTATAACAACGTCTTACTAAATACATATGAATCATATTAAGATATTGATACACTATGTTTAATAATGATAAATGATAAGTAAACATGTCATTAAGTGTATTAACAATGAACTACATATGTAAAAACAAGACTACTAACTTAATGATTTTGAAATGAGACATATATGTAACGATTATCGTTGTAACGAAATTTAATGTATATATATATATCATATTAAGAGATATTTATACATCATAATATCATGATAATATAATAATTTAAAATCTCATTTGATATTATAAACATTGGGTTAACAACATTTAACAAGATCGTTAACCTAAAGGTTTCAAAACAACACTTACATGTAACGACTAACGATGACTTAACGACTCAGTTAAAATGTATATACATGTAGTGTTTTAATATGTATTCATACACTTTTGAAAGACTTCAAGACACTTATCAAAATACTTCTACTTAACAAAAATGCTTACAATTACATCCTCGTTCAGTTTCATCAACAATTCTACTCGTATGCACCCGTATTCGTACTCGTACAATACACAGCTTTTAGATGTATGTACTATTGGTATATACACTCCAATGATCAGCTCTTAGCAGCCCATGTGAGTCAACTAACACATGTGGGAACCATCATTTGGCAACTAGCATGAAATATCTCATAAAATTACAAAAATATGAGTAATCATTCATGACTTATTTACATGAAAATAAAATTACATATCCTTTATATCTAATCCATACACCAACGACCAAAAACACCTACAAACACTTTCATTCTTCAATTTTCTTCATCTAATTGATCTCTCTCAAGTTCTATCTTCAAGTTCTAAGTGTTCTTCATAAATTCTATAAGTTCTAGTTTCATAAAATCAAGAATACTTCCAAGTTTGCTAGCTTACTTCCAATCTTGTAAAGTGATCATCCAACCTCAAGAAATCTTTCTTATTTACAGTAAGATATCTTTATAATACAAGGTAATACTCATATTCAAACTTTGATTCAATTTCTATAACTATAACAATCTTATTTCGAGTGGAAATCTTACTTGAACTTGTTTTCGTGTCATGATTCTGCTTCAAGAACTTTCAAGCCATCCAAGGATCCTTTGAAGCTAGATCTATTTTTTCTAATTTCCAGTAGTTTTATCCACATAACCTGAGGTAGTAATGATGTTCATAACATCATTCGATTCATATATATATAACTACCTTATTCGAATGTTTAAACTTGAAATAACTAGAACATAGTTTAGTTAATTCTAAACTTGTTCGCAAACAAAAGTTAATCCTTCTAACTTGAATTTTAAAATCAACTAAACACATGTTTTATATCTATAAGATATGCTAACTTAATGATTTAAAACCTGGAAACACGAAAAACACCGTAAAACTGGACATACGCCGTCGTAGTAACACCGCGGGCTGTTTTGGGTTTGATAATTAAAAACTATGATAAACTTTGATTTAAAAGTTGTTCTTCTGGGAAAATGATTTTTCTTATGAACATGAAACTATATCCAAAAATCATGGTTAAACTCAAAGTGGATGTATGTTTTTCAAAATGGTCATCAGGACGTCGTTCTTTCGACTGAAATGACTACCTCTTACAAAAATGACTTGTAACTTATATTTCCGACTATAAACCTATACTTTGATTCACCCAAAACGGATTTAAAATGAAGAAGTTATGGGTAAAACAAGATTGGATATTTTTTGATTGTTGTAGCTACGGAAAATATTGTAACAATTCTATATAAATCATATCCTAGCTAACTTATATTGTATTATACATGTATTCTAATATATTATGTAATCTTGGGATACCATAGACACGTATGCAAATGTTTTGACATATCATATCGACCCATGTATATATATATTATTTGGAACAACCATAGACACTCTATATGCAGTAATGTTGAGTTAGCTATACAGGGTTGAGGTTGATTCCAAAAATATATATATATACTTTGAGTTGTGATTTAGCCTGAGACGTGTATACACTGGGTCGTGGATTGATTCAAGATAATATATATCAATTTATTTCTGTACATCTAACTATGGACAACTAGTTGTAGGTTACTAACGAGGACAGCTGACTTAATAAACTTAAAACATCAAAATGTATTAAAAATGTTGTAATTATATTTTGAACATACTTTGATATATATATGTATATATTTGTTATAGGTTCGTGAATCGACCAGTGGCCAAGTCTTACTCCCAAAAAAGTAAAAATCTGTGAAAGTGAGTTATAGTCCCACTTTTAAAATCTAATATTTTGGGATGAGAATACATGCAGTTTTATAAATGTTTTACGAAATAGACACAAGTAAATGAAACTACATTATATGGGTGAATGATCGAAGCCGAATATGCCCCTTTGCTTGGTAGCCTAAGAATTAGTAAACCGATCTAATAATTGACGTGAATCCTAAAGATAGATCTATTGGGCCTAACGAATCCCATCCAAAGTACCGGATGCTTTAGTACTTCGAATTCGTTTTTATCATGTCTGAAGTATTTCCCGGAATGATAGGGGATATTCTTATATGCATCTTGTTAATGTCGGTTACCAGGTATTCACCATATGAATGATTTTTATCTCTATGTATGGGATGTATATTGAAATATAAAATCTTGTGGTCTATTATTATGATTTGATAATATATAGGTTAAACCTATAACTCACCAACATTTTTGTTGACGTTTTAAGCATGTTTATTCTCAGGTGATTATTAAGAGCTTCCGCTGTTGCATACTAAAATAAGGACAAGATTTGGAGTCCATGCTTGTATGATATTATGTAAAAACTGCATTCAAGAAACTTATTTTTGATGTAATATATTCTTATTGTAAACCATTATGTAATGGTCGTGTGTAAACGGTATATTTTAGATTATCATTATTTGATAATCTACATAATGCTTTTTAAACCTTTATAGATAAAATAAAGGTTATGGTTGTTTTAAAAATGAATGCAGTCTTTGAAAAACGTCTCATATAGAGGTCAAAACCTCGCAACGAAATTAATTAATATGGAACGTTTATAATCAATATGAACGGGACATTTCAGTTGGTATCCTAGTGTTGGTCTTAGAGAACCAGAAATTTGCATTAGTGTGTCTTATCGAGTTTGTTAGGATACATTAGTGAGTCTGGATTTTGACCGTGTTTTCTTTAAAAACGATTGCTTAACACTTTTGTTGGAAACTATATATTATTAACATGTAAATATTATGTGATATATTAACCTCTTAATGTGTTTGATATTGTGTGATAGATGTCTATCACTAGTACAAATCCCATCGATTCACCTAATAATAATGAAGAGTCGAATATATTTTGGGAAGATTCACAAATTCCCGAAGAGGAACCGGAAGAAGAGGAACCGGAAGAGGAGGAACCGGAAGAGGAGGAACCGGAAGAGGAGGAACCGGAAGAAGAGGAACCGAAAGAGGAGGAACCGGAAGAAGAAGAGGTTCCGGAGGAAGAAATATTGATACCTATAGTAAATTGATTAAATAAAAGAAAATCCTCAACCAACGGACTAAAGTTAATAATGGTCAATGGTGTTTCCGCTGAGGAAGCAAAATATTGGGAAGATTATCAATTTTCCGATGAATCAGATCCCGATGAGGATTCCGATGATGTTATAGAAATTACCTCGACCCAATTTAATAAAGCGAAAGAAAATAATAAGGGAAAAGGTATAAAAATAGAGAAACCCGATTCCAACCCCGATGAAGTTTATATGTATTGGTAACATCCGTATTTCCTAAAATGTAACAATAACCCGGGAACCTCTAAACCACCAGGTTTTTCTAAAACATTGTGGAAAACGACTGCTCGTATTAGAGGAACACCATATATTCCTAGAAAATTAGGAAAACTAACCAAGTTCGAAGAAGAAGAAGAAACCAGTGATTCAGATTAGAGGGTTGTAATCATGTTGTGTATTATATGTATTGTAGTGTGCTTATACTTTTATGTTCTATGTAAAAATTGCTTGTATTGTTTGTTAATTATCTTTTATGAATATAATCCTTGTCTATTTTACAGTATAAAAACAAAATGGACGTTAAGGGTAGACAACCGAATATTTTAGAAGATCTACCAGAGGATATGATTGAGGAAATCTTGTCTAGAGTTGGTCAGAATTCATCAGCACAATTAATTATGGCAAAATTAACTTGTCAAACATTTGAAAGACTTTCCAGAAATGCCTTAGTTTATAAAAGGCTTTCCTCTGATAGGTGGGGTATATCACATTGGGGAGACCGTAAGTTACGCCGTGTTTTCTTTAAAGCGTTAAATGCGGGGAATCCAAATGCAATTTTATGCTACAGGTTAAGAACCTATTTTGACTCAACATATCCCAACATAGAATTTCGTGAATTAGAAAGAGCTTCTAACATGCAACATAAAGAAGCATGTTATGCTTACGGGCTAGTGATGTTAGCTTCTTACCAAAGTGAGAAAAAGAACATCGGATTGCAGCTTTTAAATAAAACCTTCCCACAAGTGATGGATTCAGTAGTTGGGGTGAGAAACAAGGTTTTTAGATTATTACAGGGCTGTTGGACATTACGAAACCCTCGTCCTTTTGACGACATTACAACATGCTGCCTAGCCAATGGTCATAACGGTTATTTTTCACAAGACCAAGGATGGGAAGTCGTCTTAGTAAAACCAGAATACATGACTTGTTTCTGGACTTATGAATTACGTGTCTTTATTTCTTTTGCTGAACAACTTGCGTATTAACTAGATTTATCTTCAAAACTGTCCTGTATCAAAGTGTACTATATTTCATGTTATATGTAATATAGTGATGTTGTAAGTTTGAAGAATATTTATATGTGATATATTATTATAATCAGTTTTTCATATGAAATTGTAGTAGTTGAATTGTATATTAGCTACTAAGTATGAACTTAACGGGTAGGTAGTACCCGAATGTAAACTTGTAAAATGCTAATATGAAGAAAAAGCTTTTATAAATGAGTTCATATTATGCTACGAAATACTATTGACTACTCTTAATATTCTGTATGATTAACTCGATTCAGTTGGATATTTTGAAGGAAATGGCACCGACTACTCGACACACCATGAATATGAGCGAAGAGAAATTTCTTACCTTTCTTGCTGCAAACATAGCCGCAGTACAGGCTGCGCTACATACCAACAATAACTCTGAATCTAGCAATGCAGCTAACTGCGCAAGAAATCGTGTGGGATGCTCCTACAAAGAATTCACTGCCTGCAAACCTTTGGAATTTGATGGAACCGAAGGACCAATTGGATTGAAACGGTGGACCGAGAAAGTCGAATCGGTGTTTGCCATAAGTAAGTGTACTGAAGAGGATAAAGTTAAGTACGCTACGCATACCTTCACAGGTACTGCGTTAACGTGGTGGAACACCTATCTTGAACAGGTAGGACAAAATGCTGCTTACGCACTACCGTGGTTGGCATTCAAGCAATTGATGAACGAGCAGTACCGTCCTAGAAACGAAGTCAATAAACTCAAGGTAGAGCATAGAGAGTTACGAACACAAGGGTTCGACATTACCACGTCTGAACAACGATTCACAGAGTTGTGCCTATTGTGTCTGGGAGCGTTCGAAGATGAAGAAGAGAAGATCGATGCGTTTGTAAAAGGGTTACCAGTAAGGATTCAAGAAGATGTGAGTTCACACGAGCCCACTTCCATACAAAAGGCAAGTCGAATGGCTCATAAACTCATAAATCAGATTGAAGGAAGAATTAAAGAGCAGGCGGCTGAAGAAGCCAACACGAAACAACTCAAGAGGAAGTGGGAGGAAAACGGTGACAAGAGTCACCAGTACAACAACAATAACAATTACAACCATAATCGCAACAACTATCCCAACAACCGCAACAACAATCGCAACAATAATCGCAATCCTAACAATAACTACAACAAACATTCCAAAAACAACAACTACAACAACCGTTTCAACAACAATAACAATCCCAACAACAACCTCAATAACAACAACGGCAACAAAAACCAAAAATAGACATGTCATGGGTGTGAAGAAAATCATCAGGGGTTTTGCACGACATTTTACAACAGGTGTAAAAGAAATGGTCATAGCGCGACAAAGTGTGAGGTCTACTGTAACATCCTGTTATCGGGCCTAGCTGAAATGACCCTTTTGACCTTGGGTGTGATTGTATGTTATTATAATAATTATATGTTTATAATTATTTGGTTGTTTAGTTGAGACCAGTTTGTGACAAGGGTCACAGAACAGGTTCATTTGTTTAATTTGGACTCCGTTAGGGCCGCCTAACGAGGTACGAAAGATATCAGATAACTGATAAATACCCGTGTGTTGTGGGATATGGGGTTTTAACCCCAAATAAGTGTTTGTGCTGCCCTTTCCTCTCATTTTCTTCATCCCTCTAGAAATTTCCTAAACCAAACCG
Organism: Rutidosis leptorrhynchoides; assembly: GCF_046630445.1. Taxonomy (NCBI): domain Eukaryota; kingdom Viridiplantae; phylum Streptophyta; class Magnoliopsida; order Asterales; family Asteraceae; genus Rutidosis; species Rutidosis leptorrhynchoides. Next base: position 242,149,031 of record NC_092342.1, on the reverse strand, counting down.
TACCCACTTCATCTCCTATCTCAAACCCTAGATTCCTAAATTGTGTTCTAGAGCTCAAATTGTTCATACCATCTTGTTTCTTACAGATTACTGAGTCTATCAAGGTAAGTAACATGTGTTTTTGTGTTCAATTCGTTGTTAAATTCATGGTTTTGTGTGAGTTTTGTAAAAAGCTTAAATTTGTGTCAAAACAAGTAATTTAAGTGTTGTTATGGTCAAATTGTTGTGGGTTTTGAGTCTATAACAAGTAGTGAACAAGTTATGGTCGATTTTGGTGTTTAAAACGAGCTCTAGATCAAGATTTGAGGATTTCATCGTGAAGTCCGTAGCCTTTGTTCAGTTTCTGAGGAAGATGAACACAGTCGGCCGACTGTAGGTCGACAGTCGACCGACTGAGGGTGAACCGACCGGCTGGAGAGTGAACCGACCGACTGAGTTTGACTTTCAGCCAATTGTGGAAATACCAAATAAGTCGACCGATTGGGAAAGTCAGTCGACCGGTTGTGTCAACAGTCGACCGACTGTCTACGTCAGTCGACCGATTGAGGAGACAGTCGACCGACTGTGTGCCCAGGGCATAATGTTTTACCAAAGTGCCTTTTTCTAGCCGTTATGCTGCCCGTTTGTATTTTGGTGTTCAGGATGTTAATTTTGAAAGTGCATAAGTGTTAGGTGGACTTTTAGCGGCGCTTTTGTGACTGATTTTTTGTACTGTGTTGTTTTGTGTTAACGGATAGAAACTAACTTGATTTGCCTTATGTTCAGGTGATAAGGATAAGGAAGAAGCTCAGTGATAGTTTATCTGAGCTGGTTGCTGGTAATCGGTGAGTGGGATTATCTCTGGGTGTAGTATAGAGTAGCAAGTTGCGCTACTATGTTTATATTATTGATAGTTGCCATGATTAGTAGTTATGTTGTATAGTTGATTGCAGTTAAGGTTGCCATGCTTTTAGTAGTATTAGTTGCCTATAGTAGTAGTAGTAGTAGTAGTAGTTGACTGGTTGTATGTGTACAAGTTGTTATTATTGTTGTTGGAACCTATTGTTGTTAGGTTCAGCTCAGAGAGGTCAACCTAGTTGTGGTTGGGTCTAGTTGGCTACTGTTTGTTGAGTATAGTGCTGAATGACGCATCACCTGCGTGTGAATGACTATACTGGGGATTCAGTAGTAAAGACTATCGGTAGATGCTAGACTGATCAGCTAGTGGTCGTATACTCGTACAAGCCGCCGATCCTCTAGTTGGAGCACAGTTGCTAGTTGTTGTTTATTGTATGTGGATGCATATAGCTGTTGATATAGGAGTGCAAGTTGGTACTGTATGCTAGACCTTTTGATAGTTTCATTCACTTAGCCTTGTGCTAACCCCTCACCTCCTCCCTTGCAGGTTTTGGATCTTAGTACTGGTAGGGACGGGAGTCGCGTGGAAGATATGTTTGACAAGACGAACTCTGATGTCTTAACTTTTATAAATATGTAACTAGTCGTTTAATGTAACACCGGTGGTTTGTAATGAAGTAATTAACTAAGGGTATTTATGTAAATTAAGTCTTTCGCTGTGATTTAAAAAAAAAATCTAGGGTGTTACAACTTGGTATCAGAGCATAGGTTTGGCCGCATGTACATTGTGTTGAATGTCATGTTCCCAAACCTTGTATTGTGTCAAACATTTATGAGGGGACGGGTTAAGTGAATGTAGGGATTACATGCGTTAGTTGATAGGTACTAACATGTTTTCCACTAAGCGTTTGTGTGAGTTGTTGTGGTAGTGCAGATATGGCAGATAATACAGGAAACACAACTGGTCCGTCAGCCCCCGGAACATTCAGAGCCCCAGATGAAGACGGGTATGTGTCAGAAGAGGATCCGCAGGAACAAATTCTAGATTTAGAAAGTAAGTTAAAGGAAGCACGTGACCGAATAAGGGAATTAGAACAACGCCAGTTAACAGTGAATCCCGGTGGTAGTGTATCGAATCAGATGTTTAGTGGGTATCCGATGCAGTCAAATATTTACCAGCAAATGGGAAGTGCTTTCCAACAACAACAATGTTTACCACCTCAGTGTCACTTTCCTCAACAGTATCAGGAGCCACCTCAGTTTAATCAACAGTTCACAAATCAGATGTGGGGTCAGTATCAGATGCCGACGTTCCAACAACCGAAGAAATGTACCTTCAAACAGTTTCTGAATTGTAATCCACCAGAGTACGTAGAAAGTTCTAACCCAACAGTAACCCTTAACTGGTTAAGAGAGATAGAAAAAGTTTTTAAGGCATGTCAGTGCAGAATTACAAGTTATTTATGCTAGTCGTATGTTAAAAAATAGGGCAATGGTTTGGTAGGATACAGTTATTTCTAGTATACCGAAAGAGCAAGTGAACATGATTACTTGGGAACAATTTTATAGTAAAGTTTGTGAGCAGTATTGTTCATCCTACGACCTCAATCGAATTAAGACAGAATTTTTGGCAATGAAAATGACACCTCAGATGATGATCGATGAGGTGATTGAGCAGTATATGGATAAATTAAGGTTCGTGCAACAGTGGGTTCCAGACGAACAGTCCAGAATTCAACATTTTGTTAATATAATTTTACCAGAATACAGAACGATGGTTAGGATGGCGACGACGCTATCGCAAGCATTTGTTATGGCCAAGATGGTAGAAGATGACGTTAAGGCAGCAAGAAATAGAATGGTAGGTTATGTGGTACCACAACAAAATCAGGCGATGAGTCATTCGGACTCTAGGTCAAAGAAGTCTATTAAGTTGAAACTGAAAAGTGGGTCAGAACAGAGTGGGACAGCATCAAGTCATAATTCTTGGTGTTATAGTTGTAGATCATCTCATAGTGGTCCTTGTTCAGATTCAACCAAAAGATGTTTGAGATGTGGTATTGTGGGGCACGAGATTCGGATGTGTTCGTTCCAAGAGGATGTATGTTGGAAATTTCATCAAGTGGGGCATAGGTCAGCTCAGTGTCCGTATGTAAGAGGATTAGGTTCTGGGGCGGGGCCAGGAGCGCATTCGGGATCAGTAGGTGGATCTTCTGGTTCTCCAGTTGGGCAGAAAAGAAAGAATCCACCTACGGCAACAGCAAGAGCTTATCAGATAGTTGCAGATGTAGATGTTGAATATGATGTGAATACAGGTATGCTTCAAAATCCTCGTACTGTTTAGTTATATATATGTATGTGATTTTGTATATATATGTGTGTGTGTAGATTGGTAGATCTTGATTGTAGTGTAAGATTTATTTTGTTGCATTATGTTGTTTATATTTTAGTTGCGACCCTTGTGTGCCATGTGGGGTAAGGGTGACCCTTAGGTTAACTTTTTGGGATTGAAGACCGTGACTTTAATAGAGATGTGTTTGGTATCTTTATGGAGTGGACATTTGGATGACAGAAATTTGTTAGATAGTGACACAAGTATGAGTGATATGCCGATAGTAGACTTTATTGACCAGATATTTCCTATGCTTGTTGGATGTGTAATGATGTTGGTAGATTATAGTTAAACATTTGATGAACAGTGTTTTAATATCCATGATTGGACAGATGGTGCAATTGATTAATTATAAAGTAGTTAAATTAATTACCGATGCTTATTGAGGAGATTGATTGGACATAAGTTAGTAAATGAGACAAGTAGAATTTTTCCTTTTCGAGCAACTCAGAATGAAGGTATGATTTAGGATAATATACTTGTGCCCGGCCAACAGAAGTATATTATGATAAATCATACGGAATTTCTGGGAAGCTGAAGGAGAATTAGGTGGCCTGTGCTATATTGGGTTGTGATGTGACTGGATATGAGACGAATAACCTGTGAAGTTCTGTTGAGTTAATAGGTAATTTCGTGGACATATGTATAGATTTTAGCATGATAACCAATTCTATTGCCTAAGCCTTGGATAATTGGGAAAAGTGGACTGTATAAAGAGTTGAATTTGATGACCGATTGTGAAAATTCGATACAGAATGACTTAGAAATGCGAAATTTGACTTGGATAATTGGATTGACAGCGAAGATTTGTGGATTCAAGTTATTGACCAGTGGATATGATGGTAATTTGCATTGTATTAGACGTGAGTAAACGTTAGAAATTCCATATGCATGCACTTTTTTGAAGAAAGACGGTGGGTATTGGAAGTAAGATTTTCTATTTTGGGTTGATTATTGTGAAAGTCTTAGTTGAGTTTACGGTTTGTTGACCGTAGTTGACCCGATTCCGAGGACGGAATCTCTTTAAGGGGGTAGATTTGTAACATCCTATTATCGGGCCTAGCTGAAATGACCCTTTTGACCTTGGGTGTGATTATATGTTATTATAATAATTATATGTTTATAATTATTTGGTTGTTTAGTTGAGACCAGTTTGTGACAAGGGTCACATAACAGGTTCGTTTGTTTAATTTGGACTCCGTTAGGGCCGCCTAATGAGGTACGAAAGATATCAGATAACTGATAAATACCCATGTGTTGTGGGATATGGGGTTTTAACCCCAAATAAGTGTTTTGTGCTGCCCTTTCCTCTCATTTTCTTCCTCCCTCTAGAAAGTTCCTAAACCAAACCGTACCCACTTCATCTCCTATCTCAAACCCTAGATTCCTAAATTGTGTTCTAGAGCTAAAATTGTTCATACCATCTTGTTTCTTGCAGATTACTGAGTCTATCAAGGTAAGTAACATGTGTTTTTGTGTTCAATTCGTTGTTAAATTCATGGTTTTGTGTGAGTTTTGTAAAAAGCTTGAATTTGTGTCAAAACAAGTAATTTAAGTGTTGTTATGGTCAAATTGTTGTGGGTTTTGAGTCTATAACAAGTAGTGAACAAGTTGTGGTCGATTTTGGTGTTTAAAACGAGCTCTAGATCGAGATTTGAGGATTTCATCGTGAAGTCCGTAGCCTTTGTTCAGTTTCTGAGGAAGATGAACACGGTCGGCCGACTGTCGGTCGATAGTCGACCGACTGAGGGTGAACCGACCGGCTGAAGAGTGAACCGACCGACTGAGTTTGACTTTCAGCCGATTGTGGAAATACCAAATAAGTCGATCGATTGGGAAAGTCAGTCGACCGGTTGTGTCAACAGTCGACCGACTGTCTACGTCAGTCGACCGATTGAGGAGACAGTCGACCGACTGTGTGCCCAGGGCAGAATGTTTTACCAAAGTGCCTTTTTCTAGCCGTTATGCTGTCCGTTTGTATTTTGGTGTTCAGGATGTTAATTTTGAAAGTGCATAAGTGTTAGGTGGACTTTTAGCGGCGCTTTTGTGACTGATTTTCTGTACTGTGTTGTTTTGTGTTAACGGATAGAAACTAACTTGATTTGCCTTATGTTCAGGTGATAAGGATAAGGAAGAAGCTCAGTGATAGTTTATCTGAGCTGGTTGCTGGTAATCGGTGAGTGGGATTATCTCTTGGTGTAGTATAGAGTAGCAAGTTGCGCTACTATGTTTATATTGTTGATAGTTGCCATGATTAGTAGTTATGTTGAATAGTTGATTGCAGTTAAGGTTGCCATGCTTTTAGTAGTATTAGTTGCCTGTAGTAGTAGTAGTAGTTGACTGGTTGTATGTGCACAAGTTGTTATTGTTGTTGTTGGAACCTATTATTGTTAGGTTCAGCTCAGAGAGGTCAACCTAGTTGTGGTTGGGTCTAGTTGGCTACTATTTGTTGAGTATAGTGCTGAATGACGCATCACCTGCGTGTGGATGACTATACTGGGGATTCAGTAGTAAAGACTATCGGTAGACGCTAGACTGATCAGCTAGTGGTCGTGTGCCCGTACAAGCCGCCGATCCTCTAGTTGGAGCACAGTTGCTAGTTGTTGTTTGTTGTATGTGGATGCATATAGCTGTTGATATAGGAGTGCAAGTTGGTACTGTATGCTAGACCTTTTGATAGTTCCATTCACTTAGCCTTGTGCTAACCCCTCACCTCCTCCCTTGCAGGTTTTGGATCTTAGTACTGGTAGGGACGGGAGTCGCGTGGAAGATATGTTTGACAATACGAACTCTGATGTCTTAACTTTTATAAATATGTAACTAGTTGTTTAATGTAACACCGGTGGTTTGTAATGAAGTAATTAACTAAGGGTATTTATGTAAATTAAGTCTTCCGCTGTGATTTAAAAAACAAAATCTAGGGTGTTACATCTACGGACCAAAGTTTAACAGAACTAAAGGAACAAATAGTGTTGGAACAAGTAATGCCGGAACGAATAGTGTCGGAGCAAGTAATACCAACGCTGTTTGTTATAAATATGGAAAACCAGACCACATTATTAGAAATTGCCCGAATCAGGGGAATACTAATGGGCAGGGCCGTGGAAGAGTTTTCAATATTAATGCGGCAGAAGCACAGGAAGACCCGGAGCTTGTTACGGGTACATTTCTTATTGACGATAAATCTGCTTATGTTTTATTTCATTCGGGTGTGGATAGAAGCTATATGAGTAGAGAATTTTGTGCTAAATTAAGTTGCCCATTGACGCCTTTGGATAATAAATTTTTACTCGAATTAGCAAATGGTAAATTAATTTCAGCAGATAATATATGTCGGGATAGAGAAATTAAACTGGGTGATGAAACGTTTAAGATTGATTTAATACCAGTCGAGTTAGGGAGTTTTGATGTAATAATTGGCATGGACTGGTTGAAGAAGGTAAGAGCAGAGGTCGTTTGTTACAAAAATGCGATTCGCATTATGTGTAAAAAAGGAAAACCTTTAATGGTGTACGGAGAAAAGAACAACGCGAAGTTAAATCTTATTAGTAGTTTGAAGGCGTAAAAACTAATAAGAAAAGGTTGTTACGTCATTCTAGCACACATCGAGGAAGTTAAACCTGAAGAAAAGAACATCAGTGATGTTCCTGTCGCAAAAGAATTTTCCGATATATTTTCAAAAGAATTACCGGGATTACCCCCACATTGATCCGTTGAATTTCAAATAGACCTTGTACCAGGAGCTGCACCAATAGCTCGTGCTCCATACAGACTCGCACCCAGTGAAATGAAAGAATTACAAAGTCAGTTACAGGAACTTTTAGAGCGTAGTTTCATTCGACCAAGTACATCACCATGGGGAGCTCCTGTTCTGTTTGTCAAGAAGAAAGATGGTACATTCAGGTTGTGTATCGACTACCAAGAGTTGAAAAAACTTACCATTAAGAACCATTACCATTACCGAGAATCGACAACTTATTTGATCAACTACAAGGCTCGTCGGTTTATTCGAAGATCGATTTACGTTATGGATATCACCAAATGCGGGTGAAAGAGGATGACATTCTGAAGACTGCTTTTAGGATGCGTTACAGTCATTACGAGTTTATGGTTATGCCGTTTGGATTGACTAACGCACCAGCTGTGTTCATGGACCTCATGAACCGAGTGTGTGGGCTATATCTTGACAAGTTTGTCATTGTTTTCATCGATGACATACTTATTTACTCAAAGAATGATCAAGAGCACGAAGAACATTTGAGAAAAGTGCTAGAGTTGCTGAGAAAAAAAAACTGTACGCTAAGTTTTCAAAGTGTGCATTTTGTATTGGGATTTAACAAGTTTCATAATACTTAAAACCTTTTAAGAAACATAATAAACTGAAGCGTGTAATTACCAATTATACTTGTTAATCTTTAAACCAATTTAAAGATAAATCCCAATAGGATCAAGTTGTTAAATTATGCTTACAAATTAACAAGAAAGGAAGTGAATTATACCTCCTCAAAACCAAGTTTGAGGGCTGCTCAAAAGTGCAAAAAGTTGATGAAGATGATGGTGAAAATGGCCTCCAACTTGAAGCTTCGAGTGTGTTAAACTCCAAGCCTTTGATGCTCCAACACCACCCTTGATTGTGACTAGACTCTAGAACCTTAACCACCTTGTTAAAGTAGTTTGAAACCCACTTCTATCTGCTGGAAATTTCGACCAACAGCAACAATGAAAGATGATGATGAATGCTAGCTTCTAATGGTGAAACCTCAAGGGATTATACCCCAAGCTTGTTACCAACAACCTAGCCTTTGGTTAGGATTTATTTAACACTTGCAAAGAACTTCAAAACACTCAAGAACACTCTCTTTCTCCTTCTATTAATTCGGCCAGCAGCAGCAGCACTAGAAAGAGAGAGTTATTCTTCTTGGTTTTTATGTTTTTGAATGCATGTAGTCTTGCATCTTTCTTGAGTCAAAGCATGGGTTGATTAAAACCATGTGTATGTGATATTGTGCATCTTAAAAGTAGCAAAGTTTAGCATGGGTGAGACCCTTGGTCTCTTCAAAAACCATCCCCATGGGGAATCTCTCAAAATATGTAACTTGCAATTAATAATAAAACTTGTTACATATATGTCATGCCTTTTGTTACTTGCATTTTATAAATCCTTTTATAAAATGTATCACAACATAACCATTTAATTTTATAAAAAAAAATTTATAAAATGCTTATCACATAAATTATCCAAATAATTTTATCTCAAGTATTGATATTTTAGAAAACCGATTTTCTAAAATCCAAGTGTCGCGTATTCATATAATGATCCATTCATTAAAATAAATACGATTGAGGTGTCGGTTAGCTTGTTATTGGGTATGACCCGACTTGGATCATAACATATTAGCCACATTAATTTAACGTCTCTCGGGCATACGAAAAACCTTCAATCTCCCACTTGCACGAGAAACATAAGAAATTAATGCAAGTGATGGATACCACCTAACGACCGTACATCACCCCCAATATGTTATGACTTTGTGCCATTCAATAACATCATCCTTTTCGAGTTCCCATCTCGAATATGAATAGGTGAATCTTTTCATTATATCCTTTCGTCCTAGATGTCATGTTATATCCAAGAGATACAGAGTGATCACTCTCTTCTAGATTTAACTTTATCATGCCTTAGACATCTGACTCTCAACGAATAAGAGGGACAAATTCCATCTTGACTACATACGTCCTAAATATATACCTTGCATTATACCTGAGCTCTTCCTTATGAACTACCATATTTCAGAATAGCGAAGGAAAGAATCAAGGCACAATACTTGGTAAATATCTGAACCCAATATGTATCTCAGGTCAGAGGATACAATGATATTCGCCTTTACTCAAGATTACATGTGATCAACCACAAAGGCTCTATTTAGTAAATCTTGAGGGCTGGTCTTCCAATATTTGTATCCCACAAATATCTATGAACCTTGGTTGCAACCTTGCCCCACATTCATCCCGTGAATGTATACCAATCCAAGTTCATAATAGTCTAAACCTCACACTTATTCCCACAAATGTGATCGACTACGGAATTTAGAATAATTACTTATTCATGGATAAAATATGCAAAATAGGAACATAACTCAAAATAAATTAACCCATAATTATATTAATGAGTTTGAACCATTTCGTTCCGTTACAATACTTAAAACATATCATAACCAATCACTAGAATATCGAAGCCCTAATGCACAAACATGTCCTGCATGTTTTGATCCATGTAAGAGCTTCGTGAGAGGATCCGCTATATTAAGATCTGTGTGAACTTTGTGAATACATATCTTTCCCTTTTCAACTTCATCCCTTATGTAGTTGAATCTCTGCTCAATGTGACGGGTCTTTTGGTGAGCACGAGGTTCTTTGATTTGAGCAATCACACCCTCGTTATCACAAAAGATCTCAAGAGGGTCCTGAATGGAATGGACCACTCCTAAGTCGTCGATGAATTTCTTCATCCATGCAGCTTCCTGAGCTGCCATTGAGGCGGCAATGTACTCTGACTCTGTAGTGGATAAAGCAACAACATCCTGTTTTGAACTCTTCCAAGAGACCGCACCTCCATTTAATGTGAAGACATAACCGGATTGTGATCGAGAATCATCACGATCAGTTTGGAAACTCGCATCCACGTAACCTTTCACAGCGAGCTCCTCCTCACCAGACCCATATATTAGAAACATATCCTTAGTCCTCCTAAGGTATTTCAATATACTTTTAACAATAATCCAATGACTGTTTCCTGGGTTATTCTGGTATCTGCTTGTCAGGCTAAGAGCGCATGACACATCCGGTCAAGTGCATATCATTGCATACATGATTGACCCAATGGCAGACGCATATGGGACTTTCTTCATTCTCTCTTGTTCATCTTTCGTGGTGGGGTACTGAGATGAACTAAGGAGTGTTCCTCTTTGAATAGGTACCAAACCTTTCTTAGAGTTCTCCATCTTGAACCTTTTCAAGATCTTTTCAATGTATGCACTTTGATTCAAACCTATCAATTTCTTGGATCTATCCCTGTAGATCCTAATCCCCAAAACGTATTGTGCTTCTCCAAGATCCTTAATGGAGAAGCATTTACTTAGCCAAGTTTTAACTCTTTGCATTGCTGGAATATCATTTCCAAATAACAATATATCATGCACATATAATAAAAGGAACATGATAGTGCTCCCACTAGCTTTCTTGTATACTTTGATCATCCATTTGATCATTCTCAACATTTTCATGTTGAGTGCTAGTGTCAACCAATTGTGTATCATCTACTTGATCTTGAACCTCTTCAAGATCTATCTTCCTTTCACTATTACCTTCCATTAGGAACTTAGTTTCAAGGAATTCTGCCTTCCGAGCAACAAATACATTCTGCTCGGATGGATCATAGAAATAATATCCCATATCATCCTTGGGATATCCTATGAAGATACACTTCGTGGATCGAGCATTCAACTTATTAGGGATGTAATGCTTAGGATAAGCTTCACATCCCCATACCTTTAAGTATGATAGAGGTGGAGGTTTTCCAAACCACCTCTCATGAGGTGTTCGTTCCACTTTCTTGGTTGGGGCCATATTTAAAATACGAGCCGCGGAGCATAGACAATAACCCCAAAATTATAGAGGTAACGAGCTTATAGCCATCATAGATCGAACCATATCCATTAGGGTTCGGTTCCTCCTTTCGGAAACTCCATTCAGTTGGGGTGTTCCAGGAGGAGTGAGTTGCGAGATAATCCTACAACTTCTAAGATGATCTTGGAAAGCATCACTTAGGTATTCACCTCCTCTATCGGTACGAAGTACCTTGATTGTCTTATTGAGTTGATTTTGTACTTCGCTTTGATACTCTTTGAATGCTTCAAAAGTTTCGTCCTTATGTCTTAACAAGTAGACATATCCGAAACGACTGAAGTCATCAATGAAAGTAACGAAGTATCTTTCACCATTCCTAGTTATGGGCTTAAAGGGTCCACATACATCCGAATGTATTAATCCCAATAAGTCCTTAGCCCTTTCATAGGTCCCTTTGAAAGGTGCTTTAGTCATTTTGCCTTGTAAACAAGATTCACATACATCAAACGAGTCTAGTTCATTTGATTTCAAAAGGCCATTATTTTGAAGTGTATGCATTCGATTCTTGTTTATGTGACCAAGGCGACAATGCCATAAGTAGGAATCACTCAAATCCCTTTTGAGTTTCTTGGTGCTAGTATGGTATATTGAGCTACTAGATGATGTGTCATCATGAACCAATTCAAAAATTCCATTTGAAGGCGAAGCCTTAAAATAGAATACATTATCTAAATAAACGTGGATATCATCATTAACAAAATTAAGATAAAAACCACATTGTTTTAAACGGGAAACTGAAATAATGTTTCGACATAAATCCGGTGCATACAAAACATTGTTCAAAATAAGTTCCAAACCACTTGGAAGCTTTAATACAAAGTCTCCTTGAGCCTTCACTTGCACTTTGGCTCCATTACCCATAAAGAGACTTGATGTTCCCGTTTGCTTGCTACTTCTTTTGAACCCCTGCAAAGAATTGCAAATGTGAGTTCCACATCCAGTGTCTAATACCCATGTATTAGAAGAAGTAATACTAAGCTCTATATATACCATATATATATATTACCTGAGGTTTGCCCTGCATCCCTCTTTTCCTTCAACTCCTTAAGGTAGACTGGGCAGTTTCGTTTTCAGTGACCCATTTCACCGCAACCGAAGCACGGGTCTTCCTTGGGGTTTGCTTGTCCGGCAACCTTTTGCTTCTTGTTCTTATTTTTGTTTGGGGTAACCATCCTCCCCTTTCCCTTGCCTTGATGGGCGAGTCCTTTCCTCTTAGCCGCCTTTGGCTTGGAGGTGTTATTACCTTTGGACCCACCATCATTGATCATTAGTACGGGTGAAGCCCTCTTACCCATGCTAGTTTCTGCCGTCCTAAGCATGCCATGAAGTTCGCCAATGGTCTTATCCATCCCATTCATATTGTAATTAATTACAAATTGGTCAAACCTCTTTAACAAGGAGTTTAGGATAAGATCCGTGGCTAGCTCATTAGATATGTTGAGATTAAGACAGTTTGTGCAATCAATGAGGCTTTTCATCTTAAGGACATAAGATGAAACGGATTGGGAGTCGTCCATACGACATGCATGAAGCGCTCGGACCGTTTCAAAGCGCTCGACACGAGCTTGTTGAAGGAACATCTCCTTCAATTGCGTGATCATGTCGTATGTAGTATGATGCTCGAAATCCTTTTGGAGTTCGGGTATCATAGTCCCAAGCATTAGGCAAGCGACTTGCACCGAATCGGCGCAATACTTATCCCAATAAGCCATGCCTTCCGTATCATCCTCGTCGGGTTGATCGGGAATGGGGTCTTCCAACACATAAGCCTTATCCTCAAGTTTGAGGACAATCCTAAGATTGCGGAACCAATCCATAAAGTTCGTATGGTTGAGTTTGTCTTTCTCGAGGAGAGACCTTAACGATAGGTTGTTCAAGTTAATAGGTGCGTTTTGCATGTTGTTGTTATTGGCGGCCATCTACAAAATTTAACAAAGTTCATTTAAGTATCGATTTTAAATTTAACAATCAATACCCTTTAAATCCAATTGATATATATTAAATTTTAGAATCCAACGGTAAACCAAATTTCGTTTAGGTGACCTTTATCCCGTCATTTGATTTAGCTAGGTAGTCATTATATGACAATTGCAATCCTTTTGCAACTTCTAAGTTATGGGATCATGCAATCCTTTTGCATGACATATTATCCCATCAATGCCTATTTGTTCATCATGCTTCGGTGACCCTAAGTTCATGATTTCCAAATCAAGTCTTCCTACTTGTTTAGACATGTAAACTTAACATACAAGTGGTTAGGTGACCTTTATCCCACAAGTGTGCGAAATTTACCTTAATCATATTAGTTTGCTCATAACGGTTAGGTGACCTTTATCCCATTATAAGTTCCTTAATACGTCTAAGTGTCATACAATAGGATGGTGTTTAAACTTGTTAACCTAGTGTGTTAAAGGAATTTTAAGTTTTCATTATTTCTAGTTTGAGAAAACTTTTATGCCATACACCAACATGCATTTAGTGTATGGTTCTTATGAAAATCCATTTTCATGTCTATAAACCATTTTATATATATGATCATAATCATGTTCTTAATAACCGTTTATTAATGTCCTTTTAGCCATTTTTAATTTAACCAATTAAATTGTTGTTTTGCATGTCGTTAATTAATGTATAATTTAACCAATTAAATTTCCATTTTGCTTGTTGTTAACTTGTGTGATTAACTTGTAGCATACAAACATACAATCCACAATCATACAATAAACAACCATGCATGCAAAACAAATATGTTCACAATCAAGCCATTTTGGTAGACATTTGTTTAGCTGAAAACAAATGCCACCGGATAAGGGGTAATTACACAAAGTAGGAGATTTCAAATCTCCCACTTAACCTTGCATCCAAATGCTTCTTCATGTGTTCTTCAAGTCTTCATCATTCTTCATCATTTTACAAAATATATCCTAATACATTTTGTCTAAAAAATGAAATTACAACCTAATCTATTTTACATACCAAATATAAAATAAATTACATAACCAAATGAATTATTACATGCCAAATGAATAAATATTATTACAAACCAATTGAATAAATATCAATCAACCATGCATGCAACCAAGCACAAGGTCAAGGCTTAGATTGTGAACTTTAACTACATAAGAGATAGGTAGTACAGAATCACAAGTGATTGGCAGTACAGAATCACAAGTGATTGGCAGTACAGAATCACAAGTGATTGGCAGTACAGAATCACAAGTGATTGGCAATACAGAATCACAAGTGATTGGTAATACAGAATCACAAGTGATCGACAACACAGAATCATAAGTGATTGGCAATACAGAATCACAAGTGATTGCTAATACAACAATGCAGAATCACAAGTGATTTTGGCCAAAATGACAAACCACCCAAAACCGAAAATTTTACATTCTACTTCATGCATGTTCATAGAATGCAAAATTATAGTGGGTTTTTAATAACCATCACGAAGCATATTTCAACAACTTCGGCTCTAGATACCATTATTGGGATTTAACAAGTTTCATAATACTTAAAACCTTTTAAGAAACATAATAAACGGAAGCGTGTAATTACCAATTATACTTGTTAATCTTTAAACCAATTTAAAGCTAAATCCCAATAGGATCAAGTTGTGAAATCATGCTTACAAATTAACAAGAAAGGAAGTGAATTATACCTCCTCAAAACCAAGTTTGAGGGCTGCTCAAAAGTGCAGAAAGTTGATGAAGATGATGGTGAAAATGGCCTCCAACTTGAAGCTTCGAGTGTGTTAAACTCCAAGCCTTTGATGCTCCAAGACCACCCTTGATTGTGACTAGACTCTAGAACCTTAACCACCTTGTTAAAGTAGTTTGAAACCCACTTCTATCTGCTAGAAATTTCGACCAGCAGCAACAATGAAAGATGATGATGAATGCTAGCTTCTAATGGTGAAACCTCAAGGGATTATACCCCAAGCTTGTTACCAACAACCTAGCCTCTGGTTAGGATTTATTTAACACTTGCAAAGAACTTCAAAACACTCAAGAACACTCTCTTTCTCCTTCTATTAATTTGGCCAGCAGCAGCAGCACTAGAAAGAGAGAGTTATTCTTCTTGGTTTTTATGTTTTTGAATGCATGTAGTCTTGCATCTTTCTTGAGTCAAAGCATGGGTTGATTAAAACCATGTGTATGTGATATTGTGCATCTTAAAAGTAGCAAAGTTTAGCATGGGTGAGACCCTTGGTCTCTTCAAAAACCATCCCCATGGAGAATCTCTCAAAATATGTAACTTGCAATTAATAATAAAACTTGTTACATATATGTCATGCCTTTTGTTACTTGCATTTTATAAATCCTTTTATAAAATGTATCACAACATAACCATTTAATTTTATAAAAAAAATTTTATAAAATGCTTATCACATAAATTATCCAAATAATTTTATCTCAAGTATTGATATTTTAGAAAACCGATTTTCTAAAATCCAAGTGTCGCGTATTCATATAATGATCCATTCATTAAAATAAATACGATTGAGGTGTCGGTTAGCTTGTTATTGGGTATGACCCGACTTGGATCATAACATATTAGCCACATTAATTTAATGTCTCTCGGGCATACGAAAAACCTTCATTTTGGTTGGAAGAAGTTCAATTCCTCGATCATATAGTGAACAAAGAAGGTATTCAGGTGGATCCAGCAAAGATTGAAACCGTTGAAAAGTGGGAAATCTCGAAAACTCCGAAACACATACGCCAATTGTAGTGACCCGAACTTTTCCATGTTTATATATATATATATATATATATATATATATATATATATATATATATATATATATATATATATATATATATATATATATATATATATATATATATATATATATATATATATATATATATATATATATATATATTAAATGAAATTGTTATTTACATGATTAAGTGTTTCCAACATGTTAAGAAATCAAACTTATTAAGACTTAATTAATTGAAATAGGTTTCATATAGACAATTGACCACCCAAGTTGACCGGTGATTCACGAACGTTAAAACTTGTAAAAACTATATGATGACATATATATGGATATATATATAGTTAACATGATATTATGATAAGTAAACATATCATTAATTATATTAACAATGAACTACATATGTAAAAACAAGACTACTAACTTAATGATTTTGAAACGAGACATATATGTAACGATTATCGTTGTAACGACATTTAATGTATATATATATCATATTAAGAGATATTCATACATCATAATATCATGATAATATAATAATTTAAAATCTCATTTGATATTATAAACATTGGGTTAACAACATTTAACAAGATCGTTAACCTAAAGGTTTCAAAACTACACTTACATGTAACGACTAACGATGACTTAACGACTCAGTTAAAATGTATATACATGTAGTGTTTTAATATGTATTCATACACTTTTGAAAGACTTCAATACACTTATCAAAATACTTCTACTTAACAAAAATACTTACAATTACATCCTCGTTCAGTTTCATCAACAATTCTACTCGTATGCACCCGTATTCGTACTCGTACAATACACAGCTTTTAGATGTATGTACTATTAGTATATACACTCCAATGATCAGCTCTTAGCAGCCCATGTGAGTCACCTAACACATGTAGGAACCATAATTTGGCAACTAGCATGAAATATCTCATAAAATTACAAAAATATGAGTAATCATTCATGACTTATTTACATGTAAACAAAATTACACATCCTTTATATCTAATCCATATACCAACGACCAAAAACACCTACAAACACTTTCATTCTTCAATTTTATTCATCTAATTAATCTCTCTCAAGTTCTATCTTCAAGTTCTAAGTGTTCTTCATAAATTCTACAAGTTCTAGTTTCATAAAATCAAGAATACTTCCAAGTTTGCTAGCTTACTTCCAATCTTGTTGAGTGATCATCCAACCTCAAGAAATATTTATTATTTACAGTAAGATATCTTTCTAATACAAGGTAATACTCATATTCAAACTTTGATTCAATTTCTATAACTATAACAATCTTATTTCAAGTGGAAATCTT
Organism: Rutidosis leptorrhynchoides; assembly: GCF_046630445.1. Classification (NCBI taxonomy): domain Eukaryota; kingdom Viridiplantae; phylum Streptophyta; class Magnoliopsida; order Asterales; family Asteraceae; genus Rutidosis; species Rutidosis leptorrhynchoides. The sequence continues at coordinate 242,132,057 of NC_092342.1, read as the reverse complement.
ACTTGAACTTGTTTTCGTGTCATGATTCTGCTTCAAGAACTTTCAAGCCATCCAAGGATCCTTTGAAGCTAGATCCATTTTTCTCATTTCCAGTAGCTTTATCCAGAAAACTTGAGGTAGTAATGATGTTCATAACATCATTCGATTCATACATATAAAGCTATCTTATTCGAAGGTTTAAACTTGTAATCACTAGAACATAGTTTAGTTAATTCTAAACTTGTTCGCAAACAAAAGTTAATCCTTCTAACTTTACTTTTAAAATCAACTAAACACATGTTCTATATCTTAATGATTTAAAACCTGGAAACACGAAGAACACTGTAAAACCGGACATACTTCGTCGTAGTATCACCGCGGGCTGTTTTGGGTTAGTTAATTAAAAACTATGATAAACTTTGATTTAAAAGTTGTTCTTCTGGAAAAATTATTTTTCTTATGAACATGAAACTATATCCAAAAATCATGGTTAAACTCAAAGTGGAAGTATGTTTTCTAAAATGGTCATCTAGACGTCGTTCTTTCGACTGAAATGACTACCTTTACAAAAAAGACTTGTAACTTATATTTCCGACTATAAACCTATACTTTTTCTGTTTAGATTCATAAAATATAGTTCAATATGAAACCATAGCAATTTGATTCACTCAAAACGGATTTAAAATGAAGAAGTTATGGGTAAAACAAGATTGGATAATTTTTCTTGTTGTAGCAACGTGAAAATTGGTAACAAATCTATATTAATCATATCCTAGCTAACTTATATTGTATTATAGATGTATTCTAATATATTATGTAATCTTGGGATACCATAGACACGTATGCAAATGTTTTGACATATCATATCGACCCATGTATATATATTATTTGGAACAACCATAGACACTCTATATGCAGTAATGTGGGAGTTAGCTATACAGGGTTGAGGTTGATTCCAAAAATATATATACTTTGAGTTGTGATCTAGCCTGAGATGTGTATACACTGGGTCGTGGATTGATTCAAGATAATATATATCAATTTTTTTCTGTACATCTAACATTGGACAACTAGTTGTAGGTTACTAATGAGGACAGCTGACTTAATAAACTTAAAACATCAAAATGTATTAAAAGTGTTGTAAATATATTTTGAATATACTTTGATATATATGTACATATTTGTTATAGGTTCGTGAATCGACCAGTGGCAAAGTCTTACTTCCCGACGAAGTAAAAATCTGTGAAAGTGAGTTATAGTCCCACTTTTAAAATCTAATATTTTTGGGATGAGAATACATGCAGGTTTTATAAATGATTTACAAAATCGACACAAGTACGTGAAACTACATTCTATGGTTGAATTATCGAAATCGAATATGCCCCTTTTTATTAAGTCTGGTAATCTAAGAATTAGGGAACATACACCCTAATTGACGCGAATCCTAAAGATAGATCTATTGGGCCTAACAAACCCCATCCAAAGTACCAGATGCTTTAGTACTTCGAAATTTATATCATATCCGAAGGGTGTCCCAGAATGATGGGGATATTCTTATATATGCATCTTGTTAATGTCGGTTACCAGGTGTTCACCATATGAATGATTTTTATCTCTATGTATGGGATGTATATTGAAATATAAAATCTTGTGGTCTATTGTTACGATTTGATATATATAGGTTAAACCTATAACTCGCCAACATTTTCGTTGACGTTTAAAGCATGTTTATTCTTAGGTGAATATTAAGAGCTTCCGCTGTTGCATACTAAAATAAGGACAAGATTTGGAGTTCATGTTTGTATGATATTATGTAAAAACTGCATTCAAGAAACATATGTCGATGTAATATATTTCTATTGTAAATCATTATGTAATGGTCGTGTGTAAACAGTATATTTTAGATTATCATTATTTGATAATCTACGTAATGCTTTTGAAACCTTTATTGATAAAATAAAGGTTATGGTTGTTTTAAAAATGAATGCAGTCTTTGAAAAACGTCTCATATAGAGGTCAAAACCTCGCAACGAAATCAATTAATATGGAACGTTTATAACAATATGAACGGGACATTTCAGTTGGTATCCGAGCGTTGGTCTTAGAGAACCAGAAAATTTGCATTAGTGTGTCTTATCGAGTTTGTTAGGATGCATTAGTGAGTCTGGACTTCGACCGTACTTTCTTTAAAAATGATTGCTTAACATTTTTGTTGGAAACTATATATTATTAACATGTGAATATTATGTGATATATTAATCTCTTAACGTGTTTGATATTATGTGATAGATGTCTACCTCTAGAACAAGTCCCATTGACTCACCTAATAATAATGAAGAGTCAAATGTAAATTGGAATGATTCGTGGACTGATTCACAAGTTCCCGAAGAGGAACCGGAAGAAGAGTCGGAACCGGAAGAAGAATCGGAACCGGAAGAAGAAATAGAACCAGTGGGGGAAATAATAAAACGGTTAAGTAGAAGAAAATCCTCAACCAACCGACCAAAGTTAATTATGGTCAATGGTGTTTCCGCCAAGGAAGCAAAGTATTGGGAGGATTACCAATTCTCTGATGAATCGGATCCCGACAAGGATTCCGATGATGTTATAGAAATTACCCCAACACAATTTAATAAGGCAAAAGAGAAAAATAAGGGAAAGGGCATAAAAATAGAGAAATTTGATTCCAAACACGATGAACTTTATATGTATCGTCAACACCCGTATTTCTTAAGTTGTGACAATAACCCGGGAACCTCTAAACCATCAGGTTTTTCTAAACCAATGTGGAAAACGACGGCTCGTATTAGGGGAACATCATATATCCCTAGAAACTTGGCAAAACGAACCAAAATCGAAGAAGAAGAAATGAGCGAGTCGGAATAAGATAGTTGTATTCGTGTGGTGTAATATATATAATATAGTGTGCTTATGCTTTATGATATATGTAAAAATTGCTTGTATTAATAAGTATTTTTTTATGAATCTAACTCTTGCCTATTTTACAGTATAAAAACGCAAAATGGATAGACAACCCAATATTTTAAGAGACCTACCCGGAGACATGATTGATGAAATCTTGTCTAGAGTCGGTCAGAATTCCTCGGCACAACTATTTAAGGCGAGATCAATTTGTAAGACATTCGAAGAACGTTCCAAGAATGCCTTGATTTATAAAAGGCTTTCGTTCGAAAGATAGCGGATATCACATTGGGAAATCCATAAGTTACGATGTGTTTAATTTGACGCATATATTGCGGGGAACCCAAATGCTATTTTACGCAACGGGTTAAGAAATTATTTTGACTCAATATATCCGAATATAGGACTTCGTGATTTAGAAAAAGCGGTTAAAATGCAACATAAAGAAGCATGTTATGCTTACGGGTTAGTAATGTTCGCTTCTCACCAAAGTGAGAACAAGAACATCGGGCTACAACTATTAAACAAAACGTTCCCACAAGTGACGGAGTCGGTAATTGGGGTAAGAAATGAGGTTTTTAGGTTATTACGAGATTGTTGGTCATTACGTAACCTTCATCCTTTTGACGACGTTACAACACATTGTCTTACTATCGGTCACAAAGGTTATGTTCCACAAAACCAAGGATGGGAAGTGGTATTAGTAAAACCAGAATGCATGACTTGTTTCTGGACGTATGAATTACGTGTCTTTATTGCCTTTGCTGAACGACTTATTTATTAACTAGAATTATCTTCTCAACTACTTTGTATCAAAGTTTTATGTACTATATTTCATGCTATATGTAAAAAAAAGCGGTATTGTAAGTTTGCAAGTTATCGTATAAAGGTTTGAATATGTTTTTTTTTTTTTTGTGATTAGTTTTTCATATAAAATTGTAGTAGTTGAAATGGTATGTTAGCTACTAAGTATGAACTTAACGGGTAGGTACTACCCGAATTAAAGAGTATAAAACGCTAATATGAAGAAAGAGCTTCTATAAATAAGTTCATATTACGCTACGAAATACTATTGACTACTCTTGATATTCTATATGATTAACTCATTTCATTTGACTATTTTGAAGGAAATGGCACCGACTACTCGACAAACCTTGAATATGAGCGAAGAGGAATTTCGTGCCTTTCTTGCTTCAAACATAGCCGCAGTACAGGCTGCGCTACATACCAACAATAAATCCGAATCTAGCAATGCAGCTAACGGCGCAAGAAATCGTGTAGGATGCACCTACAAAGAATTCACTGCCTGTAAACCTTTGGAATTTGATGGAACCGAAGGACCGATCGGATTGAAACGGTGGACCGAGAAGGTTGAATCGGTGTTTGCCATAAGTAAGTGTACTGAAGAGGACAAAGTAAAGTACGCTACGCATACCTTCACAGGTACTGCGTTAACATGGTGGAATACCTATCTAGAGCAAGTGGGACAAGATGATGCTTACGCACTACCGTGGTCAGCATTCAAGCACTTGATGAACGAGAAGTACCGTCCCAGAACCGAGGTCAATAAGCTCAAGACAGAACTTAGAGGGTTACGAACCCAAGGATTTGATATTACCACGTACGAAAGACGATTCACAGAATTGTGCCTATTGTGTCCGAGAGCGTTCGAAGATGAGGAAAAGAAGATCGACGCGTTTGTGAAAGGATTACCGGAAAGAATCCAAGAAGATATAAGTTCACACGAGCCCGCCTCCATACAACAGGCATGTAGAATGGCTCACAAACTAGTGAACCAGATTGAGGAAAGAATTAAAGAACAGGCGGCTGAAGAGGCCAATGTGAAGCAAGTCAAAAGAAAGTGGGAGGAAAACGGTGATAAGAATCACTAATACAACAACAACAGCAATTACAACAATAATCGCAACAACTATCCCAAAAATCGCAACATCAATCGCAACTACAACAAACGGCCCAACAACAACAACAACAACAACAACAACAACAACAGCAACTACAACAATCATCCCAACAACAATAACAACCGCAACAACAACAACAATCAGAAGCAGCTATGCCAAAGGTGTGAAAAGTATATCTCGGGGTTCTGCACCAAATTTTGCAACAAGTGTAAAAGAAATGGTCATAGCACGGTGAAGTGTGAGGTCTACGGACCAGGGGTTAACAGAACGAAAGGAACAAATGGTGTCGGAACGAGTAATGGCGGAGCAACGTGAAAATTGGTAACAAATCTATATTAATCATATCCTAGCTAACTTATATTGTATTATACATGTATTCTAATATATTATGTAATCTTGGGATACCATAGACACGTATGAAAATGTTTTGACATATCATATCGACCCATGTGTATATATTATTTGGAACAACCATAGACACTCTATATGCAGTAATGTGGGAGTTAGCTATACAGGGTTGAGGTTGATTCCAAAAATATATATACTTTGAGTTGTGATCTAGCCTGAGACATGTATACACTGGGTCGTGGATTGATTCAAGATAATATATATCAATTTTTTTCTGTACATCTAACGTTGGACAACTAGTTGTAGGTTACTAACGAGGACAGCTGACTTAATAAACTTAAAACATCAAAATGTATTAAAAGTGTTGTAAATATATTTTGAATATACTTTGATATATATGTTCATATTTGTTATAGGTTCGTGAATCGACCAGTGGCCAAGTCTTACTTCCCGACGAAGTAAAAATCTGTGAAAGTGAGTTATAGTCCCACTTTTAAAATCTAATATTTTTAGGATGAGAATACATGCAGGTTTTATAAATGATTTACAAAATAGACACAAGTACGTGAAACTACATTCTATGGTTGAATTATCGAAATCGAATATGCCCCTTTTTATTAAGTCTGGTAATCTAAGAATTAGGGAACAGACACCCTAATTGACGCGAATCCTAAAGATAGATCTATTGGGCCTAACAAACCCCATCCAAAGTACCGGATGCTTTAGTATTTCGAAATTTATATCATATCCAAAGGGTGTCCCAGAATGATGGGGATATTCTTATATATGCATCTTGTTAATGTCGGTTACCAGGTGTTCACCATATGAATGATTTTTATCTCTATCTATGGGATGTATATTGCAATATGAAATATTGTGGTCTATTTGTTACGATTTGATATATATAGGTTAAACCTATAACTCACCAACATTTTTGTTAACGTTTAAAGCATGTTTATTCTCAGGTGAATATTAAGAGCTTCCGCTGTTGCATACTAAAATAAGGACAAGATTTGGAGTCCATATTTGTATGATATTATGTAAAAACTGCATTCAAGAAACATATGTCGATGTAATATATTTCTATTGTAAACCATTATGTAATGTTCGTGTGTAAACAGTATATTTTAGATTATCATTATTTGATAATCTACGTAATGCTTTTGAAACCTTTATTAATAAAATAAAGGTTATGGTTGTTTTAAAAATGAATGCAGTCTTGGAAAAACGTCTCATATAGAGGTCAAAACCTCGCAACGAAATCAATTAATATGGAACGTTTATAATCAATATGAACGGGACATTTCACCATAGACACTCTATATGCAGTAATGTTGGAGTTAGCTATACAGGGTTGAGGTTGATTCCAAATATATATATACTTTGAGTTGTGATCTAGCCTGAGACGTGTATACATTGGATCGTGGATTGATTCAAGATAATATATATCGATTTATTTCTGTACATCTAACTGTGGACAACTAGTTGTAGGTTACTAACGAGGACAGCTGACTTAATAAGCTTAAAACATCAAAATGTATTAAAAGTGTTGTAAATATATTTTGAACATACTTTGATATATATGTACATATTTGTTATAGGTTCGTGAATCGACCAGTGGCCAAGTCTTACTTCCTGACGAAGTAAAAATCTGTGAAAGTGAGTTATCGTCCCACTTTTAAAATCTAATATTTTGGGATGAGAATACATGCAGTTTTATAAATGTTTTACGAAATAGACACAAGTAATTGAAACTACATTATATGGGTGAATGATCGAAGCCGAATATGCCCCTTTTGCTTGGTAGCCTAAGAATTAGTAAACCGATCTACTAATTGACGCGAATCCTAAAGATAGATCTATTGGGCCTAACGAACCCCATCCAAGGTACCGGATGCTTTAGTACTTCGAATTCATTTTTATCATGTCCGAAGGATTTCCCGGAATGATAGGGGATATTCTTATATGCATCTTGTTAATGTCGGTTACCAGGTGTTCACCATATGAATGAATTTTATCTCTATGTATGGGATGTATATTGAAATATGAAATCTTGTGGTCTATTATTATGATTTGATAATATATAGGTTAAACCTATAACTCACCAACATTTTTGTTGACATTTTAAGCATGTTTATTCTCAGGTGATTATTAAGAGCTTCCGCTGTTGCATACTAAAATAAGGACAATATTTGGAGTCCATGCTTGTATGATATTATGTAAAAACTGGATTCAAGAAACTTATTTTTGATGTAATATATTCTTATTGTAAACCATTATGTAATGATCGTGTGTAAACGGTATATTTTAGATTATCATTATTTGATAATCTACGTAATGCTTTTTAAACCTTTATCGATAAAATAAAGGTTATGGTTGTTTTAAAAATGAATGCAGTCTTTGAAAAACGTCTCATATAGAGGTCAAAACCTCGCGACGAAATCAAATAATATGGAACATTTATAATCAATATGAATGAGACATTTCACCAATTTTTAGGGCTAGCTGGTTATTACAGGAGATTCATCCAAGATTTTTCCAAAATAGCAAAACCCTTGACTGCATTAACGCATAAAGGGAGGAAATTTGAATGGAAGGATGAACAAGAAAAAGCGTTTCAATTGTTGAAGAAAAAGTTAACTACGACACCTATATTGTCATTACCTGAAGGGAATGATAATTTTGTGATATATTGTGACGCCTCAAAGCAAGGTCTCGGTTGTGTATTAATGCAACGAATGAAAGTAATTGCTTATGCGTCTAGACAATTGAAGATTCACGAGCAGAATTATACGACGCATGATTTGGAATTAGGCGCGGTTGTTTTTGCATTAAAGACTTGGAGGCACTACTTATATGGGTTAAAAGTATTATATATACCGACCACAAAAGTCTTCAACACATATTTAATCAGAAACAACTGAACATGAGGCAGCGCAGATGGATTGAATTGTTGAATGGTTACGACTTTGAGATTCGTTATCATCCGGGGAAGGCAAATGTGGTAGCTGACGCCTTGAGCAGAAAGGACAGAGAACCCATTCGAGTAAAAGCTATGAATATAATGATTCACACTAACCTTACTACTCAAATAAAGGAGGCGCAACAAGGAGTTTTAAAAGAGGGAAATTTAAAGGATGAAATACCCAAAGGATCGGAGAAGCATCTTAATATTCGGGAAGATGGAACCCGGTATAGGGCTGAAAGGATTTGGGTACCAAAATTTGGAGATATGAGAGAAATGGTACTTAGAGAAGCTCATAAAACCAGATACTCCATACATCCTGGAACGGGGAAGATGTACAAGGATCTCAAGAAATATTTTTGGTGGCCGGGTATGAAAGCCGATGTTGCTAAATACGTAGGAGAATGTTTGACGTGTTCTAAGGTCAAAGCTGAGCATCAGAAACCATCATGTCTACTTCAACAACCCGAAATCCCGGAATGGAAATGGGAAAACATTACCATGGATTTCATCACTAAATTGCCAAGGACTGCAAGTGGTTTTGATACTATTTGGGTAATAGTTGACCGTCTCACCAAATCAACACACTTCCTGCCAATAAGATAAGATGACAAGATGAGAAGTTAGCACGACTGTATTTGAAGGAAGTCGTCTCCAGACATGGAATACCAATCTCTATTATCTCTGATAGGGATGGCAGATTTATTTCAAGATTCTGGCAGACATTACAGAAAGCATTAGGAACTCGTCTAGACATGAGTACTGCCTATCATCCACAAACTGATGGGCAGAGCGAAAGGACTGTGACGACCCAAAAATTTCCGACCAAATTTAAACTTAATTCTTATTTGATTTCGACACGATAAGCAAAGTCTATTAAACCGAGTCTCAAAATTTTTGAACTATTTATATGGTTTCATTTACCCGTTGACTACTATTGGTTATTCACGAACAATTGTGTGTAAATAAATATGTAAATATATGTGTATAAATTAGTTCTATACATAAGTAATATTATATATATATATATATATATATATATATATATATATATATATATATATATATATATATATATATATATATATATATATTGTAATTTAAAAATATTAAAGATTCAATAACTATATAATTGGTAAATATGATATAATAAATGGTAATATATTTATGATGTTAATATTAGTACCATTAATTTTAATATTATTATTAATATTTGTATCATAAATATTATTATATAAAGTATATATATTTATATAAAATTTGATATGTACAAGTACTATTATTAATATTAGTATTATTATCATTATTATTATTTCTATTATTATTATTATTATTATTATTATTATTATTATTATTATTATTGGTATTATATATTATTATTATTAATTATTATTATTATTATTACCATAAAAATAATACAATTTATCATTTATATCATTAATAATATCATTTAATTATTGATTATTATTATTTTCATAGTAGTTATGATTATTATTAATTATTATTATTGTTTATATAATTATTATGACTATTAGTATTGACATGATTATTAATATATTTACTTATTTATTAATTCAAAATATATAAAAAAATCAAAAAATTTTATATTTGGATCCTGTTATACATGTACATTGATATATATACATATACAGATATATAAATATTTAAATACCGTATATACATATATAAATACAAATAAATTACGTATTCAATTTCCTATCTCTATCAAACTGTGTTTAATCATGTTTCTTGTCTCGAAAATCGTACTAATCCAAATTCAATCACAAAGAACCAAACAAATTCAGTGGAATATTGATTTTTTGCTTTTCTATTTTTTTTCTTCTGACAGAATATTTTTTTTGTCGATCAATCTCAGCTACAAAACAACTGAAATCGAATATGGATACTGTGATAATCTCTCTATTACATTCTATATAATAACTGATACAATTCGATAAGAAGAAGCAAACAAAATAAATCACAATTATAGTTGCACATCACCATCTTCTATATTTTTTCTGTATTTTATCTCCTAAACGAATATCTTTGTCGACTAATCTTGCTATAGACTCAATCATTTAGTTTAATGATATGAAGGGAAAAACCCATTTGAGTCTTCACTATCTTCATCAACCGATCAACCAAACCACTAACATAATCATCACCATTTTCGTTCATCACCAATAACAATCAAATATCACCTTTTCCCGAGAACCCATAAAACCGCCACCTCTGCATGTTCTTTTCTCCTTCGTGTACGACCCAAAACCACCACCACTACCATCACTTTGAACCCACTTCCACCACCTTGAATCTCTCTATCTCTCCTATCTCTCTAACTTGATCATGAAACAACCATCACCCACATATTCATCACCCTCTTCAATATGAACTACTGCTACTGCTTGCGTCTATACTGCAGCTACGGTTGCTATTTATATTTCCTGTTTTCCCTTCGTGAGCCTTAAACCAACAAGAACCATTTATCTAAAAAACAATAATATGAATAAGGGGGATAATGAGTGGAGAAAGTAGGTTATATAAAGAAAAAGAAAAAAAAAAACTTTCGGTGGTGTCACCCACTTTCAGCTCCACGCTTTTGAAATTTACCCACTAGAAGGTATTGAAATGTTTATTAAAAAATATTATATACTTCGGGATCCAGGTGTGAATGTGGAACTATGGCCGAATTTTGTTTTTTGTTTACTGAGTCCCACTTGAATGTTTTTGTAAACTGAACTATGGATGTTTGTGATATTTTATTCCTTGATTGACATTTTACAAAAGCAAGTAGAATTAGTGGGAATAGGGGCCGACCAAAAAGGATAGATAAATGGGGACGTTTCATTTTTTTATGTAAGTGGGCCTAAAACAAATTGATAATAAGGTGGATGGTTGATGTCACATTGAAGAGGGATCGACTTTTTTTTTTTTTAATACAATCATGGTTGTAAGCTTGGGACAAAAACCGAGATGATAAATGATGATGATATGGATGTATGATGATAAGAACGATGATGTATGAGGATGAAGTTCATGTTATAAATGATGATGATTGATGAATGGAGTAGATGATGATGATAAGTAGGGTACGATGATGATGAGATAATGATAAGGGCCTGCGTAATTTTATTTTGTTCTGCTGATTCGTTTATATCATTTCAAATGATTTACCCTTTTCATAGATTCAGATTCTAAGCGGGCTCATTAATTAATCATGATTGGGCTTTTAACTGATTGGGATGAGATATGATAAGATTTCAATTGGGCTGAGATAAGATGAGATTTCAGTTGGGTCGAGTATACATATATAGAAGTAGAGTACGAATTAAAACAGAAAGTAAGAGGTGGAGCAGGTGGTTGGGCGTTTGATTGGGGTACGAGAGGTCTTGGGTTCGAACCTGGGTTGAGGTATTTTTTTAAAGGCTTACTTATTTGAGGTAGTTTACTCATTTTCATATTATTATTATTATTATTATTATTATTAATATTATTATTATTATTATTATTATTATTATTATTATTATTATTATTATTATTATTATTATTATTATTATTATTATTATTATTATTATTATTATTATTATTACTACTACTACTTTTATATTAATAATATTACTATAACGAATGAATAATTTCTATATAAGAGTATATATATTCCAACTACCATAATATTACATATAATTATATATATTAAGATTATTTATATAAATATTTACATATAACAAATTATTGATTTTAAATATAATAATAACTATACAAATATTAACTATTTTAAATATATACAAATTAAATATATAAAATGTATAATTTAAGATATAATATATAAATTTAATTGATTACAATTATATGTGTTAATATATTAATATAAATGATATAGGTTCGTAAATTCGAGGTCAACCCTACACTTGTTCAATGTCGTCATATGTATTTTTACTACAAAATACAGTAGGGTGAGTTTCATTACTCCCTTTTTATATATATTTTTGGGACTGAGAATACATGTGCCGATTTTATTAATGTTTTACGAAATAGACACAAGTGATCAAAAACTACATTTTATGGTTGGATTATGAATATTGAATATCACCCCTTTTTAGCTTGGTAACCTAATGATTAGGAAACGGGTATGGCCCCTAATCGATGCGAATCCTAAAGATAGATCTATGGACCTCGACAAGTCCCATCCGGGGTACGGATGCTTTAGTACTTCGAGATTATTATTATTATACAGACGAGAGGTTCTGTTTTGGGGATATTCTATGCATTAAAGTTAAGTTGGTTATCAAGCGTTCACCATATGAATGATTTTTAATTCGCGGGTTACGCGTGTTATTATGTACTCGGATTACATGTACAATTAAATTATGAAATCTTGTGGTCTATTAAAATGATGAAAATGAATGATTATGATAAACTAATGAACTCACCAACCTTTTGATTGACACTTGAAAGCATGTTTATTCTCAGGTATGAAAGAAATCTTCCGCTGTGCATTTGCTCATATTAGAGATATTACTTGGAGTCATTCATGACATATTTCAAAAGACGTTGCATTCGAGTCGTCGAGTTCTTTAAGATTATTATTAAGTCAATTATAGTTGGATATATTATGAAATGGTATGCACGCCGTCAACTTTTGATGTAATGAAAGTTTGTCTTTTAAAAACGAATGCAATGTTTGTAAAATGTATCATATAGAGGTCAAGTATCTCGCGATGTAACCAAATGTAATGTGTTCGTTCAGATGGATTAGGATGGGTCGTTAGAGTTGGTATCAGAGCGGTGGTCTTGCATTAGTGTGTCTAACTGATAGTTGTTTAGATGCATTAGTGAGTCTAGACTTCGACCGTGTCTGCATGTCAAAAGTTTTTCTTATCGTTTCGTGTCGAAAATTACCTGCTTATCATCCTTAGGAAATTACTTGCTCATTATTCTTAGTCTAGACACATTTTACTGCATTGACTGCATGATTAGTGTATAGACAAAACTCATATCTTAGCGTATCTGCTAATTCATATCTTAGCGTATCTGTTACTGTAAAACTTTGCCTGACATATTCTGTAAATCCCTCCGTAATCTACAAAATCCTTTGTTATATATATATATATATATATATATATATATATATATAGATAGATAGATATTCTATGTAATTAGAATACCATTCGATAGCCGGAACTCATTTCATATCAAAAATCCTTTATGCAATCGTATGAAATGGAACTCGTCACTAGTTCAAGTTCCTCAGGTTCTGACAGCTATTCTGATATGGAAACAAACTTGAGCTCCGAAGGCAGTGTAACCAGAATGGATCAACCAATCAGCCATCATCAATTCTGGATAAATTGGGGATGGGTTCGTAGTCGACTTAATCAATGGAGACGAGAAGAAGACGATCCTTTCCACCAACCGAATTCACATCTTGGAGATGAACCTGAAGCACTTACTGGCGAACCCTTTTCGACAAACTATTTTCACTCTCATTTCCAGAATATCTCGCAACGATTATATAATATCACGAATTCTAAATCTTATTCATCTCCTCGTTCCAACCGCCAATCATCTCGGAGTAACAGAAGAAGTCAACGAGTTTCGCGTAAAAGTAGTGGCTTTGAAGAATATGGTGCAAAACTTACAAGCACGAGCAGCATCACCGGCACCAACAGTACCACTAGCATCGGCACCAGTAACACCAATAACACAAGCCTTAACATCACACGTATCAATATCACCATCTGTACTTCGAGTATGATCTTCGTTCTACATATCGTTCTACATCGATTATCTTCGTTCTACGTATCGTTCTACCTCATTTATCTTCGTTCGACATGGCGATTATGTAATCTCTAATGTTTTAGAGATTATATATTCTTGTTCTAACGGTAAATCAAATGAGTTTAATATCATATTGACTCATTAAATCCATGGTTACATCTGGAGAAAATATATGTGTATATATATTTTCATAAAGATTGTAATTAAAAATTCTTTTGTACAAACTGTTAACTGTGAAAATATTTTAACGGGTAGGTAATACCCGAGGAATATTTAGATTTCACTTTAATAAGTTACACTGTACATTCTTCGAATCTGATTCAACAGTCATTTACTATCCTACTTATATCCACAGATATACGAGTCCGATCACCACAGAATAACCATTTTCATTCAATTTCATATTTGTATTTTGATTTATCAGAATCAAACAAGTGGCATAATGAAGAAAACATTGGACAAAATAAAATTTGTTAGAAACAAACAAATCAACTATGAGAAATTTTGTTAAGAATCCACGCTAACTGTTCCTAGCTAACTGATCCTAGCTAACTGATTACATTTTATTTATCGCAATTTATATTCTCGTAATTTTATTTATCATCATTTAAATTCTGTTATTTATTTTACGCACTTTAAATATCGGGACACGTATACAAGGTTTTGACATATCATATCGATGCATCTATATATATTATTTGGAATAACCATAGACACTCTATATGCAGTAATGATCGAGTTAGCTATACATGGTTGAGGTTGATTCTACAATAATATATATACTTTGAGTTGTGATCAAGTCCGAGACATGTACACGGGTCACGATACGTAGTAATTAATTCGAATATTATATATTAAACTATATATGAATTATTGGACTGTTACTGTGGACTATCGAATGTAGACTAATAACATTGGACAATTAAAATGAATTAAAATATTGATTATAACATATGAAACTAAACATTTCTTCAAGTTTGCTACTTGATTTCATCTTAAACCTCATTTGTATCTTGACAATTACAATATGCGTTCAAACTTTTCACGATTCTTGAAAACACCTCAATCGAGAGAATGAACCAACCGCATTTCATCTACGGAAGAAAAGATTGATGCATATAGTTATACACACTCGGAACCTGAGTAAACGTTTAACACGTATCTGTGCTAGCTCCTTTGGCATTGTTATTACCATAAATAACAATGCAATTCTTTTCGAAATTAGCCAATTTTGTCACAGCTCCAGCAAGTTAACTTCGACTTTTCGTTCAAAATAACTATATTATAACCTTGATATATATGCGTACTCTTTTATTGTTACCGGAGAACCTTTTATATTCCACCATATTACTGTGACGACCCGGAGATTTCCGACCAAATTTAAACTTTAATCTTAATCTATAATCGACACGATAAGCAAAGTCTGTAATGTGAAAGTCTCAAAAACTTTGAACTGTGTTCATGTAAACATTTGACCTTTGACTATTCTCGACGATTCACGAACCTTAAATCGTAAATAGAAATGTAGATATAAATAACTATACATGTAAATAATTAAATATTATAAATTAAGTATATTAATAAAGTATTATGTGATTTGGTTATTTTGAAAGAGAACTTAAACATGTTATTTAAAACTGTTAATTAAAAATAGAGAAGTAATTTGAATGTATATAATTTGTCTATATTAACAAAGTATTAAATGTTATACTGTGGGTTTATTTGTTTCAATATAAAACATAATTATGCATAGTAGTTTGAAAGTATATAACCATTACTATATGTATATTATTTAAAATGTACGAATATTATGTATATATAATATATATTATATAATTATCAAATATTACATAATTAATAAAATGTAATATTAATATATGTAATTACAAGTTGAAAATATAATTGTATTAGTAAAATTATTATTTCTTTCATATTTGCTAATTAATATAGTATTATCAATATTTTCTATTACACTTTATTATTTGATATTATTATTAATGATATAATTAATTCTATTATTATTGTTATTATTTTTATCTATATAATTACAATTACAAATATGATCATTATTATTATTAGAAAATAATACATTTTATTATTATTAAAATTAATAATATAATTATTACCATTTATTTATTATTAGTATTTTTATTATTAACCTTGGCATTATTTATTTATTTTTATTAGTATCCTTATCAATAATATATTACTATTAATAATAATACTATTATTATTATTAATTTTAATTGGATTATTATTATTTATATAATTATAATTATTAATATTAATTATTAATTAATTGGATAAAAGTGTACGCATCAAATTTCAAAAGCAGATTCTGTTGTGTGTAGCTATCGAACTGTAGATAATTTTTGTTGCTGTCTCTAAGTTGTTACAGGTCAATGTCAGTTTATAATCCAAACAAGAATCGATTCACATCATGAAAAAAAACTTTTAAATTTTTTTATTACATTTTCTGTACAAGCAAGAATCATCTGTCGACATTAGCTGGCCATATAACAATCCAAGAATTAGTTAGCAATCCATTCAATCCTTATCACACTTTATGTTATTTATTTTATTTCTGTACGAATGGTGATCCTTAACGATTTCATTTGGCGACAAGACAATCGACTACCTCATATTTGTTGAAATTTCATTTGAATAAACAACACCTCTAATCTTGTGTTCTTGTTGAGAATAACCCATCTTCCTCAAACGATCCTGTAGTCGAACAATATCTTCGTAAACCCGATATCATGGCAAACACGACTGCTAATTCTTTCCTTCTATTTTGATCGAGTTAACAACACCCAAAAATCACCACCTTCGAAAAACTATCTTCTTATGTCATCACCTCAAATCTGCTATACATTCTATGCATATATATTTACTTATACATATGGCATAAGATATTAAACCGTCAATATTACCTTGAAAATCATCACCATAAAACCACTATAAACCGCCACCTTTCTCTTCCCCTCTCTCCCTCTCCTCTTAGAAAAAAAAACCATAACCCAGCACTTACTGTATCTGTTTCTGTTATCCGAAATCCATTACCATAATTTGATTAACCTTCATCAAACCCACAACTTATTTATCTTGCAAATCACGACTGTAACTTGACTATTGTGCTTCGGTCCCATTCGAAAACTACCGTGGTATTTGATGCTGTTTCTTCTCTTCTATCGTAAAGAACCTCCACAAACTGTTAATTATTATAGTTATTGTGAAGAGATAATGATGAGTGATGATATTGAAGGATCCGATATTATATACTTATCCTATTCCATGTGTAGATTTAAAAACACTCACTTGTGCAATAAAGTATCATGCTTGAGCTGTATTTGGTCGACATTATCATCACAGGAGACCACTTTTGTGGATAAAGGTACAAGTTGTTTAAAAATAAAATAAATATATGATATGGAGAGTTTTGCTTTATCTTCCGCAAATTAAAGAAAGAAAATAATGAGTGGAAGAAAGTGGGAAACATGTTTAAGAAAAGCAAATATAGTGGAAGAGGTAGTTGAACCATCGTTTTTTTTTTTGTTGTGCTACGGTTCCATTACTTTGTTGTTTTAATCGTGCAGTAAATTGAATCCAACAAAACCCCATAAGTTAATAAGTGGGCCGTTGAATATTGGACTGTGTTTGCTGTTAGGCCGAGAATCAGGTTATGGAGTAGTTGGGTCGAATAGTACATGGGTCATTTGGGTCCTAGATAGACTTGCATTGGGCTTCATCATATTGTCTTTGGTCATTGCAAGATGATGATTATGATTTACGGGAATGCTATGAAAAATATTGATGATGAAACCGGATTGTAGGATGAATGATGAAGTGATTAGGATGATAGTTAAAGTAATTATGTTATGATATGATTATGATTTGAGGATTACTATGATAGTTGATAAATGAAGAAGAAGTAATTGGAAACAGAAAGATACATGTTAAATATATATTAGTTATGATATTCAACAGAAAAGGTGAACTGGAGGAATGGTTAGAGACATGTTTGGTTAAACGAGAGGTCGAGGGTTCGAACCTCGTCTTGGGCATATTTTTTTTGGAAAAGCTTGGAAAGGGTATATATTTTTATTTTATTTCTATCACTATTATTATTAGTATGATTATGATTATTATTATAATTGTTATGAAATTTGTTATAACTTTAAATTGTAGGAACCATAGATATAAGTTACAAATTTGATACTATGTTATGATAAAATTTATTATTACTAACACTATTATTATTATTATTATTATTATTATTATTATTATTATTATTATTATTATTATTATTATTATTATTATTATTATTATCATTATATTATCAAAGTAAAGTATCATTGTATTTTAAATTTTCAAAGTTATTACTTTTATTAAAACTATCATTAACAGTAAAATTAATATTTTCATAGTTATAATTATTAATATCATTATTATTATCATTAATGGAATTATTAACAATATCATTTTTATTAGTAATATTAGGTATTATAATCATTTTACCACTATTAATATTACTTTGACTACCATTATAATTAATATATAAATAATATATATATTAGAAATATATTTAATACATATAACATAACAAAGATTAATATTTTTATATAATAAAATGAATATAAGAAACACATATATATTATTAATATAAAAAGGATATAACTAATAAAATTATATATATATTTATTCGATTACAACTATGTATATTAATAAATATACAAATGATATAGGTTCGTGAATCCGAGGTCAACCCTATACTTGTTCAATGATGTTATATGTATTTTTACTACAAAATACAGTATGGTGAGTTTCATTAATCCCTTTTTAAATGCTTTTGCAATATATATTTTTGGGACTGAGAATACATGCGCTGCTTTTATAAATGTTTTACGAAATAGACACAAGTAATCGAAACTACATTATATGGTTGAATGATCGAAATCGAATATGCCCCTTTTTATATAGTCTGGTAATCTAAGAATTAGGGAACATAAACCCTAATTGACGCGAACTCTAAAGATAGATCTATCGGGCCCAACAAGCCCCATCCAAAGTACCGGATGCTTTAGTACTTCGAAATTTATATCATGACCGAAGGAGGATCCCGGAATGATGGGGATATTCTTATATGTATATTGTGAATGTCGATTACCAGGTGTTCAATCCATATGAATGATTATTTTGTCTCTATGCATGGGACGTATATTTATGAGAACTGGAAATGAAAATCTTGTGGTCAACTAAAATGATGGAAATGTTTATTTATGTTAAACTAATGAACTCACCAACCTTTTGGTTGACACTTGAAAGCATGTTTATTCTCAGGTATGAAAGAAGTCTTCCGCTGTACAATTGCTCATTTAAAAGATATTACTTGGAGTCATTCATGACATATTTCAAAAGACGTTGCATTCGAGTCGTCGAGTTCATCAAGATTATTATTTAGTCAATTACAGTTGAATATATTATGAAATGATTTACATATCATCAATTTTTGATATAAAGCAAGTTGGTCTTTTAAAAACGAATGCAATGTTTGTAAAATGTATCATATAGAGGTCAAGTACCTCGCGATGTAACCGACTATTGTGAATCGTTTGTAATCGATATGGACTTTGTCCGGATGGATTAGGACGGGTCTCTACAATTACCATCAGCATTTAATCATATAAAAACACAATTATCTTGAAACCACTTCGGATTGATAACCAATGATTCAGATATGGTAGCATTAAATGCGGAGGAAACAGCAAGATTGTAGATGGTCTAAACGGTCAAAAGTTTGATAATAAAGAATGGAAGGTTGGGAACGCTCGATAGAAAATTTAGTACTGAAAAATGGATGGAGCTAACCCTGAAGGAGACCGAGGATAAATACAAGGACCAAACTCTATATTCAAAGAATCCAGGTAATTCTTGATCCAATGAAATCTTCAGCAAATATCTTGCTCTGAAGTCATGTTAAATCTTGTGGAAAATCATTCTTCATCAACCTTCAATCTTTGAAATTCCAAAAATATCATCATAAATATCTTCGATATTTCTGAGGATATTTTTATAAATATTCTAGCCCGAAATTATATACCTCTTCGTGTTTTCTGTATTCCATTATATTAGAAACTTCTGTAAAATCTAAGTATAAATTATGAATGAATTGTGGAGAAGTGTTGGAAATTGAAGCATGGGTTAGTATAATATAATGACGTCCGGCCAACGTGATTATATTACAGTAAGTCATGCTGAGTTTCTAATGAAACGTGATAATGGTTCATAGTAAATCATACCGTCATCATGTGTCATGTTACATAACTCTTTCATTCTGCTTAAATTCTAAACATATCAAGAAAATATATTCTTGATAGTTCTATTCTCAGTGATTCTGATAATTTGACAAATCAAATCGTGCTATTACGTTTTTTCTTGTTTAGAACATTAAGTTCATTCGAAACTCTGTACTTACGAATTCTGGACCGTTACTCGTTTTACTAGAGGTCGAGAAGAGAATAAAAAGGCAAAGAGCTCGGAAACTTAAGGGAAGATATAAAACTCGACAACAATACAGAAATCACAAACCATGTACATTAATACGAAAAGCAATATAAAGACACAGGAGTACGATAAACACTATAATCCCAAGAGCATAGTAGAAGTAAACAGATTCCTCCGGTGGTAGATGAAGAAGGAGAATGATCGATATGAAAGTCAAGAATACATCCAGAATTAAAACTGGATGAAGCATATTGACTGATGATTTGGAAGAATGAATTAAAGTATATAAAATGGGAGTAGTGGAAAATAATGGAACGGAAGAAATTCATTTATAGTGGAGATACCAGACAAAGCAATCGAGACAGATGATCGCATTTAATTAAAGAGATCCTAATTTTCATAAATCCTGAAGAATCAGATCTTATAGATCTCCAAGATTTTCTTTTAAATTCCTTGAATTCCGGAATTCAAACGTGAGTACGTCAAAAGTAAAGACGAATATCTATTACCTTATTCCAATCTTTTGTGACAGCTTCACTCGTACTCTTCGAATAATCGAGTTATTTTATCCATATTACTTAATGATGATAAAACTCTATTTATCAACTCATATTCGTTATGAAAACATTTTTATTGTTAGCCATGACAACACCACTAAAATTCCGGGACGAAATTTCTTTAACGGGTAGGTACTGTGATGACCCGAAAATTTCTGACCAAATTTAAACTTAATTCTTATTTGATTTCGACACGATAAGCAAAGTCTATTAAACCGAGTCTCAAAATTTTTGAACTATTTATATGGTTTCATTTACCCGTTGACTACTATTGGCGATTCACGAACAATTGTGTGTAAATAAATATGTAAATATATGTGTATAAATAAGTTCTATACATAAGTAATATTATATATATATATATATATATATATATATATATATATATATATATATATATATATATATATATATATATATATATATATATATATATATATATATATATATATATATATATATATATATTGTAATTTAAAAATATTAAAGATTCAATAACTATATAATTGGTAAATATGATATAATAAATGGTAATATATTTATAATGTTAATATTATTACCATTAATTTTAATATTATTATTAATATTTGTATCATAAATATTATTATATAAAGTATATATATTTATATAAAATTTAATATGTACAAGTACTATTATTAATATTAGTATTATTATCATTATTAGTATTTCAATTATTATTATTATTATTATTATTATTATTATTATTATTATTATTATTATTATTATTGGTATTATATATTATTATTAATTATTATTATTATTATTATTATTATTACCATAAAAATAATACAATTTATCATTTATATCATTAATAATATCATTTAATTATTGATTATTATTATTTTCATAGTAGTTATGATTAATATTAATTATTATTATTATTGTTTATATAATTATTATTACTATTAGTATTGACATGATTATTAATATATTTACTTATTTATTAATACAAAATATATAAAAAAATCAGAAAATTTTATATTTGGATCCTGTTATACATGTACATCGATATATATACATATACAGATATATAAATATATAAATACCGTATATACATATATAAATACAAATAAATTACGTATTCAATTTCCTATCTCTATCATACTGTGTTTAATCATGTTTCTTGTCTCGAAAATCGTACTAATCCAAATTCAATCACAAAGAACCAAACAAATTCAGTGGAATATGGATTTTTGCTTTTCTATTTTTTTCTTCCGACAGAATATTTTTTTTGTCGATCAATCTCAGCTACAAAATAACTGAAATCGAATATGGATACTGTGATAATCTCTCTATTACATTCTATATAATAACTGATACAATTCGATTAGAAGAAGCAAACAAAATAAATCACAATTACAGTTGCACATCACCATCTTCTATATTTTTTCTGTCTTTTATCTCCTAAACGAATATCTTTGTCGACTAATCTTGCTATAGACTCAATCATTTAGTTCAATGATATGAAGGGAAAAACCCATTTGAGTCTTCACTATCTTCATCAACCGATCAACGAAACCACTAACATAATCATCACCATTTTCGTTCATCACCAAGAACAATCAAATACCACCTTTTCCCGAGAACCCATAAAACTGCCACCTCTGCATGTTCTTTTCTCCTTCGTGTAAGACCAAAAACCACCACCACTACCATCACTTTGAACCCACTTCCACCACCTTGAATCTCTCTATCTCTCCTCTCTCTCTAACTTGATCATGAAACAACCATCACCCACATATTCATCACCCTCTTCAATATGAACTACTGCTACTGCTCGCGTCTATACTGCAGCTACGGTTGCTACTTATATTTCCTATTTTCCCTTCGTGAGCCTCAAACCAACAAGAACCATTTATCTCAAAAACAATAATATGAATAAGGGAGATAATGAGTGGAGCAAGTAGGTTATATAAAGAAAAAGAAAAAAAAAACTTTCGATGGTGTCACCCACTTTCAGCTCCACGCTTTTGAAATTTACCCACTAGAAGGTATTGAAATGTTTATTAAAAAATATTATATACTTCGGGATCCAGGTGTGAATGTGGAACTATGGCCGAATTTTTTTTTGTTTAATGAGTCCCACTTGAATGTTTTTGTAAACCGAACTATGGATGTTTGTAATATTTTATTCCTTGATTGACATTTTACAAAAGTAAGTAGAACTAGTGGGAATAGGGGCCGACCAAAAAGGATAGATAAATGGGGACGTTTCATTTTTTTTATGTAAGTGGAGCCTAAAACAAACTGATAATAAGGTGGATGGTTGATGTCAAGTTGAAGAGGGATCGACTTTTTTTTTAATACAATCATGGTTGTAAGCTTGGGATGAAAACCGAGATGATAAATGATGATGATATGGATGTATGATGATAAGAACAATGATGTATGAGGATGAAGTTCATGTTATAAATGATGATGATTGATGAATGGAGTAGATGATGATGATAAGTAGGGTACGATGATGATGAGATAATGATAAGGGCCTGCGTAATTTTATTTTGTTCTGCTGATTCGTTTATATCATTTCAAATGATTTACCCTTTTCATAGATTCAGATTCTAAGCGGGCTCATTAATTAATCATGATTGGGCTTTTAACTGATTGGGCTGAGATAGGATAAGATTTCAATTGGGCTGAGATAAGATGAGATTTCAGTTGGGCCGAGTATACATATATAGAAGTAGAGTACGAATTAAAATAGAAAGTGAGAGGTGGAGCAGGTGGTTGGGCATTTGATTGGGGTACGAGAGGTCTTGGGTTCGAACCTGGGTTGAGACATTTTTTTAAAGGCTTACTTATTTGAGGTAGTTTACTCATTTTTATATTATTATTAATATTATTAATATTATTATTATTAATATTATTATTATTATTATTATTATTATTATTATTATTATTATTATTATTATTATTATTATTATTATTATTATTATTATTATTATTATTATTATTATTATTATTATTATTATTATTATTATTATTATTATTACTACTACTTTTATATTAATAATATTACTATAACGAATGAATAATTTCTATATAAGAGTATATATATTCCAACTACCATAATAATACATATAATTATATATATTAAGATTATTTATATAAATATTTACATATAACAAATTATTGATTTTAAATATAATATAAAACTATACAAATTTTAACTATTTTAAATATATACAAATTAAATATATAAAATGTATAATTTAAGATATAATATATAAATTTAATTGATTACAATTATATGTGTTAATATATATATAAATGATATAGGTTCGTGAATTCGAGGCCAACCCTACACTTGTTCAATGTCGTCATATGTATTTTTACTACAAAATACAGTAGGGTGAGTTTCATTACTCCCTTTTTATATATATTTTTGGGACTGAGAATACATGCGCCGATTCTATTAATGTTTTACGAAATAGACACAAGTGATCAAAAACTACATTCTATGGTTGGATTATGAATATTGAATATCACCCCTTTTTAGCTTGGTAACCTAATGATTAGGAAACGAGTATGGCCCCTAATCGACGCGAATCCTAAAGATAGATCTATGGACCTCGACAAGTCCCATCCGGGGTACGGATGCTTTAGTACTTCGAGATTATTATTATTATACAGACGAGAGGTTCTATTTTGGGGATATTCTATGCATTAAAGTTAAGTCAGTTATCAAGCGTTCACCATATGAAAGATTTTAAATTCGCGGGTTACGCGTGTTATTATGTACTCGGGTTACGGGTACAATTAAATTATGAAATCTTGTCGTCTATTAAAATGATAAAAATGAATGATTATGATAAACTAATGAACTCACCAACCTTTTGGTTGACACTTGAAAGCATGTTTAATCTCATGTATGAAAGAAATCTTCCGCTGTGCATTTGCTCATATTAGAGATTGATGTGTGCGAGGTGGTGTACAAAATAGTTATATTTTTACTACAAAATACTATTAAATACAATACAATTTTACACAAGTGATTTATTTATTTATAGAGTGGATATACCTAAACCTTGCTACAACACTTATAGGCAGTGTACCTAATCGTACAGTAGTGTAGCTTTTAGTAAGTTCGGTTCGTCCACAGGGAACTCTAGCCAAGTTTAACGCTATATTTTTTTAAAACTTATAATTGTAAAAATACAAATATATATAAATAATATTATTATTATAAAAGGGGGATTTTACCATTTAATGACCGGTTTGTCGATTTTAAAACTTTAGTTGCAGTTAAAACCTAATGTAAAATATTAAAAATATAAAAGACTTAATTTAAAGCGTAAAGTAAATAATGATAATGGAATTGCAATAAATAAAATGACAATAAATAAAGTGCGATAATTAGAAAGTACGATAATTAAAAGTGCAATTAAATACAATGACAGTAAATAAAAGTGCGATAATTAAAAGTGCAATTAAATATGAAATATATAAATTATGCTTATTTAAACTTCCATAATCATGATGTTCGACGTGTTGTTTTTAGTTTAGTACCCTGGGTTAATTGTCCTTCGTCCTGGATTATTCGATATGTCCATACAGATTTGTCCATAATAGTCCATCAGTCATAATCATAAAGTACGAAAGTCTTCGTCAAATTATTCTTATTCCCGAAGTCAAATATTCCAACTAATTGGGGATTCGAATTGTAACAAGGTCTTAATACTTTGTTTAATGAATACACCAGGTTATCGACTGCGTGTAGTCCAATGTTTTACTACTTTGTTAACAATTACACCAATTACCCTTGAATGTAATCCACCCCTGTTTCAACAAGTCTATTAACTATTAATCCAGTTCCGTGTCCGGTTAAATGAACAATTATTGGTATTTATAGATATCCCGCCCACCGTACCCAGTCAAGCGTATGTAGTTATATATAAATACGTCAAATTATAAGTCTATATATTAAATCAACGAGGTATCATTTAGTTAATATAAAGCCCTTTAATAGCCCATAGTCTAATTTCCACAAGTGTCGTTCTTTTGTCCAAACCCCAATTATGGTACAAAGCCCAATTACCCAATTTTAATTTTTAGCCCAACATCATGATTACTTCGGCATTAAATAAGCATAATAATAACTTAGCTACGAGACATTAATTTAAAAAGGTTGAATATAACTTACAATGATTAAAAATAGCGTAGCGTTACACGGACAGAATTTTGACTTACACCCTTACAACATTCGCTAACATACCCTTATTATTAGAATTTAAAATTAAAATTAAAATTATAATATATATATATATATATATATATATATATATATATATATATATATATATATATATATATATATATATATATATATATATATATATATATATATATATATATATATATATATATTTCGTTGAGTAAATGAAGAAGAAAAAGATGGTGTAATGTTGCTCAAAACTGCCAAATTTATAGGCATGTGGCCTGGTACCTACTGCCATGCGATCGCATGGATTTCTCTCATCCAGGCCATGCGATCGGATGGCCTGCTTTTCCAGGTCACATGTCTTTGTTTGCATTCTGCTGACGGTTTATAAATATATATATATATATATATATATATATATATATATATATATATATATATATATATATATATATATATATATATATATATATATATATATAATATAATATAAATAATTTTAAGAATTATTTAAATATTATATTATATTTATGTGCATAGTTGACTTGTAATTTTTAGTCCGTTGCGTCGAATGTTGAGAGTTGACTCTGGTCCCGATTCCGAATTTTCGAACGTCCTTGCGTACAATTTAATATCTTGTATTTTGCGTTTTGCGTCTTGTACTCTTGTAATTTTGAGACGTTTCTCATCAATAATTTGAACCACCTTGATTGTACTTTGTACTTTTGAGCTTTTTGGTCGTTTGCGTCTTCAATTCGTCGAATCTGTCTTTTATCTTCACCTTTTATTATTTAAACGAATATTACTTGTAAATAGAACAATTGCAACTAAAAGCTTGTCTTTCTTGAGGGATAATGCTATGAAATATATGTTCGTTTTTAGCATTATCAAATATTCCCACACTTGAGCGTTGCTTGTCCTCAAGCAATATAGTCTTGAAATAAAAACATACTAGAATCACTTCTTTATTCTTCACACTTTGTACATCAGTGATTTCTATATGGCGGTATGAACAATGGTAGTAACGATGTGGTTTACAGTCCCACATGACTATGAAAATTTAGATCCTTTAGGAAATTGGATCTTTATGAAAACATTTGATCTTTTTGAAAATTAAATCTAGCTTTTACCCTAGATAAGTTTTCCGGAATAACCCTTCACCGGTGTTTGCAAATTGTTGTTGTGGGTTTTGTGCCACCCACTTTCTAACCTTGTATTGGGAAAGCAACACGTCCAGTATACTTGCTCCGTATATTACCTTTCAGTAAACTACCGTCCGGTTGTAAAGGAAAGCGTTGAACAAGCAACTGTTAAGGCAATGTCCCCTAACATGCTTTTAATTATGGTCTATAACGTGTCGGATGCAATTACTATCCTTGGTAGGAGCAATAGTAAAGCTCACCCTATAGTTTTTCGGTCTGGCACAAAGTCCTGTCTTTGACCATGCTATGCAACTACCATTCTTACGGTTGACACCCGATTTGATTCAGGTGACCTAATGAATTCCAGGTGAATTCCTAGGATTTTACGTTCAATGGTAATGAACGCATTAAAAATGGGTTTTTAGAAAACAAATCGGTTTGTAATTTTGATCAAAATATTTTCTCGTTCAAGCTCGAGTTTAGATATCATCGAATTCCATGAGTTTGTAATTCTCAATCTTTAAAAGTCAATCTCAAGGATTGAGTAATATCAATCTTAAAAGATGATTTTTGATCTTTTAAAGAGATTATCCTTTCTGGAGATCTGATTCATTAGTCTTATCAAGCTAATTTGCACGGTGCCCTCCCTATTTTATGAGACAGATCCTCTCATGGTTAGGATAAGTCTGACCACTTGGCGACCCTGTTTGATGCTGAGGTCCGTGGATTTTCAGTTGATTCTCGAGAAAACTTTTCAAGGTTTTTCGTAGACTCTACAACTGGTCTGGACGACAACTTCATGACCTAAATCAAGAAGCGTGTTTCTTTTTCGGAAGATTTTACTTCCTTTTAATGATGGAATTGATTCATCGTGTAGATCCATCTTTCTTTCAAATATATTATAATAAATCAGGTAAAACTGTTTAGTTTAGTTCAAAGCAAAAGTATCTTCAATTATTTGTACAAAAATATGTGATATATGTTCAAAATAACTTGATAAATTTTTCCCACACTTAGCTTTTATTTTCCTTTCTTTGCCTTTTTATTGTCCTCTATTCCATTTTAAATGAATTCTAACATTTTGGGTTGTTTCTCAATTTATGTCCTTTCCGAGGTAACAATAATTTCGGTGTTTAACACCTAGTTTTATCCTCGTAAATATGTATAAACATGATTTTGAGTTCATTTAATTAAAAATTTTGAGAATTTTTACTAGAATTAGGTAGTCAGTATATAAGACTAGGGCTGTTCTTTATTATCAGAGAGCACTAGATTCTAATACAACTACTGCATTACTAGTATTTTTAATGGTAACCAAGTGTATAAGTTAAAATTTTAAAAATCCGAGAGAATTTAATCCCTTCCCACACTTAAGATCTTGCAATGCCCTCATTTGCAAGAAATCAGTAACAATTTAAATTATTGAGGGTGATTAGCGTAGAAAAATGATTAAATTTTACCAAAGTTTCCAAACATATTGGCGTTTGTTTGTTGAATGATAAATGGTGCACATCATTTGTTCATTCCGTCTTGTTGTTACATCACATTTGTTTTTCGTTTTGTCGTCAAAATCAGTAGCTTTTGCTGAACTTAATGTCAGTCTTTGAAAATGCGCTGTTTTACCCTGTTGTGTACAATTGACAATATACATACATATAAATAATAACATGAATGGTAATTTGAAATGGGACTTAAAATCTCACTTTCAAATCAAATATGAAATATTAGTACAAAATAATAAAAATGTTAAACAATACATTAATGTATCACAATATCATATGTTTAAACATAAATAAATAAAAATAATAAAAAGATAAAAATCATAAAAATCACCAACTAGAACTATATCAATCTGGATAGGGGTTCCAGTTCATGTCGTCGTTCGGGTTCCATGGTTGGTGATAGGTATACTGGTAGGCCTGGTTAGGGTCGTAGAGAGTATATGGTGGTCTCATCTCGGGCAGGTGTGGAGGATAGTAAGTGGGTCGGGTCAGAACGTAGTGATCCTGAGGTGACAGCCGGCTCATGATCTGACGCTGATGATAGTCCCATCTATCATGCTGTCATTACCTGGAATGCTCGTAATCATTCCGGGCTTGCCACTACTCCATCCGACTAAATCTCTCCCCGTTTGTCATATCTACCTCATCTATACGCTGGTAGACGTCAGTCATAGCCTCCCTTATGACATCCCTAATGTCATCCGCTTCCTCCATTTCCTCATCTGATCCTCTCTCTACCTGTGGATGACGACCTTCATAGGGTACTGCTTGGTTTCGTCTGCTCTTTAATACCTTAGCACCCTGATAGACCTTCAATCCTAAAGGCTCAACCTGTTCCCTACATTCCAAAAGTGGACCCCCTTGGTCCCTATCTATACCCAAATACTCTCCAATGAGAGTAACAAAAATACCTCCTCCTATTATTCCCCCTTCCTGTATTCCTTCCACCTACTTAGACAAATAAAAACCAACACAGTAAGGGATATTAACAAAGCCTCTTGGGTCTCGAATACACTTTAGGTAAAATAAATCATGTAAGGTCATTTTCTCCTTATTGTGACCTCTCTGTGTAATCGAGTTAGCCAAAAATCTATGAATTATACGAAGCTCGGCTTTGTTAATATGTAAGTAGGAGTGTGTTCCTACCAACGTGAAAACATTATAATCTGACATACGCCTCCAGACGGTGTTCGCGTCAAAATTCCTATCTACCCTTTCACCATGATAAATCAAATTCATACAATTGGGTAGTAGTAATCACTAGGAGTATATATCTGCAAAGCCCTGGCCATGTCCAGCATGGACATCCTGTACATCCTACGGCCAAGTATAAATCTAAGAAAACTTCTATCATCTAATCTATCTACATCTGCATTTAACGCTATAGTACTCATAAGTTCAATACACCATTCCTTATATACAGGTCTACGAATGGTGAATAGACGTTCCCAATCATGAAAAGAAGAGCTGCCATACCTTTGGATCAAATGTTGTCTAACTGAGTTAGCAAGTTGGACCCTTTCCAAAGGCTCCCAATCGATTACCCTTGGCACTTCTACATTTTTCGGTATCAGTTTGAATTTGTTACTTTGATATGTTTGGTAATCTCTCCAGCTTCTATCGAATCTTAGATTAGGATGCAATGTGTGTTCAGGAATCGTTGGGTATTCTACTGGCAGATGCATCGGAAATACTATGAAGGCATCAACAAATTGCAGCGGATCATAATATGGAACGTGTTCATCAGGTTGTTGTTGTGGTTCCTATTGTTGCTCCGGTTCAGGTTCATATTGCATTTCTGGTTCAGGTTCCGGAGCAGGTTGCCTGGATGATGATGTTGCACCATCAGTATCTGTAAATCTCTGCAAAACACATTAAACACAAAATTTATGCATCCAAATATGCATTAGTGTTAGCAAAATAACAAATTGAAACAATTACAATAACATGTTAAATCAAAATTAAACTTATACACATTTTCACAATTTTTACAATTCTACAATTTTTCAAATAAGCATATATGAAAATGTTTACAAAGTTCATAAGTATTTAACTCAAATAACATGTTAAAACAACCATTAATAGTAATTAAACATGTTTCAAATGGCATTTACATCAATTTAATCAAGTTCATGAATTTTATACCTAAAAAGTCCACTTTAATTCTCAAAAATCATGTTTAGGATCAAAGTTTGGATCATTTAGCTACCTAAACATGTTACACTACTTAATTTAGCAATAATTCATTACAAAAATCAGCCATAACCTGTTTATATCAAAAACCCCCAAATTGCTCAAGAACACAAACCCTAGATTTCTAAAATTTTTGAAGTTTTTGGCTTCAAATCATGTTAAATAGCATCAATCTACGTTATACATGCATAATATACTAACAATTTAACTTTAATTACACTAGAAATTAACAAAATCAAATTAGGTAAAATATTGATAAATATCACAAAAACTAGAAAATTTATGAGTTTAGGGGTGTAATTTTTACCTTCTTTGAAAAGCTTCTGAACAATTTCATGATTAGAGCGAGAAATTTGACGAATTATGGTGAAAAATTGCGAATTTTAGAGGTGATTTGGGAGTGTATTCGTGTAGTTGTGTGTGTGTTGAGTGGAGACAGAACACAGCTCGCTGGAGCTTTTGTTCCTGACCTGAATTCCAGCCTCATGCGATCGCATGAGGTTACAGGGTAAATCTCATGCGATTGCATGAGGTCACCCTTTTTTTTTTTTTTTTTTTTTTATAAAAACCTTATACTAATAAAACATATAATTAATTAAAAATTAAAATTTTATTTCTTTTTAGGATGAGGGCGTTTCGGAACGATGTCCTAGTCCGTGAACGATGTCCTAGTCCGTCCCTCGACAAAATTTTAAAATTTGTCATTTTTTAAGCGCGGTTTTAAAAGTAAAGATTTTTGCGGTTTTTAAATGTTTTTGGCATACTTTAATTCAATAAGATTAAAAATAATGATAATAAAAGTTCTCGTCCCTCCCTTGGGTAGAGCAATTTCGGTTCAACGACCTAGTTTTCAACTCACGACGAATTTTAAAAATCAATTTTTAACTTAGTGAAATAAAGTAAATTTTTGTTTTTAAATTCACACCAAACTTAAATTTAAAATGCATAAAATTAAAAATTCACACCAAACTTATATTATATTTTTGTTTTTATACATACAAACTTATATTAAAAATATTAATTTTTCAAATATTTACAAACTTAAATATATATTGATTTTAAAAAGTTTACAATAATAATTTAATATTTATTTTTAAAAACATAGTAAAAAAAATTAAAAATCTTTTTGGACTTCTATTCCACTTTAATCAATCAAATATTATCAAAAATATACGCCCCTCTTTTCGGTAAAGTAATTTCGGTTTCATAACCTAGTTTTACTCATGACGAATTTTTGAAATATTTTGGGTTGATTGATTAAAGATATTTATACCTTAAGAATAAACGGTAAATTTCGCAGTGATGTAATAAATTTTTGTATGATATCAATAATTTTGGTCGCAAAACCTAATTTTATTGAGTATCAATTTAATACTTTATAGCGAACAATTTAGCGTTTAATGTCAAAAGGTTAAAAGCAATAAAATAAAAATAAAAATAAAAATTGTACATAGTTACCTGTTAGATAGAATTCTCAGTGACCTGCTTTAGCCCACTCATAAGATAGTCGGACTAATTGGTTTTCCATAGCTACATAGGCGTAACCTTGAGCATTCAACGATTTTTCTTCGAAACATATGAACGGTCCTTCTCCGCATAAAGTAACGAACTCGGTATTGGAATATGTCTGATTCATCGAGCATTTTCCTTCGTGTGACCATTTTCCGCATTTATGACATCTTTCAAGGTGTCGTGCTCTTCTTTTCGCTGCAGATTTTGATTTTCCTTTACCAAAATGTAACTTATTATTTTCGTTCCTGGATTCTTTTCTTACTCCGTCCAATTTGGCTCTTATTACTGATACCAGGTCACTCAGGAGTGTGTCATTATTACATTTAGTGATCAAAGCGTGTAGCATTAGACCATGGTTTAGTTCACAGGAATTCTTCATCTCGTAAAACCTAAAAAAAATAAAAATTCAGAATGGGGGGAGAAGACTAGTTCTTTAGGGTCTGCTAGGGAAAGACCATTCGGATTCCATTCTCGAGAACTACACGAAAACAGAATATCTAACTCTAACAGAAATACGTATTACCCTTAAAAGACTCGAATCTCCCCACACTTAGTTAGCTGTGGTGTCGAAATTATGATTAACTTCATTGTCAACTTCCATCGGACCATGTATGTAATGTTTAACTCTGTGACCATTAACTTTAAATTCAATCCCATTTGAATTTATTAACTCTATTGTTCCGTATGGGAAAACTCTTTTGACTATAAATGGTCCAGACCATCTTTATTTCAATTTTCCAGGAAATAGCTTGAATCGTGAATTGAAAAGAAGAACTCTGTCTCCTTTCTTAAATTCTTTTGAACTTCTGATTCTTTTATCATGCCATTTCTTCGTTCTTTCTTTATAGATTAACGAATTTTCATATGTCTCAAGTCTTAATTCTTCTAATTCATTTAGTTGACTTAATCGTAGACGTCCGGCTTCATATAAATCAAGATTACATGTCTTCAAAGCCCAAAATGCTTTGTGTTCAATTTCTACTGGAAGATGACATGCTTTCCCATAAACGAGTTTAAAATGTGTGGTTCTAATTGGAGTTTTATAGGCTGTTCTAAAAGCCCAAAGTGCATCCTCCAATTTCATGGACCAGTCCTTCGGATTTGATCCTACGGTTTTTTCTAGAATACGTTTTAAAGCTCGGTTGGTATTTTCAACTTGTCCACTTGTTTGTGTATGATAAGCGGTTGAGATTTTATGAGTTACTCCATATCTTTTGAGAATTTTCTCAAGTTGATTGTTACAAAAATGAGTACCCCGATCACTTATTAAAGCTTTCGGTGTTCCAAATCTGGCAAAAAAGACGTTTTAAAAAGTTGACTACAACTCGTGCATCGTTAGTCGGGAGAGCTTGTGCTTCCGCCCATTTAGATACATAATCAATGGCAACGAGAATGTAGAGATTATTATGAGATTTTGGAAATGGACCCATAAAGTCAATACCCCAAATGTCAAATACTTCACATACTTGAATGACATTTTGTGGCATTTCATCACGTTGACTTATTTTTCCGGCCCTTTGACAAGCATCACAGGATTTGCAAAGAAGGTGTGCGTCTTTGAAAATTGTAGGCCAATAGAATCCAGCATCGTAAACTTTTCTTGCTGTGAGTTGAGGCCCATAATGCCCTCCTGTTGGTCCTGTGTGATAATGGTTTAAAATTTGACTAGCTTCATCTCCGAATACACATCGGCGTATTATTCCATCGGGACAACTTTTAAACAAATGTGGATCTTCCCAGAAATAGTGTTTTATATCACTAAAGAATTTCTTTCTTTTTTGGTACGACAACCCTTTTTCAAGGAATCCACATACTAAGTAGTTTGCAAACTATGGAATTTCATTATAATCTATCTTCAATAGATATTCATCATGAAAGTTGTCTTGTATGACCGA
Source organism: Rutidosis leptorrhynchoides (assembly GCF_046630445.1). NCBI lineage: Eukaryota > Viridiplantae > Streptophyta > Magnoliopsida > Asterales > Asteraceae > Rutidosis > Rutidosis leptorrhynchoides. The sequence goes on along the minus strand of NC_092342.1, from coordinate 242,097,656 downwards.
TTCATTTAGAACTTCTAATTCGGGATTTTCAAGACGAGAAAGATGATCAGCGGCGAGATTTTCTGCTCCCTTTTTATCTCGGATTTCAATATCGAACTCTTGTAAGAGTAAGATCCAACAGATTAATCTTGGTTTGGCATCTTGTTTCGAAAATAGGTATCTAAGAGCAGAATGGTCGGTATAGACCACCATTTTAGCTAGAACGAGATATGAACGAAATTTTTCAAAAGCAAAGACAATAGCAAGGAGTTCTTTTTCAGTAGTTGTGTAATTCGTTTGTGCTCCTTGTAACATCTTACTAGTATAATATATAGGTTGAAATCGTTTTTCAATCCTTTGTCCTAAAATGGCTCCCATTGCAAAATCACTTGCATCGCACATTAGTTCAAATGGTAGATTCCAATTTGGAGTTATCATAATCGACGCATTAGTGAGTTTTTCTTTAAGAATATTAAAAGATTTGATGCATTCATCCGAAAATATGAATGGAGCATCCTCTTCTAGGAGTTTATTCATAGGAGTGGCAATTTTAGAAAAATCTTTTATGAAACGTCGGTAAAAACCGGCATGCCCTAGAAAACTCCTAACTCCTCTAACATTGGTGGGATGTGGAAGTTTAGCAATTACATCTACTTTAGCTCTATCCACTTCAATTCCTTCCTTTGAAATTTTATGACCAAGAACGATGCCTTCTTTAACCATGAAATGGCATTTCTCCCAATTAAGTACTAGATTTGATTGCTCGCATCTAATAAGCATTCGTTCAAGATTAACTAGACATGATTCAAAAGTATCACCGAAGACTGAAAAGTCATCCATGAAAACTTCCATGCATTCTTCTATCATGTCGTGAAAAATCGCCATCATGCACCTTTGAAAGGTTGCAGGGGCGTTGCAAAGTTCAAATGGCATGCGTTTGTATGCAAAAGTACCATAAGGGCACGTAAATGTGGTTTTCTCTTGATCCTCGGGTGCTATTGGAATTTAAAAATATCCGGAAAAACCATCAAGAAAACAATAGTAACTATTTCCGGCTAATCTTTCCAACATTTTGAAGGGACCCATTCATATACATTATAAACGATTCACAATAGTTGATTACATCGCGAGGTATTTGACCTCTATATGATACATTTTACAAACATTGCATTCGTTTTTAAAAGACAACCTTTCTTTACATCGAAAATTGACAGGCATGCATACCATTTCATAATATCCACTATCCAACTATAAATTGACTTAATAATAATCTTTGATGAACTCAATGACTCGAATGCAACGTTCTTCGAAATATGCTATGAAAGACTCCAAGTAATATCTTTAAAATGAGCAAATGCACAGCGGAAGATTTCTTTAACACCTGAGAATAAACATGCTTTAAAGTGTCAACCAAAAGGTTGGTGAGTTCATTAGTTTATCATAATCATTTATTTCCATCATTTTAATAGACCACAAGAATTTCATTTCCAGTTCTCATAAATATACGTCCCATGCATAGAGACAAAAAATAATCATTCATATGGTGAACACCTGGTAACCGACATTAACTAGGTACATATAAGAATATCCCCTATCATTCCGGTATCCTCCTTCGGACATGATATAATTTCGAAGTACTAAAGCATCCGGTACTTTGGATGGGGTTTGTTAGGCCCAATAGATCTATCTTTAGGATTCGCGTCAATTAGGGTGTCTGTTCCCTAATTCTTAGATTACCAGACTTTAATAAAAAGGGGCATATTCGATTTCGATAATTCAACCATAGAATGTAGTTTCAATTACTTGTGTCTATTTCGTCAATCGTTTATAAAAGCGCATGTATTCTCAGTCCCAAAAATATAAAGGGTAAAAAAGTAAATGAAACTCACCATACTGTATTTCGTAGTAAAAATACATATAACGTCATTGAACAAGTGCAAGGTTGGCCTCGGATTCACGAACCTAAATTAATTATATATATTTATGTGTTGGTCAATATTTGTCTAACAAATTAGGTCAAGTCATAGTGTACCACAATCCTAATGCTCGAGACTAATATGCAAAAGTCAACAAAAGTAAATTTGACTCAAAATAATTTCCAAAAATCTATACATAATTAATATATAGTTTAAATATCGTCGTTTTATATTTTTAAATATTTTTAAAAGATTTATTAGAGTAAATAATATAATTTATTTATTAATAAATAAAATTTTATATTATATTTATATAATAAAATATACTTTTATATATATTAAGTAATAAAATTTATAAGGTTCATTTAATATTATAAAGATAATATGATAGGTATTATTAAAGTAAGTTATTACACGTAGTAAAATATGTTTGTAACAAATATTTATTTGATAAAATAATATCTATAATGATAGTAAGTAAAAGTTGTATTATTTTGTAATAATAATTATTATTATAAAAATATCAATATTTATAATTACTAAGATGACATTATGATAAAACGATAATTCTAATTATGATAACTTTAATATTTACGATAATTTTTAATATTATCTTTAAAATAATAATTCTATTTAAAATAATAATAATAATAATGATATTTTATAGTAACAATGACATTTCTATTAAAATGATAATTTTTGTTAAAATGATAGTTTTAATACTAACGATAATTTTAATAATAATAGTAATGATAAAAATAATAAGAACGATAATTTTATCTAAATCAATATCTTATAATATTTTAATTTCATCATGATACTCTTACCTATTATTTCCTAATCGTTTCGTTTAATAGCTTTTAATCGTCTTTTATATCGTGTTCGTAATAATGATAATAATAGTAATCAAAATAATTAGGTGTTACAAATATTTGTTTTAATTACACTAATATTAATAATGATAGTTACTATAACATTATTAACGATAATACTAATAATTATCTTAATGATAATATATATAGTAATTAGTAATAATAACAATAACAATAACCATTTTTAAATAATGATATATATATTAATAATGATAATAATAATAATAATAATAATACCAATAATAATAATAATAATAATAATAATTGGATAATAATAATAATACTAATTATAACTTTAACGATAATAACGATAGAAAAAAAAATAACAATTTTTAATGATAAATCCTTTTATTGATAAAGATAATAATAATAATAATAATAATAATAATAATAATAATAATAATAATAATAATAATAATAATAATAAGATAAAACTAGAACGACGATAATAACGACGATAATAATAATCATTTTTAATAATAATACAAAAATTCGATGGACTATAACTTCAAATCCGTTCATCGAAATCATTCGATATCTAAATGAAAAGTTCTTAATTTTTCGTTAGCTTTCCAACGACATGCATATCTTATACCTTATTGCAGTCGCATATATAACTAATTCAGGATTCAACATAACCTAACTAAAGGCAATATCAAAAGTACAAACATGCATAATCCTATATACTCGAGCACTAGTCAGGGATACACTATTATTATGTAAAAATTAATTTATGAGTACTCACGTATCAATATTGAGATTCAATATTGCAGGAAAGGTACGTAAACGCAACGGAGATGACCCACACTAAATTTGACCTCATGAGTATACCCATGAACCATACCCATCACCTCCATAGCTACAACCCATAATTTCCTTAGCCCTATCCCGCTTCCAAAACGTGTTTGAAAATAACTCGCGCGTACCCTTGTCGTAGTATTTTATGTATAATACTAATAATAATACTACTACTAATATTGCTAATATGATTAATAATAATAATAATAATCTTAATAAAAAGAATAGTAATAATAATAATATTAATTACAATATATATTTATGTATATATGTTGCAGAGAGATAGATGGAATGATTTATGAATTCACAAACTGCACCGATCCATTTTTAAAGGCGTTGAGCCACCTAACTACTTCGTTCTCTATTCATGATAGCAATTACAACTTATAATAATAATAATAATAATAATAATAATAACAATAATAATAATAATAATAATAATAATAATAATAATAATAATAATAATAATAATAATAATAATAATAATATTAATAATAATAATAATATTAATAATAATAATAATAATTAATAATCAAAAAACATGAACGTGACTAAAGTAGGGATCCCATCCCCTTTTTCTTTTTCTTTTTCTTTTTCAATCCGTGATTTGTTGTCTCTCTCTCTCTTTTTTTTTTTGTAATATAATAATATAACATATTAAATAAAAAAAAAAACGTGTAAGAATAGGAAATCTTTAGCCACCGTACCTTCATATTACATATGTCATCTTATTAATTTAATATATTCATTATAAATTATTATTTAATCTATACAATTAATTATATATTATATTATATTTACGTGCATGGTAAAAATGTAATTTTTGTTCAAATGACTCGTACGTTGTCACTTGACTCATCTACCACTTTCGGTTTTTCGAGCGCACTTTCGTACGTTTAGAAAACTAGCCTTTTACGTTATGCGACGTGTACCTTTAATGATAGTTTGATTTATTCATCAATAAATTACTTTGTAAAAATGTACCTTATAAAATTTGAGCGTTGTGGTCATTTGCTTATATAAATTAGTGACTCGTTGTTTACCCAGCTATATTATTCTAAATTGGAACGTTTTATGACTAAGTTAAAATATATATATATTTTTATTTAAAATTGTAAATTTGTACCTAATAAACATATTTGAAATATTTTAACTAATGATATAATATTCAGCCTTTCAAAACCAAATAGATTTCAAAGTTAGTTTTAACTCATTTTTAAATAATAGTAGTTATTTTACCAAATAATGTTTTTAATATGAAAACTAAAGGGTTGCTTTATCTAGGGACACGAGTTAATCAAGTAAAGTATATTTTTGAAATTTAAACGGAAATGATTACTAACTTTTGACTAACTCTTATTAATGACACTTTTGTAAATCACTTTTATCAAATATTTCGGATATCATTAAAATGAAAGGTTTTCTAAATCAAAGTGGACCTCTTAACAGATACTCGTAATTCTAATTCAATGTATCTGTTAAGTCAATTATTTGATAACATCTATTAATCCCATCGATAACTATTTGAATATATATTTAGAAACAATTACGTTTATGTAAAGTATTATACGTCTAATACTTTGTTAATATTTTCAAGTTATAATATATACACATATACATACATAATCATGCATGTTCATTTAATGGTTCGTGAATCATTGGAACTTGGTCGAGGTTAAATGAATGTATGAACATAGTTTAAAATCTTTGAGACAAATTTTTGCTTGTCGTGTCGGAATAATATAAAGATAAAGTTTAAATTTGGTCAGAAATTCCCGGGTCGTCACAGTACCTACCCGTTAAAGAAATTTCGTCCCGAAATTTGAGTGAGGTGGTCATGGCTAACAATAGAAATGTTTTCATGACGAATATGGGTTGATAAATAGAGTTTTTTCGCTATAGAGTAATAAGGATAAATAATTCAATTCTTCGAAATGTACGAATGAAGCTATCACAAACAAATGAAAATGAGTAAATACAGATTTGAATTAATTGGTGACGTTGTCCTGGTTGAATTCCGGAATTCAAGGTATTTAAAGAAAATCTTCGAAATCTAAAAGATTTGATTCTTCAGCGAGTAAGGGAATTAAGATCTCTATAATTAAATACGGTGATCTGCCTCGATTAATCTGTCTGATATTTCCATTATAAATTAAACTCTTTCGTTCCATTATTCTCACCATTCCTATATTTTCTTTCTTAATTCATACCTCCAAAAGATTATGAAAATGCTTAATCCAGTTCTAATCCTTGTCCTTATCCTTACTATCACAACAATTATTCTCCTTTTTCAACTTCCACCAGAGGAATCTGCTTATTTCTACTTTGCCCTTGGGGTTATAGTACTTATAGTTCTCCCGTGTCTTTATGTTGCAATAAACATTGATATACACGGTTTGTAACTTATGTGTTGTTATCGGCTTTTATATCTCCCCTTATATTTCAATGTCCCTATTTCTGTTTCTTATAATCATTATCATCCACAGTTAATACTCCCTCCTATTTGCTGCGATTTATACTCTAAATTCTATTTCGGAGCTTTGTCCCTCCGTTTCTTCTTCTTGTGATTAGGCATCTCTCGTAATGGTCCAGAATTCGCAGATATAAGTTTCAGAATGAACGTTGTTAATGTTCTAAGAAGGGAATGGTAATGTCACGATTTTGATTTGTTAAATTACCAGAATACCCTGGAAAAGACCGAATCATCAAGAAATATTTTCTTGATATTCTAGAAGTTTAAATAGAATACAAGAGTCGTGTAACATGGCACATGATGACGTTAGAGTCTGTGAATCATCACGTTTCATTAGAACTCAGCATGACTTACTGTAATATAATTACGTTGATCAAGTGTCATTATATTATACTAACTCATGCATCAGTTCCCAACACTACTTCAAAACATTCATAGTTTAAACTCGAAAGTTTACAGAATATAGAAACTAATAGTTTCTTATATGATGTAACACCGATAGCGTAAAAAGGTAAATGACTTCAGATAAGATTTGTTGTGAAAATATCTTCAGAAATGTCGATGATATTTATAATGAAAGATATGATAATATCTTAGGATTTCAATTATAAGAGGATGATGAAGAATATTGTCCGCAGGGGTAAAAGGTCAGGAGCAAGGTATTCGTTAATGACTTCAGCAGATATTGAATCATTTAGATTCTTTGAAGGCAGGTTCAGCCGTTGTAATTTTGTCCACGGTCTCCTTCATACTTTGCTCAATCCGTTTTCCAGTTTCAAAACTTCTCTTTTTCTGAGTTTTGCCAATACACTATTCTTTATCATCAAACTTTTTACTGCTAAGGTCGTTTACAGTTTTTGTTGCTTCATCAGCATTTCGAGAACTAGTTCGCGGTTCAGAGTATTTTTCAGAAACTTCACATTCGAAGTATTTAAGCCTTGGAAATAGACGTTATGTATAACTATTGGCGTCAACATGCTGTGAGATTTCAAAATACTGATTGCTAATTCCCAATGATTCGTATGGCAATTCTCGTTACAAGAGGCAGATGAGTAAATGATGAGGTTTCGATAAATATAAAGATTCTTCGGAATGCCCAAGATCAGTGAAGTTGTTGGTAAGTTTATTGCTAATGTGGTGGAATATGAAAGGTTCTCCGGTAATAAAAGGGTAATCACATATATCAAAATTATGATAAGGCTACTCCGAATGAAAAAATTGAAGTTGTCTTGCTGGAGCTGTGATATAATTTGCTACTTTGCAAAGGAATTGCAAGGTTATTTTTGCTAATAAATGCCAAAAGATCTGACACAGATATGTGTTAAATTATGACTTTGGTTTCGAGAGCTTTTTAAGTACATAACTGTGGGTAATATGTGGTTGGATCATCATCTCGATTGCTCATTATTTGAAGTGTCTTCAGAGATTTTCGAAGGGTTTGAACACATATTGTAATCGTTTGTATACATTTGATGTTCTAACACACTTTTGAAGTCAAAGTATAGCTTTGAAAGATGTAGGAATCTAAAAGTGATGGTACTGGTTATATCTCGAATTGAATTCTGAGATTTTAAAATCAGAATATGTAATTGGGTTTGAATGAGTATGGTTGTTTTGATTTCTATGAAAGAATGTATATTATTGTGAAAGTAGGAAGTATAATTGATAATTTGCTTAATCTGATTCGAAGAATGTAACATATTAATTGTGAATTTATATATATCTCTCGGGTATTACCTACCCGTTAAAAAAATTTCACAATTAATATTTTGTACATAAGAATTTATTACAGTCTTTATGAAAATATATATGTATATATTCTCCTCAGATGTAACATAGATTTTAATGAGTTAATACTAAATTAAACTCATTCGATTTATGGTTGGAACTAGAATTGAATAATTCCTTGAAGGCTTTAGAGGTTACATAAGTATTTCTTCAATAATATTGAAATTATGAATCAATACTTCGTTATTTGTTGAGATGTGATGTTGATTTTCGTTAAATTCTTGTGAACTTCGCAAAGTACGAATGATGTTATCTGAAAAGTTTCAGTTACATCAATGATGAAGTGTAAAATCAAATATATACTTGATTTATTAGGAATTGGAATTTGTTGAATTGAGACAAAGATTGTAGTTAACGATGGTTAAGTTGCGGGCGAGGGACGTACATTATTGCATATTTGTAATATGAATTAACCGAGTAGTTAAGATTCACACACAATAGCTTAGCACGGAAAGATTTATTTTTTATTTCAAAAAATATATATATATATATAAAATATATATATAATTTCTTCAGAGGGAATGAGTTAATTTTTCATAACTTGTTGATACAATATACACGTTATTGATTCGTAATGATGTCCACAGTGATTCTTGAACTGACGGAGTTTGTGATGTTATAGGTGTTGTTGATTCTGATGTTGACTGTACTGACGATGCTGGTGACGTTGACGGTACTGTTGATGCTGTTGGTAAAACAAGTTTAACTTGTTAATCACACACCATTTTTGTCAGGGTTTCTACTATTTCTTCTATCATTTTGGTCCATTCATCTGAGTTATGGTTAGGGCTAGAATAGTTAATCTCTAAGACTTTGGAGATTACATAATCGCCGCGGAATGTTTCTCCAATGAAGTTATGAATCAATACTTCATCGTTTGTTATTGTTGGTCTTCCTTGTTATCTATAGAGCTTATGACGTTGATGCTCGTGGGACAGATTGTGAAGTTGAGGTTTACAACGCGGTGTTAGTTGGGGGTGGTAATGATACTATTGGCGTTGATGATGGCGGTACTGGTTATGCTGCTGGTGCTGCTGTTGGTGTTTGTAACCTTTGCACCATATTCTCCAAAGCTACTACCCGAGTGCGAAGCTCGTTGACTTCTTCTATTACACCGGGGTGATTGTCGGTTCGGACGAGCAGATAAATAAAATCTAGAATTTGATGTAGTATATAATCGTGACGAGATACTCTGAAAATGAGAGAGAAAATGGTGTTTCGGGCAGGTTCGCCGGTAAGTGCTTCAGGTTCTTCGCCAAGAGGACAATGTGGTGGATGGAAATGATCACCTTCTTCTTGTCTCCAATGATTAAGAAGGCTCCGAACCCATCCCCAATTCATCAAGAATAGATGATGGCTGATTGGTTGATCCATTCCGGTCACACTGCTTTCGGAGCTTGAGTGGGATTCTATTTCGGAATCTGAGTGACTTGAACTAATGACGAATTCCATTTTGTACGATTGAATAAAGGATTTTTCGATATGAAATAATTTTTTTTGTTTTTTTTGGCTATCGGGTGATATTCTAATTACATAGAATATCTATATATATAGAGCAAAAGATTTCGTAGATTACGGAGGAATTTACGGGATATGTCGGGCAAAGTTTACAGTAATAGATACGCTAAGATATGAATTAACAGATACGCTAAGATATAAATTTTGTCTATACACTATTCATGCAATCAATGCAATAAGATGTGTCTAGACTAAGAATGATAAGCAGGCAATTTTTCGACAAAAATGATAAGCAAAATTTTTGACAGGCAGACACGGTCGAAGTCCAGACCCACTAATGCATCCTAAAGACTATCAGTTAGACACACTAATGCAGACCTGGTTCGCTAAGACCACTGCTCTGATACCAACTGAAGGGACCCATTCATATACATTATAAACGATTCACAATAGTTGATTACATCGCGAGGTATTTGACCTCTATATGATACATTTTACAAACATTGCATTCGTTTTTAAAAGACAACCTTTCTTTACATCGAAAATTGACAGGCATGCATACCATTTCATAATATCCACTATCCAACTATAAATTGACTTAATAATAATCTTTGATGAACTCAATGACTCGAATGCAACGTTCTTCGAAATATGCTATGAAAGACTCCAAGTAATATCTTTAAAATGAGCAAATGCACAGCGGAAGATTTCTTTAACACCTGAGAATAAACATGCTTTAAAGTGTCAACCAAAAGGTTGGTGAGTTCATTAGTTTATCATAATCATTTATTTCCATCATTTTAATAGACCACAAGAATTTCATTTCCAGTTCTCATAAATATACGTCCCATGCATAGAGACAAAAAATAATCATTCATATGGTGAACACCTGGTAACCGACATTAACTAGATACATATAAGAATATCCCCTATCATTCCGGGATCCTCCTTCGGACATGATATAATTTCGAAGTACTAAAGCATCCGGTACTTTGGATGGGGTTTGTTAGGCCCAATAGATCTATCTTTAGGATTCGCGTCAATTAGGGTGTCTGTTCCCTAATTCTTAGATTACCAGACTTTAATAAAAAGGGGCATATTCGATTTCGATAATTCAACCATAGAATGTAGTTTCAATTACTTGTGTCTATTTCGTCAATCATTTATAAAAGCGCATGTATTCTCAGTCCCAAAAATATAAAGGGTAAAAAAGTAAATGAAACTCACCATACTGTATTTCGTAGTAAAAATACATATAACGTCATTGAACAAGTGCAATGTTGTCCTCGGATTCATGAACCTAAATTAATTATATATATTTATGTGTTGGTCAATATTTCTCTAACAAATTAGGTCAAGTCATAGTGTACCACAATCCTAATGCTCGAGACTAATATGCAAAAGTCAACAAAAGTAAATTTGACTCAAAATAATTTCCAAAAATCTATACATGATTAATATATAGTTTAAATATCGTCGTTTTATATTTTTAAATATTTTTAAAAGATTTATTAGAGTAAATAATATAATTTATTTATTAATAAATAAAATTTTATATTATATTTATATAATAAAATATACTTTTATATATATTAAGTAATAAAATTTATAAGGTTCATTTAATATTATAAAGATAATATGATAGGTATTATTAAAGTAAGTTATTACACGTAGTAAAATATGTTTGTAACAAATATTTATTTGATAAAATAATATCTATAATGATAGTAAGTAAAAGTTGTATTATTTTGTAATAATAATTATTATTATAAAAATATCAATATTTATAATTACTAAGATGACATTATGATAAAACGATAATTCTAATTATGATAACTTTAATATTTACGATAATTTTTAATATTATCTTTAAAATAATAATTCTATTTAAAATAATAATAATAATAATGATATTTTATAGTAACAATGACATTTCTATTAAAATGATAATTTTTGTTAAAATGATAGTTTTAATACTAACGATAATTTTAATAATAATAGTAATGATAAAAATAATAAGAACGATAATTTTATCTAAATCAATATCTTATAATATTTTAATTTCATCATGATACTCTTACCTATTATTTCCTAATCGTTTCGTTTAATAGCTTTTAATCGTCTTTTATATCGTGTTCATAATAATGATAATAATAGTAATCAAAATAATTAGGTGTTACAAATATTTGTTTTAATTACACTAATATTAATAATGATAGTTACTATAACATTATTAACGATAATACTAATAATTATCTTAATGATAATATATATAGTAATAATAATAATAACAATAACAATAACCATTTTTAAATAATGATATATATATTAATAATGATAATAATAATAATAATAATAATAATAATACCAATAATAATAATAATAATAATAATAATAATAATAATAATAATAATAATAATAATAATAATAATAATAATTGGATAATAATAATAATACTAATTATAACTTTAACGATAATAACGATAGAAAAAAAAATAACAATTTTTAATGATAAATCCTTTTATTGATAAAGATAATAATAATAATAATAATAATAATAATAATAATAATAATAATAATAATAATAATAATAAGATAAAACTAGAACGACGATAATAACGACGATAATAATAATCATTTTTAATAATAATACAAAAATTCGATGGACTATAACATCAAATTCGTTCATCGAAATCATTCGATATCTAAATGAAAAGTTCTTAATTTTTCGCTAGCTTTCCAACGACATGCATATCTTATACCTTATCTCAGTCGCATATATAACTAATTCAGGATTCAACATAACCTAACTAAAGGCAATATCAAAAGTACAAACATGCATAATCCTATATACTCGAGCACTAGTCAGGGATACACTATTATTATGTAAAAATTAATTTATGAGTACTCACGTATCAATATTGAGATTCAATATTGCAGGAAAGGTACGTAAACGCAACGGAGATGACCCACACTAAATTTGACCTCATGAGTATACCCATGAACCATACCCATCACCTCCATAGCTACAACCCATAATTTCCTTAGCCCTATCCCGCTTCCAAAACGTGTTTGAAAATAACTCGCGCGTACCCTTGTCGTAGTATTTTATGTATAATACTAATAATAATACTACTACTAATATTGCTAATATGATTAATAATAATAATAATAATCTTAATAAAAAGAATAATAATAATAATAATAATATTAATTACAATATATATTTATGTATATATGTTGCAGAGAGATAGATGGAATGATTTATGAATTCACAAACTGCACCGATCCATTTTTAAAGGCGTTGAGCCACCTAACTACTTCGTTCTCTATTCATGATAGCAATTACAACTTATAATAATAATAATAATAATAATAATAATAATAATAATAATAATAATAATAATAATAATAATAATAATAATAATAATAATAATATTAATAATAATAATAATATTAATAATAATAATAATAATAATTAATAATCAAAAAACATGAACGTGACTAAAGTAGGGATCCCATCCCCTTTTTCTTTTTTCTTTTTCTTTTTCTTTTTCAATCCGTGATTTGTTGTCTCTTTTTTTTTTTGTAATATAATAATATAACATATTAAATAAATAAAATAAAAAAAAACGTGTAAGAATAGGAAATCTTTAGCCACCGTACCTTCATATTACATATGTCATCTTATTAATTTAATATATTCATTATAAATTATTATTTAATCTATACAATTAATTATATATTATATTATATTTACGTGCATGGTAAAAATGTAATTTTTGTTCAAATGACTCGTACGTTGTCACTTGACTCATCTACCACTTTCGGTTTTTCGAGCGCACTTTCGTACGTTTAGAAAACTAGCCTTTTATGTTATGCGACGTGTACCTTTAATGATAGTTTGATTTATTCATCAATAAATTACTTTGTAAAAATGTACCTTATAAAATTTGAGCGTTGTGGTCATTTGCTTATATAAATTAGTGACTCGTTGTTTACCCAGCTATATTATTCTAAATTGGGACGTTTTATGACTAAGTTAAAATATATATATATTTTTATTTAAAATTGTAAATTTGTACCTAATAAACATATTTGAAATATTTTAACTAATGATATAATATTCAGCCTTTCAAAACCAAATAGATTTCAAAGTTAGTTTTAACTCATTTTTAAATAATAGTAGTTATTTTACCAAATAATGTTTTTAATATGAAAACTAAAGGGTTGCTTTATCTAGGGACACGAGTTAATCAAGTAAAGTATATTTTTGAAATTTAAACGGAAATGATTACTAACTTTTGACTAACTCTTATTAATGACACTTTTGTAAATCACTTTTATCAAATATTCCGGATATCGTTAAAATGAAAGGTTTTCTAAATCAAAGTGGACCTCTTAACAGATACTCGTAATTCTAATTCAATGTATCTGTTAAGTCAATTATTTGATAACATCTATTAATCCCATCGATAACTATTTGAATATATATTTCGAAACAATTACGTTTATGTAAAGTATTATACGTCTAATACTTTGTTAATATTTTCAAGTTATAATATATACACATATACATACATAATCATGTATGTTCATTTAATGGTTCGTGAATCATTGGAACTTGGTCGAGGTTAAATGAATGTATGAACATAGTTTAAAATCTTTGAGACAAATTTTTGCTTGTCGTGTCGGAATAATATAAAGATAAAGTTTAAATTTGGTCAGAAATTCCCGGGTCGTCACACATTTGATCAATGAAAGGTAAGGGAAAGTGATCTTTTCTGGTGGCGTCATTTAATTTTCTATAATCAATACAAACACGCCATCTTGTTACAGTCCTAGTAGGAATAAGCTCATTTTTCTCATTTGTGATGACAGTCATGCCACCCTTCTTAGGTACGCATTGAACTGGACTTACCCATGGACTATCAGAGATTGGATAAATTAAACCTGCATCTAGCAGTTTAATAATTTCTTTCATAACAACATCTTTCATATTCGGATTTAGTCTTCGTTGGCGTTGCACATACGTTTTATGACCTTCTTCCATAAGGATTTTATGTGTGTAATACGAAGGACTTATTCCTTTAATGTCATGAATCTTCCATGTAATAGCTGGTTTATGAGCTTTTAGCGCAGAAATGAGTTGAGATTTTTCATTTTTAGTAAGAGAAGACGATATTATTACAGGTAATTCAGATTCACCATGTAAATAAGCGTATTCCAAATGGTTTGGAAGTGGCTTTAACTCTAATTTCGGTGGTTCTTCTATCGATGATTTATATCAATATCTGTCTTCTTCTTTTAGCATTTGAATTTCTTCTGTTGTTGGTTCATATCCATTAGCCATAAGTGTAGCTAACATTTCAGTTTCATCAATTGGTTCAGTTCCTTCTCCTAAAAAACATTCTCCTGTTCCTTGTAATTCTGGAAATTCTTCTAATAATTCTGCATGTGAATCTATAGTTTGAATATAATAACATGTATCATCTGCAGATTGTGATTGTTGCATGGCTCTATCAACTGAAAAGGTAACACTCTCGTCCTCTATACTTAGGGTCAGTTTCTTACCGAACACATCTATTATTGCTTTAGCCGTGTTTAAGAATGGTCTTCCTAATATGAGAGGAACTCGAGAATCTTCTTCCATGTCCAGAATAACAAAATCTACTGGAAATACTAAAGTACCAACTTTAACTAGCATGTTCTCCATTATCCCTCTAGGATATTTTACTGATCGATCGGCTAGTTGTATGCTTAGTCGTGTTGGTTTCAATTCTCCAAGGTCTAGTTTAGCGTATAGTGAATACGGCATTAGATTTATACTAGCACCTAAGTCTGCCTATGCTTCTATTGAACTAAGACTACCCAGAAAACATGGAATTGTGAAGCTTCCTGGATCAGATAATTTTTCTGGTATCTTATTCAACAGTACTGCAGAACAATTAGCATTCATTGTAACAGTCGAGAGTTCTTCCATTTTCTTTTTATTAGTGATTAGATCTTTCAGAAATTTAGCATATCTAGGCATTCCTGAAATCACATCAATGAAAGGAAGATTGACATTTATTTGTTTAAACATATCCAAAAATTTAGATTGCTCGGCTTCAAGTCTCTCTTTTCTCATTTTACTCGGGTAAGGAAGTGGTGGTTGGTTGGTATGGTTTATCTTCATTAACCTTTTCAACTACTGGTTCTGTTTCCTTATCTTGCTCAGATTGTGGTTCTTGTAGAGTAGGAATAGAGTCATCAGAAATTACAGGCATTTCAGGTGGTTTAAGTGTAATACCACTTCTTGTGGTAATAGCTTTAGCTGTTTCATTCCTGGGGTTAGCATTTGTATCACTAGGTAGGCTTCCCGGTTTTCTTTCACCTATCAACCTTGCTAGGTTACTTACTTCTTGTTCCAGATTTTGAATAGAAGCTTGTTGATTTCTAAATGCTTGAGCATTTTGTTCATTGGTTTGTTTCTGAGATGTGAAAAACTGCATTTGAGATTCAACTAGCTTCGACATCTTATCTTCTAAATTTGGCTTTTTATCATCGGTTTGTGGTGTTTTATTTTGAAAAATAGGTCTTTGCTGGTTGTAAGTATTATTGGATACTTGTTGATTGCTAGGACCTTGTTGGTTGTTGTATGGAACATTTCGGTTATAATTCTGGTTTTGATTGTAGATTAGTCTTGGCGGTTGATAATTATTCTGATAATTATTTCCAGGCCTTTGGTTTATGTATGAAACATTCTCTCTTTGTGTATTAATGCAACGAACGAAGTTGATTGCTTATGCGTCTAGACAATTGAAGATTCACAAATAAAATTATACGACGCATGATTTGGAATTAGGCGCGGTTGTTTTTGCATTAAAGACTTGGAGGCACTACTTATATGGGGTCAAAAGTATTATATATACCGACCACAAAAGTCTTCAACACATATTTAATCAGAAACAACTGAATATGAGGCAGCGTAGGTGGATTGAATTGCTGAATGATTACGACTTTGAGATTCGTTACCACCCGGGGAAGGCAAATGTGGTAGCCGACGCCTTGAGCAGGAAGGACAGAGAACCCATTCGAGTAAAATCTATGAATATAATGATTCACAATAACCTTACTACTCAAATAAAGGAGGCGCAACAAGGAGTTTTAAAAGAGGGAAATTTAAAGGATGAAATACCCAAAGGATCGGAGAAGCATCTTAATATTCGGGAAGACGGAACCCGGTATAGGGCTGAAAGGTGGGTACCAAAATTTAGAGATATGAGAGAAATGGTACTTAGAGAAGCTCATAAAACCAGATACTCAATACATCCTG
Source organism: Rutidosis leptorrhynchoides (assembly GCF_046630445.1). Lineage (NCBI taxonomy): Eukaryota > Viridiplantae > Streptophyta > Magnoliopsida > Asterales > Asteraceae > Rutidosis > Rutidosis leptorrhynchoides. Next base: position 242,081,054 of record NC_092342.1, on the reverse strand, counting down.
GAACGGGGAAGATGTACAAGGATCTCAAGAAACATTTTTGGTGGCCGGGTATGAAAGCTGATGTTGCTAAATACGTAGGAGAATGTTTGACGTGTTCTAAGGTCAAAGCTGAGCATCAGAAACCATCAGGTCTACTTCAACAACCCAAAATCCCGGAATAGAAATGGGAAAACATTACCATGGATTTCATCACTAAATTGCCAAGGACTGCAAGTGGTTTTGATACTATTTGGGTAATAGTTGATCGTCTCACCAAATCAGCACACTTCCTGCCAATAAGAGAAGATGACAAGATGGAGAAGTTAGCACGACTGTATTTGAAGGAAGTGGTCTCCAGACATGGAATACCAATCTCTATTATCTCTGATAGGGATGGCAGATTTATTTCAAGATTCTGGCAGACATTACAGCAAGCATTAGGAACTCGTCTAGACATGAGTACTGCCTATCATCCCCAAACTGATGGGCAGAGCGAACGTGAAATGTCCCGTTCTTATTGATTAAAAACGTTCCATATTAATTGATTTCTTTGCGAGGTTTTGACCTCTATATGAGACGTTTTTCAAAGACTGCATTCATTTTAAAAAGAAACCATAACCTTTATTTCATAAATAAAGGTTTAAAAAGCTTTACGTAGATTATCGAATAATGATAATCTAAAATATTCTGTTTACACACGACCATTACATAATGGTTTACAATACAAATATGTTACATCGAAATCAGTTTCTTGAATGCAGTTTTTACACAATATCATACAAACATGGACTCCAAATCTTGTCCTTATTTTAGTACGCAACAGCGGAAGCTCTTAGTATTCACCTGAGAATAAACATGCTTTAAACGTCAACAAAAATGTTGGTGAGTTATAGGTTTAACCTATATATATCAAATCGTAACAATAGACCACAAGATTTCATATTTCAATACACATCCCATACATAGAGATAAAAATCATTCATATGGTGAACACCTGGTAACCGACATTAACAAGATGCATATATAAGAATATCCCCATCATTCCAGGACACCCTTCGGATATGATATAAATTTCGAAGTACTAAAGCATCCGGTACTTTGGATGGGGTTTGTTAGGCCCAATAGATCTATCTTTAGGATTCGCGTCAATTAGGGTGTATGTTCCCTAATTCTTAGATTACCAGACTTAATAAAAAGGGGCATATTCGATTTCGATAATTCAACCATAGAATGTAGTTTCACGTACTTGTGTCTATTTTGTAAATCATTTATAAAACCTGCATGTATTCTCATCCCAAAATATTAGATTTTAAAAGTGGGACTATAACTCACTTTCACAGATTTTTACTTCGTCGGGAAGTAAGACTTGGCCACTGGTTGATTCACGAACCTATAACAATATATACATATATATCAAAGTATGTTCAAAATATATTTACAACACTTTTAATATATTTTGATGTTTTAAGTTTATTATGTCAGCTGTCCTCGTTAGTAACCTACAACTAGTTTTCCACAGTTAGATGTACAGAAATAAATCGATAAATATTATCTTAAATCAATCCACGACCCAGTTTATACGTATCTCAGTATTGATCACAACTCAAACTATATATATTTTGGAATCAACCTCAACCCTGTATAGCTAACTCCAACATTCACATATAGAGTGTCTATGGTTGTTCCGAAATATATATAGATGTGTCGACATGATAGGTCGAAACATTGTATACGTGTCTATGGTATCTCAAGATTGCATAATATACAATACAAGTTGATTAAGTTATGGTTGGAATAGATTTGTTACCAATTTTCACGTAGCTAAAATGAGAAAAATTATCCAATCTTGTTTTACCCATAACTTCTTCATTTTAAATCCGTTTTGAGTGAATCAAATTGCTATGGTTTCATATTGAACTCTATTTTATGAATCTAAACAGAAAAAGTATAGGTTTATAGTTGGAAAAATAAGTTACAAGTCATTTTTGTAAAGGTAGTCATTTCAGTCGAAAGAACGACATCTAGATGACCATTTTAGAAAACATACTTCCACTTTGAGTTTAACCATAATTTTTGGATATAGTTTCATGTTCATAATAAAAATCATTTTCCCAGAATAACAACTTTTAAATCAAAGTTTATCATAGTTTTTAAATAACTAACCCAAAACAGCCCGCGGTGTTACTACGACGGCGTAAATCCGGTTTTACGGTGTTTTTCGTGTTTCCAGGTTTTAAATCATTAAGTTAGCATATCATATAGATATAGAACATGTGTTTAGTTGATTTTAAAAGTCAAGTTAGAAGGATTAACTTTTATTTGCGAACAAGTTTAGAATTAACTAAACTATGTTCTAGTGATTACAAGTTTAAACCTTCGAATAAGATAGCTTTATATGCATGAATAGAATGATGTTATGAACATCATTACTACCTCAAGTTCCTTGGATAAACCTACTGGAAATGAGAAAAATAGATCTAGCTTCAAAGGATCCTTGGATGGGTTGAAAGTTCTTGAAGCAGAATCATGACACGAAAACAATTTCAAGTAAGATTTCCACTCGAAATAAGATTGTTATAGTTATAGAAATTGAATTAAAGTTTGAATATGATTATTACCTTTTATTAGAAAGATAACCTACTGTAAGTAACAATGGTTTCTTGATCTTGGATGATTACTTGGAATGGATTTAGAAAACTTGGAAGTAAACATGCAATCTTGGAAGTATTCTTGATTTTATGAAACTAGAACTTTTGGAATTTATGAAGAACACTTAGAACTTGAAGATAGAACTTGAAAGAGATCAATTATATGAAGAAAATTGAAGAATGAAAGTGTTTGTAGGTGTTTTTGGTCGTTGGTGTATGGATTAGATATAAAGGATATGTAATTTTGTTTTCATGTAAATAAGTCATGAATGATTACTCATATTTTTGTAATTTTATGAGATATTTTATGCTAGTTGCCAAATGATGGTTCCCACATGTGTTAGGTGACTCACATGGGCTGCTAAGAGCTGATCATTGGAGTGTATATACTAATAGTACATACATCTAAAAGCTGTGTATTGTACGAGTACGAATACGGGTGTATACGAGTAGAATTGTTGATGAAACTGAACGAGGATGTAATTGTAAGCATTTTTGTTAAGTAGAAGTATTTTGATAAGTGTCTTGAAGTCTTTCAAAAGTTTATGAATACATATTAAAACACTACATGTATATACATTTTAACTGAGTCGTTAAGTCATCGTTAGTCATTACATGTAAATGTTGTTTTGAAACCTTTAGGTTAACGATCTTGTTGAATGTTGTTAACCCATTATTTATTATAACAAATGAGATGTTAAATTGTTATATTATCATGATATTATGATATATAATATATCTTAGTATGATATATATACAGTTAAATGTCGTTACAACGATAATCGTTACATATATGTCTCGTTTCGAAATCATTAAGTTAGTAGTCTTATTTTTACATATGTATTTCATTGTTAATACACTTAATAATATATTTACTTATCATTTAACATAATTAACCAAGTGTATCAATATCTTAATATGATTCATATGTACCTAGTAAGACGTTGTTATAACGATAATCGTTATATATATCGTTTTCGAGTTTCTTAAATTAATAGTCTCATTTTTATGTATATAACTCATTGTTAAAATACCTAATGAGATACATACTTATAATAAAATTATGTTAACTATATATATAACCATATATATGTCATCATATAGTTTTTACAAGTTTTAACATTCGTGAATCACCGGTCAACTTGGGTGGTCAATTGTCTATATGAAACCTATTTCAATTAATCAAGTCTTAACAAGTTTGATTGCTTAACATGTTGGAAACACTTAATTATGTAAATAACAATTTCATTTAATATATATATAAACATGGAAAAGTTCGGGTCACTACAGTACCTACCCGTTAAATAAATTTCGTCCCGAAATTTTAAGCAGTTGGAGGTGTTGACGTATCTTCTGGAAATAAATGCGGGTATTTCTTCTTCATCTAATCTTCATGCTCCCAGGTGAACTCGGGTCCTCTACGAGCATTCCATCGAACCTTAACAATCGGTATCTTGTTTTGTTTAAGTCTCTTAACCTCACGATCCATTATTTCGACGGGTTCTTCAACGAATTGAAGTTTTTCATTGATTTGGATTTCGTCCAATGGAATAGTGAGATCTTCTTTAGCAAAACAATTCTTCAAATTTGAGACGTGGAAAGTGTTATGTACAGCCGCGAGTTGTTGAGGTAGCTCAAGTTGGTAAGCTACTGGTCCGACACGATCTATAATCTTGAATGGTCCAATGTACCTTGGATTTAGTTTCCCCCGCTTACCAAATCGAACAACGCCTTTCCAAGGTGAAACCTTAAGCATGACCATTTCCCCAATTTCAAACTCTATATCTTTTCTTTTACTGTCCGCGTAGCTCTTTTGTCAACTCTGGGCGGTTTTCAATCTTTGTTGAATTTGGATGATTTTCTCGGTAGTTTCTTGTATTATCTCCGGACCCGTAATCTGTCTATCCCCCACTTCACTCCAACAAATTGGAGACCTGCACTTTCTACCATAAAGTGCTTCAAACGACGCCATCTCAATGCTTGAATGGTAGCTGTTGTTGTAGGAAAATTCTGCTAACGATAGATGTCGATCCCAACTGTTTCCGAAATCAATAACACAAGCTTATAGCATGTCTTCAAGCGTTTGTATTGTCCTTTCGCTCTGCCCATCAGTTTGTGGATGATAGGCAGTACTCATGTCTAGACGAGTTCCCAATGCTTGCTGTAATGTCTGCCAGAATCTTGAAATAAATCTGCCATCCCTATCAGAGATAATAGAGATTGGTATTCCATGTCTGGAGACGACTTCCTTCAAATACAGCCATGCTAACTTCTCCATCTTGTCATCTTCTCTTATTGGCAGGAAGTGTGCTGACTTAGTGAGACGATCAACTATTACCCAAATTGTATCATAACCACTTGTAGTCCTTGGCAATTTAGTAATGAAATCCATGGTAATGTTTTCCCATTTCCATTCCGGGATTTCAGGTTGTTGTAGTAGACTTGATGGTTTCTGATGTTTAGCTTTGACCTTAGAACACGTCAAACATTCTCCTACATATTTAGCAATATCAGCTTTCATACCTAGCCACCAAAAATGTTTCTTAAGATCCTTGTACATCTTCCCCGTTCCAGGATGTATTGAGTATCTGGTTTTATGAGCTTCTCTAAGTACCATTTCTCTCATATCTCCAAACTTTGGTACCCAAATTCTTTCAGCCCTATACCGGGTTCCGTCTTCCCGAATATTAAGATGCTTCTCCGATCCTTTGGGTATTTCATCCTTTAAATTTTCTTCTTTTAAAACTCCTTGTTGCACCTCCTTTATTTGAGTAGTAAGGTTAGTGTAAATCATTATATTCATAGATTTTACTCGAATGGGTTCTCTGTCCTTTCTGATCAAGGCGTCGGCTACCACATTTGCCTTCCCCGGGTGGTAACGAATCTCAAAGTCATAATCATTCAACAATTCAATCCACCTATGCTGCCTCATATTCAGTTGTTTCTGATTAAATATGTGTTGAAGACTTTTGTGGTCGGTATATATAATACTTTTGACCCCATATAAGTAGTGCCTCCAAGTCTTTAATGCAAAAACAACCGCGCCTAATTCCAAATCATGCGTCATATAATTTTGCTCGTGAATCTTCAATTGTCTAGACGCATAAGCAATCACCTTCGTCCGTTGCATTAATACACAACCGAGACCTTGCTTTGATGCGTCACAATAAATCACAAAATCATCATTCCCTTCAGGCAATGACAATATAGGTGTCGTAGTTAGCTTTTTCTTCAATAATTGAAACGCCTTCTCTTGTTCATCCTTCCATTCAAATTTATTCCCTTTATGCGCTAATACAGGCAAGGGTTTTGCTATTTTGGAGAAATCTTCGATGAATCTTCTGTAGTAACCAGCCAATCCTAAAAATTGACGTACATGCTTCGGAGTTTTTGTGGGTTTCCCACTTTTCAACGGTTTCGATCTTTGCCGGGTCCACCTGGATACCTTCTTTGTTCACTATGTGACCGAGGAATTGAACTTCTTCCAACTAAAATGCACACTTTGAAAACTTAGCGTACAGTTTTTCTTTCCTCAATACTTCTAGCACTTTTCTCAAATGTTCTTCGTGCTCTTGATCATTCTTTGAGTAAATAAGTATATCATCGATGAAAACAATGACAAACTTGTCAAGATATGGCCCACACACTCGGTTCATAAGGTCCATGAACACAGCTGGTACGTTAGTCAATCCAAACGGCATAACCATAAACTCGTAATGACCATAACGCGTCCTAAAAGCAGTTTTTGGAATATCATCCTCCTTTACTCGCATTTGATGATATCCAGAGCGTAAATCGATCTTCGAATAAACCGACGAGCCTTGTAGTTGATCAAATAAGTCGTCAATTCTCAGCAGTGGATAACGGTTTTTGATGGTAAGTTTGTTCAACTCTCTGTAGTCAATACACAACCTAAATGTACCATCCTTCTTCTTGACAAACAAAACAGGAGCTCCCCATGGTGATGTGCTTGGTCGAATGAAACCACGTTCTAATAGTTCTTGCAGTTGGCTTTGCAGTTCTTTCATCTCGCTGGGTGCGAGTCTATAAGGAGCACGAGCTATTGGTGCAGCTCCTGGTACAAGATCTATTTGAAATTCAACAGATCGATGTGGAGGTAGTCCCGGTAATTCTTTCAGAAATACGTTGGGAAATTCTTTTGCGACGGGAACATCATTGATACTCTTTTCTTCAGTTTGTACTTTCTCGACGTGTGCTAGAACAGCATAGCAACCTTTTCTTATTAGTTTTTGTGCCTTCAAATTACTAATAAGATGTAGCTTCATGTTGCCCTTTTCTCCGTACACCATTAAGGGTTCTCCTTCTTCTCGTACAATGCGAATTGCATTTTTATAACATACGATCTCTGCTTTCACCTTCTTCAGCCAGTCCATGCCAACTATTACATCAAAACTCCCTAACTCCACTGGTATCAAATCAATCTTAAATATTTCGCTACCCAGTTTAATTTCTCGATTCCGGCATATATTATCTGCTGAAATTAATTTACCGTTTGCTAATTCGAGTAAAAATTTACTATCCAACGGCGTCAATGGACAACTTAATTTAGCACAAAAATCTCTACTCATATAGCTTCTATCCGCACCCGAATCAAATAAAACGTAAGAAGATTTATTGTCAATAAGAAACGTACCCGTAACAAGCTCTGGGTCTTCCTGTGCCTCTGCCGCATTAATATTGAAAACTCTTCCGCGTCCTTGTCCATTCGTGTTCTCCTGGTTCGGTCAATTTCTAATAATGTGGCTCGGTTTTCCACATTTATAACAAACTACATTGGCATAACTTGCTCCGACACTACTTGCTTCGCCATTACTCATTCCGACACCATTTGTTCCTTTCGTTCTGTTAACCCCTGGTCCGTAGACCTCACACTTCACCGCGCTATGACCATTTCTTTTACACTTCTTGCAAAATTTGGTGCAGAACCCCGAGTGATACTTTTCACACCTTTGGCATAGCTGCTTCTGATTGTTGTTGTTGTTGCGGTTGTTATTGTTGTTGGGATGATTGTTGTAGTTGCTGTTGTTGTTGTTGTTGTTGTTGTTGTTGTTGTTGTTGGGCCGTTTGTTATAGTTGCGATTGATGTTGCCATTGTTGGGATAATTGTTGCGATTATTATTGTAATTGCTGTTGTTGTTGTATTGGTGATTCTTATCACCGTTTTCCTCCCACTTTCTTTTGACTTGCTTCACATTGGCCTCTTCAACCGTATGTTCTTTAATTCTTTCCTCAATCTGGTTCACTAGTTTGTGAGCCATTCTACATGCCTGTTGTATGGAGGCGGGCTCGTGTGAACTTATATCTTCTTGGATTCTTTCCGGTAATCCTTTCACAAACGCGTTGATCTTCTCTTCCTCATCTTCGAACGCTCCCGGACACAATAGGCACAATTCTGTGAATCGTCTTTCGTACGTGGTAATATCAGATCCTTGGGTTCGTAACCCTCTAAGTTCTGTCTTGAGCTTATTGACCTCGGTTCTAGGACGGTACTTCTCGTTCATCAAGTGCTTGAATGCTGACCACGGTAGTGCGTACGCATCATCTTGTCCCACTTGCTCTAGATAGGTATTCCACCATGTTAACGCAGAACCTGTGAAGGTATGCGTAGCGTACTTCACTTTGTCCTCTTCAGTACACTTACTTATGGTAAACACCAATTCGACCTTCTCGGTCCACCGTTTCAATCCGATCGGTCCTTCGGTTCCATCAAATTCCAAAGGTTTGCAGGCAGTGAATTCTTTGTAGGTGCATCCTACACGATTTCCTGTACTGCTAGATCCAAGGTTATTGTTGGTATGTAGCGCAACCTGTACTGTGGCTATGTTTGAAGCTAGAAAAGTACGGAATTCCTCTTCATTAATATTCACGGTGTGTCGAGTAGTCGGTGCCATTTCCTTCAAAATAGTCAAATGGAACAAGTTAATCATACAGAATATTAAGAGTAGTTAATAGTATTTCGTAGCATAATATGAACTCATTTATAAAAGCTTTTTCTTCGTATTAGCGTTTTATAAGTTTAAATTCGGGTAGTACCTACCCGTTAAGTTCATACTTAGTAGCTAATATACAATTCAACTACTACAATTCTATATGAAAAACTGATTATAATAATATTTCGCGTTCAAACTTTTATACAATATTTTACAAACTTACAATACAGCTTATTTTACATAAAGCATGAAATATAGCACACAATAACTTTGATACAAGATAGTTGTGAAGATAATTCTAGCTAGTACACAAGTCGTTCAGCAAAGGCAATAAAGACACGTAATTCATACGTCCAGAAACAAGTCATGCATTCTGGTTTTACTAGGACTACTTCCCATCCTTGGTCTTGTGGAACATAACCGTTATGGCCGTTGATAAGACAGCGTGTTGTAACGTCGTCAAAGGGACGAGGGTTACGTAATGACCAACAGTCTCGTAATAACCTAAAAACCTCATTTCTTACCCCAATTACCGACTCCGTCACTTGTGGGAACGTTTTGTTTAATAGTTGTAGCCCGATGTTCTTTTTCTCACTTTGGTGAGAAGCGAACATTACTAACCCGTAAGCATAGCATGCTTCTTTATGTTGCATGTTAGCCGCTTTTTCTAAATCATGAAGTCCTATATTCGGATACATTGAGTCAAAATAATTTCTTAACCCGTTGCGTAAAATAGCATTTGGGTTCCCCGCAATATATGCGTCAAAGTAAACACATCGTAACTTATGGGTTTCCCAATGTGATATCCCCCATCTTTCAAACGAAATTCTCTTATAAACCAAGACATTCTTGGAACGTTCTTCGAATGTCTTACAAACTGATTTCGCCGTAAATAGTTGTGCCAAAGAATTCTGACCGACTCTAGACAAGATTTCATCAATCATGTCTCCGGGTAGGTCTCTTAAAATATTGGGTTGTCTATCCATTTTGTGTTTTTATACTGTAAAATAGACAAGAGTTAGATTCATAAAAAAAATACTTATTAATACAAGCAATTTTTACATATATCATAAAGCATAAGCACACTATATTACATATATTACACCACACGAATACAACTATCTTATTCCGACTCGCTCGTTTCTTCTTCTTCGGTTTTGGTTCATTTTGCCAAGTTTCTAGGGATATATGATGTTCCCCTAATACGATCCGTCGTTTTCCACATTGGTTTAGAAAAACCTGGTGGTTTAGAGGTTCCAGGGTTATTGTCACAACTTAAGAAATACGGGTGTTGATGATACATATAAAGTTCATCGGGTTTGGAATCAAATTTCTCTATTTTTATGCCCTTTTCCTTATTGTTCTCTTTTGCCTTATTAAATTGTGTTGGGGTAATTTCTATAACATCATCGGATTCCTTGTCGGGATCCGATTCATCGGAGAATTTGTAATCCTCCCAATACTTTGCTTCCTTGGCGGAAACACCATTGACCATAATTAACTTTGGTCGGTTGGTTGAGGATTTTATTCTACTTAACCGTTTTATTATTTCCCCCACTGGTTCTATTTCTTCTTCCAGTTCCGATTCTTCTTCCGGTTCCGATTCTTCTTCCGGTTCCGACTCTTCTTCCGGTTCCTCTTTGGGAACTTGTGAATCAGTCCACGAATTATTCCAATTTACATTTGACTCTTCATTATTATTAGGTAAGTCAATGGGACTTGTTCTAGAGGTAGACATCTATCACATAATATCAACCACGTTAAGAGATTAATATATCACATAATATTTACATGTTAATAATATATAGTTTCCAACAAAAATGTTAAGCAATCATTTTTAAAGAAAACACGGTCGAAGTCCAGACTCACTAATGCATCCTAACAAACTCGATAAGACACACTAATGCAAATTTTTCTGGTTCTCTAAGACCAACGCTCGAATACCAACTGAAATGTCCCGTTCTTATTGATTAAAAACGTTCCATATTAATTGATTTCGTTGCGAGGTTTTGACCTCTATATGAGACGTTTTTCAAAGACTGCATTCATTTTAAAAACAAACCATAACCTTTATTTCATAAATAAAGGTTTAAAAAGCTTTACGTAGATTATCGAATAATGATAATCTAAAATATTCTGTTTACACACGACCATTACATAATGGTTTACAATACAAATATGTTACATCGAAATCAGTTTCTTGAATGCAGTTTTTACACAATATCATACAAACATGGACTCCAAATCTTGTCCTTATTTTAGTACGCAACAGCGGAAGCTCTTAGTATTCACCTGAGAATAAACATGCTTTAAACGTCAACAAAAATGTTGGTGAGTTATAGGTTTAACCTATATATATCAAATCGTAACAATAGACCACAAGATTTCATATTTCAATACACATCCCATACATAGAGATAAAAATCATTCATATGGTGAACACCTGGTAACCGACATTAACAAGATGCATATATAAGAATATCCCCATCATTCCAGGACACCCTTCGGATATGATATATATTTCGAAGTACTAAAGCATCCGGTACTTTGGATGGGGTTTGTTAGGCCCAATAGATCTATCTTTAGGATTCGCGTCAATTAGGGTGTATGTTCCCTAATTCTTAGATTACCAGACTTAATAAAAAGGGGCATATTCGATTTCGATAATTCAACCATAGAATGTAGTTTCACGTACTTGTGTCTATTTTGTAAATCATTTATAAAACCTGCATGTATTCTCATCCCAAAATATTAGATTTTAAAAGTGGGACTATAACTCACTTTCACAGATTTTTACTTCGTCGGGAAGTAAGACTTGGCCACTGGTTGATTCACGAACCTATAACAATATATACATATATATCAAAGTATGTTCAAAATATATTTACAACACTTTTAATATATTTTGATGTTTTAAGTTTATTATGTCAGCTGTCCTCGTTAGTAACCTACAACTAGTTTTCCACAGTTAGATGTACAGAAATAAATCGATAAATATTATCTTGAATCAATCCACGACCCAGTGTATACGTATCTCAGTATTGATCACAACTCAAACTATATATATTTTGGAATCAACCTCAACCCTGTATAGCTAACTCCAACATTCACATATAGAGTGTCTATGGTTGTTCCGAAATATATATAGATGTGTCGACATGATAGGTCGAAACATTGTATACGTGTCTATGGTATCTCAAGATTACATAATATACAATACAAGTTGATTAAGTTATGGTTGGAATAGATTTGTTACCAATTTTCACGTAGCTAAAATGAGAAAAATTATCCAATCTTGTTTTACCCATAACTTCTTCATTTTAAATCTGTTTTGAGTGAATCAAATTGCTATGGTTTCATATTGAACTCTATTTTATGAATCTAAACAGAAAAAGTATAGGTTTATTGTCGGAAAAATATGTTACAAGTCATTTTTGTAAAGGTAGTCATTTCAGTCGAAAGAACGACGTCTAGATGACCATTTTAGAAAACATACTTCCACTTTGAGTTTAACCATAATTTTTGGATATAGTTTCATGTTCATAATAAAAATCATTTTCAAAGAATAACAACTTTTAAATCAAAGTTTATTATAGTTTTTAATTAACTAACCCAAAACAGCCCTTGGTGTTACTACGACGGCGTAAATCCGGTTTTACGGTGTTTTTCGTGTTTCCAGGTTTTAAATCATTAAGTTAGCATATCATATAGATATAGAACATGTGTTTAGTTGATTTTAAAAGTCAGGTTAGAAGGATTAACTTTTATTTGCGAACAAGTTTAGAATTAACTAAACTATGTTCTAGTGATTACAAGTTTAAACCTTCGAATAAGATAGCTTTATATGCATGAATAGAATGATGTTATGAACATCATTACTACCTCAAGTTCCTTGGATAAACCTACTGGAAATGAGAAAAATAGATCTAGCTTCAAAGGATCCTTGGATGGCTTGAAAGTTCTTGAAGCAGAATCATGACACGAAAACAATTTCAAGTAAGATTTCTTCTCGAAATAAGATGGTTATAGTTATAGAAATTGAATTAAAGTTTGAATATGATTATTACCTTGTATTAGAAAGATAACCTACTGTAAGTAACAAAGGTTTTTTGATCTTGGATGATTACTTGGAATGGATTTAGAAAACTTGGAAGTAAACTTGCAATCTTGGAAGTATTCTTGATTTTATGAAACTAGAACTTTTGGAATTTATGAAGAACACTTAGAACTTGAAGATAGAACTTGAAAGAGATCAATTAGATGAAGAAAATTGAAGAATGAAAGTGTTTGTAGGTGTTTTTGGTCGTTGGTGTATGGATTAGATATAAAGGATATGTAATTTTGTTTTCATGTAAATAAGTCATGAATGATTACTCATATTTTTGTAATTTTATGAGATATTTTATGCTATTTGCCAAATTATGGTTCCCACATGTGTTAGGTGACTCACATGGGCTGCTAAGAGCTGATCATTGGAGTGTATATACCAATAGTACATACATCTAAAAGCTGTGTATTGTACGAGTACGAATACGGGTGCATACGAGTAGAATTGTTGATGAAACTGAACGAGGATGTAATTGTAAGCATTTTTGTTAAGTAGAAGTATTTTGATAAGTGTCTTGAAGTCTTTCAAAAGTGTATGAATACATATTAAAACACTACATGTATATACATTTTAACTGAGTCGTTAAGTCATCGTTAGTCGTTACATGTAAATGTTGTTTTGAAACCTTTAGGTTAACGATCTTGTTGAATGTTGTTAACCCATTATTTATTATAACAAATGAGATGTTAAATTTTTATATTATCATGATATTATGATATATAATATATCTTAGTATGATATATATACAGTTAAATGTCGTTACAACGATAATCGTTACATATATGTCTCGTTTCGAAATCATTAAGTTAGTAGTCTTATTTTTACATATGTATTTCATTGTTAATACACTTAATAATATATTTACTTATCATTTAACATAATTAACCAAGTGTATCAATATGTTAATATGATTCATATGTACCTAGTAAGACGTTGTTATAACGATAATCGTTATATATATCGTTTTCGAGTTTCTTAAATTAATAGTCTCATTTTTATGTATATAACTCATTGTCAAAATACCTAATGAGATACATACTTATAAAAAAATCATGTTAACTATATATATAACCATATATATGTCATCGTATAGTTTTTACAAGTTTTAACGTTCGTGAATCACCGGTCAACTTGGGTGGTCAATTGTCTATATGAAACCTATTTCAATTAATCAAGTCTTAACAAGTTTGATTGCTTAACATGTTGGAAACACTTAATCATGTAAATAACAATTTCATTTAATATATATATAAACATGGAAAAGTTCGGGTCACTACAGAAAGGACGATACAAACGCTTGAAGACATGCTACGAGCATGTGTTATTGATTTCGGAAACAGTTGAGATCGACACCTACCGTTAGCAGAATTTTCCAACAACAACAGTTATCATTCTAGTATTGAGATGGCGCCGTTTGAGGTACTTTATGGTAGAAAGTGCAGGTCTCCGATTTGTTGGAATGAAGTGGGAGATAGACAGATTACGGGTCCGGAGATAATACAAGAAACTACCGAGAAAATCATCCAAATTCAACAAAGATTGAAAACCGCCCAGAGTCGACAAAAGAGCTACACGGACAGTAAAAGAAAAGATATAGAGTTTGAAATTAGAGAAATGGTCATGCTTAAGGTTTCACCTTGGAAAGGCGTCGTTCGATTTGGTAAACGGGGGAAACTAAATCCAAGGTACATTGGACCATTCAAGATTATAGATCGTGTCGGACCAGTAGCTTACCAACTGGAGCTACCTCAACAACTCGCGGCTGTACATAACACTTTCCACGTCTCATATTTGAAGAAATGTTTTGCTAAAGAAGATCTCACTATTCCGTTGGACGAAATCCAAATCAATGAAAAACTTCAATTCATTGAAGAACCCGTTGAAATAATGGATCATGAGGTTAAGAGACTTAACAAAACAAGATACCGATTGTTAAGGTTCGATGGAATGCTCGTAGAGGACCTGAGTTCAACTGGGAGCGTGAAGATCAGATGAAGAAGAAATACCCGCATCTATTTCTAGAAGATTCGTCAACACTTTCAACAGCTTAAAATTTCGGGACGAAATTTATTTAACGGGTAGGTACTGTAGTGACCCGAAATTTTCCATGTTTATATATATTAAATGAAATTGATATTTACATGATTAAGTGTTTCCAACATGTTAAGCGATAAAACTTATTAAGACTTGATTAATTGGAATAGGTTTCATATAGACAAATGACCACCCAAGTTGACCGGTGATTCACGAACGTTAAAACTTGTAAAAACTATACGATGACATATATATGGTTATATATATAGTTAACATGATTTTATTATAAGTATGTATCTCATTAGGTATTTTAACAATGAGTTATATACATAAAAATGAGACTATTAAATTAAGAAACTCGAAAACGATATATATAACGATTATCGTTATAACGTCTTACTAAGTACATATGAATCATATTAAGATATTGTTACACTTGGTTAATTATGTTAAATGATAAGTAAATATATCATTAAGTGTATTAACAATGAACTACATATGTAAAAATAATACTACTAACTTAATGATTTTGAAACGAGACATATATGTA
The DNA here is from genome assembly GCF_046630445.1 of Rutidosis leptorrhynchoides. Lineage (NCBI taxonomy): Eukaryota > Viridiplantae > Streptophyta > Magnoliopsida > Asterales > Asteraceae > Rutidosis > Rutidosis leptorrhynchoides. The sequence goes on along the minus strand of NC_092342.1, from coordinate 242,065,784 downwards.
ACGATTATCGTTGTAACGACATTTAATGTATATAGATCATATTAAGAGATATTCGTACATCATAATATCATGATAATATAATAATTTAAAATCTCATTTTATATTATAAACATTGGGTTAACAACATTTAACAAGATCGTTAACCTAAAGGTTTCAAAACAACATTTACATGTAACGACTAACGATGACTTAACAACTCAGTTAAAATGTATATACATGTAGTGTTTTAATATGTATTCATACACTTTTGAAAGACTTCAAGACACTTATCAAAATACTTCTACTTAACAAAAATGCATACAATTACATCCTCGTTCAGTTTCATCAACAAATCTACTCGTATGCACCCGTATTCGTACTCGTACAATACACAGCTTTTAGATGTATGTAATATTGGTATATACACTCCAATGATCAGCTCTTAGCAGCCCATGTGAGTCACCTAACACATGTGGGAACCATCATTTGGCAACTAGCATGAAATATCTCATAAAATTACAAAAATATGAGTAATCATTCATGACTTATTTACATGAAAACAAAATTACATATCCTTTATATCTAATCCATACACCAACGACCAAAAACACCTACAAACACTTTCATTCTTAAATTTTCTTCATCTAATTGATCTCTCTCAAGTTCTATCTTCAAGTTCTAAGTGTTCTTCATAAATTTCAAAAGTTCTAGTTTCATAAAATCAAGAATACTTCCAAGATTGCAAGTTTACTTCCAAGTTTTCTAAATCCATTCCAAGTAATCATCCAAGATCAAGAAACCTTTGTTACTTACAGTAGGTTATCTTTCTAATACAAGGTAATAATCATATTCAAACTTTAATTCAATTTCTATAACTATAACAATCTTATTTCGAGTAGAAATCTTACTTGAAATTGTTTTCGTGTCATGATTCTGCTTCAAGAACTTTCAAGCCATCCAAGGATCCTTTGAAGCTAGATCCATTTTTCTCATTTCCAGTAGGTTTATCCAAGGAACTTGAGGTAGTAATGATGTTCATAACATCATTCGATTCATACATAAAAAGCTATCTTATTCAACGTTATAAACTTGTAATCACTAGAACATAGTTTAGTTAATTCTAAACTTGTTCGCAAATAAAGTTAATCCTTCTAACTAGACTTTTAAAATCAACTAAAAACATGTTCTATATATATATGATATGCTAACTTAATGATTTAAAACCCGGAAACACGATAAACACCATAAAACTGGATATACGCCGTCGTAGTAAAATCGGGGGCTGTTTTGGTTGGGATAATTAAAAGATAAAAAGAACTTTGATTTAAAAGCTATACTTCTAGAAAAATGATTTTTCTTATGAACATGAAACTAAATCCAAAAATCAAGGTTAAACTCAAAGTGAAAGTATGTTTTTCAAAATGGTCATCAAGATGTCGTTCTTTCGACGGAAATGACTACCTCTTTCAAAAAACGACTTGTAACTTGTATTTTCGACTATAAACTTATACTTTATCTATTTAGATTCATAAATTTAAGTTCAATACGAAACCGTGGCCACTGGAATCACTCAAAACGGATTAGAAACGAAGAAATGGCGAGTAAAACAAGATTGATAAAAACTACTCATTTTACCTACATGAAAGTTAGTAATAAATCTATTCCAACCATAACCTAATCAACTTATATTGTATATTATGTAATCTTGAGATACCATAGACACGTATACAATGTTTCGACCTATCATGTCGACCCATCTATATATATATTGCGGAACAACCATAGACACTCTATATGTGAATGTTGGAGTTAGCTATACAGGGTTGAGGTTGATTCTAAAATATATATATAGTTTGAGTTATGATCAATATTGAGATACGTATACACTGGGTCGTGGATTGATTCAAGATAATATTTATCGATTTATTTCTGTACATCTAACTGTGGACAACTAGTTGTAGGTTACTAACGAGGACAGCTGACTTAATAAACTTAAAACATCAAAATGTATTAAAAGTATTGATAATGCTAAAAACGAACATATATTTCATAGCATTATTCCCCAAGAAAGACAAGCTTTTAGTTACAATTGTTCTATTTACAAGTGATATTCGTTTAAATATTAAAAGGTGAAGACAAAAGACAGATTCGACGAATTGAAGACGCAAACGACCAAAAAGCTCAAAAATACAAAATACAATCAAAGAGGTTCCAATTATTGATAAGAAACGTCTCGAAATTACAAGAGTACAAGATTCAAAACGCAAAGTACAAGATATAAAATAGTACGCAAGGACGTTCGAAAATCCAGAACCGGGACCAGAGTCAACTCTCAACGCTCGACGCAACGGACTAAAAATTACAAGTTAATTATGTATATAAATATAATATAATATATAATTAATTATATTAATTATATATATATTATATTTATAAAATAAATCGTCTGCAAACAAAGAGCCAAATGTGGGTGAGCTGTAAAAACGATCTCCGCGACTCGCGAAGTTTGAAGAAGGAAAGGGCCGCAAGTCGCGGAGCCCCAAAAACTGAAACTCCCTATAAAAGCAAACGAATTCTGATCATTTTAAAAACATATATATCCATCCATCTATCTATACGTAAATATATATATATAATTTATATTTTAATTTTAATTTTAATTTTAAATCCTAATAATAAGGGTATGTTAGCGAATGTTGTAAGGGTGTAAGTCGAAATTCTATCCGTGTAACACTACGCTATTTTTAATCATTGTAAGTTATGTTCAACCTTTTTAATTTAATGTCTCGTAGCTAAGTTATTATTATGCTTATTTAAAACGAAGTAATCATGATGTTGGGCTAATTACTAAAATTGGGTAATTGGGCTTTGTACCATAATTGGGGTTTGGATAAAAGAACGACACTTGTGGAAATTAGACTATGGGCTATTAATGGGTTTTATATTAACTAAACAATACATTGTTAATTTAATATACAAACTTATAATTCGACGTATTTATATATAACCACATACGCTTGACTGGGTACGGTGGGCGGGATATCTATAAATACCAATAGTTATTCATTTTACCGGACACGGAACTGGATTAATAGTTAATAGACTTGTTGAAACAGGGGTGAATTACATTCAAGGGTAATTGGTGTAATTTTTAACAAAGTAGTAAAACCTTGGTTTACACGCAGTCGATAACCTGGTGTATTCATTAAACAAAGTATTAAAACCTTGTTACAATTTGAATCCCCAATTAGTTGGAATATTTGACTTCGGGAATAAGATTAATTTGACGAAGGCTTTCGCTCTTTATATTTATGACTGATGGACTATTATGGACAAATCCGTATGGACATATTAAATAATTCAGGACAAAGAACAATTAACCCATGGGCATAAAACTAAAATCAACACGTCAAACATCATGATTACGGAAGTTTAAATAAGCATAATTCTTTTATTTCATATTTAATTTCCTTTATTTTATATTTAATTGCACTTCTAATTATCGCATTTTTATTTATTGTTATTGTATTTAATTGCACTTTTAATTATCGTACTTTTTAATTATCGCAAGTTTATTTTATCGCACTTTTATTATTCGCAATTTCATTATCGTTATTTACTTTACGCTTTAAATTAAGTCTTTTATTTAATATTTTACATTTAGTTTTAACTGCGACTAAAGAATTAAAATCGACAAACCGGTCATTAAACGGTAAAAACCCCCCTTTATAATAGTAATATTACTTATATATATATTTGTATTTTTATAAAATAAAACTAATATAGCGTTAAGCTTTGTTTAAAAGATTCCCTGTGGACCGAACCGAACTTACTAAAAACTACACTACTGTACGATTAGGTACACTGCCTATAAGTGTTGTAGCAAGGTTTAAGTATATCCATTCAATAAATAAATAAATATCTTGTGTAAAATTGTATCGTATTTAATAGTATTTCCTTGTAAAATATAAAGCTATTTTATATACACCTCGCATAACATCAAGTATATTTTTGGCGCCGCTGCCGGGGAATCTTAAACGCCGAAAGCGCAACGCTAAATATTAAAAAAAAAAGATTTTTATTTTTAGTTTACTTTTATAAAAATACATTTTTGTAAAAATACGTTTTAAATATTCGAAAACATAGAAAAGAAAAACAAAAATATAAATATTTTTAAGAATTTATTAAATATTTAAGTTTTATAAAGTTTCTTTATTTTTATTTTATAAAAATATAAGTTTTGTTTAAATATTTTTTGTTTATTTAAAATATTAAAAAAAAACCGAAAATATATATATATATATATATATATATATATATATATATATATATATATATATATATATATATATATATATATATATATAATCTAGTTTTAAGATTTTTATTTCTATTTTTATTTTAGTTTTTAAATATAAGTTTTTATTATATAAATAATTTTATTTAAACAGAAAATATAAAACAGAAGAAAAAAAAAACGCGTCGAATTTTATTCAACCTGTCATCTGAAAATTGGAACCCCGCGACTCGCGGAGTTTGCAGCTTCGAATACCGTGACTCGCGGAGCCACCCTGACACCGACAGAAACCCTAATCAGCATTTATTACGGATAATTATTATTATTATTAATAAACCCTAATTACTTAATTATTATTATAATTAGTTTAAGTTTTTAAATTAAATTGTATTTTAAAGTTAAATTAGTTTAATTAAAATATAAAATTAATAGTTTAATAAAATAAATAATATAAAAATAATATTTTTTGTAATTTTTACAACTTTTTATATATTTTTATATTTTGTCCCTTTTTAATTGTTTTAGCTTAATATTTGTATTTTTCGCTCGTATTTAGTTTTAAGATATAGTTTTTGCCATAGTTATTTTTTACTTCTAGATTTTTAGGCTTTGCCGTAAAATCCCTTAAGTTCTTTTTCTTTAGACTAAGATTTAGGTGCTTTAGAATTTTGCGACGCCTTTTTAAGTTTTAGTTTCTTTTTAAGTTATTGCCATTTGGGATATAGTTTTTCTTGTAAGCTTTAATATTTTTAGACACCTTTTACTATGTATCAATTATCATTCCAATTAGTAATCTCAATTTGCGATTATAATTTTAAGTTAGTGATAGTAATAAGGTTGGGTTAGTCTAGCGTTTTTAAGTTCTATAAGTCACTCTTTTTCTTTCTTATTTTTATTTTTCGATCTTTTTCCGACACGCTCTTTTTCTTTCTTATTTCTCGCTATTCTAGTTTTAGGACATAGATTTTTATTCTACTTCTTATCTAAATTTCTTAAAATTACGAAAATTTATTTTAAGTGGTTAAATTGATAGACATCAAAATTTTCTGGTTAGTAGTAATAGTTGGATTTGTACGTGGACCGAGTTATTGGAGCCAAACAGTCCTCAATTATATTGAGACCAAATGAATCATGCCCCTCTGCTGCATCTTTTGGCTATTCGAAACGTGGTCACAATCAGAAAAGTCTATTGATTGGATAACTTATATAATTTTTCTTTCCTTTTAATAAAACTAATAGGATATTCAGTGAATGCACCGAGCAAGACGTTCACCACCTTTTGTACGTTCACCACCTGTAACTAGATCAAGACATTTAGCAAATATTATCGCCGTTGATTTTTCTTTAGAATCGCCATCCAGTCGACCAAGTAATCCAGTTCAAATTTCCGATAATCCATTTTTTTGAACCCGACCTCACAATTGAGAATCCGAAGAATATTCAGGGATGATTCATAGATCCTGAACCATTAAATTTTCCTCCGGAACCACCAATCATTCAAACAGAGATTGTTGAGGAACGAACCATTAAATCAGAATCCTCTAGTGATTCCGATTCAACAAATTCAATTATGGAGAATCTGGAACCTTTAAGTATGGAAGACCGAATGAGAGCTAAACGCACTGGCCAAGGTCACGCAATTACTCATTCAGAAATTAATGCGCCAGATTATGAAATCAAAGGACAAATTCTACACATGGTGACTAATCAATGCCAATTTAGTGGTGCGCCGAAGGAAGATCCAAAGGAACATCTTCGTACCTTTAATAGGATCTGCACTCTATTTAAAATAAGAGAAGTGGAGGATGAACAGATATATCTCATGTTATTTTCCTGGACTTTAAAGGGAGAAGCCAAAGATTGGTTGGAATCGTTACCTGAAGGGGCGATTAATACATGGGACGTTTTAGTTGAAAAATTTCTTAAACAATTCTTTTCGGCATCTAAAGCCGTAAGACTTCAAGGAGAAATTGTTACGTTCACACAGAAGCTAAATGAAACTCTATATGAGGATTGGACAAGATTTGGAAAGTTATTGAGAGGATGTCCGCAACATGGTTTAGACACCTGTCAAATAGTACAAATATTCTACCAAGGATGCGACATCACTACAAGAAAAGACATAGATATAGCAGCTGGTGGTTCTATTATGAAGAAAACAGAAACTGATGCTTACAAAATTATTGATAACACTGCTTCCCACTCACATGAGTGGCACCAAGAAAAAGATATCGTCAGATCATCTAAAGCAGCTAGAGCCGATTCTAGCCATGACTTAGATTCCATTTCCGCAAAGATAGATGCTGTCGAGAGACGAATGGAAAAGATGACTAAGGATATTCACTCAATACGAATTAGTTGTGAGCAGTGTGGAGGACCACATTTGATAAAAGATTGTCTCAGTATTGAATTAACAATGGAACAAAGAGAGAATATTTCATACATAAACCATAGGCCTGGAAATAATTATCAGAATAATTATCAACCGCCAAGACCTATTTACAATCAAAATCAGAACTATAACCGAAATATTCCATACAACAACCAACAAGGTCCTAGCAATCAACAAGTGTCCAACAATAATTACAATCAGCAAAGACCTAATTTTCAAAACAAACCAACACAACCCGATGATAAAAAGCCGAATTTAGAAGTTTAACGCCTTTAAACGAGTAAATTTTTTTTTTTTTTTTTTTTTTTTTTGAAAAATAGAGTCACTGCCCGGACAAGGCATATGCCGCGGCGCGACACAACGCTGGAAACATTACACATCTTAACCCAGTTTCTGATATCAACTTCGGGCCATTGCCGCGGCGCGGAGGGCTTTGCCGCGGCGCGACACAACTCGTGTCCAGGATCTGACCTGCAACTTTTTATTTAAGCCAAATTTTACACCTTTCATCATTTTTCCAACACAATCAAAACTGCATAATTCATACACAAACTTAAGGAAACAGTTTCTAATATCATTAAACATTCGCAAACATCTTTTAAACATCAAAACATGTTTTCATAATCTAAACCATCATTTGGTCCCAAATTTGGCAATAACAAACATGACACATTCAAAACACTAGGCGTTGATAAGCGGTAACCGTAGAGCGTGTTTACAAAAGGGACTTGCAATACCACTTACACTAATGCCAATGCTCCCCTAGCGCTTCAAACGGGCTCCTTACCTTCGCGATGAACCTTAGCACCTAAAACATAAAACATCATGGGAGTAAGCTTTTACACTTAGTGAGTTATAGGAAAGTAGTAAAACATAAAACATAACACTTATCCTTCAACCCATCGGTTGTTTGCTTACTTTCGGATCCGATTCATTCATACCATAGGCATGACTTACTAGGCCAACCCTAGTAATCATACCTAAGCTAACCATAGACATACTAAATATGCCTAAGCTATCATCATTTCATTTCATCATCATTTCAAACATAGACATTTAATGTGTCTAAGCTAAAACAAACCATAGGCAAGATTACTAGCAATGTAATAACCTTGCCTAAGCTAAACATCAACCATAGATACAATTATTAGGCTAACCTAATAATTCTATCTAAGCTACATATATAGTGCACTTAGTCGTTACTCTCTTGCACGGATGCAATCCGAGAACACTAAGCCACTCTTGACCCGCCCATATTACCCCCTATAAACTCACCTTGCTTAATTGAATTTGCTTGATCACTTGTAACCTCTTTTCCTTGATTAGCACCTATACATGAGCTAATCCCATTAATCACACAACTCAACAAAATCACAACTTTCATGAATCATTGCATCTTTCTATACTTATACATACACTTAACCCCCTAATCACAACATACATACATTCTAGCCTTGATCTCATCTTTTCTAAGATAGGAATATTACCAATTAAACTTCATAACTTTAATCATGTACATTACTAGTTCATCTCTTTTAGTAATACATGCAACTTTCCACCAATCTTTTCATTATTCATTTAATAAGTTGCATACAATTCAATTCCATTACTAACACCCTTAAGTTATTACTTAATCAAATTCCATAACTTACAATAATAACAATAACTCAAACATGAACATCCTTCTTCAAAATTACTAACTAAAACACATGAACATCTCATTGAGACATTTTATCAAACACTTGGTGTGCATGACTAGAAATTTAACTAGAACATCACTAAATTCATCATATTCATACCATAAATCCAAAATGCAAGTTCATGCTTAATTCTTCTTCCAAAATCAATGACAATTTCATTTTAACTCAAACAATTGTGCACCATTCAACAACTAGCAACTTCTTAAGCATAAATCTCATCATTATCACACAATAAAAGCAATACATAGACATAAAATTCATACCTTGACTTTTAGAGTTTAAGAACCCTAATTGTGCACAAAGAGAGTGAAATTGGAAGATTAAAGCTTGCTAGAGTGATTAAGGTGTGTTAGATTTCACAAATCTTCAATTGCATGAGTCTAATTTCAACAATTTGTGGTTTCTTCCTCCTTCTCCCTCAACATCGACATACACACACATACAGGAGGTTTTTCTGTATAATTTTTGTGAATAACTCAATTTCCAGCATTTTAATCCTTTTTATTTAAATTAACTTTGGCCTAATTGCACTTTCTACCCTCCCCATCACATCTATAGCTAGGAAGGTCCTTAATTCTAACTTTGCACCATTAGTCCTTCTTAACTTAACCAATAAACTTAACTTTTGTCCATTTAACATAAAATAACTTTTACCAATTAATTTCTTAGCAATAAAATTTCACATAAAATAATACCTTAAATAATTGGGATGTTACAACTCTCCCCCTCTTGGATCGTTCGCGTCCTCGCGAACCATTCTTGATGCAACGACGGATAATACTTCATGAGCCATTCTTCGGGTTCCCATGTACATTCGGAACCTTTTCTAAATTGCCATAATACCTTCAACAATATAACCGACTTATTTCTCAAGCGCTTAACCTTTTGCTCCAAAATCTTTATTGGCTTCTCCGCATATCTTAACTTATTATCGACCTCAATTTCATTCAAAGGAACATAGGTTGATTCATCCGCCAAACACTTTCTCAATTGCGACACGTGAAACGTGTCATGTATATTACTCAATTCTTCGGGTAAAGCCAAACGGTAGGCTACCTTCCCAACTTTCGCCACTATCTCAAATGGTCCCACGAACCTTGGACCCAATTTTCCCCTCTTTCTAAAACGAATGATGCCTTTCCATGGAGAAACTTTTAGCATCACTCTATCACCTACTTGAAATTCTATCGGTTTTCTCCTTTTATCTACATAAGACTTTTGTCGATCTTGTGCCGCCTTCATTCTTTCACGAATTTGGTCGATCATCTCGGTGGTTTGTTGTACTATTTCCGTGCTTCCTAATTCTCGTTGACCCACTTCGCCCCAACAAGTCGGGGTTCTACACCTCCTTCCATACAACATCTCATATGGTGCCATTCCAATTGTAGAGTGATAACTATTGTTGTATGAAAACTCAACTAAAGGTAAATGAGTATCCCAACTTCCACCGAAATCGATGACAGATGCTCTCAACATATCCTCAAGAGTTTGTATAGTCCGTTCACTTTGACCATCCGTTTGCGGGTGAAACGCGGTACTTATATGTAACTTAGTACCCATTTCCTCTTGAAACTTTCTCCAATATCGTGAGGTAAATCGGGTGTCTCGATCCGAAACTATAGAAACCGGCACTCCATGCCTTGCAACAACTTCCTTCATATACAACTTAGACATTGCTTCCGATGACGAAGCTTCTCTTATTGCCAAGAATAATGCACTCTTAGTCAATCTATCAACAATAACCCAAATTGCATCGTGTTGTCTAGGGGTCTTAGGCAACTTACTCACTAAATCCATTGTAATATGCTCCCATTTCCAAACCGGTACCTCTAAAGGTTGCATCTTACCATAAGGCATTTGATGATCGACTTTCACTTGAAGACAAGTAAGACACTTGTGCACATACTTAACTATATCCCTCTTCATTCCCGGCCACCAATAGTCTTTCCTTAAATCTCTATACATTTTCGTAGCACCGGGGTGAATCGAATATTTAGATTTGTGAGCTAAGTCAAGGAGCTCACTTCTAACACCACTTTGCAAAGGTACCCAAATTCTCCCATATCTAAGTCTTAATCCACGAGAATCTACCACAAAATCATCAACTTGCCCCTTGATCCTTTCTTTTCTCACGTTTTCGGGCGATAATGCTTCACCTTGTGCAACACGAATATCATCAAATATTTGAGGTGATATTACCATGGCCAAACTCATTATCTTAATCGGTTGATGACTCGACTTCCTACTAAGAGCATCCGCTACCACGTTCACTTTTCCGGGGTGATATAAGATCTCACAATCATAATCTTTCACCAAATCGAGACCTCTCCTTTGCCTATCATTCAGATCCCTTTGATCAAATAAATATTTTAAGTTCTTATGATCGGTATAAATGGAAAACTTAACACCATAAAGATAATGACGCCAAATCTTTAAAGCAAAAACTACGGCCGTCAATTCTAAATCATGCGTAGGATAACGTTTCTCGTGTTCCTTCAATTGTCGGGAAGCATAAGCTATGACCTTCCCATTTTGCATCAATACACACCCTAAGCCTTTCTTAGAAGCATCACAATAAACCGTCATGTTCTCATTCCCTTTCGGTAAAACCAATATGGGCGCTTGAACAAGCTTCTCCTTAAGGAGTTGAAACGCTTGTTCTTGCTTTTCTTCCCATTTCCATGGCACACTTTTACGAGTCAACTTGGTGAGTGGGGTGGCTATTCTAGAAAAATCTTGTATAAACCGTCGATAATACCCCGCTAAGCCTAGAAAACTCCTAACCTCGGTAGGATTCGTAGGTGGTTCCCATCTCATAATTGCTTCTATCTTTACCGGATCAACACAAATACCCTTCTTATTAATGACATGACCCAAAAATTGAACTTCACGAAGCCAAAACTCGCATTTAGAGAACTTAGCAAACAACCTTTCTCTTCTTAAAGTCTCTAATACTTGTCTTAAATGCACCGCATGTTCCTCTTCATTCTTAGAATATACCAAAATGTCATCAATGAATACAATTACAAATCTATCAAGCATCGGTAGACAAACTCTATTCATCAAATCCATAAACGCGGCCGGAGCATTTGTTAACCCAAACGGCATAACCACAAACTCATAATGACCATACCTCGTTCGAAAAGCCGTTTTAGGAACATCTTCTTCCCTCACTTTCAATTGATGGTAACCCGACCTTAAATCTATCTTTGAAAAGAAACTTGCACCTTGTAGTTGATCAAACAAATCGTCTATCCTCGGCAACGGATACTTATTCTTAATAGTGACCTTATTCAATTCTCTATAATCAATGCACATTCTCATAGTTCCATCCTTCTTTTTCACAAATAAAACCGGAGCTCCCCATGGTGAACTACTGGGACGTATAAAACCTTTATCTATCAAATCTTGTAATTGAGTCATCATTTCTCTCATCTCCGACGGGGCTAATCGATAGGGAGCTTTGGCAATTGGCATGGCCCCGGGTATCAAATCTATTCTAAACTCTACCTCTCGTTCGGGAGGTACACCGGGCAATTCACTTGGAAACACATCCGGAAACTCGTTAACTATCGGTACATCATCTAATTCAACAATTTTTTTCGAATTATCAACAACATGTGCCAAAAACGCACAACATCCATGAGACAAAAATCTTTTAGCCCTAGCATACGTGCATATAGGAATAGCACGCCTAGCTCGCTCCCCATAAATCCATATAACTTTCCCACTTGGCGATTGAACTAACACAATTTTCTTACGACACAAAATTATCCCTTCATTGTCATCTAACCAATCCATACCCACAATTACTTGAAATTCCCCCATATGCATGGGTATTAAATCAATGACAAACTTTTCATCATCCAAAACAATTTCACACCCCTTAATGATACTATATACCATCACGGTTTTATTATCTGCTATTTCAACCTCTAATGGGTGTTCTAACATACTTGGGGTCATATTAAAATGCTTACAAAAAGAATACGATACAAACGACCGCGTAGCACCGGAATCAAACAAAACATGCGCAGGTAAAGAGTTTACAATAAAGGTACCTGACACCACATTTTGGGACTCCTTCGCTTCGAGTGCGGTAATCTGATGAGCTCGGGCCCTTGGTCGGCTATCACTAGTCTTCGGTTCAGTCTTAACCTCTTTCTTAACGCTACCACTAGCTAAATCCTTCTTGTATTCCGGACATTCGGCTTGAAAGTGACCTTTCTCAAAACAATAATAACATTGCTTACCTTTCTTAGGACATTCGACGGCCCTATGACCCGGCTTCCCGCAAGAGTAACAATCAGTGGTACCCGCTTTACATTCACCCGTATGATTCTTACCACACCTAGTACACGACTTGGCTTCTTTCCCACCGCTCTTACCCGACACAAAACTCCCTTTTGACTTGTGCGGGGATTCGGAACCAAACTTACCCTTCTTCAGACTAACATTATGCATCGCCTTAGAGTCTTGATCTAACTTTCGCTTAAACGCCGCCTTCTTCCTAAGTTCATGCTCTCTAACAAGTGCTCTATTCATCATTTCGGCTAAGGTCTTATAAGTGCTCTTGTCGATAAATTCACTTATCTCGGGATTCAACTTTTCATGATAATGATCCATCATCAACTTGGGACTTGACACAAAGTCCGGACAAAAACGAGACTTATCATTGAACTCGGCATTAAACTCGGTCACCGATTTACTTCCATGCTCTATATTCATAAACTCGGATTTCAACCTACTAACCTCGGCGGGTGGAGCAAATTGGGTCATAAACATTTCACGGAACTTGTCCCATGGGAAACTTGTAGCCACGTCTCGCCCATGAGACTTAACTATGAAATTCCACCACTCATAACCACTACCCTTCATTTGATGAGCCGCATAAATTACCTTTAAATGCTCGGGGCATTCACACAACATAAAAGTTTCTTCAATCTCATCGATCCATCTTTGACTAACAATTGGGTCAACCTTACCATGAAACTCCGGGGGATGGCAATTTGCAAAGTTCTTATATTCAAATCGATCATCCTTCCTTCTTGGGGCTTCTACCTCTTCTTGTCTTACCCCACTTCCCCCTTCGCCTCTTAAAGTAGGGTTATTAGCAATAAGAGTCTTTAACTTCTCGTCTAATTGATCGTTTATCATTGTCTTGATCTTTTCTAACAAGGTTGGGGTATAACGTATCAAGGCTTGCCCTATTTGCCCCGAAATGTCATTTGGCATGTTAACTTCTTCGGATTCATTTTGAGAGTCTTCAATAGACTCCATGGATGGGGTGTGGACGTACTCGTCGTCCTCCTCATTACCTCTATTCGGTGATACAATAGCCATTCTGAAAATTACATTCAACTCGTTAGTTCAAATACCTACATCATCATCATAACCAAACAAATCGAAAGAATTCCTAACTCGATTCACCATGACCATAGTAGACGTTCATGTGTACTAAAATGAAGTAATAACAATGGCCTGTTGTTATTACACCATTCCATTACACATTTAATCTACTAAGACATCATGGCTAACGAGTATCAAACTCCTTACATAAACCAATCATAATCTCTATCATTAAACTACAAGTCTCGTCAACGACTCTACCCTATGGAGCATGGCACAACTATTCGACCTTAACACTTATGCAAGTCCTAAACCGCTTATCATTTCATAACAATGGTTTAAGCCTAGATAATCCCTATCGTGGGTTATCCAAGTCCCTTAAACCACAGCTCTGATACCAACTTTTAACGCCTTTAAATGAGTAAATTTTTTTTTTTTTTTTTTTTTTTTTGAAAAATAGAGTCACTGCCCGGACAAGGCATATGCCGCGGCGCGGTTTGCCTTGTCGCGGCGCGGCACAACGCGGGAAACATTACACATCTTAACCCAGTTTCTAATATCAACTTCGGGCCATTGCCGCGGCGCGGAGGGCTTTGCCGCGGCACGACACAACTCGTGTCCAGGATCTGACCTGCAACTTTTTATTTAAACCAAATTTTACACCTTTCATCATTTTTCCAACACAATCAAAACTGCATAATTCATACACAAACTTAAGGAAACAGTTTCTAATATCATTAAACATTCGCAAACATCTTTTAAACATCAAAACATGTTTTCATAATCTAAACCATCATTTGGTCCCAAATTTGGCAATAACAAACATGACACATTCAAAACACTAGGCGTTGATAAGCGGTAACCGTAGAGCGTGTTTACAAAAGGGACTTGCAATACCACTTACACTAATGCCAATGCTCCCCTAGCGCTTCAAACGGGCTCCTTACCTTCGCGATGAACCTTAGCACCTAAAACATAAAACATCATGGGAGTAAGCTTTTACACTTAGTGAGTTATAGGAAAGTAGTAAAACATAAAACATAACACTTATCCTTCAACCCATCGGTTGTTTGCTTACTTTCGGATCTGATTCATTCATACCATAGGCATGACTTACTAGGCCAACCCTAGTAATCATACCTAAGCTAACCATAGACATACTAAATATGCCTAAGCTATCATCATTTCATTTCATCATCATTTCAAACATAGAAATTTAATGTGTCTAAGCTAAAACAAACCATAGGCAAGATTACTAGCAATGTAATAACCTTGCCTAAGCTAAACATCAACCATAGATACAATTATTAGGCTAACCTAATAATTCTATCTAAGCTACATATATAGTGCACTTAGTCGTTACTCTCTTGCACAGATGCAATCCGAGAACACTAAGCCACTCTTGACCCGCCCATATTACCCCCTATAAACTCACCTTGCTTAATTGAATTTCCTTGATCACTTGTAACCTCTTTTCCTTGATTAGCACCTATACATGAGCTAATCCCATTAATCACACAACTCAACAAAATCACAACTTTCATGAATCATTGCATCTTTCTATACTTATACATACACTTAACCCCCTAATCACAACATACATACATTCTAGCCTTGATCTCATCTTTTCTAAGATAGGAATATTACCAATTAAACTTCATAACTTTAATCATGTACATTACTAGTTCATCTCTTTTAGTAATACATGCAACTTTCCACCAATCTTTTCATTATTCATTTAATAAGTTGCATACAATCCAATTCCATTACTAACACCCTTAAGTTATTACTTAATCAAATTCCATAACTTACAATAATAACAATAACTCAAACATGAACATCCTTCTTCAAAATTACTAACTAAAACACATGAACATCTCATTGAGACATTTTATCAAACACTTGGTGTGCATGACTAGAAATTTAACTAGAACATCACTAAATTCATCATATTCATACCATAAATCCAAAATGCAAGTTCATGCTTAATTCTTCTTCCAAAATCAATGACAATTTCATTTTAACTCAAACAATTGTGCACCATTCAACAACTAGCAACTTCTTAAGCATAAATCTCATCATTATCACACAATAAAAGCAATACATAGACATAAAATTCATACCTTGACTTTTAGAGTTTAAGAACCCTAATTGTGCACAAAGAGAGTGAAATTGGAAGTTTAAAGCTTGCTAGAGTGATTAAGGTGTGTTAGATTTCACAAATCTTCAATTGCATGAGTCTAATTTCAACAATTTGTGGTTTCTTCCTCCTTCTCCCTCAACATCGACATACACACACATACAGGAGGTTTTTTTGTATAATTTTTGTGAATAACTCAATTTCCAGCATTTTAATTCCTTTTTATTTAAATTAACTTTGGCCTAATTGCACTTTCTACCCTCCCCATCACATCTATAGCTAGGAAGGTCCTTAATTCTAACTTTGCACCATTAGTCCTTCTTAACTTAACCAATAAACTTAACTTTTGTCCATTTAACATAAAATAACTTTTACCAATTAATTTCTTAGCAATAAAATTTCACATAAAATAATACCTTAAATAATTGGGATATTACAAGAAGATATGATGACGAAGCTAGTTGAAACTCAAACGCAGTTTTTCACATCTCAGAAACAAACTAATGAACAAAATGCTCAAGCATTTAGAAATCAACAATCTTCTATTCAAAACTTGGAACAAGAAGTAAGTAACCTAGCAAGGTTAATAGGTGAAAGAAAACCGGGAAGTCTACCTAGTGATACAAATGCTAACCTCCGGAATGAAACATCTAAAGCTATTACCACAAGAAGTGGTACAACACTTAAACCACCTGAAATACCTGTAACTTCTGATGAAGCTATTCCTACTCCACAAGAACCACAACCTGATCAAGATAAGGAAAAAGAACTGGTAGTTGAAAAGGTTAATGAAGATAACACAGTTAAGGATAAACCTTATGTTAAACCATACCAACCACCACTTCCTTACCCGAGTAAAATGAAGAAAGAGAAACTTGAAGCCGAGCAATCCAAATTCTTGGATATGTTTAAACAAATAAATGTAAATCTTCCTTTCATTGCTGTGATTTTAGGAATGCCTAGATATGCTAAATTCTTGAAAGATCTGATCACGAATAGAAAGAAAATGGAAGAACTCTCGGCCGTTACTATGAACGCTAATTGTTCAGCAGTGCTGTTGAATAAGATACCAGAAAAATTATCTGATCCAGGAAGTTTCACAATTCCATGTTTTCTGGGTAGTCTTAGTTCAATAGAAGCATTAGCAGACTTAGGTGCTAGTATAAATTTAATGCCGTATTCACTATACGCTAAACTAGACCTTGGAGAATTGAAACCACCAAGAATAAGCATACAACTAGCCGATAGATCAATAAAATATTATAGAGGGATAATGGAGAACATGCTAGTTAAAGTTGGTACTTTAGTATTTCCAGTAGATTTTGTTGTTCTGGACATGGAAGAAGATTCTCAAGTTCCTCTCATATTAGGAAGACCATTCTTAAACACGGCTAAAGCAATGATAGACGTGTTTGGTAAGAAACTGACCCTAAGTATAGAGGACGAGAGTGTTACCTTTTCAGTTGATAGAGCAATGCAACAACTACAATCTGTAGATGATACATGTTATTATATTCAAACTATAGATGCACATGCAGAATTGTTAGAAGAATTTCCATAATTACAAGGAACAGGAGAATGTTCTTTAGGAGAAGGAACTGAACAAATTGATGAAGTTGAAATGTTAGCTACACTTATAGCTAATGGATATGAACCAACAACAGAAGAAATTCAAATGCTAAAAGAAGAAGACAGATATCGATATAAATCATCGATAGAAGAACCTCCGAAATTAGAGTTAAAGCCACTTCCAAACCATTTGGAATACGCTTATTTACATGGTGAATCTGAATTACCTGTAATAATATCGTCTTCTCTTACTGAAAATGAGAAATCACAACTCATTTCTGTGTTGAAAGCTCATAAACCAGCCATTGCATGGAAGATTCATGATATTAAAGGAATAAGTCCTTCGTATTGCACACATAAAATCCTTATGGAAGAAGGTCATAAAACGTATGTGCAACGCCAACGAAGACTAAATCCTAATATGCAAGATGTAGTTAAAAAAGAAATTATTAAACTGCTAGATGCAGGTTTAATTTATCCAATTCTGATAGTCCATGGGTAAGCCCAGTTCAATGCGTGCCTAAGAAGGGTGGCATGACTGTCATTACAAATGAGAAAAATGAGCTTATTCCTACTAGGACTGTAACAGGATGGCGTGTGTGTATTGATTATAGAAAATTAAATGACGCCACCAGAAAAGATCACTTTCCCTTACCTTTCATTGATCAAATGTTGGAAAGATTAGCCGGAAATAGTTACTATTGTTTTCTTGATGGATTTTCCGGATATTTTCAAATTCCAATAGCACCCGAAGATCAAGAGAAAACCACATTCACGTGCCCTTATGGTACTTTTGCATACAAACGCATGCCATTTGGACTTTGCAACGCCCCTGCAACCTTTCAAAGGTGTATGATGGCGATTTTTCACGACATGATAGAAGAATGCATGGAAGTTTTCATGGATGACTTTTCAGTCTTCGGTGATACATTTGAATCATGTCTAGTTAATCTGGAACGAATGCTTATTAGATGTGAACAATCAAATCTAGTACTTAATTGGGAGAAATGCCATTTCATTGTTAAAGAAGGCATCGTTCTTGGTCATAAAATTTCGAAGAAAGGAATTGAAGTGGATAGAGCTAAAGTAGATGTAATTGCTAAACTTCCACATCCCACCAATGTTAGAGGAGTCAGGAGTTTTCCAGGGCATGCCGGTTTTTACCGACGTTTCATAAAAGATTTTTCTAAAATTGCCACTCCTATGAATAAACTCCTAGAAAAGGATGCTCCATTCATCTTTTCAGATGAATGTATCAAATCTTTTAATATTCTTAAAGAAAAACTCACTAATGCACCGATCATGATAACACCAAATTGGAATCTACCGTTTGAATTAATGTGCGATGCAAGTGATTTTGCAATGGGAGCCGTTTTAGGACAAAGGATTGAAAAACGATTTCAACCTATATATTATGCTAGTAAGACGTTACAAGGAGCACAAACAAACTATACAACTACTGAAAAAGAACTCCTTGCTATTGTCTTTGCTTTTGACAAATTTCGTTCATATCTCGTTCTAGCTAAAACGGTGGTCTATACCGACCATTCTGCTCTTAGATACCTATTTTCAAAACAAGATGCCAAACCAAGATTAATCCGTTGGATCTTACTCTTATAAGAGTTCGATATTGAAATCCGAGATAAAAGAGGAGCAGAAAATCTCGCCGCTGATCATCTTTCTCGTCTTGAAAATCCCGAATTAGAAGTTCTAAATGAATCGGCCATACAAGACAACTTTCCTGATGAATATCTATTGAAGATAGATTATAATGAAATTCCATGGTTTGCAGACTATGCAAACTACTTAGTTTGTGGATTCCTTGAAAAAGGATTATCGTACCAAAAATGAAAGAAATTCTTCAGTGATATAAAACACTATTTCTGGGAAGATCCACATTTGTTTAAAAGTTGTCCAGATGGAATAATACGCCGATGTGTATTCGGAGATGAAGCTAGTAAAATTTTAAACCATTGTCACACAGGACCAACAGGAGGGCATTATGGGCCTCAACTAACAGCAAGGAAAGTTTACGATGCTGGATTCTATTGGCCTACAATTTACAAAGACGCACACCTTCTTTGCAAATCCTGTGATGCTTGTCAAAGGGCCGGAAAAATAAGTCAACGTGATGAAATGCCACAAAATGTCATTCAAGTATGTGAAGTATTTGACATTTGGGGTATTGACTTTATGGATCCATTTCCAAAATCTCATAATAATCTCTATATTCTCGTTGCCATTGATTATGTATCTAAATGGGCGGAAGCACAAGCTCTCCCAACTAACGATGCACGAGTTGTAGTCAACTTTTTAAAACGTCTTTTTGCAAGGTTTGGAACACCGAAAGCTTTAATAAGTGATCGGGGAACTCATTTCTGTAATAATCAACTTGAAAAAGTTCTTAAAAGATATGGAGTAACTCATAAAATCTCCACTGCTTATCATCCACAAACAAGTGGACAAGTTGAAAATACCAACCGAGCTTTAAAACGTATTCTAGAGAAAACCGTAGGATCAAATCCGAAGGAATGGTCCATTAAATTGGAGGATGCACTCTGGGCTTTTAGAACAGCCTATAAAACTCCAATTGGAACCACACCTTTTAGACTTGTTTATGGAAAAGCATGTCATCTTCCAGTAGAAATTGAACACAAAGCATTTTGGGCTTTGAAGACATGTAATCTTGATTTACATGAAGCTGGACGTCTACGATTAAGTCAACTAAACGAATTAGAAGAATTAAGACATGAAGCATACGAAAATTCGTTAATCTATAAAGAAAGAACGAAGAAATGGCATGATAAAAGAATCAAAAGTTCAAAAGAATTTAAAGAAGGAGACAGAGTTCTTCTTTTCAATTCACGATTCAAGCTATTTCCTGGAAAATTGAAATCAAGATGGTCTGGACCATTCATAGTCAAAAGAGTTTTCCCATACGGAACGATAGAATTAATAAATTCAAATGGGATTGAATTTAAAGTTAATGGTCACAGAGTTAAACATTACATACATGGTCCGATGGAAGTTGACAATGAAGTTAATCATAATTTCACCACCAAAGAAAACCTTCAAAATGAAAACATAAATATGTTATCAACAACATATGAAAAATCAAAATTAGAATATAAGGAGGATTCAAATTTGAGTGATGAAGAAGAATTCTTATACAAACCTCCCATTCCAAGAAACGAAGAAAAATGTGAACAAGAAATTCAAATAGAAGTGAAAGAACCAAGGAAAGAACACACGAAAAAGGTTTACAAACCAACTCGACTTACTAAAGCAGGAGACCCAGGTGAATTTATCATTTCTTGCTTGCTTAATGATGGTGCTGTATATAATGGACTCGCAGATTTAGGAGCAAGTGCAAAAATTATGCCTCTTTCCTTATACAAAAGATTAGGCATGGGTAAATTAAAACCAACTAAAATAGGTGTTCAATCATTTGACCAAACCATTAAATACCCAGTTGGAATAGCAAATAATTTACTTGTTAACGTGGGAAGTTTGACCTTTGTTGCAAACTTCATAGTGATTAATATGGAGGAAAACCTTGATATTCCTCTAATTCTAGGTCACCCATTTTTAGCAACCACCGAGGCATTCATTGATGTAAGAGAAGGTAGAATGACACTTAGGGATGGTGATACATCGATCACCTTTGTTAACCGAAAGTTTAGATCTCCACCAACCAAAACTGTTAGACCAATAAAAACGCATAAGTGTGGTGAAGATGAAGAAACACTTAATGATGATCCAATCACAAAGAATGCCGTTGATGATACGAAATTAGATGAACCCATTTTTAACAGTTCAACGAAGAAACTTTATAAACGGATTCACGATGCTAAGATTAAAGGAAACTTTAAGTTATATAACCGATTAATATCCAATTTATCGTCAAAAGAAAAGGCGATGTTAGTTGAATTTGTGAAAGTTACGGAGAAAATCAACAAATGGATTGAAGTAAAAGTCAAAGATATACAAGTTGTTGATGATTCAATTGAAAATAATGTTAATCACAATTTCAACTAAGTATAGGGAGGTTTATGTATTTCTGTTAGAGTTAGATTGTCTGTTTTCGTGTAGTTCTCGAAAATGGAACCCGAATGGTCTTTCCCTAGCAGACCCTAAAGAACTAGTCTTCTCCCCCCATTCTGAATTTTTATTTTTTTTAGGTTTTTACGAAATGAAGACTGCCTGTGAACTAAACCATGGTCTAATGCTACACGCTTTGATCACTAAACGTAATAATGACACACTTCCGAGTGAAATAGTATCAGTAATCAGAGAAAGATTGGAAGGAGTAAGAAAAGAATCCAGATGCGAAGATAATAAGTCACAATTTGGTAAAGGAAAATCAAAATCCGTAGCGAAAAGAAAAGCACGACACCTAGAAAGATGTCACAAATGTGAAAAATGGTCACATGGAGGTAAATGTTCAAATAATCAAACCTATTCAAACACCGAATTTGTTACTTTATGCAGAGACGGACCGTTCATATGTTTAGAAGAAAAAAACACTGAATGCTCGAGGTTACGCCTATGTAGCTATGGAAAACCAATTAAACCGACTATCTTATGAATGTGATAGATCATATAACTAAGAATACTATCTCACAGGTAAGTCTGTACAGTTTTTATTTTTTTTTTAACCTTTTGATAATAAACGCTAATTTGTTCGCTATAAAGTATTAAATTGGTATTGAATAAAATTAGGTTTGGCGACCGAAATTATTGATATCATACAAAAATTTATTACATCACTGCGAAATTTAACGTTTATTCTTAAGGTATAAATATCTTTAATCAATCAACCCAAAATATTTCAAAAATTCATCATGAGTTAAATTAGGTCTTGGAACCGAAATTACTTTACCGAAAAGAGGGGCGCATATTTTTGATAATATTTGATTGATTAAAGTGAGATAAAAGCCAAAAAGATTTTTAATTTTATTTTTACCATGTTTTTAAAATTAATATATAAATCTTAAATTAATATTGTAAACTTTGTGAAAACAATATATTTAAAATTGTAAATATTTGAAAAATATAATATAAGTTTGGTGTGATTTTATAATATGAATTTTTAAATTAAGTTTGGTGTGAATTTTTAATTTTTAAAATAAGAATTTTTTTAATTTTATGCATTTCAAATTTTAAGTTTGGTGTGAATTTTTAATATTAATTTTGAATTTTATGTATTTTTATTTTAAGTTTGGTGTGAATTTAAAAACAAAAATTTACTTTATCTCATTAAGTTAAAAATATGATTTTTAAAATTCGTCGTAAGTTGAAGACTAGGTCTTTGAACCGAAATTGCTTTACCCGAGGGAGGGACGAGAACTTTTATTATCGTTATTTTTAATCTTATTGAATTAAAGTATGCCAAAAACAAAAAAAAAAAAACCCTAAAAATCTTAGCTTTTAAAACAATCGCTACAAAAAGACAAATTTTAAAATTTTGTCAAAGGACGGACTAGGACATCGATCCGAAAGGACCTCGTCCTAAAACAAAGGAAAACAAAATTTTAAATTTATTTTATATATGTTTTATAAGTTAAGGTTTATTTAAAAAAAAAAAAAAAACAAACACCGCGACTCGCGGAGTTTGTAAGCATCAAACACCGCAAGTCGCGGAGGAACTAAAATTCAGAAAAAAATATAAGGGACGAACTGAACAGTCCCCAACCCAACACTCACGAAAATACTGCGATAAAACCCGAAAATACACGAAAAAGACCTCCCAAATTCACAATTTTTCACCGTTAATCATCAAATCTTTTACTAAAATCATGTTAAGAAGGATGCTATCAATGAATTACTCAAGAAAAACGGTAAATTTCTACACCTAAACACCATTTAATCCGAAAGTTGGTGTTCTTGAGCAATTTTATACCCAATTTGATTTTGATGCTTTTTAGTGTAATTATGCTTAAATTGTTTATGTATTATGCTTGTATAACCTAGATTGATGCTATTTAACATGATTAGAAGCCTTAAACTTCAAGTTTTGAGTAATCTAGGGTTTGTGTTCTTGAGCAAATTTGGAGCTTTTTGATATAAACAGGTTATGGCCGATTTTTGTCATGAATTGTTGCTAAATTAAGTAGTGTAACATGTTTAGGTAGTTAAATGATCCAAACTTTGAGCCTAAACATGATTTTGAGAATTAAAGTGGACTTTTTCAAGTCTAAAATTCATGAACTTGATTTTTGAGAGATAATGCCATTTAAAACTTGTTTAATTGCTAGTAATGATTATTTTGACATGTTATTTGAGTTGAATGCTTATGAACTTGGCGAACATTTTCGTATATGCTTATTTGAAAAAGTGTAGATTTGATGAAAATATGAAAATGAGCTTAAGTTTGATATAAATTGATCATGTCATTGTAATTATTTTGATTGATGATTTTGCTGACACTAATGCATATTTGGATGCACAAAAATTGTGTTTGATGTGTTTTGCAGACTGAAAGGGGTGAATCTTCATCCCAAGCTCGCAATGCTCCTGCTGAGAATGCGGAACAACAGGAGGTGGATAACTACTACAAACAAGATATACCTCATCCAGTCATGACATTTTCTGATATGCACTTGGAAGATTTGCACGCGAACCTGAGATTTGACAGACTTTGGATAGATTATCCAAAATACCAAAGGGGTTTGCATACTCTTCATTCTAAAGCTGTTGAAGTACCTAGGGTCATAGAATGGGGACCATTAGAAGCTGTAGAATTGGCCGGGCCAATTAGGGAATTACTTGCACAGAGGTATGGTAATTCTACTTTTAACGATTGGGTACGGTTATTCAACATGCGTAGACCTGTATATAAAGTATGGTGTGAAGAATTGTTGTGTAGTATAGAATTAAATGATCGGGTAGCTAGTTTAACCGATCGATCTTTTATTAGATTATTGTTAGGAGGTTCGATGCGCCACATGTCTTTACTAGACATGGCTCAGGCTTTACGTATATATACGCCTGAGGAGCTAGCATCTGCCGATTGTAGAGGGTTGATACTAAATGGTAGAAAAATAGACAAAAATTTTGATACGCATGGTGTATGGAGTCAAATGACTAGCCATCACCGATTTAAAGGGGGAAATTACTCTTATTTGGATATAGATAGAGTTGAATTAAGAGTAATTCATAGGTTTTTAGCTAATTCGATTACACAAAGAGGTAAGAACAAGGAAAAGGTAAATGAACAGGATTTGTTTTACCATATGTGTATTCGAGACCCACAAAGCGCTGTAAGTATACCTTATTGTGTGGGTTATTATTTATCAGCTATGGTTAGGGGGATGAGACCGCATAGCATAATAGGAGGTGGTATATTTATTACTTTGATTGCTGAATATCTCGGTGTGGATATAAGCCGGGGGGGGGGGATTACTAATCGAAGAACCAGAACCCCGAGATACAATAGGTTTAAATGTATACCATGGTGCGAAAGTTTTGAAGAGGCGAAATAACACCGCAGTACGATATAATGGTAGACATCCACAAGTTGAGAGAAACCAACAGCAAGGTAATGTAGGAGGGGGAAATGAAATGGCAGAAATGCAAAGGTTTATAGCTTCACAAGAGTATGAAAATGCTAGACATAGAGCATTTGAAGATTGGCAAGTTCATCAAAACCAAATCATAGCTTATTGCCAACATATAGGTAGAAACTATATTCCTACTCCATCGCCCATATTCCCTCCCTAGTCTATAGAGATCCAACCACCGTATCCTACGTATAACCCAGCCGAAGCATTTTATAGCACATATGGTTATGCATGGAACCCCTACTGGTATCAGTATCATCCCTAGTCTACTTAGTTTTATTTATTTTGTAATTTGTAATGTTGATACGTTTAATACTTATGTTAATATTGTAATAGTTTTTATTATTTTCTAAATTTTATTATTAGATTTTAATAATATTTGAATGTGGGGTAATATACCAAACTTCAAAAATATGTATATATGTTTGCAGTTTATCTTATGTACACAACAGGGTAAACGCATTTTCAAAGACTGGCATTAAGTTCAGCAAAAGCAACTAATTTTGATGACAAGATGCAAAATAAATGTGATATAACAACAAGACGGAATGAACAAATGATATGCACCATTTATCATTCAGCAAGCAAACACAAATATGTTTGGAAACTTTAGTAAAATTTAATCATTTTCACACAAATCACCCTCAATAATTTAAATTGTTACTGATTTCTTGCAAATGAGGGCGTTGCAAGATCTTAAGTGTGGGAAGGGGTTAAATTCTTTCGGATTTTAAAATTTTTTACTTTAAACACTTGGTTACCATTAAAAATACTAGTAAAGCAGTAGTTGTATTAGAACCTAGTGCTCTCTGATAATAAAGAACAGCCCTAGTCTTATATATTGACTACCCAATTCTAGTAAAAATTTTCAAAATTTTCAATTAAATGAACTCAAAATCATGTTTATACATATTTATGAATGATAAAACTAGGTTTTAACGCCGAAATTATTGTTACCTCGGAAAGGACATAAATTGAGAAACAAACTAAAATGTTAAAATTCATTTAAAATGGAATAGAGGACAATAAAAAGGAAAATAAAAGCCAAGTGTGGGAAAATTCTCCAAGTTATTCAAAACATATGTCACATATTTTTGTACAAATAACTGAAAATACTTTTGCTTTGGACTAAACTAAAAAGTTTTACCTGATTTACTGTAAGAAAGATGGATCTACACGATGAATAAATTCCATCGTTAAAAGGAAGTAAAGTCTTTCGAAAAAGAAACGCGCTTCTTGATTTAGGTCAGGAAGTTGTCGTCCAGACCAGCTGTAGGTTAACGAAAAATCTAGAAAAGTCATCACTAAAATTAGCAGAAAATCCACGAACCTCAGCATTAAACAGGGTCACCAAGTGGTCAGATTTATCCTAACCATGAGAAGGATTTATCTCGTACAATGGGGGGCACCGTGCAAATTAGCTGGATAAGACTAATGAATCAGATCCCCAGAAAGGATAATCTCCTTAAAGATTAAAAATAAGCTTTTAAGACTGATGATGTAGCGTGAGGGTACGAAATAGTATTATTTTTACTAGGAAATACTACAAAATATGACACAAGTTTTATTTATTTATTTATCGAGTGGATATACCTAAACCTTGCTACAACACTTATAGGCAGTGTACCTAATCGTAGAGTAGTGTAGTTTTTAGTAAGTCCGGTTCGTTCCACAGGGAGCTGGTGAAGTTAACGCTATATTATTAAGTTTATTTGTAAAAATATATATATAAATAAGTAGTAGTATTATTATAAAATGGGGGTTTTACCGTTTAATGACCGGTTTGTCGATTTTAAGCGTAAAAATAAATGACAAAAATTAAAGTGCGTAAAATAAATTGCGATAAATAAAATGACAGAAAATAAAATGACAGAAAATAAAAGTGCGATGAAAAATACAATAAAACAATTATGCTTATTTAAACTTCCGTAATCATGATGTTTGACGTGTTGATTTTAATTTATTACCATGGGTTAATTGTCCTTTGTCCTGGTTTATTTGATACGTCTATCTGGTTTTTGTCCATAATAGTCCATCGGTCATAAAAATAAAGTGCGAGTATCCTCGTCAAATTACCCTTATACCCGAAGTCAAATATTCCAACTGATTAAGGATTTAAACTGTGACGCAGTTATCACTTCTGTCAACAATTACACCAGTTATCACTGTATGTAATCCACCCCTGTTTTAATTAGTTTATGAATATTAATTCATCCACTTGATCAGAATGAATAATCAATTACCCAACCCAATTGATTAATTAAATAATTATAACAGATTCCATATGAACATCACTAAATAGGACAACCATAATCATTATTAATTATTAGGTTAATTAATTTGAAGATAGGTTCGACAGACTCCAATGAGTTGTCACTCAATTAGACAATACCCCCCATCTATTAATAGTCAATAGTTCAATTTCCACAAGTGTCGGTCTTTTGCCCAAACCTTAATTATGGTCCAAAGTTCAATAACCCCTTCTTAATATTTTAGCCCAACATCACGATTACTTCGGCTCAAATAAGCATAATAATAACTTAGTTACGATACATTAATGTAAAAAGGTTGAACATAACTTACAATGATTAAAAATAGCGTAGCGTTGCACGGACAGAATTTCGACTTACACACTCAAACGATCTCTATCATAAATCTTATTATTATCATAATTTAAAATTAAAATTAAGATTATTGTTATATCTTATTAAGTTAACATTATGATAGAGATATAGAATATAGATATTGATAATTGATATTGATAAATAAGAAAAAGATAGAAAAAGGTGTAGAAAATATGATCGAAAAAAAAAGTATGCTTCTATCGATCAATTACATAGCCTTTTATAGGCAAATTATAAATTTGAATTTTCATTTATGACCCCTGAACTATGCTCAATTAACAACTTTTTATTATTTAATATTATTCTTATTATGAATTATTTAAATATTATATTTTATTCTTGTGCATAGTTGACTCGTAATTTTTACACCGTTGCGTCGAGCGTTGAGAGTTGACTCATGTCCCGGTTCCGGATTTTCGAACGTCCTTGCGTACTATTTTATATCGTGTACTTTGCGTTTTGTAACTTGTACTCTTGTCATTTTTAGACGTTCTTCATCAATAATTTGAACCTTTTTAATTGTATCTTGTACATTTGAGCTTTTTGGACGTTTTGGTCTTTCAAATCTTTGTTTTTGTCTTTAAATCTTCATTTTCGAGCGATTTGCGTCTTTCGTCTTCGCACTTATTTATTTAACTATTACAACTAAAAATAAGGAAATTACATTTAAAAACTTTACATATTGGAACGATATTGCTACTAAATATATGTTCATTTGGAGCACTATCAAATATCCCCACACTTGAGCGTTGCTTGTCCTCAAGCAATACAGAACTTGAAATAAAAACATACATGAATCACTTTTTTATTCATCACATTTTGTACATCAGTGATTTTGATATAGCGGTATAAACAATGACAGTAATGATGGTTAAAGGTGGGTGTGTCATCCACAGTTGCCTTGGGTTTAGGTCAACGACACTTGCAATCAAATAGCCGATTTACTTTCGGTTTCCAAAGCAAAGTGCACATTTGAAAGGCGGTTTACAGTCCCACATGACTATAAAAATTTAGATCCTTTAGGAAATAGGATCTTTATGAAAACATTTGATCTTTTGAAAATTCAATCTAGCTTTTACCCTAGATAAGTTTTCTGATTTGATCCACCATTGGTGTTGCAAAATATATTTGTGGATCAATATTTTGGCTAAAAACATTTAGGTTCGTGTAATCCACTGCTATCCCGGTATCGGAAAGCACACATCCAGTTTACTTGTTCCGTATATTACCTTTCGGCAAACTACCGTCCGGTTGTAAAGGAAAGCGATGAACAAGAAACTGTTAAGGCAATGTCCCGTGACATGCAGATGATTATGGTCTTTTAACGTGTCGGATGCTAGAACTATCCTTGGTAGGAGCGATAGTAAAGATCATCCTATGATTTTTCGGTCTGGCACAAGGTCCTGTCTCCGACCATGCTATGCAACCACCGTTCTTACGGTTGACACCCGATTTGGTTCAGGTGACCTAATGAATTCCAGGTGAATTCCTAGGATTTTACGTTCAATGGTAATGAACGCATTGAAAATGGGTTTTCAGAAAACAAATCGGTTTGTATTTTTGATCAAAATATTTTCTCGTTCAAGCTCGAGTTTAGATATCATCGAATTCCATGAGTTTGAATTCTCAATCTTTAAGGTCAATCTCAAGGATTGAGTAATATCAGACTTAAAAGCTAATTTTTAATCTTTTAGGAGATTATCCTTTCTGGGGATCTGATTCATTAGTCTTATCAAGCTAATTTGCACGGTGCCCCCCCATTGTACGAGATAAATCCTTCTCATGGTTAGGATAAATCTGACCACTTGGCGACCCTGTTTGATGCTGAGGTCCGTGGATTTCCTGCTGATTTTAGAGATGACTTTTCTAGATTTTTCGTCAACCTACAGCTGGTCTGGACGACAACTTCTTGACCTAAATCAAGAAGCGCGTGTCTTTTTCGGAAGACTTTACTTCCTTTTAATGATGGAATTGATTCATCGTGTAGATCCATCTTTCTTTCAAATGTATTACAGTAAACCGGGTAAAACTGATTAGTATCATCCAAAACAAAAGTACCTGCAATAATCTTGTACGAAAATATGTGATAGATAGTTTTTAATTGAATAACTTGGTACATTCTCCCCACACTTAGTTTCTTTCTTTGCCTTTTTATTCTCCTTTATTCCATTTTAAATGAATTCAAGCATTTTAGGTTGTTTTTCAATTTATGTCCTTTCCGATAATTTCGGTATTATCACCTAGTTTTCACCGTTCATAAATATGTATAAACATGATTTTGACTTCATTTAATTGAAAATTTTTCAAATTTTCACAAAATTTGGCAAATAAACTAAGTGCAAACCCGAGAGAATTTATAACCCTTCCCCACACTTGAGATCATGCAATGCCCTCATTTGCATGAAATCAGACTATAATTTAAATTCATGAGGGTGATTAGCGTAGAAAAGTGATTAAAAATACCGAGTTTGCAAACATATTGTTATTTCACATTTGATTTTTTTTGCGTCTTGTCAAAATCAGTAGCTTTTGCTGAACTTCATGACAGTCTTTGAAAGTGCGTTGTTTTACCCTGTTTTGTACATAAGATAAAATACAAACATATATATATATATATATATATATATATATATATATATATATATATATATATATATATATATATATATATATATATATATATATATATATATATATATATTTGAAGTTTGGTTTATAACCCCACTTTTCAAAAATTTATAAAGTATAATATTTTTGGCATACTTTAAATCAATAAAATTAAAAATAATGATAACAAAATTTGTCGCCCCGCCCTCGGGTAAAGCAATTTCGGCTCTATGACCTAGTCTTCAACTCACGACGAATTTTAGAAATCATTTTTTTAAACTTAATGTAATAAAGTAAATTTTGTTTTTAAAATTCACACAAAACTTAAATTAAAAAAAAAACATATTAATTTTATATAAAACCTACAAAACAAAAATCAGAATGGGGGGAGAAAACTAGTTCTTTAGTGTCTGCTAGCGGAAAAGACCAATCGGATTCCATTCTCGGAACTACACGAGAACAGAACAACTAACTCCAAACAGCATTATCTTTTTAGAACATTCGAATCTCCCCAAACTTAGGTAGCTGTGGTGTTGAAATTGTGATTAACTTTATCGTCAATTTCTCTTGGTCCATAATCAACTTGCGTATCTGTGACTTTTTCTTTAAGCCAGTGCCCGGCTTCTTCCGTAATATCCCAAAATTCAACTAGTTTCGCCTTTTCTTTAGGCGACAGATTGGATACTAACCGGTTACATAACTTAAAGTTCCCCTTACTTCTAGCATCGATAGCCCGTTTAAAAAGTTTCTTCATTGAACTGTTAATAACGGGGTCATTTAATTTCGTATCAACAACGGGGTTCTTTATTATCAAGTCATCATTAGGTGTTACTTCATTTTCCCCACACTTAGGCGTTTTATTATTGCTAAGCACTACCGTTGAAGTTGGTAAAACAACATGGTTATTACCAATCGTTTTTACTGGTTCAACGGTTTTAGTTGGTGGAGATTTAGACTTTCGAATCATAAAGGTGATTGATTTGTTACCACTTTTAAGTGTCATTCTTCCATTTCCTACATCAAATAACGCCCCGGTGGACGCAAAGAATGGTCGACCTAAAATTAGAGGAATGTTTGGGTCCTCTTCTATGTCAATGACAATGAATTCGACTAGAAAGGTTAAATTGCCTACTTGAACGGGTAGGTTGTCAGCAATTCCAACTGGGTGCTTAATGGTTTGATCAAAGAGTCGAACACTCATATCCGTTGGACTTAACTTACCTACACCTAATCTCTTATATAAGGAAAGAGGCATAACACTTACACTTGCACCTAAATCTGCTAGTGCATCATACATGACACAATCACTAAGTAGACAAGGAACAATAAATTCACCCGGATCACCTACCCTAGGTGGAGGTTTTGGTGGAACTGTCTTCACCGAGTTTATATTTACGGCTTTTGTTTCTTGCACTTTCTTATTCTTTTTCTTCTTCTTCTTTCCAGAGGTATCACAATCTTTATTACCTATCACTTGCTCATACTCAACTCCTTTTCTTGGAAACGGGATGGGTGGTTTGTATGGTGCCACCACTGGCTTTACATACTCGGGTGGTGGTGGTGTAACTTCTTCATTGTTACTCTCATCTAAAACCTTCCCATCTTCTGGTGCTGGTTTTTCAGAATTCGTTGAAACCATATTAACATTCTCATTCCGAGGATTTACTTCAGTATTACTCGGTAGCTTTCCTTGTTCCCTCTCACTCATCATGCTAGCAAGAGTACCTACGTGTTTTTCTAGATTCAAAATGGAAGCTTGTTGAGTTCTTAATGACTGATCAAACCTCTCGTTCGTTTGGGTTTGAGATGTAATGAATTGTGTTTGAGATTCAACTAGCTTTGCCATCATTTCTTCTAGATTTGGCTTTTTCTCTTCGGGTTGTTGTGGTGGTTTATATAAGCTAGGTCTTTGTTGATTGAAAGTGTTGTTTTGAGTTGGTTGGTTATTCGGACCTTGTTGGTTATACGAGTTATTGTCGGGTCCTTTTGGATTGTAAAGAATGTTTTGATTTCGATTGAAGTTTAACTTTGGCGGTTGATAATTATTTTGATAATTATTTCCAGGCCTTTGGTTCATATAGGAAACATTCTCTCGTTGTTCCAATGTTGGTTCAATGTGACAATCTTTCAATAAGTGTGGTCCACCGCATTGCTCACAACTGATTCGTATTGCGTGAATATCTTTATTCATCTTTTCCATTCGTCTTTCGAAAGCATCTATTTTTGCTGAAACGGAATCAAAGTCATGGCTAGAATCGGCTCTAGCCGCTTTAGATGATCGAAAGATATCTTTTTCTTGATGCCACTCATGTGAGTGGGAGGCTGTGTTATCAATAATTTTGTAAGCTTCAGTTGCGGTTTTCTTCATAATGGAACCACCAGCTGTTATGTCGATGTCTTTTCTTGTAGCGATGTCTACGCCTTTATAGAAGATTTGCACTATTTGAAAAGTATCTAATCCGTGTTGAGGACATCCTCTCAACATCCTTCCGAATCTTGTCCACGCCTCATATAATGTTTCATTTGGCTTTTGCGCGAACGTAACAATTTCTCCTTGAAGTCTCACGGCTTTGGATGCCGGAAAGAATTGTTTAAGAAATTTTTCAACTAAAACATCCCATGTGTCAATCGCCCCTTCAGGTAACGATTCTAACCAATCTTTGGCTTCTCCCTTTAAAGTCCAGGGAAACAACATGAGATAGATCTGCTCATCTTCCACTTCTCGGATTTTGAATAGTGTACAAATTCTTTTAAACGTACGAAGGTGTTCGTTAGGATCTTCATTCGGTGCACCACTGAATTGGCATTGGTTAGTTACCATGTGTAGAATTTGTCCTTTGATTTCATAATCTGACGCATTAACTTCTGGCTTAATAATGGCGTGACCTTGGCCCGTGCGTGTGGCTCTCATTCGGTCTTCCATACTTAGAGGTTCTAGATTTTCCATGATTGGAAGTGTTGTATCTGAATCACTAGAGGTTTCTGATTTAATGGTTTCTTCCTCAACAATCTCTGTTTGAATGATTGGTGGTTCCGGAGGAATAATTAATGGATCAGGGTCTCGGAATTGTCCCTGAGTATTCTCCGGATTCTCAATTGTGATATTGGTTTCAAAAACTAGATTATCGGAAATTTGAGTTGAAGTACTCGGTCGACTTGATGACGAGTCTAAAGAAAAATCAACGGCAGCTATATTTGTTAAACGATGTCTTGATCGAGTTACAGGTGGTGAACGTACAAAAGGTGGTGAACGTCTTGCTCGGTGCATTCACTGAATATCCTATTAGTTTTAAAAAGGAAAGAAAAATTATAATAAGTTATCCAACCAATAGACTTTTCTGATTTTGCCCACGTTTCGAATAGCCAAAAGATGCAGCAGAGGGGCAGGATTCGTTTGGTCTCAATATAATTGAGGACTGTTTGGCTCCAATAACCCGGTCCACGTACAAATCCAACTATTACTACGAACCAGAAAATTTTGATGTCTATCAATTTAACCACTTAAAATAAATTTTCGTAATTTTAAGAAATTTAGAGAAGAAGTAGAAAAAATTCTAAGTCCTAAAAACTAGAATGGCGAGAAATAAGAGAGAAATAGATTGCGCGTCGAAAAGTGTCGAAAAACGAAAAAGGCGAAGAGTGGCTTATAAGACTTTAAAAACACGCGATTAATCCAACCTTATAACTATCACTATCTTAAAATTAAAACTACAAATAGAGATTACTAATTGGAATTGTAATTGATACATAGGTAAAAGGCGTCGAAAAATAAAAATAAGAAAATAACTATGGCAAAACTAAACTTAATACTAAAAGTTGCGACTATAGTCTAAAAATCTAAAGGTAATAAAACTAAAAAAAACATTTTTTTTTTTTTTGAGACAAAATTTTAAAAATATATATTTTTTTTTTTTTTACGTTTTTTTTTTTTTTTTTTTTTTTTTTTTTTTTTTTTTTTACGTTTTTTTTTTTTTTTTTTTTTAAAATTTTTTAAAAAAAACGATTTTTTTTTTTTTTTTTTAAACGAATTTTTTTTTTCTTTTAAAAAAAACGATTTTGTTTTACACAAAATTTTTTTTTTTTTTTTTTTTAAAACGAATTTTTTTTTTTTTTTTTTTTTTTAAAAAAAAATGATTTTTTTTTTTTTAATTCATTTACTATTCATAAATAGTAAATGAAAATAAATTAATTAATTTACTATTCACATGAAAGGGACATGATAGCAATTATTAATTATAAGTTACATAATATACCCCTGAAGTATTTAATAAATACGACTTTTTTTAAAATTTACGTATATTTTTGATTCTTAAATATTATTATATTATTATATTCTATTTCAATATTATTATATTATTATATTCTATTTCAATATTATTATATTATTATATTTTATTTCAATATTATTATAATTAAAAATATAGCGTTTTAGCGCTCCCCGGCAGCGGCGCCAAAAACTTGATGATGTAGCGTGAGGGTACGAAATAGTATTATTTTTACTAGGAAATACTACAAAATATGACACAAGTTTTATTTATTTATTTATCGAGTGGATATACCTAAACCTTGCTACAACACTTATAGGCAGTGTACCTAATCGTAGAGTAGTGTAGTTTTTAGTAAGTCCGGTTCGTTCCACAGGGAGCTGGTGAAGTTAACGCTATATTATTAAGTTTATTTGTAAAAATATATATATAAATAAGTAGTAGTATTATTATAAAATGGGGGTTTTACCGTTTAATGACCGGTTTGTCGATTTTAAGCGTAAAAATAAATGACAAAAATTAAAGTGCGTAAAATAAATTGCGATAAATAAAATGACAGAAAATAAAATGACAGAAAATAAAAGTGCGATGAAAAATACAATAAAACAATTATGCTTATTTAAACTTCCGTAATCATGATGTTTGACGTGTTGATTTTAATTTATTACCATGGGTTAATTGTCCTTTGTCCTGGTTTATTTGATACGTCTATCTGGTTTTTGTCCATAATAGTCCATCGGTCATAAAAATAAAGTGCGAGTATCCTCGTCAAATTACCCTTATACCCGAAGTCAAATATTCCAACTGATTAAGGATTTAAACTGTGACGCAGTTATCACTTCTGTCAACAATTACACCAGTTATCACTGTATGTAATCCACCCCTGTTTTAATTAGTTTATGAATATTAATTCATCCACTTGATCAGAATGAATAATCAATTACCCAACCCAATTGATTAATTAAATGATTATAACAGATTCCATATGAACATCACTAAATAGGACAACCATAATCATTATTAATTATTAGGTTAATTAATTTGAAGATAGGTTCGACAGACTCCAATGAGTTGTCACTCAATTAGACAATACCCCCCATCTATTAATAGTCAATAGTTCAATTTCCACAAGTGTCGGTCTTTTGCCCAAACCTTAATTATGGTCCAAAGTTCAATAACCCCTTCTTAATATTTTAGCCCAACATCACGATTACTTCGGCTCAAATAAGCATAATAATAACTTAGTTACGATACATTAATGTAAAAAGGTTGAACATAACTTACAATGATTAAAAATAGCGTAGCGTTGCACGGACAGAATTTCGACTTACACACTCAAACGATCTCTATCATAAATCTTATTATTATCATAATTTAAAATTAAAATTAAGATTATTGTTATATCTTATTAAGTTAACATTATGATAGAGATATAGAATATAGATATTGATAATTGATATTGATAAATAAGAAAAAGATAGAAAAAGGTGTAGAAAATATGATCGAAAAAAAAGTATGCTTCTATCGATCAATTACATAGCCTTTTATAGGCAAATTATAAATTTGAATTTTCATTTATGACCCCTGAACTATGCTCAATTAACAACTTTTTATTATTTAATATTATTCTTATTATGAATTATTTAAATATTATATTTTATTCTTGTGCATAGTTGACTCGTAATTTTTACACCGTTGCGTCGAGCGTTGAGAGTTGACTCATGTCCCGGTTCCGGATTTTCGAACGTCCTTGCGTACTATTTTATATCGTGTACTTTGCGTTTTGTAACTTGTACTCTTGTCATTTTTAGACGTTCTTCATCAATAATTTGAACCTTTTTAATTGTATCTTGTACATTTGAGCTTTTTGGACGTTTTGGTCTTTCAAATCTTTGTTTTTGTCTTTAAATCTTCATTTTCGAGCGATTTGCGTCTTTCGTCTTCGCACTTATTTATTTAACTATTACAACTAAAAATAAGGAAATTACATTTAAAAACTTTACATATTGGAACGATATTGCTACTAAATATATGTTCATTTGGAGCACTATCAAAGACTGATATTACTCAATCCTAGAGATTGACCTTAAAGATTGAGAATTACAAACTCATGGAATTCAATGATATCTAAACTCGAGCTTGAACGAGAAAATATTTTGATCAAAATTACAAACCGATTTGTTTTCTGAAAACCCATTTTCAATGCGTTCATTACCATTGAACGTAAAATCCTAGGAATTCATCTGGAATTCATTAGGTCATCTGAACCAAATCGGGTGTCAACCGTAAGAACGGTGGTTGCATAGCATGGTCGAAGACAGGACCTTGTGCCAGACTGACAAATTAAAAGGGTGAGCTTTACTATTGCTCCTACAAAGGATAGTAATTGCGTCCGACACGTTATAGACCATAATTAAAAGCATGTCAGGGGACATTGCCTTAACAATTGCTTGTTCAACGCTTTTCTTTACAACCGGACGGTAGTTTACCGAAAGGTAATATACGGGACAAGTAAACTGGACGTGTTGCTTTCCTAATACAAGGTTAGCAAGTGAGTAACACAAAACCGCAAGTTTTGAGCTAAAATTTTCAAATCTGAAACCCACCAAACCCACAAAAATAATTTGCAAACACCGGTGAAGGGTTATTCCGGAAAACTTATCTAGGGTAAAAACTAGATTTAATTTTCAAAAGATCAAATGTTTTCATAAAGATCCAATTTCCTTAATGGATCTAAATTTTATAGTCATGTGGGACTGTAAACCATATCGTTACTACCATTGTTTATACTGCCATAAAGAAATCACTGATGTACAAAGTGTGAAGAATAAAGAAGTGATTCTTGAATTTCAAGACTATATTGCTTGAGGACAAGCAACGCTCAAGTGTGGGAATATTTGATAATGCTAAAAACAAACATATATTTCATAGCATTATTCCCCAAGAAAGACAAGCTTTTAGTTGCAATTGTTCTATTTACAAGTGATATTCGTTTAAATATTAAAAGGTGAAGACAAAAGACAGATTCGACGAATTGAAGACGCAAACGACCAAAAAGCTCAAAAATACAAAATACAATCAAAGAGGTTCCAATTATTGATAAGAAACGTCTCGAAATTACAAGAGTACAAGATTCAAAACGCAAAGTACAAGATATAAAATAGTACGCAAGGACGTTCGAAAATCCGGAACCGGGACCAGAGTCAACTCTCAACGCTCGACGCAACGGACTAAAAATTACAAGTTAATTATGTATATAAATATAATATAATATATAATTAATTATATTAATTATATATATATATTATATTTATAAAATAAATCGTCGGCAAACAAAGAGCCAAATGTGGGTGAGCTGTAAAAATGATCTCCGCGACTCGCGGAGTTTGAAGAAGGAAAGGGCCGCAAGTCGCGGAGCCCCAAAAACTGAAACTCCCTATAAAAGCAAACGAATTCTGATCATTTTAAAAACATATATATCCATCCATCTATCTATATGTAAATATATATATATAATTTATATTTTAATTTTAATTTTAATTTTAAATCCTAATAATAAGGGTATGTTAGCGAATGTTGTAAGGGTGTAAGTCGAAATTCTGTCCGTGTAACGCTACGCTATTTTTAATCATTGTAAGTTATGTTCAACCTTTTTAGTTTAATGTCTCGTAGCTAAGTTATTATTATGCTTATTTAAAATGAAGTAATCATGATGTTGGGCTAATTACTAAAATTGGGTAATTGGGCTTTGTACCATAATTGGGGTTTGGATAAAAGAACGACACTTGTGGAAATTAGACTATGGGCTATTAATGGGTTTTATATTAACTAAACAATACCTTGTTAATTTAATATACAAACTTATAACCACATATGCTTGACTGGGTACGGTGGGCGGGATATCTATAAATACCAATAGTTATTCATTTTACCGGATACGGAACTGGATTAATAGTTAATAGACTTGTTGAAACAGGGGTGAATTACATTCAAGGGTAATTGGTGTAATTGTTAACAAAGTAGTAAAACCTTGGTTTATACGCAGTCGATAACCTGGTGTATTCATTAAACAAAGTATTAAAACCTTGTTA
Organism: Rutidosis leptorrhynchoides; assembly: GCF_046630445.1. Lineage (NCBI taxonomy): Eukaryota > Viridiplantae > Streptophyta > Magnoliopsida > Asterales > Asteraceae > Rutidosis > Rutidosis leptorrhynchoides. The sequence continues at coordinate 242,027,209 of NC_092342.1, read as the reverse complement.
CAATTCGAATCCCCAATTAGTTGGAATATTTGACTTCGGGAATAAGAATAATTTGACGAAGGCTTTCGCTCTTTATATTTATGACTGATGGACTATTATGGACAAATCCGTATGGACATATTAAATAATCCAGGACAAAGAACAATTAACCCATGGGCATAAAACTAAAATCAACACGTCAAACATCATGATTATGAAAGTTTAAATAAGCATAATTCTTTTATTTCATATTTAATTTCCTTTATTTTATATTTAATTGCACTTCTAATTATCGCATTTTTATTTATTGTTATTGTATTTAATTGCACTTTTAATTATCGTACTTTTTAATTATCGCAAGTTTATTTTATCGCACTTTTATTATTCGCAATTTCATTATCGTTATTTACTTTACGCTTTAAATTAAGTCTTTTATTTAATATTTTACATTTGGTTTTAACTGCGACTAAAGAATTAAAATCGACAAACCGGTCATTAAACGGTAAAAACCCCCCTTTATAATAGTAATATTACTTATATATATATTTGTATTTTTATAAAATAAAACTAATATAGCGTTAAGCTTTGTTTAAAAGATTCCCTGTGGACTGAACCGGACTTACTAAAAACTACACTACTATACGATTAGGTACACTGCCTATAAGTGTTGTAGCAAGGTTTAAGTATATCCATTCAATAAATAAATAAATATCTTGTGTAAAATTGTATCGTATTTAATAGTATTTCCTTGTAAAATATAAAACTATTTTATATACACCTCGCATAACATCAAGTATTGTAAATATATTTTGAACATACTTTGATATATATGTATATATTGTTATAGGTTCGTGAATCAACCAGTGGCCAAGTCTTACTTCCCGACGAAGTAAAAATCTGTGAAAGTGAGTTATAGTCCCACTTTTAAAATCTAATATTTTTGGGATGAGAATACATGCAGGTTTTATAAATGATTTACAAAATAGACACAAGTACGTGAAACTACATTCTATGGTTGAATTATTGAAATCGAATATGCCCCTTTTTATTAAGTCTGGTAATCTAAGAATTAGGAAACAGACACCCATATTGACGCGAATCCTAAAGATAGATCTATTGGGCCTAACAAACCCCATCCAAAGTACCAGATGATTTAGTACTTCAAAATTTATATCATATCCGAAGGGTGTCCCAGAATGATGGGGATATTCTTATATATGCATCTTGTTAATGTCGGTTACCAGGTGTTCACCATATGAATGATTTTTATCTCTATGTTTGGGATGTGTATTGAAATATGAAATCTTGTGGTCTATTGTTACGATTTGATATATATAGGTTGAACCTATAACTCACCAACATTTTTGTTGACATTTAAAGCATATTTATTCTCAGGTGAATACTAAGAGCTTTCGCTGTTGCATACTAAAATAAGGACAAGATTTGGAGTCCATGTTTGTATGATATTGTGTAAAAACTGCATTCAAGAAACTGATTTCGATGTAACATATTTGTATTGTAAACCATTATGTAATGGTCGTGTGTAAACAGGATATTTTAGATTATCATTATTTGATAATCTACGTAAAGCTTTTTAAACCTTTATTTATGAAATAAAGGTTATGGTTTGTTTTAAAAATGAATGCATTCTTTGAAAAAAACGTCTCATATAGAGGTCAAAACCTCGCAACGAAATCAATTAATATGGAACGTTTTTAATCAATAAGAACGGGACATTTCAGTTGATATCCGAGCATTGGTCTTAGAGAACCAGAATTTTGCATTAGTGTGTCTTATCGAGTTTGTTAGGATGCATTAGTGAGTCTGGACTTCGACCGTGTTTACTTGAAAAATGATTGCTTAACAAATTTTGTTGGAAACTATATATTTTTAACATGTGAATATTATGTGATATATTAATCTCTTAACGTGTTTGATATTATGTGATAGATGTCTACCTCTAATACAAGTCCCATTGACTCACCTAATAATAATGAAGAGTCAAATGTAATTTGGAATGATTCGTGGACTGATTCACAAGTTCCCAAAGAGGAACCGGAAGAAGAATCGGAACCGGAGGAGGAGGAACCGGAAGAAGAAATAGAACCGGTGGGGGAAATAATAAAACGGTTAAGTAAAAGAAAATCCTCAACCAACCGACCAAGGTTAATTATGGTCAACGGTGTTTCCGCCAAGGAAGCAAAATATTGGGAGGATTACCAATTCTCCGATGAATCGGATCCTGACGAGGATTCCGATAATGTTATAGAAATTACCCCAACTGAATTTAAAAAGGCAAAAGAGAAAAATAAGGGAAAGGGTATAAAAATAGAGAAATCTGATTCTAACCCCGATGAACTTTATATGTATCAACAACACTCGTATTTCTTAAGTTGTAACAATAACCCGTGACCCTCTAAACCACCAGGTTTTTCTAGACCAATGTGAAAAACGACATCTCGTATTAGGGGAACATCATATATCCCTAAAAACTTAGCAAAAAGAACCAAGTTCGAAAAAGAAGAAACGAGTGAGTCGGAATAAGATAGTTGTATTTGTGCGGTGTAATATATGTAATATAGTGTGCTTATGCTTTACGATATATGTAAAAAAATTGCTTGTATTAATAAGTATCTTTTATGAATCTAACTCTTATCTATTTTACAGTATAAAAACACAAAATGGATAGACAACTCAATATTTTAGAAGACTTACCTGGAGACAAGATTGATGAAATCTTGTCTAGAGTCGGTCAGAATTCCTCGGCACAACTATTTATGGCAAAATCAGTTTGTAAGACATTCGAAGAACGTTCCAAGAATGCCTTGGTTTATAAAAGGCTTTCGTTTGAAAGATGGGGGATATCACATTGAGAAACCCATAAGTTACGATGCGTTTACTTTGACGCATATATTGCGGGGAACCCAAATGTTATTTTACGCAATGGGTTAAGAAATTATTTTGACTCAATGTATCCGAATATAGGACTTCATGATTTAGAAAAAGCGGCTAACATGCAACATAAAGAAGCATGTTATCCTTACGGGTTAGTAATGCTCGCTTCTCACCAAAGTGAGAAAAAGAACATCGGGCTACAACTATTAAACAAAACGTTCCCACAAGTGACGAAGTCGGTAATTGGGGTAAGAAATGAGGTTTTTAGGTTATTACGAGACTGTTGGTCATTACGTAACCTTCGTCCTTTTGATGATGTTACAACACGTTGTCATACTATCGGTCATAACGGTTACGTTCCACAAGACCAAGGATGGGAAGTGGTATTAGTAAAACCAGAATGCATGACTTGTTTCTGGACATATGAATTACGTGTCTTTGTTGCCTTTGCTGAACGCCTTATTTATTAACTAGAATTATCTTCGCAACTACTTTGTATCAAAGCTTTATGTGCTATATTTCATGCTATATGTAAAATAGCGGTATTGTAAGTTTGCAAGTTATTGTATAAAGGTTTGAATATGATATATATTTTTTTGTGATTAGTTTTTCATATAGAATTGTAGTAGTTGAAATGGTATGTTAGCTACTAAGTATGAACTTAACGGGTAGGTACTACCCGAATTAAAGAGTATAAAACGCTAATATGAAGAAAGAGCTTTTATAAATAAGTTCATATTACGCTACGAAATACTATTGACTACTCTTGATATTCTATATGATTAACTCGTTTCATTTGACTATTTTGAAGGAAATGGCACCGACTACTCGACACACCTTGAATATGAGTGAAGAGGAATTTCGTGCCTTTCTTGCTTCAAACATAGCCGCAGTACAGGCCGCGCTACATACCAACAATAACCTTGGATCTAGCAGTACAAGAAATCGTGTAGGATGCACCTACAAAGAATTCACTGCCTGCAAACCTTTGGAATTTGATGGAACCGAAGGACCGATCGAATTGAAACGGTGGACCGAGAAGGTCGAATCGGTGTTTGCCATAAGTAAGTGTACTGAAGAGGACAAAGTGAAGTACGCTACGCATACCTTCACAGGTTCTGCATTAACATGGTGGAATACCTATCTAGAGCAAGTGGGACAAGATGATGCTTACGCACTACCGTGGTCAGCATTCAAGCACTTGATGAACGAGAAGTACCGTCCCAGAACCGAGGTCAATAAGCTCAAGACAGAACTTAGAGGGTTACGAACTCAAGGATTTGATATTACCACGTATGAAAGATGATTCACAGAATTATGCCTATTGTGTCCGGGAGCGTTCGAAGATGAGGAAGAGAAGATCGACGCGTTTGTGAAAGGATTACCGGAAAGAATCCAAGAAGATATAAGTTCACACGAGCCCGCCTCCATACAACAGGCATGTAGAATGGCTCACAAACTAGTGAACCAGATTGAAGAAAGAATTAAAGAACAGACTGCTGAAGAGGCCAATGTGAAGCAAGTCAAAAGAAAGTGGGAGGAAAACGGTGATAAGAATCACCAATACAACAACAACAGCAATTACAACAATAATCGTAACAACTATCCGAACAATCGCAACATCAATCGCGACTACAATAAACGGCCCAACAACAACAACAACAACAACAACAACAACAACAACAATAACAACAACAACAACAACAACAACAACAATAACAGCAACCACAACAATCATCTTAACAACAATAATAACCGCAACAACAATAACAATCAGAAGCAGCTATGCCAAAGGTGTGAAAAGTATCACTCGGGGTTCTGCACCAAATTTTGCAACAAGTGTAAAAGAAATGGTCATAGCGTGGCGAAGTGTGAGGTCTACAGACCAGGGGTTAACAGAACGAAAGGAACAAATGGTGTCGAAACGAGTAATGGCGGAGCAAGTAGTGTCGGAGCAAGTTATGCCAATGTAGTTTGTTATAAATGTGGAAAACCGGGCCACATTATTAGAAATTGCCCGAACCATGAGAACATGAATGGACAAGGCCGCGGAAGAGTTTTCAATATTAATGCGACAGAGGCACAGGAAGACCCGGAGCTTGTTACGGGTACGTTTCTTATTGATAATAAATCTGCTTATGTTTTATTTGATTCGGGTGCGGATAGAAGCTATATGAGTAGAGATTTTTGTTCTAAATTAAGTTGTCCATTGACGCCTTTGGATAGTAAATTTTTACTCGAATTAGCAAATGGTAAATTTCATTTCAGCAGATAATATATGTCGGAATCGAGAAATTAAACTGGTTAGCGAAACATTTAAGATTGACTTGATACCAGTAGAGTTAGGGAGTTTTGATGTGATAATCGGTATGGACTGGTTGAAAGAAGTGAAAGCAGAGATCGTTTGTTACAAAAATGCAATTCGCATTATACGAGAAAAAGGAAAACCCTTAATGGTGTACGGAGAAAAGGGCAACCCGAAGCTACATCTTATTAGTAATTTGAAGGCACAAAAACTAATAAGAAAAGGTTGCTATGCTGTTCTAGCACACGTCGAGAAAGTACAAACTGAAGAAAAGAGCATCAATGATGTTCCCGTCGCAAAAGAATTTCCCGATGTATTTCCGAAAGAATTACCGGGATTACCCCCACATCGATCCGTTGAATTTCAAATAGATCTTGTACCAGGAGCTGCACCAATAGCTCGTGCTCCTTACAGACTCGCACCCAGTGAGATGAAAGAACTGCAAAGCCAATTACAAGAACTTTTAGAGCGTGGTTTCATTCGACCAAGCACATCACCGTGGGGAGCTCCTGTTTTGTTTGTCAAGAAGAAAGATGGTACATTCAGGTTGTGTATCGACTACCGAGAGTTGAACAAACTTACCATCAAGGACCGCTACCCACTACCGAGAATCGATGACTTATTTGATCAACTACAAGGCTCGTCTGTTTATTCAAAGATTGACTTACGTTCCGGGTATCATCAAATGCGGGTGAAAGAAGATGATATTCCAAAGACTGCTTTCAGAACACGTTACGGTCATTATGAGTTTATGGTCATGCCGTTTGGTTTAACTAATTCACCAGCTGTGTTCATGGACCTTATGAACCGAGTGTGTGGACCATACCTTGACAAGTTTGTCATTGTTTTCATTGATGACATACTTATTTACTCAAAGAATGACCAAGAACACGGTGAACATTTGAGAAAGGTGTTAGAAGTATTGAGGAAGGAAGAATTGTACGCTAAATTTTCAAAGTGTGCATTTTGGTTGGAAGAAGTTCAATTCCTCGGTCACATAGTGAACAAAGAAGGTATTAAGGTGGATCCGGCAAAGATAGAAACTATTGAAAAGTGGGAAACCCCAAAAACTCTGAAACACATACGCCAGTTTTTAGGACTAGCTGGTTACTACAGAAGGTTCATCCAAGACTTTTCCAAAATAGCAAAATCCTTGACTGCATTAACGCATAAAGGGAAGAAATTTGAATGGAAGGATGAACAAGAGAAAGCGTTTCAGTTATTGAAGAAAAAGCTAACTACTGCACCTATATTGTCATTGCCTGAAGGGAATGATGATTTTGTGATTTATTGTGAAGCATCAAAGCACGGTCTCGGTTGTGTATTAATGCAATGAACGAAGGTGATTGCTTATGCGTCTAGACAATTGAAGATTCACGAACAAAATTATACGACGCATGATTTGGAATTAGGCGCGGTTGTTTTTGCATTAAAGACTTGGAGGCACTACTTATATGGGGTCAAAAGTATTATATATACCGACCACAAAAGTCTTCAACACATATTTAATCAGAAACAACTGAATATGAGGCAGCGTAGGTGGATTGAATTGCCGAATGATTACGACTTTGAGATTCGTTACCACCCGGGGAAGGCAAATGTGGTAGCCGACGCCTTGAGCAGGAAGGACAGAGAACCCATTCGAGTAAAATCTATGAATATAATGATTCACAATAACCTTACTACTCAAATAAAGGAGGCGCAACAAGGAGTTTTAAAAGAGGGAAATTTAAAGGATGAAATACCCAAAGGATCGGAGAAGCATCTTAATATTTGGGAAGACGGAACCCGGTATAGGGCTGAAAGGATTTGGGTAACAAAATTTAGAGATATGAGAGAAATGGTACTTAGAGAAGCTCATAAAACCAGATACTCAATACATCCTGGAACGGGGAAGATGTACAAGGATCTCAAGAAACATTTTTGGTGGCCGGGTATGAAAGTCGATGTTGCTAAATACGTAGGAGAATGTTTGACGTGTTCTAAGGTCAAAGCTGAGCATCAGAAACCATCAGGTCTACTTCACCAACCCGAAATCCCGAAATAGAAATGGGAAAACATTACCATGGATTTCATCACTAAATTGCCAAGGACTGCAAGTGGTTTTGATACTATTTGGGTAATAGTTGATCGTCTCACCAAATCAGCACACTTCCTGCCAATAAGAGAAGATGACAAGATGTAGAAGTTAGCATGACTATCTTTGAAGGAAGTCGTCTCCAGACATGGAATACCAATCTCTATTATCTCTGATAGGGATGGCAGATTTATTTCAAGATTCTGGCAGACATTACAGCAAGCATTAGGAACTCGTCTAGACATGAGTACTGTCTATCATCCACAAAATGATGGGCAGAGCAAAAGGACGATACAAACGCTTGAAGACATGCTACGAGCATGTGTTATTGATTTCGGAAACAGTTGGGATCGACACCTACCGTTAGTAGAGTTTTCCTACAACAACAATTATCATTCTAGTATTGAGATGGCGCCGTTTGAGGCACTTTATGGTAGAAAGTGCATGTCTCCGATTTGTTGGAATGAAGTGGGGGATAGACAGATTACGGGTCCGGAGATAATACAAGAAACTACCGAGAAAATCATCCAAATTCAAAAAAGAATGAAAACCGCCCAGAGACGACAAAAGAGCTACGCGGACAGTAAAAGAAAAGATATAGAGTTTGAAATTGGAGAAATGGTCATGCTTAAGGTTTCACCTTGGAAAGGCGTTTTTCGATTTGGTAAACGGGGGAAACTAAATCCAAGGTACATTGGACCATTCAAGATTATAGATCGTGTCGGACCAGTAGCTTACCAACTGGAGCTACCTCAACAACTCGCGGCTGTACATAACACTTTCCACGTCTCAAATTTGAAGAAATGTTTTGCTAAAGAAGATCTCACTATTCTGTTGGACGAAATCCAAATCAATGAAAAACTTCAATTCATTGAAGAACCCGTCGAAATAATGGATCGTGAGGTTAAGAGACTTAAACAAAACAAGATACCGATTGTTAAGGTTCGATGGAATACTCGTAGAGTACCCGAGTTCACCTGGGAGCATGAAGATCAGATGAAGATGAAATACCTGCATCTATTTCTAGAAGATTCGTTAACACTTTCAACAGCTTAAAATTTCGGGACGAAATTTATTTAACGGGTAGGTACTGTAGTGACCCGAACTTTTCCATGTTTATATATATTAAATGAAATTGATATTTACATGATTAAGTGTTTCCAACATGTTAAGCAATAAAACTTATTAAGACTTGATTAATTGGAATAGGTTTCATATAGACAAATGACCACCCAAGTTGACCGGTGATTCACGAACGTTAAAACTTGTAAAAACTATACGATGACATATATATGGTTATATATATATAGTTAACATGATTTTATTATAAGTATGTATCTCATTAGATATTTTAACAATGAGTTATATACATAAAAATGAGACTATTAAATTAAGAAACTCGAAAACGATATATATAACGATTATCGTTATAACGTCTTACTAAGTACATATGAATCATATTAAGATATTGATACACTTGGTTAATTATGTTAAATGATAATTAAATATATCATTAAGTGTATTAACAATGAACTACATATGTAAAAATAAGACTACTAACTTAATGATTTTGAAACGAGACATATATGTAACGATTATCGTTGTAACGACATTTAATGTATATAGATCATATTAAGAGATATTCGTACATCATAATATCATGATAATATAATAATTTAAAATCTCATTTGATATTATAAACATTGGGTTAACAACATTTAACAAGATCGTTAACCTAAAGGTTTCAAAACAACATTTACATGTAACGACTAACGATGACTTAACGACTCAGTTAAAATGTATATACATGTAGTGTTTTAATATGTATTCATACACTTTTGAAAGACTTCAAGACACTTATCAAAATACTTCTACTTAACAAAAATGCTTACAATTACATCCTCGTTCAGTTTCATCAACAAATCTACTCGTATGCACCCGTATTCGTACTCGTACAATACACAGCTTTTAGATGTATGTACTATTGGTATATACACTCCAATGATCAGCTCTTAGCAGCCCATGTGAGTCACCTAACACATGTAGGAACCATCATTTGGCAACTAGCATGAAATATCTCATAAAATTACAAAAATATGAGTAATCATTCATGACTTATTTACATGAAAACAAAATTACATATCCTTTATATCTAATCCATACACCAACGACCAAAAACACCTACAAACACTTTCATTCTTAAGTTTTCTTCATCTAATTGATCTCTCTCAAGTTCTATCTTCAAGTTCTAAGTGTTCTTCATAAATTCCAAAAGTTCTAGTTTCATAAAATCAAGAATACTTCCAAGATTGCAAGTTTACTTCCAAGTTTTCTAATTCCATTCCAAGTAATCATCCAAGATCAAGAAACCTTTGTTACTTACAGTAGTTTATCTTTCTAATACAAGGTAATAATCATATTCAAACTTTAATTCAATTTCTATAACTATAACAATCTTATTTCGAGTAGAAATCTTACTTGAAATTGTTTTCGTGTCATGATTCTGCTTCAAGAACTTTCAAGCCATCCAAGGATCCTTTGAAGCTAGATCCATTTTTCTCATTTCCAGTAGGTTTATCCAAGGAACTTGAGGTAGTAATGATGTTCATAACATCATTCGATTCATACATAAAAAGCTGTCTTATTCAACGTTATAAACTTGTAATCACTATAACATAGTTTAGTTAATTCTAAACTTGTTCGCAAATAAAGTTAATCCTTCTAACTAGACTTTTACAATCAACTAAACACATGTTCTATATCTATATGATATGCTAACTTAATGATTTAAAACCCGAAAACACGATAAACACCATAAAACTGGATATAGGCCATCATAGTAAAATCGGGGCTGTTTTGGTTGGGATAATTAAAAGCTAAAAAGAACTTTGATTTAAAAGCTATACTTCTGGAAAAATAATTTTTCTTATGAACATGAAACTATATCCAAAAATCATGGTTAAACTCAAAGTGAAAGTATGTTTTTCAAAATGGTCATCAAGATGTCGTTCTTTAGACGAAAATGACTACCTCTTTCGAAAACGACTTGTAACTTGTATTTTCGACTATAAACTTATACTTTTTCTATTTAGATTCATAAATTTAAGTTCAATACGAAACCGTGGCCACTGGAATCACTCAAAACGGATTAGAAACGAAGAAATGGCGAGTAAAACAAGATTGATAAAAACTACTCATTTTACCTACGTGAAAGTTAGTAATAAATCTATTCCAACCATAACCTAATCAACTTATATTGTATATTATGTAATCTTGAGATACCATAGACACGTATACAATGTTTCGACTTATCATGTCGACCCATCTATATATATATTGCGGAACAACCATAGACACTCTATATGTGAATGTTGGAGTTAGCTATACAGGGTTGAGATTGATTCCAAAATATATATATAGTTTGAGTTGTGATCAATACTGAGATACGTATACACTGGGTCGTGGATTGATTCAAGATAATATTTATCGATTTATTTATGTACATCTAACTGTGGACAACTAGTTGTAGGTTACTAACGAGGACAGCTGACTTAATAAACTTAAAACATCAAAATGTATTAAAAGTATTGTAAATATATTTTGAACATACTTTGATATATATGTATATATTGTTATAGGTTCGTGAATCAACCAGTGGACAAGTCTTACTTCCCGACAAAGTAAAAATCTGTGAAAGTGAGTTATAGTCCCACTTTTAAAATCTAATATTTTTGGGATGAGAATACATGCAGGTTTTATAAATGATTTACAAAATAGACAAAAGTACGTGAAACTACATTCTATGGTTGAATTATCAAAATCGAATATGCCCCTTTTTATTAAGTCTGGTAATCTAAGAATTAGGGAACAGACACCCTAATTGACGCGAATCCTAAAGATAGATCTATTGGGCCTAACAAACCCCATCTAAAGTACCGGATGCTTTAGTACTTCGAAATTTATATCATATCCGAAGGGTGTCCCGGAAAGATGGGGATATTCTTATATATGCATCTTGTTAATGTCGGTTACCAGGTGTTCACCATATGAATGATTTTTATATCTATGTATGGGATGTGTATTGAAATATGAAATCTTGTGGTCTATTGTTACGATTTGATATATATAGGTTGAACCTATAACTCACCAACATTTTTGTTGACATTTAAAGCATATTTATTCTCAGGTGAATACTAAGAGCTTTCGCTGTTGCATACTAAAATAAGGACAAGATTTGGAGTCCATGTTTGTATGATATTGTGTAAAAACTGCATTCAAGAAACTGATTTCGATGTAACATATTTGTATTGTAAACCATTATGTAATGGTCGTGTGTAAATAGGATATTTTAGATTATCATTATTTGATAATCTACGTAAAGCTTTTTAAACCTTTATTTATGAAATAAAGGTTATGGTTTGTTTTAAAAATGAATGCAGTCTTTGAAAAAAACATCTCATATAGAGGTCAAAACCTCGCAACGAAATCAATTAATATGGAACGTTTTTAATCAATAAGAACGGGACATTTCATCATGTGAGTGGGAAGCAGTGTTATCAATAATTTTATAAACGTCAGTTGCGGTTTTCTTCATAATGGAACCACCAGCTGCTATATCGATGTCTTTTCTTGTAGTGATGTCGCATCCTTAGTAGAATATTTGTACTATTTGACAAGTGTCTAAACCATGTTGCGGATATCCTCTTAATAACTTTCCAAATCTTGTCCACGCCTCATATAGAGTTTCATTTAGTTTTTGTGTGAACGTAACTATTTCTTCTTGAAGTCTTACGTCTTTAGATGCCGGAAAGAATTGTTTAAGAAATTTTTCAACTAAAATGTCCCATGTATCAATCACCCCTTCAGGTAACGATTCTAATCAATCTTTGGCTTCTCCTTTAAAGTCCAGGGAAATAACATGAGATATATCTGTTCATCCTCCACTTCTCTTATTTTAAATAGTGTACAGATCCTATTAAAGGTACGAAGATGTTCATTTGGATCTTCCTTCGGCACACCACTAAATTGGCATCGATTAGTTACCATGTGTAGAATTTGTCCTTTGATTTCATAATCTGGCGCATTAATGTCAGGTTGAGTAATTGCGTGCCCTTGGCCAGTGTGTTTAGCTCTTATTCGGTCTTCCATACTTAGAGGTTCCAGATTTTCCATGATTGAATTTGTTGAATCTGAATCACTAGAGTATTCTGATTTAATGGGTTGTTCCTCGACAATCTTTGTTTGAATGATTGGTGGTTTCGGAGGAAAGATTAGTGGTTCAGGATCTCTGAATTGTCCCTGAATAGCCTCCGGATTCTCAATTGTGAGGTCGGGCTCAAAAAATGGATTATCGGAAATTTGAATTGGAGTACTTGGTTGACTGGATGACGATTCTAAAGAAAAATCAACGGCGACAATATTGGCTAGATGTCTTGATCGAGTTACAGGTGGTGAACGTATAAAAGGTGGTGAACGTTTTGCTCGGTGCATTCACTGAATATCCTATTAGTTATAAAAGATAAAAATTATATAAGTTATCAAATTAATAGACTTTTCTGATTTTGCCCACGTTTCGAATAGCCAATAGATGCAGCAGGGAGCCAGAACCCTTTAAATCGGAAGCTCACAACTCAGCCACTAACAAATCTAACTATTACTACGAAACAGAAAATTTGGATGTCTATCAATTTAACCACTTAAAATAATTTTTCGTTGAAGTTTAAAGAAATTTTAGATAAGAAATAGAAAATTCTATGTCCTAACAACTAGAGCGGTGAAAAATAAGAAAGAAAAAGAGCGCGTCGGAAAACGTTGAAAAATAAAAGGTCGAAAAATAATAAAAAGAACGTAGCGCGTCGAAACTTAAAAGTCTAAAAACTAAGAATTAAAAGTTGCGTCTAAAAATATTAAAGCTTAAAAGAAATTCTATATCCAAAACAGTATAAACTTAAAAAGGTACTAAAATATTAAAACGGCGTCACAAAATTCTAAAGAACCTAAATCTTAGTCTAAAGAAAAAGTACTTAAGGGATTTTACGGCAAAGCCTAAAAATCTAGAAATAAAAATAACTATGGCAAAAACTCTAACTTAAAACTAATTATGAGCGAAAAATACAAATATTACGCTAAAACGAATAAAAAGATACAAAATATAAAAATAAACTTAAAGTTGTAAAAAGTACAATTTTTATAAAAATATTATTTTTATATTATTTATTTTATAAAACTATTAATTTTATAATTTATTAAAACTAATTAAACTAAATAATACAAATTAATTAAAAACTAAAAATAAATAATTAAAAACATTAACCCTAATTAGGGTTTTAATTAAATAATAATAATAATAATTACCCCGTAATTAATGCAGTACCAGGTCACATGGGACGTGTCAGATCACTTCATGCGGTCGCATGAAATTTTGCCTTCGGGTTCATGCGATCGCATGAAGTAGGGTTTCGGGCCAAATGCTGGGCTGCAACAGTGATCGGGCTGAGTACTTTTTATATTTTTTTTTCTTTTTAAAATAAATAAATATTTATATAAAATAATAAAAAACTTATATTTAAAAACTAAAATAGAAATAAAAATACTTTTTTAACTTTATATATTTTAAACAAACTCTTAAAAATAAATATATAGATATTTTTCTTTTATATTTTTGTATATTTTTTTTATATTTTTTAAAAACGTATATTTTTAATAAAAACTTAATAAAACTCTAATAAAATCTTTTTTTATATATAGCGTTGCGCTTCTGGCGTTTAAGCAAGAAGTCCCCGGCAGCGGCGCCAAAAATACTTGATGTGTGCGAGGTGGTGTACAAAATAGTTATATTTTTACTACAAAATACTATTAAATACGATACAATTTTACACAAGTGATTTATTTATTTATAGAGTGGATATACCTAAACCTTGCTACAACACTTATAGGCAGTGTACCTAATCGTACAGTAGTGTAGCTTTTAGTAAGTCCGGTTCGTCCACAGGGAACTCTAGCCAAGTTTAACGCTATATTTTTTTAAAACTTATAATTGTAAAAATACAAAAATATATAAATAATATTATTATTATAAAAGGGGGATTTTACCGTTTAATGACCGGTTTGTCGATTTTAAAACTTTAGTCGCAGTTAAAACCTAATGTAAAATATTAAAAATATAAAAGACTTAATTTAAAGCGTAAAGTAAATAATGATAATGGAATTGCGATAAATAAAATGACAATAAATAAAGTGCGATAATTAGAAAGTACGATAATTAAAAGTGCAATTAAATACAATGACAGTAAATAAAAGTGCGATAATTAAAAGTGCAATTAAATATGAAATATATAAATTATGCTTATTTAAACTTCCGTAATCATGATGTTCGACGTGTTGTTTTTAGTTTAGTACCCTGGGTTAATTGTCCTTTGTCCTGGATTATTCGATATGTCCATACGGATTTGTCCATAATAGTCCATCAGTCATAATCATAAAGTGCAAAAGTCTTCGTCAAATTATTCTTATTTCCGAAGTCAAATATTCCAACTAATTGGGGATTCGAATTGTAACAAGGTCTTAATACTTTGTTTAATGAATACACCAGGTTATCGACTGCGTGTAGTCCAAGGTTTTACTACTTTGTTAACAATTACACCAATTACCCTTGAATGTAATCCACCCCTGTTTCAACAAGTCTATTAACTATTAATCCAGTTCCGTGTCCGGTTAAATGAACAATTATTGGTATTTATAGATATCCCGCCCACTGTACCCAGTCAAGCGTATGTGGTTATATATAAATACGTCAAATTATAAGTCTATATATTAAATCAACGAGGTATCATTTAGTTAATATAAAGCCCATTAATAGCCCACAGTCTAATTTCCACAAGTGTCGTTCTTTTGTCCAAACCCCAATTATGGTACAAAGCCCAATTACCCAATTTTAATTTTTAGCCCAACATCATGATTACTTCGGCATTAAATAAGCATAATAATAACTTAGCTACGAGACATTAATTTAAAAAGGTTGAACATAACTTACAATGATTAAAAATAGTGTAGCGTTACACGGACAGAATTTCGACTTACACCCTTACAACATTCGCTAACATACCCTTATTATTAGAATTTAAAATTAAAATTAAAATTATAATATATATATATATATATATATATATATATATATATATATATATATATATATATATATATATATATATATATATTTCGTTGAGTGAATGAAGAAGAAAAAGATGGTGTAATGTTGCTCAAAACTGCGAAATTTATAGGCATGTGGCCTGGTACCTACTGCCATGCGATCGCATGGATTTCTCTCATCCAGGCCATGCGATCGCATGGCCTGCTTTTCCAGGTCACATGTCTTTGTTTGCATTCTGCCGACGGTTTATAAATATATATATATAATATATAAATAATTTTAATAATTATTTAAATATTATATTATATTTATGTGCATAGTTGACTTGTAATTTTTAGTCCATTGCGTCGAGCGTTGAGAGTTGACTCTGGTCCCGGTTCCGGATTTTCGAACGTCCTTGCGTACAATTTAATATCTTGTATTTTGCGTTTTGCGTCTTGTACTCTTGTAATTTTGAGACGTTTCTCATCAATAATTTGAACCACTTTGATTGTACTTTGTACTTTTGAGCTTTTTGGTCGTTTGCGTCTTCAATTTGTCGAATCTGTCTTTTGTCTTCACCTTTTATTATTTAAACGAATATTACTTGTAAATAGAACAATTGCAACTAAAAGCTTGTCTTTCTTGAGGGATAATGCTATGAAATATATGTTTGTTTTTAGCATTATCAGAGATATTACTTGGAGTCATTCATGACATATTTCAAAAGACGTTGCATTCGAGTCGTCGAGTTCTTCAAGATTATTATTAAGTCAATTATAGTTGGATATATTATGAAATGGTATGCACGCCGTCAACTTTCGATGTAATGATAGTTTGTCTTTTAAAAACGAATGCAATGTTTGTAAAATGTATCATATAGAGGTCAAGTACCTCGCGATGTAACCAAATGTAATGTATTCATCCAGATGGATTAGGATGGGTCATTAGAAGGACGATACAAACGCTTGAAGACATGCTACGAGCATGTGTTATTGATTTCAGAAACAGTTGGGATCGACATCTACCGTTAGCAGAATTTTCCTACAACAACAGCTACCATTCAAGCATTGAGATGGCACCGTTTGAAGCACTTGATGGTAGAAAGTGAAGGTATCTGATTTGTTGGAGTGAAGTGGGGGATAGACAGATTACGGGTCCGTAGATAATACAAGAAACTACCGAGAAGATCATCCAAATTCAACAACGGTTGAAAACCGCCCAAAGTCGACAAAAGAGCTACGCCGACATTAAAAGAAAAGATATAGAATTTGAAATTGGAAAGATGGTCATGCTTAAGGTTGCACCTTGGAAAGGCGTTGTTCGATTTGGTAAACTAGGGAAATTAAATCCAAGGTATATAGGACCATTCAAAATTATTGATCGTGTCGGACCAGTAGCTTACCGACTTGAATTACCACAACAACTCGCGGCTGTACATAACACTTTCCACGTCTCAAATTTGAAGAAATGTTTTGCTAAAGAAGATCTCACTATTCTGTTAGATGAAATCCAAATCAACGAAAAACTTCAATTCGTCGAAGAACCCGTCGAAATAATGGATCGTGAAGTTAAAAGACTTAAGCAAAACAAGAAACTAATTGTTAAAGTTCGATGAAATGCTCGTAGAGGACCCGAGTTCACCTGGGAATGAGAAGATCAGATGAAGAAGAAATACCCGCACTTATTTCCAAAAGATACGTCAATACCTCTAACTGCTTAAAATTTCGGGACGAAATTTATTTAACGGGTAGGTACTGTAGTGACCCGAACTTTTCCATTTTTATATATATTAAATGAAATTGTTATTTACATGATTAAGTGTTTCCAACATGTTAAGCAATCAAACTTGTTATGACTAGATTAATTTAAATAGGTTTCATATAGACAATTGACCACCCAAGTTGACCAGTGATTCACGAACGTTAAAACTTGTAAAAACTATATGATGACATATATATGATTATATATATAGTTAACATGATATTATGATAAGTAAGTATCTCATTATGTATTTTAACAATGAGTTATATACATAAAATTGAGTTTATTGAATTAAGAAACTCGAAACGATATATATAACGATTATCGTTATAACAACGTCTTACTAAATACATATGAATCATATTAAGATATTGATACACTATGTTTAATCATGATAAATGATAAGTAAACATGTCATTAAGTGTATTAATAATGAACTACATATGTAAAAACAAGACTACTAACTTAATGATTTCGAAACGAGACATATATGTAATGATTATCGTTGTAACAACATTTAACTGTATATATCTCATACTAAGATATATTAATATATCATAATATCATGATAATGTAATAATTTAACATCTATTTAGATATAATAAACAATGGGTTAACAATATTTAACAAGATCATTAACCTAAAGGTTTCAAAACAACATTTACATGTAACGACTAACGATGACTTAACGACTCAGTTAAAATGTATATACATGTAGTGTTTTAATATGTATTCATACACTTTTGAAAGACTTCAATACACTTATCAAAATACTTCTACTTAACAAAAATGCTTACAATTACATCCTCGTTCAGTTTCATCAACAATTCTACTCGTATGCACCCGTATTCTTACTCGTACAATACACAGCTTTTAGATGTATGTACTATTGGTATATACACTCCAATGATCAGCTCTTAGCAGCCCATGTGAGTCACCTAACACATATGGAAACCATCATTTGGCAACTAGCATGAAATATCTCATAAAATTACAAAAATATTAGTAATCATTCATGACTTATTTACATGTAAACAAAATTACACATCCTTTATATCTAATCCATATACCAACGAACAAAACCACCTATAAACACTTTCATTCTTTAATTTTCTTCATCTAATTGATCTCTCTCAAGTTCTATCTTCAAGTTCTAAGTGTTCTTCATAAATTCTATAAGTTCCAGTTTCATAAAATCAAGAATACTTCCAAGTTTGCTAGCTTACTTTCAATCTTGTAAAGTGATCATCCAACCTCAAGAAATCTTTCTTATTTACAGTAATATATCTTTCTAATACAAGGTAATACTAATATTCAAACTTTGATTCAATTTCTATAACTATAACAATCTTATTTCGAGTGGAAATCTTACTTGAACTTGTTTTCGTGTCATGATTCTGCTTCAAGAACTTTCAAGCCATCCAAGGATCCTTTGAAGCTAGATCTATTTTTTTCTCATTTCCAGTAGGTTTATCCACATAACCTAAGGTAGTAATGATGTTCATAACATCATTCGATTCATATATATAAAACTACCTTATTCGAAGGTTTAAACTTGAAATCACTAGAACATAGTTTAGTTAATTCTAAACTTGTTCGCAAACAAAAGTTAATCCTTCTAACTTGAATTTTAAAATCAACTAAACACATGTTCTATATCAATATGATATGCTAACTTAATGATTTAAAACCTGAAAACACGAAAAATACCGTAAAACCGGACATACGCCGTCGTAGTAACACCGCGGGCTGTTTTGGGTTTGATAATTAAAAACTATGATAAACTTTGATTTTAAAGTTGTTCTTCTGGGAAAATGATTTTTATTATGAACATGAAACTATATCCAAAAATCATGGTTAAACTCAAAGTGGATGTATGTTTTTCAAAATGGTCATCAAGACGTCGTTCTTTTGACTGAAATGACTACCTCTTACAAAAATGACTTGTAACTTATATTTCCGACTATAAACCTATACTTTTTATGTTTAGATTCATAAAATAGAGTTCAATATGAAATCATAGCAATTTAATTCACTCAAATCGGATTTAAAACGAAGAAGTTATGGTTAAAACAAGATTGGATATTTTTTTATTGTTGTAGCTACGGGAAATATTGTAACAATTCTATACAAATCATATCCTTGCTAACTTATATTGTATTATACATGTATTCTAATGTATTATGTAATCTTGGAATACCATAGACACGTATGCAAATGTTTTGACATATCATATCGACCCATGTATATATATTATTTGGAACAACCATAGACACTCTATATGCAGTAATGTTTGAGTTAGTTATACAGGGTCGAGGTTGATTTCAAAAATATATATACTTTGAGTTGTGATATAGCCTGAGACGTGTATACACTGGGTCGTGGATTGATTCAAGATAATATATATTAATTTATTTCTGTACATCTAACTATGGACAACTAGTTGTAGGTTACTAACGAGGACAGCTGACTTAATAAACTTAAAACATCAAAATGTATTAAAAATGTTGTAATTATATTTTGAACATACTTTGATATATATATGTATATATTTGTTATAGGTTCGTGAATTGACCAGTGGCCAAGTCTTACTCCCGACGAAGTAAAAATCTGTGAAAGTGAGTTATAGTCCCACTTTTAAAATCTAATATTTTGGGATGAGAATACATGCAGTTTTATAAATGTTTTACGAAATAGACACAAGTAAATGAAACTACATTATATGGGTGAATGATCGAAGCCGAATATGCCCCTTTTGCTTGGTAGCCTAAGAATTAGTAAACCGGTCTACTAATTGACGCGAATCCTAAAGATAGATCTATTGGGCCTAACGAACCCCATCCAAAGTACCGGATGCTTTAGTACTTCGAATTCGTTTTTATCATGTCCGAAGGATTTCCCGAAATGATAGGGGATATTCTTATATGCATATTGTTAATGTCGGTTACCAGGTGTTCACCATATGAATGATTTTTATCTCTATGTATGGGATGTATATTGAAATATGAAATCTTGTGGTCTATTATTATGATTTGATAATATATAGGTTAAACCTATAACTCACCAACATTTTTGTTGACGTTTTAAGCATGTTTATTCTCAGGTGATTATTAAGAGCTTCCGCTGTTGCATACAAAAAAAAGGACATGATTTGGAGTCCATGCTTGTATGATATTATGTAAAAACTGCATTCAAGAAACTTATTTTTGATGTAATATATTCTTATTGTAAACCATTATGTAATGGTCGTGTGTAAACGGTATATTTTAGATTATCATTATTTGATAATCTACGTAATGCTTTTTAAACCTTTATAGATAAAATAAAGGTTATGGTTGTTTTAAAAATGAATGCAGTCTTTGAAAAACGTCTCATATAGAGGTCAAAACCTCGCAACGAAATTAATTAATATGGGACATTTATAATCAATATGAACGGGATATTTCAGTTGGTATTCGAGTGTTGGTCTTAGAGAACCAGAAATTTGCATTAGTGTGTCTTATCAAGTTTGTTAGGATACATTAGTGAGTCTGGACTTCGACCGTGTTTTCTTTAAAAACGATTGCTTAACACTTTTGTTGGAAACTATATATTATTAACATGTAAATATTATGTGATATATTAACCTCTTAATGTGTTTGATATTGTGTGATAGATGTCTACCACTAGTACAAATCCCATCGATTCACTTTATAATAATGAAGAGTCGAATATATTTTGGGAAGATTCACAAATTTCCGAAGAGGAACCGGAAGAAGAGGAACCGGAAGAAGAGACAAAAATCATTCATATGGATTGAACACCTGGTAACCGACATTAACAAGATGCATATAAGAATATCCCCATCATTCCGGGACATCCATCGGACATGATAAAAAAACATCGAAGTACTAAAGCATCCGCTACAACGGATGGGGTTTGTTAGGCCCAATATATCTATCTTTAGGATTCACGTCAATTAGTAGATCGGTTTACTAATTCTTAGGCTACCAAGCAAAAAGGGGCATATTCGGCTTCGATCATTCAACCATATAATGTAGTTTCGATTACTTGTGTCTATTTCGTAAAACATTTATAAAAGTAGCGCATGTATTCTCAGTCCCAAAAATATATATTGCAAAAGCATTTAAAAAGGGAGTAATGAAACTCACAATACGATATTTTGTAGTAAAAATATGCATACGACGGAACTGAACAATGCAAGGTTGGCCTCGGATTCATGAACATATATCAAGCATATATATTAACATATATAATTGTAATCAAATAATTTCACCTATTAATTATATAATATTTATATATTTATTGTTTGTAGTTTATATAGAATTTTTACTAAATCTCGATGTATATTTTATTTATATCTTAAATTATACGTTATATATATATATATATATATATATATATATATATATATATATATATATATATATATATATATATATATATATATATATATATATATATATATATATTGTATATAATAAAAATTAATATTTATTCATATAGTTATATTAATATATGTGTATAGATATTTAATAATTTGTTATATGTAATATTTATATAATAAATGTTAATATGTTTATTCAATATTTTATGTAATACAATATAATTATGTATCAAATATGTTTTTATGTATTAAAAATAATGTTAATAATAATAGTAATAATAAAAATAATGTTAATGATAAAAATAATAATAATACTAATAATGATAAATAAAATGATAATTTTAATAAAAATGATAACTTTATTATCAATGAAAATTTTAATAAAAATGCTATCTTTAATAATAAATGATAATTTTAATAATAATAATAATAATAATAATAATAATAATAATAATAATAATAATAATAATAATAATAATAATAATAATAATAATAATAATAATGATGATAATAATGATAATAATGATAATGATAATAATAATGAATAATAAGGTAATAACAATAGTAAATAAATAAGTAACTACCTCCAATGAGTAGTCCTAAAAATGCCCAAGTCCGGGTTTGAACCCGCGACGTCCCGCTAACCCGATAACATCCTAAACATTCCATCGCCATTTCATTTCTGATTTAACCACTACCCTAAATCATTTAAACTCAAATGAATCTGCTTCCTTCTTCTTCATAGTTCACATGAAATCGTCATCATCATTTTATGTTCATAATATCATCATCGTGACCAATATTATCATCATCAATCATGAATCATTATTATCTCCATTTCATAACCCGTTACCATAATTATCTACGTATCATCTTTATCATAACATCATATGATTATGTATTCATCATCATACACAATAATCATTATGATCATCAACATCATCTCACGCTTATCATCATCTTCTCGCTAACATGCATCATATCTATTATCATCATCATTTATGTACTTCATTATTATCATGGATCATTACTATCATGACACGATCATCATCTTAACCTTTATCATTATCATTCAATTACGACATCATCATTCTTATTAATAACACCACATCATCTTGACATCATAACCATCTAACATCATCATCTATTATCTTAACCTAATCATATTTTACAATCATTTTTCTTATTGATTATTATCCTTCCCGTAATCCATCGTCATTATCACCCTAACTATCATCATAATATCCATTAACATCTTCGTTTATTAACAACAACACCATCTCCATCGTCATTCATCTTTGTTATCATTATCAATCATCATCACTAACAGATAGAGGGTTAACAAGAGGTGTTTGGTTTTTGCTCGTGGATCGACAGAACAATGGAGACAGGAATTTCGAACAGCAATCCAACAGATTAAATGGGATCTCGGCCCAATAGCAGTTTTTGGATCATGGCCTACCAAAACAATCGGTACCCATTGCAATTCAAATAAAAATAATACGGTCCAACATGCTAGTCCAAGAATTGTGGTGGCCCAAGTGAAATTTTATTCAAGGTAATCGGCCCAATAAAAAAAAAATTTACGGCTTCAATAAAGTAACAAATCCAGCCTATTTGTTTGATCTAGTAAAGCTACGATGGGAGTGTACTCTCAGTGGGAATCCACTTTGCTAGTTTAGAAAAGGAATTTCTTAAAAAAATTAAACCTATCCGACCACTTGTCTTCCATTAAGGTCGACCACTATATGCTTATATTCCAATTTGATAGTGCTATTATGTTATCACCCGTCCCACTCAATAATTTCAAAAGAGGAAACACATTGCCCGTTTAACAGTAAAATAAATAAATAAATCGTTTGTAGGTTAAAACAGAAACAACATCACAATCACCTTTTTCTATCATTTCTTTCCAACAAAAGGTAGAGTAAAAACAGTGGGTTTGCAGTGGCTATATAATTGCTGAATACAGCAGTAAGTTTGCAGGTGATTTAAGATGGTGGTTTAGTCGAACAAGTAGCAGCAAATATGATTTGGGTTAGGCTGTTAAACAGAAAGAAACGAGCAGGAAACAAACAGCTGTTGCAGCAGGTTTGTATGTAGCTTCATGAGCGTGCAAAATAGAAAAACAAAAGTATTAACGGTGGCGTTGTGCTTCGGTTTAAATAGCAGTAGGAACATGAACATGGAGGTTGCAGGTGGCTGTTTTAGATGACGGAAAATAGTAACAGAAGTAGCTGCAGATGAGTGGCGGTGATGGTGATCAAAAGTGGTGTCACTGATGTGTGATGGTGTGGGTTGTTTAAATAGTGATGGTTGTTCACGTAGATGGAAATGGGTTGGATAAAGATGGTGGCGGTTATTTGTGGTGACTCAAGGTGGTGAAGAACTAAGGTGGGTTTCGATGGCTTCGGGTTGAGTTTAAACGAGCACTAAAACTAGGGAGATTGGGTTGGTGATTGATGATTATTGGCTTCAAAAATATGGTGATCTATGGTTTTTGAATAAAAGATGGAAAAATTAGAAGTGAGTTTATGGTGGTAGTTGTTGATGGTCAATGAAGATGATATGAGAAAGATGGTGATGGTGTGTGGGTTCTCAAAGTGGTGATTGTAACCGAAGGTGGTGATTATAAGGTGACGGGAGTGGATATGGGATATTGGTGATGGTCTTTGGTTATGATGATGTAAAAAAAGAAAAACAAGAAGGAGAGGTGATCTTTTGTGGTGTCGATGAAACAAGGAAAGAAAGGACACAGAAAATATAAATGGAGAAATGAGGGTGTAGTGATTTTATCTATATGCTGTGTGTATAATATCATATTTATAATATAGATATATGATATAGAATAGACTTTGTGGGTGATAGAGAAATAGATAGATAGGGAATCAATTAGAAACAGGAAAATTAAAGTATGATTATGATAGAATGCATAGTTTACTTGTGTAAGTGAAAAAATAAAAATAGAATTATATTATGTATATGTAAAGATTAGATAGAATAGACAAAAAAACAGAAAGTCACAAGTTAAATAGTAATAGAATTAGGAATCTCAAATTTCAATTTGATACAGTTAGTATCCGGATAACTTGTAATCTTATACCGACAGTTTTAATTTAGTGGTCCGTTGATACTCAGTGGTAGATAAAAGTTATTCAGAAAAATTTCATATTTTTAAATTAAATGTCTTTATTTATTTCAGTCATTATGGTATAAAAATTGGTCATTAACTATTTTAAATTATTAAATTAATTGTCCGCGCTCGATCCTAGGTAAAATATAAAAAGTGTTAAAATTTAATAACTAGATCCTAAATACATTTCTAATATGCCTATAAATTATATCACTCATTTTTAGATCACCGTTTATTTTAAATTTATATAAGTTTGAATTTAATTTGTTTAATATCAATCGGAACATCAAACGAATATTACAATCATTTATTATTCATTTTAATATACTTTATTTATATATATGAATATATTTTAAATAATAATTATTATAAAATCTTATTTTTATTTTATTAATTTTACTAATAACAACATATAATACTTCAAATTATATTTCGAATTATTATTTATATATATACACACACATAGCTATTTACAATTAATTGTTCGTAAATCGTCGAAAATGGTCGAAGGTCAATTGAATTTAAGAAATAGTTCAAAATTTTTGAGACTCAACATTACAGACTTTGCTTATCGTGTCGAAACCATATAAAGATTAAGTTTAAATTTGGTCGAAAATTTCCGGGTCGTCACAGTACCTACCCGTTAAAGAAATTTTGCCCCAAAATTTGAGTGTGGTCGTCATGGCTAACAATAAAAATGTTTTCATGACGAATCTGAGTTGATAAATAGAGTTTTATCATTATTGATTAATATAGATAAAACGATTTGATTTTGTGAAGCGTACGAGTGAAGCTGTCACAAAAGATTGAGATAGAGATTTAACTTTTGACGTAGTCACGGTGGATTTCCGGAATTTAAGGGATTAAAAAAAATCTTCGAAATCTATAAGATATGATTCTTCGGTAAATGAGGAAATTAGGATTTCTTTAATTAAATGCGATGATCTGCCTCGATTGCTCTGTCCGATATTTTCACTATAAATTAACCACTACCGTTTCATTATTCTCACCATTCCTATAATTTCTTCCTTAATCCATACTTCTAAATATTGTAACAATGCTTAACCCAGTTCTGATCCTTGTCCTTATCCTGACTGTCGCATCAATCATTCTCATTTTCCAACTTCCACCGGAGGATTCTATTAACTTCTATTATTACCTTGGGGTTATAATATTTTTCATTCTTCTGTGTATTTATGTTGCTATACACATTGATATGCACGGTTTGTGATTTCGGTGTTGTTGTTGGGCTTTATATTTTCCTTTAGATTTTGGAGCTTCATGCTCTCGTTTTCTCTTCCCGACTTTAAGTCAAGCGAATAATGGTCCAGAATTTGTAGATATAGAGTTTTGAATAATTATAATATACTATGCAGAAAGGAAAGGTAATAGCACGATTTGATTTGTCAAATTACCAGAATAACCGGGAAAGATAGAACTATCAAGTAATTATGTTCTTGATATGTTTAGAGGTTAAATAGAATGAAAGAGTTATGTAACATGGCACATGATGACGTTATGGTCTGTGAATCATCACGTTCTATTAGAAACTCAGCATAACTTACTGTAATATAATCATGTTGGTCAGGCATCATTATATTATACTAACTCATGCTTCAATTCCCAACACTTCTTCAGAAATCATTCATAATTTATACTTAAATTTTACAGAAGTTTCCATTATAATGAAATACAGAAAGCACGAAGAGGTATATAATTTCGGACGAGAATATTTATGAAAATATCTTCAGAAATATCGAAGATATTTATGATGATATTTTGGAATTTCTAAGTTCGAAAGTTGATGAAGAAAAATTTTTCGCAAGATTTTAACATGACTTCGGAGCAAGATATTCACTAAAGATTTCATCGGATCCAGAATTACCTGGATTCTTTGATTATAGGGTTTGGTCCTTGTATCTGTCCTTGGTCTCCTTCAGGGTTAGCTCGATCCGTTTTTCAGTACCAAATTTTCTATCGAGCGTTCCCAACACTCCATTCTTTATCACCAAACTCTTGGCCATTTAGGCCATCTACAATTTTACTGTTTCCTCTGCATTTAATGCAGCCATATCTGAATCGTCGGTTATCAATCCGAGGTGGTTTCAGAAGAATTGTGTTTTTAGATGATTAAACGCTGATTGTAATCGTCAAGATACAAAGGATGTTTAAGATGAAATCAAGTTACAAAGGATGTTTATGATTAAATCAAGTGGCAACTTGAAGAATTATTTATTTGTAGTAGATGAAATTTATTTACTATCTTTTAAGTCAAAAAGTGTTGTAATTAATATTTCCTACTCTTTTAATACTTTTTAATTGTCCAATGATAGTAGTCCAATAGTCCAATAGTTCAACCAAAACTAGTATATTATAAGGAAATAGTCATATAGGAACAGTTAGCTAGGAACAGTTAACTAGGATTTGGTTAGTATAGGTTTAAAGTTTTACGTAGTTAATTAATTGGTTACTAATAAATTTTATTTTGTCCATTATTTTCTTCATTATGCCACTTGTCAAATCTTGACTTGGATTCTGATCGGTTAAAATTCGCATATGAAATTAAATTTGAATGAAAATGGTAGTTCTTCGGTAAACGAATATATCTGTGGATGTAGGTAGGATAGTTCAATGACTGGTGAATCGGATTTGAAGAATGTACAGTATAACATGTTAGTGTGAAATCTAAATATTCCTCGGGTATTACCTACCCGTTAAAATATTTTCACCATTAACAATTTGTACACAAGAATCTTTGATGTAGAACAATACATAGAACGAATATATTCGATGTAGAATGAATATGTAGAATGAAGATAAATGGTGTAGAACATCATGTAGAACGGTGATTATACTCGAGGTACAGAATGAGATGTTGAGGCATGTGATGTTGAAACTTAAGTTGTTGGTGGTACTGTTAGGGTCGGTGATGTTGCTGAAGCTGGTAAGTTTTGCACCACGTTTTGCACCACGTTTTCCAAATTGATTACTCGAGCGCGAAGTTCGTTGACGTCTTCTATTATTCCGGGATGATTGTCGGTCGGAACGAGCGGATGAATAAGATTTAGAATTGTGGATAGAATATAATCGTGAAGAGTTACTCTAGAAATGAGGCTGAAAATGGTGTTTCGGATAGGTTCACAGGTAAGTGTTTCAGGTTCTTCACCAAGAGGTGAATTCGGTTGGTGGAAGGGATCGCCTTCTTCGCGTCTCCATTGATTAAGTAGACTACGAACTCATCTCCAATTCATCCAGAATAAATGATGGCTGATTAGTTGATTCATTTCGGTTATGCTGCTTTCGGAGTTTAGGTGAGCATCCATGTCGGAATAGCGGTCGGATTCTGAAGAACTTGAACTAGTGGCGAATTCCATTCCGTACGATTGAGTAAAGGGTTTTTCGATATGAAATGATTTTCGGATATCGGATGATATTCTAATTGCATAGAATACCTATACATAGTACAGAAGATCCTGTAGATTACGGAGGGAATTAAGGAAACGTGTCAGATAAAATCTACAGTAACAGATACGCTAAGATATGAATTAATAGATACGCTAAGATATGAATTTTGTCTATACACTATTCATGCAATCAATGCAGTAAGATGTGTCTAGACTAAGAATGATAAGCAAATGATTCCTAATAATGATAAGCAGGTAATTTTTGACACAAAATGATAAGCAAAACTTTTGACATGCAGACACGGTCGAAGTCCAGACCCACTAATGCATCTAAACAACTATTAGTTAGACACACTAATGCAAGACCTGGTTAGCTAAGACCACCCCACTGATATCACATGTAAATAGTGGGGACGCATCCCACTCAGTGCCTTCCCAGCTAACCGCCTGGTGACCACTGAGCGTACCTCAGAAACTGATTTTACGGCCCTGCCTCTCAGCAAAACCAACCATATTCGGACCGTGAGGAGTAAGAGCCAATGCTTCGTCACAGGTAACACTGTGAGAACCCCCTCTACGATTAAGCCGACGACACAGCTTAAACCAGCTCTGATACCACATGTAAAGACCCGTCCTAATCCATCTGGACGAATACATTACATTTGGTTACATCACGAGGTACTTGACCTCTATATGATACATCTTACAAACATTGCATTCGTTTTTAAAAGACAAAATTTCATTTCATCGAAAGTTGATGGCATGCATACCATTTCATAATATATCCAACTATAATTGACTTAATAATAATCTTGATGAACTCAACGACTCGAATGCAACGTCTTTTGAAATATGTCATGAATGACTCCAAATAATATCTCTAAAATGAGCAAATGCACAGCGGAAGATTTCTTTCATACCTGAGAATAACATGCTTTAAAGTGTCAACCAAAAGATTGGTGAGTTCATTAGTTTAACATAAATAATCATTTTCATCATTTTAATAGACCACAAGATTTTCATTTCTCATAAATATACGTCCCATGCATAGAGACAAAAATTATTCGTATGGATTGAACACCTGGTAACCGACATTAACAAGATGCATATAAGAATATCCCCATCATTCTGGGACATCCATCGGACATGATAAAAAAACATCGAAGTACTAAAGCATCCGCTACAACGGATGGGGTTTGTTAGGCCCAATATATCTATCTTTAGGATTCGCGTCAATTAGTAGATCAGTTTACTAATTCATAGGCTACCAAGCAAAAAGGGGCATATTCGGCTTCGATCATTCAACCATATAATGTAGTTTCGATTACTTGTGTATATTTCGTAAAACATTTATAAAAGTAGCGCATGTATTCTTCGTCCCAAAAATATATATTGCAAAAGCATTTAAAATGGGAGTAATGAAACTCACAATACGATATTTTGTAGTAAAAATATGCATACGATGGAACTGAACAATGCAAGGTTGGCCTCGGATTCACAAACATATATCAAGCATATATATTATCATATATAATTGTAATCAAATAATTTCACCTATTAATTATATAATATTTATATATTTATTGTTTGTAGTTTATATAGAATTTTTACTAAATCTCGATGTATATTTTATTCTTATCTTAAATTATACGTTATATATATATATATATATATATATATATATATATATATATATATATATATATATATATATATATATATATATATATATATATATATATATATATATATATATATATATATATATATATATATATATATATATATATATATATATATATATATATATATTGTATATAATAAAAATTAATATTTATTCATACAGTTATATTAATATATGTGTATAGGTATTTAATAATTTGTTATATGTAATATTTATATAATAAATGTTAATATATTTATTCAATATTTTATGTAATACAATATAATTATGTATTAAATATGTTTTTATGTATTAAAAATAATGTTAATAATAATACTAATAATAAAAATAATGTTAATGATAAAAATAATAATAATACTAATAATGATAAATAAAATGATAATTTTAATAAAAATGATAACTTTATTATCAATGAAAATTTTAATAAAAATGCTATCTTTAATAATAAATGATAATTTTAATAATAATAATAATAATAATAATAATAATAATGATAATGATAATAATAATGAATAATAAGGTAATAACAATAGTAAATAAATAAGTAACTACCTCCAAGGAGTAGTCCTAAAAATGCCCAAGTCCGGGTTTGAACCCGCGACGTCCCGCTAACCCGATAACATCCTAAACATTCCATCGCCATTTCATTTCTGATTTAACCACTACCCTAAATCATTTAAACTCAAATGAATCTGCTTCATTCTTCTTCATAGTTCACATGAAATCGTCATCATCATTTTATGTTCATAATATCATCATCGTGACCAATATTATCATCATCAATCATGGATCATTATTATCTCCATTTCATAACCCGTTACCATAATTATCTACGTATCAACTTTATCATAACATCATAACATCATACGATTATGTATTCATCATCATACACAATAATCATTATGATCATCATCATCATCTCACGCTTATCATCATCTTCTCGCTAACATGCATCATATCTATCATCATCATCATTTACGTACTTCATTATTATCATGGATCATTATTATCATGACACGCTCATCATCTTAACCATCATCATTATCATTCAATCACGACATCATCATTCTTATTAATAACACCA
Organism: Rutidosis leptorrhynchoides; assembly: GCF_046630445.1. NCBI lineage: Eukaryota > Viridiplantae > Streptophyta > Magnoliopsida > Asterales > Asteraceae > Rutidosis > Rutidosis leptorrhynchoides. The sequence goes on along the minus strand of NC_092342.1, from coordinate 241,996,369 downwards.
CATCATCTTGACATCATAACCATCTAACATCATCATCTATTATCTTAACCTAATCATATTTTACAATCATTATTCTTAATGATTATTATCCTTCCCGTAATCCATCATCATTATCACCCTAACTATCATCATAATATCCATTAACATCTTCGTTTATTAACAACAACACCATCTCCATCATCATTCATCTTTGTTATCATTATCATTCATCATCACTAACAGATAGAGGGTTAACAAGAGGTGTTTAGTTTTTGCTCGTGGATCGACAGAACAATGGAGACAGGAATTTCGAACAGCAGTCCAACAGATTAAATGTGATCTCGACCCAATAGCAGTTTTTGGATCATGGCCTACAAAAAAAATCGGTACCCATTGCAATTCCAACAAAAATAATACGGTCCAACATGCTAGTCTAAGAATTGTGGTAGCCCAAGTGAAATTAACAAATTCGGCCTATTTGTTTGATCTAGTAAAGCTACGATGGGAGTGTACTCTCAGTGGGAATCCACTTTGCTAGTTTAGAAAAGGAATTTCTTAAAAAAATTAAACCTATCCGACCCCTTGCCTTTCATTAAGGTCGGCCACTATATGCTTATATTCCAATTTGATAGTGCTATTATATTATCACCCGTCCCACTCAATAATTTCAAAAGAGGAAACACATGGCCCGTTTAACAGTATAATAAATAAATAAATCGTGTGTAGGTTGAAACAGAAACAACATCACAATCACCTTTTTCTATCATTTCTTTCCAACAAAAGGTAGAGTAAAAACAGTGGGTTTGCAGTGGCTATATAATTGCTGAATACAGCAGCAAGTTTACAGGCGATTTAAGATGGTGGTTTAGTCGAACAAGTAGCAGCATATATGATTTAGGTTAGGCTGTTAAACAAAAAGAAACGAGCAGGAAACAAACAGTTGTTGCAGCAGGTTTGTATGTAGTTTCATGAGCGTGCAAAATAGAAAAACAAAAGTATTAACGGTGGCATTGTGCTTCGGTTTAAATAGCAGTAGGACCATGAACATGGAGGTTGCAGGTGGATGTTTTAGATGACAGAAAACAATAACAGAAGTAGCTGCAGATGAGTGGCGGTGATGGTGATCAAAAGTGGTGTCACTGCTGTGTGATGGTGGTGGGTTGTTTAAATGGTGATGGTTGTTCACGTAGATGGAAATGGGTTGGATAAAGATGGTGGCGGTTGTTTGTGGTGACTCAAGGTGGTGAAGAACTAAGGTGGGTTTCGATGGCTTCGGGTTGAGTTTAAACGAGCACTAAAACTAGGGAGATTGGGTTGGTGATTGATGATTATTGGATTCAAAAATATGGTGATCTATGGTTGTCGAATAAAAGATGGAAAAATTAGAAGTGAGTTTATGGTGGTAGTTGTTGATGGTCAATGAAGATGATATGAGAAAGATGGTGATGGTGTGTGGGTGCTCAAAGTGGTGATTGTAACCGAAGGTGGTGATTATAAGGTGACGGAGGGTGGATATGGGATATTGGTGATGGTCTTTGGTTATGATGATGAAAAAAAAAAGAAAAACAAGAAGGAGAGGTGATCTTTTGTGGTGTTGATGAAACAAGGAAAGAAAAGACACAGAAAATGTAAATGGAGAAATGAGGGTGTAGTGATTTTATCTATATGCTGTGTGTATAATATCATATTTATAATATAGATATATGATATAGAATGGACTTTATGGGTGATAGAGAAATAGATAGATAGGGAATCAATTAGAAACAGGAAAATTAAAGTATGATTATGATAGAATGCATAGTTTACTTGTGTAAGTGAAAAAATAAAAATAGAATTATATTATGTATATGTAAAGATTAGATAGAATAGACAAAAAAACAGAAAGTCACAAGTTAAATAGTAATAGAATTAGGAATCTCAAATTTCAATTTGATACAGTTAGTATCCGGATAACTTGTAATCTTATACCGACAGTTTTAATTTAGTGGTCCATTGATACTCAGTGGTAGATAAAAGTTATTCAGAAAAATTTCATATTTTTAAATTAAATGTCTTTATTTATTTCAGTCATTATGGTATAAAAATTGGTCATTAACTATTTTAAATTATTAAATTAATTGTCCGCGCTCGATCCTAGGTAAAATATAAAAAGTGTTAAAATTTAATAACTAGATCCTAAATACATTTCTAATATGCCTATAAATTATATCACTCATTTTTAGATCACCGTTTATTTTAAATTTATATAAGTTTGAATTTAATTTGTTTAATATCAATCGGAACATCAAACGAATATTACAATCATTTATTATTCATTTTAATATACTTTATTTATATATATGAATATATTTTAAATAATAATTATTATAATATCTTATTTTTATTTTATTAATTTTACTAATAACAACATATAATACTTCAAATTATATTTCGAATTATTATTTATATATATATACACACATAGCTATTTACAATTAATTGTTCGTGAATCGTCGGGAATGGTCGAAGGTCAATTGAATTTAAGAAATAATTCAAAATTTTTGAGACTCAACATTACAGACTTTGCTTATCGTGTCGAAACCATATAAAGATTAAGTTTAAATTTGGTCGAAAATTTCCGGGTCGTCACAGCCACCACCATTTACCCAATAATGCCCAGTTTTTTGCTTTTAATGACCCCACATTCAAGCCCCCCTCCCCGTATGGAATTAATATGTCGTCTCACTTAACCCATGATAAATTTGATTCCTCACCCGACCCACCCCAAAAGAACTTACGGCGCAATTTTTCGAGCAGGTTGACGAGGCCGGAGGGAGCACGAAACAACGAGAAGAAATATAGGGGCAAACAACTAAGAATCGATTTGATGAGCGTTAGCCGTTCCCTAAATGACATCGAACGTGCCTTCCAATCCGATAATCGTTTATTGAACTTTTCAATTACCGGTCCCATGCTTTCTTCTTGTGAGCTTTCATACCGATAGGCATCCCTAAGTAGGTAAATGGGAGTTTTCCTACATCGCATCCAATTTTGAGAGCCATAGTATTAATATCAGCTTGTTGCACCCCGATGCCATATAGTTTACTTTTACTCATGTTGATTTTTAACCCAGAGACTTTCTCAAAACACACTAGGGTTTTATGAACACTTGACACGTTCTGCTTGCTCCATTCTCCAAAAAGTATAGTGTCATCCGCAAATTGAAGATGAGAAACTCTAACTCTATCATCCCCGATGCTCACACCTCTTATCAATCCATATCTACTTGCGATGTTCGCGAGGATATTCAGGCCTTCACTAGCAATAATGAAGAGATACGGTGATAACGGATCACCTTGGCGTACTCCCTTGTGTAATTTAAACTCCTTAGTAGGCGAGCCATTCACAAGTATTGAGATAGATGCAGATTGAAGACAAGACCCTATCCATTTTCTCCATTTATTACCAAAACCCATGTTATCCGTGATATCGAGTAAAAACTTCCATTGAACACTATCGAAAGCTTTCTCAAAGTCAGCTTTGAAGATGAAACATTTCGACTTCCTTTTTTTGACATCATTCACAAGTTTGTTAGCCATAAGAATGCTGTCTAGGATTGATCTACCTTTGGTAAACGCGCTTTGTTCCAAACCTATCAACTTTTCAATAGTACCACGAAGCCTATTCGAAAGAATTTTAGCAATTACTTTGTAGTAACTACAGATAAGACTAATCAGCCAGTAATCCCGAAGCGAATTTGGGTCTTTCAGCTTTGGAATAAGAGTAAAGAAAGAGGCATTGCATCCTTGGCTAATCTCACCATGTTCCCAGAATCAATGTAAAGCTAACATTAAATCATCTTTAATCAACCACCAGAATTTCCTATAGAATTTAAAATTGAAACCGTCTGGACCCGGGGCTTTAGATGCTCCACAACCCTTAATCGCTTCCCAAACTTCTTCTTGACTGAATGGTCGTTCAAGATCAGATGCTTCCTCAATGGAGATTTTGCGAGTTTTGAAGCCCCCAAAACAGAATCCTCTATTAACGTGGTCCTCATAGAAAGATTTGAAATGCCGAAATATCTCATCTTTTACCTCTACTGGATCCTCCTTCCAATACCCGTTAACATACAACCCTCTAATATTATTTTTATTATTTCTACGTTTGATTACCGAGTGAAAGTAGCTTGAATTTTCATCCCCCTCAACTGACCATTTGATTCTTTCCTTCTGCCTTAGCACATTGCATTTGTTCCTATCCTTTTCAATCCACTTACCCCTTGCTGAAAACCACTCATTTCTTTCATTTTCATTGAGTATTATCTGATCAGCTTCTCGTTCCCATCTATTGCATATCTCGGCCAATTGTTTTAATTCTTCAACGAGTTTGCCGAAAGATACTTTACTCCAAGCTTTTAATTCGTCTTTGACATTCTTTAGCTTAAGACGAAATCTAAAATCAGGTATATCGGAGTGGACCTGTTTTCCCCAAGCTGAAGCAATAATCTCATCAGCACCTTTTTCTTCTAGCCAAGAGTCAAACACCCGTGTTGGTTTGGGACCAAAGTCAGCTAAACCGTTCCTGAGGAGAAGAGGCGAGTGATCTGATAGCTTTCTATCGAGTGGTAACACGCTTAAATCATCCCACATTTGAGCAAAGTTATCCGAAACGAAGAAACGATCCAACTTACTAAATTTTAATCCGTCATCACTTATCCTGGTGAACCTTTTGCCAAGTAGTGGGATCTCAATTAAACCGTTGTTCCTAATGAAGTCATTGAATTGTGCAGCCCTGTTTTCATTGAACACACTATTACGTCTCTCCGAGTCCGATCTTACCTCATTAAAGTCACCACACACAACCCACGCTACCTTATTAAGCCTCAGTACCTCATTCAAACTAGACCAAAACCGCCTCTTTTTGGAGTCGCTATTAGGTCCATACACGTTTACAACGACAATTTCATAATCGTGACCTTGCAATTTTCCTTTTATGGCTAAGAAGAACTCACCTTCCACCGCTTGATTAACCATGAATATACTCGAATCCCATACCAGTAGTAATGAAACAATACAATCAGAATCACAATTAAACGTGAATACTAGCTCATTGTATGAAACTACTATTTATATATAGGATAATGTTAAGAGCAATGGGAGTGGAGCCCGTCCCCTAGCTCGTTCCGAGGTTAGTCGCAAGTCACCCCACTCCCTCCCCTCGTCCCCTTGTTGCGTCGCATGTGGGTCAGTCGCGGTGGCGACGCAGAATGTACATCGAATAAAAAATAAATAAATAAATAAATAAATAAATAAATAAATTTCACAACGGATACATACATAGCCGTTGGGCTTTTTGCTGTTTTTTTTTTTTTTACTTTCTATATATATACAACATATACACAAACACAAACACAAACACAAATCTCATTCACAAACACAAATCTCATTCACCAAAAAAAATGTCAAATTATTATCATCCACAATGGAGTCCACTATCACCTTATTCTCCCAGATCGGCTCAAGGTTCGGCTAGTGGTGGTGGTGAGGCTAATCTGGGTTTTTCAAATTTTGCCAATTCGCAACAATCATTTCCACAAATGTCTCCCGAACAAAAGCAAGCGTTTATGTTGTGGCAACAACAACAACAACAACAATCACAAGTTCCACAAACACAACAAACACAAGTTCAACAAACACAACAAACACCACACGCACCAAAACGCAAGTCGCGAGCAAAGGCTAAAGGAAAAGAAGTTGCGGTCGATTCGTCTCAACCTAGAAGACGAACTGAGTCTTTGTGGGAACCCGAAGATGAGCTACGTTTAGCTCAATCGTGGATTGCGGCTTCTGAAGATCCAAACCAAGGCGTTGATCAAAAGTCATCTTCGTTTTGGAACGTGGTTATGAATGGGTACCATTCTAGGGGTCCACCTTTCAAACGAACAAAGGATATGTTGACCTCCAAATGGACAAAAATTAATGAATGTTGCAGAAAGTATGGTGGAATCGTGAGTCGTCTCAAACGAGTTCCACGTAGTGGTGAGGGTGATGTCAATTTCAAACAACGTTATGATGCACAATACAAGGTGGTGACGTTTAAGAAGTTTAACAATTACCTAGCTTGGGAATTCCTAAAAGATAAGCAAAAGTGGAACAATCTGACTCCACTTAAAACAACCAAACGTGATTGTATTAGTTTGGATGATTGTGATCTAGATGAGGAACCGGAAGAACCGGAAGAGAATCCAAATGCGGAGCTATATGGGGAGGATGCAACCCCACGACCTCCCGGAAAATCAAGAAAATCAAAATCACAAAAGACGTCTTCGAGCTCCGCCGCTTCCGCAAGATCCTCGTTTGATGAAAGTGCAAGCGGCACTTTTGAATCAATGACTAGTTACTTTGATTTGAAAATACTACAAATGTCTACCGCGGGAATGGATGAAGAAGATGCACAGGTTCTTCAAGCGAAGAAAGCGGCGATTCGGGCCAAGCTTCGAAGTGGAAATTGAATCGTTTCGTATTTGTCTTTAATAAGTAGGAATTGTAATGTTTTTTTTTTTTTTAATTTTTAGGATTTGTAATGTTTTTTTTTAGGAATTGTAATGTTTTATTTTTATTTTTATGGAAGTTATTGCTATTTATGTTAATTTTTATAATTATATTCATTTATGTTATATTTAAAATCATAAAAATAATAATAAAAATATAAACTGTCATGTCTAACTGACAGAAGTCACCACTCCCCACTTTTTCTGACTCAGCAAGTCAGGCCTGACATGCCAAGTGACCTCAGTCACCACTCTCAGTGCTCTAATGACAATCCTAAAAGTTGTCATTAAAGAATTTTTACATATATGTTTTAATTGTACAATCCAAATAACCACTTATTTTCATGGAAAAAACTACCCATTGATTTACAAATGTACAATTATTTTTGTATTAATTTTTTTTAATAACAACACTAGGAGTTATTATCAGCATTTTCCTTATATTTATTTACATTTATGCACTTCCTACCATATAATTATGTTTCAGTGACAATAAATATTTATTTTGACTACTATGCACTTATGCAGTAATTGTTTAGTCGATGTCAATCATTTCCGTCTGACGAGCTACCTACCTACCTACTTAGTTTGTTGATTAAATACAACAATAGTAAACAATGTGCCAATAGTCTATGGGGAATGAGTCACTCTCCCTTACGGGAGGTGAGAGAATAATTGGATCAAAAATCATTCTTACCGGGTCCAAATGATCCCTTGGTCTCACGAATGTGAAGATTGCAACAATAACAATGCAGGTTCGAATCTCTGGCCTGACATGCTGTGGGGAAATGAGTGATGGTGTTTCGCCAGGCTCCAGTGAGCTGCCGGGAACCGCTGGATGGGTTGACAAAGTCAACAACGGGCTAACATGTCCCTGCCGATACACATATTTTTGCAACAACAACAAATACAACAATCGTAAAATGTACCATATTACTCCTTCCAAATTTGAACCGAATGATTATAGTATGTTCTTCATACTAATGAGAAAATGTTCATTCGAAGAAAGGAAAATATGTCAATTCTACATTAGAAATTAAAAAAATATATTTTATATAAGTTTATTAACTCTCTTATTCATCTAACTCACTTATTTCTTTCATATATGTTTTTTTAAACGTCAAAAATTTATTAATAACTACCCCACAGCGAGCACTTAGGAAGGGGAAAAAAACCAACTTACAAAGACTTCAAGAGCTAAACGTCTAGACGTAAATTACATTTGCTACGATTAAAAATCCATTTGAACGAAAAATTACGAATTGAGTCAAATAAAAATTCTTTCTTCATTCCCAACGGACCATGAATCACACAATTCTGGAACCAAATAAGTGTTCCACGTGTTATTGAGCTAAGGGTAGGTTTGATTGTCTTCTAATTGAATGATTCAATACCAAATATTGAACCGTTCAACATTCAATGTGTTTTGCCTGTGACATGTGATGTTGAACCGTTCAACAATATGTGTTCAACTATTCATAGTTGAAATACTTTTTTAACCATTCAACACATCCACTTCCTTTAATTTCATCCTTATGTTATATTCATAACACTTATCAAATGATTATATTATTATATTATCTAATTCAATGATTTATAAGGTTTATGCATTGATTTTGCATCATTTATAGAGTTCCTTCGGGATGATTATCAATCAAATTATTGTCGTTAGAAGATTTTGAATTATCCAACGCTTAATTATTCCGTTTTAACAAAAGCATTCTAAGTAATTATCATAACGTGTGATATCTACGGTTGTAGCCCATGTATAGATAGCACAACATGACGTAATACACACTTAGTGGCGAATTTGGAATTAAAATTCAAAAGGGTCCCATAATATAAACAATTATGAATCTTAATTACTCAACTTAAGAATGATAAATCATAAAAAGTCATATAATCATATAATTTAGTGGTGTCATATACATATATAGTGGTATTGTAAACATATTACATATACATAACTAGGGTGAAAACATAGAGTTTTCACCGCACATACTAGCACATGCTCTCTCAGTTCACCCCAATGAACAAGGAGACGTGCAATTAAGAACAAAGAACAGAGCTTTTCAGGTGTAGGGAGAGGTCGTGGCCTCTCTCAATAAAAGTGAAACCCGTACTCCTTTGAGTTGAGCTTTCGATTCAACTTAATTGGAGTTGGTATGAAGAAAATATAATTAAAATGGTGAAAGCTAGTCAAATTTGTGAGTTATCATCGTTTTGTTTAGGGATTCAAATTTAGTTAATTCAAAAGCTTAAACACGCGTAACCTAAAGTAGTACAAACTTATATTTTATAATTAATTTAAGTTCAGATCCTCCATACAAATGATGTTCTATCTTGTCTAGATATCAATAACGCACTACCACTTTACATTACAGTATACGTTAAAATCATTTGACATTTTTGATAATAATGTCATATTCAGCCCCATAAAAAAAATTTAACTCTGTCACTACACATGTCTACTGAATAAGACTGAATCACATGTTATGATATGTTTAAAAAGATTTATTCGATAAGAAATTGCAAAACGTTACCGATTAAGGTCAATGGACACTTAAAGTGCGGTCACATGATGGCGACATACAACCATATAAAATTATCAGATACGAGATTGTAAACCGTAACAGACACAAGTTAAGGAAAGATTCCTAACCATCAATCAATATCAAGGTTATAATGAAGTTGATACAGGAGCAAGCCATCCTTATATGAAAGGCCCAACAAAGCAATAGCATGACCAATGGTAGGCTTTTGAAACTTACGTTTACCTATCCAAAATATAACGTTTAAAGTGCTTGTTTTAATGTTTTTGGCAAATACTTTGTTATATCTAATCCGACCAATTTTGTTATACCTAATACTTTGTTGTATTTAAAAACTACTACAAAAATCGCCATTAAGACGTGTTAAAAAAGCCTTTTAGACGTGTTTTGCAACACGTCTAGATATGACAGCACTAATTGGTTGATGTCAATTAGAGCGGTTCAAGGAACCGGTCTTAAAACTCTCATTTTGACGTGCCGTTAGTTGCAATTAGACGTATTCCGTTAGTTCAATTAGACGTGTTCCGTTGGTTAACCCTGATTAAAATTTATAATATTTCAATTAATAAGCCCGCCAAATTTTTTGCCACATAACACCACCCAAATTTTTTCCACCCGATATGAATCAACTACAACTAGACGTGTTTGAAATTAAAAATTAATAAAACAAATCAATTTTACTAGCTAATCAAAGTATATATATATATATATATATATATATATATATATATATATATATATATATATATATATATATATATATATATATATATATATATATATATATATATATATATATATATATATATATATATATATATATATATTATATCTTTAAAGTATTTACAAAAGAATTACATTTACATAACTCTAAACTTAAAAAGCTAATATAATAATATAAGCTACTCTGATCTTGCCATCTGTACGTCCTCATGCCGCCTTCCTGCTCTTGCCTTCATGCCTTCACTTCTACTATTTAGATAAGAATTCACACTAATTTAGAGGGTATCATCAAACATTTTATTTAAACCTTATGTCTATATCTAATAAGGTCAAATGCTACAAAATACATATGGTTGTGAATTTATAAAAAAATGATAAACTGAACTTATTTATAAAACCTACAAATAGCTGAAGTTAGCACAGTCTGAACACCATTTCGTTGATTATAAAACTGAATTTTGGTAAATAATTTATAATAATCAGTAACTAAATAAAACCATACCAGTGAGATAACATGTTGGTTTAACAGTATGTCCAGCAGAGGCAAGAGAGTAAAAACCTGCAATGAAATCAAGTACCTAAAGGCAACATAACAATAAACAAATAACTGTTGAAAATCAAAAAAGATAATTTATATCAAAAATCTGAGAAATTGAAATTCATACTAACTCATTTGAGAATAAGACGCAGAATCACCAGTTATGCTACACAACATAGATTGTTTGTGAGACGAGCCATCCTAATCCATAAGGACGAATACAATAACATATGAATACATTGCGAGGTATTTGACCTCTATATGATACATTTTACAAACATTGCATTCGTTTTTAAAAAGACAACTTTCATTACATCGAAAGATGACATGCATGCATACCATTTCATAATATCCAAACTATAAATGACCTAATCTGTCATTTACTTAATAATAATCTTTATTGAACTCAACGACTTGAATGCAACGTCTTTTGAAATATACCATGAATGACTCCAAGTAATATCTTTAAAATGAGCAAATGCACAGCGGAAGATTTCTTTAATACCTGAGAATAAACATGCTTTCAAGTGTCAACCAAAAGGTTGGCGAGTTCATTATTTTATCATAAACAATCATTTTCATCATTTTAATAGACCACAAGATTTCCAGATATTTAATTGTACACGTAACCCGAGTACAAAATAACACACGTAACCCGCGAATTAAAAATCATTCATATGGTGAACGCTTGATAACTGAACTAACAGGATGCATATAGAATATCTCCATCATTCCGGGACTCTCATCGGACATGATATGTCGAGGTCCATAGATCTATCTTTAGGATTCGCGTCAATTGGTGGCAATTATCATAAACACCAATTCTTAGGCTACCAAGCTAAAAAAGGGGGCATATTCGATTTCGATAATCCAACCATAGAATGTAGTTTCGATTACTTGTGTCTATTTTGTAAAACATTTATAAAAGCAGTGCATGTATTCTCAGTCCCAAAAATATAATAAAAGGGAGTAATGAAACTCACAATACTGTATTTCGTAGTAGAAATACATATGATGGCATTGAACAAGTGCAATATTGGCCTCGGATTCACCAACCTATGTTAAATATATATATTTATATGTTGGTCAATATCTGTCTAACAATTTAGGTCAAGTCGTAGTATATCACAATCCTAATGCTCGAGACTAATATGCAAAAGTCAACAAAAGTCAACTTGATCCAAAATGACTTCCAAGATCTATACATGATTATTATATATCTTAAATATAGTCGTTTTATATATTTAACAAATTTTATTAAAGTAAATAATATAAATTATTTATTAATAAATAAAAATATATATTAAAGTTTATATATAATAAAAATATACCTTTATATATCTTAAGTAATAAAATTTATAAAGTTCACTTAATATCATAAAAATATAGTGGTATGTATTATTAATGTAATTATATTACGTGTGGTAAAAATATCTTTGTATCACATATCTATTTGATAAAATAATATTGATAATAATAATAAGTAAAAGTTGTATTATTTTGTAATAATAATTATTATTATTCTACTAATAATAATAACAATATTTATATTTAATAATAATGATATTAATTATGATAAAATGATAATTCTAATCATGATAATTTTAATAATAACGATACTTTTTAATATTAACTGTAATAATAATATCTTATATAAAAATAATAATTCTATTCAAAATGATAATTTTTAATAATAGTGGTATTTTATAATAACAATGATATTTCTATTAAAAATAATAATTTTAATAAAAATGATAGTTTTAATATTAATGATACTTTTAATAATAATAATAGTGATAAAAATAATGAAAACGATAATTTTATCTAAATCAATATCTTACGATATTTTAAATTTCATCACGATACTCATACTCATTATTTCCTAATTGATTCGTTTAATAGCTTTTAGTACTCTTTTATATCGCATTCATAATAATGATAATAATAGCAATCATGATAATTAGATGATACTAATATTAGTTTTACTGATACTAATAAGTATTATAATAATATTAATAATAATACTACTAATTATAATAATAATAATGATACTATTAATAATAATTTTTAATAATAATAACAATAATAATAATAATACAATAACAATTTTCAATGATAATATTTTCATTAATAATGATAATAATAATAATAATAATAATAATAATAATAATAATAATAATAATAATAATAATAATAATAATAATAATAATAATAATAATAATAATAATAATAATAATAATAACGACGATAATAACGACGATAGTAATAATAATCATTTTAACAATAATAATAAAATTCAGTTGACTATAACTTCTAATCTATTCATCGAAACCATTCGATATCTAAATGAAAAGTTATTAATTTTTCGTCAGCTTTCCAACGACATGCATATCATATACCTTATCTCAGTAGCATATGTATCTAATTCAGGATTCAACATAACCTATCTAACGACAATATCAATCGTACAAGCATGCATAATCCTATATACTCGAGCACTAGTAAGGGATACACTATTAATATATAAAAGTTAAGTTATGAGTGCTCACGTATCAATATTGAGATTCAATATTCCAGGAAAGTACGTAGACGCAACGGAGATGATAAACACTAGATTGACCTCACGAGCTACACTCCCGAATCATACCCATAACCTCCATAGCTATAACCCATAATTTCCTTAGCTTTATCCCTCTCGAAAATCTATTTTGAAAACATGCGAGCAGAACCTCGTCATAGTATTTTATGTATAATACTAAAAATAATACTACTACTAATAATGATAATATTTTTAATATTAATAATAATAATAATATTAATAATAACAATAATAATTAATAATATTACGGAGTACTTATCTATCTATCTATATGTGTGTGTGATTTAAGCCGGAACGAATCGAGTTTTATAGACTTTTGCTGCGACCTGTCACCATGCGATCGCAGGGGTGCAAGAGGGGAAGGCCATGTGATCGTATGAGTCCCCTTACAGCTCACACTTCATTGTTTGAACCTTGCCGACAGTTTTATTATTATTATTATATATATATATGTATGTATATATATATATATATATATATATATATATATATATATTATTTTTAATTCATATAATTAATTATATATTATATTATATTTACGTGCATAGTTAAATTGTAATTTTAGTTCCAATGACTCGTACGTTGTCACTCGACTCATGTCTTGGTTCCGGTTTCTTGAATGACCTTTCGTACGCTTAAGAAACTAGCACTTTACGTTTAGTGATGTGTACCATTATCAAAAATTAGAATCATACATCGATAAATTATCTTATAATAAATGTCACTTATAATTTTGAGTGTTATGGTCATTTGCTTCTATAAATTATCGTCTCGTTATATATATAAAAGTATTATTTTAAATCAACACGTTCTATAACTAAATAAATATTATATCTTACCATTATGCGAGATATATATATTCTCATTTAGAAATATAAATTTTGTACTTAAAATATTTACTTAATAATATAACATTTAGTTTTTCAAACTTGTTATATTTCAAAGTTCATTTTTATTTCTTTTAGAAAATATCATAACATGTAACGTTTACACTTTAAAACTTAACTAAGTATAGTTCATTTATGTGCTAGCGTTTGTTCTAACTTCTTAACGTACTAATTGACATATCTAAATATCAATCGAATCAATATGCAAGTGTTACAATCGTTTTACTTAATTAATTCGAAATCATATATATATATATATATATATATATATATATATATATATATATATATATATATATATATATATATATATATATATATATATATATATATATATATATATATATATATATATATATATTCAATATTCATAAACATATTTTAAATACACGTTACGAGTTTATTTATATATTTAATAACCAACATTTATATATTCAAATTATGTTATCAAAATCGTTTTAATATATCAAATTCTGTTGAATCGAAAAATGTTTCCGCATGTTTGAAACTAAATCAATTGAATATTATGAACTCAATTTTCCACTAACGTTTGTCTAACTTTCGTTATTTGTCACCTTATGCCTACTTGTAGATCACATTACCATTTATTCCGAATACCGTTAAAAAGGAAAGGTTTCCTAAGTCAAAGTGGACCTCTCAACAGAGACTTATAATCATACAATGTATCTGATAAATCAATCATTTGATATTATCTTCTAATTCCATCGATAATCATATTGAAACAAATACGTTCATGTAAAGTATTATACGTTTAATACTTTGTTAATATTTTCAAGTTATAATATATATACATATATATACATATATAATCATACTCATTTATATAATGGTTCATGAATCGTCGGAATTTGGTCAGGGTTAAATGAATGTATGAACACAGTTTAAAATTCTTGAGATTTAACCTAACAAACTTTGCTTATCATGTCGGAATAATATAAAGATAAAGTATAAATTTGTTCATAAATTTCCGGGTTATCACAGTTTGCATTATATCTGGACGAAACAAAACCTGTTTGCAAATTCAGAACAGCAATGTCAAAAACATTATAAGGTAAACCTTCATGGGCAATGAGACGACCCATCCCAATCCATAAGGATGAATACAATAACATATGGTTACATCGCGAGGTACTTGACTTCTATATGATACATTTTACAAACATTGCATTCGTTTTTAAAAAGACAAACTTTCATTACATCGAAAGTTGACGGCATGCATACCATTTCATAATATATCCAACTATAATTAACTTAGTAATAATCTTGATGAACTCAATGACTCGAATACAACGTCTTTTGAAATATGCCATGAATGACTCCAAGTAATATCTCTAAATTGAGCAAATGCACAGCGGGAGATTTCTTTCATACCTGAGAATAAACATGCTTTAAAGTATCAACCAAAAGGTTGGTGAGTTCATAGGTTTATTGTAAACAATAAAATTCATTATTTTAATAGACCACAAGATTTAAATAAAGTACACCTATCTCGTATACGAAACCATATTTCATAATGCTTAGCAGAGTAGGTTCGTATCCTTTTCTCCCCCGTAGGTTGCCTCGCGATTTTTAATAATCGTACACATATCTCGTGCACAAAAACTAATACACATAACCTGTGTATAAAAGTCATTCATACGAACTACAAACACCTGGTAATCGACCTTAACAAAATGCATCTAGAATATCTCCCGCATACCAGCATTCCGTACGGTCATGCAAAAGCATACAATCAGGCCACTCTTTTAAATATGATGGTTGTGTACACCTCAAAAACAGATCATATCTTTTAAAGTTGGCGGTTGTATACCTATTTCGAAGTACTAAAGCTGTTCAAATTCTCTGACTGGGGCTTGTTAGTGCCCATAGATCTATCTTTAGGATTCGCATCATTTTGGGGCTCGGTTCCCAAATTCTCAGATTACCAGACTAAAAGGGGTGATATCCGGTGTACTCATAACTCATTCGTAGAATGTTTTTAAGTACTTGTATCTTTTTCGTCAAACATTTATAAAAGCATTTCATGTATTCGCAGTTCAAAAATATATTTCAAAAGCATTTAATAAAACAGTTGTAAAAACAGTGCATGTATTCTCAGTCCCAAAAATGTAAAGAGTAAAAGGGAACAAATGAAACTCACAATACGATATTTTGTAGTAAAAATATGCATACGACAGAACTGAACAACGCAGGGTTGGCCTCGGATTCACGAACCTATATCATTTATGTATATATTAACACACATAATTGTATTCGTACAAATTTATTTATATATATATATATATATATATATATATATATATAAATTTATTAGTTATATCTTTTTTTTATATTAATAATCTATATGTTTCATATATTCTTGTTATATATATTTACAATAAAAAAATATTACTTTTGTTATTTTATATGTATTAAATATATTTTTGTGTATATATATGTATATATATATATATGTATATATATATATATATATATCGTTTATTTGTTAAAATTATAATAATATTAAAATAATATTAGTAATGGTAAAAATAATAATAATGATAATAGAGTTAGAAAGGATACTTAATAATAAAAATGATAACTTAAATAAAATGATATATTTAATAAAAATGTTAATTTTAATAATAATGAATACTAATAATAATAACTATAAAAATAATGATTTTACTAATAATAATAATGATACTAATATTTATATTTTTAATATTTGTAATAACATAATAATAATAATAATAATAATAATAATAATAATAATAATAATAATAATAATAATAATAATAATAATAATTACTAATAATAATAATAATGTTAATAATAATAATAATGAAGTGATAATAATAAGAGTATTAGTAATAACTACCTCAAAGGAGTAGTCCTAAAAAAAAATGCCCAAGCCCGGTTTTGAACCCGTGACGTCCTGCTAACCCGATAATATCCTTAACCATTGCTCCACTTGTTGCCTTTGTGTAATATCTCACTCGTTTAATTAATTAACATATATTAATTGTTTAATAATTTCCTCATTACTCAGTATCATCTTCTATATCATCTATCATCATAACCATCATCATACCATATAACATCATCATCGTTCATTAATTATATCATTATTCAAACTGTAATCTTCCTCACTAAATCACATATCATGCTTCATCATCTGTTCATTGTCTCCTACATCTACATCATTATACGATCATTATCCTTAATCATCACCTATATCATTATCCTAGTCTTAAACTATCATCTTTACCACATTATTACCTCATCTATTATTATTCCCATCGTAGATATTATTATCTGTCCTTATCGATTCATCTCGTTACCCACCAATCATATCACGATCACTTTAACCTCATAAATTGCGTTTACCATTTCATCATCAAACTTCGTGATTGTCTCCGTTTATTTACAGCCCCATTATAGCCCATGGTATAATTAGTCCACAAGAAAATGGTTGGCCCAATATAAGCCCGATCCTAAAACAGTTTAACGGACCCAATAATTAGAAAAACAAGATTACGGCTTAGACCTTGTTTTCTTTTAAATTAAATCGAATAAAGATTAAGTGGAATACAGCCGTAAGGTTTCTTTTAATCATAGGATTCTAAAACTTTATTGGCATGCTTTTGTTCCAAAGAATTTCGGTATTAGCTATTAACTTAAATAATTGATTTACATTAGCTTTTGTCTCGGCAATAACAGCAACCGATATATATCTAAATTAACTTGTAGGTGGGTTATGAGGGTTTTCATGGTGGTTGTAGGGTAGACGTGTGCAGCCGTAAGAGAAGAAACAATTGAAGGGGTGGTCGGTTTGATCTTAATAGGAATGGTAGCAGTAATAAGAATGAAGAAGAGAGAAAAAAAAATACCAAAGGTGGTCGATGGTTTACGGTTGTTGATGGGATGATGATTGTTGCTCGTGACAGATTGAAATAGGAGAAACAAGGTCCACGCAGCAACAGCTGCAGCTCATAAAAAAAAAAAGCTTGGTAGTATAACTCTTTGTCCGAGTGGTGGTTCATGGTTGCAAAGTGGTGATAGCAGTAGTGATGGTGATGTTTAGTTAATCGGTGGTTTCGAATAAGAAGAAGTAGTAGGTCAGCTGTAGTAACAGTTTAATGTTTATTGGGTTTTCGGCCAACACAACATCGTAGGAGCTTATTGGGGCTGTGGTGGTTGTTGTATTAAACACAGAAGAATGAACAGTAATGTTCAAGTGGGTTTAGGTTGTTTTTCGATAGTGTTGGTTGTGGGTTGTGGTGATGCTCGTAGGGTGTGTGTGGTGACCGATGGTTGAACTATGGGTTGGTGTCCATGGTGGTGATCAAGGTGTCGGGGATCGTGGCTTGAGTGATGTTGTTGTGAGTTTTCAAATAATACATAAAACAGAAGATCGATGTGTGAGGATGGTGATTACCTTGATGGTTAAATGGCGAAGGTGGTTCGGTGGTGGTGAATCTAGTTGCAACAAAAGAAGCTCGTGAAGCATGGTGGTGATTAATCAAGAACATAATTAGAGTGGTAACAGTTTAATAGGATATTAGATATATGGTGTTAATGACGATAGAGTAGTAATAGCACGATGGGTGAAGCAACACAATGGTTTTGTGTTGTCTTTCATAACTCCAGTATGTTAATATATATAAATATATTGTGATACAATGATGGGATAGTAAACAGAAATATTCAAAGACATCATACTAACTCCAATTATGGTGATATGAAAATATCTAAGAAAAGAACGTGGGAAAATAATTGAAATAGGAAAGCACCCTAACCTTTGTATTTTATCTACCGACACTTAATAGGGATATCATATCGTGATCCATTGTTAATAAGTGGCGGATAAAAGTGTTAAAAAAAATCTCAAATTTTTAAATTAATTATATTTATTTATTTTGGTCATTATGGTATAAAATTCGATCATTAATTTATTAATTAAAAATTACATCAACTGTCCCTCTCAATTCTGGATAAAATATAAAAAGTGTTAAAACTTAACAAATAGTTCCTAAATACATTTTTAATAAGCCTAAAATTTATAGAACTCATTTTCGAATCACCGTTTATTTTAAAATCATATAAGTTTGAATTTAACTTACTTAATATCAATCGGGACATCAAATGAGTATTACAATCATTTAATATTTATTTTTAATATACTTTATTTATATATATAGATATATTTTAAATAATAATTATTATCATATCCTATTATTATTTTATTTTACATAATTAAATTTTAATAGCAATAACATATAATATTTTAAATTATATTTTCAATTACCATTTATATATATATATATACACACATATCTATTTACAATTAATTGTTCGTGAATCGTTGAAACTGGTCGAAGGTAATTGAATACATAAACATAGTTCCAAAATTTTCGAGACTCAACATTATAGACTTTGTTTATCGTATCGGGAACATATAAAGATCAAGTTTAAATTTGGTTGAAAATTTTCGGGTCGTCACATGCAACTTGTAAGCTTGATCAGTATGAGTTAGCACATATATATCTACAAACAAAAAGACATTAACATGACAACATACCAAAGAAAAAATATAAATAAGAACTTACCATCAGTAAGTTCAATTCTTACTGGATTACCAACAATTGTTAGAGTGATATGTGAATCCCACAGGCCTTCAACATAGGCTCATCATGTAGTAGTCTTCTTCAGCTTCAACGCCTTTTAAAATACACAAAATAAAGTGCCTACAACTGAGAGCAGGCCACAAAAGCATCAATGATAAACAGCTCATCTTAGAGGCAACAATAAAAACTAAAAAAAGCATGAAAAAAATAACGAATAAGAAACCTAGCATCACCAACCGAAAATGCATCCATACACAACATATATACTACATGTGAAATTCAAAATCAACAACACTACAATCGTAATCATCTAATTCGAACAACCAAACTTAAAAGACAACATAAATAAAATATAAACGTTACTTGAAAATAAAGAAGATAACCAACTATGTTGACGTTCGCAAGTGTAGCAGCAAATGCCCGAAGCAAAGGGAAAATCTAACATCCAGTTCGAAATTAAGAACAATAATAAACATGACATGCATAAAAACAAAGGAAAGATCAAAGGAAACATAGAATCAATCCCTGGATAAATACTCTCTCTGAAACCTCATAGGCAAAGAACAATCGTAGTAAAAAGAAGGTAAAAATATTTTTCCCTGCATTTAAAAGATAAAATACAAGCATCTCATTCTATTAAGAGTGAATTAATTAGACCATTAAATTTCTTGAAAATTAAAGTTCAATACTTTAATCAATGGCAACGTCAACCAAAAAATATGAAAAGTAAAGTTCAATACTATTCACTAATTATTGATCATCTATGAATTAGCATTGATATCGGCTAAAAAGATACATTTATACTTTAGCCATAAAAAATAAGTTTAACAACTTTATCAAAGATTTTAGCATTTATTTGTTTTATTTTGTAGATCAAGTGATTACAAATACAATGCAGTAAGTATGAACGAAAACGGGCTTAAAACGAAGAAATTAGAGCAAAAAAGGTGAAAGATCAAGTTACGACCTCGGAAGTCGATATTACAATTCAAGAAACAAGCTCGAACCAAGCCAAGATCAAAACCACACGGACTGGTTATCCGGGGTACCTAACCACCCGGGAAATGCCACAAGGGCTACCACACGGGCCTCGAACACGGCTACCATTCCCCGGATCACCAGCACATAGCTAGGTCACTCGCCCTGCTTCCGCGGGCTGCATGGTCTGAACGACCCCCTCCCATGGCTTACCCACATCAATTTCTGTCTATAATAAAGGCCAGTTGTTTCTCATTTTGATATCAATCCAATTTCACTTCAATTCACTTTTCAAATACTTTTGTATTAGAATTTAGTAGTTTTGTAATATTCAGAGGATATCATTGAGACCTTGCGATAAAGGGCTAATCTTCTATACGCAACGCTTTTCAGGTTTTAATCTATTTACGCATATTTATTTAAACATGTCTTATAAATATCTATCTTTGAATATGCGTGTTAGAACTGACATGATAGCGCAAGATATTTGTATGTTTCTATGATAGAAACTTAGACTAGCGTAATTATGTAAAATTAGTACGATTACTGTTGTTATTATGAAACTGTGATACTGATAAACATGTACGTCTAGATTTTATGAAACTGTGATACTAATAAACATGTACGTCTAGATTTTAAGGACTATCCAATCTAAGTTATGGTCGAGACATGTCCAACTATATGAAATTAGCTACTTCATAGGATCTAGGACCGTTGGCTATTCTATACTAGAAGCATTTATGAACTCAATATGACCGGTTTTCCCGAGAGGCAATCTTTGCACTTTTGAGACAAGGAACCTAGGAATTGAGACGTGAAAGGTCCAGCGTACCTGGTAATTGTTCCCAAGAGACCTCTTAGGACCTTTACGACTTATTTGCCTGCATTCAATTGTTGGATTCATTTCTATTGCATGTTCTTGTTTGATTGTTTCTTTAGGAACGTTTCTACTGTCTCTGTATGCACTAGGCCTGTGCATGGTACGGTTCCGTCCCAAATTAAGTCGGTTCGGTTCCGTCCCGAGTCCCAAAATATTGAGGAAAGTCGTACCGAGGACTGTATCAAATAATTGCGGTTCGGTTCGGTTCGGTTCAGTTCCATGTTTTTCGGTTCGGTTCCATGAAAAGAACCGTCCCACTTATTTTTAAAGTAAATTTATTTGACCCACTTCAACCCTTTTGATATTTTTGTCTAAACAATACTTGTATTATATTAATCTAATGTTCATTACTCTGTAATTTCCATAGTAATCTACATCACCAATATATACATCACAAAAACACACTTAGTGGCAGCTCACAGTAGCTCACTATCTAAAATAAATTCATCAAAGGAAACTGTAGTTGCATCTTGCACGAGACAAAAGACTTTTTTAAGAAATAATGACTAATGACATATTAATGTATCACATATACACAATCAAAGGAACTTAAAGGTATAAATAATAGATAATTGTCTAATAAACCAAACACAAAAGTCTAATTAAATTAAAAAAAAAAAAAGTAAAAACTAAGATGCTAATGTTTAAAAAAATTAAGTAATGCAGAAAATCTCTTAATAGTAACCATTTTAATCTTTCATAGTCCCTTGATCACTAGCTATAACGTTCTTCATTCATTATCATCCAAATCCTCATCCATGTCACTCACATTTCTTGAGATACGCATCCAATCTTGAGTACATATAAGAGCTTCCACTTTGCTTGGAGATAAGGAACTTCTAAATGCATTCAACACCCTACCACCCGTGCTAAATGCCGACTCCAAAGCAACAGATGTAACACGAATCGCCAAAATATCTAAAAAATGATGACGACGACAACAACAACATTTATATTAATAAATAAAATTATCATGAATTTCAATATATTATATCAAGTTAAGTATATTACCTCTAGCCATGTTAGATAGAATTGGAAATCTCGGACTATTATCTTTCCACCATGATAAGATATCAAACCCTTTATCCATTGGTGCACGAGGCTCACTCTTATATTTATCTAACTCCGTTCTCGATTCAACATTGCTATTATCCCCATCCTTCAAAAAAGCTTCAAAAAAATCATTTTCTTCATCAATTAGATTTACCACATTTTCTTGACTTTCATAATTCTCATTTGAGCTTCTCACCTCATACATAAGACGATATTCCTCATATAATAGTTTCATTGCCTTTTCAACTAAGCCGACATGAAACTCTACCTCTTGTTGCTTTGAACTCTCAACTCGTTCAACAAACTCTGCATGTGGTTCTCCTTCCAAAGGTTCATATGATTTCATATCAAATATGCTTTTAAAACCAAACCTTATAATCGATAATTTCATTCGAGGATCCAGCACAGCAGCAAAATACATGAGCACGTTCAATTTGTTGATACCATTACAATACTTATCAAACTTTCTTCTCATATCCTTTAACATCACTCTAAACTCTATATCAGAATCATTAGTAAACTTATTCAATTGATCATCAAGATCAATCACTTCATTGAAAAAAGAATTCGCAACAACATAAGATGTCCCAGATAATTTTTCAGTTTTGGTTTTAAAAATCCGCAAAAAACGTGTGAGATTCTTAACGCATTCCCAATCAACAAATGTCGGAATATCATCACCTAAACATATATAGAGGATTAAGAATTGTTAATTGTCAATATTAATTAGAAAGCTTAAATAAAATAAAAAATAGATAAATTAACAAGTGTTTAAATAATTACCTAAAACGTGAACATAATTACGATCTTTATTCTCATACAAATCGAAAGCACCGTTCACCTTTTCAGCGATTTCCAACATGTCATATGTAGAGTTCCATCTAGTTGGACAATCAAGATGTAACATAGATTTCGACTTCAAATTCAACTCATCCACACAAGCTTTAAAAATGTCACATCTACCTGTAGATTGCCTAATATATTTAACTGCTCCACGAATACGATCAAGTGGTTTATGATACCTTTTCAATCCTTCTTTGACAATCAAGTTAAGTATGTGTGCTGAGCATCTCATCTGAAGGTACTCCCGCTCGCTATCATTTTTGTAGGTATCTTTTTTTTTTCAAAAACACCAAAGCCGTGTCGTTCGAGGATGCATTATCTGCAGTTATTGACATCAAATGGTCGATACCCCAATCATGAAGACAATCTAAAATTTCTCTTCTAATATCATCACCCTTGTGGCTATAAATTGGCTTGAAAGTAATTATCCGTTTATGCAATTTCCAAGATTCGTCAATAAAGTGTGCTGTTACAACCATGTAATTCACCCGTTGTATAGATGTCCAGGTGTCCGGGGTTAGGCTAACACGTTGTTTACCTTTCCTAATCATAACTTTCAGTTTCGTTTTTTCTTCCACATAAAATTCGGACACATCCCTAGAAACCGTTGTACGTGAGGGGATCTTGAAATAGGGGCAAGCAACTTCCATGAATTCTTTAAAGCCTTCTTTTTCGACAAAAGAAAATGGAAGTTCATCTACACTTATCATTTTGATCAACGCTTTTCTACTTTTTTCACTATCAAACCTCCATTTGTCTACGCTCCCACTTCCATCACTCTGTTTCTTGAGAAACACGTTAGTTTGATTCTGGTGTCTAGCTGGGTGGTTTGGACAATTTCTCATGTGTTTTAACATCCCTGAAGTTCCATTAGTAATTTTATCTGCCTTATATTTTTTGTCGGGACAATGATTGCACTTTCCATAATCTACCCCATCTATAATAATTTTTGTAAAATATTGCCACACTTCGGACCTCAATGATCCTTTTCCCTTTTTCACTCTACTTGTGCTAGTCTTTCGTTTCTTATTTTTTGATTGACCATTATGATTCCCTCTTTCTCCTCCACTTTTACCACTTGATTCACCATCAGATGAAATACTAACATTTTCTTAATCCATCTAATCAAATATATAAAAATTAGTATATATAATACAAAGATGATGCTGATGATGCTATGAACCTTGTAACCACTTACATCAACTTTAAACAATTTACATCAAACTAATGGTAGTGAATATGTGTATAATATGAAATTACAAATACACCAACACATCATATGACATAAAAATATGTCAATCCAATTAGGCAATTGTCACAGTATCGTGTTTCATTGTAAAGCTCCTGAGCTCCCTTGTATCTATAATTTCTAGTAATAAAATTTTGTTGATCTTTCAAAAAAAAAAAAAAAAACATTATTTAGCCTATCATAATTCGTAAGGACTAAGGTAATTATATACAACAACACACAACTGATGGCAAGTTGATGTTAATATTATACTTCTGTTTCTTCACTAAAAAAATAATACAACAAAACACTAACACAAAGAATTACACATTTATTAAACTAAAATTTGTAATGACTCTATATCATAATTAACAAATGAAGGAGAAAGCTAATTTATTTATTACTCCATATTTATGTACACAATCAAAGGAACATATAAGGTAATCGAAGATGAATCATGAATTTGGTAGCGTAATAACGATCATAGAAAAATATAATACAAGATCAACAAATAAACAAGCAATATATTCACATAGAAACAAAAGTAAAAAGAGATGTTGAAGCTTACATTGAAGGCTGGATCACATGTAGGTTAGGGTTTACAATGCTTATTGTTTGACTGTATAGGTTAGGGCAGGGGCGGAGCCAGATAATTCAATCATTGGGGGCACACAATTTAACGTAAAATTTCACAAAATTGTTAAACCTGCTCAAAAATCATATCAAAGATTAGATAGTGCAAAATGATAAATAATTTTTTTCTACAAAAAGCTATGAACTTCAACGATTACAATTTAATAATTGTTCAATAGGGAGTGTATAAATTGGAGGTGTGCTAAATAGTTCTACAACAGAAAAGCACTAGTCACTGAATATTTGAGAATTTGCAATATACAAATTTGGGATACTTTTAATATTCTATGTTCTTAATATTATAAAGGCCTATAAGAATCATTTAGATTTAACTATGTGTGCTAGTGGTAAGTGGTAACCGGTAGCCAGCGGAAATGACAGCTCAACTGGGCTTAAAAAACTATTATTGAGCTTCCAAAAATAACAATATAGGATTACACGTTCAAATTTCTACGGGGTCACATGTTTAATAATTAAATATTTTGCACGAAATGGTATCGATCTTCTGGACTATTTGGCAAGTGAGTGGGGTCAGAGGCCCCCACAAGCTACCAAGTAGCTCCGCCCCTGGGTCAGGGTTGTTATATTGATGTTTATCTATAAGAAAGTTATATTTAATATATGGAAAATATATTAATGTATGAATAATAACAACTCACCATTTAATCTACGGAAACTCCTTTATTGCGATATGCTGGAAAATTAAAGAATAATAACGTAACTCAAATCGGTTCGGTTCTTTTCCCGAAAATTTCGGGTATGGTCCATCCCGAACCGAAAACCGAAAATGGGTAAAAAAGAGGACTGTGGACTGTACCGAAACTCATCGGTCCGGTTCGGTTCTGGTTCGGTCCGGTCCGGTCTTCGGTTTTTTCGGTTCTTTCCCGAACCATGCACACCCCTAGTATGCACGTTGTGAGTTTTTATATGTTCTACTAACCTAACACTGCAAGGCCTGTATAATAATTAAGAATGTTTTATATCTCTTATAACGATGATATGTTAAGTTAACCACAGGTTGTATCAACATAGACCGACAAGTTCCCCTGTTTGTGATCATGGTTACTCAACAAGGCATGTTGTTATTCGATTCAAAGATCGATACGAGGTTTTGGAATAGAATATAAACATTAACCCAAGCTAGTGACTTTACTTTGAATAACCTCAAGGTTTAGTTACACTTTGGTAATACAACCCTAGTGACATACATGTCTTTGCCACTAGAAAACTCTAGGACCCAAAGACTGGTACGATTGTATGACTGACTCATTAGATGGATATCAGGACTACCCTAGTTAGAGCTTTCACATCATAATTACCTTTCCCTAGCTTAAGTGTATATCATAGTCGACATTTCTTTAATCTGCATTCTCTGGATATTCCTCACCACTTTATTTTTATTGCAAGTAGGATTTGATTAAAACACAAACCACTATCTTTTTATCCAGTTGGTTTAATCAAAGACAATTTTTAATTAAGATTCAATTCGCATAACTATTCAAATACACGACCCTATGTCAACTTACTCTTTCTGACCTTGTAGAAAAGAATAAGAAAATTCAGACCTCGCACTTATAAATAAATAATCATCCACACTACCCCACCGAGACTCGTTCTGTCAACCTCGTTACACAACAAAAGAAACTGACTTATTGTACGATATCAAGTATTGTCACGACCTGGAAATTTCCGACCAAATTTAAACTTAATCTTTATATGACAACACTATTCCGACATGATAAGCAATGAATTTTGACAAGTTTTAAAACTTTTGAAAATGAGTTTTTATATAACGGTTGACCACCCTGTTTGTCCAAAGATTCACGAACGTCATAACATGTATTAAATATATATATATATATATATATAAGTTGAAAACATAAGAATTTAATATCTTATTAATCATTTTCACAAAATATTATATAAATATAAGAGTTTTCAATATATACGGAATCATGCGAATAATATTTATATACGAAATGATAAAAATTTATTATTGAATGATGCAATTTCAAATTAAAAATTTTACGTATTAAATCGTTTTATTTTTATGATGTATTTTTTTTAATTTTTAAGAAGACACGAAGTTAAATCAAAGATGTACAAGTTGTAAAGCATAACGTACAACAACGTAACTTAAATAGTTGAATTGAAATTAATTCATTTACTATTCATGTGAATAGTAAATGAAACGAAATTAATTAATTTACTATTCACATAAAAGCGACATGATAGAAATTATTAACTATAAGTTACATAAAATACCCTTGAAGTATTTAATAAATATGACTTTTTAAAATATTAAAATTCATTCATTCGATTAAATTAAATGAATTCCATGAATTACGGTGGCACGGAATGAACAGCAGACTAGTACGTACACTCTACATCGAACGTATATAGTAATTTTATAAATAAATGGACCTTTTTACAACTAGTTTTATAAAGCTTAAGACCAAAATAAATATATGTATTCAAAGTGGAATTTTATTTATACTTTTACCCGTCAATTATTAGCAATAAAGCACGAAATATTGATACGTGAAAAACTGTCGGCATAAACTAACAAAATAGAGGTAGCTAACTTAATTCACACGTTTGATTCCTTTTATTATTATATTATTATATTATTATTACTTTATTACTTTATTATATTATTATAATATTATATATATATATATATATATATCGATCGATCGATCACGAAAAAACATACACACATATATTTACATATATATTTATTTCATATATTTTTATTCCGTAATAATTCTAGTGTAATATTCAAATTAAGTATTAGCAGTATACATAAAATACTACGACGGAGTTATGCTCGGGTGATTTTCAAAACAAGTTTCAAGTGGGTTTTAGCTAAGGAAATTATGGGTATAGTTCGGGGGTATTGTTCGTGAATCCGAGACCAACCATGCATTCGTCGTTGTCATTGCATCTACATATTTTGCCTACAATATTGAACCACAATATTGGAATGTGAGTTTATAGATCTTTTTTTAATTGCTATTGCAATCTATATTTTTGGGCTGAGAATACATGCACTTTATTTTAAACGCAATGGACACAAGTACATACTAAATTCTACAATGAGTTTGAATCGAAAATCTCTTAGCTTTGGTAGCTAGTAACTACCAGTTATAAGAATTGGTGGGCGTGAGTAGTTGTATATGGATCCATAGGGCTTGACATCCCCGTCCGTTCTAGTTATAGAGACCCTATCCTGAACTATAAAGTGGACGTATGCTATTTGAGTTTAGTACATGTTGGTTTGCGTGTATTGTACATGTTGGTTGCATGTATGTTAAAACCTGGGTACTTATTATATATACGTTAAGTTTAGTTACCAGGGTGCTCAATTTCGTAGATTATTTTTATAAACGTTTTGGATGAAATGACTGAAATCTTGTGGTCCACCTTTATATACAGATTATGCGCAATATTAAAACTACAAACTCACCAACCTTTGTGTTGACACTTTTAGCATGTTTATTCTTAGGTCCCTAGAAGTCTTCCGCTGTTTGCTTATACGTTATACAATCTATGTGCATGGAGTCATACATGCTTTATTCGAGAAAATTTTGCATTCACAAAATCATCACCATGTATCTTATTTTGACTGTATTATCAACGAATATATTATTGAAACTATTATTTATGGTGATTGTCTATACGTAGAAATCATCAGATGTTGAAAACCTTGGATTTATAAATTCATTTATGGTGTGCCTTTTTAAAAGAATACAATGTTTACAAAATGTATCATATAGAGGTCAATACCTCGCAATAAAACCGGTTATTGACGTATTGCGCCAATAGCGGTTTTGGCGGGTCGTTACAAGTATCCACAATGAAAAAAGATGTCGACAACTAACATTAGTCGAGGGAATTTATGACCATAATAAACACATAACACACCATCTTAATACACTACAACCTGTATCTAAGATTTCGATGAGAACTAGAATACTTCATGCCCAGTTTTATGCTTATAACATAATCTACAGATGTTTAAAATTTGGTTTTAAACCATTTAAGTCGAAATCGAGCCGAATGAAAACAAAATAAAAACGAATTTTGAATTCAGTTTCGGTTGGGTTTTCAAATTTGAATTCGGTTATACCTTTTCGAATTCAATTTAAATGAAAACCAAATTCAAAATTGAATTCAACTATACATATATATATATATATATATATATATATACATATATATATATATATATATATATATATATATATATATATATATATATATATATATATATATATATATATATATATATATATACTTTGAAATCGATTTGTTATGATTATTTTGATTTTATTATGATTTTTTGAAATTTTCAATTTTAACCAAAATAGTCAAGAATAATCTTTACATCATAAATCAAGCTTATCCATTTTGAAAGAGGTAAAGAAATATATACATAACTAACTTCTTGAACATATTTTGTTCTTTTGAGTTAAAACGAGGAAAAAATACCCACGCTTCGCTGCAGGATGGTTTTGATCAGTTAATTGAAGGGGTGGTTTTGGTTGTTTAATAGCACCACCGCCCAATGGTTGATCAAGAAATTTATAAATGTTATTGACAAAAAATGCTATGTAAATTGACAGCCGTTTAAGTTGCGCTGGTAATATGGCACTTGTCGATTTTGATCATATACATAGCATTGTATAAGTATTTTTATTTGCTATAGGCTAAAAACAGAAGTTGCGCGAAGTATATTCAAAAGGCTTGACATATCCGCTAAAAGTTAAGTCTGCGGATTATAGCGCATTAATAAAAGATTGCGGATTGTTCTCGCTAAATCAACGCGGATGGTTAGACAATCCGCACACCGCGAATATTCTGGAAACTATAAATAGAGAGCATGGCCTCTCATTTATAGGTTGTTGATTCTCTGCCATTTGCCCAGACCTTTGTAATTTTCACTTGTGACTTTGCCCAAGGAATCTTTACATTGTGTTAAGGTGAATCATGCTAATTAACAATCAAGACCAGGTCGGGGTGGTTGATCACTTGATTGAAAAGTGAAAGACGATCATCATGACCCAAAATAATCATCAAACATCCCATCCCCATCTTAACATCATTGCACTCAATCCTTAATTAAGTAACTCTTTAATATAGGATTGATCAATTGGCGCCATCCGTGAGACACGTTCAAAATTAAACTCGGAATTTTTTATTTTTTGGTATCAAACAATCAATAGGCTTGTTTAACTTTAATCGTGTATTGTTATGGTGATTTGTAGGAAATTGCTAATGGCGTATCAGTTGATTTGATCGTCGGACATGGTAGCTGATGTAAAGCAAGTAAACGGCCCTGTGAATGCTGATATGCTGGCTAGTGATTCGCAAAATGCCTTGCCGATTAATATGCAGGCAATTGTTAATGCTACTGCGAGTAGTTCAGTTCAAGAACCGCTCGCTAAAGCGTCTAATGTCAATACCGCTAACACTGATCTGCAACTAAAGGTTATTGCTGACAAAATGGTTGCGCGAAGAAATTTGCAACAAAATCGCGATGAAACTATTGCCGATGGCAAGCGATCAAGAATTTTTGCTGGAAAAACAAGCTTGAAAGCAGACAAAGTCCTTGGCACTACTATTGAACAAGCTAAAAAAGATGGTCGCGAACCTCGCATACTGCGTACTTACTTATGGCCGTTGAATGATTTCGGATCACAGGTTGATTGCTTAGTTGTTGAACATCGCGATAGTGATAGCGATGATGCAGAGGAACGTGTTGTTTTAAACTATGTTTAGAATTCCAAGATTGCGAAAGCACCAAGAGAAGAAAGTGAATTTTCTGATGATTCAGATAGTGCGGAGGAATTTGTAAAAATTCCGAATGTTAAGCGTAGGCGTCCACCAACACCCTTTCCTCACCATGGGGATGAGGGTGAAACTTCCGATGCTACGCGCAGAAAAAATGCTCAAAATTTCTTAGCGGATGCTTTTAAAAGCATTGCGCTAAATCAATGCAATACAAGTTTGAGCAACCAATTTTTTTACAAGATATGATAGCTAAATTTTGCGCGGAAAAGACTGATATCCGCACAAAAAAGGTGACTGAGATTACTACTGATGCAGACAAGTTTGTCCAGCATATCTCTGATTATCTGATTGTTACACCGCCCATTGTGCCAGCAACGTTGGGAGTTTACTTAGGTTTAACTGACCCTTTAGATTTTTTGCAACGCTCTAAAGGAGTTGTAAGAACCTATAATTGGGATGAACCGGTAGCATGCCGGGTATTTCCTATGGTTCTTTAAGGATCAGCAAGGGAGTGGTTCCATAGTGTGCAAGCCCGCAGTATTATTGGCTTCATCGATATTCGTGATAATTTTTTTTTGCAGTTTCAAAACCTTTTACCGCAGAAAAAGACGCATATTGAATGCCATGACATCAAGCAGGGTAACAAGGAACTGCAATAAAAAGGTTTTGAAACTGCAATAAAAATTTATCAGGAAGATCGATGAAGCCAATGATACTGCGGGCTTGCAAACTATGGAACCACTCCCTTGCTGATTCTTGCAGAACCATAGGAAATACCCAGCATGCTACCGGTTCATCCCAATTATAGGTGCTTACAACTCCTTCAAAGCGTTACAAAAAATCCAAAGGGTTAGTTAAACCTGAGTAAACTCCCAACATTGCTGGCATAATAGGCGTGTAACAATCGGATAATCAGAGATATGCTGGACAAACTTGTCTGTAGCAGTAGTAATCTCAGTCGCCTTTTTTTGTGCGGATATCAGTATTTTCCGCGTAAAATTTAGCTATCATATCTTGTAAAAAATTCGGTTGCTCAAACTTGTGTTGCATTGATTTAGGCGCAATGATTTTAAAAGCATCCGCTAAGAAATTTTGAGCATTTTCTCTGCACGTAGCATCAGAAGTTTCACCCTCATCCCCATGGCGAGGAAAGGGTGTTGGTGGGCGCCTACGCTTAACATGCAAAATTTTTACAAATTCCTCCGCACTATCTGAATCATCATAAATTCACTTTCTTCTCTTGGTGATTTCGCAATGTAATGACCCAACCCTCATTATAACAAAAACACGACACAAAAAAAAATTTCTGTGACTGCCCATCTGGACGGCGTCCAGAAATCGGGACGGCGTCCAGCACTTAAAACTGGGACGGCGTCCAAGGATTTGGGACGGCGTCCCAATGAACTAAAACCTACTGATCAGTTTGCCTTTACTCGTGTGCGAAAAACCCGACTCCCGACACTTTTCAACGAAACCAATTATCACAACACATCAATATAAGTAAAACTAAGAGATTTCCACAATAAAAACCGAGTTTACATCACCGAGCCCACAACGACCCGTTTTACAATTTCGTTCAAAAATATAAGTTTCGACCACAAAAGTTTAAATACCAAACGACATCTAGAGCATTGTGTTTGGGGTTAAACTACCCAAATCTTGGCCGAACTTTCCAAAATGCTAAAATCCCCGAGAGCCACTAGTCCAAGCGAATACCTTTGCCCTTATCCAAGCCGGATCCTAAAAAGGTAAACAACGAGAGGGTAAGCTAACGCTTAGTAAGTAGAATAGATATATACATGCATATAAAACTTACCTACTCGCATCCACGATACCATATAACGCATACAATCGAATAACAACTCTTAACAAGGCTAGTATCATCAAACGTACAACTAGCAACCTCATTAGCATAAATAATCATAGTAATAATTAAATACTACCATCAACAACTATAACCCATGGATTAACAAATTCTTCGCAAGGGAATGACTTCGCTAAACAAGTCATCGATGTTCATAACAACCGTTAGCTCCCAAACACGGTTATGGTATTCTAACCCCCGAGGTGTTCCAAAAACGGCTATGGCATCACCCCCAAGTGTTCGAAAAACGGCTATGGCATCACTTGATCAATGAGTGAGTAAAACACGGCTATTACTCACAATCATGTGCACAAATGCGGCTATGGGCAAAAATTAATACGGACAACCACGTGGGAGTAAAACACGGCTATTACTCGCCACCCTATGCACAAACACGGCTATGTGCATAATTATCAATTAGACAAAAAGGCTATGTCCCACAACTATGGTCACAAAAGCGGCTAAGTGGCACCATTAACACGGGCACATAAATCATATACATACATACATAAAAATTCCACTTACCTTTGATGTCTTGGCAAGATTTCCAAATAACAACTTGTAACTTCAAAGCGAGTCACCTAACACAATTAATTCTCAATTAATACACATAACAAGTTGGACTTTCCACCAACTAACCTAACTAGTGCATTTATGACCCAAATGGGTATTTATGTTCAACCCTAACCCAAACCCTAACCATTTAACACTAATCAAGTAAGAAAATGAAGATTAGGACTTACCACCACTATCACCACGAAGCTAGTGACTAGATGAACAACTTTACAACGAGAGGTAAGACCCAAAAATAGCTTCTTCCTCCTTTGCTTGAGCTCTCTCACTCTAGGAATCACTCTCTCTCCCTCTCTCTCTCTATAATGAAGTGAAGAAGATAAGGTTGGTGTAAGTGGAGTAATGGCTCCACCAAAACTGATCTAGAGGCCTTCAATTCGTTCCAAGAGTTAAAATACCAAAATGCCCTTTAAAAATATCTAAAAACCCAAACTGGCCCGTCAGTGCTTCTGGACGGCGTCCCGAAATCTAGACAGCGCCCCCTCTTTTAAACTTGGACGGCGTCCCAATGGTTTGGACGGCGTCCCAAGTGCTGAACAAAACAGGATGTTACAACTCTCCTCCACTTGAACCGGATTGCGTCCTCGCAATCCACGCCGCATGACACGCAGGAAGATAAACCAACACAAACTCTTCGGGTTCCCACGTAAACTCGGAACCTTTACTACGATGCCATTGGACTTTAAAAGTCCTCACCTCTTTGTTACGCAACATTTTCACCCTTTCATCAAGTATAGCAATCGGTTCTTTGACATACTCCAACTTGTTGTTTAACTCGATCTCATCTAGTGGCATCCATGACGAATCATCTGCAAGACACTTACGGAGATGGGAAACATGAAATGTATTATGGATCCCCGCAAGCTCTTCGGGTAATTCCAACCGATAAGCAACTTCACCAACACGAGCCAAAATCTTAAATGGCCCAATAAACCGAGGAGCTAACTTTCCCCGCTTTCGAAACCGAATAATACCTTTCCACGGTGAAACCTTAAGCATCACCATGTCACCTTCTTGAAACTCAATCGGTCGTCTACGTTTATCGACATAAGACTTTTGTCTATCTTGCGCCGGCTTTAAACGAGCCCGAATCATATCGATCTTGCTATTCGTCTCCAATACCAAGTCGGTGCTCCCGACTTCTCTTTGTCCCACTTCACCCCAACAAATCGGGGTTCGACACCTCCTACCATATAACATCTCATATGTGGCATTCCAATACTAGAGTGAAAACTATTATTGTACGAGAATTCCACCAACGGTAAATGTTCATCCCAACTACCACCAAAGTCAATAATACACGCACGTAACATATCTTCCAACGTTTGATTCGTACGTTCAGTTTGACCGTCCGTTTGAGGATGGTATGCCGTGCTCATATTCACCCTCGTACCCATATCTTCATGGAACTTTTTCCAAAATCGAGAAGTAAAACGCGTGTCCCGATCCGAAACAATAGACATGGGAACGCCATGTCTCGATGTCACCTCTTTAATGAACATCTTCGCAAGCGCCTCCGATGTAATTGCTTCTTTAATAGGAAGAAATAATGCACTCTTCGTCAATCTATCAACGATCACCCAAATAGTATCAAATTGGGTTCTTGCCGTTTTCGGCAACTTGGTAATAAAATCCACGGTAATATGCTCCCACTTCCACATCGGAATTTCTAGCAGTTGCAACTTACCATACGGCTTTTGGTGTTCAGCTTTAACTTGCAAACACGTGACGCATTGCTCAACATACTTAACAACGTCGCGTTTCATGTCCGGCCATCAATAATCTTTCTTTAAATCATGGTACATCTTCGTCACACCCGGATGTATGGAATACTTAGATTTGTGCGCCTCATCAAGAAGCACTTTTCGGAAATCACCCATCTTAGGCACCCACACTCTTTCTTGAAAAGACAATAAACTACGCGAACCCATCGTAATGAATTCCGATTGCCCCACAATTCGTTCCGCATGCTTGTTGTGAACGTAAGCCTCTATTTGAATCACACCAAGTTTTTCAAGAAAATCGTTAGTAATAATCATACGTAACAATCCCAATCGTAACACCGGGTGGTGACTATTTCGGCTTAATGCATCCGCGACCACATTCGCTTTGCCCGGATGATAAAGTATCTCACAATCATAATCCTTCACCACATCCATCCATCTACGTTGACGATAATTCAAATCCCGTTGATCAAAAAGATGTTTCAAACTCTTGTGATCCGAATAAATCGTACACTTGACACCATACAAGTAATGGCGCCAAATTTTCAAAGCATGGACCACCGCCGCTAATTCGAGATCATGAGTTGGGTATTTCTTTTCATGTTCCTTTAATTGGCGAGAGGAGTAAGCGATGAATTTACCTCGTTGCATTAGAACACACCCGAGCCCATTCAAAGAAGCATCACAATAAACCGTCATATCATCTACCCCTTCCGGCAACACCAAGACTGGAGCTTGACACAATTTCTATTTCAACAATTGAAAAGCAATTTCTTGCTCGTTCCCCCAATTAAAACTCGTGTTCTTCCTTGTCAACTTAGTCAATAGAGAAGCAATCTTAGAAAAGTCTCGGATAAACCGACGATAATAACCAGCCAATTCGAGAAAACTTCGGATTTCCGTAGGCGTAGTCGGTCGTCCCCAATCCTTCACCATCTCTATCTTCCCTGGATCCACTTGAATACCATCCATGTTCACAATATGGCCAAGGAATTGAACCTCCCTTAGCCAAAATTCACACTTCGAGTACTTAGCATATAACTTCTCTTTTCTTAAAGTCTTCAACACTTCGCGCAAATGATGTTCGTGTTCCTTCATACTCTTAGAATAGACAAGAATATCATCAATGAACACAATTACCGACTTGTCTAACATAGGTTGGCACACTCGGTTCATAAGATCCATGAATGCCGCCGATGCATTCGTAAGACCAAAAGGCATAACTACGAATTCAAAATGCCCATAACGTGTACGAAAGGCCGTTTTCTCGATATCTTCCTCACGGACCCGCATTTGAGGATAGCCGGACCGTAGGTCAATTTTTGAGAAATACGTCGCACCTTGGAGTTGGTCGAATAAATCGTCAATCCTAGGCAACGGATAACGATTATTGATCGTCAATTTATTTAACTCCCGATAATCAATGCACATACGCATACTTCCATCCTTCTTTTTCACGAATAAAACCGGAGCACCCCATGGCGAACCACTCGGTCGAATAAAACCCTTCTCAAGTAACTCTTAAATTTGATTAAACAATTCTTGCATTTCCGTCGGCGCTAAACGATAAGGAGTTTTAGCAATGGGAGTAGCTCCCGGAACCAAGTCAATGCGAAATTCAACTTGTCTTTCCGCCGGAACACCCGGTAAATCATTCGGAAAAACATCTTCAAATTCACTTACCACCAGAATTTCACGGATAGGTGGTGGCTCATCACGAGTATCAATAACATGGGCAAGAAAAGCCATACCCCCACTAACAAGGAAACGACGCGCCCGTGCAAAAGTGCATACCGGCAAAAGTATTCTACGTTTATCGCCATGAATAATTAACTCTCCCCCACTTGGGGCCTTCACCCGGATGAACTTTTCATGACACGCAATATCGGCTCTATAACGATCGAGCCAATCCATACCCACAACAATATCAAATTCACCCAAAGTCATCGGAATAAGATCGATCTTAAAGATTTCGGTACCAAACATAACATTGCAATCTTTACACACATCAACCCCTAGCACCGTCTTACCATCCGCTATTTCGACTTCTACCGGATGACTTAACTTAGCTAGCGGCCTATTAAGCTTAGACACAAAACGCGGAGACACAAATGATAAATTGGCACCGCTATCAAATAGTATCCTTGCCGGATTAGAACTAACCATAAAAGTACCTGAGACAACGTCGTTGGATTGCTTAGCTTCATCGTTGGTCATCAAGTAGTTTCTTGCTCTAGCCGTACCCGCCGCCCTTTCTAGCTTCTTCACTTGGTCATTTGATAATTCGGGACATTCCGCCTTCCGGTACCCCGTCTTTTGACAATTAAAGCACGTGACCGACTTAGCCAAACAATCACGGGCGTAGTGACCCGGCTTCCCACAACTATAACAAGTAGGCGTAAAAGTATTCGAACCACCCTTCTTCACACTTCCGACGCTTTCGGACACACCCTTGCTTTTCTTATTGGAGTAATTAGATGCCCCAAATTTTCTCTTATTCGACCTATAAATAACCACCGAAACCGGAACCGGATCTTGCGCTTCAAACCCTTTCGCCACCGCCAATAGCTTAGCAAAAGTCTCAACATGACCAATACTAATCTTACCCTTCAAATCTCTAAGGGTCGCATGAAAGTCTTCCATTAATAATTGATCATTCCCCACATACTCGGGGAA
The DNA here is from genome assembly GCF_046630445.1 of Rutidosis leptorrhynchoides. Lineage (NCBI taxonomy): Eukaryota > Viridiplantae > Streptophyta > Magnoliopsida > Asterales > Asteraceae > Rutidosis > Rutidosis leptorrhynchoides. The sequence goes on along the minus strand of NC_092342.1, from coordinate 241,958,681 downwards.
AAAATGCGCCTTGGTGAGAAAATTGGTTTTGAGAGTGTTTAGGTCCAAAGACCCTTGACGCATGTTCCTTAACGCGTTGCGCAATTTGAAAAGATCCGCTTGCGTACGATACTCAAGGAAAAACTCCTTCTTGAAATCCGCCCAAGATAAACCTACAAAAGCCGCATCGCCCACCATATCAATCTTGATATCGAGCCAATCTTTAGCATGACCCCTTAAGAAACTAGTAGCAAGGCTTGTTTTCTTTTCGGGAGGGCAGTCGGTCGTGCGAAAACAACCTTCAATATCGAAAATCCAAGCCGCACTCTTCATGGGGTCGGGATCCCCGTGAAAGTGAGGAGGCTTAGTTGCTAAGAAGTTCTTATAGCTAAACCCCAATTCGCCAGCATCTTGAGGTCTAGGAAACCTCCTTTCAACTTCTTCTTTAACGGCATTAGTCATCCGTCCTTGAATCATATCGACAGTTTGTTCCGAAACCGACTCTTCAAGAATTTGCTTAACCTTCCGAGAGAATACCGAAACATAGTTTTCTAGAGCGGCCTCTATCTTAGTGGTCATTTCATCCGCTTCCTCCGTATGAGAAGGACCACCATCGCCATTTGTATCCGTTCAGTTTCTCGTCTTCATTCTAAAGATTAAAAACGGATTAGACATCACCAACGAATTTATACACATATATACCTATGCATATGACCGCACACACACCACATCTAGCTCAATACTTGTCACACGTCATTGCTTGACTTGACTTGCAACCGTAATAGTGGTCGCGACTCACTATTACGCTCACATGCCGTGCCACACTCAAACGTATCACAACCATCTCGCTCGATGTCCAAAACATTAATACACGATTAGTAACGTCATAATATAGCATGGTTAATCCACCTATACATAAAAACTAATCAAACCCCCGCACCGACCCGTAATCCTACAAGTCCCGCATATAATTCAACAACACAAAAGTCTAAGTCTAGGCGCCTATCTCAAGTCACCTAAATCCCTTAGACCATGCTCTGATACCACTTGTAACGACCCAACCCTCATTATAACAAAAACACGACACAAAAAAAAAAAAAATTCTGTGACTGCCCATCTGGACGGCGTCCAGAAATCGGGACGTCGTCCAGCACTTAAAACTGGGACGGCGTCCAAAGATTTGGGACGGCGTCCCAATGAACTAAAACCTACTGATCAGTTTGCCTTTACTTGTGTGCGAAAAACCCGACTCCCGACACTTTTCAACGAAACCAATTATCACAACACATCAATATAAGTAAAACTAAGAGATTTCCACAATAAAAACCGAGTTTACATCACGGGGCCCACAACGACCCGTTTTACAATTTCGTTCTAAAATATAAGTTTCGACCACAAAAGTTTAAATACCAAACGACATCTAGAGCATGGTGTTTGGGGTTAAACTACCCAAATCTTGGCCGAACTTTCCAAAATGCTAAAACCCCCGAGAGCCACTACTCCAAGCGAATACCTTTGCCCTTATCCAAGCCGGATCCTAAAAAGGTAAACAACGAGAGGGTAAGCTAACGCTTAGTGAGTAGAATAAATATATACATGCATATAAAACTTACCTACTCGCATCCACGATACCATATAACGCATACAATCGAATAACAACTCTTAACAAGGCTAGTATCATCAAACGTACAACTAGCAACCTCATTAGCATAAATAATCATAGTAATAATTAAATGCTACCATCAACAACTATAACCCATGGATTAACAAATTCTTCGCAAGAGAATGACTTCGCTAAACAAGTCATCGATGTTCATAACAACCGTTAGCTCCCAAACACGGCTATGGTATGCTAACCCCCGAGGTGTTCTAAAAACGGCTATGGCATCACCCCCAAGTGTTCCAAAACGGCTATGGCATCACTTGATCAATGAGTGAGTAAAACACGACTATTACTCACAATCATGTGCACAAACGCGGCTATGGGCAACAATTAATACGGACAACCACGTGGGAGTAAAACACGGCTATTACTCGCCACCCTATGCACAAACACGGCTATGTGCATAATTATCAATTGGACAAAAAGGCTATGTCCCACAACTATGGTCACAAAAATGGCTAAGTGGCACCATTAACATGTAGTGACCCGAACTTTTCCATGTTTATATATATTAAATGAAATTGTTATTTACATGATTAAGTGTTTCCAACATGTTAAGCAATCAAACTTGTTAAGACTTGATTAATTAAAATAGGTTTCATATAGACAATTGACCACCCAAGTTGACCGGTGATTCACCAACGTTAAAACTTGTAAAAACTATATGATGACATATATATGGATATATATATATAGTTAACATGATATTATGATAAGTAAACATATCATTAAGTATATTAACAATGAACTACATATGTAAAAACAAGACTACTAACTTAATGATTTTGAAACGAGACATATATGTAACGATTATCGTTGTAACGACATTTAATGTATATATATATCATATTAAGATATATTTATACATCATAATATCATGATAATATAATAATTTAAAATCTCATTTGATATTATAAACATTGGGTTAACAACACTTAACAAGATCGTTAACCTAAAGGTTTCAAAACAACACTTACATGTAACGACTAACGATGACTTAACGACTCAGTTAAAATGTATATACATGTAGTGTTTTAATATGTATTCATACACTTTTGAAAGACTTCAAGACACTTATCAAAATACTTCTACTTAACAAAATTGCTTACAATTACATCATCTTTCAGTTTCATCAACAATTCTACTCGTATGCACCCGTATTCGTACTCGTACAATACACAGCTTTTAGATGTATGTACTATTGGTATATACACTCCAATGATCAGCTCTTAGCATCCCATGTGAGTCACCTAACACATGTGGGAACCATCATTTGGCAACTAGCATGAAATATCTCATAAAATTACAAAAATATGGGTAATCATTCATGACTTATTTACATGAAAACGAAATTACATATCCTTTATATCTAATCCATACACCAACGACTAAAAACACCTACAAACACTTTCATTCTTCAATTTTCTTCATCTAATTGATCTCTCTCAAGTTCTATCTTCAATTTCTAAGTGTTCTTCATAAATTCCAAAAGTTCTAGTTTCATAAAATCAAGAATACTTCCAAGATTGCAAGTTTACTTCCAAGTTTTCTAAATCCATTCCAAGTAATCATCCAAGATCAAGAAACTTTGTTACTTACAGTAGGTTATCTTTCTAATACAAGGTAATAATCATATTCAAACTTTAATTCAATTTCTATAACTATAACAATCTTATTTCGAGTGGAAATCTTACTTGAAATTGTTTTCGTGTCATGATTCTGCTTCAAGAACTTTTAAGCCATCCAAGGATCCTTTGAAGCTAGATCTATTTTTATCATTTCCAGTAGGTTTATACAAGGAACTTGAGGTAGTAATGATGTTCATAACATCATTCGATTCATACATATAAAGCTATCTTATTCGAAGGTTTAAACTTGTAATCACTAGAACATAGTTTAGTTAATTCTAAACTTGTTCGCAAATAAAAGTTAATCCTTCTAACTTGACTTTTAGTATCAACTAAACACATGTTCTATATCTATATGATATGCTAACTTAATGATTTAAAACCTGGAAACACGAAAAATACCGTAAAATCGGATTTACGCCGTCGTAGTAACACCGCGGGCTGTTTTGGGTTAGTTAATTAAAAACTATGATAAACTTTGATTTAAAAGTTGTTATTCTGGGAAAATGATTTTTATTATGAACATGAAACTATATCCAAAAATCATGGTTAAACTCAAAGTGGAAGTATGTTTTCTAAAATGGTCATCTAGACGTCGTTCTTTCGACTGAAATGCCTACCTTTACAAAAACGACTTGTAACTTATTTTTTAGACTATAAACCTATACTTTCTCTGTCTAGATTCATAAAATAGAGTTCAATATGAAACCATAGCAATTTGATTCACTCAAAATGGATTTAAAATGAAGAAGTTATAGGTAAAACAAGATTGTATATATTGTTATAGGTTCGTGAATCAACCAATGGCCAAGTCTTACTTCCCGACGAAGTAAAAATCTGTGAAAGTGAGTTATAGTCCCACTTTTAAAATCTAATATTTTTGGGATGAGAATACATGCAGGTTTTATAAATGATTTACAAAATAGACACAAGTACGTGAAACTACATTCTATGGTTGAATTATCGAAATCGAATATGCCCCTTTTTATTAAGTCTGGTAATCTAAGAATTAGGGAACAGACACCCTAATTGACGCGAATCCTAAAGATAGATCTATTGGGCCTAACAAACCCCATCCAAAGTACCGGATGCTTTAGTACTTCGAAATTTATATCATATCCGAAGGGTGTCCCGGAATGATGGGGATATTCTTATATATGCATCTTGTTAATGTCGGTTACCAGGTGTTCACCATATGAATGATTTTTATCTCTATGTATGGGATGTGTATTGAAATTTGAAATCTTGTGGTCTATTATTATGATTTGATAATATATAGGTTAAACCTATAACTCACCAACATTTTTGTTGACGTTTTAAGCATGTTCATTCTCAGGTGATTATTAAGAGCTTTCGCTGTAAAATACTTAAATAATGACGAGATTTGGAGTCCATGCTTGTATGATATTGTGTAAAAACTGCATTTAAGAAACTTATTTCGTTGTAACATATTTGTATTGTAAACCATTATGTAATGGTCGCGTGTAAATAGGATATTTTAGATTATCATTATTTGATAATCTACGTAAAGCTTTTTAAACCTTTATTGATGAAATAAAGGTTATGGTTTGTTTTAAAATGAATGCAGTCTTTGAAAAACGTCTCATATAGAGGTCAAAACCTCGCAACGAAATCAATTAATATGGAACGTTTTTAATCAATAAGAACGGGATATTTCAGTTGGTATCAGAGCGTTGGTCTGAGAGAACCAGAAAATTTGCATTAGTGTGTCTTATCGAGTTTGTTAGGATGCATTAGTGAGTCTGGACTTCGACCGTGTTTTCTTTAAAAATGATTGCTTAACATTTTTGTTGGAAACTATATATTATTAACATGTATATATTATGTGATATATTAATCTCTTAACATGTTTGATATTGTGTGATAGATGTCTACCTCTAGCACAAATCCCATTGACTCACCTAATAATAATGAAGAGTCGAATATATATTGGACTGATTCACAAGTTCCCGAAGAAGAACCGGAAGAAGAATCAGAACCGGAAAAAGAATCAGAACCGGAAGAGGAGGAACCGGAGGAGGAAATAGAACCGGTGGGGGAAATAATAAAACGGTTAAGTAAAAGAAAATCCTCAACCAACCGACCAAGGTTAATTATGGTCAATGGTGTTTCCGCCAAGAAAGCAAAATATTGGGAGGATTACCAATTCTCCGATGAATCGAATTCCGACGAGAATTCCGAATATGTTATAGAAATTACCCCAACTGAATTTAAAAAGGCAAAAGAAAATAATAAGGGAAAGGGCATAAAAATAGAGAAATCTAATTCCAACCCCGATGAACTTTATATGTATCGTCAACCCCCGAAGCCCTTAAGTTGTAACAATGATCCGGGAACCTCTAAACCACCAGGTTTTTCTAAACCGTTGTGGAAAATGACAGCTCGTATTAGGGGATCATCATATATCCCTAGAAACTTGGCAAAACGAACCAAAACCGAAGAAGAAGAAACGAGCGAGTCAGAATAAGATAGTTGTATTCATGTGGTGTAATATATGTAATATAGTGTGCTTATGCTTTATGATATATGTAAAAATTGCTTGCATTAATAAGTAATTTTTTTTATGAATCTAACTCTTGTCTATTTTACAGTATAAAAACACAAAATAGATAGAAACCCAATATTTTAAGAGACCTACCCGGAGACATGATTGATGAAATCTTGTCTAGAGTCGGTCAGAATTCTTCGGCACAACTATTTACGGCGAAATCAGTTTGTAAGACATTCGAAGAACGTTCCAAGAATGTCTTGGTTTATAAGAGACTTTCGTTTGAAAGATGGGGGATATCATATTGGGAAACCCATAAGTTACGATGTGTTTTCTTTGACGCATATATTGCGGGAAACCCAAATGCTATTTTACGCAACGGGTTAAGAAATTATTTTGACTCAATGTATCCGAATATAGGACTTCATGATTTAGAAAAAGCGGCTAACATGCAACATAAAGAAGCATGCTATGCTTACGGGTTAGTAATGTTCACTTCTCACCAAAGTGAGAAAAAGAACATCGGGCTACAACTATTAAAGAAAACGTTCCCACAAGTGACGGAGTCGGTAATTGGGGTAAGAAATGAGGTTTTTAGGTTATTACGAGACTGTTGGTCATTACGTAACCCTCGTCCCTTTGATGACGTTACAACACGCTGTCTTATCAACGGCCATAACGGTTATGTTCCACAAGACCAAGGATGGGAAGTAGTCCTAGTAAAACTAGAATGCATGACTTGTTTCTGGACGTATGAATTACGTGTCTTTATTGCCTTTGCTGAACGACTTGTATACTAGCTAGAATTATCTTAACAACTATCTTGTATCAAAGTTATTGTGTGCTATATTTCATGCTTTATGTAAAATAAGCGGTATTGTAAGTTTGTAAAATATTGTATAAAAGTTTGAACGCAAAATATTATTATAATCAGTTTTTCATATAGAATTGTAGTAGTTGAATTGTATATTAGCTACTAAGTATGAACTTAATGGGTAGGTACTACCCGAATTTAAACTTATAAAACGCTAATATGAAGAAAAAGCTTTTATAAATGAGTTCATATTATGCTACGAAATACTATTAACTACTCTTAATATTCTGTATGATTAACTTGTTCCATTTGACTATTTTGAAGGAAATGGCACCGACTACTCGACACACCGTGAATATGAATGAAGAGGAATTCCGTACTTTTCTAGCTTCAAACATAGCCGCAGTACAGGCTGCGCTACATACCAACAATAACCTTGGATCTAGCAGTACAGGAAATCGTGTAGGATGCACCTACAAAGAATTCACTGCCTGCAAACCTTTGGAATTTGATGGAACCGAAGGACCGATCGGATTGAAACGGTGGACCGAGAAGGTCGAATCGGTGTTTGCCATAAGTAAGTGTACTGAAGAGGAAAAAGTGAAGTACGCTACGCATACCTTCACAGGTTCGGCATTAACATGGTGGAATACCTATCTAGAGCAAGTGGGACAAGATGATGCGTACGCACTACCGTGGTCAGCATTCAAGCACTTGATGAACGAGAAGTACCATCCCAGAACCGAGGTCAATAAGCTCAAGACAAAACTTAGAGGGTTACGAACCCAAGGATTTGATATTACCACGTACGAAAGACGATTCACAGAATTGTGCCTATTGTGTCCGAGAACGTTCGAAGATGAGGAAGAGAAGATCGACGCGTTTGTGAAAGGATTACCGGAAAGAATCCAAGAAGATATAAGTTCACACGAGCCCACCTCCATACAACAGACATGTAGAATGGCTCACAAACTAGTGAACCAGATTGAAGAAAGAATTAAAGAACAGACTGCTGAAGAGGCCAATGTGAAGCAAGTCAAAAGAAAGTGGGAGGAAAACGGTGATAAGAATCACCAATACAACAACAACAGCAATTACAACAATAATCGCAACAACTATCCCAATAATCGCAACATCAATCGCAACTACAACAAATGGCCTAACAACAACAACAACAACAACAACAACAACAACAACAACAACAACAACAACAACAACAACAACAGCAACTACAACAATCATCCCAACAACAATAATAACTGCAACAACAACAAAAATCAGAAGCAACTATGCCAAAGGTGTGAAAAGCATAACTCGGGGTTCTGTGCCAAATTTTGCAACAAGTGTAAAAGAAATGGTCATAGCACGGCGAAGTGTGAGGTCTACGGACCAGGGGTTAACAGAATGAAAGGAACAAATGGTGTAGGAACGAGTAATGGTGGAGCAAGTAGTGTCGGAGCAAGTTATGCCAATGTAGTTTGTTATAAATGTGGAAAATCGGGCCACATTATTAGAAATTGACCGAACCAGGAGAACATGAATGGACAAGGCCGCGGAAGAGTTTTCAATATTAATGCGGCAGAGGCACAGGAAGACCCGGAGCTTGTTACGGGTACGTTTCTTATTGACAATAAATCTGCTTACGTTTTATTTGATTCGGGTGCGGATAGAAGCTATATGAGTAGAGATTTTTGTGCTAAATTAAGTTGTCCATTGATGCCGTTGGATAGTAAATTTTTACTCGAATTAGCAAACGGTAAATTAATTTCAGCAGATAATATATGCCGGAATCGAGAAATTAAACTGGGTAGCGAAATATTTAAGATTAATTTGATACCAGTAGAGTTAGGGAGTTTTGATGTAATAGTTGGCATGGACTGGCTGAAGAAGGTGAAAGCAGAGATCGTATGTTATAAAAATGCAATTTGCATTGTACGAGAAGAAGGAGAACCCTTAATGGTGTACGGTGAAAAGGGCAACATGAAGCTACATCTTATTAGTAATTTGAAGCCACAAAAACTAATAAGAAAAGGTTGCTATGCTGTTCTAGCACACATCGAGAAAGTACAAACTGAAGAAAAGAGCATCAATGATATTCCCGTCGCAAAAGAATTTCCCGATGAATTTCCGAAAGAATTACCGGGATTACCCCCACATCGATCCGTTGAATTTCAAATAGATCTTGTACCAGGAGCTGCACCAATAGCTCGTGCTCCTTACAGACTCGCACCCAGTGAGATGAAAGAATTGCAAAGTCAATTACAAGAACTTTTAGAACGTGGTTTCATTCGACCAAGCACATCACCGTGGGGAGCTCCTGTTTTGTTTTTCAAGAAGAAAGATGGTACATTCAGGTTGTGTATCGACTACCGAGAGTTGAACAAACTTACCATCAAGAACTGCTACCCACTACCGAGAATCGACGACTTATTTGATCAACTACAAGGCTCGTCTGTTTATTCAAAGATTGAATTATGTTCCGGGTATCATCAAATGCGGGTGAAAGAAGATGATATTCTAAAAACTGCTTTTAGGACGCGTTATGGTCATTACGAGTTTATGGTTATGCCGTTTGGATTGACTAACGCACCAGCTGTGTTCATGGACCTTATGAACCGAGTGTGTGGGCCATATATTGACAAGTTTGTCATTGTTTTCATCGATGACATACTTATTTACTCAAAGAATGATCAAGAGCACGCAGAACATTTGAGAAAAGTGCTAGAAGTATTGAGGAAAGAAAAACTGTACGCTAAGTTTTCAAAGTGTGCATTTTGGTTGGAAGAAGTTCAATTCCTCGGTCACATAGTGAACAAAGAAGGTATCCAGGTGGACCCGGCAAAGATCGAAATCGTTGAAAAGTAGGAAACCCCAAAAACTCCGAAGCATATACGTCAATTTTTAGGATTGGCTGGTTACTACAGAAGGTTCATCCAAGATTTCTCCAAAATAGCAAAACCTTTGACTGGATTAACGCATAAAGGGAAGAAATTTGAATGGAAGGATGAATAAGAGAAAGCGTTTCAGTTATTGAAGAAAAAGCTAACTAGGGCACCTATATTGTCATTGCTTGAAGGGAATGATGATTTTGTGATTTATTGTGACACATCAAAGCAAGGTCTCGGTTGTGTATTAATGCAACGAACGAAGGTGATTGCTTATGCGTCTAGACAATTGAAGATTCACGAATAAAATTATACGAAAGGACGATACAAACACTTGAAGACATGCTACGAGCATGTGTTATTGATTTTGGAAACAATTGGGATCGACATCTACCGTTAGCAGAATTTTCCTACAACAACAGCTACCATTCAAGCATTGAGATGGCGCCATTTGAAGCACTTTATGGTAGAAAGTGCAGGTCTCCGATTTGTTGGAGTGAAGTGGGGGATAGACAGATTATGGGTCCGGAGATAATACAAGAAACTACCGAGAAGATCATCCAAATTCAACAACGGTTGAAAACCGCCCAAAGTCGACAAAAGAGCTACGCTGACATTAAAAGAAAAGATATAGAATTTGAAATTGGAGAGATGGTCATGCTTAAAGTTGCACCTTAGAAAGGCGTTGTTCGATTTGGTAAACGAGAGAAATTAAATCCAAGGTATATTGGACCATTCAAGATTATTGATCGTGTCAGACCAGTAGCTTACCTACTTGAGTTACCTCAACAACTCGCGTCTGTACATAACACTTTCCACATCTCGAATTTGAAGATACGTCAACACCTCCAACTGCTTAAAATTTCGGGACGAAATTTATTTAACGGGTAGGTACTGTAGTGACCCGAACTTTTCCATGTTTATATATATTAAATGAAATTGTTATTTACATGATTAAGTGTTTCCAACATGTTATGCAATCAAACTTGTTAAGACTTGATTAATTAAAATAGGTTTCATATAGACAATTGACCACCCAAGTTGACCGTTGATTCACGAACGTTAAAACTTGTAAAAACTATATGATGATATATATATGGATATATATATATAGTTAACATGATATTATGATAAGTAAACATATCATTAAGTATATTATCAATGAACTACATATGTAAAAATAAGACTACTAACTTAATGATTTTGAAACGAGACATATATGTAACGATTATCGTTGTAACGACATTTAATGTATATATATATCATATTAAGAGATATTTATACATCATAATATCATGATAATATAATAATTTAAAATCTCATTTGATATTATAAACATTGGGTTAACAACACTTAACAAGATCGTTAACCTAAAGGTTTCAAAACAACACTTACATGTAACGACTAACGATGACTTAACAACTCAGTTAAAATGTATATACATGTAGTGTTTTAATATGTATTCATACACTTTTGAAAGACTTCAAGACACTTATCAAAATACTTCTACTTAACAAAAATGCTTACAATTACATCCTCGTTCAGTTTCATCAACAATTCTACTCGTATGCACCCGTATTCGTACTCGTACAATACACAGCTTTTAGATGTATGTACTATTGGTATATACACTCCAATGATCAGCTCTTAGCAGCCCATGTGAGTTACCTAACACATGTGGGAACCATCATTTGGCAACTAGCATGAAATATCTCATAAAATTACAAAAATATGGGTAATCATTCATGACTTATTTACATGAAAACAAATTACATATCCTTTATATCTAATCCATACACCAACGACCAAAAACACCTACAAACACTTTCATTCTTCAATTTTCTTCATCTAATTGATCTCTCTCAAGTTCTATCTTCAAGTTCTAAGTGTTCTTCATAAATTCCAAAAGTTCTAGTTTCATAAAATCAAGAATACTTCCAAGATTGCAAGTTTACTTCCAAGTTTTCTAAATCCATTCCAAGTAATCATCCAAGATCAAGAAACCTTTGTTACTTACAGTAGGTTATCTTTATAATATAAGGTAATAATCATATTCAAACTTTAATTCAATTTCTATAACTATAACAATCTTATTTCGAGTGGAAATCTTACTTGAAATTGTTTTCGTGTCATGATTCTGCTTCAAGAACTTTTAAGCCATCCAAGGATCCTTTGAAGCTAGATCTATTTTTATCATTTCCAGTAGGTTTATCCAAGGAACTTGAGGTAGTAATGATGTTCATAACATCATTCGATTCATACATATAAAGCTATCTTATTCGAAGGTTTAAACTTGTAATCACTAGAACATAGTTTAGTTAATTCTAAACTTGTTCGCAAATAAAAGTTAATCCTTCTAACTTGACTTTTAGTATCAACTAAACACATGTTCTATATCTATATTATATGCTAACTTAATGATTTAAAACCTGGAAACACGAAAAACACCGTAAAATCGGATTTACGCCGTCGTAGTAACACCGCGGGCTGTTTTGGGTTAGTTAATTAAAAACTATGATAAACTTTGATTTAAAAGTTGTTATTCTGGGAAAATGATTTCTATTATGAACATGAAACTATATCCAAAAATCATGGTTAAACTCAAAGTGGAAGTATGTTTTCTAAAATGGTCATCTAGACGTCGTTCTTTCGACTGAAATGACTACCTTTACAAAAACAACTTGTAACTTATTTTTTAGACTATAAACCTATACTTTCTCTGTTTATATTCATAAAATAGAGTTCAATATGAAACCATAGCAATTTGATTCACTCAAAACGGATTTAAAATGAAGAAGTTATGGGTAAAACAAGATTGGATAATTTTTCTCATTTTAGCTATGTGAAAATTGGTAACAAATATATTCCAACCATAACTTAATCAACTCGTATTGTATATTATGTAATCTTGAGATACCATAGACACGTATACAATGTTTCGACCTATCATGTCGACACATCTATATATATTTCGGAACAACCATAGACACTCTATATGTAAATGTTGGAGTTAGCTATACAGGGTTGAGGTTGATTCCAAAATATATATAGTTTGCGTTGTGATCAATACTGAGATACGTATATACTGGGTCGTGATTTATTCAAGATAATATTTATCGATTTATTTCTGTACATCTAACTATGGACAACTAGTTGTAGGTTACTAACGAGGACAACTGACTTAATAAACTTAAAACATCAAAATGTATTAAAAGTATTGTAAATATATTTTGAACATACTTTGATATATATGTATATATTGTTATAGGTTCGTGAATCAACCAGTGGCCAAGTCTTACTTCCCGACGAAGTAAAAATCTGTGAAAGTGAGTTATAGTCCCACTTTTAAAATCTAATATTTTTGGGATGAGAATACATGCAGGTTTTATAAATGATTTACAAAATAGACACAAGTACGTGAAACTACATTCTATGGTTGAATTATCGAAATCGAATATGCCCCTTTTTATTAAGTCTGGTAATCTAAGAATTAGGGAACAGACACCCTAATTGACGCGAATCCTAAAGATAGATCTATTGGGCCTAACAAACCCCATCCAAAGTACCGAATGCTTTAGTACTTCGAAATTTATATCATATCCGAAGGGTGTCCCGGAATGATGGGGATATTCTTATATATGCATCTTGTTAATGTCGGTTACCAGGTGTTCACCATATGAATGATTTTTATCTCTATGTATGGGATGTGTATTGAAATTTGAAATCTTGTGGTCTATTATTATGATTTGATAATATATAGGTTAAACCTATAACTCACCAACATTTTTGTTGACGTTTTAAGCATGTTTATTCTCAGGTGATTATTAAGAGCTTCCGCTGTCGCATACTTAAATAAGGACGAGATTTGGAGTCCATGCTTGTATGATATTGTGTAAAAACTGCATTCAAGAAACTTATTTCGTTGTAACATATTTGTATTGTAAACCATTATGTAATGGTCGCGTGTAAACAGGATATTTTAGATTATCATTATTTGATAATCTACGTAAATCTTTTTAAACCTTTATTGATGAAATAAAGGTTATGGTTTGTTTTAAAATGAATGCAGTCTTTGAAAAACGTCTCATATAGAGGTCAAAACCTCGCAACGAAATCAATTAATATGGAACGTTTTTAATCAATAAGAACGGGACATTTCATAACACGGGCACATAAATCATATACATACATACATACATAAAAATTCCACTCACCTTTGATGTCTTGGCAAGATTTCCAAATAACATCTTGTAACTTCAAAGCGAGTCACCTAACACAATTAATTCTCAATTAATACACATAACAAGTTGGACTTTCCACCAACTAACCTAACTAGTGCATTTATGACCCAAATGGGTATTTATGTTCAACCCTAACCCAAACCCTAACCATTTAACACTAATCAAGTAAGAAAATGGAGAATAGGACTTACCACCACTATCACCACGAAGCTGGTGACTAGATGAACAACTTTACAACGCGAGGTAAGACCCGAAAATAGCTTCTTCCTCCTTTGCTTGAGCTCTCTCACTCTAGGAATCACTCTCTCTCTATAATGAAGTGAAGAAGATAAGGTTGGTGTAAGTGGAGTAATGGCTCCACCAAAACTGATCTAGAGGCCTTCAATTCGTTCCAAGAGTGAAAATACCAAAATGCCCTTTAAAAATATCTAAAAACCCAAACTGGCCCGTCAGTGCTTCTGGACAGTGTCCCGAAATCTGGACGGCATCCCGAAATCTGGACGGCGTCCCCTCTTTTGAACTTGGACGGCGTCCCAATGGTTTGGACGGCGTCCCAAGTGCTGAACAAAACAGGATGTTACACGCAATCTTGGAATTGTAAACAGAGTTTAAAACAACACGTTCCTCTGCATCATCGCTATCACTATCGCGATGTTCAACAACTAAGCGATCAACCTGTGATCTGGAATCATTCAACGGCCATAAGTAAGTACGTGGTATGCGAGGTTTGCGACCATCTTTTCCTTATGAGGTAAGGCTTAGTGTGTCAGCACAAATACTAGAAGTATCTAGCTAAAAGTGGGAGAATGTTGACGATTGATGTTTACCCTCTAGAAATAATCCCTACAGACCCGGTACACAGATATAGAAACCTGTGGGGTGGCTCAATCAATCTTAGTCCGCTGAGCGCTGAGCTACTAGCTCGATGACTTCTAGTGAGAGAAAATACTATGTGAGAGAGAAAGGTGAAATCTCTGGTCACAAGTTATCTGAGTGTCTGAATGTTTAAAATGACGACCCAAGGGGTCTATTTATAGTGATAGATCCACCGGAGTACTCGGGGACACGTGTCAGATGATGCTTCATTCTGTTATTCGTGATCCGATATTTATGCTGGATGTGATGCTCTCCGGTCAGGGCTTAAGCGCTAGGCGGCCTTCAGGGCTTACGCATGACGGAAGCAGCCTGCACAGCGGAGAATGCTGGACGGGCAGTTTCACAAAACTGTTGTTCCCAGTGTTCCTGATGCTAATTTCATGAGAATATTATGCCTTTATGCGTGTATACGATAGGATATACCATTAAGTCCCCCCAGTTTAATGACTTAAACTTCAAAAAAGTTAAAGTTATTAAACTTAAAATTTGAATTGTGAAATAGGTCGATTCTTGGGTTTCCCGGGAGCAATAGGCGCGTTTATCGAATCAATTCTGACCATACACGTGTGTGGTTGAAAATAAAATCCCCAAAATTACCATCAACCACAACTGACATGTCCTTCTTCCTTTTTAACTGCCAAACAACCCTAATCGATCTTTTACTTTTACAGCTTTTTCTTACCAATCTTCATCTTTTACAATTAATATCTTTTTCACTTCCCGTTTCATTAAAACCTCAATGGCGACCATAAAAGACGTTACAACTACTCGTAGTTTAGTGAATGACAATTATTTGGCACTGCTATTGCAACGTTTTTCAAGATTAGCTGGTGCTGAGCTGATAACTCCCTCAATTAATGCTAGAGCTTGTTCGCCACCTCCTGGCAAGGTTGCTGTCTATGGCTATGCATTTTTCAATTATTGTTTGCGACTGCCGTTTACACCATTCTTCTTAGAAGTTTATAAGTTTTACGGAGTTGCTGTTGGCCAATTTGAACCAGCAACTATTCGAAAAATTCTCATATTTGAGATGTACTGTCATGCGAGTAAAATAGTGCCATCTGTTCGGATATTTTGCTCTTTGGTGCGCATATCATCTTACGCAAAAGGTTGGTTTACATTCAGTAAAGTTGATGGATTTTTGAGACCTGCACTTGATCATCCCTGTCATGATTGGCACCATTCTTTTATCTTCATAAATGAAGATGCAATTGCTAACAAGTACTCATCTGTGCGGTTTTGGCGTAAATACATTCATCCCGTATCAATTACATTTCCGAGATTAAATAGCAAAGAGAATGTTTTGTTTAAAAAACTAAAAGCCGAACAAATCAACGATGTCAAATATGGGGAACATATGCTTTCATTGACGTCCGTAAGCGAAGATTGGGATATCACGCAAGGCTATGCTTGTATTCTTCTTGGGAGAAAGAGTAAGAGTTTATTTTTGCCATGTATGCTAATAACATGCTTCTTTCTGTTTATCCAACTGACCACTTTGACTATTTAAATTTTGCACAAATTAGTCTGCTTACCGCCATGTGCTCGTCGTCTTATTCACAACTTAAATTCACCACACAGAAATTTATTGACGATACTCCCATTCCTGAAAAAGGATGCTGCAAGGGAGGAGGAAGAAGAAGAAGAAGAAGAAGAAGAAGAAGAAATAGACATAGGTATGAACCGAATTGCTTTTAGAGAATGCCGTGCCTCGGGTAATGAGAATGATAACACTGAATTATGTGAAATACTAAACCAAAACCTGAATTTGTTTTCTTTTAGACCCAGTACTAGTGGATTTTATAATCCAAACCCTGCTTTATACGTTATACCACCTTTGAAATCTTGTGAGTCTTATTGGAACTCTTTTATAAGTAACAATTTCCCTTTATCTCCAACAGCTACTGTATCACACCAAGATAATATACTAGAAACTTTTCCGCCTACCGCCAAGAGAAGAAGAACTGGTCAAAATGTTCCGTCATCCGTTCAACAAGAAGCTGACACTAGCTCTTCTTAAAAACAAATTATTCTTCCCAATCTTGACACAGATGTTCTTTCTTCCTTTCTAAAAGGACCACCACACTCTTATGAGGGTTTCATGAACTACTTGAATGCCATGGTATGTCCATCACTATCCTAATTTTTTAGTAACCTATCTGGTGCAGATGCTAAGAAGGTTAAAGCGCAAAGTATTATCCTTAATATTGCTTCTGGGCTAAATGACCTTCAACGCTTATCCGAATTTGAGAACAATGAAATTACCATGAGTGAGAAACTTTTCACTGAAAAGGAGAAAATAACCCAGCTGGAACACGTGGATACATCCTTAAAGAGGGATTATGATACGATGAAGAGGAATTTTTTGAACTGCTACACGCAGATGGGAGAATTTAATAAACAAGTGAAGGAACTATCTCTTAGAGAAAAACAACACTTGAGCAGGATTGAGGAACTAGCAAAGGAGAATAATGTTATGAAAGAACAGCTTAAAGCAAAAGAAGAGAATGAAAAACGTGTGATTGCTGGGATTCCTACTCTTGTGAACCGTATTTTTAACTGTCAAGCGTTATCTAACAGGATTTGTGAGTTTGTCCGCCTTGCTAAATCTGCTGAACGGTTGAGTTTTTTCAATTTTATGAAGAGAAAACTACCAGATCTTCCAAATCCTCCGCCTGAAGTAATTACATCAAAGATCAATGAAAATGTTGTCATAGAAGCTAATGCAACCGGTGCTTTAATAGAAAATATGAAATTTTCTGATCTTGAAAGTCTTTGTAAAAATCCAAATGTAACCATGGACGATGTATTAAATTATACCCATCAAAATGAATGAAATATTATGCTTTTACTTATATACGCGTTGCATGACTTTTAATATTGTATTTGCCGTAATTGCTATGAAGATGCCTTAGTTGATTAACACATTCTGAGTTAAAAATGTACAAGATATTGATATTTTACTTTGCAACCACTATGCCTTCTAATATTGAAATCATATTTTTCGTTATACGCTTTCCGTCATTAAATTTATTAGGAAAAGTTGCGAATTATCTTTGCCGTCAAATAGTTTGCAGGACGCCATAGTCCATTATCCATTTTGCTTTGTATTTCTGTGTATAAGTTTTGTGTCATGACATTTGTAGATTCGCTTTAACGCTTCGATGCTTTAGTGAGTTCTACATGTCTCACTATCGATACAACCATTTTGAGCATGATTTCACTTCTACCACCGAAAGGTTATCTTTCTTCTGCGGGTAGGGATGACACACAGCTATGTGACACCTGGGCTAAAAAATCCTTGGCCAGATAAAATTTATGAAAGATATTGCCATAAGAATAATTGCTGTTATTCTTATTCAAAAAGAATTTTTACATTTATGACTATATCTCATGCATTTGACAGGTGATCAAGTTGTCCATGCATATAGCACTACGCAAAAAATTTCTTTAAATTCATTGCATTCCAAGCTCTTTCATATTACTCACCGGATGGCGCAGCAAGCATGTATGACCCGTTCTAATTTACTTTTGTGACCTTATAAGGTCCTTCCCATTTTGGTGCCAGTTTTCCAAATTAAATTTGCCTGCTTGCTTCGTTATCTCGCAACACCAAATCACCAACTTCAAATTATGTATGCTTCACTTTTTTGTTGTAATATTTTGCCATCTTATGTTTGTGATCTGCTTGTCGGATGGCGGCCATCAATCTTCTTTCCTCTAACAAGTTAAGATTTTCCCTCAATGTTACAGAATTGGCTTCAATATCAAATGCCATAATGCGTTGTGTTGGAACACATATTTTGGCTGGTATCACTGCTTCTGTACCATATACTAAACTGAAGGGTGTTTCTCCCATGCTCCGCTTTGGAGTTGTCCGGTGTGCCCATAGTACATTTGGCAGTTCGTCTACCTAACCGGTTTTACTTAATCCTAGATGTGTCTTAATGCCAGCAACAATTTCTTTGTTAGTAACCTCCACTTGCCCATTCGCTTGAGGTTGAGCAACAAATGTAAAGTTTTGCTTTATTCCTAGCTCTTCACACCAACTTCGAAATGGATTCTCTACAAATTGCTTGCCATTGTCACTGACTATTTCATTTGGAACCCCATAACGGCACACAATATCATGCCAGACAAACTTTTTGACATTTTCTCCTGTAATCTTTGCTAAAGCCTTCGCTTCAACCCATTCTGTTAAAAAATCAATTGCTACCACCAAGAACTTAGCATTACAAGTGCTTCTATTGAATGGTCTCACAATATCATCGCCCATTTGCAGAACGGCCAAGCGGATGATACTGGTATCAAGTCATACTTCGGAAGACGCTGAACGGTCCCATGCCTCTGACAGTTCTCACATGTTTTTATAATTTCTGTAACATCTCGATAGAGGGAAGGCCAAAAATATACTTGTCGCATAATCCGTGATGCCACAGTACGGAAGCCGGATTGTTGAGAACAAACTCCTTCATGCATTTCCTTTACTACTTTCAATGCTTCATCATTGGTTAAACATCTTAACAACGGACCATTGTAAGATTTTCGATAAAGAGTACCATTAACTACTTCATATATTGGCACCGTTACTTTTATCCTTCTGGCTTCCGTCTTGTCAATGGGTCGTCCTCCGTCGTGTAAATACCGCAAATATGGAGTCATCCAAGTTTCCTTAGCATTTTCAACTATTGCCACGATTGGTTTTTCATGTATTGATTTTTCCTTAAGTTCCTCAACTAACACTCGCTTGTGCAAATGATCAAAGGTTAAAGTAGCTAACTTGCTTAAGAAGTCAGCCTTCTTATTCTTATTTCGAGCGATTTGCGCGACCTCTAGGTTATCAAATTTCTTTGAAATTGCTTCTATCAACTTTACATACTGCCTCATTGATGTATCGCTTGCATCAAACATTCCATTAACTTGCTGAGCCACAATTTGATAATCAACATATGCCCTTAGGTTTGTTATACCCATTTCTACTGCTATGCACAAGCCAGAGAGTAATGCCTCATACTCTGCTTCATTGTTGGATGCATAAAAACAAAGTTTCAATGCATAAGTATACTCTTCCCCATCTTGACTTGTTAGAACCAGTCCTGCACCTGTTCCTTCTTCACTTGAGGCCCCATCAGTGTGCAATTCCCAAACATGTTGTTGTGGTGCCATTTTAGTATCATATTCCACTTTTTCATTTGTTTCCAGAAGAAAATCTGCCAATATTTGTCCTTTCACCGCATTTCTCTGAGCAAAATTAATTTTATATTCGCCCAACTCGATGGCCCATTTCGCTAGACGGCCAGATGACTCTGGACGCTGGAGTACTTGCTTCAACGGTTGATCTGTTAACACCAAAATAGGATGACCTTGAAAATACCTTTGTAAACATCGTGCAGTATGCACAAGGGCATAAACCATGCGATGAATTGGTGGATAATTTATTTCACTGAGTTGTAATACTTCGCTCACAAAATATATAGGCATTTGTACGCCATTACGTTCTGCAATTAAGATAGAACTAATTGCTTCTTTTGAGACAGCTAAATACAAAATCAAAGTTTCTCCTTCTATTAGCGCTGTTAATGTAGGTAATGTTTTTAACAATTGCTTGACTTCTTGGAATGCACCTTCAGCTTCGCCGTCCAAACAAAATCTTTTTTATTTAGTCAACTTTTTAACACCTTCATGAATGGAAGCGACTTTTCAGCTGCTTTGGATAAAAATCTTGTTAATGCTGCTAAACATCCATTTAACCTTTGAATGTCTTTTTTGCTTGCCGGCGATGTCATTTTTCAATTGCTTGAATTTTCTTAGGAATAGGTTTAATACCTCGTTCTGTAAAAATATGACCTAAAAATTTTCCTTCTTCCACGACAAACGTACACTTCTTAGGATTTAACTTCATATTGATTTTTCGCAGAGATGCAAAAGTCTCTTGTATATCTCGCAACATTTTTTTCTTCAGTATGACTTTTTATAACGATATCATCCACATAAGCCTCAATGTTTTGGCCAATCTGATCCTTGAATGCCATATCAATAAGTCTTTGATATGTTGCTCCTGCATTCTTCAAACCAAAAGGCATTTTCTTGTAACAAAATATGCCTTCCGTCGTTTGAAAAGCTGTTTTATCTTCATCCTTTAAGGCCATAGGTATTTGATGATACCCCTTAGCTGCATCTAAAAAACATTTAAATCGGTATCCTGCCAATGATTCAACCTTCCAATCGATTTCAGGTAAGGTATAATTATCTTTGGGGCATGCTTTATTGATATCTGTGAAATCTACACACATCCGCCATGAGTTGTCCGGCTTCCTTACCATGACCGGATTTGCCACCCACGTCTGTTATTTGACCTCTCACAAGATTCCAGCATCCACCAAACTTCGTACCTCATCACGGAGGAATTTGCTTCTTTCTGGCGCCATGCCTCGCTTCTTTTGACAAACAGGATGTATATTAGGATTCACATTTAACCTATGTTCTCCAACTTCCCTTGGAACACCAGTCATATCAGACGGTTGCCATGCAAAGACGTCTAAATTCGTTGCCAAAATGTTATATAATCTTTCCTTACATTCCGTAGATAACGTGTGCCCAATTATGATCTTTTGATCTGGAAATTGTGGATTTGGCGAGATTGACCCATCATCATGTATGATTGGCTTAATTGTTGTTTTTGTTACTTGAGAACACTCAATTAATTTCTTCCGTTATACGTATAGCATTGCTATTCCGCCAGGCGTTGGAAATTTCATCATGCCATGCACGGTTGACTTCACAGCCCCAAACGTCATTAAGGCAGTTCTTCCCAAAATGATATTGTATTGTGAATTTTCTTTTACCACCAAAAACTCTATGTTGGCCGTGCGTTTAAGGGGTGGCTTGCCCAAAACTACTTCAAGAAGAATACTTCCTTCATATCAGGACGGTTCACTTGTAAAACTTGCTAACGGCACATATGTTTCCTTAATTGTTTGTTGTACATGTTTAGAAAGCTGTATGAAGCAATGTTCTTACATAATGTCTGCTCCAGCTCCTGTGTCAGTATAGACATTGCCTATTATGCAATTAGCAACTCGTACTTCTATAACCACTGGATTATCGGATGGATTTGTGTTAAACATAGAAGGAAATAATATTAATTGTTCTTTCCAATCTTCTAACACCTCTGCCTTCCTTCGTTGTCCAGCTTTCCATGGATGTATCATGCCTACACCTATGGGTACAAATTCTTTATCCTCGCTTTCGCCGTCAGTATCGGTGAGGTGATTAACAGATCGCGCCATTGTTGACACCTATTTCCTTATGAGGTAAGGCTTAGTGTGTTAGCACAAATACTAGAAGTATCTAGCTAAAAGTAGGGGAATGTTATCGATTGATGTTTACCCTCGGGAAATAATCCCTGCAGACCCGGAACACAGATATAGAAACTTGTGGGGTGGCTCAATCAATCTTAGTCTGCTGAGCGCTGAGCTACTAGCCGAATGACTTCTAGTGAGAGAAAATACTATGTGAGAGAGAAAGGTGAAATCTCTGGTCACAAGTTATCAGAGTGTCTGAATGTGTAAAATGACTACTGAAGGGGTCTATTTATAGTGATAGATCCACCGGAGTACTCGGGGACACGTGTCAGATGATGTTGCATTCTGTTATTCGTGATCCGATATTTACGCTGGATGTAACGCTCTCTGGTCAGGGCTTAAGCGCTAGGCGGTCTTCAGGGCTTACACATGATGGAAGCAGCCTACACAGCGGAGAACGCTGGACGGGCAGTTTCACAAAACTGTTGTTCCCAGTGTTCCTGATGCTAATTTCATGCGAATATTATGCCTTTATGCATGTATACGATAGGATACACCATTACAGTGCCAAGGACTTTGTCTGCTTTTAAGCTTGTTTTTCCAGCCAAAATTCTTGATCGCTTGCCATCGACAATAGTTTCATCGCGATTTTGTTGCAAATTTCTTCGCGCAACCATTTTGTTAGCAGCAACCTTTAGTTGCAGATCAGTGTTAGCGTATTGACATTAGATGCTTTAGCGAGCGGTTCTTGAACTGAACTACTCGCGATAGCATTAACATTTGCCTGCATATTAACTGGCAAGGTATTTTGCGAATCACTAGCCAGTATATCAGCATTCACAGGGCCATTTACTTGCTTTGCATTAGCTACCATGTCCGACGATCAAATCAACTGATACGCCATTAGCAATTTCCTGCAAATCACCATAACAATACACGATTAAAGTTAAACAAGCCTATTGATTGTTTGATAGCAAAAAACAAAACATTCCGAGTTTAATTTTGAACGTGTCCCACGGATGGCGCTAATTGATCAATCCTATATTAAAGAGTTACTTAATTAAGGATTGAGTGCAATGATGTTAAGATGGGGATGGGATGTTTGATGATTATTTTGGGCCCTGATGATCGTCTTTCACTTTTCAATCAAGTGATCAACCACCCTGAACCGGTCTTGATTGTTAATTAGCATGATTCACCTTAACACAATTTAAAGATTCCTTGGGCAAAGTCACAAGTAAAAATTACAAAGGTCTTGGCAAATGGCAGAGAATCAACAACCTATAAATGAGAGGCCATGCTCTCTATTTATAGTTTCCAGAATATTCGCGGTGTGCGGATGGTCTTACCATCCGCGTTGACTTAGCAAGAACAATCCGCAATCTTTTATTAATGCGCTATAATCCGCAGACTTAACTTTTAGTGGATATGTCAAGCATTTTGAATATACTTCGCGCAACTTCTGTTTTTAGCCTTTAGCAAATAAAATATACATATACAATGCTATGTATATGATCAATTGATCAATCCTATATTAAAGAGTTACTTAATTAAGGATTGAGTGCAATGATGTTAAGATGGGGATGAGATGTTTGATGATTATTTTGGGCCCTGATGATCGTCTTTCACTTTTCAATCAAGTGATCAACCACCCCGATGCGGTCTTGATTGTTAATTAGCATGATTCACCTTAACACGATGTAAAGATTCCTTGGGCAAAGTCACAAGTGAAAATTACAAAGGTCTGGGTGAATGACAGAGAATCAACAACCTATAAATGAGAGGCCAAGCTCTCTATTTATAGTATTCAAAATATTCGCGGTGTGCAGATTTAACTGCACTCCGCGATAACTTAGCGAAGATAATCCGCAGTCTTTTATTAATGCGCCATAATCCGCAGACTTAACTTTTAGCGGATATGTCAAGTCTTTTGAATATACTTCGCGCAACTTCTGTTTTTAGCCTTTAGCAAATAAAATATACATATACAATGCTATGTATATGATCAAGTCCCCCCAGTTTATGATGGTACATTTTGCATAGCAAATGTATTATGATAAACTCTAAAAAATAAAATATGCTACTTAAAATACGCTTGTAGCAAGTGTTAATAATTTTTGCACTGTTAATTTATTACCGTTGATTTTCGCCATGATAACACGTAATAACAGCAGTAACTCTGAAAAGCTGTCAAATCAGAAAACGCTGTAATGGCTACTCCCTCCGTCCCTATTTAATTGTCACCAGACAAAAAACACACAGTTTTAGGAAATCCCACTAACTTTATTCTCCCCCAATAAAATATCTTCTCTCTCCACTATAACCTCTTTTGATTGGTTAAAATACTAAGTGGACAATTAAAATGGGACGTCCCAAAATAGTATAGTGGACAATAATATAGGGACGGAGGGAGTATATAATTACCGTTAACACGTTGCGGTAATTTTAGCCGTTAAAATTTAATCATTACCTTTACGACTTCCTCGTCTGAATTTAGATTATAAATAGCATAACAACTCGCATTAACAACTTTACGCTTTCATCATCAATTTCTTTTTAAGCACAGTTTATCGAAATCCATACTCACCTTTTAGCGATTCACACTTGCAATTTATCGATTCATACTTCGCCGTTTTCAAATTAATTACCAGATCCATTCATATAATCAAAAAATGGCATCATCATCATCATCTGCGAACACACCTAGCGCCTTCGTCTCTTATATGACAGCGGCGAAAATCGGAACCCTAAAACACCACTATCCACTGTTAGCGCAATTTTATCCTACTGCACCAACAATAGAGGATAGGGCTAATGCTCCTCCCAAGGATATGATTGTAACAACCCAACCCATTATCCAACCAAAAACGCGGAATAAATTTTTTTTTTTGAACATGGCTGTCCATATGGGGTGCGCGGTGCCAGCCCCACCTGTGCGCGGCTCGCACAGGGCCTGGCAGCCCGCTGTCCACTTTTTCCATTTTTCGTAAAAAGATCACCCAATTCCCGACATTTTTAGACGAAACGCTTTTCACAACATGTTCTAATATGAAAAACTCATACGATTCAATCATTAAATGAGTTTTACTAAACGGGGCCCACATCGGCCGTTTTACGAGTTTCGTTCAAAATATATAAGTTCGACCATAAGAGTTTAAATTCCAAATGACACTATGAGCATGGTGTTTGGGGGTTAAACTACCCAAATCTCGGTCAAACTCCAAAAGCTATAACATCCAAAAGCTTCCCCTACAAACAAAGCGGGATCTCTAATCCATACGAATGCCCTTACCCTTGTCTCCGCCGGAGCCTATAAAAAGATAAACAACGAGAGGGTAAGCAAGGCTTAGTGAATGAAATAATTATACCCATATATATATATATATATATATATATATATATATATATATATATATATATATATATATATATATATATATATATATATATACCTACTTGCAATCACTTACCCATATACCGCATATACGCTAGCAATACAATTAGCATACCATCTCATGTACAAAGCTAATAATCTCCAACAAATCGCAACTAACGTAATCAATAACATATAATTGACATAATACAATATGCTACAAAACAATACACAACCATGGTTAATCATCCTCGCGTCATGGTGTTACCGGCTCTTTGGTTCACACCATACGCATCGGTTATGATGCTACCGGCTCTTTGGTTCACATCACAACCCGAGTCATACTCGCGTTAAAGTGCTACCGGCTCTTTGGTTCACACTCTAACAACTCGTGCCGTAGTGCTACCGGCTCTTTGGTTCACACTACAACACACGTACTATGACGCTACCGGCTCTTTGGTTCACATCGTAGCACAATCGCACATACTATGGCACCACCGGCTCTTTGGTTCATACCACAGCATACAAATAAATACATTATATACATACGCATATAATCATTCCACTCACCTTAACGCCTTCGGTGAATGTTTTATACTTCCGCAAGCTTCAAGCAAAGTACCTAATACAATAAGTACTCAATCAATCACACAAACTAGTTGGACTAAACACCAACCATTCACTTATGTGCATTTAATGACTTAAATGCATTAAATGCCCCATTATCGCCAAAACCATCCCATTAAGGTCAAGACCATCATAAATCACTCAAAGCTAGTGATTAAGATCCCACAACACTAACTAATACACAATAAGGGTATTTCATACCCATATTTCCCAACTAGGTCAATCATTAACATTTTGACCATTTTAAAACCAACACACCCATTTGTTAAATAACTAGGTGTGCTAGTAATTAACTAACCAA
Source organism: Rutidosis leptorrhynchoides (assembly GCF_046630445.1). Classification (NCBI taxonomy): domain Eukaryota; kingdom Viridiplantae; phylum Streptophyta; class Magnoliopsida; order Asterales; family Asteraceae; genus Rutidosis; species Rutidosis leptorrhynchoides. Next base: position 241,932,481 of record NC_092342.1, on the reverse strand, counting down.
TTAAGGCTCATGAACACCAATTAACACTTTGAAACCCTAGGTTAGTCATTCTTGAGTCCTCATGACTCAATCTTATCCAAGAACACCCAAGATCAACAAATATGGGTTTTGTGTTCTTTATTTACCCAAACCCTAACCCTTACACAAAATCAAAGTAAGGAAATCAAAGTTAGAACATATCACTACAACCAAAACGTAGCTAGAGAGGAGATGAACAACTTTATAACTCGAGCTAAGACCCAAAACTAGCTCCTTCTTCCCTTGCTTGAACTTTCTCATAAGAATCTCACTCTCTCTCTAAAATTGAAGTTGGAAAGGATAAGGTTGTTGATAATGGAGTTATAACTCTCCCCAAACTGATCTGGTTGTCTTTAACTTGTCCCCAAGTGAAATTACCAAAAAGACCATCAAAATATCTGATTAAAACAAGCAGAACCTGGCTACAGTGAACAGTGTGCCACGCGCACCATTAGGTGTGTGCTAAACGCACCTTGCCCAGATCACTCTCCGACTTCTGTTTAAATAAACAAGGTCACCCACACTTCATGTACCCTATTTACATCTCTGTACAATAAATATTAGGGTCTTACAACTCTCCCCCACTTGAATCGGAGCGCGTCCTCGTGATCCAAGCTGCATTGCAAGAGGGAAGGTAAACCAATACGAACACTTCGGGCTCCCAAGTAAACTCGGAACCTTTACTACGACGCCATTTGTAGTGACCCGAACTTTTCCATGTTTATATATATTAAATGAAATTGTTATTTACATGATTAAGTGTTTCCAACATGTTAAGCAATCAAACTTGTTAAGACTTGATTAATTTAAATAGGTTTCATATAGACAATTGACCACCCAAGTTGACCGGTGATTCACGAACGTTAAAACTTGTAAAAACTATATGATGTCATATATATATGGATATATATATATATAGCTAACATGGTATTATGATAAGTAAACATATCATTAAGTATATTAACAATGAACTACATATGTAAAAACAAGACTACTAACTTAAGGATTTCGAAACGAGGCATATATGTAACGATTATCGTTGTAACGACATTTAATTGTATATATATCATATTAAGATATATTAATACATCATAATATCACTATAATGTAATAATTTAACATCTCTTTAGATATAATAAACAATGGGTTAACAACATCTAACAAGATCGTTAACCTAAAGGTTTCAAAACAACACTCACATGTAACGACTAACGATGACTTAACGACTCAGTTAAAATGTATATACATGTAGTGTTTTAATATGTATTCATACACTTTTGAAAGACTTCAAGACACTTATCAAAGTACTTCTACTTAACAAAAATGCTTACAATTACATCCTCATTCATTTTCATCAACAATTCTACTTGTATGCACTCGTATTCGTACTCGTACAATACCCAGCTTCCAAATGTATTTACTATTGGTATATTCACTGCAATGATCAGCTCTTAGCAGCCCTTGTGAGTCACGTAACACATGTGGGAACCATCATTTGGCAACTAGCCTGAAATATCTCATAAAATTACAAAAATATTAGTAATCATTCATGACTTATTTACAAGTAAACAAAATTACACATCCTTTATATCTAATCCATATACCAACAACCAAAAACACCTACAAACACTTTTATTCTTCAATTTTCTTCATCTAATTGATCTCTCTCAAGTTCTATCTTCAAGTTCTAAGTGTTCTTCATAAATTCTATAAGTTCTAGTTTCATAAAATCAAGAATACTTCCAAGTTTGCTAGCTTACTTCCAATCTTGTAAAGTGATCATCCAACCTCAAGAAATATTTCTTATTTACAGTAGGATATCTTTATAATACAACTCCATATTAAAACTTTGATTCAATTTCTATAACTATAACAATCTTATTTCGAGTGGAAATCTTACTTGAACTTGTTTTCGTGTCATGATTCTGCTTCAAGAACTTTCAAGCCACCCAAGCATCCTTTGAAGCTAGATATATTTTTCTCATTTCCAGTAGGTTTAACAACTAAAATTAAGGTAGTAATGATGTTCATAACATCATTCGATTCATACATATAAAACTATCTTATTCGAAGATTTAAACTTGTAATCACTAGAACATAGTTTAGTTAATTCTAAACTTGTTCGCAAATAAAGTTACTCCTTCTAACTTGAATTTTAAAATAAACTAAACACATGTTCAATATCTATATGATATGCTAACTTAATGATTTAAAACCTGGAAACACGAAAAACACCGTAAAACAGGATATACGCCGTCGTAGTAACATCGGCTGTTTTGGGTTAGTTAATTAAAAACTATGATAAACTTTGATTTAAAAGTTTTTCTTCTGGGAAAATTATTTTTCTTATTAACATGAAATTATATCCAAAAATCATGGTTAAACTCAAAGTGGAAGTATGTTTTCCAAAATGGTCTTCAAGACGTCGTTCTTTCGACTAAAATGACTACCTTTACAAAAATGACTTGTAACCTGTATTTCCGACTATAAACTTATACTTTTTCTGTTTAGATTCATAAACTTAAGTTCAATATGAAACCATAGCAACTTGAAACACTCAAAACGGATTTAAAACGAAGAAGTTATGGGTAAAACAAGATTGGATAATTTTTCTTGTTGTAGCTACGTGAAAATTGGTAACAAATCTATATTAATCATATCCTAGCTAACTCATATTGTATTATATATGTATTCTAATATATTATGTAATCTTGGGATACCATAGACATGAATACAATGTTTTGACATATCATATCGACCCATCTATATATATATATATATTTCAGAACAACCATAGACACTCTATATGCAGTAATGTTGGAGTTAGCTATACAGGGTTGAGGTTGATTCCAAAATATTATATATACTTTGAGTTGTGTTCTAGCCTGAGGCTTGTATACACGAGGTCGTGGATTGATTCAAGATAATATATATTTCTTTATTTTCTGTACATCTAACTGTGGACAACTAGTTGTAGGTTACTAACGAGGACAAATGACTTAATAAACTTAAAACAGCAAAACGTATTAAAAATGTTGTAAATATATTTTGAACATACTTTGATATATATGTATATATTTGTTATAGGTTCGTGAATCGACCAGTGGCCAAGTCTTACTTTTCGATGAAGTAAAAATCTGTGAAAGTGAGTTATAGTCCCACTTTTAAAATCTAATATTTTGGGATGAGAATACATGCAGTTTTATAAATGTTTTACAAAATAGACACAAGTAAATGAAACTACATTCTATAGCTGGATTATTAAACCGAATATGCCCCTTTTTAGTCTGGTAATCTAAGAATTAGGGAACAGACACCCTAATTGACGCGAATCCTAAAGATAGATCTATTGGGCCCAACGAGCCCCATCCAAAGTACCGGATGCTTTAGTAATTCAAATTCATCATGTACAAAGGGAGTCCCAGAATGATAGGGGATATTCTATATGCATCTTGTTAAGGTCGGTTACCAGGTGTTCACCATATGAATGATTTTTATCTCTATGTATGGGATGTATATTGAAATATGAAATCTTGTGGTCTATTATTACGATTTGATAAATATAGGTTAAACCTATAACTCACCAACATTTTTGTTGACGTTTAAAGTATGTTTATTCTCAGGTGATTATTAAGAGCTTCCTCTGTTGTATGCTATTATATGGACAAGATTTGGTGTCAGAATGCTTGTATAATATTGTTTAAAACTGCATTCGAGATTTATTTTGTTGTAACATATTAATATTTGTAAACCAATATGTATTGGTAGTGTGTAAGTGTGATATTTTTTAGATTATTATTTCTGGATAATCTAAGTGGTGTCTTGTTAACTTTGTCGATAAAATAAAGGTTATGGTTTGTTTAAAAAATGAATGCAGTCTTTGAAAAACGTCTCATATAGAGGTGAAAACCTCGCAACAAAATCAATTAATATGGAACGTTTATAATCAATATGAACGGGACATTTCACCATTGAACTTTAAAAGTTCTCACCTCTTTATTTCTCAACTTTTTGACCTTCTCATCGAGTATAGCAATCGGCTCCTCAATATACTCTAACTTATTGTTTAGCTCAATCTCGTCTAAAGGTACCCAAGATGAATCATCCGCAAGACACTTACGGAGATGAGAAACATGAAATGTATTATGGATCCCCGCAAGCTCTTCGGGTAATTCCAAACGATACGCGACTTCACCAACACGAGCTAAAACCTTGAATGGCCCAATAAACCAAGGAGCTAACTTTCACCGTTTTCGAAACCGAATAACATCTTTCCATGGCGAAACCTTAAGCATTACCATGTCACCTTCTTGGAATTCGATCATTCGCCTATGTTTGTCGGCATATGACTTTTGTCTATCTTGAGCCTTTTTCAAATGAGCCCGAATCATATCAATCTTGTTATTCATTTCTAAAACCAAATCGGTGCTCCCGATTTCCTTTTATCCCACTTCACCCCAACAAATCAGAGTTCGACACCTCCGCCCATAGAGCATCTCGTAAGGTGGCATCCTGATACTAGTATGATAACTATTATTGTACGAGAATTCCACCAAAGGTAAGTGCTCATCCCAACTACCACCGAAATCAATAATACACGCCCGTAACATATCCTCCAAAGTTCAACTTGGGACTTTTTCGAAGACCACCAAAGTCTTTCTTTCCTATATAAGCGACACCCATTCGCTCATCACATCTACTAGTTAGGGACTTTTTCCGCATTCTCCGGTACTTAACTCCCCCATTTAGGGTCTGAACCCACTACTTTCACCGTCAAGATGAAAACGCCCCGTGGAATTCCGACATTCCATAACGCCCATTACATTTTCCGGCGTTGGTCATACTCAATAGTCCTTCCAAGGACTCACTATAAGATATTCGAACCTCGATATTTCAAATCAGTTAAGTGTTAACGCCCGCTAAACACCACAATATACCACAGTTGTAACTTCGGGTTTCTCGCCGGTACCTAAATCTAAAGTAATCATACCATCGGAGTCAAAAGTTACACTAGCAGGTATAAGGAGGCACCTGACGTTGTGTTATCCAACTCCAATTTCTAACACCGAGTCTCCAAAGACTTGACTCTTACGGGGTCTACTCCCGGCGTCACACGTCACCTGACTACACGCGGTCACACAAATCTAACGAACCTTACGGCTCAACGCCCATGACTTCCTAGCGACACCCGTTAGTCACTACCCACCTACGCCGCATAGCTAGCCTATTTATCTTTCAACTCAACACTAAGGAGGCGCTTGGAACACCAAGGCTTACACCTTTCTAACTTCGTCATAACCATTAACCCGGTTACCTATATACATAAGAATAGTTAACCACCATGACTCTACCCGCACACGAACGTGGTTAACGGAAATGCCTCTCGAACGGCATACCGCGTACACCCCTAAAATCATAAAAGAAAAGCGTAGTCGTCAAGAGCGTACAACACTCGCCACACAATCACAAAACCGCCATCGAAATCGAACCGCCAATTAACATGTGTATATACATCATAGTATGTTATTATCATCAAGCGTACTACCACACTCTGGTTACGGCCTAATTGGTTTTACCATAAGTTCAGCACAACAATTGGGACTACGCCCTACACGGTCTCATCACTATACGCTCGGTTAAGGTCTCACGGCTACACCAAATCAAAACACAACACTCTTGGTAAGACGATTACACGTCACATATTCTCACATGGTGATATAACACCCGATGCATACTAACCCAATAACACGCGCACACAAGCAATTAGTTGTTAAACTCATATATGATCAACAATACACACATGATCTACAAAGCCTACGGGGCTCACTCGAGCGAGCTTAACGACCCAAAACCACAACCATCTCGTAAAAGAGAGACGAGGTTCACCCGTCTTGCATCTTATAACACACATATCACCAAACTTTGCTCCACCCTTGAGCATACGAAGGATTTCGGATTATCCTTCGCTACTTAACCGAAGCACTTACCTAACCGTACAAGTATTACTCTAGCAATCATCGAGTTGCTATCGCTTGTAACTTCCACACCGCCACTAGAACACCTAAGGGTTTCTTGTCGATACCCTATGTTTTGATGTAACCGTAACACCATCGGAGTCGAATACCATGCTAGTAGGTATGAAAGAGACACCTAACGTTGGGTCCCATAGACTCCATTACCAACATTCGTCTAGATCAAACACTTTGTCTTAACGGTTTCATCAACTTCCACACGAAAGCGAACACGCTCAACATCCGAAAACCAAAGCCTGTCTCCATGGCTTGGTAGAAACATTTTCCCAAACACTAAGGAATGCTTGGTTGCACCAAGTCTTACGCCTTGCAATCGTAAATCCAACTCCAACGTTGGATAATTCCATTTGGAATGCTACCCGTAACAATACCACGTATTTACACTAATGCATTCGCCCCCAAGTCGCATTCTCATGAGTTAATGACTCAAGCGCTACCCTAGTACACCGTCATTGTAATTACTAACCCCGCACTTATATGGGTACTATTGAAATATACGTTCACTCGAGACTAATTAGGTTTTGTAACGAGACTAAAGTCTCAACTTCATAACCGAATACATCGGCACACAACAAAATAATAATAAGGCTGATAATGCTAAAAATGAATATATATTTCATAGCATTATCCCACAAGAAAGACAAGCTTTTAGTTACAACAGTTCTATTTACAAGTGATATTCGTTTAAATAATAAAAGGTGAAGATAAAAGACAGATTCGACGAATTGAAGACGCAAACGACCAAAAAGCTCAAAAGTACAAAGTACAATCAAAGAGGTTCCAATTATTGATAAGAAACGTCTCAAAATTATAAGAGTACAAGACGCGAAACGCAAAGTACAAGATATTAAATTATACGCAAGGACGTTCGAAAATCCGGAACCGGGACCAAAGTCAACTCTCAACGCTCGATGCAACGGACTAAAAATTACAAGTCAACTATGCACATGAATATAATATAATATATAATTAATTCTTAAAATTAATATATATATATTATATTATATTATAAAAACCGTCGGCAGAAGAAAACAACAACATGTGAGCCTCCCCAGCTGGCCATGCGATCGCATGGCCTTGAAGAGCAAAACTCATGCGATCGCATGAGCCCCTTTTACAGCCCACAAGCCTATAAATTTCGAGCTTTGGTTCGTCATTTAACACATCTTTTTCTCCTCATTCATTATACGATATATATATATATATATATATATATATATATATATATATATATATATATATATATATATATATATATATATATATATATATATATATATATATATATATATATATATATATGTATATATATATATATATGTATATATATATATATGTATATATATATATATATGTATATATATATATATATATATATATATATTATATTTTAATTTTAATTTTAATTTTAATTTCTAATAAAAAGGGTATGTTAGCGAATGTTGTAAGGGTGTAAGTCGAAATTCTGTCCGTGTAACGCTACGCTATTTTTAATCATTGTAAGTTATGTTCAACCTTTTTACATTAAAAATTCTTTCGGAATTTTAAAAATTCTTTACTTGTACACTTGGTTACCATTAGAAATACTAGTAACGCAGTAGTTGTATTAGAATCTAGTGCTCTCTGATAATAAAGAACAGCCCTAGTCTTATATACTGACTACCCAATTCTAGTAAAAGTTTTCAAAATTTTCAATTAAATGAATTCAAAATCATGTTTATACATATTTATGAACGATAAAACTAGGTGTTAACACCGAAATTATTGTTACCTTGGAAATGACATAAATTGAGAAACAAACCAAAATGTTAGAATTCATTTAAAATGGAATAGAGGACAATAAAAAGGAAAATAAAAGCCAAGTGTGGGAAAATTTACCAAGTTATTTAAAACATATATCACACATATTTTTGTAACAAATAATTGAAGATACTTTTGTTTTGGACGATTTTAATCAGTTTTACCCGATTTACTGTAATATATTTGAAAGAAAGATGGATCTACACGATGAATAAATTCCATCATTAAAAGGAAGTAAAGTCATCCGAAAAAGAAACGCGCTTTTTGATTTAGGTCATGAAGTTGTCGTCCAGACCAGCTGTAGGTTGACGAAAAATCTAGAAAAGTCATCTCTAAAATCAGCAGGAAATCCACGGACCTCAGCATCAAACAGGGTCGCCAAGTGGTCAGACTTATCCTAACCATGAGAGGATTTGTCTCGTAAAATGGGGAGGATGCCGTGCAAATTAGCTGGATAAGACTAATGAATCAGAGCCCTAGAAAGGATAATTTCCTTAAAGATCAAAAATCAGCTTTTAAGCCTGATATTACTCAATCTTAGAGATTGACCTTAAAGATTGAGAATTACAAACTCATGGAATTCGATGATATCTAAACTCGAGCTTGAACGAGAAAATATTTTGATCAAAATTACAAACCGATTTGTTTTCTGAAAACCCATTTTCAATGCGTTCATTACCATTGAACGTAAAATCCTAGGAATTCACCTGGAATTCATTAGGTCACCTGAACCAAATCGGGTGTCAACCGTAAGAACGGTGGTTGCATAGCATGGTCAAAGACAGGACCTTGTGCCAGACCGAAAAACCATAAGGGTGAGCTTTACTATTGCTCCTACCAAGGATAGTAATTGCATCTGATACGTTATAGACCATAATTAAAAGCATGTCAGGGGACATTGCCTTAACAGTTGCTTATTCAACGCTTTCCTTTACAACCAGACGGTAGTTTATCGAAAGGTAATATACGGAGCAAGTATACTGGACGTGTTGTTTTCCCAATACAAGGTTAGCAAGTGGGTGACACAAAACCGCAAGTTTTGAACTAAAATTTTCAAATCTGAAACCCACCAAACCCACAAAAACAATTTGCAAACACCAGTGAAGGGTTATTCCGGAAAACTTATCTAGGGTAAAAGCTAGATTGAATTTTTAAAAAGATCAAATGTTTTCATAAAGATCCAATTTCCTTAAAGGATCTAAATTTTTATAGTCATGTGGGACTGTATGACTGTAAACCACATCGTTACTACCATTGTTTATACCGCCGTATAGAAATCACTAATGTACAAAGTGAGAAGAATAAAGAAGTGATTCTAGTATATTTCAAGACTATATTGCTTGAGGACAAGCAACGCTCAAGTGTGGGAATATTTGATAATGCTAAAAACGAACATATATTTCATAGCATTATCCCTCAAGAAAGACAAGCTTTTAGTTGCAACAGTTCTATTTACAAGTGATATTCGTTTAAATAATAAAAGGTGAAGACAAAAGACAGATTCGACGAATTGAAGACGCAAACGACCAAAAAGCTCAAAAGTACAAAGTACAATCAAAGAGGTTCCAATTATTGATAAGAAACGACTCAAAATTACAAGAGTACAAGACGCGAAACGCAAAGTACAAGATATTAAATTATACGCAAGGACGTTCGAAAATCCAGAACCGGGACCAAAGTCAACTCTCAACGCTCGACGCAACGGACCAAAAATTACAAGTCAACTATGCACATGAATATAATATAATATATAATTAATTCTTAAAATTAATATATATATATTATATTATATTATAAAAACCTTCGGCAGAAGAAAACAACAACATGTGAGCCTCCCCAGCTGGCCATGCGATCGCAAGGCCTTGAAGAGCAAAACTCATGCGATCGCATGAGCCCCTTTTACAGCCCACAGGCCTATAAATTTAGAGCTTTGGTTCATCATTTAACACATCATTTTCACCTCATTCATCATTCATCATACGATATATATATATATATATATATATTATATTTTAATTTTAATTTTAATTTCTAATAATAAGGGTATGTTAGCGAATGTTGTAAGGGTGTAAGTCGAAATTCTGTCCGTGTAACGCTACGCTATTTTTAATCATTGTAAGTTATGCTGAACCTTTTTACATTAATGTCTAGTAGCTAAGTTATTATTATGCTTATTTAATACCGAAGTAATCATGATGTTGGGCTAAAAATATTAAAATTGGGTAATTGGGCTTTGTACCATAATTGGGGTTTGGACAAAAGAACGACACTTGTGGAAATTAGACTATGAGCTATTAATGGGCTTTATATTTGTTTAACTAAATGATAGTTTGTTAATTTTAATATAAAGATTTACAATTGGACATCCCTATAAATAACCATATACACTCGATCGGACACTTTGGGCAGGATATTTATATGTATGAATAATCGTTCATTTAACCGGATACGGGAATGGATTAATAGTCTATGGAATTATTAAAACAGGGGTGAAATTATGTACAAGGACACTTGGCATAATTGATAACAAAGTATTAAAACTTTGGGTTACACGCAGTCGATATCCTGGTATAATTATTAAACAAAGTATTAAGACCTTGTTACAGTTTAAGTCCCCAATTAGTTGGAATATTTGACTTCGGATATAAGGATAATTTGACGAGGACAATCGCACTTTATATTTATGACTGATGGACTGTTATGGATAAAAACCAGACGGACATATTAAATAATCCAGGACAAAGGACAATTAACCCATGGGAATAAACTAAAATCAACACGTCAAACATCATGATTACGGAAGTTTAAATAAGCATAATTCCTTTATTTTCATATTTAATTGCACTTCTAATTATCGCACTTTTATTTATTGTCATTGTATTTAATTGCACTTTTAATTATCGCACTTTTTAATTATCGTAATTTTATTTCATCGCACTTTTATTTATTGCAATTTCATTATCGTTATTTATTTTACGCTTTAAATTAAGTCTTTTATTTATTTAATATTTTACATTAGGTTTTAACTGTGACTAAAGTTTTAAAAATTGACAAACCGGTCATTAAACGGTAAAAACTCCCTTTTATAATAATAATATTACTTATATATATATATATATATATATATATATATATATATATATATATATATATATATATATATATATATATATATTTGTATTTTTATAAATTAAAACTAATATAGCGTTAAGCTTTGTTTAAAAGATTTCCCTATAGAACGAACCGGACTTACTAAAAACTACACTACTGTACGATTAGGTACACTGCCTATAAGTGTTGTAGCAAGGTTTAGGTATATCCATTCTATAAATAAATAAATATCTTGTGTAAAATTGTATCGTATTTAATAGTTATTTCGTTGTAAAAATAATACTATTTTCTAGTACACCTCGCACACATCAAAGGCATATTTGCATCAAAAACGAAAGTACCTGAAGCAGTATCGCTGGACTTCTGTGCTTCACTACCCATCAAGTAGTCGCGCTCTAATCTCTTAACCCGATCAGCAAACGATTCGGAACACTCTGACCTTTTGTGTCCCTCCACCTGGCATATAAAGCACCTGATCGTGCTCACAGGTACACCCGTACAATCCCGTGCCAAATGGCCTCATTGCAAACAATTATAACATGCAGGCACGAAACCTCCTAACTTCTTAGTTTGATTACTAGCCCGATCGAGACACTCAGACCTTTGGTGCCCTTCCTTCCGACAATAAAAACATACAGTTTTGCCCGACGGACATTCACAAGACTTATATCCCCGTTGACCACAATTGTAACACTTCAACCCGCCTGAGCCCGACACTCCTTTCCTCATGCTACTAGCTGCCTCAATTACACCTCTACTTTGATCAATAAACAATTCGGGACACTCTGACCTTCGGTGCCCACTCCTCGGTAACGTGCACTCCTATATCTTGTGGCCCCTAACACCACAATTGAAACATTTAGATGTGCAACCTCCCTTACTCTTCTTTTTCACATTCTCAACGCCTTCAAACGTACCTCTCTTCATATTAACCGGAGCACCATGTGGCTCTAGCATGGCAAGTACTTCTTCTTCACCACTACCTTAAGGTTTGGAGAACCTCTTCTCAAACTCTTACCTTACAACCTTAGTCACTTGGTCTCGGACCATCTAGGCTACTCGTCCTTCGATTGACTCCTTGACTACTTGACTAACTCCATTGGCGAAACCCGAGATGCATTGTTTAATCGCGGCTTTAACCATTAACATTAACTCGTTCCTCCTTTCATGAGTAGGCTCTTCCGTTCCGTGCCCTTCTTCAGTCTTCATTCTTAAGAAATGAAATAGATTAAACAATGAAACGAAAAGACATAACACGTATGTATATATACATATACACCACACTACCCCATCTTGCTCAACAATCGTCGTACATCGCTTGTTTGACACGACTTGAACCCGTAACAATGGTAGCTTATCATTGTTACGCGAGCACGTCGCATTAACTTGCTAGTACAACATCTATCTCGCTTGATGATTGCTAACACAACACAAACAATTAGCACAAGGTTAGTTCACATAAACCTAAACACTAGTCAACTCCCGGTCCGACCCATCTCCTACAAGTCCCGCATAAAGCGCATACACAAATAAATCAAAGTCTAGGCACCTATCTCAAGTCGCCTAAATCCCTTAGACCATGCTCTGATACCACTTGTAACAACCCAACCCGTTATCCAACAAAAAACGCGGAATAATTTTTTTTTTTTGAACAAGGCTGTCTAGATGGGGTGCGCGGCGCGCAGCCCAACCTGGGCGCGGCGCGCACAGGGCCTGGCAGCCCGCTGTCCACTTTTTCCATTTTTCGTAAAAAGATCACCCACTTCCCAGCATTTTTAGACGAAACGCTTTTCACAACATGTTCTAATATGAAAAACACATACGATTCAATCATTAAATGAGTTTTACTAAACGGGGCCCACATGGGCCATTTTACGAGTTTCGTTCAAAACATATAAGTTCGACCATAAGAGTTTAAATTCCAAACGACACTATGAGCATGGTGTTTAGGGGTTAAACTACCCAAATCTCGGTCAAACTCCAAAAGCTATAACATCCAAAAGCGTCTCCTACAAACAAAGTGGGATCTCTAATCCGTACGAATGCCCTTACCCTTGTCTCCGCCGGAGCCTATAAAAAGATAAACAACGAGAGGGTAAGCAAGGCTTAGTGAATGCAATAATTATACCCATATATATATATATATATATATATATATATATATATATATATATATATATATATATATATATATATATATATATATATATATATATATATATATATATATATATATATATAATATACCTACTTGCAATCACTTACACATATACCGCATACACGCTAGCAATACATTTAGCATACCATCTCATGTACAAAGCTAATAATCTCCAATAAATCGCAACTAACTTAATTAATAACATATAATCGACATAATACAATATGCTACAAAACAATACACAACCATGGTTAACCATCCTCGCGTCATGGTGCTACCGTCTCTTTGGTTCACACCATACGCATCGGTTATGATGCTACCGGCTCTTTGGTTCACATCACAACCCGAGTTATACTCGCGTTAAAGTGCTACCGGCTCTTTGGTTCACACTCTAACAACTCATACCGTAGTGCTACCGGCTCTTTGGTTCACACTACATCACACGTACTATGACGCTACCGGCTCTTTGGTTCACATCATAGCACAATCGCACATACTATGGCACTACCGGCTCTTTGGTTCTGATGTTACAGCTAAGGGGTATAAAATACTATTAAAGTTTACAAGGAAATACTATTAAATACGATACAATTTTACACAAGATATTTATTTATTTATTGAATGGATATACTTAAACCTTGCTACAACACTTATAGGCAGTGTACCTAATCGTACAGTAGTGTAGTTTTTAGTAAGTCCGGTTCGTTCCACAATAAAATCTTTAAACAAAGCTTAACGCTATATTAGTTTACTTTTATAAAAATACAAATATATATAAGTAATATTATTATTATAAAGGGGGGGTTTTTACCGTTTAATGACCGGTTTGTCGATTTTAAAACTTTAGTCACAGTTAAAACCAAATGTAAAATATTAAAAATAAATACAAGACTTAAATTAAAGCGTAAAGTAAATAACGATAATGAAATTGCGAATAATAAAAGTGCGATAAAATAAACTTGCGATAATTAAAAAGTACGATAATTAAAAATGCAATTAAATATAATAAAAATGCGATAATTAGAAGTGCAATTAAATATAAAATAAAGGAGATTAAATATGAAATAAAAGAATTATGCTTATTTAAACTTCCATAATCATGATGTTTGACGTGTTGATTTTAGTTTTATGCCCATGGGTTAATTGTCCTTTGTCCTGGATTATTTAATATGTCCGTCTGGTTTTTGTCCATAACAGTCCATCAGTCATAAATATAAAGTGCGAGTGTCCTCGTCAAATTATCCTTATACCCGAAGTTAAATATTTCAACTAATTGGGGACTTAAACTGTAACAAGATTTTAATACTTTGTTTAATAATTACACCAGGATGTCGACTGAGTGTAACCCAAGGTTTTAATATTTTGTTATCAATTATACCAAGTGTCCTTGTACATAATTTCACCCCTGTTTTAATTATTCTAGTGGCTATTAATCCATTCCCGTGTCCGGTTAAATGAATGATTATTCGTACATATAAATACCCCGCCCATCGTGTCCGATCGAGTGTATATGGTAATTTATAGGGATGCCCAATTGTAAATCTTTATATTAACATTAACAAACTATCATTTAGTTAAACAAATATAAAGCCCATTAATAGCCCATAGTCTAATTTCCACAAGTGTCGTTCTTTTGTCCAAACCCCAATTATGGTACAAAGCCCAATTACCCAATTTTAGTAATTAGCTCAACATCATGATTACTTCGGATTAAATAAGCATAATAATAACTTAGCTACGAGACATTAAATTAAAAAGGTTGAACATAACTTACAATGATTAAAAATAGCGTAGCGTTACACGGACAGAATTTCGACTTACACCCTTACAACATTCGCTAACATACCCTTATTATTAGGATTAAAATTAAAATATAAATTATATATATATATTTTACGTACATAGATAGAGAGAATGATATATGATAGATTAAAAATGCTCAGAATTCGGTTGCTTTTATAGGGAGTTTCAAAACTTGGGGCTCCGCGACTCGCGGCACTTTTGGCCTTCAAACTCCGCGAGTCGCGGAGTTTGAAATTACAGCTCACCCATTTTGGAGTCTCTCTTGCCGACGGTTTTTATTTATTTATATAATGTATAAATAATTATAAGAATTATTTAAATATTATATTATATTTATGTACATAGTTGCCTTGTAATTTCTAGTCCGTTGCGTCGAGCGTTGAGAGTTGACTCTGGTCCCGGTTCCGGATTTTCGAACGTCCTTGCGTACAATTTTATATTTTGTACTTTGCGTTTTGAATCTTGTACTCTTGTAATTTCGAGATGTTTCTTATCAATAATTGGAACCTCTTTGATTGTAAATTGTACTTTTGAGCTTTTTGGTCGTTTGCGTCTTCAATTCGTCGAATCTGTCTTTTGTCTTCACCTTTTATTATTTAAACGAATATCACTTATAAATAGAACAATTGCAACTAAAAGCTTGTCTTTCTTGAGGAATAATGCTATGAAATATATGTTCGTTTTTAGCATTATCAAATATTCCCACACTTGAGCGTTGCTTGTCCTCAAGCAATATCGTCTTGAAATACTAGAATCACTTCTTTATTCTTCACACTTTGTACATCAGTGATTTCTATACGGCGGTATAAACAATGGTAGTAACGATATGGTTTACAGTCTCACATGACTATAAAAATTTAGATCCATTAAGGAAATTGGATCTTTATGAAAACATTTGATCTTTTGAAAATTAAATCTAGCTTTTACCCTAGATAAGTTTTCCGGAATAACCCTTCACCGGTGTTTGCAAAATATTTTTGTGGGTTTGATGGGTTTCAGATTTGAAAATTTTAGCTCAAAACTTGCGGTTTTGTGTCACCCACTTGCTAACCTTGTATTTGGAAAGCAACACGTCCAGTTTACTTGTCCCGTATATTACCTTTCGGTAAACTACCGTCCGGTTGTAAAGGAAAGCGTTGAACAAGCAACTGTTAAGGCAATGTCCCCTGACATGCTTTTAATTATGGTCTATAATGTGTCGGACGCAATTACTATCCTTGGTAGGAGCAATAGTAAAGCTCACCCTTATGATTTTTCGGTCTGGCACAAGGTCCTGTCTTTGACCATGCTATGCAACCACCGTTCTTACGGTTGACACCCGATTTAGTTCAGGTGACCTAATGAATTCCAGGTGAATTCCTAGGATTTCACGTTCAATGGTAATGAACGCATTGAAAATAGGGTTTTCAGAAAACAAATCGGTTTGTAATTTTGATCAAAATATTTTCTCGTTCAAGCTCGAGTTTAGATATCATTGAATTCCATGAGTTTATAATTCTCAATCTTTAAGGTCAATCTCAAGGATTGAGTTATATCAGGCTTAAAAGCTGATTTTTGGTCTTTTAAGGAGATTATCCTTTCTGGGGATCTGATTCATTAGTCTTATCAAGCTAATTTGCATGGTGCCCCCCCATTGTACGAGATAAATCCTTCTCATGGTTAGGATAAATCTGACCACTTGGCGACCCTGTTTAATGCTGAGGTCCGTGGATTTCCTTCTGATTTTAGTGATGACTTTTCTAGATTTTTCGTCAACCTACAGCTGGTCTGGACGACAACTTCATGACCTAAATCAAGAAGCGCGTTTTTTTTTCAGAAGACTTTACTTCCTTTTAATGATGGAATTGATTCATCGTGTAGATCCATCTCTTCTTTTCTTTCATCGGGTAAAACAGTTTAGTTTAGTCCAAAGCAAAAGTATTTTCAGTTATTTGTTACAGATATATGTGACATATGTTTAAGATAACTTGGTAAATTTTCCCACACTTGGCTTTTATTTTCCTTTTTATCATCCTCTATTCCATTTTAAATGAATTTTAACATTTTGGTTTGTTTCTCAATTTATGTCCTTTCTGAGGTAACAATAATTTCGGTGTTAAAACCTAGTTTTATCGTTCATAAATATGTATAAACATGATTTTGAGTTCATTTAATTGAAAATTTTGAAAAATTTTACTAGATTTGGGTAGTCAGTATATAAGACTAGGGCTGTTCTTTATTATCAGAGAGCACTAGATTCTAATACAACTACTGCTTTACTAGTATTTTTAATGGTAACCAAGTGTATAAAGATAAAAATTTTAAAAATCCGCTAGAATTTAACCCCTTCCCACACTTAAGATCTTGCAATGCCCTCATTTGCAAGAAATTAGTACAATTTAAATTATTGAGGGTGATTTGTGTGAAAATGATTAAATTTTTACCAAAGTTTCCAAATATATTGGCGTTTGTTTGCTGAATGATAAATGGTGCACATCATTTGTTCATTCCGTCTTGTTGTTATTTCACATATATTTTGCATCTTGTCGTCAAAATTAGTTGTTTTTGCTGAACTTAATGCCAGTCTTTGAAAATGCGTTGTTTTACCCTGTTGTGTACATAAGATAAACTGCAAACATATATACATATTTTCGAAGTTTGGTATATTACCCCACATTCAAAAATTATTAAAATCTAAGAATAAGTTAGAAAATTATAAAAACTATTACAATATTAACATAAGTATTAAACATATCAACATTACAAATTACAAAATAAATAAGACTAAGTAGACTAGGGATGATACTGGTACCAATAGGGGTTCCAAGCATAACCATAGGTGCTATAAAATGCTTCGGCAGGGTTATACGTAGGATACGGTGGTTGCATCTCTATAGGCCAGGGAGGGAATATGGGTTTCGGTGTAGGAATATAGTTTCTACCTATATGTTGGCAATGAGCTATGATTTGGTTCTGATGAACTTGCCAATCTTCAAATGCTCTCTGTCTAGCATTTTCGTACTCCTGTGAAGCTATAAACCTTTGCATTTCTTGCATCTCATTTCCCCCTCCTACATTATCTTGCTGTTGGTTTCTCTCAACCTGTGGATGTCTACCATGGTATTGTACTGCGGCGTTATTTCGCCTCTTCAAAACTTTCGCACCATGGTATACATTTAAACCTATAGTATTTCGGGGTTCTGGTTCTTCCACTAATAATCCCCCCCGACTTATATCCACACCGAGATATTCAGCAATCAAAGTAATAAAAATACCACCTCCTATTATGCTATGCGGTCTCATCCCCCTAACCATAGCTGATAAATAATAACCCACACAATACGGTATACTTACAGCGCTTTGTGGGTCTCGAATACACATATGGTAAAACAAATCCTGTTCATTTACCTTTTCCTTGTTCTTACCCCTTTGTGTAATCGAATTAGCTAAAAACCTATGAATTACTCTTAATTCAGCTCTATCTATATCCAAATAAGAGTAATTTCCCCCTTTGAAACGGTGATGGCTTGTCATTTGACTCCACACACCGTGTGTATCAAAATTTTCATCTATCTTTCTACCATTTAGTATCAACCCTCTACAATCGGCAGATGCTAACTCCTCAGGCGTATATATACGTAAAGCCTGAGCCATGTCTAGTAAAGACATGTGGCGCATCGAACCTCCTAACAAAAATCTAATAAAAGATCGATCGGTTAAACTAGCTACCCGATCATTCAACTCTATACTACACAACAATTCTTCACACCATACTTTATATACAGGTCTACGCATGGTGAATAAACGTACCCAGTCATTAAAAGTAGAATTACCATACCTCTGTACAAGTAATTCTCTAATTGGCCCGGCCAATTCTACAGCTTCTAAGGGTCCCCATTCTATGACCCTAGGTACCTCAACAACTTTGGAATGAAGAGTATGCAAACCCCTTTGATATTTTGGATAATCTATCCAAAGTCTGTCAAATCTCAGGTTCGGGTGCAAATCTTCCAAGTGCATATCAGAAAAGGTCATGACTGGATGAGGTATATCTTGCTTGTAGTAGTTATCCACCTCCTGTTGTTCCGTATTCTCAGCAGGAGCATTGCGAGCTTGGGATGAAGATTCACCCCTTTCAGTCTGCAAAACACATCAAACACAATTTTTGTGCATCCAAATATGCATTAGTGTCAGCAAAATCATCAATCAAAATAATTACAATGACATGATCAATTTATATCAAACTTAAGCTTATTTTCATATTTTCATCAAATCTACACTTTTTCAAATAAGCATATACGAAAATGTTCGCCAAGTTCATAAGCATTCAACTCAAATAACATGTCAAAATAATCATTACTAGCAATTAAACAAGTTTCAAATGGCATTATCTCTCAAAAATCAAGTTCATGAATTTTAGACTTGAAAAAGTCCACTTTAATTCTCAAAATCATGTTTAGGCTCAAAGTTTGGATCATTTAACTACCTAGACATGTTACACTACTTAATTTAGCAACAATTCATGACAAAAATCAGCCATAACCTGTTTATATCAAAAAGCCCTAAATTTGCTCAAGAACACAAACCCTAGATTACTCAAAATTTAAAGTTTAAGGTTTCTAATTATGTTAAATAGCATCAATCTAGGTTATACAAGCATAATACATAAACAATTTAAGCTTAATTACACTAAAAAGCATCAAAATCAAATTGGGGAAAAAAATTGCTCAAGAACACTAATTTCGGATTAAATGGTGTTTAGGTGTAGAAATTTACCGTTTTTCTTGAGTAATTCCTTGATAGCATCCTTCTCAACATGATTTTAGTAAAAGATTTGATGATTAACGGTTAAAAATTGTGATTTTGGGGGTTTTTTTCGATTTTTTTCGGGTTTTTCGCAGTGTTTTTTCAGTATTTTTGGTGTGGTGTGTTGGGACTGATCAGTTCGGCTGTTTTATTTTTTTTTCTGTATTTCGGTCCTCCCGCGAGTCGCGGTGTTTGGACCCTTCAAACTCCGCGACTCGCGGAGTTTGGTAATTTTTTATTTTTTTTATATATCTTATACTAATTAAAACATTTAAGTAATTAATTTTAAAATTTTGTTTCCCTTGTTATTTAGGACGAGGTCGTTTCGGATCGATGTCCTAGTCCGTTCCTCGACAAAATTTTAAAATTTGTCTTTTTGTAGCGATTGTTTTAAAAGCTAAGATTTTTGGGTTTTTTTTTTTTTTAATGTTTTTGGCATACTTTAATTCAATAAGATTAAAAATAATGATAATAAAAGTTCTCGTCCCTCCATCGGGTAAAGCAATTTCGGTTTAAAGACCTAGTCTTCAACTTACGACGAATTTTAAAAATCATATTTTTAACTTAATGAGATAAAGTAAATTTTTGTTTTTAAATTCACACAATTTAAATATAAATTCAAAATTAATATTAAAAATTCACACCAAACTTACAACTTGAAATGCATAAAATTAAAAATTCATATTTTTAAAAATTAAAAAATTACACCAAACTTAATTTAAAAATTCATATTATAAATTCACACCAAACTTATATTAATTTTTCAAATATTTACAATTTTAAATATATTGTTTTTACAAAGTTTACAATATTAATTTAAGATTTAAATATTAATTTTAAAAACATGGTAAAAATAAAATTAAAAATCTTTTTGGCTTTTTATCCCACTTTAATCAATCAAATATTATCAAAAATATGCGCCCCTCTTTTCGGTAAAGTAATTTCGGTTCCAAGACCTAATTTAACTCATGACGAATTTTTGAAATATTTTGGATTGATTGATTAAAGATATTTATACCTTAAGAATAAACGTTAAATTTCGCAGTGATGTAATAAATTTTTGAATGATATCAATAATTTCGGTCGCCAAACCTAATTTTATTCAATACCAATTTAATACTTTTTAGCGAACAAATTAGCGTTTATTATCAAAAGGTTAAAAATAAAAAAAAATAAAATAAAAACTGTACAGACTTACCTATGAAATAGATTTCTTAGTTATATGATCTATCCCATTCATAAGATAGTCGGTTTAATTGGTTTTCCATAGCTACATAGGCGTAACCTCGAGCATTCAGTGTCTTTTCTTCTAAACATATGAACGGTCCGTCTCTGCATAAAGTAACAAATTCGGTGTTTGAATAGGTTTGATTATTTGAACATTTACCTCCATGTGACCATTTTCCGCATTTGTGACATCTTTCTAGGTGTCGTGCTCTTCTTTTTGCTGCGGATTTTGATTTTCCTTTACCAAATTGTAACTTATTATCTTCGCATCTGGATTCTTTTCTAACTCCGTCCATTCTTTCTCTGATTACTGATACTATTTCACTCGGTAGTGTGTCATTATTACGTTTAGTGATCAAAGCGTGTAGCATTAGACCATGGTTTAGTTCACAGGCAGTCTTCATTTTGTAAAAACCTAAAAAAAATAAAAATTCAGAATGGGGGGAGAAGACTAGTTCTTTAGGGTCTGCTAGGGAAAGACCATTCGGTTTCTATTTTCGAGAACTACACGAAAACAGACAATCTAACTCTAACAGAAATACATATTATCCTTTAAAGACTTGATTCTCCCCACACTTAGTTAGCTGTGGTGTCGAAATTGTGATTAACTTCGTTGTCAACTTCCATCGGATCATGTATGTAATGTTTAACTCTGTGACCATTAACTTTAAATTCAATCCCATTTGAATTTATCAATTCTACTGTTCCGTATGGGAAAACTCTTTTGACTATGAATGGTCCAGACCATCTTGATTTCAATTTTCCAGGAAATAGCTTGAATCGTGAATTGAAAAGAAGAACTCTGTCTCCTTCTTTAAATTCTTTTGAACTTCTGATTCTTTTATCATGTCATTTCTTCGTTCTTTCTTTATAGATTAACGAATTTTCGTATGCTTCATGTCTTAATTCTTCTAATTCGTTTAGTTGACTTAATCGTAGACGTCCGGCTTCATGTAAATCAAGATTACATGTCTTCAAAGCCCAAAATGCTTTGTGTTCAATTTCTACTGGAAGATGACATGCTTTTCCATAAACAAGTCTAAAAGGTGTGGTTCCAATTGGAGTTTTGTAGGCTGTTCTAAAAGCCCAGAGTGCATCCTCCAATTTAATGGACCATTCCTTCGGATTTGATCCTACGGTTTTCTCTAGAATACGTTTTAAAGCTCGGTTGGTATTTTCAACTTGTCCACTTGTTTGTGGATGATATGCGGTGGAGATTTTATGAGTTACTCCATATCTTTTAAGAACTTTCTCAAGTTGATTATTACAGAAATGAGTACCCCGATCACTTATTAAAGCTTTCGGTGTTCCAAACCTTGCAAAAAGACGTTTTAAAAAGTTGACTACAACTCGTGCATCGTTAGTTGGGAGAGCTTGTGCTTCCGCCCATTTAGATACATAATCAATGGCTACGAGTATATATAGATTATTATGAGATTTTGGAAATGGACCCATAAAGTCAATACCCCAAATGTCAAATACTTCACATACTTGGATGACATTTTGTGGCATTTCATCACGTTGACTTATTTTTCCGGCCCTTTGACATGCATCACAGGATTTGCAAAGAAGGTGTGCGTCTTTATAAATTGTAGGCCAATAGAATCCAGCATCATAAACTTTTCTTGCTGTTAGTTGAGGCCCATAATGCCCTCCTGTTGGTCCTGTGTGACAATGGTTTAATATTTTACTAGCTTCATCTCCAAATACACATCGGCATATTATTCCATCGGGACAACTTTTAAACAGATGTGGATCTTCCCAAAAATAGTGTTTTATATCACTGAAGAATTTCTTTCGTCTTTGGTACGATAATCCCTTTTCAAGGAATCCACAAACTAAGTAGTTTGCATAGTCTGCAAACCATGGAATTTCTTTATAATCTATCTTCAATAGATATTCATCAGGAAAGTTGTCTTGTATGGCCGATTCATTTAGAACTTCTAATTCGGGATTTTCAAGACGAGAAAGATGATCAGCGGCGAGATTTTCTGCTCCTCTTTTATCTCGGATTTCAATATCAAACTCTTGTAAGAGTAAGATCCAACGAATTAATCTTGGTTTAGCATCTTGTTTTGAAAATAGGTATCTAAGAGCAGAATGGTCGGTATAGACCACCGTTTTTGCTAGAACGAGATATGATCGAAATTTGTCAAAAGTAAAAACAATAGCAAGGAGTTCTTTTTCAGTAGTTGTATAGTTCGTTTGTGCTCCTTGTAACGCCTTACTAGCATAATATATAGGTTGAAATCGTTTTTCAATCCTTTGTCCTAAAACGGCTCCCATTGCAAAATCACTTGCATCGCACATTAGTTCAAATGGTAGATTCCAATTTGGTGTTATCATGATCGGCGCATTAGTGAGTTTCTCTTTAAGAATATTAAAAGATTTGATACATTCATCTGAAAAGATGAATGGAGCATCTTTTTCTAGGAGTTTATTCATAGGAGTGGCAATTTTAGAAAAATCTTTTATGAAACGTCGGTAAAAACCGGCATGCCCTAGAAAACTCCTAACTCCTCTAACATTGGTGGGAAGTGGAAGTTTAGCAATTACATCTACTTTAGCTCTATCCACTTCAATTCCTTCTTTTGAAATTTTATGACCAAGAACGATGCCTTCTTTAACCATGAAATGGCATTTCTCCCAATTAAGTACTAGATTTGATTGTTCGCATCTAATAAGCATTCGTTCAAGATTAACTAGACATGATTCAAATGTATCACCGAAGACTGAAAAGTCATCCATGAATACTTCCATGCATTCTTCTATCATGTCATGAAAAATCGCCATCATACACCTTTGAAAGGTTGCTGGGGCGTTGCAAAGTCCAAATGGCATGAGTTTGTAAGCAAAAGTACCATAAGGGCACGTGAATGTGGTTTTCTCTTGGTCTTCGGGTGCTATTGGAATTTGAAAATATCCGAAAAATCCATCTAGAAAACAATAGTAACTATTTCCGGCTAATCTTTCCAACATTTGATCTATGAAAGGTAAGGGAAAGTGATCTTTTCTGGTGGTGTCATTTAATTTTCTATAATCAATACACACACGCCATCCTGTTACAGTTCTAGTAGGAATAAGCTCATTTTTCTCATTTGTAATGACAGTCATGCCACCCTTCTTAGGTACGCATTGAACTGGGCTTACCCATGGACTATCAGAGATTGGATATATCAAACCTGTATCTAGCAGTTTAATAATCTCTTTCTTAACTACATCTTGCATATTAGGATTTAGTCTTCGTTGGCGTTGCACATACGTTTTATGACCTTCTTCCATAAGGATTTTATGTGTGCAATACGAAGGACTTATTCCTTTAATATCATGAATCTTCCATGCAATGGCTGGTTTATGAGCTTTCAACACAGAAATGAGTTGTGATTTCTCATTTTCAGTAAGAGAAGACTATATTATTACAGGTAATTCAGATTCACCATGTAAATAAGCGTATTCCAAATGGTTTGGAAGTGGCTTTAACTCTAATTTCGGAGGTTCTTCTATCGATGATTTATATCGATATCTGTCTTCTTCTTTTAGCATTTGAATTTCTTCTGTTGTTGGTTCATATCCATTAGCTATAAGTGTAGCTAATATTTCAGCTTCATCAATTGGTTCATTACCTTCTCCTAAAGAACATTCTCCTGTTCCTTGTAATTCTGGAAATTCTTCTAATAATTCTGCATGTGCATCTATAGTTTGAATATAATAGCATGTATCATCTGCAGATTGTGGTTGTTGCATTGCTCTATCAACTGAAAAGGTAACACTCTCATCCTCTATACTTAGGGTCAATTTCTTACCGAACACGTCTATCATTGCTTTAGCCGTGTTTAAGAATGGTCTTCCTAATATGAGAGGAACTTGAGAATCTTCTTCCATGTCCAGAACAACAAAATCTACTGGAAATACTAAAGTACCAACTTTAACTAGCATGTTCTCCATTATCCCTCTAGGATATTTTATTGATCTATCGGCTAGTTGTATGCTTATTCTTGTTGGTTTCAATTCTCCAAGGTCTAGTTTAGCGTATAGTGAATACGGCATTAAATTTATACTAGCACCTAAATCTGCTAATGCTTCTATTGAACTAAGACTACCCAGAAAACATGGAATTGTGAAACTTCCTGGATCAGATAGTTTTTCTGGTATCTTATTCAACAGCACTGCTGAACAATTAGCATTCATGGTAACAGCCGAGAGTTCTTCCATTTTCTTTCTATTTGAGATTAGATCTTTCAAGAATTTAGCATATATAGGCATTCCTGAAATCACATCAATGAAAGGAAGATTTACATTTATCTGTTTAAACATATCTAAGAATTTGGATTGCTCGGCTTCATGTTTCTCTTTCTTCATTTTACTCGGGTAAGGAAGTGGTGGTTGGTATGGTTTAACATAAGGTTTATCCTTAACTGTGTTATCTTCATTAACCTTTTCAACTACCGGTTCTTTTTCCTTATCTTGATCAGGTTGTGGTTCTTGTGGAGTAGGAATAGCTTTATCAGAAGTTACAGGTATTTCCGGTGGTTTAAGTGTTGTACCACTTCTTGTGGTAATGGCTTTAGCTGTTTCATTCACGGAGTTAGCATTTGTATCACTAGGTAGACTTCCCGATTTTCTTTCACCTATTAACCTTGCTAGGTTACTTACTTCTTGTTCCAGATTTTGAATAGAAGCTTGTTGATTTCTAAATGCTTGAGCATTTTGTTCATTAGTTTGTTTCTGAGATGTGAAAAACTGCGTTTGAGTTTCAACTAGCTTCGTCATCATATCTTCTAAATTCGGCTTTTTATCATCGGTTTGTTGTGGTGTTTTGTTTTGAAAATTAGGTCTTTGCTGATTGTAAGTATTATTGGATACTTGTTGATTGCTAGGACCTTGTTGGTTGTTGTATGGAATATTTCGGTTATAATTCTGGTTTTGATTGTAAATCGTTCTTGGCGGTTGATAATTATTCTGATAATTATTTCCAGGCCTTTGGTTTATGTATGAAATATTCTCTCTTTGTTCCATTGTTAATTCAATACTGAGACAATCTTTTGTCAAATGCAGTCCTCCACACTGCTCACAACTAATTCGTATTGAGTGAATATCTTTTGTCATCTTTTCCATTCGTCTCTCGACAGCATCTATCTTTGCGAAAATGGAATCTAAGTCATGGCTAGAATCGGCTCTAGCTGCTTTAGATGATCTAACGATATCTTTTTCTTGGTGCCACTCATGTGAGTGGGAAGCAGTGTTATCAATAATTTTGTAAGCATCAGTTTCGGTTTTCTTCATAATAGAACCACCAGCTGCTATATCTATGTCTTTCCTTGTAGTGATGTCGCATCCTTGGTAGAATATTTGTACTATTTGACAGGTGTCTAAACCATGTTGCGGACATACTCTTAATAACTTTCCATATCTTGTCCACGCCTCATATAGAGCTTCATTTGATTTCTGTGTGAACGTAACAATTTCTGCTTGAAGTCTTACGGCTTTAGATGCGGAAAGAATTGTTTAAGAAATTTTTCAACTAAAACGTCCCATGTATCAATCGCCCCTTCAGGTAACGATTCCAACCAATCTTTAGCTTCTCCCTTTAAAGTTCAGGGAAATAACATGAGATATATCTGTTCATCTTCCACTTCTCGGATTTTAAATAGTGTGCAGATCCTATTAAAGGTACGTAGATGTTCATTTGGATCTTCCTTCGGCGAACCACTAAATTGGCATTGATTAGTCACCATGTGTAGAATTTGTCCTTTGATTTCATAATCTGGCGCATTAATTTCTGGATGAGTAATTGCGTGACCTTGGCCAGTGCGTTTAGCTCTCATTCGGTCTTCCATACTTAAAGGTTCTAAATTCTCCATAATTGAATTTGTTGAATCGGAATCACTAGAGGATTCTGATTTAATGGTTCGTTCCTCAACAATCTCTGTTTGAATGATTGGTGGTTCCGGAGGAAAATTTAGTGGTTCAGGATCTACGAATCGTTCCTGAATATTCTTCGGATTCTCAATTGTGAGGTCGGGTTCAAAAAATGGATTATCGGAAATTTGAACTGAAGTACTTGGTCGACTGGATGACGATTCTAAAGAAAAATCAACGGCGGTAATATTTGCTAAATGTCTTGATCTAGTTACAGGTGGTGAACGTACAAAAGGTGGTGAACGTCTTGCTCGGTGCATTCACTGAATATCCTATTAGTTTTTAAAAGGAAAGAAAAATTATAATAAGTTATCCAATCAATAGACTTTTCTAATTTTGCCCACGTTTCGAATAGCCAAAAGATGCGGCAGAGAGGCAGGATTCGTTTGGTCTCAATATAATTGAGGACTGTTTGGCTCCAATAACCCGGTCCACGTACAAATTCAACTATTACTACGAACCAGAAAATTTTGATGTCTATCAATTTAACCACTTAAAATAAATTTTCGTAATTTTAAGAAATTTAGATAAGAAGTAGAATAAAAATCTATGTCCTAAAACTAGAATAGCGAGAAATAAGAAAGAAAAAGAGTTCGTCGGAAAAGGTCGAAAAAAAAAAATGGTTGAAAAATAAAAGGTGACGGAAAAATAAAAGAAACTTATAAAACTTAAAAACACTTGACTAACCTAACCTTATTACTACAACTAACTTAAAATTATAATCGCAAATTGAGATTACTAATTGGAATGATAATTGATACATAGGAAAAAGTCGTCTAAAAATATTAAAGCTTACAGGAAAACTAAATCCCAAATGAAAATAACTTAAAAAGAAACTAAAACTTAAAAAGGCGTCGCAAAATTCTAAAGCACCTAAATCTTAGTCTAAAGAAAAAGCACTTAAGGAATTTTACGGCAAAGCCTAAAAATCTAGAAGTAAAAATAACTATGGCAAAAACTAAGTTTAAAACTAAATATGAGCTAAAAATACAAATATTACGTTAAAACGATTGAAAAGGGACAAAATATAAAAATATACAAAAAGTTGTAAAAAGTACAATTTTTTTATAAAAATATTATTTTTGTATTATTTATTTTATAAAACTATTAATTTAAATATATAAATAAAACTAATTAAAACTTAATATAACTAAATGATTAAAATTAAATATTAATTTAATTAAAACCTAAATCTTAATTAATTAATATTAATAATTATTACTCCGTATTAATTGCAGTTAGGGTTTCTGGCAGGCGTGTCAGAAAAAGCTCCGCGAGTTGCGGTATTTCAAGCACAAAACCCCGCGAGTCGCGGGGATCCAAATTTCAACTCTGGCACAGTTTTAAATCGACGCGTTTTTTTTTTATGTTTTCTAATTTTCTGTTTTTATATAAATAAAAGATATTTAAATAAAACTTATATTTTTATAAACTAAAATAAAAATAAAGAAACTTATAAAACTTTTAACAAACTCTTAAAAATATATAAATTTTTGTTTTTCTTTTTATATTTTTGAATATTTAAAACGTATTTTTATAAAAACGAATTTTAATAAAAGTAAACTAAAAATATATATATATTTTTTTATATATTAGCGTTGCGCTTCCGGCGTTTAAGAGAGTTCCCCGGCAGCGGCGCCAAAAATAACTTGATGTTACAGCTAAGGGGTATAAAATACTATTAAAGTTTACAAGGAAATACAATTAAATACGATATAATTTTACACAAGATATTTATTTATTTATTGAATGGATATACTTAAACCTTGCTACAACACTTATAGGCAGTGTACCTAATCGTACAGTAGTGTAGTTTTTAGTAAGTCCGGTTCGTTCCACAGGGAAATCTTTAAACAAAGCTTAACGCTATATTAGTTTACTTTTATAAAAATACAAATATATATATAAGTAATATTATTATTATAAAGGGGGAGTTTTTACCGTTTAATGACCGGTTTGTCGATTTTAAAACTTTAGTCACAGTTAAAACCAAATGTAAAATATTAAAAATAAATACAAGACTTAAATTAAAGCGTAAAGTAAATAACGATAATGAAATTGCGAATAATAAAAGTGCGATAAAATAAACTTGCGATAATTAAAAAGTACGATAATTAAAAATGCAATTAAATATAATAAAAATGCGATAATTAGAAGTGCAATTAAATATAAAATAAAGGAGATTAAATATGAAATAAAAGAATTATGCTTATTTAAACTTCCGTAATCATGATGTTTGACGTGTTGATTTTAGTTTTATGCCCATGGGTTAATTGTCCTTTGTCCTGGATTATTTAATATGTCCGTCTGGTTTTTGTCCATAACAGTCCATCAGTCATAAATATAAAGTGCGAGTGTCCTCGTCAAATTATCCTTATACCCGAAGTTAAATATTCCAACTAATTGGTGACTTAAACTGTAACAAGATTTTAATACTTTGTTTAATAATTACACCAGGATGTCGACTGAGTGTAACCCAAGGTTTTAATATTTTGTTATCAATTATACCAAGTGTCCTTGTACATAATTTCACCCCTATTTTAATTATTCTAGTGGCTATTAATCCATTCCCGTGTCCGGTTAAATGAACGATTATTCGTACATATAAATACCCCGCCCATCGTGTCCGATCGAGTGTATATGGTAATTTATAGGGACGCCCAATTGTAAATCTTTATATTAACATTAACAAACTATCATTTAGTTAAACAAATACAAATCCCATTAATAGCCCATAGTCTAATTTCCACAAGTGTCGTTCTTTTGTCCAAACCCCAATTATGGTACAAAGCCCAATTACCCAATTTTAGTAATTAGCCCAACATCATGATTACTTCGGATTAAATAAGCATAATAATAACTTAGCTACGAGACATTAAATTAAAAAGGTTGAACATAACTTACAATGATTAAAAATAGCGTAGCGTTACACGGACAGAATTTCGACTTACACCCTTACAACATTCGCTAACATACCCTTATTATTAGGATTAAAATTAAAATATAAATTATATATATATATTTTACGTATATAGATAGTGAGAATGATATATGATGGATTAAAAATGCTCAGAATTCGGTTGCTTTTATAGGGAGTTTCAAAACTTGGGGCTCCGCAACTCGCGGCACTTTTGGCCTTCAAACTCCGCGAGTCGCGGAGTTTGAAATTACAGCTCACCCATTTTGGAGTCTCTCTTGCCGACTGTTTTTATTTATTTATATAATATATAAATAATTATAAGAATTATTTAAATAATATATTATATTTATGTGCATAGTTGCCTTATAATTTTTAGTCCGTTGCGTCGAGCGTTGAGAGTTGACTCTGGTCCCGGTTCCGGATTTTCGAACGTCCTTGCGTACAATTTTATATTTTGTACTTTGCGTTTTGAATCTTGTACTCTTGTAATTTCGAGACATTTCTTATCAATAATTGGAACCTCTTTGATTGTAAATTGTACTTTTGAGCTTTTTGGTCGTTTGCGTGTTCAATTCGTCGAATCTGTCTCTTGTATTCACCTTTTATTATTTAAACGAATATCACTTATAAATAGAACAATTGCAACTAAAAGCTTGTCTTTCTTGAGGAATAATGCTATGAAATATATGTTCGTTTTTAGCATTATCAGGTTCATACCATAGCATACAAATAAATACATTATATACATACGCATATAATCATTCCACTCACCTTAACGCCTTCGGTGAATGTTTTATACTTCCGCAAGCTTCAAGGCAAAGTACCTAATACAATAAGTACTCAATTAATCACACAAACTAGTTGGACTAAACACCAACCATTCACTTATGTGTATTTAATGACTTAAATGCATTAAATGCCCCATTATCACCAAAACTATCCCATTAAGGTCAAGACCATCATAAATCACTCAAAGCTAGTGATTAAGATGCCACAACACTAACTAATACACAATAAGGGTATTTCATACCCATATTTCCCAACAAGGTCAATCATTAACATTTTGACCATTTTATAACCAACACACCCATTTGCTAAATAACTAGGTGTGCTAGTAATTAACTAACCAATTAAGGCTCATGAACACCAATTAACACTTTGAAACCCTAGGTTAGTCATTCTTGAGTCCTCATGACTCAATCTTACCCAAGAACACCCAAGATAAAAAAAATATGGGTTTTGTGTTCTTCATTTACCCAAACCCTAACCCTTACACAAAATCAAAGTAAGGAAATCAAAGTTAGAACATACCACTACAACCAAAACGTTGCTAGAGAGGAGATGAACACTTTATAACTCGAGCTAAGTCCCAAAACTAGCTCCTTCTTCCTTTGCTTGAACTTTCTCACACAAGAATCTCACTCTCTCTCTAAAATTGAAGTGGAAAAGGATAAGGTTGTTAATAATAGAGTTATGACTCTCCCCAAATTGATCTGGTAGTCTTTAACTTGTCCCCAAGTGAAATTACCAAAAAGCCCATCAAAACATCTGATTAAAACAAGCAGAACCCGGCTACAGTGAATAGTGCGCCACGCGCACCATTAGGTGTGCGCTGAGTGCACCTTGCCCAGATCACTCTCTGACTTCTGTTTAAATACACAAGGTCACCACACTTCATGTACCCTATTTATATCTCTGTACAATAAATATTAGGGTCTTACAATGATTACCATCTATGAGGCTGCTATTTCTCACAGAAATTTACGACTGCCACTTACGCCTTTCTTTCATAGCGTATGTAAGCATTATAAGGTTGCAATTGCTCAATTACATCCAAAAGCCGTCAACAAAATTGTGCTTTTTGAGATGTATTGTCGTGCTCTCAATAAGCAACCACTGCTTAACGTGTTTCACGCTTTCAATAGTCTGACGCCACATGATGCGGGGTGGTACTCATTCCGCGGCTGCCTTGGCCTCATGACCACTCCTAAAGATTCAATTGGGAACTGGCACAGTTCTTTTTTCTTTATTAACAACACCGCCCACGTCGACAGCAACATCGCGAAAGCCTGGTGTACCGAGATGGACGCCCACGCGAATGATAAAATTACTCAGGATGACCTTGAACAGGAGATCCTCAAGTCAATCAAAAATGCTAGGTTGATTGTGAGAGCATATTCCAATGTGCCGCTTTATATCGGCGGAGTTTCCATATATTGGCTATGGGGTGATTATGACGCACTTTTAATTGATGAAGCGAACAATGGTATATCACTTATACCTGACTTTTGCGCAAATATGCATTTCATTTTATACTATATTTGCAAAAACTAATGCACTCGTGATTTTGCAGAAATTAGTTTAGACCAACTGATGACTACAGCCGATGTCCGAGCGATTAAACCAGCGCGCCGCCCAAAAGAAGGCTACGGCGAAATCATTGTTATTGAAGAACTTATTCTTAACACTTTTACTATTCCTGGTGGTGAAGACCGCAAAAAACGCAAAGCTACAACAGAGGAGACTGCCACTCCCCGCAAAAGACGCCTTCACTCTATTGCCGAGCAAGAAGCAAGTAAGTTAGCAGTATTCTATAATACTGCATATACTGTGCGTATATTATTTCCATATCCATTAACTGATTTTATTTTCTTATTCGCTTTTAGTTGTACTTTCAGATTCTGCAGGGGAGCCGGAACAGCTGTACAAAATTGGTGTGGATATCCCTGAAGGGATTTTTGAAAACCCAGGCGATGAAGATTTAAACCTCACCTCCGACGCTGAAACATCAAATCGCGACGAAAATGCGGAAGATGCTGAAGAGGAGGAACAAGCTAACAGACTCTACCGCAAACTCTGCAAGTTTGTGCCTAGAAACGTTCAACGACAATATCGTGAACTTACATTCGCTGAGGCTGAAAGACAGCGGATAAACAACTGCTTCAATGCCATCTGTTTAACCGTTGATAATGTTGAAAAATTCAACGACATCTCTGATCACTATGAGAAACAGTTCAAAATTGTTGCCTCTCGGCGCAGAAAAATCCAAAGCTTGAAGCCCAGCTAAAGAAAACTGAAGATGAAAAATCCACGCTTAAAAATAGAGCAGAATACGCAGAAAGGCAGTTTTCGTAGCTTGTCAAATATCTGCCCGAACTTGGCGATAAAGTGATGGATTTGGCGCCGGTGACCGAAAAGTTCAAGGCATACGCTCAAGCCTCTAAGCTCGCCACTCACTGCGAGTGGTATGACCTTCTTTGCCAACTTTGCTATCCTTCCCAACCACTTCCCGCTGACATTGCTAAAGAAATATGCCCAACCGGAGAGGCACAGGAAGCATTGGCCAAGGCAAAGAAAGAGTTTGAAAAGGTTATCATTCCAGCTTTAGAGGAAATTAGCCAGCGTGAAAATGTAACCTTCGAGGATATTAATGCACTTGAGCTTTAAAATGGTTATTTATTTTGTAAAGTTGTAACCGCAATTTTATATTGCATTTTTTGTAATTCCACTCTCTTCACATAGCGCATTAGTAATGAAAGTATTTACATTTCGCAGTTGCAACTTTGTTTATTTATATAGCGCTTTTTTCAATATATTCATTATCTAGACTTGCCCTTTGCAATTTTGAACTTTTATTATTGTGCACATAATAAGTATGTAATTTCGCGAAACAATATGTACGTGCATAATCTTATACATTATGAATCTTTTAAGTTCGCCAAAACGATCCTTAGGTAATTTATTAGCATTGCGAAACATCTAAGAATGACAAGATCAAATACTTAGGAAATTTTATCCTTTCGCAACATTTATTATTTAGCACAAGTGGGTAGTTTCATCACTTGGCTTGAAAGTTAAAATTTTCAAGAAATATCCGCATTATTATTGCATAATTATGCTGTATCATTACTTAGCGAAATAATGCCATGCACTTTTTAGAACTTCTGCGAACACTTAGTCGCTTTTTCCATAAGAATTAATTCGGTGTTTAAAAATTTAGGTGGTTGTATTCTGCAAAATTATCACTACGCGTGGCCACACGCAGTGTTTTCTGCTTTGTATAGAAACAATCATTAAAACAAAAATTAACTTTGTCTTATTCATTATCTTTTAGAAATAACAGCTCATTAATAAAAACAACATATTGAGCATGACTAAACATTCAATTGATGTTCTTCCATTACAAACGTTTATGCTATTCAGTGAGCACCACATGCCCTTCAACACCTGCACTTTCTCCCGCCATAATCATCGCACAAAGTGGCTCGACTACCACCGAAGTCAGCGTACCAATTGTCATGACCTGGAAAATTTCGACTTATTTTGAACTTAATTCTCTAAATGATTTCATAATTCTGACACGATAGGCAAAGTCTATAATGTTGAGTCTCAAAATTTTTGAACTGTTTACATACATTCATTTAACCTCGACCAGTTTTGACAATTCACGAACCATTATTTGTTATTAAATGTGTGTATATATATATAAATATAAATATATAAATACATGTATATATAATAACTTAAAATAATAATATACAATATAATTAAATTGTTATTAAATGAATCTATATATATAGAGTATAATTAATTAATGATTATAATACTCTTTGATGTTTCAATCGATATTAAATAAGGTAAAAACGAACTTATGTGATTTTAAAAATAAACGGTGATCCGAAAATGAATTATATAAGTTATAGACTTATTAAAAGTATATTTAGGATCTAATTGTTAAATTTTAACACTTTTTATATTTTACCCAGGTTCGAGTGCGGACAGTTGAGTCAATTTTTATTAAATAATTAATGGCCAAATTTTTTACCATAATGACTGAAATAAATAAAGGAATTTAATATAAGAATTTGGGATTTTTTCGAAGACTTTTTATCCGCCACTGATGAACAACGGACCACAAAATAATATTCATTATAAAACTGTCAGCAAGATATTTAATTAAGAAACACGTTCCTTACTGTTATTGATTGTTATTATACTATTAATTATTATTAGTTGCATTTGTGATACAATGCATTTGATATCATTGCCCCTTTAATTATTCTTGTAATCACCGAATTTACCTCTGCCTTTATACTGTTTTTGTTCCAACTTGATAACCACTATCTATTTCTTATTCTATATATGTACATGATACATAGATACTGCATTTGATAAACAAACACTTCACTAGATCACAACCATCTTCCTAACTCCATCACTCAAACCACATTATCACAATCTTTCTTCTTTCTCTTACTTCTCCTTCTTTCTTATTTTCTTCTTCATAAAACCAAGACTAAACCCGCTTGTGTTAGTTGACATCGTTACGGTTGTTTGTTTAGGTTAATGTGCGAGCAAACTAAACCCGGAACCAAAACCATAATGTTTGTATCGGTTTCCTTTCGAACACCCATATCACCTCACAACATTCACCGCCACCAAACACCCCTCTCATCACCTCCACGACACCACTACCATCGAGAACTACCAACAAGAACAAACCTACAAAATCTTTACTCGACCACGATTTCATGTTCTATAATCGAAAACCCATTTGTTGAGGTTGAACCGAGAACAAAAACCATACAACCACCATAACTTGTTTGTAAAACAGTTCGATCACATCACGTTACTGTTATAATACCCATTTAATTACCTCCTTCTTTGTTTATATATACACATACATATGTGAGATATACCTTACCACCACAACTTCACCACCTATAATCTTCATCACCACCGGTACCACCATAAACAACTCAACACACGACCACCATGAGACCACCATCATCCTCGTTTTACACAACTACTACTTCTTGTTAAATCACACTATCGCTATTTACAAGTTTTCTGTTTCTTCTTCCTATACGAACCTATTTAACCACCACAACCATGTGGCATCGAACTGTTTACCACTGTTTTGTTTTCTCTCTTGTTTCTCCTTCAACCGAAACACTATCATCATTATTAGAACCACCTTAAACCACCTCACAACCACTTTCGATTATTCCTTTTAACTACTGCAACTCGAAACCATCACCAAACCACCACCTTTACAATCAACACCACCCACTACCACCGTTGACACCACCTATGACCACCACGTTATCACCTTCTCCTTTCTCTCTCTCTCTCTCTCTCTCTCTCTCCCCTATTTCATTGACGTGAATACCATATCCATCGCTACTGCTGTTGCTACACTTTCTAATTTTGTTTCAATTCGAGAACCACAACACCACAAGTTGTTTCGTTGTTACTGCTGCATCCTGTTTCGATTATTTTTTTTCACTATTACGATGTATGATGAATATTTACGAGAGGAATGATGAGTGACGATGTAAATGATGACGAGTTGATATCAAAAACGATGATGAACAGTAGCTGGGTAACGAAATTGATGATTATGATACTTAATGATGTTACAGTGAGTTATTGAAGATGATGATGATTCGTGAATGGTGAACTGTGATGACGATTATGATGATGATGAAATGGCTGTTTCTTCTGTTTTGATTTTGACTGCTACGGCTGCTATCTGTTGGGTTTTCCATTCGATCTACTATCACGCACACATCAAAACTGCATCGTGATATTTCCTTTTTACACTGAAACCCTTTTTGGTTTGATGTTACTTGGGCCGAAAACCTTATTCTATTGTTGGGTCATTTAAACTTTACAAAGATTAATTACTTGGGCCAAAAAAAACGTGTAACAATTTATTTTTGGGTGGGCCTGCTATTGGGCTACGTATCTTTGTGTTGTTGGGCTGAAGAGAGAATAAATGGAAACAGAAATACGGGTTAAATAGAATTAGGCTAGGAACTAAATCAGAAATACGGGTTAAATAGAATTAGGCTGGGAACTAAATCAGAAAAGTAAGGCGGAGGGACTGGTTGGGTGTGTTTGTGTTAAACGAGAGGTCACGGGTTCGAGCCCAGGCTAGGACATATTTGTTATTTTTTTAAAGGTAGTTATTTCCATATTATTTTTATTAATATATCATAAGTATTAGTTTTATTATTAGTAGTATTATTATCAATATAGTTATTAATATTATTATTATTATTATTATTATTATTATTATTATTATTATTATTATTATTATTATTATTATTAGTAAAATCATTATTTTTATAGTTATTATTATTAATAGTATTATCATCATTATAATTATTAATATAAATATTAGTATTCATTAGTATTAAAAGTATCATTTTTATTATTATAACTATTATTATTATCATTATAGGATGAAACAACTTTTTATTTATTATTATTAATATTATTTTATCAAATAACTATTAGTTATATAAAACCATATTTACTACATATAACATAACTATATTAACATTTTTATAATAAATATTAATAAATGTAATTTATTAGGTTATTAATGAAACACATAATTAAAATAACAATTAATTCACTAATAATACATAAATTTGTTCGATTACCAATATATGTGTTAATATATATATAAATGATATAGGTTCGTGAATCCGAGGCCAACCTTGCATTGTCCAGTTCCGTTGTATGCATATTTTACTACAAATATCGTATCGTGAGTTTCATTTACTCCCTTTTTAAATGCTTTTGCAATATATATATTCTTGAGCTGAGAATACATGCGCTGCTTTTATAAATGTTTTACGAAATAGACATAAGTACTTGAAACTACATTTTATGGTTGGATTATTATACCGGATATCACCCTTTTTAGTCTGGTAATCTAAGAATTAGGGAACATAAACCCTAATTGACGCGAATCCTAAAGATTGATCTATTTAGCCTAACAAACCCCATCCGGGTTACGGATGCTCTAATACTTCGATTTTATCATGTCCGATGAGAGTCCCGGAATGATGAGGATATTCTAGATGCATTTTGTTAGTGTCGGTTACCAGATGTTCACCATATGAATGATTTTTATACACAGGTTATGTGTATTATGTTTTGTACACGAGTTATGTGTGCGGTTAAATAAATGAAATCTTGTGGTCTATTAAAATATTGAAATGATTATTATGATAAACCTATGAACTCACCAACCTTTCAGTTGACACTTTTAAGCATATTTATTCTCAGGTATGAAAGAAATCTTCCGCTGTGCATTTGCTCATTTAAAGATATTACTTGGAGTCGTTAATGACATATTTCAAAAGACGTTGCATTCAAGTCGTTAGAGTTCAAAAAGACTGTTATTAATCCAATGACAGATTAGTCATTCATATTATCAGAAAACATATATAATTTGTTTATTTTGAAATGAGTTTGTCTTTTAAATGAATGCAATGTTTGTAAAACGTATCATATAGAGGTCAGTACCTCGCAATGAAACCAATGAATATGAAACGTTTGTAATCGATATGAACGGGTCGTTAAAGTTAGTATCAGAGCATGGGTCTTAGCGAACCAGGTCTTGCATTAGTGTGTATAACTGATAGTTGATTAGATGCATTAGTGAGTCTGGACTTCGACCGTGTCTGCATGTCAAAAGTTTTGCTTATCATTTCGTGTTGAAAATTATCTGCTTATCATTCTTAAGTCTAGACACGTCTTACTTCACTTACTGCATAGATAGTGTATAGACAAAACTCATATCTTAAATCATCTGTTACTGTAAACTTTGCCTGACAACTTCCGAAGATTCCTCCGTAACTTATGGGATTTTGGTATTATATATGCATATGTAAATTATATATTACAGGGTACTAATCTACGTCCTATAAATCAATTTCATGTCAAAAAACCTTCATCTGACTGTACCAGCTGGAACTCGGAACTAGTTCAAGTCCCTCGGATTCCGATAGCTATTCCGACAGCTATTCCGATATGGATATTGTGACGACCCGGAAATTTCTGACCAAATTTAAACTTAATCTTATATGATTCCGACACGATAAGCAAAGTCTGTTAAGTTGAATCTCAAAATTTTGAACTATGTTCATGTATTTATTTAACCTCGACCAAATTTCGACGATTCACGAACGATTATATAAATGGATACGAATATGTGTATATATATATATATATATATATATATATATATATATATA
This sequence comes from Rutidosis leptorrhynchoides, assembly GCF_046630445.1. NCBI lineage: Eukaryota > Viridiplantae > Streptophyta > Magnoliopsida > Asterales > Asteraceae > Rutidosis > Rutidosis leptorrhynchoides. Next base: position 241,893,652 of record NC_092342.1, on the reverse strand, counting down.
TATATATATATATATATATATATATATGTATTAAACTTGAAAAAGTTAACAAAGTATTAAATGTATAATAATTTACATTAAGCGTATTTGTCTCAATATATGCTTAATATATTCATCTACGGAATTAAAAGATATTTATCAAATCTCTTATAGATTGTGTTGTTGTTACGGGTCTCTGTTGTGGGGTCCATTGTGATTTAAGAAAAACTTTTCTTTTTAACGATATTAGGAATAAATAGTAGTGTAATCTACAAGTGAGAACAAAGTGTCAAATAACATGAATTAGACAAAAGTAGTAGAGATTCCTGCTTAATTTTCAATGCATGCTTTACAATATTTTTCCTCGTGATTCTTGATAAGCTAATTATTTAACTATCATAATATTTAATGTAAGAAAACATTTTCAATAAAATAGAATTTTTATTATTAAAATGTTTTGTTAAAAGAACGTAATTTTGATATAAAACGTTTCGATATTATTAAATATATTTTAATAGGTAACGAAAAGATGATTTATAGAAGCAAATGACCAAAACACTCAAATGATTAAGTTATACTTCGGGTAATATAGTTTATCATTGATTAAGTCTAATTATTGATAAATGTACACGTCGCAAAACGTAAAGTACGCATTTTCTAAGCGTACGAAAGGACGTTCGAGAAACCGGGAACCGGGACATAAGTCGAGCGTCAACGTATAAAACAACGGAGCTAAAGTTACAAGTCAACCATGCACGAGAATATAATATAATATATAATTAATTAATATAAATTATATATATTAAATATAAAATAATATGTCGACAAACAAGAAAACAAATCAGGTGTAAGCTGGCTCAGGGAGCTCCACGATCGCGGAGCTGTAAGGCAAAAAAGCTCCACGATTGCGAAGCAGTCAAAATCAAAAATGCACTATAAAAAGGCCAGTTTGTTCGACGAGTTACACATCTATCTGCTCTCTCTATATATATTTATATTATTATTATTATTATTATTATTATTATTATTATTATTATTATTATTATTATTATATTATTATTATTATATTATTATTATTATTATTATTATTATTATTATTATTATTATTATTATTATTATTATTATTATTATTAAGATTAATATTATTATTAATCTTAATTAATCTTATAGTTAGGAGTATTATTATTAGTATTATTATACATAAAATACTACGACAAGTTCATGAGCGAGTTATTTTCAAAAAAGGGTTTTTGAGCGGGATAGAACTAAGGAAACTATGGGTTATAACTATGGAGGTTATGGGTAATGCTCATGGGCATTGTTCGCAAGCCAAACCTAGTGTTTATCATCTCCATTACGTCTTTATACTTTCCTGCAATATTGAATCACAATATTGATACGTGAGCATTCATATCTTATCTTTTATATATTAATAGTGTATCCATGTCTAGTGCTCGAGTATATATGATTATGCATGCTTGTATGCTTAATTTCGTCGTTAAATAGTTTATGATGAATCACGAATTTAATACATATGCTACTGATATATAGTATATGATATACATGTCGTTGGAAAGCTATCGAAAAATTAATAACTTTTCATTTAGAAATTGCGTGATTTCGATGAACGGATTAAAAGCTATGGTCAACTGAATTATGATTGACGTTAATTGAAATTGTGTTTGAAACTGTAAATTAATATTTAAACAACTTGTCTATGAGATTGATAAATGGGATTTTTATATATTACGAATCGAATAAATGAATTTCTATATAAGGCACGTTTTGTTTTATTGATCAATTGTCAAAGTTGACTGTCTTATCATGTTTTAAAGCTCTATAAACACTATAATCTGATTTTACAAGTATTGGAAAACTATGTGAAATAATAAAACATATTCGATTGCCATGATAATTCAAATATAATATAGCTCCTGAAATAAATAATATTTTGAGTTTGATAAACTATAAATTCGTTCAATTATTTAAGACTTATACTATGTTAATAAATATGTATAGATTTAAAGATAATATTGGGTCAGGTTGACTTTTGAGATGACTTTTGTTAACTTTTATATGTCAGTCTCGAGCATTAGGATTGTGATACACTATGGCCAGACCTAGCTTGTTAGACATGTATTGACCAACATATGTTCTCTAGGTTGAGATCTACGGTTATTTTGCATTCCGAGTTTCAGCCACATTTCGGTGAATGACCTTATGTACTGCTAAGGTGAGTTTCATTTGCTCCCTTTTTAATTTCTTTTACAATCTATATTTTTGGGCTGAGAATACATGCACTTTATTTTAAACACAATGGACACACGTACATACTAAATTCTACACCGAGTTTGAACCGAAAATTCCTTAGCTTTGGTAACTAGTAACTGCCGATTATAAGAATTGGTGGGCGTGAATAGTTGTATATGGATCCATAGGGCTTGACATCCCCATCTGTTCCAGGTATAGAAACCCTAGCCTGAACTATAAAACAGACGTATGCTATTTGAGCTTAGTACACGTTAGATTGCGTGTATTGTACATGTTGGTTGTATGTATGTTAAAACATGGGTACTTATTATATATACGTTAAAGTTTAGTTACCAGGGTGCTCAATCTTGTAGAATATTTTGATAAACGTTTCTGGATGAAACAACTGAAATCTTGTGATCCACCTTTATATACAGATTATGCGCAACATTAAAACTATGAACTCACCAACCTTTGTGTTGACACTTTTAAGCATGTTTATTCTCAGGTTCCTAGAAGTCTTCCGCTGTTTGCTTATACGTTATACAAGCTATGTGCATGGAGTCATACATGCTTTATTCGAGAAAACTTTGCATTCAAAAAATCATCACCATGTATTTTATTTTAACTGCATTGACAACAGATGTATTATGGTAAACTATTATTTACGGTGATTGTCTAGAAATCATCAGTTGTCGAAAACCTTGGAATTTGATATTCAATTATGGTGTGCCTTTTCAAAAGAATGCAATTTTTACAAAACGTATCATGTAGAGGTCAGTACCTCACTGTGAAATTGATGAATGATGTATTCGTCCAAAGGGATTTGGACGGATCATCACAGATATCCACTTGAGCTCTGAAGTCAGCGTAACCAGAATGGATCAACCAATTAGCCATCATCAATTCTGGATGAATTGGGAATGGGTTCGTAGTCAACTTAATCAATGGAGATGAGAAGAAGGTGATCCTTTGCATTAACCAAATTCACCTCTTGGCGAAGAACCTGAAGCACTTACCGGTGAACCAGGCCGAAACACCATTTTCACCCTCATTTTCAGAATAGCTCGCAACGATTACATAATATCTACAATTCTAAATCTTATTCATTCCCTTGTTCAAACCGTCAATCATCCCGGAGTAATAGAAGAAGTCAACGAGCTTTGCGTTCAATTAGTGGCTTTGGAGAATATGGTGCAAAACTTACAAGCACCAGCAGCATCACCGGTACCAACATTACCACCAGCATCAGCACCAGTACCACCAATAACACAAGCCTCAACATCACACGCCTGAATATCACCATCTGTACTTCGAGTATGATCTTCATTCTACATATCGTTCTACATCGATTATCTTCGTTCTACGTATTGTTCTACCTCATTTATCTTCGTTCGACATGGCGATTATATAATCTCTAATGTTTTAGAGATTATGTACTCTAGTTCTAACCATAAATCATATGAGTTTAATATCATATTAACTCATTAAATCCATGATTACATCTGAAGAAAATATATATGTAAGTATATTTTCATAAAGATTGTATTAAAAATTCTTACAAACTGTTAATCGTGAAAATATTTTAACAGATAGGTAATACCCGAGAAATATTTAGATTTCACATTAATAAGCTACATTGTACACTCTTCAGTTCTGATTCAATAGTCATTAACAATACTGCTCAAATTCGCACATATACGTATCCGTTCACCTAAGAACAACTATTTTCATTCAAATAAATTTCATATTCGAATTTTCACCGATCAGAATCCAAGTTAAGATTTGACAAGTGGCATAATGAAGAAAATAATGGACTAAATAAAATTGATTAGAAACAAATTAATTAACTACGTAAAATTTTACACCTATACTAACCAAATCCTAGCTAACTGCTCCTATACCCGTTATGACTATTTCCCTATTACATTTTATTTATTATCATTTTAATTATCGCAATTTATTTATCGCAATTTTAGTTATCTCAATTTTAATTATCGCAATTTATTTATCGCAATTTTAATTATCGCGATTTATTTATTGCAATTTTAATACTCGCAATTTTATTTATCGTCATTTAAATACTGTTATTTATTTTACGCATTTTATTTATTATCATTTAAATACTGTTATTTATTTTACGCACTTTAAATATCGTTATTTAAATAGTGTCATAATATACTAGTATTGGTTAATCCCGAGACAATATAATATAACCTTGATTAGGTAGATTATATATTAAACTATTGGACTATTGGACTACTAACATTGGATTACTAACATTGGACTAATAACCTTGTATAATTAAAAAGTATTAAAAGAGTAGGAAATATTAATTATAACACATTTAGATTTAAAATATCGTTAATAAGTTACATCTTCTACAGTTAAAAATTTCTTCAAGTTTGCCACTTGATTTCACTTGATTCCATCTTAAACATCATTTGTATCTTGACAATTACAATCTCCATTCAAACCCTTCAAACTTTTGAAAACACCTCGTATTGATAACTAATGATTCAGATATGAGAATGCTGATGAAGCAGCAAAAGCTATAGATGGTCCTAATGACCAGAAGCTTAAAAATAAAGAATGGTGTGTTAAAAAGGCTCAATTTTGGAACTGAAAACGGATTGAGCAGACTATGAAGGAGGCTGTGGATAAATCATAAAATCTGTCCTTACATAATTCATATGATTCAGTATCTGCTGAAATCTTTAGCGAATACTTTGCTCCTACTTATTCTAAATCCTTGCGGACAAATTTCTTCATCATCTTCTGATCTTAAATATTTTAAATTCTAAGATATCATCGCATCTTTCATTATAAATATCTTCGATATTTTTGAAGATACCTTCATAAATATCTTTGTCCGAAATTATCTATCTCCTCGTGCTATCTATGTTACATCATAAAAGAAACTGTTTTAGTTTCTATCCTTCTGTAAAATTTGAGTTTAAATTATGAATGTTTCTGGAGTAGTATTGGGAATTAAAGCATGAGTTAGTATAATATAATGACACCTGGCCAACATGATTATATTACAGTAAGTCATGCTAAATTTTTAATGGAACATGATGACTCACAGACCTTACAATCATCATGTGCCATGTGAAATGTCTCGTTCTTATTGATTAAAAACGTTCCATATTAGTTGATTTCGTTGCGACGTTTTGACCTCTATATGAGACGTTTTTCAAAGACTGCATTCATTTTTAAAATAAACCATAACCTTTCTTTCATAAATAAAGGTTTAAAAAGCTTTACGTAGATTATCAAATAACGATAATCTAAAATATCCTGTTTACACACGACCATTACATAATGGTTTACAATACAAATATGTTACATCGAAATCAGTTTCTTGAATGCAGTTTTTACACAATATCATACAAACATGGACTCCAAATCTTGTCCTTATTTTAGTATGTAACAGCGGAACCTCTTAGTATTCACCTGAGAATAAACATGCTTTAAACGTCAACAAAAATGTTGGTGAGTTATAGGTTTAACCTATATATATCAAATCGTAACAATAGACCACAAGATTTCATATTTCAATACACATCCCATACATAGAGATAAAAATCATTCATATGGTGAACACCTGGTAACCGACATTAACAAGATGCATATATAAGAATATCCCCATCATTCCGGGACACCCTTCGGATATGATATAAATTTCGAAGTACTAAAGCATCCGGTACTTTGGATGGGGTTTGTTAGGCACAATAGATCAATCTTTAGGATTCGCGTCAATTAGGGTGTCTGTTCCCTAATTCTTAGATTACCAGACTTAATAAAAAGGGGTATATTCGATTTCGATAATTCAACCATAGAATGTAGTTTCACGTACTTGTGTCTATTTTGTAAATCATTTATAAAACCTGCATGTATTCTCATCCCAAAAATATTAGATTTTAAAAGTGGGACTATAACTCACTTTCACAGATTTTTACTTCGTCGGAAAGTAAGACTTGGCCACTGGTTGATTCACGAACCTATAACAATATATACATATATATCAAAGTATGTTCAAAATATATTTACAATACTTTTAATATATTTTGATGTTTTAAGTTTATTAAGTCAGCTGTCCTCGTTAGTAACCTACAACTAGTTGTCCACAGTTAGATGTACATAAATAAGTCGATAAATATTATCTTGAATCAATCCACGACCCAGTGTATACGTATCTCAGTATTGATCACAACTCAAACTATATATATTTTGGAATCAACCTCAACCCTGTATAGCTAACTCCAACATTCACATATAGAGTGTCTATGGTTGTTCCGAAATATATATAGATGTGTCGACATGGTAGGTCGAAACATTGTATACGTGTCTATGGTATCTCAAGATTACATAATATACAATACAAGTTGATTAAGTTATGGTTGGAATAGATTTGTTACCAATTTTCACGTAGCTAAAATGAGAAAAATTATCCAATCTTGTTTTACCCATAACTTCTTCATTTTAAATCCGTTTTGAGTGAATAAAATTGCTATGGTTTCATATTGAACTCTATTTTATGAATCTAAACAGAAAAAGTATAGGTTTATAGTCGAAAAAATAAGTTACAAGTCGTTTTTGTAAAGGTAGTCATTTCAGTCGAAAGAACGACGTCTAGATGACCATTTTAGAAAACATACTTCCACCTTGAGTTTAACCATAATTTTTGGATATAGTTTCATGTTCATAATAAAAATCATTTTCTCAGAATAACAACTTTTAAATCAAAGTTTATCATAGTTTTTAATTAACTAACTCAAAACAGCCTGCGGTGTTACTACGACGGCATAAATCCGGTTTTACAGTGTTTTTCGTGTTTCCAGGTTTTAAATCATTAAGTTAGCATATCATATAGATATAGTACATGTGTTTAGTTGATTTTAAAAGTCAATTTAGAAGGATTAACTTTTATTTGCGAACAAGTTTAGAATTAACTAAACTATGTTCTAGTGATTACAAGTTTAAACCTCCGAATAAGATAGCTTTATATGTATGAATCGAATGATGTTATGAACATCATTACTACCTCAAGTTCCTTGGATAAACCTACTGGAAATGGGAAAAATGGATCTAGCTTCAAAGGATCCTTGGATGGCTTGAAAGTTCTTGAAGCAGAATCATGACACGAAAACAATTTCAAGTAAGATTTCCACTCTAAATAAGATTGTTATAGTTATAGAAATTGAATTAAAGTTTGAATATGATTATTACCTTGTATTAGAAAGATAACCTACTCTAAGTAACAAAAGTTTCTTGATCTTGGATGATTACTTGGAATGGATTTAGAAAACTTGGAAGTAAACTTGCAATCTTGGAAGTATTCTTGATTTTATGAAACTAGAACTTTTGGAATTTATGAAGAACACTTAGAACTTGAAGATAGAACTTGAGAGAGATCAATTAGATGAAGAAAATTGAAGAATGAAAGTGTTTGTAGGTGTTTTTGGTCGTTGGTGTATGGATTAGATATAAAGGATATGTAATTTTGTTTTCATGTAAATAAGTCATGAATGATTACTCATATTTTTGTAATTTTATGAGATATTTCATGCTAGTTGCCAAATGATGGTTCCCACATGTGTTAGGTGACTCACATGGGCTGCTAAGAGCTGATCATTGGAGTGTATATACCAATAGTACATACATCTAAAAGCTGTGTATTGTACGAGTACGAATACGGGTGCATATGAGTAGAATTGTTGATGAAACTGAACGAGGATGTAATTGTCTCGTTTCGAAATCATTAAGTTAGTAGTCTTATTTTTACATATGTATTTCATTGTTAATACACTTAATAATATATTTACTTATCATTTAACATAATTAACCAAGTGTATCAATATCTTAATATGATTCATATGTACCTAGTAAGACGTTGTTATAACGATAATCGTTATATATATCATTTTCGAGTTTCTTAAATTAATAGTCTCATTTTTATGTATATAACTCATTGTTAAAATACCTAATGAGATACATACTTATAATAAAATCATGTTAACTATATATATAACCATATATATGCCATCATATAGTTTTTACAAGTTTTAACGTTCGTGAATCACCAGTCAACTTGGGTGGTCAATTGTCTATATGAAACCTATTTCAATTAATCAAGTCTTAACAAGTATGATTGCTTAACATGTTGGAAATACTTAATCATGTAAATAAAAATTTCATTAAATATATATATAAACATGGAAAAGTTCGGGTCACTACAGTACCTACCCGTTAAATAAATTTCGTCCCGAAATTTTAAGCAATTGGAGGTGTTGACGTTTCTTCTGGAAATAAATGTGGGTATTTCTTCTTCATCTGATCTTCTCGTTCCCAGGTGAACTCGGGTCCTCTACGAGCATTCCATCGAACCTTAACAATTGGTATCTTGTTTTGCTTAAGTCTTTTAACCTCACGATCCATTATTTCGACGGGTTCTTCGATAAATTGAAGTTTTTTGTTGATTTGGATTTCATCTAACGGAATAGTGAGATCTTATTTAGCAAAACATTTCTTCAAATTCGAGACGTGGAAAGTGTTATGTACAGCAGCGAGTTGTTGAGGTAACTCAAGTCGGTAAGCTACTGGTCCGACACGATCAATAATCTTGAATGGTCCAATATACCTTGGATTTAATTTCCCTCGTTTACCAAATCGAACAACGCCTTTCCAAGGTGCAACTTTAAGCATGACCATCTCTCCAATTTCAAATTCTATATCTTTTCTTTTAATGTCAGCGTAGCTCTTTTGTCGACTTTGGGCGGTTTTCAACCGTTGTTGAATTTGGATGATCTTCTCGGTAGTTTCTTGTATTATCTCCGGACCCGTAATCTGTCTATCCCCCACTTCACTCCAATAAATCGGAGACCTGCACTTTCTACCATAAAGTGCTTCAAACGACGCCATCTCAATTCTTGAATGGTAGCTGTTGTTGTAGGAAAATTCTGCTAACGGTAGATGTCGATCCCAACTGTTTTCGAAATCAATAACACATGCTCGTAGCATGTCTTCAAGCGTTTGTATCGTCCTTTCGCTCTGCCCATCAGTTTGTGGATGATAGGCAGTACTCATGTCTAGACGAGTTCCTAATGCTTGCTGTAATGTCTGCCAGAATCTTGAAATAAATCTGCCATCCCTATCAGAGATAACAGAGATTGGTATTCCATGTCTGGAGACGACTTCCTTCAAATACAGTCATGCTAACTTCTCCATCTTGTCATCTTCTCTTATTGGCTGGAAATGTGCTGATTTGGTGAGACGATCAACTATTATCCAAATAGTATCAAAACCACTTGCAGTCCTTGGCAATTTAGTGATGAAATCCATGGTAATGTTTTACCATTTCCATTCCGGGATTTTGGGTTGTTGAAGTAGACCTGATGGTTTCTGATGCTCAGCTTTGACCTTAGAACACGTCAAACATTCTCCTACGTATTTAGCAACATCGGCTTTCATACCCGGCCACCAAAAATGTTTCATGAGATCCTTGTACATCTTCCCCGTTCCAGGATGTATTGAGTATCTGGTTTTATGAGCTTCTCTAAGTACCATTTCTCTCATATCTCCAAATTTTGGTACCTAAATTCTTTCAGCCCTATACCGGGTTCCGTCTTCCCGAATATTAAGATTCTTCTCTGATCCTTTGGGTATTTCATCCTTTAAATTTCCCTCTTTTAAAACTCCTTGTTGCACCTCCTTTATATGAGTAGTAAGGTTATTGTGAATCATTATATTCATAGATTTTACTCGAATGGGTTCTCTGTCCTTCCTGCTCAAGGCGTCGGCTACCACATTTGCCTTCCCCGGGTGGTAACAAATCTCAAAGTCGTAATCATTCAACAATTCAATCCACCTACGCTGCCTCATATTCAGTTGTTTCTGATTAAATATGTGTTGAAGACTTTTGTAGTCGGTATATATAATACTTTTGTCCCCATATAAGTAGTGCCTCCAAGTCTTTAATGTAAAAACAACCGCGCCTAATTCCAAATCATGCGTCGTATAATTTTGCTCGTGAATCTTCAATTGTCTAGACGCATAAGCAATCACCTTTGTTCGTTGCATTAATACACAACCGAGACCTTGCTTTGATGCGTCACAATAAATCACCAAATCATCATTCCCTTCAGGCAATGACAATATAGGTGCCGTAGTTAGCTTTTTCTTCAATAACTGAAACGCTTTCTCTTGTTCATCCTTCCATTCAAATTTCTTCCCTTTATGCGTTAATGCAGTCAAGGGTTTTGCTATTCTGGAAAAGTCTTGGATGAACCTTCTGTAGTAACCAGCTTGTCCTAAAAACTGGCGTATGTGTTTCGGAGTTTTCGGGGTTTCCCACTTTTCAACAGTTTCTATCTTTGCCGGATCCACCTTAATACCTTTTTTGTTCACTATGTGACCGAGGAATTGAACTTCTTCTAACCAAAATGCACACTTTGAAAATTTAGTGTACAATTCTTCCTTCCTCAATACTTCTAACACCTTTCTCAAATGTTCACCGTATTCTTGGTCATTCTTTGAGTAAATAAGTATGTCATCAATGAAAACAATGACAAACTTGTCAAGGTATGGTCCACACACTCGGTTCATAAGGTCCATGAACACATCTGGTGCATTAGTTAAACCAAACGGCATGACCATAAACTCGTAATGATCATAACGTGTTCTGAAAGCAGTCTTTGGAATATCATCTTCTTTCACCCGCATTTGATGATACCCGTAACGTAAGTCAATCTTTGAATAAACAGACGAGCCTTGTAATTGATCAAATAAGTCATCAATTCTCGGTAGTGGGTAGCGGTTCTTGATGGTAAGATTGTTCAACTCTCGGTAGTTGATACACAACCTGAATGTACCATCTTTCTTCTTGACAAATAAAACAGGACCTCCCCACGGTGATGTGCTTGGTCGAATGAAACCACGCTCTAAAAGTTCTTGTAATTGGCTTTGCAGTTCTTTCATCTCGCTGGGTGCGAGTCTGTAAGGAGCACGAGCTATTGGTGCAGCTCCTGGTACAAGATCTATTTGAAATTCAACGGATCGATGTGGGGGTAATCCCGGTAATTCTTTCGGAAATACATCGAGAAATTCTTTTGCGACGGGAACATCATTGATGCTCTTTTCTTCAGTTTGTACTTTCTCGACGTGTGTTAGAACAGCATAGCAACCTTTTCTTATTAGTTTTTGTGCCTTCAAATTACTAATAAGATGTAGCTTCGTGTTGCCCTTTTCTCCGTACACCATTAAGGGTTTTCCTTTTTCTCGTATAATGCGAATTGCATTTTTGTAACAAACGATCTCTGCTTTCACTTCTTTCAACCAGTCCATACCGATTATCACATCAAAACTCCCTAACTCTACTGGTATCAAGTCAATCTTAAATGTTTCGCTAACCAGTTTAATTTCTCAATTCCGACATATATTATCTGCGGAAATTAATTTACCATTTGCTAATTTGAGTAAAAATTTACTATCCAACGGCGTCAATGGACAATTTAATTTAGCACAAAAATCTCTACTCATATAGCTTCTATCCGCACCCGAATCAAATAAAACGTAAGCAGATTTATTGTCAATAAGAAACGTACCCGTAACAAGCTCCGGGTCTTCCAGTGCCTCTGCCGCATTAATATTGAAAACTCTTCCGCGGCCTTGACCATTCGTGTTCTCCTGGTTCGGGCAATTTCTAATAATGTGGCCCGGTTTTCCACATTTATAACAAACTACATTGGCATAACTTGCTCCGACACTACTTGCTCCACCATTACTCGTTCCGACACCATTTGTTCCTTTCATTCTGTTAACCCCTAGTCTGTAGACCTCACACTTTGCCGCGCTATGACCATTTCTTTTACACTTGTTGCAAAATTTGGTGCAGAACCCCGAGTGATACTTTTCACACCTTTGGCATAGCTGCTTCTGATTGTTGTTGTTGTTGCGATTGTTATTGTTGTTGGGACGATTGTTGTAGTTGCTGTTATTGTTGTTGTTGTTGTTGGGCCGTTTTTTGTAGTTGCGATTGATGTTGCGATTGTTGGGATAATTGTTGCGATTATTATTGTAATTGCTGTTGTTGTTGTATTGGTGATTCTTATCACCTTTTTCCTCCCACTTCCTTTTGACTTGCTTCACATTGGCCTCTTCAGCCGTCTGTTCTTTAATTCTTTCCTCAATCTGGTTCACTAGTTTGTGAGCCATTCTACATGCCTGTTTTATGGAGGCGGGCTCGTGTGAACTTATATCTTCTTCAATTCTTTCCGGTAATCCTTTCACAAACGCGTCGATCTTCTCTTCCTCATCTTCGAACGCTCCCGGATACAATAGGCACAATTCTGTGAATCGTCTTTCGTACGTGGTAATATCAAATCCTTGGGTTCGAAACCCTTTAAGTTCTATCTTGAGCTTATTGACCTCGATTCTGGGACGGTACTTCTCGTTCTTCAAGTGCTTGAATGCTGACCATGGTAGTGCGTATGCATCATCTTGTCCCACTTGTTCTAGATAGATATTCCACCATGTTAACGCAGAACATGTGAAGGTATGCGTAGCGTACTTCACTTTGTCCTCTTCAGTACACTTACTTATGGCAAACCCCGATTCGATCTTCTCGGTCCACCGTTTCAATCCGATCAGTCCTTCGGTTCCATCAAATTCCAAAGGTTTGCAGGTAGTGAATTCTTTGTAGGTGCATCCTACACGATTTCCTGTACTGCTAGATCCAAGGTTATTGTTGGTATGTAGCGCAGCCTGTACTGCTGAAATGTCCCGTTCTTATTGATTAAAAACGTTCCATATTAATTGATTTCGTTGCGAGGTTTTGACCTCTATATGAGACGTTTTTCAAAGACTGCATTCATTTTTAAAACAAACCATAACCTTTATTTCATAAATAAAGGTTTAAAAAGCTTTGCGTAGATTATCAAATAATGATAATCTAAAATATAATATTTACATACGACCATTACATAATGGTTTACAATACAAATATGTTACATCGAAATCAGTTTTTTGAATGCAGTTTTTACACAATATCATACAAACATGGACTCTAAATCTTGTCCTTATTTTAGTATGCAACAGCGGAAGCTCTTAGTATTCACCTGAGAATAAACATGCTTTAAATGTCAACAAAAATGTTGGTGAGTTATAGGTTTAACCTATATATATCCAATCATAACAATAGACCACAAGATTTCATATTTCAATACACATCCCATACATAGAGATAAAAATCATTCATATGGTGAACACCTGGTAACCGACATTAACAAGATGCATATATAAGAATATCCCCATCATTCCGGGACACCCTTCGGATATGATATAAATTTCGAAGTACTAAAGCATCCGGTACTTTGGATGGGATTTGTTAGGCCCAATAGATCTATCTTTAGGATTCGCGTCAATTAGGGTGTCTGTTCCCTAATTCTTAGATTACCAGACTTAATAAAACGGGGCATATTCGATTTCGATAATTCAACCATAGAATGTAGTTTCACGTACTTGTGTCTATTTTGTAAATCATTTATAAAACCTGCATGTATTCTCATCCCAAAAATATTAGATTTTAAAAATGGGACTATAACTCACTTTCACAGATTTTTACTTCGTCGGGAAGTAAGACTTGGCCACTGGTTGATTCACGAACCTATAACAATATAAACATATATATCAAAGTATGTTCAAAATATATTTACAACACTTTTAATATATTTTGATGTTTTAAGTTTATTAAGTCAGCTGTCCTCGTTAGTAACCTACAACTAGTTGTCCACAGTTAGATGTACAGAAATAAATCGATAAATATTATCTTGAATCAATCCACGACCCAGTGTATACGTATCTCAGTATTGATCACAACTCAAACTATATATATTTTGGAATCAACCTCAACCCTGTATAGCTAACTCCAACATTCACATATAAAGTGTCTATGGTTGTTCCGAAATATATATAGATGTGTCGACATGATAGGTCAAAACATTGTATACGTGTCTATGGTATCTCAAGATTACATAATATACAATACAAGTTGATTAAGTTATGGTTGGAATAGATTTGTTACCAATTTTCACGTAGCTAAAATGAGAAAAATTATCCAATATTGTTTTACCCATAACTTGTTCATTTTAAATCTGTTTTGAGTGAATCAAATTGCTATGGTTTCATATTGAACTCTATTTTATGAATCTAAACAGAAAAAGTATAGGTTTATAGTCAGAAAATAAGTTACAAGTCGTTTTTGTAAAGGTAGTCATTTCAGTCGAAAGAACGACGTCTAGATGACCATTTTAGAAAACATACTTCCACTTTGAGTTTAACCATAATTTTTGGATATAGTTTCATGTTCATAATAAAAATCATTTTCCCAGAATAACAACTTTTAAATCAAAGTTTATCATAGTTTTTAATTAACTAACCCAAAACAGCCCGCGGTGTTACTACGACGGCGTAAATCCGGTTTTACGGTGTTTTTCGTGTTTCCAGGTTTTAAATCATTAAGTTAGCATATCATATAGATATAGAACATGTGTTTACTTGATTTTAAAAGTCAAGTTAGAAGGATTAACTTTTATTTGCGAACAAGTTTAGAATTAACTAAACTATGTTCTAGTGATTACAAGTTTAAACCTTCGAATAAGATAGCTTTATATGTATGAATCGAATGATGTTATGAACATCATTACTACCTCAGGTTCCTTGGATAAACCTACTGGAAATGAGAAAAATAGATCTAGCTTCAAAGGATCCTTGGATGGCTTGAAAGTTCTTGAAGCAGAATCATGACACGAAAACAATTTCAAGTAAGATTTCCACTCGAAATAAGATTGTTATAGTTATAGAAATTGAATTAAAGTTTGAATATGATTATTACCTTGTATTAGAAATATAACCTACTGTAAGTAACAAAGGTTTCTTGATCTTGGATGATTACTTGGAATGGATTTAGAAAACTTGGAAGTAAACTTGCAATCTTGGAAATATTCTTGATTTTATGAAACTAGAACTTTTGGAATTTATGAAGAACACTTAGAACTTGAAGATAGACCTTGAGAGAGATCAATTAGATGAAGAAAATTGAAGAATGAAAGTGTTTGTAGGTATTTTTGGTCGTTGGTGTATGGATTAGATATAAAGGATATGTAATTTTGTTTTCATGTAAATAAGTCATGAATGATTACTCATATTTTTGTAATTTTATGAGATATTTCATGCTAGTTGCCAAATGATGGTTCCCACATGTGTTAGGTGACTCACATGGGCTGGTAAGAGCTGATCATTGGAGTGTATATACCAATAATACATACATCTAAAAGATGTGTATTGTACGAGTACGAATACGGGTGCATACGAGTAGAATTGTTGATGAAACTGAACGAGGATGTAATTGTAAGCATTTTTATTAAGTAGAAGTATTTTGATAAGTGTCTTGAAGTCTTTCAAAAGTGTATGAATACATATTAAAACACTACATGTATATACATTTTAACTGAGTCGTTAAGTCATCGTTAGTCGTTACATGTAAATGTTGTTTTGAAACCTTTAGGTTAACGATCTTGTTGAATGTTGTTAACCCATTGTTTATTATAACAAATGAGATGTTAAATTGTTATATTATCATGATATTATGATATATAATATATCTTAGTATGATATATATACAGTTAAATGTCGTTACAACGATAATCGTTACATATATGTCTCGTTTCGAAATCATTAAGTTAGTAGTCTTATTTTTACATATGTATTTCATTGTTAATACACTTAATAATATATTTACTTATCATTTAACATAATTAACCAAGTGTATCAATATCTTAATATGATTCATATGTACCTAGTAAGACGTTGTTATAACGATAATCATTATATATATCGTTTTCGAGTTTCTTAAATTAATAGTCTAATTTTTATGTATATAACTCATTGTTAAAATATCTAATGAGATACATACTTATAATAAAATCATGTTAACTATATATATAACCATATATATGTCATCGTATAGTTTTTACAAGTTTTAACGTTCGTGAATCACCGGTCAACTTGGGTGGTCAATTGTCTATATGATTGCTTAACATGTTGGAAACACTTAATCATGTAAATAACAATTTCATTTAATATATATATAAACATGGAAAAGTTCGGGTCACTACAGTACCTACCCGTTAAATAAATTTTGTCCCGAAATTTTAAGCAGTTGGAGGTGTTGACGTATCTTCTGGAAATAAATGCGGGTATTTCTTCTTCATCTGATCTTCATGCTCCCAGGTGAACTCGGGTCCTCTACGAGCATTCCATCGAACCTTAACAATCGGTATCTTTTTTTGTTTAAGTCTCTTAACCTCACGATCCATTATATCGACGGGTTCTTCAATGAATTGAAGTTTTTCATTGATTTGGATTTAGTCCAACGGAATAGTGAGATCTTCTTTAGCAAAACATTTCTTCAAATTTGAGACGTGGAAAGTGTTATGTACAGCCGCGAGTTGTTGAGGTAGCTCTAGTTGGTAAGCTACTGGTCCGACACGATCTATAATCTTGAATGGTCCAATGTACCTTGGATTTAGTTTCCCCCGTTTACCAAATCGAACAACGCCTTTCCAAGGTGAAACCTTAAGCATGACCATTTCTCCAATTTCAAACTCTATATCTTTTCTTTTACTGTCCGCGTAGCTCTTTTGTCGACTCTGGGCGGTTTTCAATCTTTGTTGAATTTGGATGATTTTCTCGATAGTTTCTTGTATTATCTCCGGACCCGTAATCTGTCTATCCCCCACTTCACTCCAACAAATCAGAGACCTGCACTTTCTACCATAAAGTGCTTCAAACAGCGCAATCTCAATGCTTGAATGGTAGCTGTTGTTGTAGGAAAATTCTGCTAACGGTAGATGTCGATCCCAACTGTTTCCGAAATCAATAACACAAGCTCGTAGCATGTCTTCAAGCGTTTATATCGTCCTTTCGCTCTGCCCATCAGTTTGTGGATGATAGGCAGTTCTCATGTCTAGACGAGTTCTCAATGCTTGCTGTAATGTCTGCCAGAATCTTGAAATAAATCTGCCATCCCTATCAAAGATAATAGAGATTGGTATTCCATGTCTGGAGATGACTTCCTTTAAATACAGTCGTGCTAAATTCTCCATCTTGTCATCTTCTCTTATTGGCAGGAAGTGTGCTGACTTGGTGAGACGATCAACTATTACCCAAATAGTATCATAACCACTTGCAGTCCTTGGCAATTTAGTAATGAAATCTATGGTAATGTTTTCCCATTTCCATTCCAGGATTTCAGGTTGTTGTAGTAGACCTGATGGTTTCTGATGTTTAGCTTTGACCTTAGAACATGTCAAACATTCTCCTACATATTTTGCAATATCGGCTTTCATACCTGGCCACCAAAAATGTTTCTTAAGATCCTTGTACATCTTCCCCGTTCCAGGATGTATTGAGTATCTGGTTTTATGAGCTTCTCCAAGTACCATTTCTCTCATATCTCCAAATTTTGGTACCCAAATTCTTTCAACCCTATACCGGGTTCCGTCTTCCCGAATATTAAGATGCTTCTCCGATCCTTTGGGTATTTCATCCTTTAAATTTCCCTCTTTTAAAACTCCTTGTTGCGCCTCCTTTATTTGAGTAGTAAGGTTAGTGTGAATCATTATATTCATAGATTTTACTCGAATGGGTTCTCTGTCCTTTCTGCTCAAGGCGTCGGCTACCACATTTGCCTTCCCTGGGTGGTAACGAATCTCAAAGTCGTAATCATTCAACAATTCAATCCACCTACGCTGCCTCATATTCAGTTGTTTCTGATTAAATATGTGTTGAAGACTTTTGTGGTCGGTATATATAATACTTTTGACCCCATATAAGTAGTGCCTCCAAGTCTTTAATGCAAAAACAACCGCGCCTAATTCCAAATCATGCGTCGTATAATTTTGCTCGTGAATCTTCAATTGTCTAGACGCATAAGCAATCACCTTCGTCCGTTGCATTAATACACAACCGAGACCTTGCTTTGATGCGTCACAATAAATCATAAAATCATCATTCCCTTCAGGCAATGACAATATAGGTGCCGTAGTTAGCTTTTTCTTCAATAATTGAAACGCCACCTCTTGTTCATCCTTCCATTCAAATTTCTTCCCTTTATGCGTTAATGCAGTCAAGGGTTTTGCTATTTTGGAGAAATCTTGGATGAATCTTCTGTAGTAACCAGCCAATCCTAAAAATTGACGTATATGCTTCGGAGTTTTTGGGGTTTCCCACTTTTCAACGGTTTCGATCTTTGCCGGGTCCACCTGGATACCTTCTTTGTTCACTATGTGACCGAGGAATTGAACTTCTTCCAACCAAAATGCACACTTTGAAAACTTAGCGTACAATTTTTCTTTCCTCAATACTTCTAGCACTTTTCTCAAATGTTCTTCGTGCTCTTGATCATTCTTTGAGTAAATAAGTATGTCATCAATGAAATCAATGACAAACTTGTTAAGATATGGCCCACACACTCGGTTCATAAGGTCCATGAACACAGCTGGTGCGTTAGTCAATCCAAACGGCATAACCATAAACTCGTAATGACCATAACGCATCCTAAAAGCAGTTTTTGGAATATCATCCTCCTTTACTCGCATTTGATGATATCCAGAACGTAAATCGATCTTCGAATAAACCGACGAGCCTTGTAGTTGATCAAATAAGTCGTCAATTCTCGGTAGTGGATAACGGTTTTTGATGGTAAGTTTGTTCAACTCTCTGTAGTCAATACACAACCTAAATGTACCATCCTTCTTCTTGACAAACAAAACAGGAGCTCCCCATGGTGATGTGCTTGGTCTAATGAAAACACGTTCTAATAGTTCTTGCAGTTGGCTTTGCAGTTCTTTCATCTCGCTGGGTGCGAGTCTATAAGGAGCACGAGCTATTGGTGCAGCTCCTGGTACAAGATCTATTTGAAATTCAACGGATCGATGTGGGGGTAATCCCGGTAATTCTTTCGGAAATACATCGGGAAATTCTTTTGCGACGGGAACATCATTGATGCTCTTTTCTTCAGTTTGTACTTTCTCGACGTGTGCTAGAACAGCATAGCAACCTTTTCTTATTAGTTTTTGTGCCTTCAAATTACTAATAAGATGTTGCTTCGTGTTGCCTTTTTCTCCGTACACCATTAAGGGTTTTCCTTTTTCTCGTATAATGCGAATTGCATTTTTGTAACAAACGATCTCTGCTTTCACTTCTTTCAACCAGTCCATACCGATTATCACATCAAAACTCCCTAACTCTACTGGTATCAAGTCAATCTTAAATATTTCGCTACCCTGTTTAATTTCTCGATCCCGGCATATATTATCTGCTGAAATTAATTTACCGTTTGCTAATTCGAGTAAAAATTTACTATCCAACGGCATCAATGGACAACTTAATTTAGCACAAAAATCTCTACTCATATAGCTTCTATCCGCACCCGAATCAAATAAAACGTAAGCAGATTTATTGTCAATAAGAAACGTACCCGTAACAAGCTCCGGGTCTTCCTGTGCCTCTGCCGCATTAATATTGAAAACTCTTCTGCGGCCTTGTCCATTCGTGTTCTCCTGGTTCGGGCAATTTCTAATAATGTGGCCCGGTTTTCCACATTTATAACAAACTACATTGGCATAACTTTCTCCGACACTACTTGCTCCGCCATTACTCATTCTGACACCATTTGTTCCTTTCGTTCTGTTAACCCCTGGTCCGTAGACCTCACACTTTGCCGCGCTATGACCATTTCTTTTACACTTGTTGCAAAATTTGGTGAAGAACCCCGAGTGATACTTTTCACACCTTTGGCATTGCTGCTTCTGATTGTTGTTGTTGTTGCGGTTGTTATTGTTGTTGGGATGATTGTTGTAGTTGCTGTTGTTGTTGTTATTGTTGTTGTTGTTGTTGTTGTTGTTGTTGTTGTTGTTGTTGTTGTTGTTGTTGTTGTTGTTGGGCCATTTGTTGTAGTTGTGATTGATGTTGCGATTGTTGGGATAATTGTTGCGATTATTATTGTAATTGCTGTTGTTGTTGTATTGGTGATTCTTATCACCGTTTTCCTCCCACTTTCTTTTGACTTGCTTCACATTGGCCTCTTCAGCCGTCTGTTCTTTAATTCTTTCCTCAATCTGGTTCACTAGTTTGTGAGCCATTCTACATGCCTGTTGTATGGAGACGGGCTCGTGTGAACTTATATCTTCTTGGATTCTTTCCGGTAATCCTTTCACAAACGCGTCGATCTTCTCTTCCTCATTTTCAAACGCTCCCGGACACAATAGGCACAATTCTGTGAATCGTCTTTCGTACGTGGTAATATCAAATCCTTGGGTTCGTAACCCTCTAAGTTTTGTCTTGAGCTTATTGACCTCGGTTCTGGGACGGTACTTCTAGTTCATCAAGTGCTTGAATGCTGACCACGGTAGTGCGTACGCATCATCTTGTCCCACTTGCTCTAGATAGGTATTCCACCATGTTAACGCAGAACCTGTGAAGGTATGCGTAGCGTACTTCACTTTGTCCTCTTCATTACACTTACTTATGGCAAACACCGATTCGACCTTCTCGGTCCACCGTTTCAATCCGATCGAACCTTCGGTTCCATCAAATTCCAAAGGTTTGCAGGCAGTGAATTCTTTGTAGGTGCATCCTACACGATTTCCTGTACTGCTAGATCCAAGGTTATTGTTGGTATGTAGCGCAGCCTGTACTGCGGCTATGTTTGAAGCTAGAAAAGTACGTAATTCCTCTTCATTCATATTCACGGTGTGTCGAGTAGTCAGTGCCATTTCCTTCAAAATATTCAAATGGAACAAGTTAATCATACCGAATATTAAGAGTAGTTAATAGTATTTCGTAGCATAATATGAACTCATTTATAAAAGCTTTTTCTTCATATTAGCATTTTATAAGTTTAAATTCGGGTAGTACCTACCCGTTAAGTTGTGATGACCCGAAAATTTCTGACCAAATTTAAACTTAATCTTTGTATGATTAACATTTCCGACACGGTAAGCAAAGTCTGTAAAACTGAATCTTAAACTTTTTGAACTACTTTTATATATTTAAATACCCTTCGGTTGTTTTCGACGATTCGCGAACAATTATATATAAATAGATACATATATACTATAACTTGAAAATGTAACGATGTATTAATTGTTTGATACCATACATTAAACTTATTGATTTAAATATCTATTTGAATATATATGATAAGTTGAAATATTTATTATTAAAATTAATTATAAATAACTTCCAATATGTATTTAAAAACTGATTTATGTATATTAAAAAGATATATACATATATATAATTTCAAGTTATTTAGTAAACGATAGTAACATTCGTTTATTGATTCGATTGATATTCAGATAAGTTAACTAAATCGTTTAAGATGAACCAGTAAAACACTAATTTGCTACAGTATTTTCAAATTGCTACAGTACCCAAAATGCTACAGTTTTTTTGAAAATCACTACTTGCTACAGTGAATTGCTACAGTACTACTATTTTAAAATGTATTTTGACAAATAGCGAGACGATGATTTATAGAAGTAAATGACCAAAACACTCAAATGTATAAGTTATATTTTGAGTGATATAATTTAGGGATAATTTAAGGCTATATTTTGACTAAGGTACGTGTCCCAAAATGTAATGTACTAGTTTTCTCAGCGTACGAAAGGGCGTTCGAAAAATCGGAACCGGGACATAAGTCGAGTGACAACGTACGACTTATCGGAACAAAAATTACAAGTCAACTATGCATGTGAATTTAATATAATATATAATTAATTATATAAATTAAATATATTATATATATTATATTAAATTATGTCGACGAGCTAAATTACAAAAATATGTGAGCTGGAAAAACGGGCCATGCGATCGCATGGCAAATGGCCTTCAGAACCATGCAATCGCATGGGGTCTGAATTCAGGCCACACCTATAAAAGCTCGAGCATATCTGTTTCTGATTCATTCCATTACCCCGTATTTATTTACTTATTATTATATTATTATTATTATTATTATTATTATTATTATTATTATTATTATTATTATTATTATTATTATTATTATTATTATTAAGAATATTAATAATATTAAATCTTATTATTATTAATATTATTCTTATTATTAGTATTACACATAAAATACTACGACGAGGTTTTGCTCGAATAAATTCAAAAGAAGTTTTATGAGCGGGATAAAGCTAAGGAAATTATGGGTTATTGCCAAGGAGGTTATGGGTAATGTTCGGGGGTATATTTGTGAATCAAATCTAGTGTTTATCATCTCCGTTACGTCTACGTACCTTCCTACAATATTAAATCACAATATTGATATGTAAGCATTTATATCTTATCTATTATATATTAATAGTGTATCCATGTCTAGTGCTCGAATATATATTTATACATACTTGTATACTAAATTTCGTCGTTAAACAGTTTATAATGAATCACGAATTAAATACATATATTACTGGTAAAAGGTATATGATATACATGTTTTCGGAAAGCTGGCGAAAAATCAATAACTTTTCATTTAGATATCGAATAAATTCGATGAACGGGTTAAAAGATATGATCAACTGAATTATGATTGACGTTAATTGAAATTGCTTTTGAATCTGCAATTAAGATTTAAACAACTTGTTTACGAGATTGATAAATTGGATTTTTGAATATTACCAACCGAGTAAATGAATCCTTATATAAGGTACGTCTCGTTTTGTTAAACAACTGTCAAAATTGACTTTTTGAAACGACTTTGGATAACTTTTGTATGTCGATCTCGAGCATTAGGATTGTGATACACTCTGACCTGACCTAGCTTGATAGACATTTATTGACCAACATATGTTCTCTAGGTTGAGATCTACGGTTATTTGGTAATCCGAGTTTCGATCACATTTTGGTGAACGACTTTATATGCTGCTAAGGTGAGTTTCATTGATCCATTTTTAATTGTTTTTGCAATATATATTTTTGGGCTGAGAATACATGCACTTTATTTTAAACGCAATGGATACAAGTACATACTAAATTCTACACTGAGTTTGAACCGAAAATCCCTTAGCTTTGGTAACTGTTAACTGCCAGTTATAAGAACTGGTGGGCGCGAGTAGTAGTATATGGATCCATAGGGCTTGATATCCCCGTCCGAGCTAGAGCACTAGCCTTTTAACGGACGTATGCTATTTGAGAAGCGTACACATTGGTTTGCGTGTACTATTAAGATGATTATACAAAGGGTATAAAATATATATATACGTTAAGGTTAGATACCAGGGTGCTCAATTTCGTAGAATATTTTGATAAACGTTTCTGGATTGAACAACTGAAATCTTGTGATCCACCTTTATATACAGATTATGCGCAACATTAAAACTATGAACTCACCAACCTTTGTGTTGACACTTTTAAGCATGTTTATTCTCAGGTTTCTAGAAGTCTTCCGCTGTTTGCTCCCGCTGTTTGCTTATATGTGATACAAGCTATGTGCATGGAGTCATACATGCTTTATTCAAGAAAACTTTGCATTCACAAAATCATCCCCGTGTATCTTATTTTGACTTCATTGTCAACGGATGTATTATGGTAAACTATTATTTATGGTGATTGTCTATATGTAGAAATCATCAAACGTTGAAAACCTTAGAAATTGATATTCATTTATTGTGTACCTTTTGAAAAGAATGCAATGTTTACAAAACGTATCATATAGAGGTCAAATACCTCGCAATGAAATCAATGAATGACGTGTTCGTCCATATGGATTTGGAGCGATCGTCACAGTTGGTATCAGAGCATTGGTCCTAATGAACCAGGTCTTGCATGAGTGTGTTTAACTGATAGTTGTTAGGATGCATCAGTAAGTCTGGACTTCGACCGTGTCTGCATGTCAAAAGTTTTGCTTATCATTTCTTGTTGAAAATTACCTGCTTATCATTCCTAGTCCAGACACGTTTTACTGCATTGATTGCATGAATAGTGTATAGACAAAATTCATATCTTAGCGTATCTGTTACTATAAACTTTTCCTGACATCTTCCAAAAATTTCTCTGTGATTTATGGAATTTGGTATTATATATACATATGTAAATTATGTATTGAAGAATACCAAACTAAATTCTATAATCTAATTCATATCAAAAATCATCTCCCTAATTATACAAAAGATGGATCCCGTATCTAGTTCAAATTCCTTAAACTCTGACAACTATTTCGATATGGATATTCACCTGAATTCTGAAGACAGTGTAATCGGAATGGATCAACCAATTAGCCATCATCTATTCTGGATGAATTGGGGATGGGTTCGTAGTCTACTTAATTATTGGAGACAAGAAAAAGGCGATCCCTTCCATCCACCACATTGCCCTCTTGGCGAAGAACCTGAAGCACTTACCGGCGAACCTGTTCGTAATACCATTTTCTCTCTCATCTCCAGAATATCTCGTCATGATCATATACTCTCTCAAATCCTGAATCTTATTCGTCCGCTCGTCCAAATCGCCAATCATCCCGGTGTAGTAGAAGAAGTCAACGAACTTCGCGCTCGGGTAGTGGCTTTGGAGAATATGGTGCAAAGGTTACAAGCACCAGCAGCATCACCGGCATCAACAGTACCACCGACAACAACACCAACAGTACCATTACCACCACCAACAACATCCGCATCGCAAACCTCAACTTCACAATCTGTTCCACGAACATCAACGTCATACGCACCGTAGTTACCAAGAAATACCAGCAACAATAACCGATGAAGTATTAACTCATTTCCCCTGAAGAAATTTTATGTATATTTAATATATACGAATTTTGAAATCAAAATAAATCTTTTCGTACCAAGTTATTACGTGTGAATCTTAACTGGTAGGTACTACTCGGTTAATTCATATTACTAATATGCTATACATCCTTCGTTAATGATTTAACAATCGTTAACTACAATCTCTGTTTCAACTCAATGAATTCCATTTCATAATAAACCAAGTGTATTATTCAATTACATAATTGATTTTACATTTTCATTTTCGATGTACTCGAAACTTTCCAGAAAACGTCATATGTGCCTTGTAAGGTTCACAAAAATTCCACGAGCATCAACATCCTTCACCAAGGAATATCAATAAGAATAAATAATGAAGTATTGATTTTATTAGTGAAATACTCCGCGAAGATTAGGTAATCTTTAATGTTTTGGAGATTATTCATTTCTAATTCAAGCCAAAAATCAAATAAGCTTAATATGTTATTAACTCATTAAATCTGTATTACATCTGAAGAAAATATACATACAGATATTTTCATAAAGACTGTAACAAAAATTCTTTGTACAAAGTATTAATTGTGAAAAAAAATTTTTACGGGTAGGTAGTACCCGGGAAATATTTAAGTTTGCAATTAATATGTTACACTGTACATTCTTCAACTTTGATTAAAAAATTATTAACAATACTCACAACGATATACAATCATTTTTATACAAATTCAATTACATATTCTGATATTGACGGATCAGAATCCAAGTCAAGATTTAACAAGTGGCATCATTCTTAGATCTCTACATCTATCAAAGCTATACTTTGACTTCAAAACTATGCAAGATCCTTTAGCATTGTTTTTAACAAAAATAACCTTGCAATTCTTTTTTAAAGTATCCAGTATTATCAACCATTCAACCAGTCAACGACGACCTTTCAAACTTGTAATTTTGGCATATACGTTTTTGTTACTGGGGAACCTTTCATGTTGCACCACATTAACAGTAAAGGTACCAGCAAATTCATTAATCTGTGACGTAAAGTCTCTCCGAAAAACCATTATAATTGTTCATTGAAACCCTATCATGTACTCATCCACATCTTGTAACGGTAATTGCCATTACAACTTCTGGGAATTAACAATCAGTATTTTGAATCTCGCAGCATTTTCTACGACAACAGTTATATATAGATAACATCGATCTTCTAGACTTACAGATTTCGAATGTGAAGTTTCTGAAAAATACCTTAAACTACGAACTAGTTCTCGAAATCTTGAAAAAAATGCTGATGAAGCAGCAAAAACTGTAAACGACCTTAACAGTAAAAAGTTTGATGATAAAGGATAGTGTGCTGGCAAAGCTCAGAAAAAGAGAAAGTTTGGAACTGGAAAACGGATTGAGAAAAGTATGAAAGAGGCTGTGGATAAATCACAAGGACGAAATCTGCCTTCAAAGAATCCAAATGATTCAGTATCTGCTGAAGCCATTAACGAATACTTTGCTTCCGAATCTAAACCCTTGCGGACAACATTCTTCATCGTCCTCTGATATTAGAAATTCTAAGATATCATCGTATCTTTCATTATAAATATCCTCCATATTTCTGGAGATAATTTCATAATCATTCGTATCGGAAATCAATTTTCTCCTTGCGATATCTGTGTTACATCATAAAAGAAACCATTTTATTTTCTAAATTCTGAAACTTTCAAGTTTAAAATATGAATTTTTTGGAAGTGGTGTTGGGAGCTGAAGCATGAGTTAGTATAATATAATGACACTTGATCAATGTAATTATATTACAGTAAGTCATGCTGAGTTTCTAATGGAATGTGATAAAGGTTCTCAGATCATACCCTCATCATGAACCATGTTACATAACTCTTTCATTCTATTTAACCTCTAAACATATCAAGAAAATATTTTTCTTGATGATTCGGTCTTTTCCAGATATTCTGGTAATTTGACAAATCAATATCGTGCCATTACAATTTCTTTCTTAAAACATTAACTATGTTCATTCCGAAATGAATAGCTACGAATTCTGGACCATTATTCGCTTGACTTAAAGTCGGGAAGAGAAAATGAAAGCATGAAGCTCCAAAATATAATGGAAAATATGAAGCCCGAAAACAACCCCGAAATTTACAAACCGTGTATATCAATGCGTATAGCAATATAAAGACACGGGAGAATGAAAAACAATATAACCCCAAGGTAATAGTAGAAGAAGATAACCTCCTCTGGTGGTAGATGAAAAAGAAGAATGAAAGATATGAAAGTTAGGAGTATATCAAGAATCAGAACTGGATGAAGCATTTCACAATCTTTTGAAAGTATGAAATGAGGAAGAAGATATAGGAGTAGTGAAAATAATGAAACGGAAGAGGTCAATTTATAGCAAAATATCGGACGCAGCAATAGAGGCAGATTACGCATTTAATAAAAAAAAATCCTAATTTCCGCAAATTCCGAAAAATCAAATCTTATTTAAATTATGAAGATTTTCTATTCCTTAAATTCCGAAAATCAATCGTTACTACATCAAGAGATAAGACGAATCTCTATTCTCTATTTCACTTGATTACAATAACTTCTCTCTTACGCTTCGAGTAATTGAATTGTTGTATCTATATTATTCAACCGTGATAAAACTCTAGTTATCGACTCATATTCGTCATGAAAACATTTTTATTGTTAGCCATGACGACCTCACTCAAATTTCGGGACGAAATTTCTTTAACGAGTAGGTACTGTGATGACCCGAAAATTTCTGACCAAATTTAAACTTAATCTTTGTATGATTAACATTTCCGACACGATAAGCAAAGTCTGTAAAACTGAATCTCAAAATTTTTGAACTACTTTTATATATTTAAATACCCTTCGGTTGTTTTCGACGATTCGCGAACAATTATATATAAATAGATACATATATACTATAACTTGAAAATGTAATGATGTATTAATTGTTTGATACCGTACATTAAACTTATTGATTTAAATATCTATTTGAATATATATGATAAGTTGAAATATTTATTATTAAAATTAATTATAAATAACTTCCAATATGTATTTAAAAACTGATTTATGTATATTAAAAAGATATATACATATATATAATTTCAAGTTATTTAGTAAACGATAGTAACATTCGTTTATTGATTCGACTGATATTCAGATAAGTTAACTAAAGCGTTTAAGATGAACCAGTAAAACACTAATTTGCTACAGTATTTTCAAATTGCTACAGTACCCAAAATGCTACAGATTTTTGAAAATCACTACTTGCTACAGTGAATTGCTACAGTAACACTATTTTAAAATGTATTTTAACAAATAGCGAGACGATGATTTATAGAAGTAAATGACCAAAACACTCAAATGTATAAGTTATATTTTGAGTGATATAATTTAGGGATAATTTAAGGCTATATTTTGACTAAGGTACGTGTCCCAAAATGTAATGTACTAGTTTTCTCAGCGTACGAAAGGGAGTTCAAAAAATCGGAACCGGGACATAAGTCGAGTGACAACATACGACTTATCGGAACAAAAATTACAAGTCAACTATGCATGTGAATTTAATATAATATATAATTAATTATATAAATTAAATATATTATATATATTATATTAAATTATGTCGACGAGCTAAATTACAAAAATATGTGAGCTGGAAAAACGGGCCATGCGATCGCATGGCAAATGGCCTTCAGAACCATGCGATCGCATGGGGTCTGAATTCAGGTCACACCTATAAAAGCTCGAGCATATCTGTTTCTGATTCATTCCATTACTCCGTATTTATTTACTTATTATATTATTATTATTATTATTATTATTATTATTATTATTATTATTATTATTATTATTATTATTAAGAATATTAATAATATTAAATCTTATTATTATTAATATTATTCTTATTATTAGTATTACACATAAAATACTACGACGAGGTTTTGCTCGAATAAATTCAAAACAAGTTTTATGAGCGGGATAAAGCTAAGGAAATTATGGGTTATTGCCAAGGAGGTTATGGGTAATGTTCGGGGGTATATTTGTGAATCAAATCTAGTGTTTATCATCTCCGTTACATCTACGTACCTTCCTACAATATTAAATCACCTTATTGATATGTAAGCATTTATAT
This sequence comes from Rutidosis leptorrhynchoides, assembly GCF_046630445.1. Lineage (NCBI taxonomy): Eukaryota > Viridiplantae > Streptophyta > Magnoliopsida > Asterales > Asteraceae > Rutidosis > Rutidosis leptorrhynchoides. Next base: position 241,864,432 of record NC_092342.1, on the reverse strand, counting down.
CTTATCTATTATATATTAATAGTGTATCCATGTCTAGTGCTCGAATATATATTTATACATACTTGTATACTAAATTTCGTCGTTAAACAGTTTATAATGAATCACGAATTAAATACATATATTACTGGTAAAAGGTATATGATATACATGTTTTCGGAAAGCTGGCGAAAAATCAATAACTTTTCATTTAGATATCGAATAAATTCGATGAACGGGTTAAAAGATATGATCAACTGAATTATGATTGACGTTAATTGAAATTGCTTTTGAATCTGCAATTAAGATTTAAACAACTTGTTTACGAGATTGATAAATTGGATTTTTGAATATTACCAACCGAGTAAATGAATCCTTATATAAGGTACGTCTCGTTTTGTTAAACAACTGTCAAAATTGACTTTTTGAAACGACTTTGGATAACTTTTGTATGTCGATCTCGAGCATTAGGATTGTGATACACTATGACCTGACCTAGCTTGATAGATATTTATTGACCAACATATGTTCTCTAGGTTGAGATCTACGGTTATTTGGTAATCCGAGTTTCGATCACATTTTGGTGAACGACTTTATATGCTGCTAAGGTGAGTTTCATTGATCCATTTTTAATTGTTTTTGCAATATATATTTTTGGGCTGAGAATACATGCACTTTATTTTAAACGCAATGGATACAAGTACATACTAAATTCTACACTGAGTTTGAACCGAAAATCCCTTAGCTTTGGTAACTGTTAACTGCCAGTTATAAGAACTGGTGAGCGCGAGTAGTAGTATATGGATCCATAGGGCTTGATATCCCCGTCCGAGCTAGAGCACTAGCCTTTTAACGGACGTATGCTATTTGAGAAGCGTACACATTGGTTTGCGTGTACTATTAAGATGATTATACAAAGGGTATAAAATATATATATACGTTAAGGTTAGTTACCAGGGTGCTCAATTTCGTAGAATATTTTGATAAACGTTTCTGGATTGAACAACTGAAATCTTGTGATCCACCTTTATATACAGATTATGCGCAACATTAAAACTATGAACTCACCAACCTTTGTGTTGACACTTTTAAGCATGTTTATTCTCAGGTTTCTAGAAGTCTTCCGCTGTTTGCTTATATGTGATACAAGCTATGTGCATGGAGTCATACATGCTTTATTCAAGAAAACTTTGCATTCACAAAATCATCCCTGTGTCTCTTATTTTGACTTCATTGTCAACGGATGTATTATGGTAAACTATTATTTATGGTGATTGTCTATATGTAGAAATCATCAAACGTTGAAAACCTTAGAAATTGATATTCATTTATTGTGTACCTTTTGAAAAGAATGCAATGTTTACAAAACGTATCATATAGAGGTCAAATACCTCGCAATGAAATCAATGAATGACGTGTTCGTCCATATGGATTTGGAGCGATCGTCACATAAGTTCATACTTAGTAGCTAATATACAATTCAACTACTACCATTCTATATGAAAAACTGATTATAATAATATTTCGCGTTCAAACTTTTATACAATATTTTACAAACTTACAATACCGCTTATTTTACATAAAGCATGAAATATAGCACACAATAACTTTGATACAAGATAGTTGTGAAGATAATTCTAGCTAGTACACAAGTCGTTCAGCAAAGGCAATAAAGACACGTAATTCATACGTCTAGAAACAAGTCATGCATTCTGGTTTTACTAGGACTACTTCCCACCCTTGGTCTTGTGGAACATAACTGTTATGGCCATTGATAAGACAGCGTGTTGTAACGTCGTCAAAGGGATGAGGGTTACGTAATGACCAACAGTCTCGTAATAACTTAAAAACCTCATTTCTTACCCCAATTACCAACTCCGTCACTTGTGAAAACGTTTTGTTTAATAGTTGTAGCCCGATGTTCTTTTTCTCACTTTGGTGAGAAGCGAACATTACTAACCCGTAAGCATAGCATGCTTCTTTATGTTGCATGTTAGCCGCTTTTTCTAAATCATGAAGTCCTATATTCGGATACATTGAGTCAAAATAATTTCTTAACCCGTTGCGTAAAATAGCATTTGGGTTCCCCGCAATATATGCGTCAAAGTAAAAACATCGTAACTTATGGGTTTTCCAATGTGATATCCCCCATCTTTCAAACGAAAGTCTCTTATAAACCAAGATATTCTTGGAACGTTCTTCGAATGTCTTACAAACTGATTTCGCCGTAAATAGTTATGCCGAAGAATTCTGACCGACTCTAGACAAGATTTCATCAATCATGTCTCCAGGTAGGTCTCTTAAAATATTGGGTTGTCTATCCATTTTATGTTTTTATACTGTAAAATAGACAAGAGTTAGATTCATAAAAAAAAATACTTATTAATACAAACAATTTTTACATATATCATAAAGCATAAGCACACTATATTACATATATTACACCACACGAATACAACTATCTTATTCCAACTCGCTCGTTTCTTCTTATTCGGTTTTGGTTCGTTTTGCCAAGTTTCTAGGGATATATGATGTTCCCCTAAAACGAGCTGTCGTTTTCCACAACGGTTTAGAAAAACCTGGTGGTTTAGAGGTTCCCGGGTCATTGTTACAACTTAAGGGCTTCGGGGGTTGATGATACATATAAAGTTCATCGGGATTGGAATTATATTTCTCTATTTTTATGCCCTTTCCCTTATTATTTTCTTTTTCCTTTTTAAATTCAGTTGGGGTAATTTCTATAACATCATCGGAATTCTCGTCGGAATCCGATTCATCGGAGAATTGGTAATCCTCCCAATATTTTGCTTCCTTGGCGAAAACACCATTGACCATAATTAACCTTGGTCGGTTGGTTGAGGATTTTCTTTTACTTAACCGTTTTATTATTTTCCCCACCGGTTCTATTTCCTCCTCCGGTTCCTCCTCTACCAGTTCTGATTCTTCTTCCGGTTCTGATTCTTCTTCCGGTTCTTCTTCGGGAACTTGTGAATCAGTTCAATATATATTCGACTCTTCGTTATTATTAGGTGAGTCAATGGGATTTGTGCTAGAGGTAGACATCTATCACACAATATCAAACATGTTAAGAGATTAATATATCACATAATATATACATGTTAATAATATATAGTTTCCAACAAAAATGTTAAGCAATCATTTTTAAAGAAAACACGGTCGAAGTCCAGACTCACTAATGCATCCTAACAAACTCGATAAGACACACTAATGCAAATTTTCTGGTTCTCTAAGACCAATGCTCGGATACCAACTGAAATGTCCCGTTCTTATTGATTAAAAACGTTCCATATTAATTGATTTCGTTGCGAGGTTTTGACCTCTATATGAGACGTTTTTCAAAGACTGCATTCATTTTTAAAACAAACCATAACCTTTATTTCATAAATAAAGGTTTAAAAAGCTTTACGTAGATTATCAAATAATGATAATCTAAAATATCCTGTTTACATACGACCATTACATAATGGTTTACAATACAAATATGTTACATCGAAATCAGTTTCTTGAATGCAGTTTTTACACAATATCATACAAACATGGACTCCAAATCTTGTCCTTATTTTAGTATGCAACAGCGGAAGCTCTTAGTATTCACCTGAGAATAAACATGCTTTAAATGTCAACAAAAATGTTGGTGAGTTATAGTTTTAACCTATATATCTCAAATCGTAACAATAGACCACAAGATTTCATATTTCAATACACATCCCATACATAGAGATAAAAATCATTCATATGGTGAACACCTGGTAACCGACATTAACAAGATGCATATATAAGAATATCCCCATCATTCCAGGACACCCTTCGGATATGATATAAATTTTGAAGTACTAAAGCATCCGGTACTTTAGATGGGGTTTGTTAGGCCCAATAGATCTATCTTTAGGATTCACGTCAATTAGGGTGTCTGTTCCCTAATTCTTAGATTACCAGACTTAATAAAAAGGGGCATATTCGATTTCGATAATTCAACCATAGAATGTAGTTTCATGTACTTGTGTCTATTTTGTAAATCATTTATAAAACCTGCATGTATTCTCATCCCAAAAATATTAGATTTTAAAAGTGGGACTATAACTCACTTTCACAGATTTTTACTTCATCGGGAAGTAAGACTTGGCCATTGGTTGATTCACGAACCTATAACAATATATACATATATATCAAAGTATGTTCAAAATATATTTACAACACTTTTAATATATTTTGATGTTTTAAGTTTATTAAGTCAGCTGTCCTCGTTAGTAACCTACAACTAGTTGTCCACAGTTAGATGTACAGAAATAAATCGATAAATATTATCTTGAATCAATCCACGACCCAGTGTATACGTATCTCAGTATTGATCACAACTCAAACTATATATATTTTGGAATCAACCTCAACCCTGTATAGCTAACTCCAACATTCACATATAGAGTGTCTATGGTTGTTCCGAAATATATATAGATGTGTCGACATGATAGGTCGAAACATTGTATACGTGTCTATGGTATCTCAAGATTACATAATATACAATACAAGTTGATTAAGTTATGGTTGGAATAGATTTGTTACCAATTTTCACGTAGCTAAAATGAGAAAAATTATCCAATCTTGTTTTACCCATAACTTCTTCATTTTAAATCCGTTTTGAGTGAATCAAATTGCTATGGTTTCATATTGAACTCTACTTTATGAATCTAAACAGAAAAATTATAGGTTTATCGTCGAAAAAGTAAGTTACAAGTCATTTTTGTAAAGGTAGTCATTTCAGTCGAAAGAACGACGTCTAGATGACCATTTTAGAAAACATACTTCCACTTTGAGTTTAACCATAATTTTTGGATATAGTTTCATGTTCATAATAAAAATCATTTTCCCAGAATAACTACTTTTAAATCAAAGCTTATGATAGTTTTTAATTAACTAACCCAAAACAGCCCGCGGTGTTACTGCGACGGCGTAAATCCGGTTTTACGGTGTTTTTCGTGTTTCCAGGTTTTAAATCATTAAGTTAGCATATCATATAGATATAGAACATGTGTTTAGTTGATTTTAAAAGTCAAGTTAGAAGGATTAACTTTTATTTGCGAACAAGTTTAGAATTAACTAAACTATGTTCTAGTGATTACAAGTTTAAACCTTCGAATAAGATAGCTTTATATGTATGACTCGAATGATGTTATGAACATCATTACTATCTCAAGTTCCTTGGATAAACCTACTGGAAATGAGAAAAATAGATCTAGCTTCAAAGGATCCTTGGATGGCTTGAAAGTTCTTGAAGCAGAATCATGACACGAAAACAATTTCAAGTAAGATTTCCACTCGAAATAAGATTGTTATAGTTATAGAAATTGAATTAAAGTTTGAATATGATTATTACCTTGTATTAGAAAGATAACCTACTATAAGTAACAAAGGTTTCTTGATCTTGGATGATTACTTGGAATGGATTTAGAAAACTTGGAAGTAAACTTGCAATCTTGGAAAATATTCTTGATTTTATGAAACTAGAACTTTTGAAATTTATGAAGAACACTTAGTACTTGAAGATAGAACTTGAGAGAGATCAATTAGATGAAGAAAATTGAAGAATGAAAGTGTTTGTAGGTGTTTTTGGTCGTTGGTGTATGGATTAGATATAAAGGATATGTAATTTTGTTTTCATGTAAATAAGTCATGAATGATTACTCATATTTTTGTAATTTTATGAGATATTTCATGCTAGTTGCCAAATGATGGTTCCCACATGTGTTAGGTGACTCACATGGGCTGCTAAGAGCTGATCATTGGAGTGTATATACCAATAATACATACATCTAAAAGCTGTGTATTGTACGAGTACGAATACGGGTGCATACGAGTAGAATTGTTGATGAAACTGAACGAGGATGTAATTGTAAGCATTTTTGTTAAGTAGAAGTATTTTGATAAGTGTCTTGAAGTCTTTCAAAAGTGTATGAATACATATTAAAACACTACATGTATATACATTTTAACTGAGTCGTTAAGTCATCGTTAGTCGTTACATGTAAATGTTGTTTTGAAACCTTTAGGTTAACGATCTTGTTGAATGTTGTTAACCCATTGTTTATTATAACAAATGAGATGTTAAATTGTTATATTATCATGATATTATGATATATAATATATCTTAGTATGATATATATACAGTTAAATGTCGTTACAACAATAATCGTTACATATATGTCTCTTTTCGAAATCATTAAGTTAGTAGTCTTATTTTTACATATGTATTTCATTGTTAATACACTTAATAATATATTTACTTATCATTTAACATAATTAACCAAGTGTATCAATATCTTAATATGATTCATATGTACCTAGTAAGACGTTGTTATAACGATAATCATTATATATATCGTTTTCGAGTTTCTTAAATTAATAGTCTCATTTTTATGTATATAACTCATTGTTAAAATACCTAATGAGATACATACTTATAATAAAATCATGTTAACTATATATATAACCATATATATGTCATCGTATAGTTTTTACAAGTTTTAACGTTCGTGAATCACCGGTCAACTTGGGTGGTCAATTGTCTATATGAAACCTATTTCAATTAATCAAGTCTTAACAAGTTTGATTGCTTAACATGTTAGAAACACTTAATCATGTAAATAACAATTTCATTTAATATATATATAAACATGGAAAAGTTCGGGTCACTACAACTGCGGCTATGTTTGAAGCTAGAAAAGTACGAAATTCCTCTTCATTCATATTCACGGTGTGTCGAGTAGTCGGTGCCATTTCCTTCAAAATAGTCAAATGGAACAAGTTAATCATACAGAATATTAAGAGTAGTTAATAGTATTTCGTAGCATAATATGAACTCATTTATAAAAGTTTTTTCTTCATATTAGCGTTTTATAAGTTTAAATTCGGGTAGTACCTACCCGTTAAGTTCATACTTAGTAGCTAATATACAATTCAACTACTACAATTCTATACGAAAAACTGATTATAATAATATTTCGCGTTCAAACTTTTATACAATATTTTACAAACTTACAATACCGCTTATTTTACATAAAGCATGAAATATAGCACACAATAACTTTGATACAAGATAGTTGTGAAGACAATTCTAGATAGTACACAAGTCGTTCAGCAAAGGCAATAAAGACACGTAATTCATACGTCCAGAAACAAGTCATGCATTCTGGTTTTACTAGGACTACTTCCCATCCTTGGTCTTGTGGAACATAACTGTTATGGCCGTTGATAAGACAGCGTGTTGTAACGTCGTCAAAGGGATGAGGGTTACGTAATGACCAACAGTCTCGTAATAACCTAAAAACCTCATTTCTTACCCCAATTACCGACTCCGTCACTTGTGAGAACGTTTTGTTTAATAGCTGTAACCCGATGTTCTTTTTCTCACTTTGGTGAGAAGCGAACATTACTAACCCGTAAGCATAGCATGCTTCTTTATGTTGCATGTTAGCCGCTTTTTCTAAATCATGAAGTCCTATATTCGGATACATTGAGTCAAAATAATTTCTTAACCCGTTGCGTAAAATAGCATTTGGGTTCCCCGCAATATATGCGTCAAAGTAAACACATCGTAACTTATGGGTTTCCCAATGTGATATCCCCCATATTTCAAACGAAAGTCTCTTATAAACCAAGACATTCTTGGAACGTTCTTCGAATGTCTTACAAACAGATCTCGCCTTAAATAGTTGTGCCGAGGAATTCTGACCGACTCTAGACAAGATTTCATCAATCATGTCTCCGGGTAGGTCTCTTAAAATATTGGGTTGTCTATCCATTTTGTGTTTTTAAACTGTAAAATAGACAAGAGTTAGATTCATAAAAAAATACTTATTAATACAAGCAATTTTTACATATATCATAAAGCATAAGCACACTATATTACATATATTACACCACACGAATACAACTATCTTATTCCAACTCGCTCGTTTCTTCTTCTTCGGTTTTGGTTCGTTTTGCCAAGTTTCTAGGGATATTTGATGTTCCCCTAATACTAGCTGTCGTTTTCCACAACGGTTTAGAAAAACCTGGTGGTTTAGAGGTTCCCGGGTCATTGTTACAACTTAAGGACTTTGGGGGTTGACGATGCATATAAAGTTCATATGGGTTGGAATTAGATTTCTCTATTTTTATGCCCTTTTCCTTATTATTTTCTTTTGCTTTTTTAAATTCAGTTGGGGTAATTTCTATAACATCATCGGAATTCTCGTCGGAATCCGATTCATCGGAGAATTGGTAATCCTCTCAATATTTTGCTTCCTTGGCGGAAACACCATTGACCATAATTAACCTTGGTCGGTTGGTTGAGGATTTTCTTTTACTTAACCATTTTATTATTTCCCTCACCGGTTCTATTTCCTCCTCCGGTTCCTCCTCTTCCGGTTCTGATTCTTCTTCCGGTTCTGATTCTTCTTCCGGTTCCTCTTCGGGAACTTGTGAATCAGTCCAATATATATTCGACTCTTCGTTATTATTAGGTGAGTCAATGAGATTTGTACTAGAGGTAGACATTTATCACAAAATATCAAACATGTTAAGAGATTAATATATCACATAAAATATACATGTTAATAATATATAGTTTCCAACAAAAATGTTAAGCAATCATTTTTAAAGAAAACACGGTCGAAGTCCAGACTCACTAATGCATCCTAACAAACTCAATAAGACACACTAATGCAAATTTTCTGGTTCTCTAAGACCAACGCTCTGATACCAACTGAAATGTCCCGTTCTTATTGATTAAAAATGCTCCATATTAATTGATTTCGTTGCGAGGTTTTGACCTCTATATGAGACGTTTTTCAAAGACTGCATTCATTTTTAAAACAAACCATAACCTTTATTTCATAAATAAAGGTTTAAGAAGCTTTACGTAAATTATCAAATAATGATAATCTAAAATATCCTGTTTACACACGACCATTACATAATGGTTTACAATACAAATATGTTACATCGAAATCAGTTTCTTGAATGCAGTTTTTACACAATATCATACAAACATAGACTCCAAATCTTGTCCTTATTTTAGTATGCAACAGCGGAAGCTCTTAGTATTCACCTGAGAATAAACATGCTTTAAACGTCAACAAAAATGTTGGTGAGTTATAGGTTTAACCTATATATATCAAATCGTAACAATAGACCACAAGATTTCTTATTTCAATACACATCCCATACATAGAGATAAAAATCATTCATATGGTGAACACCTGGTAACCGACATTAACAAGATGCATATATAAGAATATCCCCATCATTCCGGGACACCCTTCGGATATGATATAAATTTCGAAGTACTAAAGCAGCCGGTACTTTGGATGGGGTTTGTTAGGCCCAATAGATCTATCTTTAGGATTCGCGTCAATTAGGGTGTCTGTCCCTAATTCTTAGATTACCAGACTTAATAAAAAGGGGCATATTCGATTTCGATAATTCAACCATAGAATGTAGTTTCACGTACTTGTGTCTATTTTGTAAATCATTTATAAAACCTGCATGTATTCTCATCCAAAAAAATATTAGATTTTAAAAGTGGGACTATAACTCACTTTCACATATTTTTACTTCGTCGGGAAGTAAGACTTGGCCACTGGTTGATTCACGAACCTATAACAATATATACATATATATCAAATAATGTTCAAAATATATTTACAACACTTTTAATATATTTTGATGTTTTAAGTTTATTAAGTCAGCTGTCCTCGTTAGTAACCTACAACTAGTTGTCCACAGTTAGATGTACAGAAATAAATCGATAAATATTATCTTGAATCAATCCACGACCCAGTGTTTATGTATCTCAGTATTGGTCACAACTCAAACTATATATATTTTGGAATCAACCTCAACCCTGTATAGCTAACTCCAACATTCACATATAGAGTGTCTATGGTTGTTCCGAAATATATATAGATGTGTCGACATCATAGGTTGAAACATTGTATACGTGTCTATGGTATCTCAAGATTATATAATATACAATACAAGTTGATTAAGTTGTGGTTGGAATAGATTTGTTACCAATTTTCACATAGCTAAAATGAGAAAAATTATCCAATCTTGTTTTACCCATAACTTCTTCATTTTAAATCCGTTTTGAGTGAATCAAATTGCTATGGTTTCATATTGAACTCTATTTTATGAATATAAATAGAAAAAGTATAGGTTTATAGTCGGAAAAATAAGTTACAAGTCGTTTTTGTAAAGGTAGTCATTTCAGTCGAAAGAACGACGTCTAGATGACCATTTTAGAAAACATACTTCCACCTTGAGTTTAACCATAATTTTTGGATATAGTTTCATGTTCATAATAAAAATCATTTTCCCAGAATAACTACTTTTAAATCAAAGCTTATGATAGTTTTTAATTAACTAACCCAAAACAGCCCGCGGTGTTACTGCGACGGCGTAAATCCGGTTTTACGGTGTTTTTCGTGTTTCCAGGTTTTAAATCATTAAGTTAGCATATCATATAGATATAGAACATGTGTTTAGTTGATTTTAAAAGTCAAGTTAGAAGGATTAACTTTTATTTGCGAACAAGTTTAGAATTAACTAAACTATGTTCTAGTGATTACAAGTTTAAACCTTCGAATAAGATAGCTTTATATGTATGACTCGAATGATGTTATGAACATCATTACTATCTCAAGTTCCTTGGATAAACCTACTGGAAATGAGAAAAATAGATCTAGCTTCAAAGGATCCTTGGATGGCTTGAAAGTTCTTGAAGCAGAATCATGACACGAAAACAATTTCAAGTAAGATTTCCACTCGAAATAAGATTGTTATAGTTATAGAAATTGAATTAAAGTTTGAATATGATTATTACCTTGTATTAGAAAGATAACCTACTATAAGTAACAAAGGTTTCTTGATATTGGATGATTACTTGGAATGGATTTAGAAAACTTGGAAGTAAACTTGCAATCTTGGAAAATATTCTTGATTTTATGAAACTAGAACTTTTGAAATTTATGAAGAACACTTAGAACTTGAAGATAGAACTTGAGAGAGATCAATTAGATGAAGAAAATTGAAGAATGAAAGTGTTTGTAGGTGTTTTTGGTTGTTGGTGTATGGATTAGATATAAAGGATATGTAATTTTGTTTTCATGTAAATAAGTCATGAATGATTACTCATATTTTTGTAATTTTATGAGATATTTCATGCTAGTTGCCAAATGATGGTTCCCACATGTGTTAGATGACTCACATGGGCTACTAAGAGCTGATAATTGGAGTGTATATACCAATAGTACATACATCTAAAAGCTGTGTCTTGTACGAGTACGAATACGGGTGCATACGAGTAGAATTGTTGATGAAACTGAACGAGGATGTAATTGTAAGCATTTTTGTTAATTAGAAGTATTTTGATAAGTGTCTTGAAGTCTTTAAAAAGTGTATGAATACATATTAAAACACTACATGTATATACATTTTAACTGAGTCGTTAAGTCATCGTTAGTCGTTACATGTAAATGTTGTTTGGAAACCTTTAGGTTAACGATCTTGTTGAATGTTGTTAACCCATTGTTTATTATAACAAATGAGATGTTAAATTGTTATATTATCATGATATTATGATATATAATATATCTTAATATGATGTATATACAGTTAAATGTCGTTACAACGATAATCGTTACATATATGTCTCGTTTCGAAATCATTAAGTTAGTAGTCTTATTTTTACATATGTATTTCATTGTTAATACACTTAATAATATATTTACTTATCATTTAACATAATTAACCAAGTGTATCAATATCTTAATATGATTCATATGTACCTAGTAAGACGTTGTTATAACGATAATCGTTATATATATCGTTTTCGAGTTTCTTAAATTAATAGTCTCATTTTTATGTATATAACTCATTGTTAAAATACCTAATGAGATACATACTTATAATAAAATCATGTTAACTATATATATAACCATATATATGCCATCGTATAGTTTTTACAAGTTTTAACATTCGTGAATCACTGGTCAACTTGGGTGGTCAATTCTCTATATGAAACCTATTTCAATTAATCAAGTCTTAACAAGTTTGATTGCTTAACATGTTGGAAACACTTAATCATGTAAATAACAATTTCATTTAATATATATATAAACATGGAAAAGTTCGGGTCACTACACCATGTTACATAACTCTTTCATTCTACTTGACCTCTGAACATATCAAGAAAGTATTTTCTTGATAGTTCTATCTTTTCCATGATTTCTAGTAATTTAACAAATCAAATAGTGCTATTACATTTCCTTTCTGCTTAGAACATTAGTTATGTTCATATCTACAAGTCTGAGACGTCTTGATCACCTTACTTAAGGTCGAGAAGAGAAAAACTATAAATCACAGCAAACATGAAATATCATAAACCACGAATGTCAATAATTATGGAAAGACAGATGCAAGGAAGGATTATGAAAACCGCTACCCCAAGGGCGAAGTAGAAGTAAACAGACTCCTCCGGTGGGAGTTGGAATAGAAGGATAATTGTTGCGAACGTCAAAATGAGGTCAAGGATCGGAACTGGATTAAGCATTTTCACAATCTTTTGGAAGTATGAATTGATGAAGAAAATATAAAAGTAATGAAAATAATGGAACGAAGGAGTTGAATTTATAGTAAAATATCAGGCTTAACAATCGAGGCAGATGACCGCATTTAATTAAAGAGAATTTAATTTCCTTAAATACCGAAGAATCAAATCTTATATAGATTTCAAAAATATTCGTTAAATTCCTTGAATTTCGGGAAGCAACCATGACTACGTCAAAAGTTAAGACGAATCTTTATTTCTTCATTTCACTCTTTTATGATAGCTTCACTCGTACGCATCGAGTAATCGAATTGTTTTATCCATATTACTCAATGATGATAAAACTCTATTTTTCAACTCATATTCATCATGAAAACATTCTTATTGTTAGCCATGATGACCTCTATCAATTTTTGGGACGAAATTTCTTTAATGGGTAGGTACTGTCATGACCCGAAAAATTTCGACTTATTTTGAACTTAATTCTCTAAATGATTTCATAATTCTGACATGATAGGCAAAGTCTATAATGTTGAGTCTCAAAAATTTTGAACTGTTTACATACATTCATTTAACCTCAACTAGTTTCGATGATTCATGAACCATTATTTGTTATTAAATGTGTATATATATATAAATATAAATATATAAATACATGTATATATAATAACTTAAAATAATAATATATGATATAATATAATTATTATTAAATGAATATATATATACAGAGTATAATTAATTAATGATTATAATACTCTTTGATGTTTCAATCGATATTAAACAAGTTAAAAATGAACTTATGTGATTTTAAAAATAAATGGTTGAAAATGAATTATATAAGTTATAGACTTATTAAAAGTATATTTAGGATCTAATTATTAAATTTTAACACTTTTTATATTTTATCCAGGTTCGAGTGCGGACAGTTGAGTCAATTTTATTTAATAATTAATGGCCAAATTTTATACCATAATGACTGAAATAAATAAAGAAATTTAATATAAGAATTTGGGATTTTTCCGAAGACTTTTTATCAGCCACTGATGAACAACGGACCACGAAATAATATTCATTATAAAATTGTCGGCAAGATATTTAATTAAGAAACACGTTCCTTACTGTTATTGTTTGTTATTATATTATTAATTATTATTAGTTGCATTTGTGATACAATGCATTTGATATCATTGCCCCTTCAATTATTCTTGTAATCACCGAATTTACCTCTGCCTTTGTACTGTTTTTGTTCCAACTTGATATCCACTATCTATTTCTTATTCTATATATGTACATGATACATAGATACTGCATTTGATAAACAAACACTTCACTAGATCACAACCATCCTCCTAACTCCATCACTCAAACCACATTATCACAATCTTTCTTCTTTCTCTTACTTCTCCTTTTTTCTTATTTTCTTCTTCATAAAACCACGACTAAACCCGCTTGTGTTAGTTGACATTGCTACAGTTGTTTGTTTAGGTTAATGTGCGAGCAAACTAGACCTGGAACCAAAACCATAATGTTTGTATCGGTTTCCTTTTGAACACCCATATCACCTCACAACCTTCACTGCCACCAAACACCCCTCTCATCACCTCCACGACACCACTACCATCGAGAACTACCAACAAGAACAAACCCACAAAATCTTTACTCGACCACGATTTCATGTTCTATAATCGAAAACCCATTTGTTGAGGTTGAATCGAGAACAAGAACCATACAACCACCATAACTTGTTCGTAAAACAGTTCGATCACATCACATTGCTGTTATAATACCCATTTAATCACCTCCTTCTTTGTTTATATATACACATATATACGTGAGATATACCTTACCACCACAACTTCACCACCTACAATCTTCATGTAACAACCCAAACCAAACCACGAACCAACCCGCTTAAAATGTCACAAAAAAAAATTTATTTTTGCTGTTCAGCTAATGGCACAGCGCGCCAGGCATTCGCGCGGCACGCTGAATGGCCTGGGCAGCCCACTGTCTCCGAAAGTCAAAATCACGAAAATGTTTGACCTTTTCCCGGCATAATTAGACAAAACGCTTTCAACCACAAATTCATATATGTAAAACTAACACATTCCATTAATAAAATTAGTTTTACGAAGCGGGGCCCACACGACCCAAATTACAAGTTTAATACATAATCATGAGTTTCGACCACCAAAAAGTTTAAATGCCAAACGACTCAACGAGCATGGTGTTTGGGGTTAAACTACCCAAGTCTCGGTCAAACTCCAAAAAGCCAACACTTCCAAAAAGGCATTCCCTATCAACAAAGCGGGAACTCTACTCCAAAATAATGCCCTTACCCTTGTCCACAACCGAACCTATAAAAAGGTAAACAACGAGAGGGTAAGCAAAGCTTAGTGAATGCAATAATTATACATATACATAGATAATATATCTACTTGTAAACACTTACACAATACCGTACACAAGCTAGCAATTCGACAACCATGCAAAACATTATGCATATACCAATAACCGCAATTCACATTTGAGCTAGCAATAACAAAAGCATATAGTTCATAATTAAATATGCTAATACACAATTCATACAACCATGGTTAACCAATCGTAAAAGGAATGGTACTCAAATTTTCCATTGGTGTTCATAACAACCGTTAGTGCACAACACATATATCACTAACACTTGGACAACACATATCCGTTTATAAAATCATTAGTGTACAACACATATAACACTAAATCGGACAACACATGTCCATTCATAAATCATTAGTGTACAACACATATAACACTAAATTGGACAACATATATCCGTTCTTAAAACCGTTAGCGTACAACGCATATATCACTAACTTGGACAACACATATCCATTTCTACAAGTAAACACATCATATACGTACATGTATACTTATTCCACTCACCTTATGCCTTTGGTGAATCAATAAACCAAGCTTGAATCTTCAAGGTAACGCACCTATTATAATGTACATATAATCAATCAACCATTCAAATTGGTCAAACTCACAACACTCACCATTACTAAGTCATTTTGACCCATTTGGACACTTACCCTAAAATCGGGTCAACTCACACCAAAAACCTAATATTAGCCAAGATAGGTTTAGAACACACTTCAACACAAGGTTTATGCATTAATCACAAACATTAACTAACTTAGATCCATTTTGACCCATTTGACCAATTTAAGGTCAACACACCCATTTTGGGTCATCTACTAACCCACACATCTGTGACAACCCGGAAATTTCCATCCAAATTTAAACTTTATCTTTATATTATTCCAACACGATAAGCAAAGTTTGTTAAGTTAAATCTCAAGAATTTTAAATTGTGTTCATACATTCATTATAACCTCGACCAAATTCCAACGATTCACGAACCGTTATATATAAATAAATATATATATATATATATATATATATATATATATATATATATATATGTATATATATATTATAACTTGAGAATATTAATAAAGTATTAAACGTATAATACTTTACATGAACATATTTGTTTCAATATGTTTATCAATGGAATTAGAAGATAATATCAAATGATTAATTTATCAGATACATTGTGATATGATTACGGGTCTATGTTATGAGGTCCACTGTGATTTAAGAAATCTATTCTTTTTTACAACATTCGGAAAATGTTAAAGTGATTTATAAGTAAGAACGTGAAGTGTAACTAACTTAGATGTTAGATATTGACAAGTAAGTAACTCGACATTTTTCATTAAGATGATTTCATACGTTTATTTAACCTTTGAACTTTATCCCATGCTTCACCAACAGACTGTAATTTAAAAACTTGAAACCTATTATGAATATATATGATTCTACTTTTCTAAAACGTTTTATGATATAACGATTTTCATTATTTTAACCTTTAAACAAAATGATTCTTAAAAATATATTTGGTTTTGGAAAGCAAAATTATTATATTTATTTGATTTAGTTTCAAACGTACAAAAACGTTTTCAGTTTAAAAAGAACTTTATTATTAAAACGTATATAACTTTTATAAATATCTAGAACCACTTTTGACAACTCATTACTTAACCAGTATGATAAAGATAACGATATTTATATTTTATTTTATTAAATATATATAACGATTTAAATTAATATTATATATATTTATACGCGTATTATACGTACATAGTTTTATACTTTTACTATACTTAAACTTTACCTTTACTTTATTTTTACTTTACTTTAACTTTAATAATTCACTTTAATAATTCATACTTTAATAATTCACTTTAATAATTCATACTTTAATAATTCACTTTAATAATTCATACTTTAATAATTCACTTTAATAATTCATATTTAATAATTCACTTTAATAATTCAAAAATCTATTATAAATAGAATTCAATAGGTTTCATTATTTCATAGAAACATGAAAATATTTTTCTCTAAACTCTCTCAATCGATTTACATATATATATTTACTCCGTATTATTTCAAGATATTATTAGTATACATAAAATATTACGTCGGAGTGCGGTCCGAGTGATTTCGAAATTGTTTTTCGAGTGGGATTGGATTAAGGAAATTATGGGTTATAGCTATGGAGGTGATTGGGTATGGTTCATGGGTATCCTCATGAGGTCAATATAGTGTTTATCATCTCCGTTGCGTCTACCTACCTTTCCTGCAATATTGAATCTTAATATTGATACGTGAGTACTCATAATTTAACTTTTACATACTAATAGTGTATCCCTGACTAGTGCTCGAGTATATAGGATTATGCATGTTTGTACTTTTGATATTGCCTTTAGTTAGGTTATGTTGAATCCTGAATTAGTTATATATGCGACTGAGATAAGGTATAAGATATGCATGTCGTTAGAAAGCTAGCGAAAAATTAAGAACTTTTTATTTAGATATCGAATGATTTCGATGAACGGATTTGAAGTTATAGTCCATCGAATTTTTGTATTATTATTAAAAATGATTATTATTATCGTCGTTATTATCGTCGTTCTAGTTTTATCTTATTATTATTATTATTATTATTATTATTATTATTATTATTATTATTATTATTATTATTATCTTTATCAATAAAAGGATTTATCATTAAAAATTGTTTTTTTATTATTATTACTATCGTTATTATCATTAAAGTTATAATTAGTATTATTATTATTATTATTATCTAATTATTATTATTATTATCTAATTATTATTATTATTATTATTATTATTATTATTATTATTATTATTATTATTATTATCATTATCATTATTATTATTATCATTATTAATATATATATATATATATATATATATATATATATATATATATATATATATATATATATATATATATATATATATATATATATATATATATATATATCATTATTTAAAAATGGTTATTGTTATTATTATTATTATATTATCATTATCGTTAATAATGTCATAGTAATTATCATTATTAGTATTATTGTAATTAAAACTAATATTAGTAACACCTAATTATTTTGATTACTATTATTATCATTATTATGAACACGATATAAAAGACGATTAAAAGCTATTAAACGAAACGATTAGGAAATAATGAGTAAGAGTATCACGATGAAATTAAAATATTATAAGATATTGATTTAGATAAAATTATCGTTCTTATTATTTTTATCATTACTATTATTATTAAAAGTATCGTTAGTATCAAAACTATCATTTTAACAAAAATTATCATTTTAACAAAAATTATCATTTTAATAGAAATGTCATTGTTACTATAAAATATCATTTTTATTATCATTTTAAATAGAATTATTATTTTAAAGATAATATTAAAAATTATCGTAAATATTAAAGTTATCATAATTAGAATTATCGTTTTATCATAATATCATCTTAGTAATTATAAATATTGATATTTTTATAATAATAATTATTATTACAAAATAATACAACTTTTACTTACTAACATTATAGATATTATTTTATCAAATAAATATGTAATACAAACATATTTTACTACGTGTAATAAATTACTTTAATAATACCTATCATATTATCTTTGTGATATTAAATGAACCCTATAAATTTTATTACTTAATATATATAAAAGTATATTTTATTATATAAATTTTAATATAAAATTTTATTTATTAATAAATGAATTATATTATTTACTCTAATAAATCTTTTAAAAATATTTAAAAATATAAAACGACGATATTTAAAATATATTATAATCATGTATAAATTTTGGAAATCATTTTGAGTCAAATTGACTTTTGTTGACTTTTGCATATTAGTCTCGAGCATTAGGATTGTGGTACACTATGACCTGACCTAATTGTTAGACAAATATTGACCAACATATAATTATATATAATTAATTTAGGTTCGTGAATCCGAGGCCAACCTTGCACTAGTTCAATAACGTTATATGTATTTTCACTACGAAATACAGTATGGTGAGTTTCATTACTCCCTTTTTATATATATTTTTTGGCTGAGAATACATGCACTGTTTTATAAATATTTTACGAAATAGGCACAAGTACTAAAACTAATTCTATGTGGGTTTAAACCAGAAATATACCCTTAGCTTGGTAACATTAAACTACTTGTCTATGTACGGTAGGCGCGAATCCTAAAGATAGATCTATTGGGCCTGACAAACCCCATCCTGACTATGGGATGCTTTAGTACTTCGAGGTTATTTTAAACACACCTGATCTGGTGTACTTCAGAGGGTAAAACATGAACGTTAAGGTTTGTTACCGGGTGCCTACAACTTATAGAATACTTTTATACACTTGCGAGTGTACATATATTTATAAACGGAAATCTTGTGGTCTATTAATATATTGAAATGATTGTTATGATAAACCTATGAACTCACCAACCTTTTGGTTGACACTTTAAAGCATGTTTATTCTCAGGTATTAAAAAAATCTTCCGCTGTGCATTAGCTCATTTTAAGGATATTACTTGGAGTCATTCATGGCATATTTTGAAAGACGTTGCATTCGAGTCATTGAGTTCATCAAGATTATTATTATGTCAATTATAGTTAGATTTATTATGAAATGGTGTGCATGCCGTCAACTTTTGTTGTAAAGAAAGTTTGTCTTTTAAAAACGAATGCAATGTTTGTAAAATGTATCATATAGAGGTCAAATACCTCGCGATGTAATCAACTATTGTGAATCGTTTATAATGTATATGAACGGGTCATTTCAGTTGGTATCAGAGCGGTGGTCTTAGCGAACCAGGTCTGCATTAGTGTGTCTAACTGATAAGTCGTTAGGATGCATTAGTGAGTCTGGACTTCGACCGTGTCTGCATGTCAAAAGTTTTGCTTATCATTTCTAGTCGAAAATCATCTGCTTATCATCCATAGGAAATTACCTGCTTATCATTATTAGTCTAGATACGTCTTACTACATTAATTGCATGAGTAGTGTATAGACAAAATTCATATCTTAGCGTATCTGCTAAATCATATCTTATCGTAGCTGTTACTTTAAACTTTGTCTGACATATCCCGCAAATTCCTCCGTAATCTATGAAATCTTTTGATCTCTATATATAGATATCCTATGTAAATAGAATACCACCCGATAGCCGAAAAATCATTTTATATCAAAAAATCCTTTATCCAATCGTATGAAATGGAATTTGTCATCAGTTCAAGTCACTCGGATTCCGAAATAGAATCTCACTCAAGCTCCGAAAGCAGTGTGACCGGAATGGATCAACCAATCAGTCATCACCTATTCTGGATGAATTGGGGGATGGGTTCGTAGCCTCCTCAATCATTGGAAACAAGAAGAAGGCGATCCTTTCCATCCACCACATTGCCCTCTTGGCGAAGAACCTGAAGCACTTACCAGCGAACCTGTTCGAGACACCATTTTCTCTCTCATTTCCAGGGTATCTCGTCACGATTATATACTACATCAAATTCTAGATTTTATTTATCCGCTCGTTCCGACCGACAATCATCCTGGAATAATAGAAGAAGTCAACGAGCTTCGCGCTCGGGTAGTGGCTTTGGAGAATATGGTGTAGAGATTACAAACACCAGCAGCAGCATCAGCAACATAACCCGTACCACCATCATCAACGCCAACAGTACCATTACCACCTCCAACCACAACTGTGTTGTAAACCTCAACTTCACAATCTGTCCCACGAGCATCAACGTCATACGCACCATAGATACCAAGGAGTACCAACAACAATAACTGACGAAGTATTAATTCATAACTTCATTGGAGAAACATTCCGCTGCGATTATATAATCTCTAAAGTCTTAGAGATTATCTAATCTAGCCCTAACCATAAATCAGTTAAGCGAACCAAAATGATAGAATGAAGAGTAGAAACCCTGAAAAAAATGATGTGTGATTAACAAGTTAAACTTGTTTTACCAATAGCATCAACAGTACCGTCAGCGTCACCAGCATCGTCAGTACAGTCAACATCAGAATCAACAACACCTATAACATCACAAACTCCGTCAGTTCAAGAATCACTGTTTACATCATTACGAATCAATAACGTGTATATTGTATCAACAAGTTATGAAGAATTAACTCATTCCCTCTGAAGAAATTATATATATATTTTATATATATATTTTTTGAAATAAAAAATAAATCTTTATGTGCTAAGCTATTGTGTGTGAATCTTAACTACTCGGTTAATTCATATTACAAATATGCAATAATGTACGTCCCTCACCAGCGACTTAACCATCGTTAACTACAATCTCTGTCTCAATTCAACAAATTCCAATTCCTAATAAATCAAGTATATATTTGATTTTACACTTCATCATTGATGTAACCGAAACTTTTCAGATAACATCATTCGTACTTTGCGAAGTTCACAAGAATTTAACAAAAACCAACATCACATCTCAACAAATAATGAAGTATTGATTCATAATTTCAATATTATTGAAGAAATACTTATGTAACCTCTAAAACCTTCAAGGAATTATTCAATTCTAGTTCCAACCGTAAATCGAATGAGTTTAATTTAGTATTAACTCATTAAAATCTATGTTACATCTGAGAAGAATATATACATATATATTTTCATAAAGACTGTAATAAAATTCTTATGTACAAAATATTAATTGTGAAATTTTTTTTAATGGGTAGGTAATACCCGAGAGATATATATAAATTCACAATTAATATGTTACATTCTTCGAATCAGATTAAGCAAATTATCAATTATACTTCCTACTTTCACAATAATATACATTCTTTCATAAAAATCAAAACAACCATACTCATTCAAACCCAATTACATATTCTGATTTTAAAATCTCAGAATTCAATTTGAGATATAACCGGTACCATCACTTTTAGATTCCTACATCTTTCAAAGATATACTTTGACTTCAAAAGTGTGTTAGAACATCAAATGTATACAAACGATTACAATCTGTGTTCAAACCCTTCGAAAATCTCTGAAGACACTTCAAATAATGAACAATCGAGATGATGATCCAACCACATATTACCCACAATTATGTACTTAAAAAGCTCTCGAAACCAAAGTCATAATTCAACACATATCTGTGTCAGATCTTTTGGCATTTATTAGCAAAAATAACCTTGCAATTCCTTTGCAAAGTAGCAAATTATATCACAGCTCCAGCAAGACAACTTCGATTTTTTCATTCAGAGTAGCCTTATCATAATTTTGATATATGTGATTACCCTTTTGTTACCGGAGAACCTTTCATATTCCACCACATTAGCAATAAACTTACCAACAACTTCACTGATCTTGGGCATTTCGAAGAATCACTATATTTATCGAAACCTCATCATTTACTCATCTGCCTCTTGTAACGAGAATTGCCATATGAATCATTGGGAATTAGAAATCAGTATTTTGAAATCTCACAGCATGTTGACGCCAACAGTTATACATAACGTCTATTTACAAGACTTACATACTTCGAATGTGAAGTTTCTGAAAAACACTCTGAACCGTGAACTAGTTCTCAAAATGCTGATGAAGTAACAAAAACTGTAAACGACCTTAGCAATAAAAAGTTTGATGATAAAGATTAGTGTATTAGCAAAGCTCAGAAATAGAGAAGTTTTGGAACTGGAAAACGGATTGAGCAAAGTATGAAGGAGGCTGTGGACAAATCACAAAGACTGAACCTGCCTTCAAAGAATCCAAATGATTCAGTGTCTGCTGAAGTCATTAATGAATACCTTGCTCCTGACACTAAACCCTTACAGACAACATACTTTATCATCCTCTGATATTAGAAATTCTAAGATATCATCGTATCTTTCATTATAAATATCCTCCATATTTCTGAAGATATTTCCATAACTATTCTTATCTGGAATCATTTATCTCTTTGCGCTATCTGTATTACATCAAAAAGGAAACTGTTTAGTTCCTATACTCTGTAAACCTTTGAGTTTAAAATATGAATATTTTTGAAGTAGTGTTGGAAACTGAAGCATGAGTTAGTATAATATAATGACACTTGATCAACGTGATTATATTACAGTAATTCATGCTGAGTTTCTAAATGGAACGTGATGATTCACAGATCATAACATCATCATGTGCCATGTTATACGACTCTTGTATTCTATTTAACCTCTAAAATATCAAGAAAATATTTCTTGATGATTCGGCTTTTTCTGAGGTATTCTGGTAATTTGACAAGTCAAGATCGTGCCATTACAATTTTCTTCCTAGAACATTAACAATGTTCATTTCAAAATTCATATCTGCAAATTATGGACCATTACAAGCGGTGCTTAATCGCAAGAAGAAGAAACGAAAGGACAAAACTACGAAATAGAAATTGGGGTATAAATTGAAGCAAATAAAAGAGAGCATTAACTGTGGATGACAATGATTATAGAAGATAGAAACAGAGACTTTGAAATATAAGGGAAGATATAAAGCCCAACGACAAACCAAAAGTTATAAACCATATATATCGATGCATATAGCAATATAAAGACACGGGAGAACTAGAAACACTATAAACCCAAGAGTATAGTAGAAGTAAAGATTCTTCCGGCGGTAGATGAAAAAGAAGAATGACCGATATGAAAGTTAGAAGTATATCGAGAATCAGAACAGGATGGAGCATATTGATGAATACTTTAAAATATGAGTTGAGGGGGAAAGAATAGAAGGTGATGAAACATGACTAGGAACTTAGAAATCAACAGATTTAACTCACACAATGACGGAATAAGTGAATCAAACCCTCTAGTGAATAGGTTAAGCTTTTTGGGATTAATTTAGTCATACCACAACTAAATCAATTGTGATTAGATCAACACTTAGAGCTATTATTCACCACCTGGGTGATTTGGGTTGAGAGAGAATCGGAAGAGCTCACCAGATCTGAGTGTGTGTAACAAATGAGAGGCTTAACCTAAAATGAAGAACATAAGACTTTATATACCCCTGCTATTGACTCACCCGTATATTCATCCATCACACATATGAGTTGGCTTCATCAGCAGTACGGGTGATCACTCACTCGTGTCTTCTCATTTAGGTTGTAATTGTGACTTAGCTCAGCATCAACCGTGCGTATGAGCCTGTCATCCGTACGAGTGAGGCTTCACTCGGACGTCTGACTAAGTCTAACATAGTCAAACATCCAAATCTCGTTTCTGCAGTTCCTGTAACCACATACAAACACGGATAGGATAATAACGAACGATCATGGTGGCCTGTAAACTGTTGTACCTGCAATGGACGTGGGTAGATGTCTAGGGACTTGCATAAAATGCATCAACAGAAGGTGTGAGTTGTAAGAAAATGAAGGAGGTGAATTTATAAGAAAATCTCCGACAGAACAATTAAAATGGATGATCGCATTTAAAGCGGATCCTAATTCCCTTTGTTACCGGAGAATCAAATCTTATTACAAAGATTTTCTTCAAATCCCTTGAAATCTGGAAATCAATCATATCTACGTCAAATGATAAGATGAATCTACACTTACTCATTTCACTCTTCTATGTTAGCTTCATTCGTACTCTTCATATAAATGGATTGTTTATCCAAATTATTCGCTGATGATAAAACTCTAATTTTCAGCCTGTATGCATCATGAAAACATACTTATTATCATTCACGACCTTTCCACTCAAATTTCGGGACGAAATTTCTTTAACGGGTAGGTACTGTGACAACCCGGAAATTTCCAACCAAATTTAAACTTTATCTTTATATTATTCCAACACGATAAGCAAAGTTTGTTAAGTTAAATCTCAAGAATTTTAAATTGTGTTCATACATTCATTATAACCTCGACCAAATTCCAACGATTCACGAACCGTTACATATATATATATATATATATATATATATATATATATATATATATATATATATATATATATATATATATATATATATATATATATATATATATATATATATATATATATATATATATATATATATATATATATGTATATATATATTATAACTTGAGAATATTAATAAAGTATTAAACGTATAATACTTTACATGAACGTATTTGTTTCAATATGTTTATCAATAGAATTAGAAGATAATATCAAATGATTAATTTATCAGATACATTGTGATATGATTACGGGTCTATGTTATGAGGTCCACTGTGATTTAAGAAATCTATTCTTTTTTACAACATTCGGAAAATGGTAAAGTGATTTATAAGTAAGAACGTGAAGTGTAACTAACTTAGATGTTAGATATTGACAAGTAAGTAACTCGACATTTTTCATTAAGATGATTTCATACGTTTATTTAACCTTTGAACTTTATCCCATGCTTCACCAACAGACTGTAATTTAAAAACTTGAAACCTATTATGAATATATATGATTCTACTTTTCTAAAACGTTTTATGATATAACGATTTCCATTATTTTAACCTTTAAACAAAATGATTCTTAAAAATATATTTGGTTTTGGAAAGCAAAATTATTATATTTATTTGATTTAGTTTCAAACGTACAAAAACGTTTTCAGTTTAAAAAGAACTTTATTATTAAAACGTATATAACTTTTATAAATATCTAGAACCACTTTTGACAACTCATTACTTAACCAGTATGATAAAGATAACGATATTTATATTTTATTTTATTAAATATATATAACGATTTAAATTAATATTATATATATTTATACGCGTATTATACGTACATAGTTTTATACTTTTACTATACTTAAACTTTACCTTTACTTTATTTTTACTTTACTTTAACTTTAATAATTCACTTTAATAATTCATACTTTAATAATTTACTTTAATAATTCATACTTTAATAATTCACTTTAATAATTCATACTTTAATAATTCACTTTAATAATTCATATTTAATAATTCACTTTAATAATTCAAAAATCTATTATAAATAGAATTCAATAGGTTTCATTATTTCATAGAAACATGAAAATATTTTTCTCTAAACTCTCTCAATCGATTTACATATATATATTTACTCCGTATTATTTCAAGATATTATTAGTATACATAAAATATTACGTCGGAGTGCGGTCCGAGTGATTTCGAAATTGTTTTTCAAGTGGGATTGGATTAAGGAAATTATGGGTTATAGCTATGGAGGTGATTGGGTATGGTTCATGGGTATCCTCATGAGGTCAATATAGTGTTTATCATCTCCGTTGCGTCTACCTATCTTTCCTGCAATATTGAATCTTAATATTGATACGTGAGTACTCATAATTTAACTTTTACATACTAATAGTGTATCCCTGACTAGTGCTCGAGTATATAGGATTATGCATGTTTGTACTTTTGATATTGCCTTTAGTTAGGTTATGTTGAATCCTGAATTAGTTATATATGCGACTGAGATAAGGTATAAGATATGCATGTCGTTGGAAAGCTAGCGAAAAATTAAGAACTTTTTATTTAGATATCGAATGATTTCGATGAACGGATTTGAAGTTATAGTCCATCGAATTTTTGTATTATTATTAAAAATGATTATTATTATCGTCGTTATTATCGTCGTTCTAGTTTTATCTTATTATTATTATTATTATTATTATTATTATTATTATTATTATTATTATTATTATTATTATTATTATTATTATTATCTTTATCAATAAAAGGATTTATCATTAAAAATTGTTTTTTTTATTATTATTACTATCGTTATTATCATTAAAGTTATAATTAGTATTATTATTATTATTATCTAATTATTATTATTATTATCTAATTATTATTATTATTATTATTATTATTATTATTATTATTATCATTATCATTATTATTATTATCATTATTAATATATATATATATATATATATATCATTATTTAAAAATGGTTATTGTTATTATTATTATTATATTATCATTATCGTTAATAATGTCATAGTAATTATCATTATTAGTATTATTGTAATTAAAACTAATATTAGTAACACCTACTTATTTTGATTACTATTATTATCATTATTATGAACATGATATAAAAGACGATTAAAAGCTATTAAACGAAACGATTAGGAAATAATGAGTAAGAGTATCACGATGAAATTAAAATATTATAAGATATTGATTTAGATAAAATTATCGTTCTTATTATTTTTATCATTACTATTATTATTAAAAGTATCGTTAGTATCAAAACTATCATTTTAACAAAAATTATCATTTTAACAAAAATTATCATTTTAATAGAAATGTCATTGTTACTATAAAATATCATTTTTATTATCATTTTAAATAGAATTATTATTTTAAAGATAATATTAAAAATTATAGTAAATATTAAAGTTATCATAATTAGAATTATCGTTTTATCATAATATCATCTTAGTAATTATAAATATTGATATTTTTATAATAATTATTATTATTACAAAATAATACAACTTTTACTTACTAACATTATAGATATTATTTTATCAAATAAATATGTAATACAAACATATTTTACTACGTGTAATAAATTACTTTAATAATACCTATCATATTATCTTTGTGATATTAAATGAACCCTATAAATTTTATTACTTAATATATATAAAAGTATATTTTATTATATAAATTTTAATATAAAATTTTATTTATTAATAAATGAATTATATTATTTACTCTAATAAATCTTTTAAAAATATTTAAAAATATAAAACGACGATATTTAAAATATATTATAATCATGTATAAATTTTGGAAATCATTTTGAGTCAAATTGACTTTTGTTGACTTTTGCATATTAGTCTCGAGCATTAGGATTGTGGTACACTATGACCTGACCTAATTGTTAGACAAATATTGACCAACATATAATTATATATAATTAATTTAGGTTCGTGAATCCGAGGCCAACCTTGCACTAGTTCAATAACGTTATATGTATTTTCACTACGAAATACAGTATGGTGAGTTTCATTACTCCCTTTTTATATATATTTTTGGGCTGAGAATACATGCGCTGTTTTATAAATATTTTACGAAATAGGCACAAGTACTAAAACTAATTCTATGTGGGTTTAAACCAGAAATATACCCTTAGCTTGGTAACATTAAACTACTTGTCTATGTACGGTAGGCGCGAATCCTAAAGATAGATCTATTGGGCCTGGCAAACCCCATCCTGACTATGGAATGCTTTAATACTTCGAGGTTATTTTAAACACACCTGATCTGGTGTACTTCAGAGGGTAAAACATGAACGTTAAGGTTTGTTACCGGGTGCCTACAACTTATAGAATACTTTTATACACTTGCGAGTGTACATATATTTATAAACGGAAATCTTGTGGTCTATTAATATATTGAAATGATTGTTATGATAAACCTATGAACTCACCAACCTTTTGGTTGACACTTTAAAGCATGTTTATTCTCAGGTATTAAAGAAATCTTCCGCTGTGCATTAGCTCATTTTAAGGATATTACTTGGAGTCATTCATGGCATATTTTGAAAGACGTTGCATTCAAGTCATTGAGTTCATCAAGATTATTATTATGTCAATTATAGTTGGATGTATTATGAAATGGTGTGCATGCCGTCAACTTTCGTTGTAAAGAAAGTTTGTCTTTTAAAAACGAATGCAATGTTTGTAAAATGTATCATATAAAGGTCAAATACCTTGCGATGTAATCAACTATTGTGAATCGTTTATAATGTATATGAACGGGTCATTTCAACATCACCCATTTACACATACATAGGTGTGCTAGCAATTTACTAACTAATTTGAGTTCATAATATCAATTTAACACTTTGAAAACCCTAGTTAGTCATCTTTGAGTCTACATAACCCAAATTCACCCAAAACACCCAATTCACCAACAAATGGGTTTTAAGTTCATCACTTACCTCAAACCCTAACCCTTAATCAAATTAAAATCAAGAAATCAAGATTAGAGCATACCACTACCACCAAAACGTAGCAAGAGGAAAGATGAACAACTTTAATGCTTGCACTTAGACCCGATTCAACCTTCTTCTTCTTTGTTTTGAGCTCTCCCACTCTAGAAAAACCTTCTCTCTCTAAAATTGAATGGATGAGGTTGAAGTAGATGGAAATGGAGTTAATGAGGCTCCACCAACTGGTCTAAAGCCTTAAAGTCGGATTCCTTGTGATTTTACTAATTTGCCCTCAAAATATCTAATTTAAGAAAAGAATCTGTCACAGTGCATCGGCGCGGCGCGCCATATGGCCGCGCGGCGCGCAAAACTCCCAGACCAGAATCTGTCTCCTTTTTAAGATATGTACAACAAAACCCCACTTCAAGCATCTTAATTACACTTATGTACACAACAAATAAACAGGTCTTACAACTCTCCCCCACTTGAATCGGAGCGCGTCCTTGCGATCCAAACCGCATGACAAGAGGGAAGATAAACCAACATGAACTCTTCGGGCTCCCAAGTAAACTCGGAACCTTTACTACGACTCCATTGGACTTTAAAAGTCCTTACCTCTTTATGTCTCAACCTTTTGACCTTCTCATCGAGTATAGCAATCGGCTCCTCAATACACTCTAACTTATTGTTTAGCTCGATCTCGTCTAATGGCACCCAAGATAAATCATCCGCAAGACACTTACGGAGATGGGAAACATGAAATGTATTATGGATCCCCGCAAGCTCTTCGGGTAATTCCAAACGATACGCGACTTCACCAACACGAGCTAAAACTTTAAATGGCCCAATAAACCGAGGAGCTAACTTTCCCCATTTTCGAAATCGAATAATACCTTTCCATGGCGAAACCTTAAGCAGCACTTATCAGTTAGACACACTAATGCATACCTGGTTCGCTAAGACCACCACTCTGATACCACATGTAAAGACCCGTCCTAATCCATAAGAACGAATACAATAACATATGATTACATTGCGAGGTATTTGACCTCTATATGATACATTTTACAAATATTACATTTGTTTTAAAAGACAAACTTTCATTTTATCAAAAGTTGACAGGCATGCATACCACTTCATAATATCCAACTGTAAATGATCTAATCTGTCATTTACTTAATCATAATCTTTACTGAACTCAACGACTTGAATGCAACGTCTTTTGAAATATGCCGTGAATGATTCCAAGTAATATCTTTAAAATGAGCAAATGCACAGCGAAAGATTTCTTTCAATCCTGAGAATAAACATGCTTTAAAGTGTCAACCAAAAGGTTGGTGAGTTTATTAGTTTATCATAATCGATCATTTTTATCATTTTAATAGACCACAAGAATTTTATTTTTCATTTCTCATAAATATCGTGCATGCAAAAATCATTCGTATGGATTGAACACCTGGTAACCGACATTAACAAGATGCATATAAGAATATCCCCTATCATTCTGGGACATCCATCGGACATGATAAAATAACATCGAAGTACTAAAGCATCCACAACCATGGATGGGGTTTGTTAGGCCCAATAGATCTATCTTTAGGATTCGCATCAATTAGTAGATCGGTTTACTAATTCTTAGGCTACCAAGCAAAAAGAGGTATATTCGGCTTCGATCATTCAATCATAGAATGTAGTTTCAATTACTTGTGTCTATTTCGTCAAACATTTATAAAAAACAGCGCATGTATTCTCAATTCCAAAAATATATATTGCAAAAGCATTTAAAAAGGGAGCAAATGAAACTCACAATATAATATTTTGTAGTAAAAATATTCATACGACGATACTGAACAATGCAAGGTTGGCCTCGGTTTCACGAACCTATATTATTTGTATATATATTAACTCATATGATCAAAATCGAACAAATTTATATATTATAATTAGTGATATAAATTATATACTTCATTAGTTCATTTATTAACATTAATAAAATAATTTCTTATTAAAGTAGTTTAATAATTTATTTATAATTATATAATTATCTCTCATAAAAATAAAACTTACATTAAAGTTTCTATAATTAAAATATATAATTTATTTAATAACATTTTAGTAATATGTAATATTATATGACTGTAATGTGTTTTTATAAAACATTAATTTGTAATAATAATAACAATAATAATGATAATACATTCATAATACTGGTAATAATTATAATTATAATAATTTTATTACTAATGATAATAATAATAATAATAATAATAATAATAATAATAATAATAATAATAATAATAATAATAATAATAATAATAAATAATGATATTTAATGATAAGTCTAGTAATAACAGTAATGATAATAATTTCAATTATGTTAATAATAATAATAATAATAATAATAATAATAATAATAATAATAATAATAATAATAATAATAAAAATAATAAAAATAATAAATTACTTAATAAGAATAATAAATAATAATCATAATATTAATAATGATACGAATAATAATAATTATAATACTAATAATAATAACATTCATAATAATAATAATAATAATAATAATAATAATCATAATCATAATAATAATAATAATAATAATAATAATAATAATAATAATAATAATAATAATAATAATAATAATAATAATAATAATAATAATAATAATAATAATAATAATAATAATAATAATAATAATTTAAAAAAAAGAAACTACCTTTAAAAAGATTTCCCAAAAAGAAATGTCTCAGACCCGGTTCGAACCTGTGACCCCTCGATAACCAACACAACCTCCTAACCATTCTTCTGTCTCGTTTTATCTGACTAAACCAAAACCCAAACTTATTTAACCCTTCCTCTCTGTTTCCCTTATTCTTCATCTTCTTCACAATGTAATTTGATCAGACCTCCCTTTTAGTCATAATCAACGAATACTTTGTTTTGTTTTAGGACTTTTAAACGAATTAGAAACGACCAGGATGTAATTGAATTAAATTTCATAATAGAAAGAAAAGAAAAAATGGAACTGCAGCAGCTCGTTTTGAACTCTATGAACATCAAATTCGAATCGAGTTTTTAGATACATTTAGATTAAAATTTCTACATGAATTATGTATTATTTCAATCCTAGAAACTTTATAAACCATCAATTTTAACAGAAACATCATAATGAATCTGAATTTCATGAATAACAGTTACTTGACTTTTTTTTAAATTAAACTTTGACTCTCAAATTAGAATTCGATAGGAAAAATTAGAAATTGAAATCTTACAGGTAGTTTAAGTAGATGATTTCTAATATAACTGCATTTATACATTTTGAAGATTGAATTGAATTTGAAGTATTGAATAAAAGATGCAACGAACAGAGGAACTAGCTGGTTTCATTTAATTTCCTATTCTGATTTCGATATTGAGTAAGTAATTTAGCTGATAATGTTAATGAGGAGTCTATGGTTTACTAATCAAAGAAGAATGATCAATTGTTATATATTGAATGAGTATCGACAGTCTTTCAACATCGAACAGGAACTAGAGGAAAAAAAATATAAAACTGATTAAGACCCTAAACTGCATTTGTTTGTATCCGAATTCAATAATTTTTGATTTGCTAAAATTACGGACTGATTGATAATATAAACGTTCCTATAATACAGTTCTTAATGATAAATAATAAGAATAATATTAGTAATAATAATGTTATTAATAATAATATTAATTGATGGTAAAAATACTAATAATAATAATAATAGAAATAGAAATATTAATAATAATATTAATAATATATTAGTAATAATAATAATAATGATATTAATAATCATAAAATGATAATAATGATATTGTTAATGATAATATTAATAAATTGTTTTATTTTCTAATAATAATAACAATATTATCAATAATAATAATACTATTATTAATAATAATAAATAATGATAATAATAAATATCAAAATAATAATAATGATTTTTAATGATAAAGATAATAATAATCTCTAATAATAATACAAGTAATAATTTAGATATAACAAGTTATATGTATACTAATTTCATATCTACATATTTTATATCATAAATAATAATATTAACATTACAGATATTAATATTAACATTAACATTAATAATAATAATGAAGGTAATACTAATACTAATAATATAAATATGATAATAATAATAATATTTACAATAATAATCATCTAACGTTTTCATTTTAAAACTTAAATAGATATAATTCATTTATGTACTAACGTTTTAAATATCAATCTCATCACTAAGCGAGCATTAATATCGTGTTCTTAACTAGTTTGAAAACATATATATTTAATGAACATGTTTTAAATACACGTTGCAAATTATCTATATATGTTTAGTTCTAATAATTAACATTTCGATTTATTGTATATATTCCAATTCATTCTTTAAAAGATTTCAACTATATAATAAAACGTTTTCAATATTATGAAAACTAATAATTGTTTTATCAAAAGACTCGAGGCAATCATTGTGTTGAAAGTTAATCTCTATTAACCTTTCTCCAGTTATCGGTAATTGACCTATTTGTTGTTACTTGTAAATCATTTTACCATTTTTCCGAATATTGTCAAAATAGAAAGATTTCTCAAATCAATGTGGACCTTTCAACAGAGACTCGTAATCATAATTCAATTTATCTGATAAATCAATCATTTGATATTATCTTCTAATTCCATCGATGAACATATTGAAACAAATACGTTCATGTAAAGTATTATACGTCTAATACTTTGTTAACATTTTCAAGTTATAACATATACATATACATATATAATCATATCCATTTATATAACGGTTCGTGAATCATTAGAATTTGGTCGAGGTTAAATGAATGTATGAACACAGTTTAAAATTCTTGAGATTTAACTTAACAAACTTTGCTTATCGTGTCAGAATAATATAAAGATAAAGTTTAAATTTGGTCGAAAATTTCTGGGTTGTCACAGTACCTACCCGTTAAAGAAATTTCGTCCCCGAAATTTGATCGAGGTCGTCATGATTAACAGTAAGAATGTTATTATGACGAATATAAGCTGATACATAAAATTTTATCATGATTAAGAAATACGAAAAAAAATTCGATTTCTCGAAGCGTATGAGTGAAGTTATCGTAAAAGAGTGAAATGAATAAATTGAGATTTGCCTTATCTTTTGACGTCATCATGGTTGATTTTCGGATTAAATAAAATCTTTGTAATCTATATAGGATTTGATTCTTCGATAATTAAGGAAATTATGATCCTTTTCAATTTAATGCCATAATCTATCTCGATTTCTCTGTCAGATATTTCACTATAAATCCACCTCCTTCATTTCCTTACAACTCACACCTTCTATTCCTTCTATTCAATTCATATTTTAAAGCATTCATCAATATGCTCCATCCGGTTCTGATTCTTGATATACTCCTAACTTTTATATCTGTCATCCTTCTTTTTCATCTGCCGCCGGAAGAATCTATTTACTTCTACTATATACTTGGATTTATAGTGTTTTCGTTCTCCCATGTCTTTACATTGCTATATGCATCGACATATACGGCCTGTAATTTCTGAGTTGTTGTTGGGCTTTAAATCTTTCCTTATATTTCAAAGTCCCTGCTTCTGTCTTCTATAATCATTGTCATCCATAGTTAATGCTCTCTTCTATTTGATGCGATTTATACTCCAATTTCTATTTTGGAGTTTTATTCTTTCGTTTCCTCTTCTTGCGATTAAGCACTGCTTGTAATGGACCAGAATCTGCAGATATGAATTTTGGAATAAACATAGTTAATGTTCTAAGAAGAAAATTGTAATGGTATGATCTTGATTTATCAAATTACCAGAATACCTCAGAAAAGGCCGAATCATCAAGAAAATATTTTCTTGATATTTTTAGAGATTAAGTAGAATACAAGAGTCGTGTAACATGGCACATGATGACGTTATGATCTGTGAATCAGCATGTCCCATTTAGAAACTCAGCATGACCTACTGTAATATAATCACGTTGATCAAGTGTCATTATATTATACTAACTCATGCTTCAGTTCCCAACACTACTTCAAAACATTCTTATTTTAAACTCGAAGGTTTCAGAATTTAGAAACTAAAATAGTTTCTTTTATGATGTAACACAGATAGCACGAAGAGGTAAATGATTTCAGATAAGGGTAATTATGGGAATATCTTCAGAAATATGGAGGATATTTATAATGAAAGATACGATGATATCTTAGAATTTCTAATATCAGAGGATGATGAAAAAAAAATTTGTCCGCAGGGGTTTAAAGTCAGGAGTAAGGTATTCTTTAATGACTTCAGCAAATATTGAATTATTTGGATTCTTTGAAGGTAGATTTCGTCTTTGTGATTTGTCCACAGCCTCCTTTTGCTCAATTCGTTTTCCAGTTCCAAATCTTCCCTTTTTCTGAGCTTTACCAACACACTATTCTTTATCATCAAACTTTTTACTGTTGAGGTCGTTTACAGTTTTTGCTGCCTCATCAACATTTCGAGAACTAGTTCGCAGTTCAGGGTGTTTTTTAGAAACTTCACATTCATAGTATGTAAGTCCAGCAGGTAGACGTTATATGTATAACTGATGGCATCGACATGCTGGGAGATTTCAAAATACTGATTGCTAATTTTCGATGATTCGTATGACAATTCTCATTACAAGATGCAGATGAATAAATGATGGGCTTTTGATAATTATAATGATTTTTCAGAAAATCCTAGATCATTACGGTTGCTGATAAATTTACTGCTAATGTGATGGAATATAAATGGTTCTCCTGTAACAATGATGAAGGGTAACGTATATATCAAGGTTATAATAAGGCTGTTTCGACTGAGAAGTTGAAGTTGTCTTGCTGGAGCTGTGACAAAACTGACTACTTTGGGAAGGAATTGAAAAGCCATTTTTGCTAATAAATGCCAAAGGATTTGACGCGGATACGTGTTAAACTATGACTTTGGTTTTGAGAGCTTTTCACGTATATAACTGTGGGTAACATGTGGTTGGATCATCATCTCGATTGTTCATTATTTGAAGTGTCTTCAGGAATTTCAAAGAGTTTGAACACAGATTGTAATCGTTAATATACATATGATGTTCTAACATAGTTTTGAAGTTAAAGTATAACTTTAAAAAGATATAGGGATCTAAGAGTGATGATATCGGTTATATCTTGAATTAAATTTTGCCATTTCAAAATCGGAATATGTAATTGAATTTAAATGAGTATGGTTGCTTCAATTTCTATGAAAGAATGTATAGTGAGTATAGTTGATGATTGCTGAATCAGATTCGAAGAATGTAACATATTAATTGTGAATTTATATATATCTCTTGGGTATTACCTACCCGTTAAAAAAAATTTCACAATTAATATTTTCTACCAAAAGAATTTTATTACAGTCTTTATGAATATATATATATATATATATATTCTTCAGATGTAACATAGATTTAATGAGTTAATATTAAATTAAACTCATTTAATTTATGGTTGAAACTAGAATTGAGTAATCCCTAAAACTTTAGAAATTACATAATTATTTCTTCAATGTAATTAAAATTATGAATCAATACTTTGCGTGATGTTGGTGTTCGTGGAATACTTGTGAATTTCGCAAGGTACGAATGATGTTATGTGAAAAAAGTTTCGAGTACATCGATGATGAAAGCGTAAAATCAAACATATATTCGAATAATACACTTGATTTATTATGAATTGGAATTTATTAAATTGAGACAGAGATTGTAATTAATGATGGTTAAGTTGCGGACGAAGGACGTACATCATTGCATATTTGTACTATGAATTAACCGAGTAGTTAGGATTCACATATAATAGCTTAGTACGGAAAGATTTATTTTGATCTCAAAATTTATATATATATATAAAATATACATATGGTTTCTTCAGAGGGAATGAGTTAATACTTCATAGCTCATTGGTACAATATATGCGTTATTGATTCGTAATGATGTCCACGGTGATTCTTGAACTGAGGGAGTTTGTGATGTTATAGGTGTTGCTGATTCTGACGATGCTGATGGCACTGACTGTGCTAATGATGCTAACGGTACTGTTGATGCTGCTGGTAAACAAGTCTAACTTGTAAATCATGCATTATTCTTGTCAGGGTTTCTATTCTTCCTTCTATCATTTTAGTTCATTTACCTCATTTATGGTTAGGGCTAGAATAGATAATCTCTAAGACTTTAGAGACTACATAATCGTCGCAAAATGTTTCCCCCATGAAGTTATGAATCAACACTTCATCGTTTGTTGTTGTTGGTATTCCTTGGTATCTACAAAGCGTATGAACTTGGTGCTCGTGGGACAGATTGTAAAGTTGAGGTTTACGACGCGGTTGTGGTTGGGGGTGGTAATGGTACTATTGGCATTGATGATGGTGGTACTGGTTATGCTGCTGGTGCTGCTGCTGGTGTTTGTAACCTTTGCACCATATTCTCTAAAGCCACTACCCGAGCGCGAAGCTCGTTGACTTCTTATATTACACCGGGGTGATTGTCGGTTCGGACGAGTGGATAAATAAAATCTAGAATTTGATGTAGTATGTAATCGTGACGAGAAACTCTGGAAATGAGAGAGAAAATGGTGTCTCGAACAGGTTCGCCGGTAAGTGCTTCAGGTTCTTCGCCAAGAGGGCAATGTGGTGGATAGAAAGGATCGTCTTCTTCTTGTCTCCAATGATTAAGGAGGCTACGAACCCATCCCTAATTCATCCAGAATAGATGATGGCTGATTGGTTGGTCCATTCCGGTCACACTGCTTTCGGAGCTTGAGTGGGATTCCATTTCAGAATCTGAGGGATTTGAACTAATGATGAATTGCATTTCGTACGATTGAATAAGGATTTTTCGATATGAAATGATTTTCGGTTATCGGATGGTATTCTAATTACATAGAATATCCATAGATATAGAACAAAATATTTCGTAGATTACGGAGGAATTTGCGGGATATGTCAGGCAAAGCTTACAGTAATAGATACGCTAAGATATGAATTTGCAGATACGCTAAGATATGAAATTTGTCTATACACTATTCATGCAATCAATGTAATAAGATGTGTCTAGACTAAGAATGATAAGCAGGTAATTTTCTGACGAAAATGATAAGCAAAACTTTTGACATGCAGACACGGTCGAAGTCCAGACTCACTAATGCATCCTAACGACTTATCAGTTAGACACACTAATGCATACCTGGTTCGCTAAGACCACCGCTCTAATACCACATGTAAAGACCCGTCCTAATCCATAAGAACGAATACAATAACATATGATTACATTGCGAGGTATTTGACCTCTATATGATACATTTTTACAAACATTACATTCATTTTAAAAGATAAACTTTCATTTCATCGAAAGTTGACAGGCATGCATACCACTTCATAATATCCAACTATAAATGATCTAATATGTCATTTACTTAATCATAATCTTTACTGAACTCAACGACTTGAATGCAACGTCTTTTGAAATATGCCATGAATGATTCCAAGTAATATCTTTAAAATGAGCAAATGCACAGCAGAAGATTTCTTTCAATCCTGAGAATAAACATGCTTTAAAGTGTCAACCAAAAGGTTGGTGAGTTCATTAGTTTATCATAATCGATCATTTTCATCATTTTAATAGACCACAAGAATTTCATTTTTCATTTCTCATAAATATCGTGCATGCAAAAATCATTCATATGGATTGAACACCTGGTAACCGACATTAAAAGATGCATATAAGAATATCCCCTATCATTCCAGGACATCCATCGGACATGATAAAACAACATCGAAGTACTAAAGCATCCGCAACCATGGATGGGGTTTGTTAGGCCCAATAGATCTATCTTTAGGATTCGCGTCAATTAGTAGATCGGTTTACTAATTCTTAGGCTACCAAGCAAAAAGGGGCATATTCGGCTTCGATCATTCAACCATAGAATGTAATTTCAATTACTTGTGTCTATTTCATCAAACATTTATAAAAAACAGCGCATGTATTCTCAGTCCCAAAAATATATATTGCAAAAACATTTAAAAAGGGAGCAAATGAAACTCACAATACAATATTTTGTAGTAAAAATATTCATACGACGATACTGAACAATGCAAGGTTGGCCTCAAATTCACGAACCTATATCATTTGTATATATATTAACACATATGATCGGAATCGAACAAATTTATATATTAAAATTAGTGATATAAATTATATACTTCATTAGTTCATTTATTAACATTAATAAAATAATTTCTTATTAAAGTAGTTTAATAATTTATTTATAATTATATAATTATCTCTCATAAAAATAAAACTTACATTAAAGTTTCTATGATTAAAATATATAATTTATTTAATAACATTTTAGTAATATGTAATATTATATGATTGTAATGTGTTTTTATAAAACATTTATTTGTAATAATAATAACAATAATAATGATAATACATTCATAATACTGGTAATAATAATAATTATAATAATTTTATTCCTAATGATAATAATAATAATAATAAATAATGATATTTAATGATAAGTCTAGTAATAACAGTAATGATAATAATTTTAATTATGTTAATAATAATAATTAACTTAATAAGAATAATAAATAATAATCATAATATTAATAATGATACGAATAATAATAATAATAATACTAATAATAATAACATTCATAATAATAATAATAATGATGATAATCATACTAATAATAATAATAATAATAATAATAATAATAATAATAATAATAATAATAATAATAATAATAATAATAATAATAATAATAATAATAATAATTTAAAAAAAAAAAAACTACCTTTAAAAAGATTTCCCAAAAAGAAATGTCTCAGACCCGGTTCGAACCTGTGACCCCTCGATAACCAACACAACCTCCTAACCATTCTTCTGTCTCGTTTTATTGGACTAAACCCAAACCCAAACTTATTTAACCCTTCCTCTCTGTTTCCCTTATTCTTCATCTTCTTCACAATGTAATTTGATCAGACCTCCCTTTTAGTCATAATCAACGAATACTTTGTTTTGTTTTAGGACTTTTAAACGAATTAGAAACGACCAGGATGTAATTGAATTGAATTTCATAATAGAAAGAAAAGAAAAAATGGAACTGCAGCAGCTCGTTTTGAACTCTATGAACATCAAATTCGATTCGAGTTTTTAGATACAGTTAGATTAAAATTTCTACATGAATTATGTAGTATTTCAATCCTAGAAACTTTGTAAACCATCAATTTTAACAGAAACATCATAATGAATCTAAATTTCACGAAGAACAGTCAGTTGACTTTTTTTAAATTAAACTTTGACTCTCAAATTAGAATTCGATAGGAAAAATTAGAATTCGATAGGAAAAATTAGAAATTGAAATCTTACAGATAATTTAAGTAGATGATTTCTAACATAACTGCATTTATACATTTTGAAGATTGAATTGAATTTGAAGTATTGAATAAAAGATGCAACGAACAGAGGAACTAGCTGGTTTCGTTTAATTTCCTGTTCTGATTTCGTTATTGAGTAAGTAATTTAGCTGATAATAATAATGAGGAGTCTATGGTTTACTAATCAAAGAAGAATGATCAATTGTTATATATTGAATGAGTATCGACAGTCTTTCAACATCGAACAGGAACTAGAGGAAAAAAAATATAAAACTGATTAAGAATCTAAACTGCATTTGTTTGTATCCGAATTCAATAATTTTTTATTTGCTAAAATTATGGACTGATTGATAATATAAACGTTCCTATAATACAGTTCTTAATGATAAATAATAAGAATAATATTAGTAACAATAATGTTATTAATAATAATATTAATTAATGGTAAAAAATACTAATAATAATAATAATAATAGAAATGGAGATATTAATAATAATATTAATAATATATTAGTAATAATAATAATAATGATATTAATAATCATAAAATGATAATAATGATATTGTTAACGATAATATTAATAAATTGTTTTATTTTCTAATAATAATAACAATATTATCAATAATAATAATACTATTATTAATAATAATAAATAATGATAATAATAATTATCAAAATAATAATAATGATTTTTAATGATAAAGATAATAATATAATAATATCTAATAATAATACAAGTAATAATTTAGGTATAACAAGTTATATGTATACTAATTTCATATCTACATATTTTATATCATAAATAATAATATTTACATTACAGATATTAATATTAACATTAACATTAATAATAATAATGAAGGTAATACTAATACTAATAATGTAAATATGATAATAATAATAATAATAATTACAATAATAATCATCTAACGTTTTCATTTTAAAACTTAAATAGATATAATTCATTTATGTACTAACGTTTTAAATATCAATCTCATCACTAAACGAGTATTACTATCGTGTTCTTAACTAGTTTGAAAACATATATATTTAATGAACATGTTTTAAATACACGTTGCAAGTTATCTATATATATTTAGTTCTAATAATTAACATTTCGATTTATTGTATATATTCCAATTCATTCTTTAAAAGATTTCAACTATATAATAAAACGTTTTCAATATTATGAAAACTAATAATTGTTTTATCAAAAGACTCGAGGCAATCATTGTGTTGAAAGTTAATCTCTACTAA
This sequence comes from Rutidosis leptorrhynchoides, assembly GCF_046630445.1. Lineage (NCBI taxonomy): Eukaryota > Viridiplantae > Streptophyta > Magnoliopsida > Asterales > Asteraceae > Rutidosis > Rutidosis leptorrhynchoides. Next base: position 241,822,753 of record NC_092342.1, on the reverse strand, counting down.
CCTTTCTTCAGTTATCGTTAATTGACCTATTTGTTGTTATTTGTAAATCATTTTACCATTTTTCCGAATATTGTCAAAAATAGAAAGATTTCTCAAATCAATGTGGACCTTTCAACAGATACTCGTAATCATAATTCAATGTATCTGATAAATTAATCATTTGATATTATCTTCTAATTCCATCGATGAACATATTGAAACAAATATGTTCATGTAAAGTATTATACGTCTAATACTTTGTTAACGTTTTTAAGTTATAACATATACATATACATATATAATCATATCCATTTATATAACGGTTCGTGAATCGTTGGAATTTGGTCGAGGTTAAATGAATGTATGAACACAGTTTAAAATTCTTGAGATTTAACTTAACAAACTTTGCTTATCGTGTTGGAATAATATAAAGATAAAGTTTAAATTTGGTCAGAAATTTCCGTGTTGTCACATGGGTAACGAAATTGATGATGATGATACTTAATGATGTTACAGTGAGTTATTGAAGATGATGATGATTCGTGAAAGGTGAACTGTGATGACGATTTTGATGATGATGAAACGGCTGTTCCTTCTATTTTGATTTCAACTGCTACGACTGCTATCTGTTGGGTTTTCCATTTGATCTACTATCACACACACATCAATACTGCATCGTGATATTTCCTTTTTACACCAAAACCGTTTTTGGTTTGATGTTACTTGGGCTGAAAACCTTATTCTATTGTTGGGCCATTTAAACTTTACAAAGATTAATTACTTGGGCCAAAACAAACGTGTAACAATTTATTTTCGGGTGGGCCTGCTATTGGGCTACGTATCTTTTTGTTGTTGGGCTGAAAAGAGAATAAATGGAAACAGAAATACGGGTTAAATAGAATTAGGCTGGAAACTAAATCAGAAAAGCAAGGCGGAGGGACTGGTTGGGTGTGTTTGTGTGGAATGAGAGGTCACGGGTTCGAGCCCAGGCTGGGACATATTTGTTATTTTTTTAAAGGTAGTTATTTCCTTATTATTATTATTATTATTATTATTATTATTATTATTATTATTATTATTATTATTATTATTATTATTATTATTATTATTATTATCATTATTATTTTTATTATTATATCATAAGTATTAGTGTTATTATTAGTAGTATTATTATCAATATAGTTATTAATATAAATATTAGCATTATTATTATTAGTAAAATCATTATTTTTATAGTTATTATTATTAATAGTATTATCATCATTATAGTTATTAATATAAATATTAGTATTCATTAGTATTAAAAGTATCATTTTTATTATTATAACTATTATTATTATAGGATGAAACTACTTTTTATTTATTATTATCAATATTATTTTATCAAATAACTATTAGTTATATAAAACCATATTTACTACATATAACATAACTATATTAACATTTTTATAATAAATATTAACAAATGTAATTTATTAGGTTATTAATGAAACACATAATTAAAATAACAATTAATTCTCTAATAATACATAAATTTGTTCGATTACCATTATATGTGTTAATATATATATATATATATATATATATATATATATATATATATATATATATATATATATATATATATATATATATATATAATGATATAGGTTCGTGAATCCGAGACCAACCTTGCATTGTTCAGTTCTGTCGTATGCATATTTTACTACAAATATCGTATCGTGAGTTTCATTTGCTCCCTTTTTAAATGCTTTTGCAATATATATTTTTGGGCTGAGAATACATGTGCTGCTTTTATAAATGTTTTACGAAATAGACACAAGTACTTGAAACTACATTCTATGGTTGGATTATTATACCGGATATCACCCTTTTTAGTCTGGTAATCTAAGAATTAGGGAACAGAAACCCTAATTGATGCGAATCCTAAAGATAGATCTATTGGGCATAACAAACCCCATCCGGGTTACGGATGCTTTAGTACTTCAATTTTATCATGTCCGATGAGAGTCCCGAAATGATGGGGATATTCTAGATGCATTTTGTTAATGTCGGTTACCAGGTGTTCACCATATGAATGATTTTTATACACAGGTTATGTGTATTATGTTTTGTACATGGGTTACGTATGCGGTTAAATAAATGAAATCTTGTGGTCTATTAAAATATTGAAATGATTATTATGATAAACCTATGAACTCACCAACCTTTTGGTTGACACTTTTAAGCATGTTTATTCTCATGTATGAAAGAAATCTTCCGCTGTGCATTTTCTCATTTAAAGATATTACTTGGAGTCGTTCATGGTATATTTCAAAAGACGTTGCATTCAAGTTGTTAGAGTTCAAAAAGACTGTTATTAATCCAATGACAGATTAGTCATTCATATTATCAGAAAACATATATCATTTGTTTATTTTGAAATGAGTTTGTCTTTTAAATGAATGCAATGTTTGTAAAACGTATCATATAGAGGTCAGTACCTTGCAATGAAACCAATGAATATGAAACCTTTGTAATCGATATGATCTGGCCGTTAAACCGATGCCCTTACAAGTAGAAAACTTCACCATTCCGTGCAGCGTGGATGGTATTGCGCCAAACATGCGCAAAGCAGTGCGCCCAAGAATCATGTTAAACCTTGACTGATTTCGTAGTATATAAAGGTTCAACAAAGCTTGGCGCCTTAGCGATTCATCGCGGTCATCTACTAATTCAACTTGCAATTCTAACTGGCCAATAGGCCAAGTTGATTCTCCTGAAAAACCAGTGAGCGAAACTGCAGTAGGTTTCATCAAAGCTTTAATATTTGCAGGCAACTTGCTAAGACATTGCTCATACATTACATCCACACTGCTACCAGTGTCAACATGTACCTTCAGAATTATAATGCCAGTATTCGCAATGCGGCAGGAAACCACCACTGGCTTATCAAGATCCGCGCTCAAGTTTATAGGAGAAAAAGTAATAGAGGGACATTGCCAGTTCGCGAATTGCTCAAATACCTGGAACACTGACATTTCGCCTTGCACCTCTACCACATTAATGACCTAGATCTCTCGCAGATTCTCGTTCTTACTCACCATTTTAACCCCTAGGTTCTTCACTGCAGGAGCTTTTCGATCAGTAGAATGTGGAACTTGTGGAGCATTAGACTCTGCGGGTATGATAATTGCGTTTGCAGTGCTTGCAGCACCTTGAGTTATCAAATGATCAATTTACCTTGTTCAAATGCCTCCGCAATTAATTCTGCCAAATCTCTACAGCGGTTAGTATCATGACCATAGTCATCATGAAAAATGCAAAACTTGGATTTATCACGCCTGCTGTTCTCCGTTTAAGGTTGAGGATCAGGAAAAGATCTCGCAATCCTTTCCCGCAGAAGAATTTCTTTAGGAATTTTTGTTAACATTTGGATGATGTTGAAAGACTTATTATTCCATTTTTGTGAAGTATAGCGATCGCGATGGTTATATCCATGATTATCATTTTGACCCTGATGTCTGTTATTGCGCGAGTAACTACCACCGCCATGTCGCCTTGAATATCCCGAACCGCGAAAATTATCATTATTTCCATCACGAAAAGAATCGTTATCGTCCAACCAACTTTTATCTTTACCCAATCCACATGCAGGGGTTATAGTGCTATCTTCTCCACCTCTAATGTAATCATATGTTTCTTGCTGTACTTTAGCAAAAGTTGGCGGAACATCTCTTCTTAAACGTCACACAAGCCTATTGGTCAATGTTCCAGAGATTTTTTTGATCTTCATTCAAACTTGGTATCTTTTGACATTCATAGATGTATCGCGTAAGCAACGCATTTAAAGTTTCCTTCTTACCCTGCTTGATGTCATGGCATTCGATATGAATCTTTTTCTACGGTAAAAGTTTTGAAATTGCAATAAAAATTTATCACGAAGATCGATGAGGCCAATAATACTGCGGGCTTGCAAACTATGGAACTACTCTCTTGCTGATCCTTGCAGAACCATAGGAAATACCCGGCATGCTACCGGTTCATCCCAATTATAGGTGCTTACAACTCCTTCAAAGCGTTGCAAAAAATCCAAAGGGTCAGTTAAACCTGAGTTAACTCCCAACGTTGCTGGCACAATGGGCAGTGTAACAATCGGATAATCAGAGATATGCTGGACAAAATTGTCTGCAGCAGTAGTAATCTCATTCGCCTTTTTTGTGTGGATATCAGTATTTTCCGCGAAAAATTTAGCTATCATATCTTGTAAAAAATTCGGTTGCTCAAACTTGTGTTGCATTGATTTAGGCGCAATGCTTTTAAAAGCATCCGCTAAGAAATTTTGAGCATTTTCTCTGCGCGTAGCATCAGAAGTTTCACCCCCATCCCCATGGCGAGAAAATGGTGTTGGTGGGTGCCTACGCTTAACATGCGGAATATTTACAAATTCCTCCGCACTATCTGAATCATCAGAAAATTCACTTTCTTTTCTTGGTGTTTTCGCAATCTTGAAATTGTAAACATAGTTTAAAACAACATGCTGCATCATCACTATTACTATTGCGATGTTCAACAACTAAGCGATCAACCTGTGATCCAGAATCATTCAACGGCCATAAGTAAGTACGCGATATGCGAGGTTCGCGACCATCTTTTTTAGCTTGTTCAATAGCACTGCCAAGGACTTTGTATGCTTTCAAGCTTGTTTTTCCAGCCATAATTCTTGATTGCTTGCCATCGGCAATAGTTTCATCGCGATTTTGTTGCAAATTTCTTCGTGCAACCATTTTTTCAGCAGCAACCTTTAGTTGCAGATCAGTGTTAGCGGTATTGACATTAGACGCTTTAGCGAGCGGTTCTTGAACTGAACTACTCGCGGTAGCATTAACATTTGCCTGCACATTAACCGGCAAGGCATTTTGCGAATCACTAGCCAGCATATCAGCATTCACAGAGCCGTTTACTTGCTTTGCATTAGCTGCCATGTCCGACAATCAAATCAACTGATACGCCGTTAGCAATTTCCTGCAAATCACCATAACAATACACGATTAAAGTTAAACAAGCCTATTGATTGTTTGATAGCAAAAAACAAAAAATTCTGAGTTTAATTTTGAACGTGTCCCACGGATGGCGCCAATTGATCAATCTTATATTAAAGAGTTACTTAACTAAGGATTGAGTGCAATGATGTTAAGATGGGGATGGGATGTTTGATGATTATTTTGGGCCATGATGATCATCTTTCATTTTTCAATCAAGTGATCAACCACCCCGACCCGGTCTTGATTTTTAATTAGCATGATTCACCTTAACATAATGTAAAGATTCCTTGGGCAAAGTCACAAGTGAAAATTACAAAGGTTTGGGCAAATGGCAGAGAATCAACAACCTATAAATGAGAGGCCATGCTCTCTATTTATAGTTTCTAGAATGTTCGCGGTGTGCGGATTGTCTAACCATCTGCGTTGACTTAGAGAGAACAATCCGCAATCTTTTATTAATGCGCTATAATCTGCAGACTTAACTTTTAGTGGATATGTCAAGCCTTTTGAATATACTTCGCGCAACTTCTGTTTTTAGCCTTTAGCAAAAAAAATATACATATACGATGCTATGTATATGATCAAAATCGACAAGTGCCACATTACCAGCGCAACTTAAACAACTGTTAATTTACATAGTATTTTCTGTCAATAACATTTATAAATTTCTTGATCAACCATTGGGCGGTGGTGCTATTAAACAACCAAAACCACCCCTTCAATTAACTAATCAAAACCACTCTGCAGTGAAGCGCGGGTATTTTTTCCTCGTTTTAACTCAAAAGAACAAAATATGTTCTAGAAGTTAGTTATGTATATATTTCTTTACCTCTTTCAAAATGGATAAGCTTGATTTATGATGTAAAGATTATTCTTGACTATTTTGGTTAAAATTGAAAATTTCAAAAAATCATAATAAAATCAAAATAATCATAACAAATCGATTTTATAGTATATATATATATATATATATATATATATATATATATATATATATATATATATATATATAGTTGAATTCAATTTTGAATTTGGTTTTCAGTTAAATTGAATTTGAAAAGGTATAATCGAATTTAAATTTGAAAACCTAACCGAAACTGAATTCAAAATTCGTTTTTATTTTGTTTTCATTCGGCTCGATTTCAACTTAAACGGTTTAAAACCAAATTTTAAACATCTGTAGATTATGTTATAAGCATAAAACTGGGCATGAAGTATTCTAGTTCTCATCGAAATCTTAGATGCCGGTTGTAGTGTAATAAGATGGTGTGTTATGTGTTTATTATGGTCATAAAGTCCCTCGACTAATGTTAGTTGTCGACATCTTTTTTCGTTGTGGATACTTGTAACGACCCGCCAAAACCTCTATTGGCGCAGTACGTTAATAACCGGTTTCATTGCGAGGTATTGACCTATATATGATACATTTTGTAAACATTGCATTCTTTTAAAAAGGCACACCATAAATGAATTTATAAATCCAAGATTTTTGACATCTGATGATTTCTAGGTATAGACAATCACCATAAATAATAGTTTACAATAATACATTCGTTGACAATACAGTCAAAATAAGATACATGGTGATGATTTTGTGAATGCAAAGTTTTCTCGAATAAAGCATGTATGACTTCATGCACATAGCTTGTATAACGTATAAGCAAACAGCGGAAGACTTCTAGGGACCTGAGAATAAACATGCTAAAAGTGTCAACACAAAGGTTGGTGAGTTCATAGTTTAAATATTGCGCATAATCTGTATTTAAAGGTAGACCACAAGATTTTAGTTGTTTCATCCAAAACGTTTATCAAAATAATCTATGAAATTGAGCACCCTGGTAACTAAACTTAATGTATATATAATAAGTACCCATGTTTTAACATACATGCAACCAACATGTACAATACACGCAAACCAACGTTACTAAACTCAAATAGCATACGTCCGCTTTATAGTTCAGGCTAGGGTCTCTATACCTGGAACGAACGGGGATGTCAAGCCCTATGGATCCATATACAACTACTTGCGCCCACCAATTCTTATAACCGGCATTTACTAGTTACCAAAGCTAAGGGATTTTCGGTTCAAACTCAGTGTAGAATTTAGTATGTACTTGTGTCCATTGCGTTTAAAATAAAGTGCGTGTATTCTCAGTCCAAAAATATAGATTGCAAAAGCAATTAAAAAAAAGGATCTATAAACTCACATTCCAATATTGTGGTTCAATATTGTAGGCAAAATATGTAGATGCAATGACAATGACGAATGCATGGTTGGTCTCGGATTCACGAACAATACCCCCGAACTATACCCATAATTTCCTTAGCTAAAACCCACTTGAAACTTGTTTTGAAAATCACCCGAGCATAACTCTGTCGTAGTATTTTATGTATACTACTAATACTTAATTTGAATATTACACTAGAATTATTACAGAATAAAAATATATGAAAACATATATATGTAAATATATGTGTGTGTTTTTTCTGCGATCGATCGATCGATCGATATATATATATATATATATAATAAATATAATAATATAATAATATAATAATATAATAATAAAAGGAATCAAACGTGTGAATTAACATAGCTACCTCTATTTTGTTAGTTTATTCTGACAGTTTTTCACGTATCAATATTTCGTGCTTTATTGCTAATAATGACGGGTAAAAGTATAAATAAAATTCCACTTTGAATACATATATTTATTTTGGTCTTAAGCTTTATAAAACTAGTTGTAAAAAGGTCCATTTATTTATAAAATTACTATATACGTTCAATGTAGAGTGTACGTACTAGTCTGCTGTTCATTCCGTGCCACCGTAATTCACGGAATTCATTTAATTCAATCGAATGAATGAATTTTAATATTTTAAAAAGTCGTATTTATTAAAATACTTTAGAGGTATTTTATGTAACTTATAATTAATAATTTCTATCATGTCGCTTTCATGTGAATAGTAAATTAATTAATTTCGTTTCATTTACTATTCACATGAATAGTAAATGAATTAATTTCAATTCAACTATTTAAGTTACGTTGTTGTGCGTTGTGCTTTACAAATTGTTCATCTTTGATTTAACTTCGTGTCTTCTTAAAAATAAAAAAAATACATCATAAAAATAAAACGATTTAATACGTAAAATTTTTAATTTGAAATTGCATCATTCAATAATAAATTTTTATCATTTTGTATATAAATATTATTCGCATGATTCCGTATATATTGAAAACTCTTATGTTTATATAATACTTTGTGAAAATGATTAATAAGATATTAAATTCTTATGTTTTCAAGTTAGATCCAAAGATTCACGAACGTCATAACATGTATTATATATATATATATATATATATATATATATATATATATATATATATATATATATATATATATATATATAATACATGTTATGACGTTCGTGAATCTTTTGACAAACAGGGTGGTCAACTGTTATATAAAAACTCATTTTCAAAAGTTTTAAAACTTGTCAAAATTCATTGCTTATCATGTCGGAAATTTTCAGGTCGTGACAATACTTGATATCTTACAAAAAGTTGGTTTCTTTTGTTGTGTAACGAGGTTAACAGAACGAGTCTCAATGGGGTAGTGTGGATGATTATTTATTTATAAGTGCAAGGTCTGAATTTTCTTATTCTTTTCTACAAGGGCAGAAAGAGTAAGTTGACATAGGGTCGTGTATTTGAATAGTTATGCGAATTGAATCTTAATTAAGAATTGTCTTTGATTAAACCAACTGGATAAAAAGATAGTGGTTTGTGTTTTAATCAAATCCTACTTGCAATAAAAATAAAGTGGTGAGGAATATCCAGAGAATGCAGATTAAAGAAATGTCGACTATGATATACACTTAAGCTAGGGAAAGGTAATTATGATGTGAAAGCTCTAACTAGGGTAGTCCTGATATCCATCTAATGAGTCAGTCATACAATCGTACCGGTCTTTGGGTCCTAGAGTTGTCTAGTGGCAAATACATGTATGTCGCTAGGGTTGTATTACCAAAGTGTAACTAAACCTTGGGGTTATTCAAAGTAAAGTCACTAGCTTGGGTTAACGTTTATATTCTATTCCTAAACCTTGTATCGATCTTTGAATCGAATAACAACATGCCTTGTTGAGTAACCATGATCACAAACATGGGAACTTGTCGGTCTATGTTGATACAACTTGTGGTTAACTTAACATATCATCATTATAAGAGATATAAAACATTCTTAATTATTATACAGGCCTTGCAGTGTTAGGTTAGTAGAACATATAAAAACTCACAACGTGCATACAGAGACAATAGAAATGTTCCTAAAGAAACAATCAAACAAGAACATGCAATAGAAATGAATCCGAAAATTGAATGCAGGCAAATAAGTCGTAAAGGTCCTAAGAGGTCTCTTGGGAACAATTACCAGGTACGCTGGACCTTTCACGTCTCAATTCCAAGGTTCCTTGTCTCAAAAGTGCAAAGATTGCCTCTCGGGAACACCGATCATACTGAGTTCATAAATGCTTCTAGTATAGAATAGCCAAGGGTCCTAGATCATATGAAGTAGCTAATTTCATATAGTTGGACATGTCTCGACCACAACTTAGTTAATCGCATTCTCGAGCAGGGTATTCAAGCTAACCTAAAAAAGATAGTGGCCATTGAGAATATGGCTGCGCCTAAAACGGTTAAAGGAGTGCAAAGTTTGACGGGTAAGTTAGCCGTGTTAACGCGTTTTTTATCCAAAGTTGCTGAAAGGCAATTACCATTTTTCAAAACTTTGAAAGGCTGTTTAAAACAAAAAAGTTTTGTCTGGACAAGCGAAGCTGAAACCGCGTTTCAGGAAATGAAGAAGTTGTTGAAAACTTTGCCTACGTTAATAGCGCCAATTAAAGATGAAACCCTTTAACTTTATGTATTAGTGGAAAATGAAGCTTTTTGTTCAGTTTTAGTTGCGGAAAGGGATAAAATACAAAAGCTTGTGTATTTTGTCAGCAAAGCTCTTGCAGGAAGCGAGATAAACTATGCACCCATTGAAAAATTTGTGTATGCACTTATCTTAACATCGCGAAGGTTGAGAAGATATTTTCAAGGGCACCCAGTGCATATGCTAACCAACATGCCAATCAAGCAAGTTTTAACAAAGCTAGAAATATCTGGTAGGCTCGCATTGTAGGCAGTGGAGTTAGGCGCTTATGAAATCTCTTACTTTCCACGCAATGCTATAAAGGGTCAAGTTTTGGCGGATTACCTTGCGGAAAGTTCTGGTGAGTTGGAGGTAATCTATGAGAGAACTGAGTTAAAGCCAGTGCAGGGCGATACTTGGGATTTATTTACGATGGAGCCTCATGTGCAGAGGATGTTAGCGCAGGTTTGGTGTTAGCAAGCCCAAAAGGTGAGGAGCATACATACGCGCTACGTTTCAATTTTGATGTAACAAATAATGAAGCTGAATATGAAGTGTTGCTTGCGGGTTTAAATATCGCGCATAAAATGAATGTCACTAAGTTGCGCGCTTTTACAGATTCGCAGCTAGTGGAAAATCAGTTTAGTGGCTCTTTTGACGCACATGATCCTTCAATACAAAAATATTTGATGTTACTGCAAAAGTCAGCTGTGCGGTTTGAGCATTTTGAGCTCGCACAAGTACCAAGGAGTCAAAATAAGAAAGCGGATGCGTTAAGTAAGGTGGCCGCTTTAACATTTTCACACTTTCAAAAGCAAGTTTGGGTTGAGGAATTGCCAAGTAAATCCATATATAATGATTTAATGATTGCGTCTGTTGAAGAAGAACAGCCAAATTGGATGGAACCAATTCTGCAATACATACGCAATAATGTTTTGCGAAATGATAAACGCGAAGCCCATTTAGTTCGTGAGCGTGCACCAATGTACATCATTCAAAATGATATTTTATATCGTAAGTCATTTTGCGGCCCAATGATGCGGTGTGTTGACCCAATTGAAGCCGAGATGATAGTGGATGAAGTACACAATGGTTCTTGCACATTACATTCAGGCTATAAAACTATTGCGGCCAAAATTATGCGGATGGGTTACTTTTGGCATCATTATATCGTGATGATGCAAAGATTGTTAAGCGTTGTAAAAGTTGCCAAAGGCATGCGCCGTAGAATAGGATGCCAAGGCATGATATGATTCCTGTTAACTCATCATGGCCATTTTACAAGCGGGCTATTGATATTGTAGGACCATTTCCCGCAGGTCCTGGTAATGTCAAATTCCTAATTGTGGCCATTGACTATTTTACAAAATGGGTTGAGGCTAAGGCAGTTCGCACTATTACTGGAGTGCAAGTGCGTAATTTTGTTTAGGAATATATTGTTTGTAGGTTTGGCATTCCACTCGAATTAGTTAGCAATAACGGTGCTCAAATAGTGAAAGATCCTTTTAAAACATGGTGCACTGATTTAAATATAGTTCAAAAGTTCACGTCAGTGGCACACCCACAGGCTAATGGCTTGTGTGAGGTTAGCGTGACATTGTGAGTGGTATGAAAAAGCGGTTATATGAAAAGCGACCTGGTTGGGTGGACGAGCTACCCAATGTTTTATGGGCGCACCGTACTACTTTTAAGAAGAGCACAGGTGAAATACCCTTTAGTTTGGTATATGGCTCTGAAGCAGTAATACCCGCTGAAATTCTTGTGCCAACGCATAGAGTTGCTAATTTTGATGAAGAAGCAAATGGCGAAGCTTTGTGCGAAAACTTGAATTTAATAGAAGAGCGAAGATTAACGGCAGCTATCAGGGAGGTAAATAACAAGCAACAAATTGCCAAGTATTACAAAAAAAGAGTGCGCGCATTTTCCTTTGATGTAGGCGAATGGCACTGCGAAATAATGATGTGAGTAGAGCAGAAAAACTTGGAAAATTGGGACCCAACTGGTAAGGTCCTTATCAAGTTGTTGCTATTAACGCGGCAGGATCATATAAACTCGCAGACATAAAAGGGCGACATCTCCCTAATGCGTGGCATGCTGCTTTATTAAAGCGATATTATGTATAAGCCTGTAAAAATATTAATAAGTGTTGGCCAATGTACATATGCATTCAAAGTGCAGCTTGAAATATAAAAAATAGAAACGCAGTTGCTATTTTTCTATGTGTTTTCATTTTTATTTTTGTAAGTCTTGATCACACTTGCAAGAATATGCTGAATAAACACTTGTAAGAATATGCGAAAAGCTTGTTTATATTGGTGAAATAAATAATACTTCGCGGCATATCTACAGTTTATGGAACATTTTAAAATGTTTAGTTTTAATATACTGGTATGTTTCGCGAAGGCTAAGTCGTGTAGTGATGACATTGCCCACCTACGCAGAATCTAATTATCATGAAAGTATGTTAATTTCCTAAGTGTTTGATTTTGCCATACTTAGATGCTTCGCGATGTTAATTAATTGCCTGAGGATCGTTTTGGCGGACTTAGAAGATTCATAACGTATAAATATATACAAATACAGATTGTTTCGTGAAAGTACATACTTATTATGTGCACGATAATAATAGTTGGAAATTAAAAAGGACAAGTCTATGTTATGAATATTATTGATAAAGCGATATATAAATATAAGTACTTGCAAAAATATACAAATAGCGAAAATTTTATTAATGATAACGCAGAGATAGCTGCGCGCTATTTTTACACGATGAAATTTTATTCCTTAGTTAAGTCAAGCTTGATGATGTCATCTGCAGTGGCATCATCCTGCTCGCTTATCGCCGTTATTTTTTTGATAGGAATTTCCGCTATGCTTTCCCTAGCAACATCAAAGGCAGACTGAGCATCTGCCACAGAGTATAAGCGGTCCGCTATGTCAGTCGGTAGCGGTTCTGGCAAAGGGCAGTGCATGGCAATATGATCCATGAATTCCACCCTTTCGCGCAATTGCAGCGCAGCGGCGTATGTTGAAAATTTAGCAGAAACAGGGTACGAGTTGAGAATTTTCCTTGACAACTCGGGCAGATGTTGGCGAAGCTTTGTGAATTCAAGCTCCGCGGAAGATTTAGCAGCTAGAGCGTTGTCCCGCTCTGCAGTCAGCTTTGCAACATCCTCTGTTAGCACTTTAACATTAGCTTGAAATTTGTTTTCTTTATCTGCCGTAGCAGACAGTTGTTGTTTTAAATCACCAACATCAGTTTTTGCTGCGGTAAGCTCATAAGATAAATCAACACAACGCTTTTCGTTGTCTGCAACTTTGGCCTTCTCAGTAAGATATTTGACCTTCTCAGCCACAAGAACATTGAAGAATTGCCCTTGACGGCACATCATGTCGTACGCGGAGTTGAACGCCATGTAGAAGTTCTGCACGAAGCAATTGTGTGCTTCAGGTGCGGGAAGCTTCGCGAACTCACGGCGAAGCTTGTTACGAATTGCCAGCTTCATCTGATGGCGTTGGTCTAGGACCGCAGAAGAAGAAGAAGTGTATGTATATCCTGACAAACCGTCAATTCTCACCCCATAGGAGTCAGGTGGAGTGCGGAATAGCTCAGTGATTTGATCAAAGGTGTTAGGGCTGGGGAAAACTGGGTCACCGGTTGATTCACCTGCGATAAAAATAAATTTATAAATTAGCGAAGAAGCATAAACAACGCAAGTGTAATCATGAGGTAATGTTCAGGACTTACCCATTTGTTGCTCACCATCATAATCGGAGGTGACCGGATTATCAAAAAGGGTAGTGTCGCACTGTTTTAACTTCTTTGTTTGCAATGATGGCAGTGTCTGGTATGGTCGTTTGGCAGAGCTTGGTTTGGTGAGAGGTGATTTTGAAGTTAAGTCGACAACTTGAATTGCCTGCTTTTCCTGCCCAGATGATGCTGTCGATTTTGATTCTGGACTTGTTAGTAGTTTCGTAAGCAGCGTTTCCGGGTTAACTTTGCTATCAACCTCGTCGATCTTCATTATTGATGGTAAAGAAGTTGTGAGTAAAAGTTGCGAAAGTTGGCTGTGAATTTGATTAATTACAAATGTTTTAAGTGGCAAGTAAGAATTTTGTGGTCGATGATGATGATATATATATATAGGTGAGATGGGAGTGTTAATTGATTATGATTAAGTATTCATCAAGATAATTAAATGGTAACAATTTTCGCCAACGGATAGAAACGGTAACTTTGTTTAATCTAACGGTAACAAAGGCATAGCGAAACGTCTCAATGCGGTTTGCGATCATAAAAAATTGCGAATTTTATTTTTAGAGTTTATCATGATACATTTACTATGCGAAATGTACCATAATAAACTGGGGGGACTTGATCAGATACATAGCATTGTATATGTATATTTTATTTACTAAAGGCTAAAAACAGAAGTTGCGTGAAGTATATTCAAAAGGATAGACATATCCGCTAGAAGTTAAGCCTGCAGATTATGGCGCGTTAATAAAAGACTGCGGGTCACTTCGCTAAGTTATTGCGGATAGCAGTTAAATCCGCACACCGCGAATATTTTGAATACTATAAATAGAGAGCTTGGCCCCTCATTTATAGGTTGTTGATTCTCTGCCATTTGCCCAGACCTTTGTAATTTTCACTTGTGACTTTGCTCAATGAATCTTTACATTGTATTAAGGTGAATCATGCTAATTAACAATCAAGACCGGGTCGGGGTGGTTGATCACTTGATTGAAAAGTGAAAGACGATCATCAGGGCCCAAAATAATCATCAAACATCCCATTCCCATCTTAACATCATTGCACTCAATCTTTAATTAAGTAACTCTTTAATACAGGATTGATCAGGTAAAGGTTGTTAATGTTAGCACTTTGTCAAGAAGTCTTAACGTTATTATTTGACAAATGAAAAATTGAACCTTCTAAACATCAAATTTCATTAAATTTGTATATCCCAGTTTACAATTGCACTTTTAAAACGTGATTTATAAATTAAGCATTCACGCTATGCTTGCATAACAACATATACTCAATTTTTAATATAATAATTGGATTATATACAAAAAATAAAATTAAATTGGCAACACACATATGAAGTATTGGTCTATAAGAAAATGGGCCAAGCATTTTGTCACACAAAATGGGCTTAACATTTATAACCCACTTACCCTAATTTTGGTGTTGGGTTTTAATTCGTTTATCACATATCGTACCATTTATCACTTTTCATGTTTTCGTTTCTTCAGCCTGTTGTTCTCTATTTCTATTTTCTTGCCTTCCTAAAATTCACACTAAAGCATATTTGTATCAAAAAATTGTCTGGTTCACTGTACGAATCGGCGGTTGCTTCTCGCAACATTTAGCCCCATCTAATTAACGCACAGGGGCGAACTTCGTCAAATTGCTGCCTCTTTTTCTCCGACGGACGACTACAATGGCAACGGGATTCAATAAATCGAAGACCTGATTTGTAATTCTGATCAATAGAAACTACGCAACAAATGGTAGATTTGGGTTTATTTTTCGATCTCATACTTTTAAGTTCATGTGCATTTTTTGGGTGGGTTTATATGTTTAAATAATAGTTAATGAGAGATGATGTTATTGCCATTTTGTTGTTGACGATAGAATTTGTATTTTAAGATCTCATAATTTTAAGTTTGTGTATTTTTCTAGTGTGTGTTTTTTTAAATAATAAGTAATGAGAGATGATGTTTTAATAAATTTGTTTTTGTTGTTGATGAACATGAATATGTAGATGATTGAATGAATTTGATTTTGTTGATGAAGATGTTAGTGCTTGTTTATGTTTGATGATGAAAATGAGAAGTTACTGAGTTGCCATTGAATTTTAGGGGTAATTACACTCCTGCCAGTGTGAACAGTGGCAGGCTCATCCCATTTAGTATTAGTGATAATAATAACGAGGAATAGAAGCCCGCGCTTCGCTGCAGGATGAGTTTTTAGTTGTTTTTACGGTTTTATGATATTATCGTGCGTATTTGTAGGCTTAAATGGTTTCATAAGATGCCGTTTAAAATTCAGTTTCATGAAGGTAGTTTATCTTGATTTTATACGGGAAGGGTTTTATTACGTTTACAATTATAATGTAAAATTAATATTATAATTAAATATATAAATAAATCTATAGTTTCTATTAAAATTCTATAATAATGATGTTATTATTATGCTAATTTGTTTGTTAAAAAAAATCAAAAAACAAAAGGAAAAAAACCTAAGCATGGTAAGTGATGTCACTAATCTAAATAATTTTGAATTAAAATTAAAACTTACTAATTTATTATTATTATTAAATTTTATTAATAATTATTTTAATTATTAAAATTAAATAATTTTGAATTATTTTAATTGATTATTTTGAATTGAGTACGAAAAAGTATAAAAGCTAAGTAGAAGGAAACAAATTCTAAATTTATATTTTAATTTACACTTTTAAAGTAAAATGATACCAATATTATCTCTTATAATTGGATGTGGATTGTTTAATATGCATTTTAGGTGTTTGATGAAATGTTCAGCTGACGAGTTTCTTAGTCAGACTCTGTGGTTTCACGGGTCATTAAAGTAAATGACTTTAACATGTACGTTCACTTAATACCTAAAACATATCATTAAACTATTTCGTTTAAACAAACTCGTGGTTCCAAGGGTCATTTTACTAATATATAATATAGTCCGTAGATTATGATTAATTTTTAATATTAATCAAAAATAAAAAATATTAGAAATTTAAATTATAAATTCGTTTGTCCTATATAATCTAAAAAAAAGATTTTCACAATCCTATCTCCACCAACTTGTCAACTCATCTATTCACATTCCCAGAATCTTTAAAACTACAACTTCTCTATTCAGGTATTTTATACTCCGTACTATTTTTTATACACTTCTCTCTCTCTCTCTCTCTCTCTCTCTCTCACCTTAATTACCTCACCAGTCACCTGTAGAGACCCGTCCTAATCCATCCGGATGAAGTCCACATCGATTATAAACGATTCACAATAGTTGATTACATCGCGATGTACTTGACCTCTATATGATACATTTTACAAACATTGCATTCATTTTTAAAAGACAAACTTTCATTTCCTCGAAGCTTGACGGCATGCATACCATTTCATAATATATCCAACTATAATTGGCTTAATAATAATCTTGATGAACTCAACGACTCGAATGCAACGTCTTTTAAAATATGCCATTAATGACTACAAGTAATATCTCTAAAATGAGCAAATGCACAGCGGAAGATTTCTTTAATACCTGAGAATAAACATGTTTTCAAGTGTCAACCAAAAGGTTGGTGAGTTCATTAGTTTATCATAAATAATCATTTCCATCATTTTAATAGACCACAAGATTTCATATTTCCATTTCTCATAATCATACGTCCCATGCATAGAGACAAAAATATCATTCATATGGATTGAACACCTGGTAACCGACATTCACAATATGCATATAAGAATATCCCCATCATTCCGGGATCCTCCTTCGGACATGATATAAATTTCGAAGTGCTAAAGCATCCGGTACTTTGGATGGGGCTTGTTGGGCCCGATAGATCTATCTTTAGAGTTCGCGTCAATTAGGGTGTCTGTTCCCTAATTCTTAGATTACCAGACTTAATAAAAAAGGGCATATTCGATTTCGATAATTCAACCATATAATGTAGTTTCAATTACATGTGTCTATTTCGTAAAACATTTATAAAAATTGCGCATGTATTCTCAGCCCAAAAATATAAAGGGTAAAAAGGCAAATGAAACTCACGCATATAATTATTGTAAAACAGTTAATAAAACAATTGCATGTATTCTCAGCCCAAAAAATGTAAAGAGTAAAAGGGCAAATGAAACTCACAATACTGTATTTTGTAGTAAAAATACATATGACGACATTGAACAATGCAGGGTTGGCCTCGGATTCACGAACCTATATCATGTATGTATATTAATATACATAATTGTAATCGAACAGACATATATGTATTTATTATTAGTGATATAATTTTTATGTTAATAATCTATATATGTCATTTTATTTATGTATATGTATATATATATATTAAGTAATTAAACATATTTATATAGTTAAGTTTGGTATTAAATATGTGTGTGTGTGTATATATATATATATATATATATATATATATATATATATATATATATATATTTGTATATTAATATCTATTTTATAAACATCTTTTGTCTGTTAACTTAATGATAATACTAATAACAAAAATACTATTAGTTATTATAATATTATTGATAATAATTATAATAATAATACTGATAGTTTTATTGATAGCTTTAGTAAAATTGATAGTAATGATAGTAAATTTTTAATAATAATAGTACAGATAATACTAATCATAATAATAATAGTAAATATTAATGATGATGCTTATAACAAAAATAATGATAAATATGATATTAATACTTGTAAGTATATTGATAAAACTAATATTTATAAAAAGATAACAATCCTAATATTAATGATAATAATAAAATATTTTTAACAATAATACTAATTAATCATAATAATACACTAATAACAATAATAAATGATAATCATAATTATAACATTAATATCTAATACTAATAACCATAACAATAATAATAATAATAATCATAACAATTAATAATAATAATAATAACTTTAAGAAAACTACCTCATAAGGAAGCCTTTAAAAAAATAAACTGCAGCGAATGGGACTCGAACCCAAGACCTCTCGAATACCCGCTAATACACTTCACCATCCCTCTGTTTGATTCATTCTGTTTTAAAACTCAAACCAAAAATATATATATAAATACCCTGTCATGAACGTCTCCTTCTTCTTTCTTTTTCCCAGGACAAGTCGACTAGAGTAAAAATCAAGATGGTTTACGAATTTAAATGTTGGTTTTTGGTTTCATAATCTAAACAGAAACAATATATTGTGATTGTCTTGTATCAAAAAAAAAAAAAAAAGAAGAAGAAGCTGCGGCAGTCGCTGCTTCAAGAAGAAAAGAAAAAAAATTGATTTCGTGATCAAGAATGTATTTGCCATAAGTTATAACATAAAATAGTTTGGTAATCATATATAAAAACTAATGGAATCGTTAATTAGACCAGAAACTTAAATACGAATTCGAATTTTGACATGAATGCGATGTTTGACTTTTTAAAACGAAACTTTGACTCTTGAATTCGTTTTCTATAGAAAGAATTGGGTTATGAAGTTTTGCAGATACTTTGAGTAGGAGATTACTAACACAATGACATTTATGGATTTTGTTAAATCATTCGAATTCAATTTTTGAATAAAAAGTGAAGATACAGAGAACCGAAGAAAGAAGGAGAAAAGAAAAAAAAATATTTATCTGTTTTGTTTTCATACACTACAGCAGATAAGGTATCTGTATATGTAATCGATCAGTCCAATAGATTAATCCAAAAAAAATAAAAGTGGAAAATGAAAGGTAACAACTTCTCGTACGATTGATTCTGTAATCTTTATATTTTTGTTTGATTCTTTTATAGTTTAGTAATAAATGTAATTAATTAATAAATCTATTATTAATAATAATAATTATGATAAAAAAATGAATTATAATAATACACATAATTATAATTATAATAATAATCAAAATTTCTAATAATACTCATAATAATATTAATGTTATAAAGAAATGATATTAATAATAATTTATAATAATAATACAAATTGTTAATGATATTGGTATTTATAAAAAGAGTAATAATAATAATTTTAATCATAATTTTTCTACTCATAATAATAATATAGTAATGATATTAATAATGATAATAATAATAATATTAGTACTAATAATACTATCACAAGTTATATGTATCAACTTCATATATATATCTATTGAAAATAATAAAAATAGTATTATTATTAATGGTACAAATAATATTGTTAGTTATAATAATATTAACAATAATAATATTATAACAAGTTATACTTACCTAATTTTATATAGATATATATACTTTATATAATATATTAAATCCCTATCATTTATATATTACATTATATAGTATTACCTTAACAACTATAATTTATCTTATAATTATACTTATAATATTAATTAATAATATTATCTTATAATTATACTTATTATATTAACTAATAATATTACATATTTATTAATTATGTATTATATACATATGTATACTAACATACATCGCATATTTGATATTCTAACAATAACACATAGAATTTATATATGTATAAATTTCATTTTAAATTACACTTAATTATTTTGTATCATATTTCACACCTTTAATTTTAATGTTTAGATTATATTTTATAATTTCAAATTATATATAAAATTACATTATATATATATATATATATATATATATATATATATATATATATATATATATATATATATATATATATATATATATATATATACACACACATTTAATTAACAATAATTGTTCGTGAATCGTCGGGAATAGTCAAAGGCCAATGCATTCATGTAAACTATCCAAAAATTTTGAAACACGATTTAACAGACTTTGCTCATCATGTCGAAACCATATAAAGATTGAGTTTAAATTTGGTCGAAAATTTCTGAGTCATCACATCACCTCCTTTTAAACATCTTGAAATCACCATTGAAATGGAAATCTAAATATAAATCAAACTTCGTAGCCGTTTATTCGTGTATGTTCTGGTTACAATTTCATAAAATATTAGTTTAATATGGCGACCACCGCCATTCTTACAAATCTGGCGACCATCACCACCATCTACCCACAGTCGTCCCCATGTGTGTTCTGGTGACCTTTATTTGTTCGATGAATTTTGCTGCTTTTTGGCAGGATTCTTCGTTTCTGATACGTTTTTTGGCCGACAATTGTGACAACCAGGAAATTTCCAACCAAATTTAAACTTTAATCTTTATATGTTTCTGACACGATAAGCAATATTTGTTAAGTTAAATTTCAAGAATTTTAAACTATGTTCATACATTCATTCAACCTCGACCAAGTTCCAACGATTCACGAACCATTAAACGAATATGGTTATATATGTGCATGTGTATATATATTATAACTTGAAACGTAAACAAAATATTAGATTAAATACTTTATATGATTGTATCTGTTTCAAAATGTTTATCAATGGAATTAGAAGATAAGATCAAATGATTGAATTATCAGATATATTGAATTATTATTACAAGTCTCTGTTAAAAGGCCCACGTTGATTTGAGAAATCTTTCCATTTTAACAATATTCGGAAAATGGTAAAGTGATTTTTAAATAAGAACAAATTGTCAATCATTGAGAACTAGACAAAGGATAGTGGAAGATTGAATCTCATAAAGACTCGATTGATCGATTTAGTTTCAAACGTACAAAAATGTTTTCAGTTTAAAAAGAACTTTATTATTAAAACGTATATAACTTTTATAAATATCTAGAACCATTTTTGACAACTCATTACTTAACTAGTATGATAAAGATAACGATATTTATATTTTATTTTATTAAATATATATAACGATTTAAATTAATATTATATATATTTATACGCGTATTATACGTACATAGTTTTATACTTTTACTATACTTAAACTTTACCTTTACTTTATTTTTACTTTACTTTAACTTTATTAATTCACTTTAATAATTCATACTTTAATAATTTACTTTAATAATTCATACTTTAATAATTCACTTTAATAATTCATACTTTAATAATTCACTTTAATAATTCAAAAATCTATTATAAATAGAATTCAATAGGTTTCATTATTTCATAGAAACTTGAAAATATTTTTCTCTAAACTCTCTCAATCAATTTACATATATATATTTACTCCGTATTATTTCAAGATATTATTAGTATACATAAAATATTACGACGGAGTGCTGTCCGAGTGATTTTGAAATTGTTTTTTGAGTGGGATAGGATTAAGGAAATTATGGGTTATAGCTATGGAGGTGATTGAGTATGGTTCATGGGTATGCTCGTGAGGTCAATATAGTGTTTATCATTTCCATTGCGTCTACGTACCTTTCCTGCAATATTGAATCTCAATATTGATACGTGAGTACTCATAATTTAACTTTTACATACTAATAGTGTATCCCTGACTAGTGCTCGACTATTTAGGATTATGCATGCTTGTACTTTTGATATTGCCCTTAGACAGGTTAGGTTGAATCTTGAATTAGTTACACTTGCGGTTAAGATAAGGTATAAGATATGCATGTCCTTGGAAAGCTAGCGAAAAATTAAGAACTTTTCCTTTAGATATCGAATGGTTTCGATGAACGTATTAGAAGTTATAATCAATTGAATTTTCGATATTTTTATTAAAAATGATTATTATTATCGTCGTTTTTATCGTCGTTCTAGTTTTATCTTATTATTATCATTATTATTATCTTTATCAATAAAAGGGATTTATCATTAAAAATTGTTATTTATTATTATTATTACTATCGTTATTATCGTTAAAGTTATAATTAATATTATTATTATTATCCAATTATTATTATTATTATTATTATTATTATTATTATTATTGGTATTATTATTATTATTATCATTATTAATATAAATATCATTATTTAAAAATGGTTATTATTATTGTTATTATTATTATTACTATATTATCATTAAGATAATTATTAGTATTATCGTTAATAATGTTATAGTAACTATCATTATTAATATTAGTGTAATTAAAATAAATATTTGTAACACCTAATTATTTTGATTACTATTATTATCATTATTATGAACACGATATAAAAGACGATTAAAAGCTATTAAACGAAACGATTAGGAAATAATGGGTAAGAGTATCATGATGAAATTAAAATATTATAAGATATTGATTTAGATAAAATTATCATTCTTATTATTTTTATCATTACTATTATTATTAAAAGTATCGTTAGTATTAAAACTATCATTTTAACAAAAATTATCATTTTAATAGAAATGTCATTGTTACTATAAAATATTATTATTATTATTATTATTTTAATTAGAATTATTATTTTAAAGATAATATTAAAAATTATCGTAAATATTAAAGATATCATAATTAGAATTATCGTTTTATCATAATGTCATCTTAGTAATTATAAATAATGATATTTTTATAATAATAATTATTATTACAAAATAATACAACTTTTATTTACTATCATTATAGATATTATTTTATCAAATAAATATGTGATACAAACATATTTTACTATGTGTAATAACTTACTTTAATAATACCTATCATATTATCTTTATGATATTAAATGAACCCTATAAAGTTTATTACTTAATATATATAAAAGTATATTTTATTATATAAATTTAATATAAAATTTTATTTATTAATAAATAAATTATATTATTTACTCTAATAAATCTTTTAAAAATATTTAAAAATATAAAACGACGATATTTAAACTACATATTAATCATGTATAGATTTTTGGAAATTATTTTGAGTCAAATTTACTTTTGTTGACTTTTGCATATTAGTCTCGAGCATTAGGATTGTGGTACACTATGACTTGACCTAATTTGTTAGACAAATATTGACCAACATATAATTATATATAATTAATTTAGGTTCGTGAATCCGAGGCCAACCTTGCACTTGTTCCATGACGTTATATGTATTTTTACTATGAAATACAGTATGGTGAGTTTCATTTGCCCTTTTTACTCTTTACATTTTTGGGCTGAGAATACTTGCAAATGCTTTATTAACTATTTTACAATATTTATACGCGTGAGTTTCATTTGCCTTTTTACCCTTTATATTTTTGGGACTGAGAATACATGCGCTTTTATAAATGTTTGACGAAATAGACACAAGTAATTGAAACTACATTCTATGGTTGAATTATCGAAATCGAATATGCCCCTTTTTATTAAAGTCTGGTAATCTAAGAATTAGGGAACAGACACCCTAATTGACGCGAATCCTAAAGATAGATCTATTGGGCCTAACAAACCCCATCCAAAGTACCAGATGCTTTAGTACTTCGAAATTTATATCATGTCCGAAGGAGGATCCTGGAATGATAGGGGATATTCTTATATGTATCTAGTTAATGTCGGTTACCAGGCGTTCACCATATGAATGATTATTTTTGTCTCTATGCATGGGACGTATATTTATGAGAACTGGAAATGAAATTCTTGTGGTGTATTAAAATGATGAAAATAAATGATTATGATAAACTAATGAACTCACCAACCTTTTGGTTGACACTTTAAAGCATGTTTATTCTCAGGTGTTAAAGAAATCTTCCGCTGTGCATTTGCTCATTTTAAAGATATTACTTGGAGTCTTTCATAGCATATTTCGAAGAACGTTGCATTCGAGTCATTGAGTTCATCAAAGATTATTATTAAATCAATTTATAGTTGGAGAGTGGATATTATGAAATGGTATGCATGCCTGTCAATTTTCGATGTAAAGAAAGATTGTCTTTTAAAAATGAATGCAATGTTTGTAAACTGTATCATATAGAGGTCAAATACCTCGCAATGTAATCAACTATTGTGAATCGTTTATAATGTATATGAACGGGTCCTTTCAGTTGGTATCAGAGCGGTGGTCTTAGCGAACCAGGTCTGCATTAGTGTGTCTAACTGATAAGTCGATAGGATGCATTAGTGAGTCTGGACTTCGACCGTGTCTGCATGTCAAAAGTTTTGCTTATCATTTTGTGTCGAAAATTAACTACTTATCATCCTCGAAAAATTATCTGCTTATCATTTTTAGTCTAAGACATGTCTTGCTGCATTGATTGCATGAATAGTGTATAGACAAAAAATTCATATATTAGCATATCTGCTAAATCATATCTTATCGTATCTGTTACTTTAAACTTTGCCTGACATATCCCGCAAAGTCCTCCGTAATTTACGAAATCTTTTGATCTATATATATATATTCTATGTAATTAGAATACCATCCGTTAGCCAAAATCATTTCATATCGAAAAAAAATAATCCTTTATCCAATCGTACGAAATGGAATTCGTCATCAGTTCAAGTCACTCAGATTCCGAAATGGAATCCCATTCAAGCTCCGAAAGCAGTGTGACCGGAATAGATCAACCAATCAGTCATCACCTATTCTGGATGAATTGGGGATGGGTTCGTAGCCTCCTCAATCATTGGAGACAAGAAGAAGGTGATCCCTTCCATCCACCACATTGCCCTCTTGACGAAGAACCTGAAGCACTTACCGACGAACCTGTCCGAAACACCATGTTCTCGCTCATTTCCAGAGTATCTCGTCACGATTATATATTACATCAAATTTTAGATTTTATTTATCCGCTTGTCCGAACTGACAATCACCCCGGTGTAACAGAAGAAGTCAACGAGCTTCGCGCTCGGGTAGTGGGTTTGGAGAATATGGTGCAGAGATTACAAACACCAGCAGCAACATCAGCAGCATAAGCAGTACCACCATCATCAACGCCAACAGTACCATTACCACCTCCAACCACAACCGCGTTGTAAACCTCAACTTGAGCATCAACGTCATACGCACCATAGATACCAAGGAATACCAACAAAAATAACTGACGAAGTATTAATTCATAACTTTATTGGAGAAACATTCCGCGGCGATTATGTAATCTCTAAAGTCTTAGAGATTATCTAATCTAGCCCTAACCATAAATCAGTTAAGCAAACCAAAATGATAGAAGGAAGAGTAGAAACCCTGACAAAAATGGTGTGTGATTAACAAGCTAAACTTGCTTTACCAACAGCATCAATAGTACCATCAGCGTTACCAGCATCGTCAGTACAGTCAATATCCGAATCAACAACACCGATAACATCACAAACTCCGTCAGTTCAAGAATCACTGTGGACATCATTACGAATCAATAACGTGTATATTGTATCAACGAGTTATGAAGAATTAACTCATTCCCTCTGAAGAAATTATATATATATATATATATATATATATATATATATATATATATTTTAAAATAAATCTTTCCGTGCTAAGCTATTGTGTGTAAATCTTAACTACTCGGTTAATTCATATTACAAATATGCAATAATGTATGTCCTTCGGCCGCAACTTAACCAGCGTTAACTACAATCTCTGTCGCAATTTAACAAATTCCAATTCATATTAAATCAAGTATATATTTGATTTTACACTTTCATCATCGATGTACCCGAAACTTTTCAGATAACATCATTTGTACTTTGCGAAATTCACAAGAATTCCATGAACCGAACATCATACATCAACAAATAACGAAGTATTGATTCATAATTTCAATGTCATTAAAGAAATACTGCGTAAAAGTTATGTATTTTTAAAGCCTTTAGGGATTATTCAATTCTAGTTTCAACCGTAAATCAAATGACTTTAATTTAACATTAACTCATTAAATCTATATTACATCTGAAGAAAATATACATATATATATATATTTTCATAAAGACTGTAATAAAATTCTTTTGTACAAAATATTAATTGTGAAATTTTTTTTAACGGGTAGGTAATACCCGAGAGATATATAAATTCACAAATAATATGTTACATTCTTCGAATCTGATTCAGCAAATCATCCATTATACTCCCTACTTTCACAACAATATACATTCTTTTATAGAAATCAAAACAACCATACTCATTCAAAATTTAATTACATATTCTGATTTTGAAATCTCAAAATTCAACTCGAGATATGACCAAAATCATCACTCTTAGATCCTTACATCTTTCACAAGCTATATTTTGACTTCAAAACTGTGTTAGAACATCAAATGTATGTTAACGATTACAATCTGTGTTCAAACCCTTCGAAAATTTCTGAAGACACTTCGAATGATGAGCAATCGAGATGATGATCCAATCACATGTTACCCACAGTTATGTACCCGAAAAACTCTTGAAATCAAAGTAAAAGTTTAAACAACGTATTCGCGTCAGATTCTTTGGCATTTATTAGCAAAAATAACTTTGCGACTCCTATTCAAAGTAGCCAGTTTTGTCACAGCTCCAGCAAGTCAACTTCGACTTTTCAGTCAGACTAACCTTATTATAACCTTGAGATATACACCATCGTTACCAGGGAACCTTTTACATTCCACCACATTATTAGTAGATGTACCAACAACTTCATTACCCTTTGACTTTAGCCTCTCCAAAGAGTCATTATAATTATTTATTGAAACCCCATCATTTACTCATTCGCATCTTGTAATGAGAATTTTCATACGAATCATTGGGAATTAGCAATCAGTATTTTGAAATCTCGCAGCATGTCTACGTCAACAGTTATATGTGTATATATAACGTCTATCTTCTGGACTTAATTTGAATGTGAAGTTTCTGAAAAACACTCCGAACTACGAGTTGGTTCTTCGAAAATGGAAAAAATGCTGATGAAGCAGCAAAAACTATAAACGACTTTAAACGGTAAAAGCTGGATGATAATGATGAAGTGTGCTGGCAAAGCGCAGAAAAAGAGAAGTTTTGGAACCGGAAAATGAATTGAGCAAAGTAGGAAGGAGGCTGTGGACAAATTACAAAGACTGAACCTGACTTCAAAGGATCCAAATGATTCAGTACCTGCTGAAGTCATTAACGAATACCTTGCTCCTGACTCTAAACCCTTGCAGACAATATTCTTCATCATCCTCTGATATTAGAAATTCTAAAATATCATCATATCTTTCATTATAAATATCCTCCATATTTCTGAAGATATTTTCTTAATTTTTCTTATTTGAAATCATTTACCTCTTCGCGCTATCTGTACTACATCATAAAAGAAACTATTTTAGTTTCTAAATTCTGAAACATTCAAGTTTAAAATAGGAATATTTTGAAGTAGTGTTGGGAACTGAAGCATTAATTAGTATAATATAATGACACTTGATCAACGTGATTATATTACAATAAGTCATACTGAGTTTCTAAATGGAACATGATGATTCACAGATCATAAAATCATCATGTGCCATGTTATACGACTCTTGTATTCTATTTAACCTCTAAAATATCAAGAAAATATTTCTTGATGATTCGGCCTTTTCCAAGGTATTCTAGTAATTTGACAAGTCAAGATCGTGCCATCACAATTTCCTTCCTAGAACATTAACAATGTTCATTCCAAAATTCATATCTGTGAATTCTGGACCATTACAAGCGGTGCTTAATCGCAAGAAGAAGAAACGAAAGGACAAAACTCCAAAATAGAAATTAGGGTATAAATTGCAGCAAATAAAAGAGAGCATTAACTGTGAATGATAATGATTATAGAAGACAGAAGCAGAGACTTTGAAATATAAGGGAACATATAAAGCCCAACGATAAACCAGAAATTATAAACCATATATATCGATGCATATAGCAATATAAAGACTCGGGAGAACTAGAAACACTATAAACCCAAGAGTATAGTAGAAGTAAATAGATTCTTCTGGCGGTAGATGAAAAAGAAGAATGACCGATATGAAAGTTAGAAGTATATCGAGAATCAGAAATGGATGGAGCATATTGATGAATACTTTAAAATATGAGTTGAGGGGGGAAAGAATAGAAGGTGATGAAACATGACTAGGAACTTAGAAATCAACAGATTTAACTCACACAATGGCAGAATAAGTGAATCAAACCCTCTAGTGAATAGGTTAAGTTTTTTTGATTAATTTAGTCAAACCACAACTAAATCAAGTGTGATTAGATCAACACCTAGAGCTATTATTCACCACCTGGGTAATTTGGACTAAGAGAGAATCGGAGGAGCTCACTAGATCTGAGTGTATGTAACAAATGAGAGGCTTAACCTAAAATGAAGAACATAAGACTTTATATACCCCTGCTGTTGACTCACCTATACGATTCATTCATCACACCTACGATTTGGCTTCATCAGCCGTACGGGTGATCACTCACTCGTGTCTTCCCATTTAGGTTGTAATTGTGACTTAGCTCAACATCAACCGTGCGTATGAGTCTGTCAGCCGTACTAGTGAGGCTTCACTCGTACGTCTGACTAAGTCTAACATAGTGAAACATCTAAATCTCGTTCCTGCAGTTCCTGTAACCACATACAAACACGGATAGGATAATAACAAGCAATCATGGTAGCCAGTAAACTGTTGTACCTGCAATGGACGTGGGTAGATGTCTAGGGACTTGCATAAAATTCATCAACAGAAGGTGTGAGTTGTAAGGAAACGAAGGAGGTGAATTTATAAGAAAATCTATGACAGAACAATTAAAATGGACGATCGTATTTAAAGCGGATTCTAATTCCCTTGATTACCGGAGAGTCAAATCTTATTAAGAAGATTTTCTTCAAATCCCTTGAAATCTGGGAATCAATCATATCTATGTCAAATGATAAGATGAATCTACACTTACTCATTTCACTCTTCTATGTTAGCTTCATTCGTACTCTTCATATAAATGGATTGTTTATCCAAATTATTCGCTGATGATAAAACTCTAATTTTCATCCCGTATGCATCATGAAAACATACTTATTATCATTCGCGACCTTTCCACTCAAATTTCGGGACGAAATTTCTTTAACGGGTAGGTACTGTGACAACCCGAAAATTTCCATCCAAATTTAAACTTTAATCTTTATATGTTTTCGACACGATAAGTAATATTTGTTAAGTTAAATTTCAAGAATTTTAAACTATGTTCATACATTCATTCAACCTCGACCAAGTTCCAACGATTCAGGAACCATTAAACGAATGTGATTATATATGTGTATATGTATATATATTATAACTCGAAACGTAAACAAAATATTAGATTAAATACTTTATATGATTGTATCTATTTCAAAATGTTTATCAATGGAATTAGAAAATAAGATCAAATGATTGAATTATCAGATATATTTAATTATTATTACAAGTCTCTGTTGAAAGGCCCACATTGATTTGAGAAATCTTTCCATTTTAACAATATTCGGAAAATGGTAAAGTGATTTTTAAATAAGAACAAATTGTCAATCATTGAGAACTAGACAAAGGATAGTGGAAGATTGAATCTCATAAAGACTCGATTGATCTATTTAGTTTCAAACGTACAAAAACATTTTCAGTTTAAAAAGAACTTTATTATTAAAACGTATATAACTTTTATAAATATCTAGAACCATTTTTGACAACTCATTACTTAACTAGTATGATAAAGATAACGATATTTATATTTTATTTTATTAAATATATATAACGATTTAAATTAATATTATATATATTTATAAGCGTATTATACGTACATAGTTTTATACTTTTACTATACTTAAACTTTACCTTTACTTTATTTTTACTTTACTTTAACTTTATTAATTCACTTTAATAATTCATACTTTAATAATTCACTTTAATAATACATACTTTAATAATTCACTTTAATAATTCATACTTTAATAATTTACTTTAATAATTCAAAAATCTATTATAAATAGAATTCAA
This sequence comes from Rutidosis leptorrhynchoides, assembly GCF_046630445.1. Taxonomy (NCBI): domain Eukaryota; kingdom Viridiplantae; phylum Streptophyta; class Magnoliopsida; order Asterales; family Asteraceae; genus Rutidosis; species Rutidosis leptorrhynchoides. The sequence continues at coordinate 241,792,312 of NC_092342.1, read as the reverse complement.
TAGGTTTCATTATTTCATAGAAACTTGAAAATATTTTTCTCTAAACTCTCTCAATAGATTTACATATATATATTTACTCCGTATTATTTCAAGATATTATTAGTATACATAAAATATTACGACGGAGTGCTGTCCGAGTGATTTCGAAATTGTTTTTCGAGTGGGATAGGATTAAGGAAATTATGGGCTATAGCTATGGAGGTGATTGAGTATGTTTCATGGGTACGCTCGTGAGGTCAATATAGTGTTTATCATTTCCGTTGCGTCTACGTACCTTTCCTGCAATATTGAATCTCAATATTGATACGTGAGTACTCATAATTTAACTTTTACATACTAATAGTGTATCCCTGACTAGTGCTCGACTATTTAGGATTATGCATGCTTGTACTTTTGATATTGCCCTTAGACAGGTTAGGTTGAATCTTGAATTAGTTACACTTGCGGTTGAGATAAGGTATAAGATATGCATGTCCTTGGAAAGCTAGCGAAAAATTAAGAACTTTTTCTTTAGATATCGAATGGTTTCGATGAACGAATTAGAAGTTATAATCAATTGAATTTTCGATATTTTTATTAAAAATGATTATTATTATTATCGTCATTTTTATCGTCGTTCTAGTTTTATCTTATTATTATCATTATTATTATCTTTATCAATAAAAGGGATTTATCATTAAAAATTGTTATTTTTTATTATTATTACTATCGTTATTATCATTAAAGTTATAATTATTATTATTATTATTATTATTATTATTGGTATTATTATTATTATTATTATTATTATTATTATTATTATTATTATTATCATTATTAATATAAATATCATTATTTAAAAATGGTTATTGTTATTGTTATTATTATTATTACTATATTATCATTAAGATAATTATTAGTATTATCGTTAATAATTTTATAGTAACTATCATTATTAATATTAGTGTAATTAAAAAAAATATTTGTAACACCTAATTATTTTGATTACTATTATTATCATTATTATGAACACGATATAAAAGACGATTAAAAGCTATTAAACGAAACGATTAGGAAATAATGGGTAAGAGTATCATGATGAAATTAAAATATTATAAGATATTGATTTAGATAAAATTATCGTTCTTATTATTTTTATCATTACTATTATTATTAAAAGTATCGTTAGTATTAAAACTATCATTTTAACAAAAATTATCATTTTAATAGAAATGTCATTGTTACTATAAAATATCATTATTATTATTATTATTTTAAATAGAATTATTATTTTAAAGATAATATTAAAAATTATCGTAAATATTAAAGATATCATAATTAGAATTATCGTTTTATCATAATGTCATCTTAGTAATTATAAATAATAATATTTTTATAATAATAATTATTATTACAAAATAATACAACTTTTACTTACTATCATTATAGATATTATTTTATCAAATAAATATGTGATACAAACATATTTTACTATGTGTAATAACTTACTTTAATAATACCTATCATATTATCTTTATGATATTAAATGAACCCTATAAATTTTATTACTTAATATGTATAAAAGTATATTTTATTATATAAATTTAATATAAAATTTTATTTATTAATAAATAAATTATATTATTTACTCTAATAAATCTTTTAAAAATATTTAAAAATATAAAACGACGATATTTAAACTACATATTAATCATGTATAGATTTTTGGAAATTATTTTGAGTCAAATTTACTTTTGTTGACTTTTGCATATTAGTCTCGAGCATTAGGATTGTGGTATACTATGACTTGACCTAATTTGTTAGACAAATATTGACCAACATATAATTATATATAATTAATTTAGGTTCGTGAATCCGAGGCTAACCTTGCACTTGTTCCATGACGTTATATGTATTTTTACTATGAAATACAGTATGGTGAGTTTCATTTGCCCTTTTTACTCTTTACATTTTTGGGCTGAGAATACATGCAAATGCTTTATTAACTGTTTTACAATATTTATACGCGTGAGTTTCATTTGCCTTTTTACCCTTTATATTTTTGGGACTGAGAATACATGCGCTTTTATAAATGTTTGACGAAATAGACACAAGTAATTGAAACTACATTCTATGGTTGAATTATCGAAATCGAATATGCCCCTTTTTATTAAAGTCTGGTAATCTAAGAATTAGGGAACATACACCCTAATTGATGCGAATCCTAAAGATAGATCTATTGGGCCTAACAAACCCTATCCAAAGTACCGGATGCTTTAGTACTTTGAAATTTATATCATGTCCGAAGGAGGATCCCGGAATGATAGGGGATATTCTTATATGTATCTAGTTAATGTCGGTTACTAGGCGTTCACCATATGAATGATTATTTTTGTCTCTATGCATGGGACGTATATTTATGAGAACTGGAAATGAAATTCTTGTGGTCTATTAAAATGATGAAAATAAATGATCATGATAAACTAATGAACTCACCAACCTTTTGGTTGACACTTTAAAGCATGTTTATTCTCAGGTGTTAAAGAAATCTTCCGCTGTGCATTTGCTCATTTTAAAGATATTACTTGGAGTCTTTCATAGCATATTTCGAAGAACGTTGCATTCGAGTCATTGAGTTCATCAAAGATTATTATTAAATCAATTTATAGTTGGAGAGTGGATATTATGAAATGGTATGCATGCCTGTCAATTTTCGATGTAAAGAAAGATTGTCTTTTAAAAACGAATGCAATGTTTGTAAAATGTATCATATAGAGGTCAAATACCTCGCAATGTAATCAACTATTGTGAATCATTTATAATATATATGAACGGATCCTTTCAACAATCAGGCGAAGAGTTCCCGTTTTGCTACCCTGGTTTGTTGTCGGAGGTTCAATGTGGACTTTTTGGTGTGGATTCCAGGTTTTGTAAGTGGTTTCAGGCAGGTGGTGGCCGGAGTTTTACATTAGTTATGGCCGTAAAATGACCGAGGTTGTTTGTAGTGGTTGGAAGTGGCGGCAGGAAGTTGATGGAGGAGGTGGTTGGTGGCTGACGGTGGCGAGGACAGGCTGAAAGTGGTGTTGGGAGAGGGCTGATGGTGGCCAGTGAATGGTGGTGGTGGCGGCAGGTGGTTGTGTTGTTGGTGATTGGAGGGTAAGTGGTGGTGGTGAGAGATATAGTGGCATTAACGTAATTAGGGGTAAAAGGCAAGTGAAATGACAAAGTTACCCCTGTGAACAGTAGAAATGTTCATTGGTATATTAGTATAATAAAATACTCTGTATTGAAACCCATGTTCATGCACATCTTTCCTTATATACAGTGATAAATTTAGGATCATAACTTAATGAGGTCCTAAACAAAAAATTGAGTGTGTCAGGTCGGGTCGTTACAAACCTCAATAAACAAAAGCGTATCATTGATGCAAAATATCTTATATTCAGTCTACTAAATACTAAAAGCAACTTTTACTTTTCCCTATGCAGTTTCATACGATAAAATTCGTCCACAATTGAATCATTACGAATACCACCTAACATATATTTCTCAATATAAGAATTTAGACAATCATTCATAAATTGATCTTCCATTTTGTTTTGCAAATCATCATCTATTAACATCATTGATGAAAAGGCACATTCCACGGTAGTTGTTACTCAAATTTGAAAAGAAGATATACCGTCAGAAATATTACACTTTTATTTGTTTCATCCATCATATTTGCAAGATATTCAATTCCTTTCATTGACTAAACCTCACATCACCACCATATCGTCAATGTGATTTTTAATTAAAAATATTCTAACTATAAGTTATAAAATGGGATCGGGAGTTGCAAAATTAGCATTAAAATAAGGGCAAATCGCTCAAAAAGGAAACATAAGTTACCCAATTTGACAATCAAGGTAACCCCCAATTTGCACAAGTTCGGAAAGGATTTCAATTTTATTTTTGCACAAGAAAAGGATTACGTGTTCAAAAATTATAAAATTGAGGTAACCTTCGTCAAAAAAATTTAAAATTGAGGTAATATTCGTCAAATTCATTTAACGAACGTTAATTAAAAATACAAAATTGGTCCCTGAAGTTCGAGAAAAAATTGCACCATAGGTCCCTGTACTAAAAGTGGTCCCTCTACAAAATTGGTCCCTGTACGAGTTCATTTTCAACCTTAGGGCCCATGTACTCAAATTTGAAGAGCATTGATTAATCATGAACGATTCAAAGTGATTTAGAACAAACTAATTATATATTCGAGTTCCTTAACACTCGTTCAAGCTTCTTGAAGAAACATATCAGATAAAAACATCAAAATATTCACGAATTTCAGATCTGAGTTTTAGATCCGAAAATGAGCAAATTAAATTTGAACGATTATGTGATGATAATGTTTAGCCGATGATTTTCAAAGGTTATATACATGATTTTGAACATTTTTCGTGACGGAATCCATATCTAAAACATGCTAAATCTCAAAATCAATTTCAGGTTTCATGATAATCGTGAACCGTTCATCATCAATTTCCTCTTTTTGTTGCTGTTTTAGATCGAAGTGTGTTAACAAGATCATCTAATCGCTGCGAATGTATTGTGAACGCATTGGATCATGAATTCAAGGTTTTGCAGATGTCCAAGTTGCTACAGGAAACAGACGACGTTGCAGATGAGTTGCAAAATAACTTGATGAAGATGAAATCTGGTTTTGATTGAAATGTCCCGTTCATATTGACTATAAACATTTCATATTAATTGAGTTCGTCGCGAGGTTTTGACCTCTATATGAGACGTTTTTTAAAGACTGCATTCATTTTTAAAATAACCATAACCTTTATTTTTATCGATAAAAGTTTAAAAAACATTACATAGATTATCAAGAAATGATAATCTAAAATATACAGTTTACACACGACCATTACATAATGGTTTACAATAAAAATATGTTACATCGAACTAAGATCTTGAATGCAGTTTTTACACAATATCTTACAATCATGGACTCCAAATCTTGTCCTTAATTTAATATGCAACAGCGGAAGCTCTTAATAATCACCTGAGAATAAACATACTTAAAACGTCAACAAAAATGTTGGTGAGTTATAGGTTTAACCTATATATTATCAAATCATAATAGTAGACCACAAGATTTCATTTTTTCCATAAATATACATCTCATATCAGGCATTTCGCAAACTGCATAGAGATAAAAATTCATTCATATGTTGAACACCTGGTAACCGACCTTAACAGGATGCATATAGAATATCCCCATCATTCCGGGACTCTCATCGGATATGATAATTCGAAGTACTAAAACATCCGTACTCGGATGAGGCTTGTTGGGCCAAATAGATCTATATTTAGGATTCGCGTCAATTAGGGGCCATTTCCCCAATTCTTAGGCTACCAAGCTAAAAAGGGGCATATTCGGTTCGATAATCCAACATAGAAAGTAGTTTTGATTACTTGTTTCTATTTTTTAAAACATTTATAAACTGCATGTATTCTCATCCCAAAATAATAGATTTTAAAAGTGGGACTATAACTCACTTTCACAGATTTTTACTTTGCCGGAAATAAGACTTGGCCACTGGTCAATTCACGAACCTATAACAATATGTACATATACATCAAAGTATGATCGAAATATATACACAAAATTTTTTATTACATTTTAATGATTTAAGTTTATTAAGTCAGCTGTCCTCGTTAGTAACCTACAACTAGTTGTCCACAGTTAGATGTACAGAAATATTATATTGAATCAATCCACGACTCAGTGTATACACGTCACAGGCTAGATCATAACTCAAAGTATATATATTTTTGGAATCAACCTCAACCCCGTATAGCTAACTCAAGCATTACTGCATATAGAGTGTCTATGGTTGTTTCAAATAATATATATACTTGGGTCGATATGATATGTTAAAACATTGTATACGTGTCTATGGTATCCCAAGATTACATAATACATGTATAATACAATATAAGTTAGCTAGGATATGATTAATATGGATTTATTATAAAATTTTCGTAGCTACAACAAGTAAAATTTTCCAATTTTGTTTTACCCATAACTTTTTCGTTTTAAATCCGTTTTGAGTGATTCAAGTTGCTATGGCTTCATATTGAACTTAAGTTTATGAATCTAAATAGAAAAAGTATAAGTTTATAGTCGTAAATACAGGTTACAAGTCAATATTATAAGAGGTAGTCATTTCAGTCGAAAGAACGACGTCTTGATGACCATTTTGAAAAACATACTTCCACTTTGAGTTTAACCATGATTTTTGGATATAGTTTCATGTTCATAAGAAAAATCATTTTTCCAGAAGAACAACTTTTAAATCAAAGTTTATCATAGTTTTTAATTAACTAACCTAAAACAGCCGGTGTGTTACTACGACGGCGTATGTCCGATTTTAAGGTGTTTTTCGTGTTTCCAAATTTTAAATCATTAAGTTAGCATATCATATAGATATAGAACATGTGTTTAGTTGATTTTAAAAGTCAAGTTAGAAGGATTAACTTTATTTGCGAACAAGTTTAGAATTAACTAAACTATGTTCTAGTGATTACAAGTTTAAATCTTCGAATAAGATAGCTTTATATGTATGAATCGAATGATGTTATGAACATCATTACTATCTCAAGTTTTGTGGATAAAACTACTGGAAAAGAGAAAAATAGATCTAGCTTCAAAGGATCCTTGGATGGCTTGAAAGTTCTTGAAGTAGAATCTTGACATGAAAACAAGTTCAAGTAAGATTTTCACTCGAAATAAGATTGTTATAGTTATAGAAATTGAATCAAAGTTTGAGTATGAGTATTACCTTGAATTATAAAGATATCTTATTGTAAATAATGAAGATTTCTTGAGATTGAATGATCACTTGAAATGGATTTGCAAGATTGGAAGTAAGCTAGCAAGTTTGAAAGATTACTTGAAGTGTTCTTGAATGGTTGTTTTTATGATGATTAAAACTTGTAATTGAAGCTAAAAGATTGTGAAAATGCTTGGAGATGATTAAGTATGATGTTAGGAGTATTTTGAGAGAGAATTTGGAGTGTAAGTATGAGAAAATGGAATGGAAAAATGGGGTGAAATCATAAAAACGGAATTAATTGTTATAAAGGAAAAAAAGATCCTTAAGTTTGTTTTTAGCTCATTAGTCATACAAGTTGTTAAATAATGGTTCCATAAGTTTTTGAATCTAAGATGGCTGCTAAGAATGAATGATTAAAGGTGTATATACCAATAGTAAATACATCTAGAAGCTGTGTATTGTACGAGTACGAATACGGGTACATACGAGTAGAATTGTTGATGAAAATGAATGAGAATGTAATTGTGAGAATTTTTGCTAAGTAGAAGTACTTTGATATGTGTCATGAAGTCTTTCAAAAGTGTACTAATACATATTAATACACTACATGTATATACATTTTAACTGAGTCGTTAAGTCACCGTTAGTCGTTACATGTAAGTGTTGTTTTGTAACCTTTAAGTTAACGATCTTGTTAAATGTAATTAATCCATTGTTATAATACTTAAATAAGATGTTAAATTGTTATGTTATCATAATAACATGGTGTATAAATATATCTTAACATCATATATATATGTTAAAATACTATTACAACGATAATCGTTACATATATGTCTCGTTTCGAAATCCTTAAGTTAGTAGTCTTGTTTTTACATATGTAGTTTATTGTTAACACACTTAATGATTTACTTAATTATCATTTTATCATGTTAAATATAGTGTAACAATATCTTAATACGATACATATGTATTTAGTAAGACGTTGTTATAACGATAATCGTTATATATATCATTTTCGAGTTTCTTAAATCAATAATCTCATTTGTTTGTATATAACTCATTGTTAACATATTTATGGAGATACTTACTTATCATAATCTCATGTTAACCATATATATATATATATATATATATATATATATATATATATATATATATATATATATATATATATATATATATATATATATATATATATATATATATATATATATATATATATATATATATATATATATATATATATATATATATATATATATATATATATATATATATATCCATTTATATAACATCATGTAGTTTTTACAAGTTTTTAACGTTCGTGAATCGCCGGTCAACTTGGGTGGTCAATTGTCTATATGAAACTCATTTCAAATAATCAAGTCTTAACAAGTTTGATTGCTTATCATGTTGGAAATATTTAATCATGTATATATCAATCTCATATAATATATATAAACATGGAAAAGTTCGGGTCACTACAGTACCTACCCGTTAAATAAATTTCGTCCCGAAATTTTAAGCTGTTGAAGGTGTTGACGAATCTTCTGGAAATAGATGCGGGTATTTCTTCTTCATCTGATCTACACGTTCCCAGGTGAACTCGGGTCCTCTATGAGCATTCCATCACACCTTAACGATTGGAATTTTATTTTGCTTAAATCTTTTAACCTCACGATCCATTATTTCGATGGGTTCTTCGACGAATTGAAGTTTTTCATTGATTTGAATTTCGTCTACCGGAATAGTGAGATCTTCTTTAGCAAAACATTTCTTCAAATTCGAGATGTGGAAAGTGTTATGTACAGCCGCGAGTTGTTGTGGTAACTCAAGTCGGTAAGCTACCGATCCGACACGATCAATAATCTTGACTGGTCCAATGTACCTTGGATTTAGTTTCCCCCGTTTACCAAATCGAACAATGCCTTTCCAAGGTGAAACCTTAAGCATGACCATCTCTCCAACTTCAAATTCTATGTCTTTTCTTTTAATGTCCGCGTAACTCTTTTGTCGACTTTGGGCAGTTTTCAACCGTTGTTGAATTTGAATGATCTTCTCGGTAGTTTCTTGAATTATCTCCGGACCCGTAATCTGTCTATCCCCCACTTCACTCCAACAAATCGGAGACCTGCACTTTCTACCATAGAGTGCTTCAAACGGCCCCATCTCAATACTCGAATGGTAACTGTTGTTGTAGGAAAACTCTGCTAATGGTAGATGTCGATCCCAACTGTTTCCAAAATCAATAACACATGCTCGTAGCATGTCTTCAAGCGTTTGTATCGTCCTTTAGCTCTGCCCATCAGTTTGTGGATGATAGGTAGTACTCATGTCTAGACGAGTCCCTAATGCTTGTTGTAACATCTGCCAGAGTCTTGAAACAAATCTGCCATCCCTATCAGAGATAATAGAGACTGGTATTCCATGTCTGGAGACAACTTCCTTCAAGTATAGTCGTGCTAACTTCTCCATTTTATCATTTTCTCTCATTGGTAGAGAGTGTGCTGACTTGGTGAGACGATCGACTATTACCCAAATAGTATCATAACCACTTGCAGTCCTTGGAAATTTAGTAATGAAATCCATGGTAATGTTTTCCCATTTCCATTCCGAGATTTCGGGTTGTTGAAGTAGACCTGATGGTTTTTGATGTTCAGCTTTGACCTTAGAACACGTCAAACATTCTCCTACGTATCTAGCAATATCGGCTTTCATACCCGGCCACCAAAAGTGTTTCTTGAGATCTTTGTACATCTTCCCCGCTCCAGGATGTATTGAATATCTAGTTTTATGTGCTTCCTTAAGTACCTTTTCTCTCACATCTCCAAACCTTGGTACCCAAATTCTTTCAGCTCTATATCGAGTTCCGTCTTCCCGAATATTAAGGTGTTTCTCCGACCCTTTGGGTATTTCATTTTTTAAATTCCCTTCTTTTACAACTCCCTGTTGTGCCTCCTTTATTTGAGTAGTAATGTTAGTACGAATAATTATATTCATAGCTTTTACCTGTATAAGTTCTCTGTCCTTTCTACTCAAAGCGTCGGCTACCACATTCGTCTTCCCCGGGTGGTAACGAATCTCGAAATGGTAATCATTCAATAACTCAATTCATCTACGCTGCCTCATGTTCAGTTGTTTCTGATTAAATATGTGTTGAAGACTTTTGTGGTCGGTATATATAATACTTTTAACCCCATATAAATAGTGCCTCCAAGTCTTTAATGCAAAAACAACCGCGCCTAATTCCAAATCAAGCGTCGTATAATTCTGCTCGTGAATCTTCAATTGTCTAGACGCATAAGCAATTACCTTCGTTCGTTGCATTAATACACAACCAAGACCTTGCTTTGAGGCGTCACAATATATCACAAAATCATTATTTCCTTCAGGCAATGACAATATAGGTGCCGTAGTTAACTTTTTCTTCAACAATTGAAACGCTTTCTCCTGTTCATCCTTCCATTCAAATTTCTACCCTTTATACGTTAATGCAGTCAAGGGTTTTGCTATTTTGGAAAAATCTTGGATGAATCTTCTGTAGTAACCAGCTAGTCCTAAAAATTGGCGTATATGTTTCGGAGTTTTCGGGGTTTCCCATTTTTCAACAGTTTCAATCTTTACCGAATCCATCTGAATACCTTCTTTGTTCACTATGTGACCGAGGAATTGAACTACTTCTAACCAAAATGCACACTTTGAAAATTTAGCGTACAGTTTTTCTTTTCTCAATAACTCTAGCACTTTTCTCAAATGTTCTTCGTTCTCTTGCTCATTCTTTGAGTAAATAAGTATGTCATCGATAAAAATAATGACAAACTTGTCGAGATATGGCCCACACACATGGTTCATGAGGTCCATGAACACAGCTGGTGCGTTAGTCAATCAAAACGGTATAACCATAAACTCGTAATGACCGTATATACTTATCGTTGTGTTGTAGCATCTTGTGGCATTAGCTTGGTGATTACATATCGTGTAACTACTTTGTGTATGTGCTCTTTTGTAGTTTGTTTACATGCGGAGCCGGTATGTGTTTATCTTGATGCTTGGTGATGCATAGCCATTTTATGCATATGTATGTGTATAGTATCTTTACATTCACTAAGCATTAGCTTACCCTCTCGTTGTTGCTATTTTTATAGATTCGCATGATTGGCTGCTCGGGTAAGCATGGGGATTAGAGATCTTGGCTAGGTTGCTCTAGAAGATCTTGTTCTTGAACTCGACTAGGATTGGGTAGCATAGTCCCAATCACCATGCTCGGTTTTATTGGAAATTAAAATAGTCGGGTCGTGTTCGCCCTTTCAGATATTTAAACTATGTATTAAATGTTTTAAAAGTTTATTGAACTTATTATTTGTGTTAAAGATGTTACGAAAACATAATTAGGACCTAAATATTAATGTATTAAAGAAAAAAATTTATAGGCCGGTTTAAATACGGGTTGGGTTGTTACAAGTGGTACCAGAGCATAGTCTAAGGGATTTAGGCGACTTGAGATAGTTGCCTAGACTTAGACTTTTGTGTGTGCTTATTTGCTGCGGGACTTGTAGGTGAACGGGTCAGGCGGGGACTTGGTTAGTGCCTTAGTGTGTAGGTGAACTAACTAGGACTGTGACTCGTGTTACGATATTACTTCTTGCGCGTATTTTTATCGCGTAGGAATTTTGTTTGTGTTGGTTATATCATCAAGCGATGCAGTCGTTGTACTAATGAGTCGATACGGTGTGTGTGCGTAATAAGGACTTGCAAACCTTATTACGGGTGCAAATCGTTTCTAACAAGTGATGTACGGTGAGTGTTTAGCAAGATGGGGCGGTGTTGTGTGTGTGGTATATACGTTCGTGGAATAATCGTTTGCATTCTTTAGAATGACGACGCGAAACGAGATCGAGACGAATGACCAAGAGTTTAACGCTAGAGTTGTGGTCGCCATTGTGGAGCAAATGGGGGCATTTCCAGAAGAAATGGATAGGAAGTATTCCGAAATTCAAAGTAGGGGTGAAATGGAGCATTGTCATAAGAGCTTCATGAGGACTAAACCCCCGATGTATGACGGGAAACCGGATCCTTTGGTAAGTACAACATGGATCTCGGATGTCGAAGGGTGTTTTTGTACTATTAATTGCCCTCCTGAGAAGATGACAAGACTCGCTATTAGCTTGTTACGGGGTAGGGCGAAGGATTGGTTGGATGGTAAGATTGATCTTGTCGGTGGTGAGCCGTTTATGGCGTTATCGTGGGACGAATTTAAGGAGGAATTCTTCGAGGAGTTCCGGACTGGAGCCGACTTGATGGAATTGCGTGATGAGTTACGAAATTTGTGACAAGGATCTTTGGACTTGAATACTCTCAAGACGACCTTTATGGCGAAGGCTCGTTTTTGCCCGGAGTATATGGGAAATGATCGTATGTTGATGGAAGATTTCTATCGAACCCTGAATGATGACTTGAAGAATAAAATTAGCAGGGGTCAAGCGAAGTCGTTTGCGGAGTTATTCGCTGTGGCTAGGGGTTTCGAATGGTATTCGCGATCAAAGAATGGTATTCGCGATCAAAGATGTGTGAGCCTTCAAGTAAGAGAAGGGTTGATTCGTACGGCGCCCCAAGTAAGAAAAATAAGGGTGCAAGTGCGAGCATGGGTAATGTGGGTAAAGGCACAATGGATTCTCGTGCACCTAGATGTTTCAATTGTGGTGTTAGGGGCCACAAGTTATGGGACTGGACAATGCCGAGAAGTGATGACGGGATGTGCTACTATTGTCATAAGGAGGGACACCGCAAGCCGGATTGTCCCGAGTTAGCGGCGGCGAATGCCATAAGGAGACGTTAAGGTACGTTTCGTTTTAATAAATATGTCCTTTGAATATTTATTTATGTGCCAATGCGCTCGAGTTTGTTGGATGCATTGTGTTGTGCATATTATTATTATGGGTGACGTTCCTAATGGAATTACCCTATGGTGACGTTTGTTTATCGGATGAAGGGCGTAAGACTTGGTGCAACCAAGCATTCCTTAGTGTTTGAAAAATGTTTCTACCAAGTCATGGGAATGGGTTTTGGTGTTCGGATGTCAGAGCGTGTCCACTCTCGTGTTGAAGTTGATGAACCGTGAGGTTCGTCGGGTGGATAGAACCCTTGAGATCGAGCGTTTTGAATCTCGATGAATGTGGTAATGGAGTCTACGGAACGCAAAGATAGGTTCCCCTTTCATACCTATGAGCGTGGTGTTCGACTCCGATGGTGTTGCAGTTATATTGTACTTAGGGTACCGGGGAGAAACCCTTCGCTACATGAGTGACTATGTGGAAAATTTGACAAACTATAGCAATTGGATGATTGCGAGAGTAGAGTTTGTGTAATTGTGGTACACTTTTCGATCGAAGTGTTTAAGGATTGGTTAAAATCTTCGTGTGCTCAAGATTGGAGCAAGATGTGGTGATGGGTCGTGTGAACCCAATTATAGAAAGGTCTACCTTTCAGTAGCATTGTACGGTTGTACAAGGTGGATGTTGTGTTGGTTTTGTGTCATTGTTTAAATAAAGCCAACGGGTGACGGTGTGCGTCAATTTCTAGTGTGCGAAATGAATTCATGAGAATTTGAGTGTTATGACCGATGGAGAGATTGGTCACGTATGCCGGAGAGTGGTAATTATCGCGGATGATGTTGCCACGACGATGCGGTTATGGAACGTAGTTGCAAGTTGGGGAGTTACACTCCCGCACGAGGAGGTATTAGTGTGAGATTTTGGATAATGCTCATAGTAGATCCGAAAATAGTGTCGAGACCTATATTTGGTCGATTTGTGGTAGAGTACAATTTCGGTTAATTTGTACTTAAGGTTTTGGATTTGAATTATCACCGAGGTGGTAATATGGTGAATCTCGTTGGGAGATAAATGGATCTGTTTGACGAGCAAGGTGGGATTCCCGTTTAAGGGATGTGCGCGTAGGATTCTCTTCTAGAGAACTATTGTTTTGAGCCTATGTGCGATATAGGTGGTTCTTGCTCGATTGTGATAGCGATGTTCACGTGTGCGTATGATTCGTGTGCGAAAATTCCAGGCGGTGTGGAATGATTCTAAGTATGCGTATATACTTTTGTTTGTGGTGGATTGTTAGTGTATTCCGTTAGGATTCACTATGGTGTAGCAGTGCACGATGTTACACTACTCGTTGATTGAGGCCAAAAGTGCGTATGTGATTGCTGGGTTATGGCCGTTGACTCTGCCCGCTAACTTCACTTTGAGGTGTAGTGTTATATCGGAATGGTATAACATTATCGGGAAATTCGAGTACCGGTGGGGAATGGGAGTACCATTCCTGTGTTGTGATTTGGGACGTGAATATCGGGTTGTTCGTATTCACAATATTTCAGGTAGTATGATTGTCCCTGTTGGTTGGACTCATAGTTTGAGGTAGTGAATGTCGGGTAGCTCGAATTCACTAAGGCTCGGGTTGTACAGCCATCCTCAATTATACTATGTGGTGGAGGTAGTGAATATTGGTTCGCACGTATTCACAATGACTCGGGTTGTGCGGTCATTTCGTTGTGTGAAATATGGATTTGGATGGTGAATTGGTTTTTGCGAATTCACTAAGGTTCGGATTGTTTCGACCATCCTCCATATGTGTTTAGGCTCGGGTTGTTTTGGCCATGTTGGTGTGGTTAGTATTGTGAACTATTGGTTGTTTTATACACCAATGGTGGGGTTGTGAGGACCATGTTGTGTGATTAGTGATGCGATAGCCGTGTTTTGCTCACATGTTGTTACGGGTGTGACAATAGTCGATTTTGTACACCTTGGGATCTGCGTTACTATAGTCGTTTTGGGCGCTATCGGTTTAGCCGTTTGCTTATGATGTTATGGTAGTTGTGTAATAGACGTGTTTGCGCACTACAAGGGTTGTTAAGTGGGATGTGTTATCCGTAAGGATTCGTTTCTATTCGGTCTTCATCGGTTAGATGGTTGACTTTATTTTGGTATGTGGTTGTTACTAGCAATGTACTTGGTATGGGTACGCTAGGAGTTGATATCTCGGTACGACATTGGTTGAGTTTTCCCGATTCGAGGGATTAAGCAAGTTCTTGTGCTCGGATTTGTGGATTTGATAAATCACAGATGACGATTTAGTGGTAAAGGCGATTCATGAAAAAGAGTTGCCTATAGGAGTTAGAAGAATACATGGTGGTTTCGTGTATTCTAATTGATCGTTATAGTTTTCGGATGTTGTGTATATTGCATGTCCCCTAATGCGTGTAAGTGTGTATTTGGTAAATGGAATAATCTTCGGGATAATGATACGTGTGGTGGAAGTCGTATTGGAACGTATGTTTAAGGACCTTTGAGTGTTGGTCGGGTTGATTAAGCGACGAAGATCACGAGGATGTGATCCAATTTAAGTGGGGGAGAGTTGTAAGGCCCTGATCCTGTTTCAGTAGAATGGGACGCCGTCCAAATATTGGGACGCTGTCCAGTAAAGAATGGTTGGACGCCGTCCAAGAATTGGGACGCCGTCCAACAGAACTGACGGGCCAGCTGTGTAATTTTAAGATTTTAAAAGGGGTATGTTGGTCTTTTCACTTGGGGTTGGTTTGGAGCCTTCAAAGCTGACCCATTGATCATCTTATCCTCACTTTACACCCACAAACACTCTCATCTTCAAACCCTAGAGAGTGGAAGAGTTTTAGAGAGAGGAAGCTCCATTTGGAGAAGAAGGAGTTGGATTTTCATCAAAGCTCGGGTTTTAAAGTTGTTCATCTCGTTCACGGCTACGTTGTGGTAGTATTGGTAAGTTCAAACTCCGAATTTCATTTGTTAGATTTGTTATTCAAGTTAGAGTTTGAGCTTGATTGATTGTGAAACCCTTTTGATGATGAAGTGAGTTTATGGTGACTAGTTATTGTGGTCACTTGGTGGGTTTTGGGTTGGTTGATGTTTTGGCCATGATTAGACTTTAATAATGGGTATAATCACTAGTGTTAGTGATTATGGAAGTGTTAGAACACTTTTGAGTGTATTTGGTTGACTAATTTTGAAATGGGTCAAAATTAGGGTTATGTGTCAAATTGGGCAAGACGAGGGGTTTAATTGGCGTATTAGGACTATTTTCACTTGTGATAGTGATTGTTGGTTAGTTTGGGCGTGGTTTGAACTTGGAAGTGCAATTGGGTCGAAATTTGCACTAGTTGTCGAAATGGGTTGGTTTGTAATCCACCCTAATTGTGTTGTTTGTTTATGTGATAAATGGAATAGGTACGTTCCATTGGCGAGTTGCGGGATTAGATTGCACTTCATCGAGGTATTTAAGGTGAGTGTAAATTTACTATGCACATGTGTATGTGTAAAATGGGTGCGTGTGTAGAGTGACCCTTGCTTGGGTTTACTCTATGTTGGTGTGAGTGAATGGACTCCTCTTGTGCTTCGGGTCCATGTGATACGCTTATGCGTTTTGGGTTTTTACCCTTGGTGTGGTGATTTAGCTAGCGTATTGGATAACCCTTTTGGCGATGGGTTGCTAGCATTTGTTGTTGAGGAAATGAATCTCGGTTAGTGTGGATTCATGATGACTCGGGTAGTTCGGTCATCCTGGTGATGAGGTGGTGAATTTCAGGTGAAATGCCCCATTCATATCAATTATAAACGTTACATAATAATTGATTTCATTACAAGGTATATGACCTCTATATGATAAATTTTGCAAACATTGCATTCATTTTTAAAAGACAAACTTCCATTTCATCGAAAGTTGACAGGCATGCATACCATTTCATAATATATCCAAACTATAAATGACTTAATAATAATCTTGTTGAACTCAAAGACTCGAATGCAACGTTTTTTGAAATATGTCATGAATAACTCCAAGTAATATCTCTAAAATGAGCAAATGCACAGCGGAAGATTTCTTTAATACCTGAGAATAAACATGATTTAAAGTGTCAACCAAAAGGTTGGTGAGTTCATAGGTTTATCATAAACAATAAAATTCATCATTTTGATAGACCACAAGATTTAAATGTGCATGGTACAAATGGGCCCGAATCCTATACCCACCTGTAATGTACATGCGATTTCTTTTATATACAGTACACCTTTCTCGTGTATGAAACCATTTTCATAAATCTTAGTAACCGTACACATATCTTGTGTATAAAATAACATACACATAACCTGTGTATAAAATCATTCTCTCGATATATAACATTCACTTTGCTTTCTTTGCTTGGCTTGGTAACCGACCTTAACATTTAATGCGCATCATAAATATCCCCAAAATAAACAGAACTTTCAGTCTGTAATAAATATATAAACCTCAATATATAAACCTCGAAGTACTAAATACCACGCCCACTAGCTCTTCCGTCTAGTGAACATTCTGGGTGGGGGTGTTAAACCCGGTAGCTACCTTTAGGATTCGCGTGAATTAGGGGCCATACCCGTTTCTTAATTCTTAGGTTACCAAGCTATAATAATCAATGGGAAATATTCACATCAATTAGTAGCAATTATAACGTCCAACTAATTCAATACTAATCAACAGAACTTCTGTCTGTATAATAATTCATTCGATGAATGTTTTGCTTGTGTCTATCTCGTCAAACATTTATAAAAGCATCTCATGTATTTTTAGTCCAAAAATATAGATTTCAAAGGCATTTAATAAAACAGTTGTAAAAACAGCGCATGTATTCTCAGTCTCAAAAATATAAAGAGTAAAAGGGAATCAAATGAACTCACGATACGATATTTTGTAGTAAAAATATGCATACGACGGAACTGAATAATGCAGGGTTGGCCTCGAATTCACGAACCTATATTCAATTATGTATATTAACACATGTAATAGTAATCGAACAAATATATATTATTAGTGATCTTAATTGTTATTTTATATCATGTGTTTTATTAATAACTAAATTAGATATATTTATTTTTATATAGATAATTAACATTTATTACTAAAGTATTAATAGGGTTAGGTTTTATGTCATAAATATATTTTTGTATAGAAAATCTTTATTTGATATATTAATAATACTAATAATAATAATGATAAAAATAATACTAATTATGATAAAAAAATTATGATAATTCTAATAATAATAAAAGTGACACTTTTAATAATGAAAAATGATAGTTTAAATAAAATGTTAATTTCAATAATAATACTAATAAAAATTATAAATAAATAAAAATACTTTTAGTAATAAGGATCATAATAATACTACTATTGATAATAATAATAACTATAATGGTTTTACACATAATGATACTACTAATAATAACCTTAATGCTAATAATAATACTTATAATGATAATAATAATGATAATCATAATAATAATAATAATAATAATAATAATAATAATAATAATAATAATAATAATAATAATAATAATAATAATAATAATAATAATAATAGTAATAATAGTAATAATAATAATCATACTTGGAACTATAATCATAATAATAATAATAAATGATAGTTACTACTTATATTAGATAACAATTATAATAATAATTATAATACTAATAGTAATAATAATAAAAATAATAATAATAATAATAATAACAATAATATTAATGATAAAATAATAATAATAATGATAATAATAATAATAATAATAAAAATAATATTACTAACGATAAGAATTATAATATACCATCATCATCTTTATCATTGATAATGCTAAAAATGAACATATATTTCATAGCATTATCCTTCAAGAAAGACAAGCTTTTAGTTGTAATTGTTCTATTTACAAGTGATATTCGTTTAAATAATAAAAAGTGAAGACAAAAGACAGATTCGACGATTTGAAGACGCAAACGACCAAAACTAAAAAGTACAAAGTACAATCCAAGTGGTTCAAATTATTGATGAGAAACTTCTAAAGATTACAAAAGTACAAGTCGCGAAACGCAAAGAACAAGATATTAAATCGTACGAAAGGACGTTCAAAAATCCAAAATCTGGACATGAACCAACTATCAACGTGCGACTCAACGGAGCTGAAAGTATAAGTCAACTATGCACATGAATATAATATAATATATATATAATTATATAAAACTATATATATATTTAAATAAAGTGTCGGCAGACTAAAAAACAAATGAATGTGAGCTGGTGCCAGTCACCATGCGATCGCATGGGAATAACACTCCCAGGCCATGCGATCGCATGGCCCCTAAATGTTGGTCAGGTGCTATAAATAGCCAACGAATTCGACGTTTTACATACACCTTCATCAATATTATTTCTCACTCTCTCATTTATATATTTATATTTATATTTTATAATTATAATTTTAATATTAAGTTAATAATAATAAGGTTATTTTAGCGAATGTTTTAAGTTTTGTAAGTCGAAACTCTGTCCGTGTAACACTACACGATTAATACTCATTGTAAGTTATGTTCTATCTTTTTAAATTAATGTCTCGTAGCTAAGTTATTATTATGTTTATTTAAGCCGAAGTAATCGTGATGTTGGACTAAATATCAAGACTGGGTTATTGGGCTTTAGACCATAATTGGGGTTTGGACAAAAGATCGACACTTGTGGAAATTAGACTATGGGTTATTAATGGGCTTTATATTAATTAAATGATATCTCGTTGATTTAATATAGAGATTTATAATTTGACGTATTTATATTTAACCACATACGCTTGACTGGGTACAATGGGCGGAATATCTATAAATACTAATAATTATTCATTTGACCGGACACGGGAATGGATTAATAGTCACTGGACTCATTAAAACATGGGTGAATTACATTCAAGGGTAATTGGTGTAATTGTTAACAAAGTATTAAAACATTGGATTATACGTAGTCGATAACCTGGTGTAATCATTAAACAAAGTATTAAGACCTTGTTACAGTTTAAGTCCCCAATTAGTTGGAATATTTGACTTCGGGTATAAGGGTAATTTGACGAAGACTTTCGCACTTTATAATTATGACCGATGGACTATTATGGACAAAACCAGATGGACATATCGAATAATCCAGGACAAAGGACAATTAACCCTTGGTAATAAATTAAAATCAACACGTCAAACATCATGATTACGGAAGTTTAAATAAGCATAATTCCTTTATTTTATATCTCACCGCACTTTTATTTATCGTCATTTTATCGTACTTTAAATTATTGTATTTTTAATTATCGCACTTTTAATTATCGTCATTTACTTTACGCTTTAAATCAAGTTATATTTATATTTAATATCTTGCATTAGGTTTTAATTGTGACTTAAGTTTTAAAATCGACAAACCGGTCATTAAACGGTAAAAATCCCCCTTTTTATAATAATAATAATACTACTTATATAAATATATTTATATACAAATATAGTTGTAAAAAAATATAGCGTTAAACTCAGCTGACTCCCTGTGGAATGAACCGGACTTACTAAAAACTACACTACTCTACGATTAGGTACACTGCCTATAAGTGTTGTAGCAAGGTTTAGGTATATCCATTCTATAAATAAATAAATAACTTGTGTAAATTGTATCGTATTTAATAGTATTTCGTAGCAAAAATAATTGTATTTCATACACCTCCGCTGTAACATCAAGTAATTTTTTGCGCCGCTGCCAGGGAACGCCATAAAACGTTAATTTTTTTTTTTTTTAGCTATTCTTGTAAAAATATATTTATATAAGTTTTAAATATTAAAAACAAAATAAACAAAAGAAAAATATATATCTATATTTTTAAGTGTTTAAATTAAAAAGTTTATATTTTCTTTAGTTATAAAAACTAATAAGTAATTTTTTTTAAAATATAAGTTTTATTTAAATTACATCATATTTTCTATAAATTTAAAATAAAAAAATTATAATTAAAACTGAAACTGGGCCGAACCAGTCGAAGCCCAAAACTGATCTGCAATCCAGGCCCATGCGATCGCATGATCCCGATGCTTTAAAACCATGCGACCGCATGGTGTTGTCTGACAGCTGAAACCTAGTACGCATTAAATACGGTTTAGGGTTTAATTAATTATTATTATTATTATTATTTAACCTAATGAGGGTTTAAATTTATTAATTAGTTTTTAATTCTAGTTTATATTATTAATTAGTAATATTAAGTTTTAATATTTTTATTAACTATATAAAATAATACTTTTATAAAATAATAATATAAAAATAATATTTTTATAAAAATAAGTAATTTTATCATTTTTGTTTCTTTTTATAATTTGTATATTTTAAACATTTGTATATTTATCGTTCGTAATTAGTTTTAAACTTAGTTTTTGCCATAATTATTTTATATTTCTAGATTTTTAGGCTTTGCCGTAAAATCCCTTAAGTGCTTTTTCTTTAGATTAAGATTTAGGCGCTTTAGAATTTTGCGACGCATTTTAAGATTTTAGTACCTAATTAAGTAATTGCCGTTTTTCGTTTAGAATTCCTTTTAAACTTTAATACCTTTAGACGCAAGTTTTAATTTTTAGTTTTTAGGCTTTTAAGTTTCGACGCTCTACTTTCTTATTATTATTTTTCGACTTTTTATTTTTCGACGCTTATTTTTCGACTCTTATTTTTCGACGCGTTGTTTCTTTCTCATTTCTACGCTCTAGTTTTTAGGACATAGAATTTTTAAAGTTTTCTTTATATTTCGATGAAAAATTATAAAAAGCGGTTAAATTGATAGACATCTAAAATTTTCTGGTTCGTAGTAATAGTTGGATTTGTTAGTGGCGAGTTGTGGGCTTCCGATTTAAAGGGTCCTGGCTACCTGCTGCATCTATTGGCTATTCGAAACGTGGGCAAAATTAAAAAATTCTATTAATTTGATAGCTTATATAATTTTTATCTTTATAACTAATAGGATATTTTGTGAATGAACCGAGCAAAACGTTCATCACCTTTCATACGTTCACCA
The DNA here is from genome assembly GCF_046630445.1 of Rutidosis leptorrhynchoides. Classification (NCBI taxonomy): domain Eukaryota; kingdom Viridiplantae; phylum Streptophyta; class Magnoliopsida; order Asterales; family Asteraceae; genus Rutidosis; species Rutidosis leptorrhynchoides. The sequence continues at coordinate 241,770,582 of NC_092342.1, read as the reverse complement.
CCTATAACCCGATCAAGACATCTAGCCAATATTATCGCCCTTGATTTTTCTTTAGAGTCATCGAGTCGACTAAGTACTCCAATTCAAATTTCCGATAATCCATTTTTTGAACCCGACCTCACAATTGAGAACCCGGAGGATATTCAAGGACAATTCAGAGATCCTGAACCACTAATCATTCCTCCTGAACCACAAATTATACAACCAGAGATTTTCGAGGAAGAAACCATTAAATCAGAATCCTCTAGTGATTCAGATTCAACAAATTCAATCATGGAAAATCAGGAACCTCTAAGTATGGAAGATCGAATGAGAGCTACACGCACTGGCCAAGGTCATGCCATTACTCAACCAGACATTAATGCGCCAGATTATGAAATCAAAGGACAAATCCTACACATGGTAACTAATCAATGCCAATTTAGTGGTACGCCAAAGGAAGATCCAAATGAACATCTTTGAACTTTTAATAGGATCTGTACTTTATTTAAAATCAGAGAAGTTGAGGATGAACAGATCTATCTCATGTTATTTTCCTGGACTTTAAAGGGAGAAGCCAAAGATTGGTTAGAATCGTTACCTGAAGGAGCGATTGATACATGGGATGTTTTAGTTGAGAAATTTCTTAAAAGATTCTTTCCGGCATCTAAAGCCGTGAGACTTCAAGGAGAAATTGTTACGTTCGCGCAAAAGCCAAATGAAACATTATATGAGGCGTGGACAAGATTCGGAAAGTTGTTGAGAGGATGTCCTTAACACGGTTTAGACACTTGTCAAATAGTACAAATATTCTACCAAGGATGCGATGTTACTACACGAAAAGACATCGACACAGCAGCTGGTGGTTCCGTTATGAAGAAAACCGCAACTGAAGCTCTCAAAATTATTGATAACACAGCATCCCACTCACATGAGTGGCATCAAGAAAAAAGATATTCTTCGTTCATCTAAAGCGGCTAGAGCCGATTCTAGCCATGACTTTGATTCCATTTCCACAAAGTAAGATGCTTTTGAGAGAAGAATGGAAAAGATGACGAAAGATATTCACGCAATACGAATTAGTTGTGAGCAGTGTGGAGGACCACATTTGACAAAAGATTGTCTCAGTATTGAACAAACAATGGAACAAAGAGAGAATGTTTCATATATGAACCAAAGGCCGGGAAATAATTATCAACCACCAAGACCAAACTACAATCAAAATCAGAATTATAACTGAAATGTTCCATACAACAACCAACAAGGTCCTAGCAATCAACAAGTATCTAATAATACTTACAACCAGCAAAGACCTATTTTTCCAAATAAACCACCACAAACTGATGATAAAAAGCCAAATTTAGAAGATATGATGTCAAAGCTAGTTGAATCTCAAACGCAGTTTTTCACATCTCAGAAACAAACTAATGAACAAAATGCTCAAGCATTTAGAAATCAACAAGCTTCGATTCAAAATCTGGAACAAGAAGTGAGTAACCTAGCAAGGTTAATTGGTGAAAGAATACCAGAGAGTCTACCTAGCGATACAAATGCTAACTTCTGAAATGAAACAGCTAAAGCCATCACCACAAGAAGTGGTATTACACTCAAACCACCTGAAATGCCTGTAATTTCTGATGACGCTATTCCTACTACACATGCACCACAATCTGAGCAAGAGAAGGAATCAGAATCGGTAGTTAAAAAGGTTAATGAAGATAATGTGATGCCCCATACAAAATTAACGTGTACGGATTATCAACAACAGGATCATTATAAGGTCAAACACTATATGCTGTTTTAAAATAAGTTTGCATTCATAAGAAAGGGTGACGTCATAACCAACGTCATAAGTTTTACAAACGAAAGTAGGCTTCTATGAATAGAGGCAATTAACATAAGTACGAGACCCGTAGGTCATTACAAATTCATTGTTTCAAAAGTAACATAGTTGTGAATGCAAGGTAAACGTTTCATGCAGAGACATCTCTAACAAAAGCAGCGGGAGTCTACACAGCAAGACTAGTACAGCGGAAGCATCAAACCTCTAAGTACCTGAGAAAACATGCTTAAAAACGTCAACACGAATGTTGGTGAGCTATAGTTTAAGTATAACAGTAATGTAAGGTAGGCCACGAGATTTCGATATTTCAAAACAGTATGAAAAGTATATGTTCAATCGTGGGCACTTGGTAACTAACTTAACGTAATATCACCCCCTAAAAGTACACTTGGCGAGTGCGTAAGTTTACGAAGTATTAAACACCCATTAAATGCTAACGCTACTAGCCCGAGTGGAGATGTCAAACTCTATGGATCCATATCTAAGATTCGCGTTCACCGGTTCAAAGACCAATGACTAAACGTTACCGAGCTAAGGGGAAAGTTTATGCCGTTGTATAACTCACACTTATATAAAGTTTAAGTACTCGTGCCTAGTATGTAAAATGTAAAACGTGCATGTATTTTCAGTCCCAAAATAGTTAAAGTAAAAAGGGATGCTATAACTCACAGTGAAAAGTAGTAAAGTCGTACGAGATAAGTAAGCAAGTAGTTGGTACGAAAGGTCCTCAACCTAAGTCAAAAGTTACTAAGTCAGTAAATCGTTCCCAAAAGGTTTAAAAGTATGTAAATTAGGTCTTAAGTATCATCATCATCAATAACCTAAGTAAAAAGTAAAGTAAGCTTTCAATCAAGAATAGAGATCGAAACAAAGGCTGACTTCGTTCAGCTGCTACTACCTCTATACAAATCAAAAAGATGCGTAGTCAGTGTCCATGGCTCCGTATGTGAGTTTCTCCAACCAATGAACAATTTTCAGAACCAAAATCGTCTTCGTTTGACTGTGGCGTCGGTTTAAGTGCGAGTAGGTCAGAAATTTCAGCACAACGTTATAAAGGTGTAGTGACTTTCGGAAGGCTATAAATCCTAAACAATAAATCGGATTAAGACGAGTCCTAAACGAAAAGTCATCTACTCAAACCAAAAAATCTGGAAATTAACTTTTCCAATAGCCCAGGTTACTGATCAGACCTCAAAAACAGTAAGCAAAGTGCTCCGGTGGGTTCTTGGTGCTTGATGCTCATCACGGTTCTCATCCTTGATGCTTGTAGCTTCAAGTGTACAACTCGTTGATGTGTTTACATCACCTTAACCAAGTTTGAACCATCATGACACTAGTGTATGCCTAAGATAAATAGCACAACTCATTTAAGGGTTGTAAGAAGGTTGATGAACCAAAGTTACATCAAGATCTTAGATCCGACACATACATGAGTTCTAATAATAATATTAAGCTATAAACTTGAATGTAAACTAAATAAACAAGATCTTAAGTTGTAGAACTTAGATCTTAGTTAGATCTTGAAGATCCTAGACTAAAAAGTCTAGATCTAGTGTTCTTAAGTTTAATCCTAAGTTATAGAACTTGAATCTTCACTTTAATAAAACCATAAGTCATGAAACTTAGATTTTAATCTTGTAGAATGTATTTTAGCTCATAAGCTTTTGTTTACAACAAAATTGGAAGACCATAAGCTATAGAAACTTAGATCTAACATAAGTATATGAAGTTATAACTAGAAAGTTTAACTTCCATGTTCTTGAACTTACAAAGTTTAAACTTTAGTTTCAAGAAAAATGAGATCAAGATTAACTAGTAATACTTGACCAATATAATAAAGATCATGAATTGAAATTCATACAAAAGGAAGAAATAAACTAAATCTACAAGTAACAAGTTCATGTTTGTTTCATACTTAAGAAGATTCAAGCCAAAGCTTGGATCTTAAGAAAATAAACCTTAAGTTTACAAAACATGAACACAAGTAAGATCTTAAAGCTTATGAACTTTAGATCTTTATAATACTTCAAGTGTAGAACCATAAACTAACAAGCTTAGATTCTTGTTCTTGACTTCTCATCAAACAAAGGATGGAAGAAGCAAGATTACATGAAGATACACACTAGTAAGTTTGATCTTTAACAACAAACAACAACTAGTAGAATGATGATGATAGATTTTAGTTTTCAAAGGAAAAAAGAAGAAAGAAAAAAGATAAATTACTTACAATTTAGAGAGAAAAGACTAGAGAAAAGAAAGTGTAAGAAAGGTATGTGTAAAATGAAGTTTCAAACTAGTAAATAAGTAGCAAAAAAAATGAAAAATGGAACTCACTCCCTCCCTTGTCAAACCGTCGGTTTTGGAGTCAAAAGGGGAAGGTCAAGTTCAACTTTCAAGTGTGGGAGGATGGTGAATGCTAGGAAGAGTAATAAGTTAAATGCATGGAAAGTTGGTACTTGCATGCTTGAACATTTTGTCTCCTCACTTAACTAATTAATCCATGTTTAACCTTAAAGAATCATTAGCATAATAGTGGGCTTACTAGTTGTCCATTAAGTAATGTAGGGTGGGCTTCCAAGTCCAATAATATAAGCCCAAGTATAAGTAAGCAACAAATTAGTAAAAAGCCCAAGTAATTAACTACTTACACTAGTTAATTAGAAATAATTAATAGTAATTAATTATGAACGTAAATAATATTTGAAATATTATTCTAGAAAGGCACGTGTCGAAAAGACGAGTCGGGACATGGAAAGTCAAATACGGTAACAAGTAAAATGTATAAGAATACATTTATTAACACGCAAGTATTAATAATAAATATTAATAATAACATAGTTGGAAAATCCAGGGTCGTTACATTACCCACCCGTTAAAGAAAATTTCGTCTCGAAATTTTAAGCTGAGGTAGATGGAGGAGTTGGGAAAAGGTGAGGATACTTCTGCATCATTTGATCCTCTCTTTCCCTGGTAAAATCGGGTCCTCATTTGGCATTCCATCGGACTCGGACGATCGGAATCTTGTTACGTTTCAAAGTTTTGACCTCACGGTCCATATTTTTGACAGGTTCTTCCATGAAGTGGAGTTTGTCATTAATCGTAAGTTCCTCCAGTGGTATGACAAGTTCTGGTTTAGCAAGACACTTCTTCAAATTCGATACGTGGAAAGTAGGATGAACTGAGCTCAATTGAGTCGGAAGATCCAGACGGTAAGCAACGGGTCCAACACGCTCCAAGATTTCGAAAGGACCAATGTATCGCGGGTTGAGCTTCCCAAGTTTTCCAAAACAGATCACACCTTTCCAAGGTGCGACTGATGTTATGCGAGGTGTATATGAAATAGCTTATATTTTGCTATAAAAACTATTAAATACGATACAATTTTACACAAGATATTTATTTATTTATAGAATGGATATACTTAAACCTTGCTACAACACTTATAGGCAGTGTACCTAATCGTACAGTAGTGTAGTTTTTAGTAAGTCCGGTTCGTTCCACAGGGAAAAATCTTTAAACAAAGCTTAACGCTATATTAGTTTTATTTTATAAAAATACAAATATATATATAAGTAATATTATTATTATAAAGGGGCATTTTTACCGTTTAATGACCGGTTTGTCGATTTTAAAAACTTAAGTCGCAGTTAAAACCAAATGTAAAATATTAAAAATAAATACAAGACTTAATTTAAAGCGTAAAATAAATAACGATAATGAAATTGCAATAAATAAAAATGCGATAAAATAAAATTGCGATAATTAAAAAGTACGATAATTAAAAGTGCAATTAAATACAATAACAATAAATAAAAGTACGATAATTAGAAGTGCAATTAAATATAAAATAAAGGAAATTAAATATGAAATAAAAGAATTATGCTTATTTAAACTTCCGTAATCATGATGTTTGACGTGTTGATTTTAGTTTTATGCCCATGGGTTAATTGTCCTTTGTCCTGGATTATTTAATATGTCCGTCTGGTTTTTGTCCATAACACTCCATCAGTCATAAATATAAAGTGCGAGTGTTCTCGTCAAATTATCCTTATACCCGAAGTTAAATATTCCAACTAATTGGGGACTTAAACTGTAACAAGATTTTAATACTTTGTTTAATAATTACACCAGGTTATCGACTGCGTGTAACCCAAGATTTTAATACTTTGTTATCAATTATGCCAAGTGTCCTTGTACATAATTTCACCCCTGTTTTAATAATTCTAGTGACTATTAATCCATTCCCGTGTCCGGTTAAATGAACGATTATTCGTACATATAAATACCCCGCCCATCGTGTCCGATCGAGTGTATATGGTTATTTATAGGGACGTCCAATTGTAATTGTAAATCTTTATATTAAAATTAACAAATTATCATTTAGTTAAACAAATATAAAGCCCATTAATAGCCCATAGTCTAATTTCCACAAGTGTCGTTTTTTTGTCCAAACTCCAATTATGGTACAAAGCCCAATTACCCAATTTTAATATTTTTAGCCCAACATCATGATTACTTCGGATTAAATAAGCATAATAATAACTTAGCTACGAGACATTAAATTAAAAAGGTTGACCATAACTTACAATGATTAAAAATAGCGTAGCGTTACACGGACAAAATTTTGACTTACACCCTTACAACATTCGTTAACATACCCTTATTATTAGAATTAAAATTAAAATTAAAATTAAAATTATAATATATATATATATATGTTTACGAGATAGAGAGAAAGATATGGATATATGGTACACCAGAGCTCGTGTTTTATAGGCCTTGTGAACTGAAAAAGTTGGCCATGCGATCGCATGGCTTTTGTGCCTCCAGGCCATGCGATCGCATGGTGGTAGGTGACAGCTCAAAATTCTTGTTTTCTTGTTTGTCGACGTTTTAATTAAATAAATATAATATATAAATAATTATAAGAATTATTTAAATATTATATTATATTTATGTGCATAGTTGATTTGTAATTTTTAGTCCGTTGCGTCGAGCGTTGAGAGTTGACTCTGGTCCCGGTTCCGGATTTTCAAACGTCCTTGCGTACAATTTAATATCTTGTACTTTGCGTTTTGAATCTTGTACTCTTGTAATTTCGAGACGTTTCTTATCAATAATTGGAACCTCTTTGATTGTATTTTGTACTTTTGAGCTTTTTGGTCGTTTGCGTCTTCAATTCGTCGAATCTGTCTTTTGTCTTCACCTTTTATTATTTAAACGAATATCACTTGTAAATATGACAATTGCAACTAAAAGCTTGTCTTTCTTGAGGAATAATGCTATGAAATATATGTTCGTTTTTAGCATTATCAAATATTCCCACACTTGAGCATTGCTTGTCCTCAAGCAATATAGTCTTGAAATACTAGAATCACTTCTTTATTCTTCACACTTTGTACATCAGTGATTTCTTTACGGCGCTATAAACAATGGTAGTAACGATGTGGTTTACAGTCCCACATGACTATAAAATTTAGATCCATTAAGGAAGTTGGATCTTTATGAAAACATTTGATCTTTTTGAAAATTAAATCTAGCTTTTACCCTAGATAAGTTTTCCGAAATAATCCTTCACCGGTGTTTGCAAAATATTTTTGTGGGTTTGGTGGGTTTCAGATTTGAAAATTTTAGCTCAAAACTTGCGGTTTTGTGTCACCCACTTGCTAACCTTGTATTGGGAAAGCAACACGTCCAGTTTACTTGTTCCGAATATTACCTTTCGGTAAACTACCGTCCGGTTGTAAAGGAAAGTGTTGAACAAGCAACTGTTAAGGCAATGTCCCCTGACATGCTTTTAATTATGGTATATAACGTGTCGGACGCAATTACTATCCTTTGTAGGAGCAATAGTAAAGCTCACCCTTATAATTTTTTCGGTCTGGCACAAGGTCCTGTCTTTGACCATGCTATGCAACCACCGTTCTTACGGTTGACACCCGATTTGGTTCAGATAACCTAATGAATTCCAGGTGAATTCCTAGGATTTTACGTTCAATGGTAATGAACGCATTAAAAATGGGTTTTCAGAAAACAAATCGGTTTATAATTTGATCAAAATATTTTCTCGTTCAAGCTCGAGTTTAGATATCATTGAATTCCATGAGTTTGTAATTCTCAATCTTTAAGGTCAATCTCTAGGATTGAGTAATATCAGTCTTAAAAGCTGATTTTTGATCTTTAAAGGAGATTATCCTTTCTGGAGATCTGATTTATTAGTCTTATCAAGCTAATTTGCACGGTGCCCCCCATTGTACGAGATAAATCCTTCTCATGGTTAGGATAAATCTGACCACTTGGCGACCCTGTTTTATGCTGAGGTCCGTGGATTTCCTGCTGATTTTAGAGATGACTTTTCTAGATTTTTTATCAACCTACAGCTGGTCTGGACGACAACTTCATGACCTAAATCAAGAAGCGCGTTTCTTTTTCGGAAGACTTTACTTCCTTTTAACGATGGAATTGATTCATCGTGTAGATCCATCTTTCTTACAGTAAATCGGGTAAAACTGTTTAGTTTAGTCCAAAGCAAAAGTATCTTTAATTATTTGTTACAGAAATATGTGACATATGTTTAAAATAACTTGGTAAATTTTCCCACACTTGGCTTTTATTTTCCTTTTTATTGTCCTCTATTCCATTTTAAAGGAATTTTAACATTTTGGTTTGTTTCTCAATTTATGTCCTTTCCGAGGTAACAATAATTTCGGTGTTAATACCTAATTTTATCGTTCATAAATATGTATAAACATGATTTTGAATTCATTTAATTGAAAATTTTGAAAATTTTTACTAGAATTGGGTAGTCAGTATATAAGACTAGGGCTGTTCTTTATTATCAGAGAGCACTAGATTCTAATACAACTACTGCTTTACTTGTATTTCTAATGGTAACCAAGTGTATAAAGTAAAAATTTTAAAATCCGAAAGAATTTAACCCCTTCCCACACTTAAGATCTTGCAATGCCCTCATTTGCAAGAAATCATTAACAATTTAAATTATTGAGGGTGATTAGCGTAGAAATGATTAAATTTTACCAGAGTTTCCAAACATATTGGCGTTTGTTTGCTGAATGATAAATGGTGCATATCATTTGTTCATTCCGTCTGTTGTTACATCATATTTATTTGTCATCTTGTCGTCAAAATTAGTAGCTTTTGCTGAACTTAATGCGAGTCTTTGAAAATGCGCTGTTTTACCCTGTTTTGTACAATCGACAATATACATACATACAAATATAAACATGCATGGCAATTTAAAATGGGACTTAATATCCCACTTTCAAATCCTAAATGTGAAATATTAGTACACAATAATAATAAAAATGATAAAAATTACACAAATATATCCAATAACATAAGTTTAAACATGAAAAAGTCAAAAGATAAAAACATAACAATCATAAAAATAACCAAATGGAACCAAATCAGTCTGGATAGGGGTTCTACTTCATCTCATCAGGTGGGTTCCATTGTTGGTTATAGGTGTTCTAATAGGCTTGCTTATAGTCATACCGGTTAAAGGGTGGTCAGATATCGGGGCTGTGTGGCGGAAAATAAGCAGGTCGAGTAGGTACATAGTTATTTGGTACCTGATATGATAGCTGGCTCATGATTTGGTGCTGATGAACTAACCAGCTATCGTGTTGGCGTCGCCTATAATCCTCGTATACTCGCTCGGAGTTCCACTGCTCGTACATACTATGTCTGGCCGCGCTCGTCATTGCTTCCTCATCTATACGAACGTGGACGTGAAGAATAGCATCTCGAAAGACATCCCTAATGTCTTCCGCCTCCTCCATTTCCTCGTCTGAGCCTCTCTCTACCTGAGGATGAGGTCCCTCATAGGGTACTGCCTGGTTACGTCTACTTTTCAATACCTTAGCACCCACATAAACTTTCAATCCTAAGGGCTCAACATGTTCTCTACAAAGCTGTAATGGACCCCCTTAGTTCCTATCAACACCTAAATACTCTCCAATGAGAGTAACAAAAATACCTCCTCCTATTATACTCTCATCCTGCATTCCCTCTACCATTTTAGATAAATAAAAAGCAACACAGTAAGGGATATTAACAAAGCTTCTAGGATCCCGAATACACTTTAGGTAGAATAAATCATGTAAGGTAATTTTTTCTTTATTATGACCTCTCTGTGTAATCGAGTTAGCCAAAAATCTATGAATAATATGAAGCTCGGCTCTGTCAATATGCGTATAGGAGTGTCCTCCTGCTCGTGTAAAAATATCAAAATGTGACATACGCCTCCAAATGGCGTCAGCGTCAAAGTTTCTATCTACCCTTTCACCATAATGAATCAAGTTTGTACAATCGGGTAGTAGCAACTCACCAGGAGTATATATCTGTAAAGTCCTGGCCATGTCCAACATGGACATTCTGTACATCCTACCGCCAAGGATAAACCTAAGAAATCTTCTATCATCTATTCTAACTATATTTGTATCAAGTGATACAGTACTCATCAACTCAACACACCATTCCTTATATACAGGTCTACGAATGGTGAAAAGATGTTCCCAATCTGTAAAAGAAGAACTGCCATACCTTTGAACTAAAAGCTGTCTAACACGGTCAGCTAGATGGACCGTTTCCAAAGGAACCCAATTGATTACCCTTGGCACCTCTACATTTTTTGTTACCAATTTGAATTTGTTCCTTTGATATGTCTCGTAATCTCTCCATCTCCTATCAAATCTCAGATTAGGATGCAGAGTGTGCTCAGGAATCGTTGGGAATTCTACTGGTAGCCTCATTGGGAATACTATGAATTCATCAACAAACTGTACCGGATCATAATAAGGTATGTGCTGATCAGGCTGTTGTTGTGGTTCTTGTTGTGGTTCTTGTTCGTGTTGCATTTCTGGTTCTGGTTCTGGTGCTGGTGCTGGTGCTGGTTGTCTAGATGATGATGCTCCTGAACTTCCCGTATCGGCTTTCTGCAAAACACATTAAACACAAAATTTGTGCATCCAAATATGCATTAGTGTTAGCAAAATAACAACTTAAAACAATCACTATAACATGTTAAATCAAAATTTAACTTATACACATTTTCACAATTTTTCACAATTCTTCACTTTTTCAAATGAGCACATATGAAAATGTATACAAAGTTCATAAGCATTTAACTCAAATAACATGTCAAAATAGTCATTACTAATAATTAAACAAGTCTCAAATGGCAATTACATCAAATTAATCAAGTTCATAATTTTGGATTTAAAAATTCCACTTTAATCTCTAAAAATCATGTTTATGATCAATGTTTGGATCATTTAACTACCTAAACATGTTACACTACTCAATTTAGCAATAATTCATGACAAAAATTGGCCATAACCTGTTTATATCAAAAAGCCCTAAATTGCTCAAGAACACAAACCCTAGATTTCTAAAAATTTTGAAGTTTTTGGCTTCAAATCATGTTAAATAGCATCAATCTAGGTTATACATGCATAAAATACTAACAATTTAACACTAGTTACACTAGAAATTAACAAAATTGCATTAGGTAAAATATTGGTAATTATCACAAAAACTAGGAATTTATAGAGTATAGGGGTGTAATTTTTACCATTTTGCTGAAGAATGAGAATCAAGGCATGATTAGAGCAAGAAAAAATGACGAATTACGGTGGAAAAATGATGAAATTTGGTGAAGATTTGAGGTATTTTTCGTGTATGTGTGTGTGAAGTGGTAAAGAACACAGCTCGCTGTCTGTTTTGAGTCTTGCCAGATTTTTGCCTCCATGCGATCGCATGGAGGTATAGGGAGAATCCCATGCGATCGCATGGGTGCCCGGCTACAGTACTTTCAGCTTTTTTTTTATGTAAAACCTTATACTTTATAAAACATATAATTAATACAATTCTAAAAATTTTGTTTTCCTTTAGGAGCGAGGGCGTTTCGGATCGTTGTCCTAGTCTGTCCCTCGACAAAATTTTAAAATTTGTCAATTCAAAGCGCGGTTTTAAAAGTAAAGATTTTTGGGGTTTTTTTTTTTAATGTTTTTGGCATACATTAATTCAATAAGATTAAAAATAATGATAATAAAAGTTCTCGTCCCTCCCTCGGGTAAAAGCAATTTCGGTTCAATGACCTAGTCTTCAACTTACGACGAATTTTAAAAATCATATTTTTAACTTAGCAAAATAAAGTAAATTTTTGTTTTTAAATTCACACCAAACTTAAATTTAAAATGCATAAAATTAAAAATTCACACCAAACTTAATTAAAAATTCATATTATAAATTCACACCAAACTTATATTATATTTTTGTTTTTATACATACAAACTTATATTAAAAAGATTAATTTTTTCAAATATTTACACTTTTAAATATATTAATTTAAAAAGTTTACAATTTTAATATTAATGTATTTATTTTAAAACATGGTAAAAATAAAATTAAAAATCTTTTTGGCTTTTTATCCCACTTTAATCAATCAAATATTATCAAAAATATGCGCCCCTCTTTTCGGTAAAGTAATTTCGGTTCCATGACCTAATTTAACTCATGACGAATTTTTGAAATATTTTGGTTGATTGATTAAAGATATTTATACCTTAAGAATAAACGTTAAATTTCGCAGTGATGTAATAAATTTTTGAATGATATCAATAATTTCGGTCGCCAAACCTAATTTTATTCAATACCAATTTAATACTTTATAGCGAACAAATTAGCGTTTATTATCAAAAGGTTAAAAATAAAAATAAAAAAAATAAAAACTGTACAGACTTACCTGTGAGATAGTATTCTTAGTGATACGATCTATCCCACTCATAAGATAGTCGGTTTAATTGGTTTTCCATAGCTACATAGGCGTAACCTCGAGCATTCAGTGTTTTTTCTTCTAAACATATGAACGGTCCGTCTCTGCATAAAGTAACAAATTCGGTGTTTGAATAGGTTTGATTATTTGAACATTCACCTCCATGTGACCATTTTCCGCATTTGTGACATCTTTCTAGGTGTCGTGCTCTTCTTTTCGCTGCGGATTTTGATTTTCCTTTACCAAATTGTAACTTATTATCTTCGCATCTGGATTATTTTCTTACTCTGTCCAATCTTTCTCTGATTACTGATACTAGTTCACTCGGAAGTGTGTCATTATTACGTTTAGTGATCAAAGCGTGTAGCATTAGACCATGGTTTAGTTCACAGGAAGTCTTCATTTCATAAAAACCTAAAAAAATAAAAATTCAGAATGGAGGGAGAAGACTAGTTCTTTAGGGTCTGCTAGGGAAAGACCATCGGGTTCCATTTTCGAGAACTACACGAAAATAGAAAATCTAACTCTAACAAAAATACATATTATCCTTTAAAGACTTGATTCTCCCCACACTTAGTTAGCTGTGGTATCGAAATTGTGATTAACTTCGTTGTCGACTTCCATCGGACTATCTATGTAATGTTTAACTCTGTGACCATTAACTTTAAATTCAATTCCATTTGAATTTATTAATTCTATCGTTCCGTATGGGAAAACTCTTTTGACTATGAATGGTCCAGACCATCTTGATTTCAATTTTCCAGGAAATAGCTTGAATCGTGAATTGAAAAGAAGAACTCTGTCTCCTTCTTTAAATTCTTTTAAACTTCTGATTCTTTTATCATGCCATTTCTTTGTTCTTTCTTTATAGATTAACGAATTTTCGTATGCTTCATGTCTTAATTCTTCTAATTCGTTTAGTTGACTTAACCGTAGACGTCCAGCTTCATGTAAATCAAGATTACATGTCTTCAAAGCCCAAAATGCTTTGTGTTCAATTTCTACTGGAAGATGACATGCTTTTTCATAAACGAGTCTAAAAGGTGTGGTTCCAATTGGAGTTTTGTAGGCTGTTCTAAAAGCCCAAAGTGCATCCTCCAATTTTATGGACCATTCCTTCGGATTTGATCCTACAATTTTTTCTAGAATACGTTTTAAAGCTCGGTTGGTATTTTCAACTTGTCCACTTGTTTGTGGATGATATGCAGTGGAGATTTTATGAGTTACTCCATATCTTTTGAGAACTTTCTCAAGTTGATTATTACAAAAATGAGTTCCCCGATCACTTATTAAAGCTTTCGGTGTTCCAAACCTTGCAAAAAGACGTTTTAAAAAGTTGACTACAACTCGTGCATCGTTAGTTGGGAGAGCTTGTGCTTCCGCCCATTTAGATACATAATCAATGGCTACGAGAATATAGAGATTATTATGAGATTTTGGAAATGGACCCATAAAGTGAATACCCCAAATGTCAAATACTTCACATACTTGAATGACATTTTGTGGCATTTCATTACGTTGACTTATTTTTCCGGCCCTTTGACAAGCATCACAGGATTTGCAAAGAAGGTGTGCATCTTTGTAAATTGTAGGCCAATAGAATCCAGCATCATAAAATTTTCTTGCTGTTAGTTGAAGCCCATAATGCCCTCCTGTTGGTCCTGTGTGACAATGGTTTAAAATTTTACTAGCTTCATCTCCGAATACACATCGGCGTATTATTCCATCTGGACAACTTTTAAACAAATGTGGATCTTCCCAAAAATAGTGTTTTATATCACTGAAGAATTTCTTTCGTTTTTGGTACGATAATCCTTTTTCAAGGAATCCACATACTAAGTAGTTTGCATAGTCTGCAAACCATGGTATTTCATTATAATCTATCTTCAATAGATATTCATCAGGAAAGTTGTCTTGTATGGCCGATTCATTTAGAACTTCTAATTCGGGATTTTCAAGACGAGAAAGATGATCAGCGGCGAGATTTTCTGCTCCTCTTTTATCTCGGATTTCAATATCGAACTCTTGTAAGAGTAAGATCCAACGGATTAATCTTGGTTTGGCATCTTGTTTCGAAAATAGGTATCTAAGAGCAGAATGGTCTGTATAGACCACAGTTTTTGCTAGAACGAGATATGAACGAAATTTGTCAAAAGCAAAGACAATAGCAAGGAGTTCTTTTTCAGTAGTTGTGTAATTCGTTTGTGCTCCTTGTAACGTCTTACTAGCATAATATATAGGTTGAAATCGTTTTTCAATCCTTTGTCCTAAAACGGCTCCCATTGCAAAATCACTTGCATCGCACATTAGTTCAAACGGTAGATTCCAATTTGGTGTTATCATGATCGGCGCATTAGTGAGTTTCTCTTTAAGAATATTAAAAGATTTGATGCATTCATCTGAAAAGATGAATGGAGCATCCTTATCTAGGAGTTTATTCATAGGAGTGGCAATTTTAGAAAAATCTTTTATGAAACGTCGGTAAAAACCGGCATGCCCTAGAAAAATCCTAACTCCTCTAACATTGGTGGGATGTGGAAGTTTAGCAATTACATCTACTTTAGCTCTATCCACTTCAATTCCTTCCTTTGAAATTTTATGACCAAGAACGATGCCTTCTTTAACCATGAAATGGCATTTCTCCCAATTAAGTACTAGATTTGATTGTTCGCATCTAATAAGCATTCGTTCAAGATTAACTAGACATGATTCAAATGTATCACCGAAGACTGAAAAGTCATCCATGAAAACTTCCATGCATTCTTCTATCATGTCGTGAAAAATCGCCATCATGCACCTTTGAAAGGTTGCAGGGGCGTTGCAAAGTCCAAATGGCATGCGTTTGTAAGCAAAAGTACCATAAGGGCACGTGAACGTGGTTTTCTCTTGATCTTCGGGTGCTATTGGAATTTGAAAATATCCAGAAAATCCATCAAGAAAACAATAATAACTATTTTCGGCTAATCTTTCCAACATTTGATCAATGAAAGGTAAGGGAAAGTGATCTTTTCTGGTGGCGTCATTTAATTTTCTATAATCAATACACACACGCCATCCTGTTACAGTCCTAGTAGGAATAAGCTCATTTTTTTCATTTGTGATGACAGTCATGCCACCCTTCTTAGGCACGCATTGAACTGGGCTTACCCATGGACTATCAGAGATTGGATAAATTAAACCTGCATCTAGCAGTTTAATAATTTCTTTCTTAACTACATCTTGCATATTAGGATTTAGTCTTCGTTGGCATTGCACATACGTTTTATGACCTTCTTCCATAAGGATTTAATGTGTGCAATACGAAGGACTTATTCCTTTAATATCATGAATCTTCCATGCAATGGCTGGTTTATGAGCTTTCAACACAGAAATGAGTTGAGATTTTTCATTTTCAGTAAGAGAAGACGATATTATTACAGGTAATTCAGATTCACCATGTAAATAAGCGTATTCCAAATGGTTTGGAAGTGGCTTTAACTCTAATGTTGAAGGTTCTTCTATCGATGATTTATATCGATATCTGTCTTCTTCTTTTAGCATTTGAATTTCTTTTGTTGTTGGTTCATATCCATTAGCCATTAGTGTAGCTAACATTTCAGTTTCATCAATTGGTTCAGTTCCTTCTCCAAAATAACATTCTCCTGTTCCTTGTAATTCTGGAAATTCTTCTAACAATTCTGCATGTGAATCTATAGTTTGAATATAATAACATGTATCATCTGCAGATTGCGGTTGTTGCATTGCTCTATCAACTGAAAAGGTAACACTCTCGTCCTCTATACTTAGGGTCAATTTCTTACCAAACACGTCTATCATTGCTTTAGCCGTGTTTAAGAATGGTCTTCCTAATATGAGAGGAACTTGAGAATCTTCTTCCATGTCCAGAACAACAAAATCTACTGGAAATACTAAATTACCAACTTTAACTAGCATGTTCTCCATTATCCCTCTAGGATATTTTATTGATCTATCGGCTAGTTGTATACTTATTCTTGTTGGTTTCAATTCTCCAAGGTCTAGTTTAGTGTATAGTGAATACGGCATTAAATTTATACTAGCACCTAAGTCTGCTAATGCTTTTATTGAACAAAGACTACCCAGAAAACATGGAATTGTGAAACTTCCTGGATCAGATAGTTTTTCTGGTATCTTATTCTATAGCACTGCTAAACAATTAGCATTCATAGTAACAGCCGAGATTTCTTCCATTTTCTTTCTATTTGTGATCAGATCTTTCAAGAATTTAGCATATCTAGGCATTCCTGAAATCACGTCAATGAAAGGAAGATTGACATTTATTTGTTTAAACATATCCAAGAATTTGGATTGCTCGGCTTCAAGTTTCTCTTTTTTCATTTTACTCGGGTAAGGAAGTGGTGGTTGGTATGGTTTAACATAAGGTTTAGCCTTAACTATGTTATCTTCATTAACCTTTTCAACTACCGGTTCTTTTTCCTTATCTTGATCAGGTTGTGGTTCTTGTGGAGTAGGAATAGTTTCATCAGAAGTTACAGGTATTTCAGGTGGTTTAAGTGTTGTACCACTTCTTGTGGTAATGGCTTTAGCTGTTTCATTCCGGGGTTTGCATTTGTATCACTAGGTAAACTTCCCAGTTTTCTTTCACCTATTAACCTTGCTAGGTTACTTACTTCTTGTTCCAAATTTTGAATAGAAGCTTGTTGATTTCTAAATGCTTGAGCATTTTGTTCATTAGTTTGTTTCTGAGATGTGAAAAACTGCGTTTGAGTTTCAACTAGCTTTGTCATCATATCTTCTAAATTCGGCTTTTTATCATCGGTTTGTGGTGGTTTGTTTTGAAAATTAGGTCTTTGCTGATTGTAAGTATTATTGGATACTTGTTGATTACTAGGACCTTGTTGGTTGTTGTATGGAACATTTCAATTATAATTCTGGTTTTGATTGTAACTCGGTCTTGGCGGTTGATAATTATTCTGATAATTAATTCCAGGCCTTTGGTTTATGTATGAAATATTCTCTCTTTGTTCCATCGTTCCTTTTGTCAAATGTGGTCCTCCACACTGCTCACAACCAATTCGTATTGAGTGGATATCTTTAGTCATCTTTTCCATTCGTCTCTCGACAGCATCTATCTTTGCTGAAATGGAATCTAAGTCATGGCTAGAATCGGCTCTAGCTGTTTTAGATGATCTAATGATATCTTTTTCTTGGTGCCACTCATGTGAGTGGGAAGCAGTGTTATCAATAATTTTGTAAGCATCAGTTTTGGTTTTCTTCGTAATAGAACCACCAGCTGCTATATCGATGTCTTTCCTTGTAGTGATGTCGCATCCTTGGTAGAATATTTGTACTATTTGACAGGTGTCTAAACCATGTTGCTGACATCCTCTTAATAACTTTCCAAATCTTGTCCACACCTCATATAGAGTTTCATTCGGTTTCTGTGTGAACGTAACAATTTCTCCTTGAAATCTTACGGCTTTAGATGCCTGAAAGAATTGTTTAAGAAATTTTTCAACTAAAACGACCCATGTATCAATCGCCCCTTCAGGTAACGATTCCAACCAATCTTTGGCTTCTCCCTTTAAAGTCCAGGGAAATAACATGAGATATATCTGTTCATCCTCCATTTCTCTTATTTTAAATAGTGTGCAGATCCTATTAAACGTACGAAGATGTTCGTTTGGATCTTCCTTCGGCGCACCACTAAATTGGCATTGATTAGTCACCATGTGTAGAATTTGTCCTTTGATTTCATAATCTGGCGATTAATGTCAGGATGAGTAATTGCATGACCTTGGCCAGTGCGTTTAGCTCTCATTCGGTCTTCCACGCTTAAAGGTTCCAGATTTTCCATAATTGAATTTGTTGAATCTGAATCAGTAGAGGATTCTGATTTAATGGTTGGTTCCTCAACAATCTCTGTTTGAATGATTGGTGGTTCTGGAGGAAAAATTAATGGTTCAGGATCTATGAATCGTCCCTGAATATTCTCCGGATTCTCAATTGTGAGGTCGGGTTCAAAAAATGGAATATCAGAAATTTGAATTGGAGTACTTGGTCGACTGGATGACGATTCTAAAGAAAAATCAACGGCGGTAATATTTGCTAAATGTCTTGATCTAGTTACAGGTGGTGAACGTTCAAAAGGTGGTGAACGTCTTGCTCGGTGCATTCACTGAATATCCTATTAGTTTTTAAAAGGAAAGAAAAATTATATAGGTTATCCAATTAATAGACTTTTCTGATTTTTCCCACGTTTTGAATAGCCAAAAGATGCAGCGGAGGGGCAGGATTCGTTTGGTCTCAATATAATTGAGTACTGTTTGGCTCCAATAACCCAGTCCACGTACAAATCCAACTATTACTACGAACCATAAAATTTTGATGTCTATCAATTTAACCACTTAAAATAAATTTTCGTAATTTTAAGAAATTTAGATAAGAAGTAGAATAAAAATCTATGTCCTAAAACTAGAATGGCGAGAAATAAGAAAGAAAAAGAGCGCGTCGAAAAAGGTCGAAAAAGAAAAAGATCGAAAAATAAAAGGCGTACAAAAATAAGAAAGAAAAAAAGTGACTATAAAACTTAAAAACACTCGACTAACCCAACCTTATTACTATCACTAACTTAAAATTATAATCGCAAATTGAGATTACTAATTGGAGTGATAATTGATACATAGGTAAAAGGCGTCGAAAAATAAAAATAAGAAAGTAGCGCGTCTAAACTTAAAAAGGAACTAAAAACTAAAAATTAAAAGTTGCGTCTAAAACTATTAAAGCTTACAAGTAAAACTATATCCCAAATGGTAATAACTTAAAAAGAAACTAAAACTTAAAAAGGCGTCGCAAAATTTTAAAGCACCTAAATCTTAGTCTAAAGAAAAAGCACTTAAGGGATTTTACGGCAAAGCCTAAAATCTAGATATAAAAATAACTATGGCAAAAACTATGACTTAAAACTAAATATGAGCGAAAAATACAAAAATTACGCTAAAACAATTAAAAAGATACAAAATATAAAAATATATTAAAAGTTGTAAAAAATTACAATTTTTATAAAAATATTATTTTTATATTATTTATTTTATAAAACTATTAATTTTATAAACTATTTAAACTAAATAATACAAATTAAATATAAAAACTAAAACTAAATAATAAAAAAATACAACCCTAATTAGGGTTTTAAGTTAAATAATAACAATTATTATCCGTAATAAATGCTGATTTCAGTCAATTCTGGCGTGTCTGCAGAGCTCATGCGATCGCATGAGTTCATAGTTACCCGGCCATGCGATCGCATGGGCTAGGGTTTCGGGCCAGACACTGGGCTGCTACAGTACTTGGACTCGAGTGTTTTTTTTTTTTTTTTTTTTTTTTTTTTTTTTTTTTCTGTTTTGCTGTTTTAATAAAAAATTATGTAATATATTTATATAAATTAAATAAAACTTATATTTTTATAAAATAAAGATAAAGAAAATTTTTATATAACTTACAAACTCTTAAAAATATTTATATTTTTTTTTTGCTTTTTATATTTTCGAATATTTAAAACATATTCTTACAAAAGTGTATTTTTTTATAAAAGTAAACTAAAAATAAAAATCTTTTTTTTTATATTTAGCGTTGCGCTTCCGCCTTTTAAGCTAGATTTTGTTCCCCGGCAGCGGCGCTAAAAATACTTGATGTTATGCGAGGTGTATATGAAATAGCTTATATTTTACTATGAAAAACTATTAAATACGATATAATTTTACACAAGATATTTATTTATTTATAGAATTGATATACTTAAACCTTGCTACAACACTTATAGGCAGTGTACCTAATCGTACAGTAGTGTAGTTTTTAGTAAGTCCTGTTCGTTCCACAGGGAAAAATCTTTAAACAAAGTTTAACGCTATATTAGTTTTATTTTATAAAAATACAAATATATATATAAGTAATATTATTATTATAAAGGGGGGTTTTTACCGTTTAATGACCGGTTTGTCGATTTTAAAAACTTAAGTCGCAGTTAAAACCAAATGTAAAATATTAAAAATAAATACAAGACTTAATTTAAAGCGTAAAATAAATAACGATAATGAAATTGCAATAAATAAAAGTGCGATTAAATAAAATTACGATAATTAAAAAGTACGATAATTAAAAGTGCAATTAAATACAATAACAATAAATAAAAGTACGATAATTAGAAGTGCAATTAAATATAAAATAAAGGAAATTAAATATGAAATAAAAGAATTATGCTTATTTAAACTTCCGTAATCATGATGTTTGACGTGTTGATTTTAGTTTTATGCCCATGAGTTAATTGTCCTTTGTCCTGGATTATTTAATATGTCCGTCTGGTTTTTGTCCATAACAGTCCATCAGTCATAAATATAAAGTGCGAGTGTCCTCGTCAAATTATCCTTATACCCGAAGTTAAATATTCCAACTAATTGGGGACTTAAACTGTAACAAGATTTTAATACTTTGTTTAATAATTACACCAGGTTATCGACTGCGTGTAACCCAAGGTTTTAATACTTTGTTATCAATTATGCCAAGTGTCCTTGTACATAATTTCACCCCTGTTTTAATAATTCTAGTGACTATTAATCCATTCCCGTGTCCGGTTAAATGAACGATTATTCGTACATATAAATACCCCGCCCATCGTGTCCGATCGAGTGTATATGGTTATTTATAGGGACGTCCAATTGTAAATCTTTATATTAAAATTAACAAATTATCATTTAGTTAAACAAATATAAAGCCCATTAATAGCCCATAGTCTAATTTCCACAAGTGTCGTTCTTTTGTCCAAATCCCAATTATGGTACAAAGCCCAATTACCCAATTTTAATATTTTTAGCCCAACATCATGATTACTTCGGATTAAATAAGCATAATAATAACTTAGCTACGAGACATTAAATTAAAAAGGTTGAACATAACTTACAATGATTAAAAATAGCGTAGCGTTACACGGACAGAATTTCGACTTACACCCTTACAACATTCGTTAACATACCCTTATTATTAGAATTAAAATTATAATTATAATATATATATATATATATATATATATATATATATATATATATATATATATATATATATATATATATATATATATATATGTTTACGAGATAGAGAGAAAGATATGGATATATGGTACACTAGAGCTCGTGTTTTATAGGCCTTGTGAACTGAAAAATTTGGCCATGCGATCTTATGGCTTTTGTGCCTCCAGGCCATGCGATCGCATGGTGGTAGGTGACAGCTAAAAATTCTTGTTTTCTTGTTTGTCGACGTTTTAATTAAATAAATATAATATATAAATAATTATAAGAATTATTTAAATATTATATTATATTTATGTGCATAGTTGACTTGTAATTTTTAGTTCTTTGCGTCGAGCGTTGAGAGTTGACTCTGGTCCCGGTTCCGGATTTTCGAACGTCCTTGCGTACAATTTAATATCTTGTACTTTGCGTTTTGAATCTTGTACTCTTGTAATTTCGAGAAGTTTCTTATCAATAATTGGAACCTCTTTGATTGTATTTTGTACTTTTGAGCTTTTTGGTCGTTTGCATCTTCAATTCGTCGAATCTGTCTTTTGTCTTCACCTTTTATTATTTAAACGAATATCACTTGTAAATAGGACAATTGCAACTAAAAGCTTGTCTTTCTTGAAGAATAATGCTATGAAATATATGTTCGTTTTTAGCATTATCAGCGACCTTCAACATTACACGGTCACCCACATTGAATTCAAAGTCTTTACGTTTAAGGTCGGCATAACTCTTTTGGCGATCACGGGCCGTCTTGAGTCTCACTTGAATTTGGACAATCTTCTCAGTTGTTTCATGGACTAACTCGGGTCCGGTGATTTGCTTTTCACCTACTTCGGCCCAACAAATGGGAGAACGGCATTTTCGGCCATACAACGCTTCGAAAGGTGCGGCATTAATACTCGAATGATAACTGTTGTTGTAAGAGAATTCGGCTAGTGGCAAATGCCTTTCCCAAGCCTTTCCGAAATCAATGACACAAGCACGCAACATATCCTCTAAAGTCTGAATCGTTCGCTCACTTTGTCCGTCGGTTTGCGGGTGATACGCAGTGCTCATGTCGAGACGAGTCCCCAAGGCTTCTTGCAAAGGACGCCAAAATCTAGAAGCAAAACGGGCATCTCAGTCTGAAATAATCGATAAGGGTACACCATGACGAGATACAATTTCCTTTATGTATAGTTGAGCGAGTTTCTCCATCGTATCCGTTTCCGTCATGGCTAAGAAGTGTGCAGATTTAGTAAGGCGGTCAACGATAACCTAGATGGTATCATATCCGCCCACCGTCTTTGGTAGTTTTGTAATGAAGTCCATTGTTATCCTTTCTCACTTCCATTACGGGATTTCCGGTTGCTGAAGTAACCCAGAGGGCCTCTGATGTTCGGCCTTAACCTTTGAACAAGTCAAACACTTTCCAACGTAAGTAGCAACGTCTTTCTTAAGATTTGGCCACCAATACTGTTCCTTGAGATCGTGGTACATTTTACCGGCTCCTAGATGAATCGAATATCTTGACTTGTGGGCTTCATCTAGAACGAGGCTTCACAAATCCCTATAACTAGGCACCCAAATTCTTCCGGCGAAGTATTGGAGTCCAGTCTCCTTAACCTCAAAACGAGAGATGAGAATGTTCAAGTGTTCGTGAGATATATTATCCTCTTTGAGAGCCTCATCTTGGGCTACTCGGATCTGGCTATTGAGATTTAAATGAATGGTGATGTTCAGGGCGCGGAAATGAAGAGGTGCCATCCTCTCCTTTCGGCTCAAAGCGTCGGCTTCAACATTTGCCTTGCCAGGATGGTAACGAAGTTCACAATCATAGTCGTTCAACGTCTCGATCCATCAACGCTGTCTCATGTTCAGTTGTTTCTGATCGAATATGTGTTGGAGGCTTTTGTGGTCGGTGATGATAGTACTTTTAGTTCCATAAAGATAGTGTCTCCACAATTTGAGCGCAAAAACAACGGCTCCAAGTTCGATATCATGAGTAGTGTAGTTTCGCTCGTGAATCTTCAGTTGACGAGAAGCATAAGCAATGGCCTTCGTTCTTTGCATAAATACGGAACTAAAACCATTTTTCGAGGCATCACAATATATGACGAAATCGTCACTGCCTTCAGGATGTGATAAGATAGGTGCGGTGGTTAACTTCTGTTTCAAGGTTTGAAATGCTGATTCGTGTTCGGTTTCCAAAATGAAATTCTTCCCTTTGTGAGTCAGCGAGGTCAAAGGACGCGCAATCAGAGAGAAACCTTCAATGAACCTTCGGTAGTAACCGGCGAGACCTAAAAATTGGCAGATATAAGTCGGAGTAGTGGGGGTTTCCCACTTACTGATAGATTCGATCTTTGTGGGATCAACTTTGATACCTTGATCGCTCACAATATGACCCAGGAATTGGACTTCCTTCAACCAAAACTCGCACTTGGAGAATTTGGCATAAAGTTGCTCTTGTCTCAAGAGTTCAAGCACTAGTCGAAGATGTTACTCATGTTCTTCTTTGCTTTTGGAGTAGATGAGGATATCATCTATGAAGACGATAACGAACTTATCCAGGTACGGCTTGCATACACGATTCATGAGATCCATAAACACGGCAGGTGCGTTGGTTAAATCGAATGGCATCACGAGAAACTCATAGTGACCATAACGGGTTCTGAATGCAGTTTTCATCACATCACTCTCCTTCACCCTCAACTGGTGAAAACCTGATCACAAATCGATCTTAGACAGCTGATCGAAAAGATCGTCAATTCTTGGAAGGGGATACCGATTCTTGATCGTCAATTTGTTCAGCTCACGATAATCGATACACATGCGGAAAGATCCGTCCTTCTTCTTCACAAATAAAACAGGTGCACCCCAAGGTGATGAACTTGGTTGGATAAATCCACGGTATAGCAGTTCTTGTAGTTGACTCTGCAACTCTTGCATTTCGGAAGGTGCGAGTCGATAAGGTGCGTGAGCTATAGGTGCAGCTCCTGGCACTAAATCGATCTGAAACTCCACTGCTCTCGATGGCGGTAATCCAGGCAATTCTTCTGGAAAGATATCGGGAAATTCGTTCACAATTCGTACATCATCCATGCTATTCACCTTGGTTTCTAATGTTTTCACATGTGCTAAAACAGCAAGACGTCCTTTCTTCATGATCTTTTGTGCTTTAATGCAACTAATGTGGTTCAGCTTTGAGTTACATCTCTCTCCATAAATAATCAGTGGCTCACCATCTCCGTGTGGTATACGAATAGCTTTATCTTCACATATAATGTCGGCCCTTACCTTGGTCAACCAGTCCATACCGACAATTACGTCAAAACTTTCTAATTTGATGGGTATCAAGTCAATCTCAAAATCCACACCAGCTATGTTGATAATACCTCATCGGCTAATTTGGTCAACTTTCTCAAGTTTTCCATTGGCTACCACAACAAGCATACTCTCCTTTAAAGGAACTAACGACCAATTTATCTTAGAGCAAAATTGTCTACATACATAACTTCTATCGGCACCAGTATCAAACAGGACAGAAGCTAATAGATTGTTGATAGTGAATATACCTGTAACCAAGTCGGGGCTCTCACGGGCATCCCTTGCATTTACGTTGAAAGCTCTTCCACGCGCTGGCCCGCCGTCCTTTCTCTTATTGGGACATTCATTCCTGAAGTGGGGTTTGTCTTCACAGTTGGGGTGGTGATCTTACAGTCTTTGCCAATATGCCCAGTCCTTTTACACTTTTCACAGACCACGCTGCAGTACCCGGTATGATGCTTGTAGCATCTCTTGCACTGCGGGAGACTACCCTTGTAGTTAGGGTTTGAGCTAGGGTTCGGGTTGGGGTTCCTCCCGTCGTTGTTTCCCTTGAAACTTTCATGCCTCTTAGCTGGGTTTTGATCAAAGACCCTTCCCTTGTTGCTGTCCCACTTACGTTTCTCATTACTAGCTCCCGATTCTAATTTTTCCTTTTCTGGTTCTTTGCTGGTAATTTGGTGCATCAGGGTGTGCGCCATGCGCATAGCTTCCGGGACATCAGCTGGTTTTGAAGAGGTGACATTTCCCTGGATGGACTTGGGAAGTCCCCACAAATACCATTCCATTCGCTTAAATTCCGGGGTAACCATCGTGGGGCACATCAAAGCTAGTTCCAAGTACCTTCGGTTATAACTATCAAGATCGTTTCCCACAACCTTCAACTCCTAAAACTCAGCTTCCATTTTCTGAAACTCTGTTCTGGGGCAGTACTCCTCGATCATAGCCCCCTTAAATTCCTCCCACGGCGTAGCATAAGCCTTGTCAATACCCTTAGCCTGAGCAAGTGTGTTCCACCAGGTTAAAGTTTTGTTCATCTCTGAGCAGTTGCTCATACGGAACACAACTTCCAATTTCTCAAACCACCTCGTCAGTCCAACCGGCCCCTCAGTACCACTGAAATTGTGGGGCTTGCAGCTTTGAAATTCCTTATAGGTACACCCGTTATGATTGTGCTGGTTAACCGGTGAAGCTTGGGGGTTGACATTCGCAATTGCTGCGGCTATTCGTTCAGTTATCATCTCCTCGATCTGCGCTGCTGTGGGCGTTGATCTTCCGTTTGCCATTGATCTTCGAAACAGAAATTTTGACTTAAGTCAAAATCCAGCATTCAATAAATAATAATATGGTATATGGTAACCAACATGGAATCAACACATCGCATGTTAATTAAGTAATGCAACTAGATACAGATACCAAAAAATCATCATATAGTAACGTAAATAGAACACCGTACAGAAATTAAACAACACAAAGTTCCATTCATTAATAGGAAAGTTGCATACATCTGCATACGGTTCGTACAATACATGAGTAAAACATGAAACTACAAACGGGATTACATAATGAAATCTAATACAATAGCCCTATGGTGACGGTGGGTAAAGGATTTCCATCATGTGGGACACCTGGTCCTCGAGCTCAGTTACCCGAGCACGGAGGATATGCACTTCCCTCGTCAGTTCCTTGACGACGGGGGATGCTGGTGGGGCAGGCGGTGCAGATGGTACAGGTAGAGCTGGTGGTGCAGATGATGCTGGTGGAGCTGGTGGTGCAGACAATCCAGCACCAGAAGTAGACGGTGCTTAACGGGAAGCCTTACGCACGAATGGATCGGCAGGGTAAGGCACAACCCGCTTACGGGCGGTAACCCTAACCAACTGTCCGCGTGCGTCCACGAACGGTCTACCTCCGTTAACCCCTGGAATAACAGTACCATTGTGATGACCCGGCAATTTCCGACCAAATTTAAACTTAATCCTTATATGGTTTCGAAACGATAAGCAAAGTTTGTAATGTTGAATCTCAAAAACTTTGAACTGTGTTTATATATTCAATTGACCTTCGACTGTTCCCGACGATTCACGAACAATGGTGTCTAAATAAATATAAATAAATAAATATATATATATATATATATATATATATATATATATATATATATATATATATATATATATATATATATATATATATATATATATATATATATAAAATTTGCTACATTAAAATTGTTATAATTGTTACTAATATTAGTGTTACTATTATTAATATAATTATTATCATACTTAGGAAATTATGATTCTTGTCATTTTTAACTTCATTACTATTAATAAAACTAATAGTTAATATTAATATTTGTATAGATAATATTATTATTATTATGCTTCTTGATATATTTAATATACAAATATATATATGGTTATACAAATAAAGATATATATATATATATATATATATATATATATATATATATATATATATATATACACACACACACACACATATACATATGCGAAATTACGATTATAATACAGGTATACATATAACAGATACGTATAGATATATATATATAATAGATAATATAGGTATAACAGATAAATAAATATAATACAGATATATATGTATAATACTGATAAATATGAAACCTTTTCTCCATCACGACCAATTTATTTTTCCTGTATCTGATTTGTACTACCTCTGTTAAATATCGATTTCTATCAACTATAAGAAAACAAATTCTGTTTAAAATCTCTGTCATACTGAAATCTGTCCTAGCTGTGAAATTCGATCCAAAATGTAAAATACAAAGTCTGTTTTGAGTCTTTATCATATTTTAATTATTTATTCCTCTAAAACCCGGGCTTGGGCATTTTTTTAGGACTACATCTTTGAGGTAGTTTACTTATTATTATTATTATTATTATTATTATTATTATTATTATTATTATTATTATTATTATTATTATTATTATTATTATTATTATTATTATTATTATTATCATTATTATTATTATTATTATTATTGTTATTATTATTAAGATTACTAAAATCATTATTTTCAATATTAACATATAATAATAATAATTATTATTATTATTAAATAATTGTATTAGTATTATTATTAAAAATTATTATCATTATAATTAGTATTATCATTATTATTATTATTATTATTATTATTATTATTATTATTATTATTATTATTATTATTATTATTATTATTATTATTATTATTATTATCATTTTTATTATTACAAGAATCATTATTATTATTATTATTATTATTAATAGTATTGTTTTTATAAAAAATTATTGATTTTTGGTATAATACCAATTACAAATAGATACATATATATTTTTATATAACTATATGTATGAATAGTGATTATTTTACATAATAACCATATATATAATATAACTGAGGATATAAAACATAAATAAAGTATATATATTTATATAACCAAAACACTTAATATACATAAATATTATATAGAAGGAATTATGTGATTTTATGTGTTAATATATATATTTGTTATAGGTTCGTAAATCTGAGGCCAACCCTGCATTGTTCAGTTCCGTCGTATGCATATTTTTAGTACAAAATATCGTATTGTGAGTTTCATTTGCTCCCTTTTTAATTGCTTTTGAAATATATATTTTTGGGCTGAGAATACATGCGCTGCTTTTATAAATGCTTTACGAAATAGAGACAAGTGATTAAAAATGATATTCTGCGGATTGATGTGCTAGGTAATTTAGTTACATGTTATAAGAGCATGTAAGCGCGAATCCTAAAGATAGATCTATCGGGCTTAACACCCCCATCCTGTAGGCTGCACTAGACATAAGAGCTAGTGGGCGGATGTTTAGTACTTCGAGGATTATTTATACACTTGCGAGTGTACATATCCATCTTTGTGAAGATGACTTATTATATTATTGTTAAGGTTGGTTACTGAGGCCTCAACATAAGCAGAACTGTTATATACACTTGCGAGTGTACATATATTTATAAACGGAAATCTTGTTTTCTATTAATATATTGAAATGATTGTCATGATAAACCTATGAACTCACCAACCTTTTGGTTGACACTTTTAAGCATGTTTATTCTCAGGTACGAATTAAGTCTTCTGCTGTGCATTTGCTCATTTTAAAGATATTACATGGAGTCGTTCAAGACATATAGAGGTCTGTACCTCACAATGGAACCAGTTGTTGAAGACTCCGTCCAGGTGGATTAGGACGGGTCATCACAACCATCAAAATGATACCACTTCTTTGGCGGGGTAGAGGGCGGCTGCACGGGCGTCTTCTCGGGGTCTTTGTTAGAATCCTCGTTGGAATCCTCCTCGCTGAAGTCATCAGAAGATGAGTCGTCTGAATCATCTGAGTGTGGATCTGCTCGACCGGTGGTCATCAGTCGGTATCTGCTAGGCGGGATCAGCACGACACGTCCATCAGCAAGGCATCTGACCCAATGTCCTCGCTCATTACGGAAAGGACCGTCCTCATTTCCCCCAGGAATCACAACACCACCGGAATGGTGCTGTGGCTCTGGGAGTCATGAGCTAAGTGGAGCTGGAATCTCCTCTGGGTCCTCGTCTCCGTCGGAGATGATCATCAGGTCAGGTGCGTGGCTACTGTCCCCAGAGGATGAATCGCCAGAGTCACTGGAGGGTAGCGATGATGGGATCTGTGAGTCGGCAGCAGCTGCAGGCGAGGTGGCAGATGAATCTGAGTAGCTGCCCAAGTCAATGATGATGGGCGGAATATCCGACATCTAAACAAGGAAAAATAACTTTTTCCATGTCAGTAAGTCATATAGCAAGCACGTATTAGGCAAAATAACTACAACAGTCTAGATCATCTATAGAAGTAAATAACATGGCAATAATAACAAGTATCATGCAATCGAAAGCAGATAGTAGCATGCAGTAGTGAAAACAAATAACAGTATACGACATACAGCAGTAAAAGTAAGCAGCAGCATGCAGCAAGTTCCGTAAAAATAAGTAAACTAACAAGTTGTAGATTAGTCCTATTAGTGAATCCTACTCGGTCTAGTCTAGACTCATTAATGCAACCTAATTCCCTACAACCAATGCTCTGATACCAAATGTGATGCCCCGTACAAAATTAACGTGTACGGATCATCAACAACAGGATCATTACAAGGTCAAACACTATATGCTGTTTTAAAATAAGTTTGCCTTCATAAGAAAGGGTGACGTCATAATCAACGTCATAAGTTTTACAAACGAAAGTAGGCTTCTACGAATAGAAGCAATTAACATAAGTACGAGACCCGTAGGTCATTACAAATTCATTGTTTCAAAAGTAACATAGTTGTGAATGCAAGGTAAACGTTTCATGCAGAGACATCTCTAACAAAAGCAGCGGGAGTCTACACAGCAAGACTACTACAGCGGAAGCATCAAACCTCTAAGCACCTAAGAAAACATGCTTAAAAATGTCAACACGAATGTTGGTGAGCTATAGTTTAAGTATAATAGTAATGTAAGGTAGGCCACGAGAGTTCGATATTTCAGAATAGCATGAAAAGTATATGTTCAACCGTGGGCACTTGGTAACTAACTTAATGTAATATCACCCCCTAAAAGTACAATTGGCGAGTGCGTAAGTTTACAGAGTATAAAACACCCGTTAAATGCTAGCGCTACTAGCCCGAGTGGGGATGTCAAACCCTATGGATCCATATCTAAGATTCGCGTTCACCGGTTCAAAGACCAATGACTAAACGTTACCGAGCTAAGGGGAAAGTTTATGCCGTTGTATAATGAAAGGACCCATTCATATACATTATAAACGATTCACAATAGTTGATTACATCGAGAGGTATTTGACCTCTATATGATACATTTTACAAACATTGCATTCTGATAGTGCTCCAAATGAACATATATTTAGTAGCAATATCCTCCCAATATGTAAATTATTTAGTTGTAATCGTCCTATTTTAAGTTGTAATCATAAGTGCGAAGACAAAAGGCAAAAACGACGATTTGAAGACGCAAATGACCAAAAAGCTCAAATGTACAAGATACAATCCAACTGGTTCAATTTATTGATGAGAAACGTCTAAAAATGACAAAAGTACAAGTTGCGGAACGCAAAGTAAAAGATATTAAATTATACGAAAGGACGTTCAAAAATCCGAAACCGGGACCTGAGCCAACTATCAACGCCCGACGCAACGGACCAAAAATTACAAGTCTACTACGCACAAGAATATAATAAAATATTTAAATAATTATATAAATTATTTATATATTTTATATTATATTAAATAGTGTCGGCAGACTAAAAAACAAATGAATGTGAGCTGGTGCCAGACACCATGCGATCGTATGGCCAGAAGGCACATATCCCATGCGATCGCATGGACCGAAAAAGTTGGTCAGGTCCTATAAATAGCCAGCTTATTCTACGAGTTTTAAACATAATAATAATAATACTCCTCTAATAATAATAAATATATATATATATATATATATATATATATATATATATATATATATATATATATATATATATATATATATATATATATTATAGTATAGGGTAGTTTTATATTAGATTAATTTGGGTTATGTAAAGGTTATTTTACGGGTTTTAAAGTCGAAGCTATGTCCGTGTAACACTACGCGATAAATAATCAATGTAAGCTATGTTCTCCTTTTTAAATTGATGTCTTGTACTTAAGTTATTATTATGCTTATTTAAGACGAAGTAATCATGATGTTGGGCTAAAAATATTAAAATTGGGTAATTGGATTTTGTACCATAATTGGGATTTGGACAAAAGAACGACACTTGTGGAAATTAGACTATGGGCTATTAATGGGCTTTATATTTGTTTAACTAAATGATAGTTTGTTAAGTTTAATATAAAGATTTACAATTGGACGTACCTATAAATAACCATATACACTCAAATCGGACACGATGGGCGGGATATTTATATGTATGAATAATCGTTCATTTAACCGGACACGGGAATGAATTAATAGTCACTAGAATTATTAAAACAGGGGTGAAATTATGTACAAGGACACTTGGCATAATTGATAACAAAGTATTAAAACCTTGGGTTACACTCAGTCGATATCCTGGTGTAATTATTAAACAAAGTATTAAGACCTTGTTACAGTTTAAGTTCCCAATTAGTTGGAATATTTGACTTCGGGTATAAGGATAATTTGACGAGGACACTAACACTTTATATTTATGACTGATGGACTGTTATGGACAAAAACCAGACGGACATATTGAATAATCCAGGACAAAGAACAATTAACCCATGGGAATAAAATAAAATCAACACGTCAAACATCATGATTACGGAAGTTTAAATAAGCATAATTCCTTTATTTTCATATTTAATTGCACTTCTAATTATCACATTTTTAATTATCGCAATTTTATTTCATCGCACTTTTATTTATTGCAATTTCATTATCGTTATTTATTTTACACTTTAAATTAAGTCTTTTATTTATTTAATATTTTACATTAGGTTTTAACTGCGACTAAAGTTTTAAAATCGAAAAACCGGTCATTAAACGGTAAACCCCCTTTTATATATTATTATATATAATTATAAATATTTTGTACAAATATAGTTAATTAAAATATAGTGTACAATAAGCCCGCTCCCTGTGGAACGAACCGAACTTACTAAAAACTATACTACTCTACGATTAGGTACACTGCCTATAGTGTTGTAGCAAAGTTTAGGTATATCCCATCTGTAAATAAATAATAAATATCTTGTATAAAATTGTAACGTATTTAATAGTTTTTCCTAGTAAAATATAAGCTATTTCATATACACCTCGCATAACATCAAGTTTTTGGCGCCGCTGCCGGGGATTCGGCGAAACACTATATTTTATAAATATATTTGTATATCATTTTTAGAAAAACAATATAAAAAAAATAAATAAAAACTCTCGGGCCCGAACACTGTAGTAGCCCAGCTCTTGGCCCGAAACCCTACCTCATGCGATCGCATGAGATTTTAACTTCCAAACCATGCGATCGCATGGCTTGAGTTGACAGGCCTGGTAACCTCAGCCGACAGTTTAGGGTTTTAATTAATTTATAATTATTATTATTATAACCCCAATTAGGTTAGTTTATTTAATTATTAGTTTTAGTTTTATTTAATTAATTTGTATTTTTAGTTTAATTAGTTTTAATAAATTATAAAACTAATACTTTTATAAAATAAATAATATAAAAATAATATTTTTATAAAAATTGTACTTTTTACAACTTTAAGTTTATTTTTATATTTTGTATCTTTTTATTTGTTTTAGTGTAATATTTGTATTTTTTTGCTCGTATTTAGTTTTAATATAGTTTTTACCATAGTTATTTTTATTTCTATATTTTTAGGCTTTGCCGTAAAATCCCTGAAGTGCTTTTTCTTTAGACTAAGACTTAGGTGCTTTAGAATTTTGCGACGCTGTTTATAAATTTTAGTACCTTTTTAAATTATTGCCATTTTAGGATATAGTAATCCTTTTAAGCTTTAATATTTTTAGACGCAACTTTTAAATCTTAATTTTTAGTTCCTTTTTAAGTTTCGACGCGCTACTTTCTTATTTTTATTTTTCGACGCCTATTATTTTTCGACATTTTTATTTTTCGACGTTTTTCGACGCACTTCTTTTTCTTTCTTATTTCTCGACGATCTAGTTTTTAGGACATAGAATTTTCTATTTCTTCTCTAAAATTTCAAAAACGAAAAATTATTTTAAGCGGTTAAATTGATAGACATCCAAATTTTCTGCTTCGTAGTAATAGTTGGATTTGTTAGTGGCTGAGTTGTGAGCTTCCGATTTAAAGGGTTCTGGCTCCCTGCTGCATCTATTGGCTATTCAAAACGTGTGCAAAAGCAGAAAAGTCTATTAATTTGATAACTTATATAATTTTTATTTTTATAACTAATAGGATAATTAAGTAAATGCACCACATTGTAGCTAAAATTTGGTAATAAGCGCATTATGGAAAATCTCGAGAATATTTTAGAAACTCTTTATGACATCCGAAATCAATTTAATCAATACTCTCAAACGGGTGTTGATGAAAATTCGTTCAGTCAATCTTGGATCACGAATGACGAAACAATAACTGGTTGTGAAATCTGTGGAGATTATCACTCAACATGGGAATGTTATTATTACGTTCCTATGGAAAATTATGAACCCATGGAACCTGAAAGGAACGATTATGAAGAATACAATTCAAATTGGGATTATTTCCAAGAATATTTCCAAACTCCACAACCAGAAGATGAGGAAAATTATGTGTCTGAAAATTCTTTAGATTATATGAAAATCAAACTCGAAGAACTTGATGCTCAAAATGAACAAATGAGAGAGTTTGTAAATAGGCAAGCTGAAACTCTATCAGATTACGCACCTGTTGATCTGAGGAGTCATGTACAAGAAAATCTCATATCATCGAATTTTGATGAATTCGAGAGCTCCGAAATCACCAATTATCCCGATGATACTTTTTATTCAGTTTTACCAATTTCACAACATATCGACACATTAGCCTCTACCGACAAAATCATCGATCCATCAATGAATGAAGAAGAAGTAAGGGTGACAAATTGGTACTCTTGGGAAAACGATAACGTTGAAAATTTTACCCCCGAGACCAAAATGGTGAGACCAATAAGTACCATTAATGAAGAAGAATTTGCTTCGATCCCGAAATTCACCATTCCACAACCTTCCAACCCAATATTCTCAATAGACGAGTCATCTACCAAAGATGAACTACAAGCTGTAATAGATATTGACACCTCGAATTTCACCCAATTGGGTAATAGAGGTGAAAACCTTGATCCCGAGAATGAACGAAAGAAAATGTTAGGAATTGTCCACCCTATAGAAATATGCATGTCGGTGTATATCGATCCATTTGACCAAGAACCAGAAAAGAGACGTATCCATTTACTAAAAGCTACACTTAAAAAAGAATTAAGTAGTGACGATCGAGTGGTTCTAAACCTTAAAGCCATTGATATATTATACACCACCCGAGATGTAAATAACTGGCTCACTATTCTAACTCGTGAAACTTATTCTACCGACTTCACATATCGTCAGCTAAGTGTGGGGAAGTCTAACCCCACTTAACATTAAATTAGGGGTCCAGGTTAGTGCATAACTCGTTAATAAACATGCATAATAAGTAAGGGTAAAAGACGCATTTTCAAATATTAACAAACAGCTCAGAAAATCAGCCATTTTTGAAGAAAAAAAAAACATGTGTGATAAAACAAGAAGGGATGAACGATGAAGCGCGCCATCTATCATTCGACGAGCTTTATAATTACAAAACTGGGTATCTTTAACTACTTTTCTTCACTAATCACCCTCATGAATTTATAATTAGAGTCTGATTTCATGCAAATGAGGGCATTGCATGATCTCAAGTGTGGGGAAGGGTTATAAATTCTCTCAGGTTTACACTTGGTTTAATGGCCAAATTTTGTGAAAATTTGAAAAATTTTCAACTAAATGAATTCAAAATCATGTTTATGCATATTTATGAACGATGAAAACTAGGTGTTAATACCGAAATTATCGTTACCTCGGAAAGGACATAAAATTGAGAAACACCCTAAAACACTTGAATTCATTTAAAATGGAATAAAGGAGAATAAAAAGGCAAAGAAAGAAACTAAGTGTGGGGAGAATGTACCAAGTTATTCAATTAAAAAAAAACTATCTATCACATGTTTCTGTAAAGTTATTGCAGGTGCTTTTGTTTTGGACTAAATTGACTGTTTTACCCGCAATATTATAATAAAGATAAAAGAAAAGATGGATCTACACGATGAATCAATTCCATCATTAAATGGAAGTAAAGTCTTTCGAAAAAGACACGCGCTTCTTGATTTAGTCAAGAAGTTGTCGTCCAGACCAGCTGTAGGTTGACGAAAAATCTAGAAAAGTCATCTCTAAAATCAGCAGGAAATCCACAGACCTCAGCATCAAACAGGGTCGCCAAGTGGTCAGACTTATCCTAACCATGAGAGGATCTGTCTCGTAAAATGGGGAGGGCGCCGTGCAAATTAGCTTGATAAGACTAATGAATCAGATACCAGAAAGGATAATCTCCTTAAAGATTAAAAATCAGCTTTTAAGACTGATATTACTCAATCCTAGAGATTGACCTTAAAGATTGAGAATTACAAACTCATGGAATTCGATGATATCTAAACTCGAGCTTGAACGAGAAAATATTTTGATCAAATTAAAACCGATTTGTTTTCTGAAACCCCATTTTTAATTCGTTCATTACCATTGAACGTAAAATCCTAGGAATTCACCTAGAATTCATTAGGTCACCTGAACCAATTTGGGTGTCAACCGTAAGAACGGTGGTTGCATAGCATAGTCGAAGACAGGACCTTGTGCCAGACCGAAAAAAATTATAGGGTGATCTTTACTATTGCTCCTACAAAGGATAGTAATTGCATCCGACACGTTTTAGACCATGAACAAATGCATGTCATTAGACATTGCCTTAACAGTTTCTTGTTCATCGCTTTCCTTTACAACCGGATGGTAGTTTGCCGAAAGGTAATATACGGGACAAGTATACTGGACGTGTTGCTTTCCCAATACAAGGTTAGCAAGTGGGTGACACATAACCATAAGTTTTGAGCTAAAATTTTTAAATCTGAAACCCACAAAACCCACAAAAACATTTTGCAAACACCGGTGAAGGGGTATTCCGGAAAACTTATCTAGGGTAAACGCTAGAATGAATTTTCAAAAGATCAAATGTTTTCATAAAGATCCAATTTCCTTAAGGATCTAAATTTTTATAGTCATGTGGGACTATAAACCACATCGTTACTCTCATTGTTTATACCGCCGTATCAAAATCACTAATGTATAAAGTGTGAAGAATAAAGAAGTGATTCGTGTGATTTAATTTCAAGTTCTGTATTGCTTGAGGATAAGCAACGTTCATGTGTGGGGATATTTTATAGTGCTCCAAATGAACATATATTTAGTAGCAATATCCTCCCAATATGTAAATTATTTAGTTGTAATCGTCCTATTTTAAGTTGTAATCATAAGTGCGAAGACAAAAGGCGAAAACGATGATTTGAAGATGCAAATGACCAAAAAGCTCAAATGTACAAGATACAATCCAAGTGGTTCAATTTATTGATGAGAAACGTCTAAAAATGACAAAAGTACAAGTTGCGGAACGCAAAGTACAAGATATTAAATTATACGAAAAGACGTTCAAAAATCCGAAACCGGGATCTGAGCCAACTATCAACGCCCGACGCAACGGACCAAAAATTACAAGTCTACTATGCACAAGAATATAATATAATATT
Source organism: Rutidosis leptorrhynchoides (assembly GCF_046630445.1). Lineage (NCBI taxonomy): Eukaryota > Viridiplantae > Streptophyta > Magnoliopsida > Asterales > Asteraceae > Rutidosis > Rutidosis leptorrhynchoides. The sequence continues at coordinate 241,733,191 of NC_092342.1, read as the reverse complement.
TAAATAATTATATAAATTATTTATATATTTTATATTATATTAAATAGTGTCGGCAGACTAAAAAACAAATGAATGTGAGCTGGTGCCAGACACCATGTGATCGCATGGCCAGAAGGCACATATCCCATGCGATCGCATGGCCCGAAAAAGTTGGTCAGGTCCTATAAATAGCCAGCTTATTCGACGAGTTTTAAACATAATAATAATAATACTCCTCTAATAATAATAAATATATATATATATATATATATATATATATATATATATATATATATATATATATATATATATATATATATATATATATATATATATATATATATTATAGTATAGGGTAGTTTTATATTAGATTAGTTTGGGTTATGTAAAGGTTATTTTACAGGTTTTAAAGTCGAAGCTATGTCGGTGTAACACTACGCGATAAATAATCAATGTAAGCTATGTTCTCCTTTTTAAATTGATGTCTCGTACTTAAGTTATTATTATGATTATTTAAGACGAAGTAATCATGATGTTGGGCTAAAAATATTAAAATTGGGTAATTAGATTTTGTACCATAATTGGGGTTTCGATAAAAGAACGACACTTGTGGAAATTAAACTATGGGCTATTAATGTGCTTTATATTTGTTTAACTAAATGATAGTTTGTTAATTTTAATATAAAGATTTACAATTGGACGTACCTATAAATAACCATATACACTCAAATCGGACACGATGGGCGGGATATTTATATGTATGAATAATCGTTCATTTAACCGGACACGAGAATGAATTAATAGTCACTAGAATTATTAAAACAGGGGTGAAATTATGTACAAGGACACTTGGCATAATTGATAACAAAGTATTAAAACCTTGGGTTACACTCAGTCGATATCCTGGTGTAATTATTAAACAAAGTATTAAGACCTTGTTACAGTTTAAGTCCCCAATTAGTTGGAATATTTGACTTCGGGTATAAGAATAATTTGACGAGGACACTCGCACTTTATATTTATGACTGATGGACTGTTATGGACAAAAACCAGACGGACATATTGAATAATCCAGGACAAAGAACAATTAACCCATGGGAATAAAATAAAATCAACACGTCAAACATCATGATTACGGAAGTTTAAATAAGCATAATTCCTTTATTTTCATATTTAATTGCACTTCTAATTATCACATTTTTAATTATCGCAATTTTATTTCATCGCACTTTTATTTATTGCAATTTCATTATCGTTATTTATTTTACGCTTTAAATTAAGTCTTTTATTTATTTAATATTTTACATTAGGTTTTAACTGCGACTAAAGTTTTAAAATCGAAAAACCGGTCATTAAACGGTAAACCCCCTTTTATATATTATTATATATAATTATAAATATTTTGTACAAATATAGTTAATAAAAATATAGTGTACAATACGCCCGCTCCCTGTGGAACGAACCGGACTTACTAAAAACTATACTACTCTACGATTAGGTACACTGCCTATAGTGTTATAGCAAGGTTTAGGTATATCCCATCTGTAAATAAATAATAAATATCTTGTATAAAATTGTAACGTATTTAATAGTTTTTCCTAGTAAAATATAAGCTATTTCATATACACCTCGCATAACATCACATTCGTTTTTAAAAGACAAACTTTATTCACATCTAAAGTCGACGGCATGCATACCATTTCATAATACATCTAACTATAATTGACTTAATAATAATCTTGATGAAATAAATGACTCGAATGCAACGTCTTTCGAAATATGCCATGAATGACTCCAAGTAATATCCTTAAAATGAGCTAATGCAGAGTGGAAGATTTCTTTCAAACCTGAGAATAAACATGCTTTCAAGTGTCAACCAAAAGGTTGGTGTAGTGACCCGAACTTTTCCATGTTTATATATATATATATTAAATGAAATTGTTATTTTACATGATTAAGTGTTTCCAACATGTTAAGCAATCAAACTTATTAAGAATTGATTAATTGAAATAGGTTTCATATAGACAATTGACCACCCAAGTTGACCGGTGATTCACGAACGTTAAAACTTGTAAAAACTATACGATGACATATATATGGTTATATATATAGTTAACATGATTTTATTATAAGTATGTATCTCATTAGGTATTTTAACAATGAGTTATATACATAAAAATGAGACTATTAATTTAAGAAACTCGAAAACGATATATATAACGATTATCGTTATAACAACGTCTTACTAGGTACATATGAATCATATTAAGATATTGATACACTTGGTTAATTATATTAAATGATAAGTAAATATATTATTAAGTGTATTAACAATGAAATACATATGTAAAAATAAGACTACTAACTTAATGATTTCGAAACGAGACATATATGTAACGATTATCATTGTAACGACATTTAACTGTATATATATCATACTAAGATATATTATATATAATAATATCATGATAATATAACAATTTAACATCTCATTTGTTATAATAAACAATGGGTTAACAACATTCTACAAGATCGTTAACCTAAAGGTTTTCAAAACAACATTTACATGTAACGACTAACGATGACTTAACGACTCAGTTAAAATGTATATACATGTAGTGTTTTAATATGTATTCATACACTTTTTAAATACTTCAAGACACTTATCAAAATACTTCTACTTAACAAAAATGCTTACAATTACATCCTCGTTCAGTTTCATCAACAATTCTACTCGTATGCACCCGTATTCGTACTCGTACAATAAACAGCTTTTAGATGTATGTACTATTGGTATATACACTCCAATGATCAGCTCTTAGCAGCCCATGTGAGTCACCTAACACATGTGGGAACCATCATTTGGCAACTAGCAAGAAATATCTCATAAAATTACAAAAATATGAGTAATCATTCATGACTTATTTACATGAAAACAAAATTACATATCCTTTATATCTAATCCATACACCAACGACCAAAAACACCTACAAACACTTTCATTCTTCAATTTTCTTCATTTAATTGATCTCTCTCAAGTTCTATCTTCAAGTTCTAAGTGTTCTTCATAAATTCCAAAAGTTCTAGTTTCATAAAATCAAGAATACTTCCAAGATTGCAAATTTACTTTCAAGTTTTCTAAATCCATTCCAAGTAATCATCCAAGATTAAGAAACCTTTGTTACTTACAGTTGGTTATCTTTCTAATATAAGGTAATGATCATATTCAAACTTTAATTCAATTTCTATAACTATAACAATCTTATTTCGAGTGGAAATCTTACTTGAAATCGTTTTCGTGTCATGATTCTGCTTCAAGAACTTTCAAGCCATCCAAGGATCCTTTGAAGCTAGATCTATTTTTCTCATTTCCAGTAGGTTTATCCAAGGAACTTGAGGTAGTAATGATGTTCATAACATCATTTGATTCATACATATAAAGCTATCTTATTCGAAGGTTTAAACTTGTAATCACTAGAACATAGTTTAGTTAATTCTATACTTGTTCGCAAATAAAAGTTAATCCTTCTAACTTGACTTTTAAAATCAACTAAACACATATTCTATATCTATATGATATGCTAACTTAATGATTTAAAACCCGGAAACACGAAAAACACCGTAAAACCGGATTTACGCCGTCGTAGTAACACCGCGGGCTGTTTTGGGTTAGTTAATTAAAAACTATGATAAACTTTGATTTAAAAGTTGTTATTCTGGGAAAATTATTTTTATTATGAACATGAAACTATATCCAAAAATTATGATTAAACTCAAAGTGGAAGTATGTTTTCTAAAATGTTCATCTAGACGTCGTTCTTTCGACTGAAATGACTACCTTTACAAAAATGACTTGTAACTTATTTTTCTGACTATAAACCTATTATTTTTCTGTTTAGATTCATAAAGTATAGTTCAATATGAAACCATAGCAATTTGATTCACTCAAAACGGATTTAAAATGAAGAAGTTATGGGTAAAACAAGATTGGATAATTTTTCTCATTTTAGCTACGTGAAAATTGGTAACAAATCTATTCCAACCATAACTTAATCAACTTGTATTGTATATTATGTAATCTTGAGATACTATAGACACGTATACAATGTTTCGACCTATCATGTCGACACATCTATATATATTTCGGAACAACCATAGACACTCTATATGTGAATGTTGGAGTTAGCTATACAGGGTTGAGGTTGATTCCAAAATATATATAGTTTGAGTTGTGATCAATACTGAGATACGTATACACTGGGTAGTGGATTGATTTAAGATAATATTTATCGATTTATTTCTGTACATCTAACTGTGGACAACTAGTTGTAGGTTACTAACGAGGACAGCTGACTTAATAAACTTAAAACATCAAAATGTATTAAAAGTGTTGTAAATATATTTTGAACATACTTTGATATATATGTACATATTTGTTATAGGTTCGTGAATCAACCAGTGGCTAAGTCTTACTTCCCGACGAAGTAAAAATATGTGAAAGTGAGTTATAGTCCCACTTTTAAAATCTAATATTTTTGGGATGAGAATACATGCAGGTTTTATAAATAATTTACAAAATAGACACAAGTACGTGAAACTACATTCTATGGTTGAATTATCGAAATCGAATATGCCCCTTTTTATTAAGTCTGGTAATCTAAGAATTAGGGAACAGACACCCTAATTGACACGAATCATAAAGATAGATCTATTGGGCTTAACAAACCCCATTCAAAGTACCAGATGCTTTAGTACTTCGAAATTTATATCATATCCGAAGGGTGTCCGGGAATGATGGGGATATTCTTATATATGCATCTTGTTAATGTCGGTTACCAGGTGTTCACCATATGAATGATTTTTATCTCTATGTATGGGATGTGTATTGAAATATGAAATTTTGTGGTCTATTGTTACGATTTGATATATATAGGTTAAACCTATAACCCACCAACATTTTTGTTGACGTTTAAAGCATGTTTATTCTCAGTGAATACTAAGAGCTTCCATTGTTGCATACTAAAATAAGGACAAGATTTGGAGTCCATGTTTGTATGATATTGTGTAAAAACTGAATTCAAGAAACTGATTTCGATGTAACATATTTGTATTGTAAACCATTATGTAATGGTCGTGTGTAAACATGATATTTTAGATTATCATTATTTGATAATCTACGTAAAGCTTTTTAAACCTTTATTTATGAAATAAAGGTTATGGTTTGTTTTAAAAATGAATGCAGTCTTTGAAAAACGTCTCATATAGAGGTCAAAACCTCGCAACGAAATCAATTAATATGGAACGTTTTTAATCAATAAGAACGGGACATTTTAGTTGGTATCCGAGCGTTGGTCTTAGAGAACCAGAAAATTTGCATTAGTGTGTCTTATCGAGTTTGCTAGGATGCATTAGTGAGTCAGGACTTCGACCGTGTTTTCTTTAAAAATGATTGCTTAACATTTTTGTTGGAAACTATATATTATTAACATGTATATATTATGTGATATATTAATCTCTTAACATGTTTGATATTGTGTGATAGATGTCTACCTCTAGCACAAATCCCATTGACTCACCTAATAATAATGAAGAGTCGAATATTTATTGGACTGATTCACAAGTTCCCGAAGAAGAACCGGAAGAAGAATCAGAACCGGAAGAAGAATCAGAACCGGAAGAGGAGGAACCGGAGGAGGAAATAGAACCGGTGGGGGAAATAATAAAACGGTTAAGTAAAAAAAAATCCTCAACCAACCGACCAAGGTTAATTATGGTCAATGGTGTTTCCGCCAAGGAAGCAAAATATTGGGAGGATTACCAATTCTCAAATGAATCGGATTCCGATGAGAATTCCGATGATGTTATAGAAATTACCCCAGCTGAATTTAAAAAGGCAAAAGAAAATAATAAGGGAAAGGGCATAAAAATAGAGAAATCTAATTCCAACCCCGATGAACTTTATATGTATCGTCAACCCCCGAAGTCCTTAAGTTGTAACAATGACCCGGGAACCTCTAAACCACCAGGTTTTTCTAAACCGTTGTGGAAAACGACAGCTAGTATTAGGGGAACATCATATATCCCTAGAAACTTGGCAAAATGAACCAAAACCGAAGAAGAAGAAACGAGCGAGTCGGAATAAGATAGTTGTATTCGTGTGGTGTAATATATGTAATATAGTGTGCTTATGCTTTATGATATATGTAAAAATTACTTGTATTAATAAGTATTTTTTTTATGAATCTAACTCTTGTCTATTTTACAGTTTAAAAACACAAAATGGATAGACAACCCAATATTTTAAGAGACCTACCCAGAGACATGATTGATGAAATCTTGTCTAGAGTCGGTCAGAATTCCTCGGCACAACTATTTAAGGCGAGATCAGTTTGTAAGACATTCGAAGAACGTTCCAAGAATGTCTTGGTTTATAAGAGACTTTCGTTTGAAAGATGGGGGATATCACATTGGGAAACCCATAAGTTACGATGTGTTTACTTTGATGCATATATTGCGGGGAACCCAAATGCTATTTTACGCAACGGGTTAAAAAATTATTTTGACTCAATGTATCCGAATATAGGACTTCATGATTTAGAAAAAGCGGCTAACATGCAACATAAAGAAGCATGCTATGCTTACGGGTTAGTAATGTTCGCTTCTCACCAAAGTGAGAAAAAGAACATCGGGCTACAGCTATTAAACAAAACGTTCCCACAATTGACGGAGTCGGTAAATGGGGTAAGAAATGAGGTTTTTAGGTTATTACGAGACTGTTGGTCATTACATAACCCTCGTCCCTTTGACGATGTTACAACACGCTGTCTTATCAACGGCCATAACGGTTATGTTCCACAAGACCAAGGATGGGAAGTAGTCCTAGTAAAACCAGAATGCATGACTTGTTTCTGGACGTATGAATTACGTGTCTTTATTGCCTTTGCTGAACGACTTGTGTACTAGCTAGAATTATCTTCACAACTATCTTGTATCAAAGTTATTGTGTGCTATATTTCATGCTTTATGTAAAATAAGCGGTATTGTAAGTTTGTAAAATATTGTATAAAAGTTTGAACGCGAAATATTATTATAATCAGTTTTTCATATAGAATTGTAGTAGTTGAATTGTATATTAGCTACTAAGTATGAACTTAACGGGTAGGTACTACCCGAATTTAAACTTATAAAACACTAATATGAAGAAAAAGCTTTTATAAATGAGTTCATATTATGCTACGAAATACTATTAACTACTCTTAATATTCTGTATGATTAACTTGTTCCATTTGACTATTTTGAAGGAAATGGCACCGACTACTCGACACACCGTGAATATGAATGAAGAGGAATTCCGTACTTTTCTAGCTTCAAACATAGCCGCAGTACAGGCTGCGCTACATACCAACAATAACCTTGGATCTAGCAGTACAGGAAATCGTGTAGGATGCACCTACAAAGAATTCACTGCCTGCAAACCTTTGGAATTTGATGGAACCGAAGGACCGATCGGATTGAAACGGTGGACCGAGAAGGTCGAATCGGTGTTTGCCATAAGTAAGTGTACTGAAGAGGACAAAGTGAAGTACGCTACGCTTACCTTCACAGGTTCTGCGTTAACATGGTGGAATACCTATCTAGAGCAAGTGGGACAAGATGATGCTTACGCACTACCGTGGTCAGCATTCAAGCACTTGATGAATGAGAAGTACCGTACCAGAACCGAGGTCAATAAGCTCAAGACAGAACTTAGAGGGTTACGAACCCAAGGATTTGATATTACCACGTACGAAAGACGATTCACAGAATTGTGCCTATTGTGTCCGGGAGCGTTCGAAGATGAGGAAGAGAAGATCGACGCGTTTGTGAAAGGATTACCGGAAAGAATCCAAGAAGATATAAGTTCACACGAGCCCGCCTCCATACAACAGGAATGTAGAATGGCTCACAAACTAGTGAACCAGATTGAGGAAAGAATTAAAGAATAGACGGCTGAAGAGGCCAATGTGAAGCAAGTCAAAAGAAAGTGGGAGGAAAACGGTGATAAGAATCACCAATACAACAACAACAGCAATTACAATAATAATCGCAACAATTATCCCAACAATCGCAACATCAATCGCAACTACAACAAACGGCCCAACAACAACAACAACAACAACAGCAACTACAACAATCGTCCCAACAACAATAACAATCGCAACAACAACGACAATCAGAAGCAGCTATGCCAAAGGTGTGAAAAGTATCACTCGGGGTTCTGCACCAAATTTTGCAACAAGTGTAAAAGAAATGGTCATAGTGCGGCAAAGTGTGAGGTCTACGGACCAGGGGTTAACAGAACGAAAGGAACAAATGGTGTCGAAACGAGTAATGGCGGAGCAAGTAGTGTCGGAGCAAGTTATGCCAATGTAGTTTGTTATAAATGTGGAAAACCGGGCCACATTATTAGAAATTGCCCAACCAGGAGAACACGAATGGACAAGGCCGCGGAAGAGTTTTCAATATTAATGCGGCAGAGGCACAGGAAGACCCGGAGCTTGTTACGGGTACGTTTCTTATTGACAATAAATCTGCTTACGTTTTATTTGATTCGGGTGCGGATAGAAGCTATATGAGTAGAGATTTTTGTGCTAAATTAAGTTGTCCATTGACGCCGTTGGATAGTAAATTTTTACTCGAATTAGCAAATGGTAAATTAATTTCAGCAGATAATATATGTCCGAATCGAGAAATTAAACTGGTTAGCGAAACATTTAAGATTGACTTGATACCAGTAGAGTTAGGGAGTTTTGATGTGATAATCGGTATGGACTGGTTGAAAGAAGTGAAAGCAGAGATCGTTGGTTACAAAAATGCAATTCGCATTATACGAGAAAAAGGAAAACCCTTAATGGTGTACGGAGAAAAGGGTAACACAAAGCTACATCTTATTAGTAATTTGAAGGCACAAAAACTAATAAGAAAAGGTTGCTATGCTGTTCTAGCACACGTCGAGAAAGTACAAACTGAAGAAAAGAGCATCAATGATGTTCCCGTCGCAAAAGAATTTCCCGATGTATTTCCGAAAGAATTACCGGGATTACCCCCACATCAATCCGTTGAATTTCAAATAGATCTTGTACCAGGAGCTGCACCAATAGATCGTGCTCCTTACAAACTCGCACCCAGCGAGATGAAAGAACTGCAAAGCCAATTACAAGAACTTTTAGAGCGTGGTTTCATTCGACCAAGCACATCACCGTGGGGAGCTCCTGTTTTGTTTGTCAAGAAGTAAGATGGTACATTCAGGTTGTGTAACGACTACCGAGAGTTGAACAAACTTACCATTAAGAATCGCTATCAACTACCGAGAATCGACGACTTATTTGATCAACTACAAGGCTCGTCTGTTTATTCAAAGATTGACTTACGTTCCGGGTATCATCAAATTCGGGTGAAAGAAGATGATATTCCAAAGACTGCTTTCAGAACACGTTACGGTCATTACGAGTTTATGGTCATGCCGTTTGGTTTAACTAATGCACTAGCTGTGTTCATGGACCTTATGAACCGAGTGTGTGGACCATACCTTGACAAGTTTGTCATTGTTTTCATTGATGACATACTTATTTACTCAAAGAATGACCAAGAACACGGTGAACATTTGAGAAAGGTGTTAGAAGTATTGAGGAAGGAAGAATTGTACGCTAAATTTTCAAAGTGTGCATTTTGGTTGGAAGAAGTTCAATTCCTCGGTCACATAGTGAACAAAAAAGGTATTAAGGTGGATCCGGCAAAGATAGAAACTGTTGAAAAGTGGGAAACCCCGAAAACTCCGAAACACATACGCCAGTTTTTAGGACTAGCTGGTTACTACAGAAGGTTCATCTAAGACTTTTCCAGAATAGCAAAACCCTTGACTGCATTAACGCATAAAGGGAAGAAATTTGAATGGAAGGATGAACAAGAGAAAGCGTTTCAGTTATTGAAGAAAAAGCTAACTACGGCACCTATATTGTCATTGCCTGAAGGGAATGATGATTTTGTGATTTATTGTGACGCATCAAAGTAAGGTCTCGGTTGTGTATTAATGCAACGAATGAAATTGATGGCTTATGCGTCTAGACAATTGAAGATTCACGAGCAAAATTATACGACGCATGATTTGGAATTAGGCGCGGTTGTTTTTGCATTAAAGACTTGGAGGCACTACTTATATGGGGTCAAAAGTATTATATATACCGACCACAAAAGTCTTCAACACATATTTAATCAGAAACAACTGAATACGAGGCAGCGTGGGTGGATTGAATTGTTGAATGATTACGACTTTGAGATTCGTTACCACCCGGGGAAGGCAAATGTGGTAGCCGACGCCTTGAGCAGAAAGGACAGAGAACCCATTCGAGTAAAATCTATGAATATAATGATTCACACTAACCTTACTACTCAAATAAAGGAGGTGCAACAAGGAGTTTTAAAAGAGAGAAATTTAAAGGATGAAATACCCAAAGGATCGGAGAAGCATCTTAATATTCGGGAAGACGGAACCTGGTATAGGGCTGAAAGAATTTGGGTACCAAAATTTGGAGATATGAGAGAAATGGCACTTAGAGAAGCTCATAAAACCAGATACTCAATACATCCTGGAACGGGGAAGATGTACAAGGATCTTAAGAAACATTTTTGGTGGCCAGGTATGAAAGCCGATATTGCTAAATATGTAGGAGAATGTTTGACGTGTTCTAAGGTCAAAGCTGAACATCAGAAACCATCAGGTCTACTACAACAACCTGAAATCCCGGAATGGAAAAGGGAAAACATTACCATGGATTTCATTACTAAATTGCCAAGGACTGGAAGTGGTTATGATACTATTTGGGTAATAGTTGATCGTCTCACCAAGTCAGCACACTTCCTGCCAATAAGAGAAGATGACAAGATGGAGAAGTTAGCACGACTGTATTTGAAGGAAGTCGTCTCCAGACATGGAATACCAGTCTCTATTATCTCTGATAGGGATGGCAGATTTATTTCAAGATTCTGGCAGACATTACAGCAAGCATTGGGAACTCGTCTAGACGTGAGTACTGCCTATCATCCACAAACTGATGGGCAGAGCGAAAGGACGATACAAATGCTTGAAGACATGCTACGAGCTTGTGTTATTGATTTAGGAAACAATTGGGATCGACATCTACCGTTAGCAGAATTTTCCTACAACAACAGCTACCATTCAAGCATTGAGATGGCGCCGTTTGAAGCAATTTATGGTAGAAAGTGCAGGTCTCTGATTTGTTGGACTGAAGTGGGGGATAGACAGATTTTGGGTCCGGAGATAATACAAGAAACTACCGAGAAGATCATCCAAATTCAACAACGGTTGAAAACCGCCCAAAGTCGATAAAAGAGCTATGCTGACATTAAAAGAAAAGATATAAAATTTGAAATTGGAGAGATGGTCATGCTTAAAGTTGCACCTTGGAAAGGCGTTGTTCGATTTGGTAAACGAGGGAAATTAAATCCAAGGTATATTGGACCATTCAAGATTATTGATCGTGTCGGACCAGTAGCTTACCAACTTGAGTTACCTCAACAACTCGTGGCTGTACATAACACTTTCCACGTCTCGAATTTGAAGAAATGTTTTGCTAAAGAAGATCTCACTATTCCGTTAGACGAAATCCAAATCAACGAAAAACTTCAATTCATCGAAGAACCCGTCGAAATAATGGATCGTGAGGTTAAAAGACTTAAACAAAACAAGATACCAATTGTTAAGGTTCGATGGAATGCTCGTAGAGGACCCGAGTTCACCTGGGAATGAGAAGATCAGATGAATAAGAAATACCCGCATTTATTTCCAGAAGATACGTCAACACCTCCAACTGCTTAAAATTTCGGGACGAAATTTATTTAACGGGTAGGTACTGTAGTGACCCGAACTTTTCCATGTTTATATATATATTAAATGAAATTGTTATTTTACATGATTAAGTGTTTCCAACATGTTAAGCAATCAAACTTGTTAAGACTTGATTAATTGAAATAGGTTTCATATAGACAATTGACCACCCAAGTTGACCGGTGATTCACGAATGTTAAAACTTGTAAAAACTATACGATGACATATATATGGTTATATATATAGTTAACATGATTTTATTATAAGTATGTATCTAATTAGGTATTTTAACAATGAGTTATATACATAAAAATGAGACTATTAATTTAAGAAACTCGAAAACGATATATATAACGATTATCGTTATAACAACGTCTTACTAGGTACATATGAATCATATTAAGATATTGATACACTTGGTTAATTATGTTAAATGATAAGTAAATATATTATTAAGTGTATTAATAATGAAATACATATGTAAAAATAAGACTACTAACTTAATGATTTCGAAACGAGACATATATGTAACGATTATCGTTGTAACGACATTTAACTGTATATATATCATACTAAGATATATTATATATCATAATATCATGATAATATAACAATTTAACATCTCATTTGTTATAATAAACAATGGGTTAACAACATTCAACAAGATCGTTAACCTAAAGGTTTCAAAACAACATTTACATGTAACGACTAACGATGACTTAACGACTCAGTTAAAATGTATATACATGTAGTGTTTTAATATGTATTCATACACTTTTAAAAGACTTCAAGACACTTATCAAAATACTTCTACTTAATAAAAATGCTTACAATTACATCCTCGTTCAGTTTCATCAACAATTCTACTCGTATGCACCCGTATTCGTACTCGTATAATACACAGCTTTTAGATGTATGTACTATTGGTATATACACTCCAATGATCAGCTCTTAGCAGCCCATGTGAGTCACCTAACACATGTGGGAACCATCATTTGGAAACTAGCAAGAAATATCTCATAAAATTACAAAAATATGAGTAATCATTCATGACTTATTTACATGAAAACAAAATTACATATCCTTTATATCTAATCCATACACCAACGACCAAAAACACCTACAAACACTTTCATTCTTCAATTTTCTTCATCTAATTGATCTCTCTCAAGTTCTATCTTCAAGTTCTAAGTGTTCTTCATAAATTCTAAAAGTTCTAGTTTCATAAAATCAAGAATACTTCCAAGATTGCAAGTTTACTTCCAAGTTTTCTAAATCCATTCCAAGTAATCATCCAAGATCAAGAAACCTTTGTTACTTACAGTAGGTTATCTTTCTAATACAAGGTAATAATCATATTCAAACTTTAATTCAATTTCTATAACTATAACAATCTTATTTCGAGTGGAAATCTTACTAGAAATTGTTTTCGTGTCATGATTCTGCTTCAAGAACTTTCAAGCCATCGAAGGATCCTTTGAAGCTAGATCTATTTTTCTCATTTCCAGTAGGTTTATCCAAGGAACTTAAGGTAGTAATGATGTTCATAACATCATTCGATTCATACATATAAAGCTATCTTATTCGAAGGTTTAAACTTGTAATCACTAGAACATAGTTTAGTTAATTCTATACTTGTTCGCAAATAAAAGTTAATCCTTCTAACTTGACTTTTAAAATCAACTAAACACATGTTCTATATCTATATGATATGCTAACTTAATGATTTAAAACCTGGAAACACGAAAAACACCGTAAAACCGGATTTACGCCGTCGTAGTAACACCGCGGGCTGTTTTGGGTTAGTTAATTAAAAACTATGATAAACTTTGATTTAAAAGTTGTTATTCTGGGAAAATTATTTTTATTATGAACATGAAACTATATCCAAAAATTATGGTTAAACTCAAAGTGGAAGTATGTTTTCTAAAATGGTCATCTAGACGTCGTTCTTTCGACTGAAATGACTACCTTTACAAAAATGACTTGTAACTTATTTTTCTGACAATAAACCTATACTTTTTCTGTTTAGATTCATAAAGTAGAGTTCAATATGAAACCATAGCAATTTGATTCACTCAAAACGGATTTAAAATGAAGAAGTTATGGGTAAAACAAGATTGGATAATTTTTCTCATTTTAGCTACGTGAAAATTGGTAACAAATCTATTCCAACCATAACTTAATCAACTTGTATTGTATATTATGTAATCTTGAGATACCATAGACACGTATACAATGTTTTGACCTATCATGTCGACACATCTATATATATTTCGGAACAACCATAGACACTCTATATGTGAATGTTGGAGTTAGCTATACAGGGTTGAGGTTGATTCCAAAATATATATAGTTTGAGTTGTGATCAATACTGAGATACGTATACACTGGGTCGTGGATTGATTCAAGATAATATTTATAGATTTATTTCTGTACATCTAACTGTGGACAACTAGTTGTAGGTTACTAACGAGGACAGCTGACTTAATAAACTTAAAACATCAAAATATATTAAAAGTGTTGTAAATATATTTTGAACATACTTTGATATATATGTACATATTTGTTATAGGTTCGTGAATCAACCAGTGGCCAAGTCTTACTTCCCGACGAAGTAAAAATCTGTGAAAGTGAGTTATAGTCCCACTTTTAAAATCTAATATTTTTGGGATGAGAATACATGCAGGTTTTATAAATGATTTACAAAATAGACACAAGTACGTGAAACTACATTCTATGGTTGAATTATCGAAATTGAATATGCCCCTTTTTATTAAGTCTGGTAATCTAAGAATTAGGGAACAGACACCCTAATTGACGCGAATCCTAAAGATAGATCTATTAGGCCTAACAAACCCCATCCAAAGTACCGGATGCTTTAGTACTTCAAAATTTATATCATATCCGAAGGGTGTCCCGGAATGATGGGGATATTCTTATATATGCATCTTGTTAATGTCGGTTACCAAGTGTTCACCATATGAATGATTTTTATCTCTATGTATGGGATGTGTATTGAAATATGAAATCTTGTGGTCTATTGTTACGATTTGATATATATAGGTTAAACCTATAACTCACCAACATTTTTGTTTACGTTTAAAGCATGTTTATTCTCAGGTGAATACTAAGAGCTTCCGTTGTTGCATACTAAAATAAGGACAAGATTTGGAGTCCATGTTTGTATATTATATTGTGTAAAAACTGCATTCAAGAAACTGATTTCGATGTAACATATTTGTATTGTAAACCATTATGTAATGGTCGTGTGTAAACAGGATATTTTAGATTATCATTATTTGATAATCTACGTAAAGCTTTTTAAACCTTTATTTATGAAATAAAGGTTATGATTTGTTTTAAAAATGAATGCAGTCTTTGAAAAACGTCTCATATAGAGGTCAAAACCTCGCAACGAAATCAATTAATATGGAACGTTTTTAATTAATAAGAACGGGACATTTCAGTTGGTGAGTTCATTAGTTTATCATAATCATTCATTTCCATTATTTTAATAAACCACAAGATTTTTATTAACATAATTCCAATAACAGAATCCTCTCGTCTGCATAAAGGTAAAATCATTTCCAATAATTTAATAGACCACAAGATTTTCATTTTTCATAAACATAATCCTCAAGCAGAATCCTCTCGTCTGCATTAAGGTAAAATCATTCATATGGTGAACACCTGGTAACCGACATTAACAAGATGCATATAGAATATCCCCAAAACAGAATCCTCTCGTCTGTATAACAGAATCCTCTCGTCTGTATAAAAATCGAAGTACTAAAGCATCCGTACCTCGGATGGGGTTTGTTAGGCCCATAGATCTATCTTTAGGATTCACGTCAATTAGGGGTACTGTTCCCTAATTCTTAGGTTACCAAGCTAAAAGGGTGATATTCGATTTCGATAATCCAACCATAGAATGTAATTTTTTTGAGTACTTGTGTCTATTTTGTCAAACATTTATAAAATCAGCGCATGTATTCTCAGTCCCAAAAATATATATTGCAAAAGCATTTAAAAAGGGAGTAAATGAAACTCACAATACTATATTTTGTAGTAAAAATACATATGACGTCATTGAACAAGTGCAATGTTGGCCTTGGATTCACGAACCTATATTAATTATATATATTTATATGTTTGATCAATATCTGTCTAACAATTTAGGTCAAGTCGTAGTGTATCACAATCCTAATGCCCGAGACTAAATATGCAAAAGTCAACAAAAGTCATATTGACCAAAATGTCTTCCAAAATTTATACATGATTATTATATAGTTTAAATATAGTCATTTTATTTATTTAAATATTTTTAATAGATTTTATTAAAGTAAATAATATAGTTCTTTTATAAATAAATAAAATTTTATATTAAAATTTATATAATAAAAATATACTTTTATATATCTTAAGTAATAAAATTTATAAAGTTCATTTAATATCATAAAAATAATATAATAGGTATTATTAATGTAAAAATATTATACGTAGTAAAATATCTTTGTATCACATATTTATTTGATAAAATAATATTGATAATAATAATAATAATAATAAGTAAAAGTTGTATTATTTTGTAATAATTATTATTATTCTACTAATAAAAATAACAATAATTATATTTTCTAAAAATGATAAAATGATAATTTTTATTAACAATAGTACTAAAATGATAATAATAATAATGATGTTTCATATTAACAATGATATTTTTATTAAAAATAATAATTTTAGTAAAAATGATAGTTTTAATATTAATAATACTTTTAATAATAATAGTAAAATAATTAAAACAATATTTTTCCTTTAAATCAATATCTTACAATATCTTAATTTCATCATGATACTCATACTCATTATTTCCTAATCGCTTCGTTTAATAGCTTTTAGTCGTCTTTTATATCGCGTTCATATTAATAATAATAATAGTAATCATAATAATTAGATGTTACTAATATTAGTTTTAATTATAATAATACTAATAATAATAATATTAATTATAATACTAATAACTATTTGAATGATAATAATAATAATAATAATAATAATAATAATAATAATAATAATAATAATAATAATAATAATAATAATAATAATAATAATAATAATAATAATAATAATAATAATAATACTAATAATACTAATTATAACCTTAACGATAATAACGATAGTAATAATAATAATAATAAAAATAACAATAATATCTTTTATTAATAACGACAATGATAATAATAATAATAATAATAATAATAATAATAATAATAATAATAATAATAATAATAATAATAATTAGATTATAACTACGATAATAACGACGATAATAATAATCATTTTTTAATAATAATAAAAAATTCAATTGACTATAACTTCTAAACCGTTCATCGAAACCATTCGATATCTAAATGAAAAGTTCTCAAATTTTCGCTAGCTTTCCAATGACATGCATATCATATACCTTATCTTAATAGCATATGTATTTAATTCAAGATTCGACATAACCTATCTAACGACAATAACGAACGTATAAGCATGCATAATCCTATATAGATACTCGAGCACTAGTCAGGGATACACTAATAATATATAAAAGTTAAGTTATGAGTGCTCATGTATCAATATTGAGATTCAATATTGCAGAAAAAGTACGTAGACGCAACGGAGATGATAAACACTAGTTTGACTCATGAGAAATACTCCCGAACCATACCCATAAATAAAATATAAATATCATTATCTTTATCATACTGGTTAAGTAATGAGTTGTCAAAAGTGGTTCTAGATATTTATAAAAGTTATATACGTTTTAATAATAAAGTTCTTTTTAAACTGAAAACGTTTTTGTACGTTTGAAACTAAATCAAATAAATATGATAATTTTGTTTTTCTAAAACTAAATATATTTAAGAATCATTTTGTTTAAAGGTTAAAATAATGGAAATTGTTATATCGTAAAACGTTTTAGAAAAGTAGAATCATATATATTCATAATAGGTTTCAAGTTTTTAAATTACAGTCTGTTGGTGAAGCATGCGATAAAGTTCAAAGGTTAAATAAACGTATGAAATCATCTTAATGAAAAATGTCGAGTTACTTAACTTATCGATATCCAACATCTAAGTTATTTACACTCCACGTTCTTACTTATAAATCACTTTACCATTTTCCGAATGTTGTCAAAAAGAATAGATTTCCTAAATCAAAGTGGACCTCATAACATAGACCCGTAATCATATCACAATGTATCTGATAAATCAATCATTTGATATTATCTTCTAATTCCATCGATAAACATATTGAAATAAATACATTCATGTAAAGTATTATACGTAATACTTTATTAATATTATGAAGTTATAATATATATATATATATATATATATATATATATATATATATATATATATATATATATATATATATATATATATATATATATATATATATATATATATATATATATATATATATGTATATATATATTTATATGTATATATATATATGTATATATATATTTATATGTATATATTTATATGTATATATATATATATGTATATATATATATATATATATATACATATTTATTTATATATAACGGTTCGTGAATCGTCGGAATTTGCTCGAGGTTATAATGAATGTATGAACACAATTTAAAATTCTTGAGATTTAACTTAACAAACTTTGCTTATCGTGTCGGAATAATATAAAGATAAAGTTTAGATTTGGTTGAAAATTTCCGGGTTGTCACAGTACCTACCCGTTAAAGAAATTTCGTCCCAAAATTTGAATGGGATGGTCATGGCTGACAATAAGTATGTTTTCATGACGTATACGAGTTGGAAATTAGAGTTTTATTATCATCAAGTAATATAGATAAAGCAATTTGATTTTTGTGAAGAGTACGAGTGAAGTTATCACAAAAGAATGAAATGAGTAAATGCACGTTCTTTTTAACCAATGACATAGTCACGGTTGATTTCCGGAATTCAAGGGAATTAGAGAAAATCTTCGCAATAAGATTTGGTTCTTCGGTAATTAAGGAAGTTAGGAAACGCTTTGATTAAATGTGATATTCTGTTTTGATTTCTCTGTCAGATATTTTACTATATATCCACCCCCTTCGTTTCCTTATTTCCACAACTCACACCTTTTATTCTTTCTCCCTCAATTCATACTTTATAACATTCGCTAATATGCTCCATCCAGTTCAGATTCTTGATATACTCCTAACTTTCATATCTGTCATTCTTCTTTTTCATCTGTTGCAGGAAGAATCTATTTACTTCTACTATACTCTTGGTTTTATAGTGTTTTTAGTTCTCCCGTGTCTTTATATTGCTATATGCATCGATATATATGGTTTATAATTTCTGGGTTGTT
This sequence comes from Rutidosis leptorrhynchoides, assembly GCF_046630445.1. NCBI lineage: Eukaryota > Viridiplantae > Streptophyta > Magnoliopsida > Asterales > Asteraceae > Rutidosis > Rutidosis leptorrhynchoides. The sequence continues at coordinate 241,713,936 of NC_092342.1, read as the reverse complement.
GTTGGGTTTTATATCTTCCCTTATACTTCAAAGTCCCTGCTTCTGTCTTCTATAATCATTGTTATCCACAGTTAATACTCCCTCCTATTTGCTGCGATTTATACTCCAATTTCTATTTGGTGCTTTGTCCTTTCGTTTCTTATTCTTGCGATTAAGCATCGCTTGTAATGGTCTATAATTCGCAGATATAAATTTTGGAATAACATTGTTAATGTTCTAAGAAGGAAATGGTAATGGCAAGGTCTTGATTTGTTAAATTACCAGATTACCCTCGAAAAGACCGAATCATCAAGAAATATTTTCTTAATATTTTAGAGGTTAAATAGAATACAAGAGTCGGGTAACATGGCACATGATGATTATGATATGTGAATCACACGTTCCATTTAAAAACTCAGCATGACTTACTGTAATATAATCACGTTGATCAAAGTGTCATTATATTATACTAACTCATGCTTCAGTTCCCAACACTACTTCAATAGTATACATATTTTAAATTCGAGTTTTTTAGAATTTAGAAACTAAAATAGTTTCTTTTATGATGTAACACAGATAGCGCAAAGAGATAAATGATTTCGAATAACAATAGTTATGAAGATATCTTCAGAAACATTGAAGATATTTATAATGAAAGATATGATGATATCTTAGAATATCTAAGATCAGAGGATGATGAAGAATATTATTCACAAAGGTTTAGAGTCAGGAGTAAGGTATTTGATAATAATTTCAGCAGACACTGAATCATTTGGATTCTTTGAAGGTAGGTTTAGTATTTGTGATTTATCCACAGCCTCCTTCATGGTTTGCTTAATCCATTTTCCAGTTCCAAACCTTCTCTTTTTCTAAGCTTTTCCAACACACTATCCTTTATTATCAAACTTTTGACTGTTAAGGTCGTTTACAGTTTTTGCTGCTTCATCAGCATTTTCCAAACTTCGGAGAACTAGTTCGCAGTTTAGGGTATTTTTCAGAAACTTCACATTCAAAGTATATAAGTCTAGGAAATAGACGTTATATATACACCTATAACCGTTGGCGGAGACATGCTGCAAGATTTTAAAATACTGATTGCTGATTCCCAGTAATTGGCATGACAATTCTTGTTACAAGATGCGGATGAGTAAATGATGGGGTTTAGATAAATATAATGACTTTTTGGAAAGTCAAAGATCAGTGAAGTTGTTGGTAAGTTTATTTCTAATGTGGTGAGACATAAAATGTTCTTCGGTAATGATGACGAAAGGGCAACGTCTATATCAAGGTTATAATAAGACTGTTTCAACTGAAAAGTCGAAGTTGACTTGCTGAAGCTGTGACAAAACTGACTAATTTGAAAAGGAATCGCAAAGTTATTTTTGCTAATAAATGCCAAAGGGTCTGACACGGATATGTGTTAAATTATGAATCTGGTTTCGAGAGCTTTTCAGATGCAAGACTGTGGTTAATATGTGGTTGGATCATCATCTCGATTGTTCATTGTTTGAAGTGTCTTCAGGAATTTCGAAGGGTTTTGAACACAGATTGTAATCGTTAATATACATATGATGTTCTAACACAGTTTTGAAGTCAAAGTATAGCTTGTGAAAGATGTAAGGATCTAAGAGTGATGATTTTGGTCATATCTCGAGTTGAATTCTAAGATTTTAAAATCAGAATATGTAATTAAATTTTGAATGAGTATGGTTGTTTTGATTTCTATAAAAGAATGTATATTGTTGTGAAAGTAGGGAGTATAATGGATGATTTACTGAATCAGATTCGAAGAATGTAACATATTAATTGTAAATTTATATATCTCTCGGGTATTACCTACCCGTTAAAAAAAAATTTCACAATTAATACTTTGTACAAAAGAATTTTATTACAGTCTTTATGAAAATATATATATGTATACTTTTTCAGATGTAACATAGATTTAATGAGTTAATGTTAAATTAAACTCATTTTATTTACGGTTGAAACTAGAATTGAATAATCCCTAAAAGCTTTAAAAATTACATAACTTTTACGGAGTATTTCTGTAATGACATTGAAATTATGAATCAATACTTCGTTATTTGTTGATGTATGATGTTCGGTTCGTGGAATTCTTGTGAATTTCGTAAAGTACAAATGATGTTATTTGAAAAGTTTCGAGTACAACGATGATCAAAGTGTAAAATCAAACATATATTTGAATAATACACTTGATTTATTATGAGATGGAATTTAAAACAGAGATTGTAGTTAACGATGGTTAAGTTGTTAAGGAAGGATGTACATCTTAGCATATTAGTAATATGAATTTAATCGAGTAGTATTTACCCTTATTTAATTCATACATAATAGCTTAGTAATAAAGATTTATTTTGATCTCAAAATTTATATATATATATAATATACATATAATTTCTTCAGAGGGAATGAGTTAATACTTCATAACTCGTTGATACAATATACGCATTATTGATTCGTAATGATGTCCACGGTGATTCTTGAACTGACGGAGTTTGTGATGTTATAGGTGCTGCTGATTCTGATGACACTGACGGCACTGACTGTGATGGTGATGCTACGGTACTGTTGATTCTGTTGGTAAAACAAGTCTAGCTTATAAATCACGCATCATTCTTGTCAGGGTTTCTACTCTTCCTTCTATCATTTCGATTCACTCATCTGATTTATGGTTACGGTTAGAATAGATAATCTCTAAGACTTTAGAGATTACATAATCGCCGCGGAGTGTTTCTCCAATGAAGTTATGAATCAACACTTAATCATTTGTTGTTGTTGGTATTCCTTGGTATCTACAGGGCGTATGACATTGGTGCTCGTGGGACAGATTGTAAAGTTGTGTTTTATGACGCGGTTGTGGTTAGGGGTGGTAATGGTACTATTGGCGTTGATGATGGTAGTACTGGTTATGCTGCTGGTGCTGCTGCTGGTGTTTGTATCCGTTGCACCATATTCTCCAAAGCCACTACCCGAGCGCGAAGCTCGTTAACTTCTTCTATTACACCGGGGTGATTTTCGGTTTGGACAAGCGGATAAATAAAATCTAGAATTTGATATAGTATATAATCGTGATGAGATACTCTAGAAATGAGAGAGAAAATGGTGTTTCGGACAGGTTCGCCGGTAAGTGCTTCGGGTTCTTCGCCAAGAGGGCAATGTGGTGGATGGAAAGGATCGCCTTCTTCGTGTCTCCAATGATTGAGGAGGCTACGAACCCATCCCCAATTCATCCAAAATAGATGATGGATGATTGGTTGATCCATTCCAGTCACACTGCTTTCGGAGCTTGAGTGGGATTCCATATCGGAATTCGAGGGACTTGAACTAATGACGAATTCCATTTCGTACGATTGAATAAAGGATTTTTCGATATGAAATGATTTTCCGGCTATCGGGTGGTTTTCTAATTACATAGAATATATATATATATATATATATATATATATATATATATAGCGCAAAAGATTTCGTAGATTACGGAGGAATTTACGGGATATGTCAGGCAAAGTTTACAGTAACAGATATGCTAAGATATGAATTTTGTCTATACACTATTCATGCAATCAATGCAGTAAGACGTGTCTAGACTAAGAATGATAAGCAGACAATTTTCGACAAAAATGATAAGTAAAACTTTTGACAATGCAGACACGGTCGAAGTCCAGACTCACTAATGCATCCTAATGACTATCAGTTAGACACACTAATGCAGACCTGGTTCGCTAAGACCACCGCTCTAATACCAACTGAAAGGACCCATTCATATACATTATAAACGTTTCACAATAGTTGATTACATCGCGAGGTATTTGACCTCTATATGATACATTTTACAAACATTGCATTCGTTTTTAAAAGACAAACTTTATTCACATCTAAAGTCGACGGCATGCATACCATTTCATAATACATCCAACTATAATTGACTTAATAATAATCTTGATGAAATCAATAACTCGAATGCAACGTCTTTCTAAATGTGCCATAAATGACTCCAAGTAATATCCATAAAATGAGCTAATGCACAGCAGAAGATTTCTTTCAAACCTGAGAATAAACATGCTTTCAAGTGTCAACCAAAAGGTTGGTGAGTTCATTAGTTTATCATAATCATTCATTTCCATTATTTTAATAAACCACAAGATTTTTATTAACATAATTCCAATAGCAGAATCCTCTCGTCTGAAATGTCCCGTTCTTATTGATTAAAAACGTTCCATATTAATTGATTTCGTTGCGAGGTTTTGACCTCTATATGAGACTTTTTTCAAAGACTGCATTCATTTTAAAACACACCATAACCTTTATTTCATAAATAAAGGTTTAAAAAGCTTTACGTAGATTATCAAATAATGATAATCTAAAATATCCTGTTTACACACGACCATTACATAATAGTTTACAATACAAATATGTTACATCGAAATCAGTTTCTTGAATGCAGTTTTTACACAATATCATACAAACATGGACTCCAAATCTTGTCCTTATTTTAGTATGCAACAGCAGAAGCTCTTAGTATTCACCTGAGAATAAACATGCTTTAAACGTCAACAAAAATGTTGGTGAGTTATAGGTTTAACCTATATATATCAAATCGTAACAATAGACCACAAGATTTCATATTTCAATACACATCGAATACATAGAGATAAAAATCATTCATATGGTGAACACCTGGTAATCGACATTAACAAGATGCATATATAAGAATATCCCCATCATTCCGGGACACCCTTCGGATATGATATAAATTTCGAAGTACTAAAGCATCCGGTACTTTGGATGGGGTTTGTTAGGCCCAATAGATCTATCTTTAGGATTCGCGTCAATTAGGGTGTCTGTTCCCTAATTCTTAGATTACCAGACTTAATAAAAAGGGGCATATTCGATTTAGATAATTCAACCATAGAATGTAGTTTCACGTACTTGTGTCTATTTTGTAAATCATTTATAAAACCTGCATGTATTCTCATCCCAAAAATATTAGATTTTAAAAGTGGGACTATAACTCACTTTCACAGATTTTTACTTCGTCGGGAAGTAAGACTTGGCCACTTGTTGATTCACGAACCTATAACAATATATACATATATATCAAAGTATGTTCAAAATATATTTACAACACTTTTAATATATTTTGATGTTTTAAGTTTATTAAGTCAGCTGTCCTCGTTAGTAACCTACAACTAGTTGTCCACAGTTAGATGTACAGAAATAAATTGATAAATATTAACTTGAATCAATCCACGACCCAGTGTATACATATCTCAGTATTGATCACAACTCAAACTATATATATTTTGGAATCAACCTCAACCCTATATAGCTAACTCCAACATTCACATATAGAGTGTCTATGGTTGTTCCGAAATATATATAGATGTGTCGACATGATAGGTCGAAATATTGTATACGTGTCTATGGTATCTCAAGATTACATAATATACAATACAAGTTGATTAAGTTATGGTTGGAAGAGATTTGTTACCAATTTTCACGTAGCTAAAATGAGAAAAATTATCCAATCTTGTTTTACCCATAACTTCTTCATTTTAAATCCGTTTTGAGTGAATCAAATTGCTATGGTTTCATATTGAACTCTATTTTATGAATCTAAACAGAAAAAGTATAGGTTTATAGTCGGAAAAATATGTTACAAGTCATTTTTGTAAAGGTAGTCATTTCAGTCGAAAGAACGACGTCTAGATGACCATTTTAGAAAACATACTTCCACTTTGAGTTTAACCATAATTTTTGGATATAGTTTCATGTTCATAATAAAAATCATTTTCTCAGAATAACAACTTTTAAATCAAAGTTTATCATAGTTTTTAATTAACTAACCCAAAACAGCCCGCGGTGTTACTACGACGACGTAAATCCGGTTTTACGGTGTTTTTCGTGTTTCCAGGTTTTAAATCATTAAGTTAGCATATCATATAGATATATAACATGTGTTTAGTTGATTTTAAAATTCAAGTTAGAAGGATTAACTTTTATTTGCGAACAAGTTTAGAATTAACTAAACTATGTTCTAGTGATTACAAGTTTAAACCTTCGAATAAGATAGCTTTATATGTATGAATTGAATGAAGTTATGAACATCATTACTACCTCAAGTTCCTTGGATAAACCTAATGGAAATGAGAAAAATAGATCTAGCTTCAAAGGATCCTTGGATGGCTTGAAAGTTCTTGAAGCAGAATCATGACACGAAAACAATTTCAAGTAAGATTTCCACTCGAAATAAGATTGTTATAGTTATAGAAATTGAATTAAAGTTTGAATATAATTATTACCTTGTATTAGAAAGATAACCTACTATAAGTAACAAAGGTTTCTTGATCTTGGATGATTACTTGGAATGGATTTAGAAAACTTGGAAGTAAACTTGCAATCTTGGAAGTATTCTTGATTTTATGAAACAAGAACTTTTTGAATTTATGAAGAACACTTAGAACTTGAAGATAGAACTTGAGAGAGATCAATTAGATGAAGAAAATTGAAGAATGAAAGTGTTTGTAGGTGTTTTTGGTCGTTGGTGTATGGATTAGATATAAAGGATATGTAATTTTGTTTTCATGTAAATAAGTCATGAATGATTACTCATATTTTTGTTAATTTTATGAGATATTTCATGCTAGTTGCCAAATGATGGTTCCCACATGTGTTAGGTGACTCACATGGGCTTCTAATAGCTGATCATTGGATTGTATATACCAATAGTACATACATCTAAAAGCTGTGTATTGTACGAGTACGAATACGGGTGCGTACGAGTAGAATTGTTGATGAAACTGAACGAGGATGTAATTGTAAGCATTTTTGTTAAGTAGAAGTATTTTGATAAGTGTCTTGAAGTCTTTAAAAAGTGTATGAATACATATTAAAACACTACATGTATATACATTTTAACTGAGTCGTTAAGTCATCGTTAGTCGTTACATGTAAATGTTGTTTTGAAACCTTTAGGTTAACGATCTTGTTGAATGTTGTTAACCCATTGTTTATTATAACAAATGAGATGTTAAATTGTTATATTATCATGATATTATGATATATAATATATCTTAGTATGATGTATATACAGTTAAATGTCATTACAACGATAATCGTTACATATATGTCTCGTTTCGAAATCATTAAGTTAGTAGTCTTATTTTTACATATGTATTTCATTGTTAATACACTTAATAATATATTTACTTATCATTTAACATAATTAACCAAGTATATCAATATCTTAATATGATTCATATGTACCTAGTAAGACGTTGTTATAACGATAATCGTTATATATATCGTTTTCGAGTTTCTTAAATTAATAGTCTCATTTTTATGTATATAACTCATTGTTAAAATACCTAATGAGATACATACTTATAATAAAATCATGTTAACTATATATAACCATATATATGTCATCGTATAGTTTTTACAAGTTTTCGTGAATCACCGGTCAACTTGGGTGGTCAATTGTCTATATGAAACCTATTTCAATTAATCAAGTCTTAACAAGTTTGATTGCTTAACATGTTGGAAACACTTAATCATGTAAATAACAATTTCAGTTAATATATATATAAACATAGAAAAGTTCGGGTCACTACAGTACCTACCCGTTAAATAAATTTCGTCCCGAAATTTTAAGCAGTTGGAGGTGTTGACGTATCTTCTGGAAATAAATGCAGGTATTTCTTCTTCATCTGATCTTCTCATTCCCAGGTGAACTCGGGTCCTCTACGAGCATTGATAATGCTAAAAACGAACATATATTTCATAGCATTATTTATCAAGAAATACAAGCTTTTAGTTGCAATTGTTCTATTTAAAAGTGATATTCGTTTAAATAATAAAAGGTGAAGACAAAAGACAGATTCGACAAATTGAAGACGCAAACGACCAAAAAGCTCAAAAGTACAAAATACAATCAAAGAGGTTCCAATTATTGATAAGAAATGTCTCGAAATTACAAGAGTACAAGATTCAAAACGCAAAGTACAAGATATTAAATTGTACGCAAGGACGTTCGAAAATCCGGAACCGGGACCAGAGTCAACTCTCAACGCTCGACGCAACGGACTAAAAATTACAAGTCAACTATGCACATAAATATAATATAATATTTAAATAATTCTTATAATTATTTATATATTATATAAATAATAAAAATCCGTCGGCAAGAAAGACTCCAAAGTTTGTGAGCTGTATTTTCAAACTCCGCGACTCGCGGAGTTTGAAGGCAAAAATTGCCGCGAGTCGCGGAGCCCCAAATTCTGAAACTCCCTATAAAAGCAAACGAATTCTGATCGCAAAAACCAATATATATCCATCCTCTCTATATCTATACGTAAATATTTATATTTATATTTTAATTTTAATTTTAATTTTAATTTTAATCCTAATAATAAGGGTATGTTAGCAAATGTTGTAAGGGTGTAAGTCGAAATTCTGTCCGTGTAATGCTACGTTATTTTTAATCATTGTAAGTTATGTTCAACCTTTTTAATTTAATGTCTCGTAGCTAAGTTATTATTATGCTTATTTAAAATGAAGTAATCATGATGTTGGGCTAATTACTAAAATTGGGTAATTGGGCTTTGTACCATAATTGGGGTTTGGACAAAGGAACGACACTTGTGGAAATTAGACTATGGGCTATTAATGGGCTTTATATTTGTTTAACTAAATGATAGTTTGTTAATGTTAATATAAAGATTTACAATTGGGCGTCCCTATAAATTACCATATACACTCGATCGGACACGATGGGCGGGGTATTTATATGTACGAATAATCGTTCATTTAACCGGACACGGGAATGGATTAATAGCCACTAGAATAATTAAAACAGGGGTGAAATTATGTACAAGGACACTTGGTATAATTGATAACAAAATATTAAAACCTTGGATTACACTCAGTCGACATCCTGGTGTAATTATTAAACAAAGTATTAAAATCTTGTTACAGTTTAAGTCCCCAATTAGTTGGAATATTTAACTTCGGGTATAAAGATAATTTGACGAGGACACTCGCACTTTATATTTATAACTGATGGACTGTTATGGACAAAAACCAGACGGACATATTAAATAATCCAGGACAAAGGACAATTAACCCATAAGCATAAAACTAAAATCAACAAGTCAAACATCATGATTACGGAAGTTTAAATAAGCATAATTCTTTTATTTCATATTTAATTTCCTTTATTTTATATTTAATTGCACTTCTAATTATCGCATTTTTATTGTTATTGTATTTAATTTCACTTTTAATTATCGTACTTTTTAATTATCGCAAGTTTATTTTATCGCACTTTTATTATTCGCAATTTCATTATCTTTATTTACTTTACGCTTTAAATTAAGTCTTGTATTTATTTATTATTTTACATTTGGTTTTAACTGCGACTAAAGTTTTAAAATCGACAAACCGGTCATTAAACGGTAAAAACCCCCCTTTATAATAATAATATTACTTATATATATATTTGTATTTTTATAAAAGTAAACTAATATAGCGTTAAGCTTTGTTTAAAGATTTTCCCTGTGGAACGAACTGGACTTACTAAAAACTACACTACTGTACGATTAGGTACACTGCCTATAAGTGTTGTAGCAAGGTTTAAGTATGTCCATTCTCTAAATAAATAAATATCTTGTATAAAATTGTATCGTATTTAATAGTATTTTCTGCTAAAATTTAATAGCTATTTTATATACACCTCGCATAAACATCAAGTATTTTTGGCGCCGCTGCCGGGGAACTTCTTAAACGCCGGAAGCGCAACGCTAATATAAAGAAAAAAAAATTTTAGTTTACTTTTATTAAAATTCATTTTTATAAAAATACGTTTTAAATATTCGAAAATATAAAAAGAAAAACAAAAATATAAGTATTTTTAAGATTTTGTTAAATACTTAAGTTTTATAAAGTTTCTTTATTTTTATATAAGTTTTATTTAAGTATTTTGTTTTTATTTAAAACATATAGAAAAAAAAACGTCGAATTAAAAACTGTACCTGAGTTGAATTCTGGAACCCCGCGACTCGCGGAGTTTTCTGCTTCGGTCAACGCAACTCGCGGAGACACTCTGACACCGACAGAACCCTAATTCAGCATTAATTACGGGTAATTATTAATTATTATTATTATTAACCCTAAATAATTATTATTATTATAATTAGTTTTATTTTAAAGTTTCTTTTTATTTAATTTATATTTTAGTTAAATTAGTTTAATTAAATTGTAAAATTAATCGTTTTAATAAATAAATAATATAAAAATAATATTTTTATAAAAATTGTACTTTTTACAACTTTTTGTATATTTTTATATTTTGTCCCTTTTTAATCGTTTTAGCATAATATTTGTATTTTTCGCTCATATTTAGTTTTAAACTTAGTTTTTGCCATAGTTATTTTTACTTTTAGATTTTTAGGCTTTGCCGTAGAATTCTTTAAGTGCTTTTTCATTAGACTAAGATTTAGATACTTTAGAACTTTGCGACGCCTTTTTAAGTTATTTTCATTTGGGATATAGTTTTTCCTGTAAGCTTTAATATTTTTAGACGACTTTTACCTATGTATCAATTATCATTCCAATTAGTAATTTCAATTTGCGATTATAATTTTAAGTTAGTTGTAGTAATAAGGTTAGGTTAGTCAAGTGTTTTTAAGTGTTATAAGTTTCTTTTATATTTCCGTCACCTTTTATTTTTCAACCATTTTTCTTTTTCGACCTTTTTCGACGAACTCTTTTTCTTTCTTATTTCTCGCTATTCTAGTTTTAGGACATAGATTTTTATTCTACTTCTTATCTAAATTTCTTAAAATTACGAAAATTTATTTTAAGTGGTTAAATTGATAGACATCAAAATTTTCTGGTTCGTAGTAATAGTTGGATTTGTATGTGGACCGGATTATTGGAGCCAAACAGTCCTCAATTATATTGAGACCAACCGAATCCCGCCCCTCTGCTGCATCTTTTGGCTATTCGAAACGTGGGCAAAATCAGAAAAGTCTATTGATTGGATAACTTATTATAATTTTTCTTTCCTTTTAAAAACTAATAGGATATTCAGTGAATGCACCGAGCAAGAAGTTCACCACCTTTTTTACGTTCACCACCTGTAACTAGATCAAAACATTTAGCAAATATTACTGCCGTTGATTTTTCTTTAGAATCGTCATCCAGTCGACCAATTACTCCAGTTCAAATTTCCGATAATCCATTTTTTGAACCCGACCTCACAATTGAGAATCCGGAGAATATTCAGGAACGATTCGTAGATCCTGAACCACTAAATTTTCCTCCGGAACCACCAATCATTCAAACAGAGATTGTTGAGGAACGAACCATTAAATCAGAATCCTCTAGTGATTCCGATTCAATAAATTCAATTATGGAGAATCTGGAACCTTTAAGTATGGAAGACCGAATGAGAGCTAAACGCACTGGCCAAGGTCACGCAATTACTCATCCAGACATTAATGCGCTAGATTATGAAATCAAAGGACAAATTCTACACATGGTGACTAATCAATGCCAATTTAGTGGTGCGCCGAAGGAAGATCCAAATGAACATCTACGTACCTTTAATATGATCTGCACACTATTTAAAATCCGAGAAGTTGAGGATGAACAGATATATCTCATGTTATTTCCCTGGACTTTAAAGGGAGAAGCCAAAGATTGGTTGGAATCGTTACCTGAAGGGGCGATTGATACATGGGATGTTTTAGTTGAAAAATTTCTTAAACAATTCTTTCCTGCATCTAAAGCCGTAAGACTTCAAGCAGAAATTGCTACGTTTACACAGAAGCCAAATGAAACTCTATATGAGGCGTGGACAAGATTTGGAAAGTTGTTAAGAGGATGTCCGCAACATGGTTTAGACACCTATCAAATAGTACAAATATTCTACCAAGGATGCGACATCACTACAAGGAAAGACATAGATATAGCAGCTGGTGGTTCTATTATGAAGAAAACCGAAACTGATGCTTACAAAATTATTGATAACACTGCTTCCCACTCACATGAGTGGCACCAAGAAAAAGATATCGTTAGATCATCTAAAGCAGCTAGAGCCGATTCTAGCCATGACTTAGATTCCATTTTCACAAAGATAGATGCTGTCGAGAGACGAATGGAAAAGATGACTAAAGATATTCACTCAATACGAATTAGTTGTGAGCAGTGTGGAGGACCACATTTGACAAAAGATTGTCTCAGTATTGAATTAACAATGGAACAAATAGAGAATATTTCATACATAAACCAAAGGCCTGGAAATAATTATCAGAATAATTATCAACCGCCAAGACCGATTTACAATCAAAACCAGAATTATAACCGAAATATTCCATACAACAACCAACAAGGTCCTAGCAATCAACAAGTATCCAATAATACTTACAATCAGCAAAGACCTAATTTTCAAAACAAACCACCACAACAAACCGATGATAAAAATCCGAATTTAGAAGATATGATGACGAAGCTAGTTGAAACTCAAACGCAATTTTTCACATCTCAGAAACAAACTAATGAACAAAATGCTCAAGCATTTAGAAATCAACAAGCTTCTATTCAAAATCTGGAACAAGAAGTAAGTAACCTAGCAAGGTTAATAGGTGAAAGAAAACCGGGAAGTCTACCTAGTGATACAAATGCTAACCCCCGAAATGAAACAGCTAAAGCCATTACCACAAGAAGTGGTACAACGCTTAAACCACCTGAAATACCTGTAACTTCTGATGAAGCTATTCCTACTCCACAAGAACCACAACCTAATCAAGATAAGGAAAAAGAACCGGTAGTTGAAAAGGTTAATGAAGATAACACAGTTAAGGCTAAACCTTATGTTAAACCATACCGACCACCACTTCCTTACCCGAGTAAAATGAAGAAAGAGAAACTTGAAGCCGAGCAATCCAAATTCCTGGATATGTTTAAACAGATAAATGTAAATCTTCCTTTCATTGATGTGATTTCAGGAATGCCTAGATATGCTAAATTCTTGAAAGATCTAATCTCAAATAGAAAGAAAATGGAAGAACTCTCGGCTGTTACCATGAATGCTAATTGTTCAGCAGTGCTGTTGAATAAGATACCAGAAAAATTATCTGATCCAGGAAGTTTCACAATTCCATGTTTTCTGGGTAGTCTTAGTTCAATAGAAGCATTGGCAGACTTAGGTGCTAGTATAAATCTAATGCCGTATTCTCTATACGCTAAACTAGACCTTGGAGAATTGAAACCAACCAGAATAAGCATACAACTAGCCGATAGATCAATAAAATATCCTAGAGGGATAATGGAGAATATGCTAGTTAAAGTTGGTACTTTAGTATTTCCAGTAGATTTTGTTGTTTTGGACATGGAAGAAGATTCTCAAGTTCCTCTCATATTAGGAAGACCATTCTTAAACACGGCTAAAGCAATGATAGACGTGTTCGGTAAGAAATTGACCCTAAGTATAGAGGATGAGAGTGTTACCTTTTCAGTTGATAGAGCAATGCAACAACCACAATCTGCAGATGATACATGTTATTATATTCAAACTATAGATGCACATGCAGAATTATTAGAAGAATTTCCAGAATTACAAGGAACAGGAGAATGTTCTTTAGGAGAAGGTAATGAACCAATTGATGAAGCTGAAATGTTAGCTACACTTATAGCTAATGGATATGAACCAACAACAGAAGAAATTCAAATGCTAAAAGAAGAAGACAGATATCGATACAAATCATCGATAGAAGAACCTTCGAAATTAGAGTTAAAGCCACTTCCAAACCATTTGGAATACGCTTATTTACATGGTGAATCTGAATTACCTGTAATAATATCATCTTCTCTTACTGAAAATGAGAAATCACAACTCATTTCTGTGTTGAAAGCTCATAAACCAGCCATTGCATGGAAGATTCATGATATTAAAGGAATAAGTCCTTCGTATTGCACACATAAAATCCTTATGGAAGAAGGTCATAAAACATATGTGCAACGCCAACGAAGACTAAATCCTAATATGCAAGATGTAGTTAAGAAAGAGATTATTAAACTGCTAGATGCAGGTCTAATTTATCCAATTTCTGATAGTCCATGGGTAAGCCCAGTTCAATGCGTGCCTAAGAAGGGTGGCATGACTGTCATTACAAATGAGAAAAATGAGCTTATTCCTACTAGGACTGTAACAGGATGGCGTGTGTGTATTGATTATAGAAAATTAAATGACGCCACCAGAAAAGATCACTTTCCCTTACCTTTCATAGATCAAATGTTGGAAAGATTAGCCGGAAACAGTTACTATTGTTTTCTTGATGGTTTTTCCGGATATTTTCAAATTCCAATAGCACCCGAAGATCAAGAGAAAATCACATTCACGTGCCCTTATGGTACTTTTGCTTACAAACGCATGCCATTTGGACTTTGTAATGCCCCTGCAACCTTTCAAAGGTGTATGATGGCGATTTTTCATGACATGATAGAAGAATGCATGGAAGTTTTCATGGATGACTTTTCAGTCTTCGGTGATACATTTGAAACATGTCTAGCTAATCTTGAACGAATGCTTATTAGATGCGAACAATCAAATCTAGTACTTAATTGGGAGAAATTCCATTTCATGGTTAAAGAAGGCATCGTTCTTGGTCATAAAATTTCAAAAGAAGGAATTGAAGTAGATAGAGCTAAAGTAGATGTAATTGCTAAACTTCCACATCCCACCAATGTTAGAGGAGTTAGGAGTTTTCTAGGGCATGCCGGTTTTTACCGACGTTTCATAAAAGATTTTTCTAAAATTGCCACTCCTATGAAAAAACTCCTAGAAAAGGATGCTCCATTCATCTTTTCAGATGAGTGTATCAAATCTTTTAATATTCTTAAAGAGAAACTCACTAATGCGCCGATCATTATAACACCAAATTGGAATCTACCATTTGAACTAATGTGCGATGCAAGTGATTTTGCAATGGGAGCCATTTTAGGACAAAGGATTGAAAAAAGATTTCAACCTATATATTATGCTAGTAAGACGTTACAAGGAGCACAAACGAACTATACAACTACTGAAAAAGAACTCCTTGCTATTGTCTTTGCTTTTGACAAATTTCGATCATATCTCGTTCTAGCAAAAACGGTGGTCTATACCGATCATTCTACTCTTAGATACCTATTTTCGAAACAAGATGCTAAACCAAGATTAATCCGTTGGATCTTACTCTTACAAGAGTTTGATATTGAAATCCGAGATAAAAGAGGATCAGAAAATCTCGCCGCTGATCATCTTTCTCGTCTTAAAAATCCTGAATTAGAAGTTCTAAATGAATCGGCCATACAAGACAACTTTCCTGATGAATACCTATTGAAGATAGATTATAAAGAAATTCCATGGTTTGCAGACTATGCAAACTACTTAGTTTGTGGATTCCTTGAAAAAGGATTATCGTACCAAAGACGAAAGAAATTCTTCAGTGATATAAAACACTATTTTTAGGAAGATCCACATCTGTTTAAAAGTTGTCCCGAAGGAATAATAGGTCGATGTGTATTTGGAGATGAAGCTAGTAAAATATTAAACCATTGTCACACAGGACCAATAGGAGGGCATTATGGGCCTCAACTAACAGCAAGGAAAGTTTATGATGCTGGATTCTATTGGCCTACAATTTACAAAGATGCACACCTTCTTTGCAAATCCTGTGATGCTTGTCAAAGGGCCAGAAAAATAAGTCAACGTGATGAAATGCCACAAAATGTCATCCAAGTATGTGAAGTATTTGACATTTGGGGTATTGACTTTATGGGTCCATTTCCAAAATCTCATAATAATCTATATATACTCGTAGCCATTGATTATGTATCTAAATGGGCGGAAGCACAAGCTCTCCCAACTAACGATGCACGAGTTGTAGTCAACTTTTTAAAACGTCTTTTTGCAAGGTTTGGAACACCGAAAGCTTTAATAAGTGATCGGGGTACTAATTTCTGTAATAATCAACTTGAGAAAGTTCTTAAAAGATATGGAGTAACTCATAAAATCTCCACCGCATATCATCCACAAACAAGTAGACAAGTTGAAAATACCAACCGGGCTTTAAAACGTATTCTAGAAAAAACCGTAGGATCAAATCCGAAGGAATGGTCCATTAAATTGGAGGATGCACTCTGGGCTTTTAGAACAGCCTAGAAAACTCCAATTGGAACCACACCTTTTAGACTTGTTTATGAAAAAGCATGTCATCTTCCAGTAGAAATTGAACACAAAGCATTTTGGGCTTTGAAGACATGTAATCTTGATTTACATGAAGCCGGACGTCTACGATTAAGTCAACTAAACGAATTAGAAGAATTAAGACATGAAGCATACGAAAATTCGTTAATCTATAAAGAAAGAACGAAGAAATGGCATGATAAAAGAATCAGAAGTTCAAAAGAATTTAAAGAAGGAGACAGAGTTCTTCTTTTCAATTCACGATTCAAGCTATTTCCTGGAAAATTGAAATCAAGATGGTCTGGACCATTCATAGTCAAAAGAGTTTTCCCATACGGAACGACAGAATTAATAAATTCAAATGGGATTGAATTTAAAGTTAATGGTCACAGAGTTAAACACTACATAGATAGTCCGATGGAAGTCGACAACGAAGTTAATCACAATTTCGACACCACAGCTAACTAAGTGTGGGGAGAATCAAGTCTTTAAAGGAAAATATGTATTTCTATTAGAGTTAGATTGTCTGTTTTCGTGTAGTTCTCGAAAATGGAACCCGAATGGTCTTTCCCTAGCAGACCCTAAAGAACTAGTCTTCTCCCCCCATTCTGAATTTTTATTTTTTTTAGGAAATGAAGACTACCTGTGAACTAAACCATGGTCTAATGATACACGCTTTGATCACTAAACGTAATAATGACACACTACCGAGTGAAATAGTATCAGTAATCAGAGAAAGATTGGACGGAGTTAGAAAAGAATCCAGATGCGAAGATAATAAGTTACAATTTGGTAAAGGAAAATCAAAATCCGCAGCGAAAAGAAGAGCACGACACCTAGAAAGATGTCACAAATGCGGAAAATGGTCACATGGAGGTAAATGTTCAAATAATCAAACCTATTCAAATACCGAATTTGTTACTTTATGCAGAGACGGACCGTTCATATGTTTAGAAGAAAAGACACTGAATGCTCGAGGTTACGCCTATGTAGCCATGGAAAACCAATTAAACCGACTATCTTATGAATGAGATAGATCATATAACTAAGAAATCTATTTCACAGGTAAGTCTGTACAGTTTTTTTTTGTTTTTTTTATTTTTATTTTTAACCTTTTGATAATAAACGCTAATTTGTTCGCTATAAAGTATTAAATTAGTATTGAATAAAATTAGGTTTGGTGACCGAAATTATTGATATCATTCAAAAATTTATTACATCACTGCGAAATTTAACGTTTATTCTTAAGGTATAAATATCTTTAATCAATCAACCCAAAATATTTCAAAAATTCGTCATGAGTTAAATTAGGTCTTGGAACCGAAATTACTTTACCGAAAAGAGGGGCGCATATTTTTGATAATATTCGATTGATAAAAGTGGGATAAAAAGCCAAAAAGATTTTTAATTTTATTTTTACCATGTTTTTAAAATTAATATTTAAATCTTAAATTAATATTGTAAACTTTGTAAAAACAATATTTTTAAAATTGTAAATATTTGAAAAATTAATATAAGTTTGGTATGAATTTATAATATAAATTTTTAAATTAAGTTTGGTGTGAATTTTTAATTTTTAAAAATATGAATTTTATTTTTATGCATTTTAAATTTTAAGGTTGGTGTGAATTTTTAATATTAATTTTGAATTTTATATTTAAGTTGTGTGAATTTAAAAACAAAAATTTACTTTATGTCGCTAAGTTAAAAATATGATTTTTAAAATTCGTCGTAAGTTGAAGACTAGGTCTTTGAACCGAAATTGCTTTACCCGAGGGAGGGACGAGAACTTTTATTATCATTATTTTTAATCTTATTGAATTAAAGTATGCCAAAAACATTAAAAAACCCAAAAATCTTAGCTTTTAAAACAATCGCTACAAAAAGACAAATTTTAAAATTTTGTCGAAGGACGGACTAGGACATCGATCCGAAATGACCTCGTCCTAAATAACAAGGGAAACAAAATTTTAAAATTAATTACTTAATTGCTTTAATTAGTATAAGATGTTATAAAAAAAATAAAAAAATAAAAAATAATAAACTCCGCGAGTCGCGGAGTTTGAAGGGTAATATACCGCGACTCGCGGAGTTCCTAAAATCCAGAAAAAAATATAAACGCAGAACAGCTCAGTCCACACCACAAACTCAAAAATACAGCGAAAATACTGCCGAAAAAACCCGCAAAAACACCCCCAAAATCACAATTTTTAACCGTTAATCATCAAATCTTTTACTAAAATCATGTTGAGAAGGATGCTATCAAGGAATTACTCAAGAAAAACGGTAAATTTCTACACCTAAACACCATTTAATCCGAAAATTAGTGTTCTTGAGCAATTTTTTCCCCAATTTGATTTTGATGCTTTTTAGTGTAATTATGCTTACATTGTTTATGTATTATGCTTGTATAACCTAGATTGATGCTATTTAACATGATTAGAAGCCTTAAACTTCAAATTTTGAGTAATCTAGGGTTTGTGTTCTTGAGCAATTTGAGGCTTTTTGATATAAACAGGTTATGGCCGATTTTTGTCATGAATTGTTGCTAAATTAAGTAGTGTAACATGTTTAGGTAGTTCAATGATCCAAACTTTGAGCCTAAACATGATTTTGAGAATTAAAGTGGACTTTTTCAAGTCTAAAATTCATGAACTTGATTTTTGAGAGATAATGCCATTTGAAACTTGTTTAATTGCTAGTAATGATTATTTTGACATGTTATTTGAGTTGAATGCTTATGAACTTGGCGAACATTTTCGTATATGCTTATTTGAAAAAGTGTAGATTTGATAAAAATGTGAAAATGAGATTAAGTTTGATATAAATTGATCATGTCATTGTAATTATTTTGATTGATGATTTTGCTGACACTAATGCATATTTGGATGTACAAAAATTGTGTTTGATGTGTTTTGCAGACTGAAAGGGGTGAATCTTCATCCCAAGCTCGCAATGCTCCTGCTGAGAATGCGGAACAACAGGAGGTGGATAACTACTACAAGCAAGATATACCTCATCCGGTCATGACATTTTCTGATATGCACTTGGAAGATTTGCACCCGAACCTGAGATTTGACAGACTTTGGATAGATTATCCAAAATACCAAAGGGGTTTGCATACTCTTCATTCTAAAGTTGTTGAGGTACCTAGGGTCATAGAATGGGGACCATTAGAAGCTGTAGAATTGGCCGGGCCAATTAGGGAATTACTTGCACAGAGGTATGGTAATTCTACTTTTAACGACTGGGTACGTTTATTCACCATGCGTAGACCTGTATATAAAGTATGGTGTGAAGAATTGTTGTGTAGTATAGAATTAAATGATCGGGTAGCTAGTTTAACCGATCGATCTTTTATTAGATTTTTGTTAGGAGGTTCGATGCGCCACATGTCTTTACTAGACATGGCTCAGGCTTTACGTATATATACGCCTGAGGAGTTAGCATCTGCCGATTGTAGAGGTTGATACTAAATGGTAGAAATATAGATGAAAATTTTGATACACATGGTGTATGGAGTCAAATGACAAGCCATCACCGATTCAAAGGGGGAAATTACTCTTATTTAGATATAGATAGAGCTGAATTAAGAGTGATTCATAGGTTTTTAGCTAATTCGATTACACAAAGAGGTAAGTAAGGAAAAAGTAAATGAACAGGATTTGTTTTACCATATGTGTATTCGAGACCCACAAAGCGCTGTAAGTATACCTTATCGTGTGAGTTATTATTTATCAGCTATGGTTAGGGGGATGAGACTGCATAGCATAATAAGAGGTGGTATATTTATTACTTTGATTGCTGAATATCTCGGTGTGGATATAAGTCGGGGGTGATTATTAGTCGAAGAACCAGAACCCTGCGATACAATAGGTTTAAATGTATACCATGGTGCGAAAGTTTTGAAGAGGCGAAATAACGCCGCAGTACAATACCATGGTAGACATCCACAGGTTGAGAGAAACCAACAGCAAGGTAATGTAGGAGGGGGAAATGAAATGCAAGAAATGCAAAGGTTTATAGCTTCACAGGAGTACGAAAATGCTAGACAGTGAGCATTTGAAGATTGACAAGTTCATCAAAACCAAATCATAGCTCATTGCCAACATATAGGTAGAAACTATATTCCTGCTCCAAAACCTATATTCCCTCCCTGGTCTATAGAGATGCAACCACCGTATCCTACATATAACCCAGCCGAAGCATTCTATAGCACCTATGGTTATGCATGGAACCCCTATTGGTATCAGTATCATCCCTAGTCTACTTAGTTTTATTTATTTTGTAATTTGTAATGTTGATATGTTTAATACTTATGTTAATATTGTAATAGTTTTTATAATTTTCTAACTTTTATTCTTAGATTTTAATAATTTTTGAATGTGGGGTAATATACCAAACTTCAAAAATATGTATATATGTTTGCAGTTTATCTTATGTACACAACAGGGTAAAACAACGCATTTTCAAAGACTGGCATTAAGTTCAGCAAAAGCAACTAATTTTGACGACAAGATGCAAAATATATGTGAAATAACAACAAGACGGAATGAACAAATGATGTGCACCATTTATCATTCAGCAAACAAACGCCAATATATTTGGAAACTTTGGTAAAATTTAATCATTTTCACACAAATCACCCTCAATAATTTAAATTGTTACTGATTTCTTGCAAATGAGGGCATTGCAAGATCTTAAGTGTGGGAAGGGGTTAAATTCTTTCGGATTTTATAATTTTTATCTTAAACACTTGGTTACCATTAAAAATACTAGTAAAGCAGTAGTTGTATTAGAATCTAGTGCTCTCTGATAATAAAGAACAGCCCTAGTCTTATATACTGACTACCCAATTCTAGTAAAATTTTTCAAAATTTTCAATTAAATGAACTCAAAATCATGTTTATACATATTTATGAACGATAAAACTAGGTTTTAACACCGAAATTATTGTAACCTCGGAAAGGACATAAATTGAGAAACAAACCAAAATGTTAAAATTCATTTAAAATGGAATAGAAGACAATAAAAAGGAAAATAAAAGCCAAGTGTGGGAAAATTCTCCAAGTTATTCAAAACATATATCACATATTTTTGTACAAATAACTGAAAATACTTTTGCTTTGGACTAAACTAAAAAGTTTTACCTGATTTACTATAAGAAAGATGGATCTACACGATGAATCAATTCCATCATTAAAAGGAAGTAAAGTCTTCCGAAAAAGACACGCGCTTCTTGATTTAGGTCAAGAAGTTGTCGTCCAGACCAGCTGTAGGTTGACGAAAAATCTAGAAAAGTCATCTCTAAAATCAGCAGGAAATCCACGGACCTCAGCATAAAACAGGGTCGCCAAGTGGTCAGATTTATCCTAACCATGAGAAGGATTTATCTCGTACAATGGGGGGGCACCGTGTAAATTAGCTTGATAAGACTAATGAATCAGATCCCCAGAAAGGATAATCTCCTTAAAGATTAAAAATTAGCTTTTAAGACTGATATTACTCAATCCTTGAGATTGACCTTAATGATTGAGAATTCAAACTCATGGAATTCAATGATATCTAAACTCGAGCTTGAACGAGAAAATATTTTGATCAAAATTACAAACCGATTTGTTTTCTGAAAACCCTATTTTCAATGCGTTCATTACCATTGAACGTAAAATCCTAGGAATTCACCTGGAATTCATTAGGTCACCTGAACTAAATCGGGTGTCAACCGTAAGAACGGTGGTTGCATAGCATGGTCAAGGACAGGACCTTGTGCCAGACCAAAAAATTATAAGGGTGAGCTTTACTATTGCTCCTACCAAGGATAGTAATTGCGTCCTACACGTTATAGACCATAATTAAAAGCATGTCAGGGGACATTGCCTTAACAGTTGCTTGTTCAACGCTTTCCTTTACAACCGGACGGTAGTTTACCGAAAGGTAATATACGGGACAAGTAAACTGGACGTGTTGCTTTCCAAATACAAGGTTAGCAAGTGGGTGACACAAAACCATAAGTTTTGAGCTAAAATTTTCAAATCTGAAACCCATCAAACCAACAAAAATATTTTGCAAACACCGGTGAAGGGTTATTCCGGAAAACTTATCTAGGGTAAAAACTAGATTTAATTTTCAAAAGATCAAATATTTTCATAAAGATCCAATTTCCTTAATGGATCTAAATTTTTATAGTCATGTGGGACTGTGAACCATATCGTTACTACCATTGTTTATACCGCCGTATAGAAATCACTGATGTACAAAGTGTGAAGAATAAAGAAGTGATTCTAGTATTTCAAGACGATATTGCTTGAGGACAAGCAACGCTTAAGTGTGAGAATATTTGATAATGCTAAAAACGAACATATATTTCATAGCATTATTCCTCAAGAAAGACAAGCTTTTAGTTGCAATTGTTCTATTTAAAAGTGATATTCGTTTAAATAATAAAAGGTGAAGACAAAAGACAGATTCGACAAATTGAAGACGCAAACGACCAAAAAGCTCAAAAGTACAAAATACAATCAAAGAGGTTCCAATTATTGATAAGAAACGTCTCGAAATTACAAGAGTACAAGATTCGAAACGCAAAGTACAAGATATTAAATTGTACGCAAGGACGTTCGAAAATCCGGAATCGGGACCAGAGTCAACTCTCAACGCTCGACGCAACGGACTAAAAATTACAAGTCAACTATGCACATAAATATAATATAATATTTAAATAATTCTTATAATTATTTATATATTATATAAATAATAAAAATCCGTCGGCAAGAAAGACTCCAAAGTTTGTGAGCTGTATTTTCAAACTCCGCGACTCGCGGAGTTTGAAGGCAAAAATTGTCGCGAGTCGCGGAGCCCCAAATTCTGAAACTCCCTATAAAAGCAAACGAATTCTGATCGCAAAAACCAATATATATCCATCCTCTCTATATCTATACGTAAATATTTATATTTATATTTTAATTTTAATTTTAATTTTAATTTTAATTTTAATTTTAATTTTAATTTTAATCCTAATAATAAGGGTATGTTAGCAAATGTTGTAAGGGTGTAAGTCGAAATTCTGTCCGTGTAACGCTACGCTATTTTTAATCATTGTAAGTTATGTTCAACCTTTTTAATTTAATGTCTCGTAGCTAAGTTATTATTATGCTTATTTAAAATGAAGTAATCATGATGTTGGGCTAATTACTAAAATTGGATAATTGGGCTTTGTACCATAATTGGGTTTTGGACAAAGGAACGACACTTGTGGAAATTAGACTATGGGCTATTAATGGGCTTTATATTTGTTTAACTAAATGATAGTTTGTTAATGTTAATATAAAGATTTACAATTGGGCGTCCCTATAAATTACCATATACACTCGATCGGACACGATGGGTGGGGTATTTATATGTACGAATAATCGTTCATTTAACCGGACACGGGAATGGATTAATAGCCACTAGAATAATTAAAACAGGGGTGAAATTATGTACAAGGACACTTGGTATAATTGATAACAAAATATTAAAACCTTGGGTTACACTCAGTCGACATCCTGGTGTAATTATTAAACAAAGTATTAAAATCTTGTTACAGTTTAAGTCCCCAATTAGTTGGAATATTTAACTTCGGGTATAAGGATAATTTGACGAGGACACTCGCACTTTATATTTATGACTGATGGACTGTTATGGACAAAAACCAGACGGACATATTAAATAATCCAGGACAAAGGACAATTAACCCATGGGCATAAAACTAAAATCAACACGTCAAACATCATGATTACGGAAGTTTAAATAAGCATAATTCTTTTATTTCATATTTAATTTCCTTTATTTTATATTTAATTGCACTTCTAATTATCGCATTTTTATTGTTATTGTATTTAATTGCACTTTTAATTATCGTACTTTTTAATTATCGCAAGTTTATTTTATCGCATTTTATTATTCGCAATTTCATTATCGTTATTTACTTTACGCTTTAAATTAAGTCTTGTATTTATTTATTATTTTACATTTGGTTTTAACTGCGACTAAAGTTTTAAAATCGACAAACCGGTCATTAAACGGTAAAAACCCCCCTTTATAATAATAATATTACTTATATATATATTTGTATTTTTATAAAAGTAAACTAATATAGCGTTAAGCTTTGTTTAAAGATTTTCCCTGTGGAACGAACCGGACTTACTAAAAACTACACTACTGTACGATTAGGTACACTGCCTATAAGTGTTGTAACAAGGTTTAAGTATATCCATTCTCTAAATAAATAAATATCTTGTGTAAAATTGTATCGTATTTAATAGTATTTTCTGCTAAAATTTAATAGCTATTTTATATACACCTCGCATAAACATCAAGCATTCCATCGAACCTTAACAATTGGTATCTTGTTTTGCTTAAGTCTTTTAACCTCACGATCCATTATTTCGACGGGTTCTTCGATAAATTGAAGTTTTTCGTTGATTTGGATTTGATCTAACGGAATAGTGAGATCTACTTTAGCAAAACATTTCTTCAAATTCGAGACGTGGAAAGTGTTATGTACAGCCGCGAGTTGTTGAGGTAACTCAAGTCGGTAAGCTACTGGTCCGACACGATCAATAATCTTGAATGGTCCAATATACCTTGGATTTAATTTCCCTCATTTACCAAATCAAACAACGCCTTTCCAAGGTGCAACTTTAAGCATGACCATCTCTCCAATTTCAAATTCTATATCTTTTCTTTTAATGTCAGCGTAGCTCTTTTGTCGACTTTGGGCGGTTTTCAACCGTTGTTGAATTTGGATGATCTTCTCGGTAGTTTCTTGTATTATCTCTGGACCCGTAATCTGTCTATCCCCCACTTCACTCCAACAAATCGGAGACCTGCACTTTCTACCATAAAGTGCTTCAAATGGCGCCATCTCAATGCTTGAATGGTAGCTGTTGTTGTAGGAAAATTCTGCTAATGGTAGATGTTGATCCCAACTGTTTCTGAAATCAATAACACATGCTCGTAGCATGTCTTCAATCGTTTGTATCGTTCTTTCGCTCTGCCCATCAGTTTGTGGATAATAGGCAGTACTCATGTCTAGACGAGTTCCAAATGCTTGCTGTAATGTCTGCCAGAATCTTGAAATAAATCTGTCATCCCTATCAGAGATAATTGAGATTGGTATTCCATGTCTGGAGATGACTTCCTTCAAATATAGTCGTGCTAACTTCTCCATCTTGTCATCTTCTCTTATTGGCAGGAATTGTGCTGACTTGGTGAGACGATCAACTATTACCCAAATAGTATCATAACCACTTGCAGTCCTTGAAAATTTAGTAATGAAATCCATGGTAATGTTTTCCCATTTCCATTCTGGGATTTTAGGTTTTTGTAGTAGACCTGATGGTTTCTGATGCTCAGCTTTGACCTTAGAACATGTCAAACATTCTCCTGCGTATTTAGCAACATCGGCTTTCATACCCGGCCACCAAAAATGTTTCTTGAGATCCTTGTACATCTTCCCCGTTCCAGGATGTATTGAGTATCTGGTTTTATGAGCTTCTCTAAGTACCATTTCTCTCATATCTCCAAATTTTGGTACCCAAATCCTTTCAGCCCTATACCGGGTTCCGTCTTCCCGAATATTAAGATGCTTCTCCGATCCTTTGGGTATTTCATCCTTTAAATTTCCCTCTTTTAAAACTCCTTGTTGCGCCTCCTTTATTTGAGTAGTAAGGTTATTGTGAATCATTATATTCATAGATTTTACTCGAATGGGTTCTCTGTCCTTCTTGCTCAAGGCGTCGGCTACCACATTTGCCTTCCCCGGGTGGTAACGAATCTCAAAGTCGTAATCATTCAACAATTCAATCCACCTACGCTGCCTCATATTCAGTTGTTTCTGATTAAATATGTGTTGAAGACTTTTGTGGTCGGTATATATAATAATTTTGACCCCATATAAGTAGTGCCTCCAAGTCTTTAATGCAAAAACAACCGCGCCTAATTCCAAATCATGCGTCGTATAATTTTGCTCATGAATCTTCAATTGTCTAGACGCATAAGCAATCACCTTCGTTCGTTGCATTAATACACAACCGAGACCTTGCTTTGATGAGTCACAATATATCACAAAATCATCATTCCCTTCAGGCAATGACAATATAGGTGCCGTAGTTAGCTTTTTCTTCAATAACTGAAACGCTTTCTCTTGTTCATCCTTCCATTCAAATTTCTTTCCTTTATGCGTTAATGCAGTCAAGGGTTTTGCTATTCTGGAAAAGTCTTGGATGAACCTTCTGTAGTAACCAGCTAGTCCTAAAAACTGACGTATGTGTTTCGGAGTTTTCGGGGTTTCCCACTTTTCAAAAGTTTCTATCTTTGCCGGATCCACCTTAATACCTTCTTTGTTCACTATGTGACCGAGGAATTGAATTTCTTCCAACCAAAATGCACACTTTGAAAATTTAGCGTACAATTCTTCCTTCCTCAATACTTCTAACACCTTTCTCAAATGTTCACCGTGTTCTTGGTCATTCTTTGAGTAAATAAGTATGTCATCAATGAAAACAATGACAAACTTGTCAAGGTATGGTCCACACACTCGGTTCATAAGGTCCATGAACACAGCTGGTGCATTAGTTAAACTAAACGGCATAACCATAAACTCGTAATGACCGTAACGTGTTCTGAAAGCAGTCTTTGGAATATCATCTTCTTTCACCCGCATTTGATAATACCCGGAACGTAAGTCAATCTTTGAATAAATAGACGAGCCTTGTAGTTGATCAAATAAGTCATCGATTCTCAGTAGTGGGTAGCGGTTCTTGATGGTAAGTTTGTTCAACTCTCGGTAGTCGATACACAACCCGAATGTACCATCTTTCTTCTTGACAAACAAAACAGGAGCTCCCCACGGTGATGTGCTTGGTCGAATGAAACCACGCTCTAAAAGTTCTTGTAATTGGCTTTGCAGTTCTTTCATCTCGCTAGGTGCGAGTTTGTATGGACCACGAGCTATTGGTGCAGCTCCTGGTACAAGATCTATTTGAAATTCAACGGATCAATGTGGGGGTAATCCCAATAATTCTTTCAGAAATACATCGGGAAATTCTTTTGCGACGGGAACATCATTGATGCTCTTTTCTTCAGTTTGTACTTTCTCGACGTGTGCTAGAACAGCATAGCAACCTTTTCTTATTATTTTTTGTGCCTTCAAATTACTAATAAGATGTAGCTTCGTGTTGCCCTTTTCTCCGTACACCATTAAGGGTTTTCCTTTTTCTCGTATATTGCGAATTGCATTTTTGTAACAAACGATCTCTGCTTTCACTTCTTTCAACCAGTCCATACCGATTATCACATCAAAACTCCCTAACTCTACTGGTATCAAGTCAATCTTAAATGTTTCGCTAACCAGTTTAATTTCTCGATTCCGACATATATTATCTGCTAAAATTAATTTACCATTTGCTAATTCGAGTAAAAATTTACTATCCAACGGCGTCAATGGACAACTTAATTTAGCACAAAAATCTCTACTCATATAGCTTCTATCCGCACCCGAATCAAATAAAACGTAAGCAGATTTATTGTCAATAAGAAACGTACGCGTAACAAGCTCCGGGTCTTCCTGTGCCTCTGCCGCATTAATATTGAAAACTCTTCCGCGACCATGTCCATTCGTGTTCTCCTAGTTCGGGCAATTTCTAATAATGTGGCCCGGTTTTTCACATTTATAACAAACTACATTGGCATAACTTGCTCCGACACTACTTGCTCCGCCATTACTCGTTCCGACACCATTTTTTCCTTTCGTTCTGTTAACCCCTGGTCCGTAGACCTCACACTTCGCCGCGCTATGACCATTTCTTTTACACTTGTTGCAAAATTTGGTGCAGAACCCCGAGTGATACTTTTCACACCTTTGGCATAGCTGCTTCTGATTGTTATTGTTGTTGCGATTGTTATTGTTGTTGGGACGATTGTTGTAGTTGCTGTTGTTGTTGTTGTTGTTGTTGTTGTTGTTGTTGTTGTTGTTGTTGGGCCGTTTGTTGTAGTTGCGATTGATGTTGCGATTGTTGGGATAATTGTTGCGATTATTATTGTAATTGCTGTTGTTGTTGTATTAGTGATTCTTATCACCGTTTTCCTCCCACTTTCTTTTGACTTGCTTCACATTGGCCTCTTCAGCTGTCTGTTCTTTAATTCTTTCCTCAATCTGGTTCACTAGTTTGTGAGCCATTCTACATGCCTGTTGTATGGAGGCGGGCTCGTGTGAACTTATATCTTCTTGGATTCTTTCCGGTAATCCTTTCATAAACGTGTCGATCTTCTCTTCCCCATCTTCGAACGCTCCCGGACACAATAGGCACAATTCTGTGAATCGTCTTTTGTATGTGGTAATATCAAATCCTTGGGTTCGTAACCTTCTAAGTTCTGTCTTGAGCTTATTGACCTCGGTTCTGGGACGGTACTTCTCGTTCATCAAGTGCTTGAATGCTGACCACGGTAGTGCGTAAGCATCATCTTGTCCCACTTGCTCTAGATAGGTATTCCACCATGTTAACGCAGAACCTGTGAAGGTATGCGTAGCGTACTTCACTTTGTCCTCTTCAGTACACTTACTTATGGCAAACACCGATTCGACCTTCTCGGTCCACCGTTTCAATCCGATCGGTCCTTCGGTTCCATCAAATTCCAAAGGTTTGCAGGCAGTGAATTCTTTGTAGGTGCATCCTACACGATTTCCTGTACTGCTAGATCCAAGGTTATTGTTGGTATGTAGCGCAGCCTGTACTGCGGCTATGTTTGAAGCTAGAAAAGTACGGAATTCCTCTTCATTCATATTCACGGTGTGTCGAGTAGTCGGTGCCATTTTCTTCAAAATAGTCAAATGGAACAAGTTAATCATACAGAATATTAAGAGTAGTTAATAGTATTTCGTAGCATAATATGAACTCATTTATAAAAGCTTTTTCTTCATATTAGCGTTTTATAAGTTTAAATTCGGGTAGTACCTACCCATTAAGTTCATACTTAGTAGCTAATATACAATTCAACTACTACAATTCTATATGAAAAACTGATTATAATAATATTTCGCGTTCAAACTTTTATACAATATTTTACAAACTTACAATACCGCTTATTTTACATAAAGCATGAAATATATCACACAATAACTTTGATACAAGATAGTTGTGAAGATAATTCTAGCTAGTACATAAGTCGTTCAGCAAAGGCAATAAAGACACGTAATACATACGTCCAGAAACAAGTCATACATTCTGGTTTTACTAGGACTACTTCCCATCCTTGGTCTTGTAGAACATAACCGTTATGGCCGTTGATAAGACAGCGTGTTGTAACGTCGTCAAAGGGACGAGGGTTACGTAATGACCAACAGTCTCGTAATAACCTAAAAACCTCATTTCTTACCCCAATTACCGACTCCGTCACTTGTGGGAACGTTTTGTTTAATAGCTGTAGCCCGATGTTCTTTTTCTCACTTTGGTGAGAAGTGAACATTACTAACCCATAAGCATAGCATTCTTCTTTATGTTGCATGTTAGCCGCTTTTTCTAAATCATGAAGTCCTATATTCGGATACATTGAGTCAAAATAATTTCTTAACCCGTTGCGTAAAATAGCATTTGGGTTCCCCGCAATATATGCGTCAAAGTAAACACATCGTAACTTATGGGTTTCCCAATGTGATATCCCCCATCTTTCAAACGAAAGTCTCTTATAAACCAAGACATTCTTGGAACGTTCTTCGAATGTCTTACAAACTTATCTCGCCTTAAATAGTTGTGCCGAGGAATTCTGACAGACTCTAGACAAGATTTCATCAATCATGTCTCCGGGTAGGTCTCTTAAAATATTGGGTTGTCTATCCATTTTGTGTTTTTAAACTTTAAAATAGACAAGAGTTAGATTCATACAAAAAAATACTTATTAATACAAGCAATTTTTACATATATCATAAAGCATAAGCACACTATATTACATATATTACACCACACGAATACAACTATCTTATTCCGACTCGCTCGTTTCTTCTTCTTCGGTTTTGGTTCGTTTTGCCAAGTTTCTAGGGTTATGTTGATGTTCCCCTAATACTAGCTGTCGTTTTCCACAACGGTTTAGAAAAACCTGGTGGTTTTGAGGTTCCCGGGTCATTGTTACAACTTAAGGACTTCGGGGGTTGACAATACATATAAAGTTCATCGGGGTTGGAATTAGATTTATCTATTTTTATGCCCTTTCCCTTATTATTTTCTTTTGCTTTTTAAATTCAGTTGGGGTAATTTCTATAACATCATCGGAATTCTCGTCGGAATCCGATTCATCGGAGAATTGGTAATCCTCCCAATATTTTGCTTCCTTGGCGGAAACACCATTGACCATAATTAACCTTGGTCGGTTGGTTGAGGATTTTCTTTTACTTAACCGTTTTATTATTTCCCCCACCGGTTCTATTTCCTCCTCCGGTTCCTCCTCTTCCGGTTCTGATTCTTCTTCCGGTTCTGATTCTTCTTCCGGTTCCTCTTTGGGAACTTGTGAATCAGTCCAATATATATTCGACTCTTCGTTATTATTAGGTGAGTCAATGGGATTTGTGCTAGAGGTAGACATCTATCACACAATATCAAACATGTTAAGAGATTAATATATCACATAATATTCACATGTTAAAAATATATAATTTCCAACAAAATTTGTTAAGCAATCATTTTTCAAGTAAACACGGTCGAAGTCCAGACTCACTAATGCATCCTAACAAACTCGATAAGACATACTAATGCAAAATTCTGGTTCTCTAAGACCAACGCTCGGATACCAACTGAAATGTCCCGTTCTTATTGATTAAGAACGTTCCATATTAATTGATTTCGTTGCGAGGTTTTGACCTCTATATGAGACATTTTTTCAAAGACTGAATTCATTTTAAAACACACCATAACCTTTATTTCATAAATAAAGGTTTAAAAAGCTTTACATAGATTATCAAATAATGATAATCTAAAATATCCTGTTTACACACGACCATTACATAATGGTTTACAATACAAATATGTTACATCGAAATCAGTTTCTTGAATGCAGTTTTTACATAATATCATACAAACATGGACTCCAAATCTTGTCCTTATTTTAGTATGCAACAGCGGAAGCTCTTAGTATTCACCTGAGAATAAACATGCTTTAAACGTTAACAAAAATGTTGGTGAGTTATAGGTTTAACCTATATATATCAAATCGTAACAATAGACCACAAGATTTCATATTTCAATACACATCCCATACATAGAGATAAAAATCATTCATATGGTGAATACCTGGTAATCGACATTAACAAGATGCATATATAAGAATATCCCCATCATTCCGGGACACCCTTCGGATATGATATAAATTTTGAAGTACTAAAGCATCCGGTACTTTGGATGGGGTTTGTTAGGCCCAATAGATCTATCTTTAGGATTCGCTTCAATTAGGGTGTCTGTTCCCTAATTGTTAGATTACCAGACTTAATAAAAAGGGGCATATTCGATTTCGATAATTCAACCATGGAATGTAGTTTCACGTACTTGTGTCTATTTTGTAAATCATTTATAAAACCTGCATGTATTCTCATCCCAAAAATATTAGATTTTAAAAGTGGGACTATAACTCACTTTCACAGATTTTTACTTCGTCGGGAAGTAAGACTTGGCCACTGGTTGATTCACGAACCTATAACAATATATACATATATATCAAAGTATGTTCAAAATATATTTACATCACTTTTAATATATTTTGATGTTTTAAGTTTATTAAGTCAGCTGTCCTCGTTAGTAACCTACAACTAGTTGTCCACAGTTAGATGTACAGAAATAAATCGATAAATATTAACTTGAATCAATCCACGACCCAGTGTATACGTATCTCAGTATTTATCACAACTCAAACTATATATATTTTGGAATCAACCTCAACCCTGTATAGCTAACTCCAACATTCACATATAGAGTGTCTATGGTTGTTCCGAAATATATATAGATGTGTCGACATGATAGGTCGAAACATTGTATACGTGTCTATGGTATCTCAAGATTACATAATATACAATACAAGTTGATTAAGTTATGGTTGGAATAGATTTGTTACCAATTTTCACGTAGCTAAAATGAGAAAAATTATCCAATCTTGTTTTACCCATAACTTCTTTATTTTAAATCCATTTTGACTGAATCAAATTGCTATGGTTTCATATTGAACTCTATTTTATGAATCTAAACAGAAAAATTATAGGTTTATAGTCGGAAAAATAAGTTACAAGTCATTTTTGTAACGGTAGTCATTTAAGTCGAAAGAACGACGTCTAGATGACCATTTTAGAAAACATACTTCCACTTTGAGTTTAACCATAATTTTTGGATATAGTTTCATGTTCATAATAAAAATCATTTTCTCAGAATAACAACTTTTAAATCAAAATTTATCATAGTTTTTAATTAACTAACCCAAAACAGCCCGCGGTGTTACTAC
Source organism: Rutidosis leptorrhynchoides (assembly GCF_046630445.1). NCBI lineage: Eukaryota > Viridiplantae > Streptophyta > Magnoliopsida > Asterales > Asteraceae > Rutidosis > Rutidosis leptorrhynchoides. Next base: position 241,681,190 of record NC_092342.1, on the reverse strand, counting down.
GACGGCGTAAATCCGGTTTTACGATGTTTTTCGTGTTTCCAGGTTTTAAATCATTAAGTTAGCATATAATATAGATATAGAACATGTGTTTAGTTGATTTTAAAATTCAATTTAGAAGGATTAACTTTTATTTGCGAACAAGTTTAGAATTAACTAAACTATGTTCTAGTGATTACAAGTTTAAACCTTCGAATAAGATAGCTTTATATGTATGAATTGAATGATGTTATGAACATCATTACTACCTCAAGTTCCTTGGATAAACCTACTGGAAATGAGAAAAATAGATCTAGCTTCAAAGGATCCTTGGATGGCTTGAAAGTTCTTGAAGCAGAATCATGACACGAAAACAATTTCAAGTAAGATTTCCACTCAAAATAAGATTGTTATAGTTATAGAAATTGAATTAAAGTTTGAATATAATTATTACCTTGTATTATAAATATAACCTACTTTAAGTAACAAAGGTTTCTTGATCTTGGATGATTACTTGGAATGGATTTAGAAAACTTGGAAGTAAACTTGCAATCTTGGAAGTATTCTTGATTTTATGAAACTAGAACTTTTGGAATTTATGAAGAACACTTAGAACTTGAAGATAGAACTTGAGAGAGATCAATTAGATGAAGAAAATTGAAGAATGAAAGTGTTTGTAGGTGTTTATGGTTGTTGGTGTATGGATTAGATATAAAGGATATGTAATTTTGTTTTCATGTAAATAAGTCATGAATGATTACTCATATTTTTGTAATTTTATGAGATATTTCATGCTAGTTGCCAAATGATGGTTCCCACATGTGTTAGGTGACTCACATGGGCTGCTAAGATCTGATCATTGGATTGTATATACCAATAGTACATACATCTAAAAGCTGTGTATTGTACGAGTACGAATACGGGTGCGTACGAGTAGAATTGTTGATGAAACTGAACGAGGATGTAATTGTAAGAATTTTTGTTAAGTAGAAGTATTTTGATAAGTGTATTGAAGTCTTTCAAAAGTTTATGAATACATATTAAAACACTACATGTATATACATTTTAACTGAGTCGTTAAGTCATCGTTAGTCGTTACATGTAAATGTTGTTTTGAAACCTTTAGGTTAACGATCTTGTTGAATGTTGTTAACCCATTGTTTATTATAACAAATGAGATGTTAAATTGTTATATTATCAAGATAGTATGATATATAATATATCTTAGTATGATGTATATACAGTTAAATGTCGTTACAACGATAATCGTTACATATATGTCTCGTTTCGAAATCATTAAGTTAGTAGTCTTATTTTTACATATGTATTTCATTGTTAATACACTTAATAATATATTTACTTATCATTTAACATAATTAACCCAGTGTATCAATATCTTAATATGATTCATATGTACCTAGTAAGACGTTGTTATAACGATAATCGTTATATATATCGTTTTCGAGTTTCTTAAATTAATAGTCTCATTTTTATGTATATAACTCATTGTTAAAATACCTAATGAGATACATACTTATAATAAAATCATGTTAACTATATATATAACCATATATATGTCATCGTATAGTTTTTACAAGTTTTAACGTTCGTGAATCACCGGTCAACTTGGGTGGTCAATTGTCTATATGAAACCTATTTCAATTAATCAAGTCTTAACAAGTTTGATTGCTTAACATGTTGGAAACACTTAATCATGTAAATAACAATTTCATTTAATATATATATATAAACATGGAAAAGTTCGGGTCACTACATCGTCTGCATAAAGGTAAAATCATTTCCAATAATATAATAGACCACACGATTTTCATTTTTCATAAACATAATCCTCAAGCAGAATCCTCTCGTCTGCATTAAGGTAAAATCATTCATATGGTGAACACCTGGTAACCGACATTAACAAGATGCATATAGAATATCCCCAAAACAGAATCCTCTCATCTGTATAACAGAATCCTCTCGTCTGTATAAAAATTGAACTACTAAAGCATCCGTACCTCGGATGGGGTTTGTTAGGACCATAGATCTATCTTTAGGATTCGCGTCAATTAGGGGTCCTGTTCCCTAATTCTTAGGTTACCAAGCTAAAAGGGTGATATTCGATTTCGATAATCCAACCATAGAATGTAATTTTTTTGAGTACTTGTGTCTATTTCGTCAAACATTTATAAAATCTGCGCATGTTTTCTCAGTCCCAAAAAATATATATTGCAAAAGCATTTAAAAAGGGAACAAATGAAACTCACAATACTGTATTTTGTAGTAAAAATACATATGACGTCATTGAACAAGTGCAATGTTGGCCATGGATTCACGAACCTATATTAATTATATAAATTTATATGTTTGATCAATATCTGTCTAACAATTTAGGTCAAGTCGTAGTGTATCACAATCCAAATGCTCGAGACTAAATATGCAAAAGTCAACAAAAGTCATATTGACCAAAATGTCTTCCAAAATTTATACATGATTATTATATTGTTTAAATATAGTCGTTTTATTTATTTAAATATTTTTAATAGATTTTATTAAAGTAAATAATATAGTTCTTTTATTAATAAATAAAATTTTATATTAAAATTTATATAATAAAAATATACTTTTATATATCTTAAGTAATAAAATTTATAAAGTTCATTTAATATCATAAAAATAATATAATAGGTTTTATTAATGTAATTATGTTATACGTAGTAAAATATCTTTGTATCACATATTTATTTGATAAAATAATATTGATAATAATAATAATAAGTAAAAGTTGTATTATTTTGTAATAATTATTATTATTCTACTAATAAAAATAACAATAATTATATTTTTTAAAAATGATAAAATGATAATTTTTATTAACAATAGTACTAAAATGATAATAATAATGATGTTTCATATAACAATGATATTTTTATTAAAAATAATAATTTTAGTAAAAATGATAGTTTTAATATTAATAATACTTTTAATAATAATAGTAAAATAATTAAAACGATATTTTTCCTTTAAATCAATATCTTACAATATCTTAATTTCATCATGATACTCATACTCATTATTTCCTAATCGCTTCGTTTAATAGCTTTTAGTCATCTTTTATATCGCGTTCATATTAATAATAATAATAGTAATCATAATAATTAGATGTTACTAATATTAGTTTTAATTATAATAATACTAATAATAATAATATTAATGATAATACTAATAACTATTTGAATGATGATAATAATAATAATAATAATAATAATAATAATAATAATAATAATAATAATAATAATAATAATACTAATTATAACCTTAACGATAATAACGATAGTAATAATAATAAAAATATAAATAATATCTTTTATTAATAATGTAACGACCCGCACTTTTTCGATCATTCTATACTTATAAGATTAATATTTACATAAATTAAACCTTGCCAACATGATAAGCAATCCAAATTGTTGAGATTTATGTTTCCGAAAAGAGTTTTACATAACGTTTGACCGTCTAGTTTGACCGATGATATCACGAACTATACAATATATGATAATTATACGTTTGTGTATATATATGTATATATACATATTTAACATGCTTAAAGAATGTTTTAATACCTCATTTTATATTAATAACAACAAGTTATATGTGTATTTTGAAACTACTAACTTAAGTTTTCAAAACGATAACAATACGTAACGTTATTTGACATATATACTTAAGACTTATAATGTTATACATATATTGTATAAGTAATGTATTTAATTACTTTTAAAGAACTTAAATACATAAAACCATATAAGTGTATTCACAAAAGATAGCTATATTTGAATCCTCATTTCATTTTTCACAAAATTTCTATACGTATACCTAGAGTATTTGTACTCGTATCATACCTAGCTCCTATACGTATTTACTAATAGTAAATACACATCAAAATCACCACCTAACCAGCCATTATTCATGCCCTTAGAGCTAGGTAATTACTTTTGGATGATTACTTGACTAATTAACAAAATTACAAACTAAAAATCTTATCATGTATTACATGATACACGTTTTTTTTAGGTTATAAGTATCACCATTTCTAGTTCATTTTCTAACCTCATTTTTAGTTAAACACACACTCTTTCACAACCCTTAAAACCCTTAATCAATTCAGCAAAGTTTCCAAGAAGATCTAGCTTCAAAAACCATACTAAAACACCATAAGAAAACCATACAAAAACACTTCAAGAAAACCCTCCAAGAACACCAACTTACTTCCAATCTTTCATCCACCTCTAGCACCCTTTTGATTCTAGCTTCTTACTCCTCTTTTACAGCAAACTTATCCAAGGAACTTGAGGTAGAATCTATGTTCATAACCTTATTCAATTCATATATATATAGCTATCTTATTTTGTGGTACAAAAGTTTAACAACAAGAACATAGTTTGAATGTTTTCAAACTTGTTTGCAAACTAAATAGATCCTTCTAACTTAACTTTTAAAATACTTCAAGACATGTAACATAACTTATTTATATGTTAATTTAACAAGGTAAAACTTGGTTTTTCAAAGTATAAGTATTTTTGGAAAAATGGTCATTAAATGATTTTGTTGTAACAAAATGTTTAATTTCATATGTTTCACTAAACTTTCACTTATGCCGTATGATTTTGAATACAAACCAAGGTATTTACAGTTCATAGTCTTAAAGAAGAACTCGATCCAAGAAGATGGCAATTTGAATCAACGAAAACGGACTTGTAACGAAGAAACTATGACCGAAACAAAATTGGCTATCCTAGACATTTTCAACTTCGGGATTCATTGGAAAAATTTACATAAAATCACATACTTCTAAGATAACATGATATTTTATATATATGTACTCATAATTCAATTTCATATGGTTCAGGATCACCCGTAAGCAACACGAGAAGATTAATCATAAGATCCCATGATTGTACGCAACATGTCATTTGACAACACCGGTACTTTATGTACGCAACACGTCATTTGACAACACCGGTACCATGGGTCAAGATTAATCTCGACCAATACATATACGATGGGGTTTTATTTATTTCGTTGGGGGTTTTGTTTATTGCGGGTATATTAAACATCTAAAAATGAACCATTAAAATTGAATTACTAACATCGGAATGCTAACTACGGACTAAGGAAATATTCAAAATATTAAAAGTATAACAAGTATATATATATATAACGTTTGTTTTAAAATGAAAACATATTGATATATTATATATGGATAGGTTCGTGATATCAACCGGAAGACCGAGTCAAATTATATATATCTTCGAGACAACAGTGAGTATATAGTCCCACTTTTAAACTCTAAATATTTCGGGATGAGAATACATGTATTTTATGTTTTACGATATGGACACAAGTAACTGAAAAATATATTCTACGTTGAGTTGTACCACTGGCATACTTCCCTGTAGCTTGGTAACTAATATTTACAGCGGTATTGTAAACGCGAATCCTGTTGATAGATCTATTGGGCCTGACAACCCCAACCGGACTGGACGACCAGTATTCAACGGTTGCACAGTACTTCGTTTTGTGACTACACTTGGTACGGTGTAGTAAGATTTCATATTAAAGGGAATATGCGACGTGAAAATGTTAAGTATGGTTACCAAGTGCTCAACCACTTAGAATACTTTTATTAAACTGTTTATATACGAAATCTTGTGGTCTATATATATATTGCTGCCGGCATTAAACCTATATCTCACCAACTTTATGTTGACCTTTTTAAAACATGTCTATTCTCAGGTGATTTCTAAAGCTTCCGCTGCATCATGTTGGATCTAACCAGGATCTTGCGTACGCATGTTTGTGTCAAAAATAAAACTGCATATCCGAGATGTTGTATTGTAAAATATGCTAGAAACCGTGTTGTTGTCATCATTTGTAAAGTTTGTAAGTCGAAGATTATCGCTAAACGTTAATCTTCTTTTTATTGTCTTAAGCTTGTAACAAAAATAATGGTTGTGGTTTGTAATGTATAATATATGCAGTTTTTCTTTTAAAAATGTCTCATATAGAGGTCAATACCTCGCAATGAAATCATACGTTATCTAACGCGTTCTTATGGTTAAGGACGGGTTATGACATGTGGTATCAGAGCGTTGGTCTTAGCGAACCAGGTTTGCATTAGTGTGTCTAACCAAGAAGTCGTTAGGATACATTAGTAAAGTCTGGACTTTGACCGGGTCTGATTTTAAAAACCATTGCTTATCACTGTTGGTTAAAATTTATGTGTAAATATTATGTAAGTACTAATGGGTTAGTTGTTGTGTGATAGATGTCGGGCTCGAAACTTATTACCACATTCAGCGACTCCGAATCAGAACCTTCATATGGTGTTCCAGTCATTAACATATCCGATGACGAAAGTGGTATTTTTGGGGAAGACTCACAAATTCCGGATGAACCAACTATAGAGAACCCGGAAAGTGAACCCGAGGAGGAAAGTGAACCCGAGGAAGAAATACAGGAAATTACAAAAGACGAGTTCGAACTAGGAAAGAAACGAAAGGCTAATGAATTAGAAAATTCAAATCCTGAGTTTAATGAGAATGATGTGGCACCAATTCCACTCAACACTACCACCCCTATCCCCGCTATTCCTATTAGTGCTATCTCCGCATCTAGTTCTTCGGCACCTCAGCCAAAACGTAGGGAGACAGCTAGGATTCGCGTTGGGGGATTCCCTGGACATAAATGTTTTGGGAAATAGACCAAATGATGCGCTATCGTATTAAACCATGGAATCACATAATGTTTTGTATAATATTATTAGTGTGGTTTGTTTAAAGTTTGATGTAAGCATATGTAAAATAGCGAAGTATGAAATGCAATAATTTTCCATGGTTAAGTATTATTTAGATTGTAGTAATTGATTCTGTACTAAGCTATTAAGTATGAACATTAACGGGTAGGTACTACCCAAGATATAATTATAAAACGCTAATAAGAAGAAAAGGCTTTTATAATAATACCTGGTTCATATTATTAACAAGCTATAAATGTACTATAAATACACACTACATCTATAATATTCCATGTGAATAATTATTTTCTTTCATTAGGAAATGGCGCGATTGAATCGAATGACGGAACAAGAACTCGAGGAACTCATCAATCAACGAGTGAACGACAGAATGTTATGGGTCGAGGCTGCAAGAGGTGCTGCAGTTAACCCAAATCCTCGTGTGGGGTGCACTTACAAAACTTTTCAAGCTTGCAAGCCCTCATCATTCAGTGGAACAGAAGGACCGATCGGTTTAACCCGATGGATAGAAAAAAATGGAGACTGTGTTTAAAATCAGTGGTTGTGTTGAAAAGGACATGACCAAGTATGCATCATGCACTTTACAAGATAGTGCACTCACGTGGTGGAAAAATTATGTGAAGGCTGTAGGAGGAGATGTAGCTTATGATACTCCATGGGAAGAATTCAAAGCAATGATAATCACCGAGTATTGTCCAAGGAATGAGGTTATTAAGTTAGAAGATGAGTTACGAAGTTTGAAGGTGGTTGGTACTGAAATCACCAACTACAATCAGCGATTCATGGAATTGGTTTTACTATGTCCTGAATTGGTTCCAACCGAAGCACGGAAGATTGAAATGTACAAAGGTGGTTTGCCCAAAAAGGTCAAGGCAAACGTTACGGCGTCGAAACCTAAGACAATTCATGAAGCTATAACCATGGCGAACGAGTTAATGGATCAGGTCATTCTGGATAAGAAAGCATTCACTACTGAGGTGAAGGTATCGAGTAACAAAAGGAAGTGGAACGGAAATTATGATCGAGGTTACCAACAGCAATCTTTTAAGAAACCAGAAACCCCGAAAGGTGCGGGTAGCGGTTCAGGCTTTGGTTACAAAGGACAAAGTCCTTTATGCAACCGTTGTCACAAACATCACTTTGGTTACTGTAGTGTGTTGTGCACCAAATGCAATCGACAGGGACATCTTGCTGAAGATTGTAAGGCTCTCGTTACAAATGCAAATGGTAACAAGACTCCTGCCACCAACGCAAATAGAACTGCTTTGGCTAACGTTACTTGTTTTGGGTGTGGAAAACAAGGTCACTATAAGAGCCAGTGCCCGAATCAGAATGGCGGACCTGCACGTGGAAGAGCGTTTGTTATTAATGCTAGAGAGGCACGAGAAGACCCGGAGCTTGTTACGGGTACGTTTACCATTAATAACTTATCAGCATCTATTTTATTTGATACTGGCGTCGATAGAAGTTATGTGTGTAAAAATTTTTACACTAAATTGAATTGTTCATCATTACCTCTAGATGCTAAGTACTTGATTGAGTTAGCTAATGGTAAACTAATTAAAGCCGATAAAATTTGTCGTGGTTGTGAAATAAATCTAGCCGGAGAAACGTTTAAAATCGACTTAATACCCGTAGAATTAGGAGGTTTTGATGTAATAGTCGGCATGGACTGGATGTCCAAAATAGGAGCGGAAGTTGTTTGTGCTAAGAAGGCAATTCGTATTCCTGGTAAGGATAAAATACCGGTGATGATTTATGGAGAGAAGGGTAACTCAAAGCTAAAACTCATTAGCTGTTTGAAAGCCAAGAAGTGTTTAGAAAAGGGATGTTACGCTATTTTAGCACATGTTAATAAAGTCGAAAAGAAAGAAAAGTGCATCAACGACGTGCCTGTGGCAAGAGATTTTCCTGAAGTTTTTTCGGAAGAATTGCCGGGATTACCTCCATTTAGATCGGTAGAATTTCAAATAGATTTAGTACCAGGAGCTGCACCAGTGGCTCGTGCTCCATATAGACTTGCACCGTCCGAGTTAAAAGAACTTCAAAGTCAGTTAAAAGAATTACTGGACCGTGGATTCATACGACCGAGTACTTCACCGTGGGGAGCTCCAATTTTGTTTGTTAAGAAGAAAGATGGATCTTTTAGGATGTGTATAGACTATCGTGAATTAAATAAGTTAACTATCAAGAATCGATATCCACTACCGAGAATTGATGACTTATTTGATCAATTGCAAGGATCATGTGTTTATTCGAAAATCGACTTAAGATCGGGCTATCATCAACTACGCGTTAAAGAAGAGGACATTCCGAAAACTGCTTTTCGGACACGTTATGGTCATTATGAATTTTTGGTTATGCCGTTTGGATTGACGAATGCGCCAGATGTATTCATGGACCTCATGAATCGAGTTTGTAGTCCGTATTTAGATAAGTTTGTTATCGTTTTCATTGATGATATTCTTATCTATTCCAAGAGTGAGCAAGAGCATGAAGAGCATTTAAGGTTAATATTGGAGTTGTTAAGAAAAGAACAGTTATATGCTAAATTTTCTAAGTGTGCTTTTTGGTTGAAAGAAGTGCAATTTCTTGGCCATGTTGTTAATAGCGAAGGAATTCAGGTTGATCCAGCAAAAATTGAAGCCATTGAAAAATGGGAGACTCCTAAAACACCAATGCAGATACGCCAATTTTTGGGTTTAGCCGGTTATTATAGAAGGTTTATTCAAGATTTTTCCCGAATAGCTAAGCCGTTGACAGCGTTAACGCAAAAAGGGAAGAAATATGAATGGACCTCGGAGCAGGAGAACGCATTTCAAATACTGAAAAAGAAGTTAACTACGGCGCCTATTTTATCGTTACCAGAAGGGAACGATGATTTTGAAATATATTGTGACGCTTCGCGACAAGGTTTTGGTTGTGTTCTTATGCAACGAAAGAAAGTAATTGCATTTGCATCCCGACAATTGAAGATTCACGAGCGGAATTATACGACGCATGATCTAGAATTGGGAGCAGTCGTGTTTGCATTGAAGATGTGGAGACACTACTTGTATGGGGTTAAATTCACTGTGTTTACTGATCATAAAAGCCTTCAACATATTTTTGATCAGAAACAATTGAACATGAGGCAACGTAGGTGGGTCGAGTTAATAAACGACTATGATTGTGAAATTCGTTATCATCCCGGGAAGGCGAATGTGGTGGCTGATGCTTTAAGCAGAAAAGAACGAGAACCAATTCGAGTTCGAGCAATGAACATAAAAATTCACATGAATCTCAACTCACAAATCAAAGAAGTTCAACAAGAAGCACTCAATAAAGAAAACATAAAGAATGAAATAATGAAGAAGTATGAGAAGCAACTCGTTATGCGGGAAGATGGAATTCGATATTTTGCAAATTGTATTTGGGTACCGAAGTTGGGTGGATTAAGGAAGTTGATATTGAACGAGGCACATAAGACAAGATATTCGATACATCCTGGAGTTGGAAAGATGTACCAAGATCTTAAGACGCATTATTGGTGGCCTAATTTGAAGACAGACGTTGCAACATATGTTGGGGAATGTTTAACTTGTTCCAAAGTCAAAGCAGAACACCAGAAGCCGTCAGGGTTACTTCAACAACCAGAAATTCCAGAATGGAAATGGGACGGTATTACCATGGATTTCATCACGAAGTTACCAAAGACTGCCTGGGGATACGACACCATTTGGGTGATTGTTGATCGTCTCACCAAGTCTGCACATTTCTTGCCTATGAAGGAAACGGATAGAATGGAGAAACTATTACGATTGTATATAAAGGAAATTGTTTCAAGGCATGGAATACCTATTTCCATTATATCTGATCGTGATAGTAGATTTACCTCAAAGTTCTGGCAATCACTACAGGAGGCACTAGGAACTCGTTTGGATATGAGTACCGCATATCATCCGCAGACCGACGGGCAGAGTGAAAGAACAATTCAGACTCTTGAAGACATGCTCAGGGCATGTGTGATCGATTTTGGAAACGGATGGGATAAATATCTACCGTTAGCAGAATTCTCGTATAATAATAGTTATCATGCGAGCATTGGAGCTGCGCCATTCGAAGCATTGTACGGAAGGAAGTGTAGATCTCCTATCTGTTGGAATGAAGTAGGAGATCGACATTTAACTGGTCCCGAGATCATACACGAAACGACCGAGAAGATAGTACAAATCAAGGAGAGATTGAAAACAGCCCGTAGTCGCCAAAAGAGCTACGCCGATGTCCGAAGGAAACCATTAGAGTTTCAGGTCGGGGACATGGTTATGCTAAAGGTGTCACCTTGGAAAGGTGTGATACGTTTCGGCAAAAGGGGTAAACTAAACCCAAGGTACGTAGGCCCGTTCAAGATCATCGAACGCATTGGACCGGTAGCTTATCGACTCGAGTTACCGCAACAACTCGCCGGAGTACATAATACCTTTCACGTCTCAAACCTTAAGAAGTGTCTTGCAAAGGAAGACCTCACCATTCCTCTTGAAGAAATCCATGTCGACGAGAAACTACAATTCGTCGAAGAACCAATCGACATCATGGACCGTGAAGTTAAACAGCTCAAACAGAGCAATATAACGATTGTTAAGGTTCGTTGGAATGCTAGAAGAGGTCCCGAGTTTACGTGGGAACGAGAGGATCAGATGAAACGAAAGTATCCGCATTTGTTTCTCGATGACGCAAAATAGGTACAATTTTTAAATTTCGGGACGAAATTTATTTAACGGGGAGGTAATGTAACGACCCGCACTTTTTCGATCATTCTATACTTATAAGATTAATATTTACATAAATTAAACCTTGCCAACATGATAAGCAATCCAAATTGTTGAGATTTATGTTTCCGAAAAGAGTTTTACATAACGTTTGACCGTCTAGTTTGACCGATGATATCACGAACTATACAATATATGATAATTATACGTTTGTGTATATATATGTATATATACATATTTAACATGATTAAAGAATGTTTTAATACCTCATTTTATATTAATAACAACAAGTTATATGTGTATTTTGAAACTACTAACTTAAGTTTTCAAAACGATAACAATACGTAACGTTATTTGACATATATACTTAAGACTTATAATGTTATACATATATTGTATAAGTAATGTATTTAATTACTTTTAAAGAACTTAAATACATAAAACCATATAAGTGTATTCACAAAAGATAGCTATATTTGAATCCTCATTTCATTTTTCACAAAATTTCTATACGTATACCTAGAGTATTTGTACTCGTATCATACCTAGCTCCTATACGTATTTACTAATAGTAAATACACATCAAAATCACCACCTAACCAGCCATTATTCATGCCCTTAGAGCTAGGTAATTACTTTTGGATGATTACTTGACTAATTAACAAAATTACAAACTAAAAATCTTATCATGTATTACATGATACACGTTTTTTTTAGGTTATAAGTATCACCATTTCTAGTTCATTTTCTAACCTCATTTTTAGTTAAACACACACTCTTTCACAACCCTTAAAACCCTTAATCAATTCAGCAAAGTTTCCAAGAAGATCTAGCTTCAAAAACCATACTAAAACACCATAAGAAAACCATACAAAAACACTTCAAGAAAACCCTCCAAGAACACCAACTTACTTCCAATCTTTCATCCACCTCTAGCACCCTTTTGATTCTAGCTTCTTACTCCTCTTTTACAGCAAACTTATCCAAGGAACTTGAGGTAGAATCTATGTTCATAACCTTATTCAATTCATATATATATAGCTATCTTATTTTGTGGTACAAAAGTTTAACAACAAGAACATAGTTTGAATGTTTTCAAACTTGTTTGCAAACTAAATAGATCCTTCTAACTTAACTTTTAAAATACTTCAAGACATGTAACATAACTTATTTATATGTTAATTTAACAAGGTAAAACTTGTTTTTTCAAAGTATAAGTATTTTTGGAAAAATGGTCATTAAATGATTTTGTTGTAACAAAATGTTTAATTTCATATGTTTCACTAAACTTTCACTTATGCCGTATGATTTTGAATACAAACCAAGGTATTTACAGTTCATAGTCTTAAAGAAGAACTCGATCCAAGAAGATGGCAATTTGAATCAACGAAAACGGACTTGTAACGAAGAAACTATGACCGAAACAAAATTGGCTATCCTAGACATTTTCAACTTCGGGATTCATTGGAAAAATTTACATAAAATCACATACTTCTAAGATAACATGATATTTTATATATATGTACTCATAATTCAATTTCATATGGTTCAGGATCACCCGTAAGCAACACGAGAAGATTAATCATAAGATCCCATGATTGTACGCAACATGTCATTTGACAACACCGGTACTTTATGTACGCAACACGTCATTTGACAACACCGGTACCATGGGTCAAGATTAATCTCGACCAATACATATACGATGGGGTTTTATTTATTTCGTTGGGGGTTTTGTTTATTGCGGGTATATTAAACATCTAAAAATGAACCATTAAAATTGAATTACTAACATCGGAATGCTAACTACGGACTAAGGAAATATTCAAAATATTAAAAGTATAACAAGTATATATATATATAACGTTTGTTTTAAAATGAAAACATATTGATATATTATATATGGATAGGTTCGTGATATCAACCGGAAGACCGAGTCAAATTATATATATCTTCGAGACAACAGTGAGTATATAGTCCCACTTTTAAACTCTAAATATTTCGGGATGAGAATACATGTATTTTATGTTTTACGATATGGACACAAGTAACTGAAAAATATATTCTACGTTGAGTTGTACCACTGGCATACTTCCCTGTAGCTTGGTAACTAATATTTACAGCGGTATTGTAAACGCGAATCCTGTTGATAGATCTATTGGGCCTGACAACCCCAACCGGACTGGACGACCAGTATTCAACGGTTGCACAGTACTTCGTTTTGTGACTACACTTGGTACGGTGTAGTAAGATTTCATATTAAAGGGAATATGCGACGTGAAAATGTTAAGTATGGTTACCAAGTGCTCAACCACTTAGAATACTTTTATTAAACTGTTTATATACGAAATCTTGTGGTCTATATATATATTGCTGCCGGCATTAAACCTATATCTCACCAACTTTATGTTGACCTTTTTAAAACATGTCTATTCTCAGGTGATTTCTAAAGCTTCCGCTGCATCATGTTGGATCTAACCAGGATCTTGCGTACGCATGTTTGTGTCAAAAATAAAACTGCATATCCGAGATGTTGTATTGTAAAATATGCTAGAAACCGTGTTGTTGTCATCATTTGTAAAGTTTGTAAGTCGAAGATTATCGCTAAACGTTAATCTTCTTTTTATTGTCTTAAGCTTGTAACAAAAATAATGGTTGTGGTTTGTAATGTATAATATATGCAGTTTTTCTTTTAAAAATGTCTCATATAGAGGTCAATACCTCGCAATGAAATCATACGTTATCTAACGCGTTCTTATGGTTAAGGACGGGTTATGACAAATAATGACAATGATAATAATAATAATAATAATAATAATAATAATAATAATAATAATAATAATAATAATAATAATAATTAGATTATAAGGACGATAATAACGACGATAATAATAATCATTTTTAATAATAATACAAAAATTCAATTGACTATAACTTCTAAACCGTTCATCGAAACCATTCGATATCTAAATGAAAAGTTCTCAAATTTTCGCTAGCTTTCCAACGACATGCATATCATATACCTTATCTTAATAGCATATGTATTTAATTCAAGATTCGACATAACCTATCTAACGATAATAACGAACGTATAAGCATGCATAATCATATATATATATATATATATATATATCTATATATATATATATATATATATATATATATATGTATATATATATATATATATATATATATATATATATATATATATATATATATATATATATATTCGAGCACTAGTCAGGGATACACTAATAATATATAAAAGTTAAGTTATGAGTGCTCACATATCAATATTGAGATTCAATATTGCAGGAAAAGTACGTAGACGCAACAGAGATGATAAACACTAGTTTGACTCACGAGAAATACTCCCGAACCATACCCATAACCTCCATAGCTATAACCCATAATTTCCTTAGCTCTATCCCGCTCGAAAAACAATTTCAAAATCACTCGGACAGCACTCCGTTGTAATATTTTATGTATACTAATAATATCTTGAAATAATACGAAGTAAATATATATATGTAAATCGATTGAGAGAGTTTAGAGAAAAATATTTTCAAGTTTCTATGAAATAATGAAACCTATTGAATTCTATTTATAATAGACTTTTGAATTATTAAAGTATGAATTATTAAAGTGAATTATTAAAGTATGAATTATTAAAGTAAATTATTAAAGTATGAATTATTAAAGTGAATTATTAAAGTTAAAGTAAAGTAAAAATAAAGTAAAGGTAAAGTTTAAGTATAGTAGAAGTAGAAAATTATGTACGTATAATACGCGTATAAATATATATAATATTAATTTAAATCATTATATATATTTAATAAAATAAAATATAAATATCGTTATGTTTATCATACTGGTTAAGTAATGAGTTGTGAAAAGTAGTTCTAGATATTTATAAAAGTTATATACATTTTAATAATAAAGTTCTTTTTAAACTGAAAACGTTTTTGTACGTTTGAAACTAAATCAAATAAATATGATAAATTTGTTTTTCCAAAACTAAATATATTTAAGAATCATTTTGTTTAAAGGTTAAAATAATGGAAATCGTTATATCATAAAACGTTTTAGAAAAGTAGAATCATATATATTCATAATAGGTTTCAAGTTTTTAAATTACAGTCTGTTGGTGAAGCATGCGATAAAGTTCAAAGGTTAAATAAACGTATGAAATCATCTTAATGAAAAATGTCTAGTTACTTAACTTATCGATATCCAACATCTAAGTTATTTACACTCCACGTTCTTACTTATAAATCACTTTATCATTTTCCGAATGTTGTCAAAAAGAATAGATTTCTTAAATCACAGTGGACCTCATAACATAGACCCGTAATCATATCACAATGTATCTGATAAATCAATCATTTGATATTATCTTCTAATTCCATCGATAAACATATTGAAACAAATACATTCATGTAAAGTATTATACGTAATACTTTATTAATATTCTCAAGTTATAATATATATATACATATTTATTTATATATAACGGTTCGTGAATCATCAGAATTTGGTCGAGGTTATAATGAATGTATGAACACAATTTAAAATTCTTGAGATTTAACTTAACAAAGTTTGCTTATCGTGTCGGAATAATATAAAGATAAAGTTTAAATTTGGTTGGAAATTTCCGGGTTGTCACATATAACCCACACATATATAAAGTTTAAGTACTCGTGCCTAGTATGTAAAATGTAAAACACGCATGTATTCTCAGTCCCAAAATAGTTAAAGTAAAAAGGGATGCTATAACTCACAGTGAAAAGTAGTAAAGTCGGTACGAGATAAGTAAGCAAGTAGTTGGTCCGAAAGGTCCTCAACCTAAGTAAAAAGTTACTAAGTCAGTAAATCGTTTCCAAAGGTTTAAAAGCATGTAAATTAGGTCTTAAGTATCATCATCATCAATAACCTAAGTAAAAAGTAAAGTAAGCTTTCAATCAAGAATAGAGATCGAAACAAAGGCTGACTTCGTTCAGCTGCTACGACCTATATACAAATCGAAAAGACGCGTAGTTAGTGGCTATGGATCCGTATGTTAGTCCTCCAACCACTGACCAATTTTCAGAACCAAAAGCGTCTTCCTTTGACCGTGGCGACGGTTTAAGTGCGAGTAGGTCAGAAATTTCAGCACAACGTTATAAAGGTGTAGTGACATTCGGAAGGCTATAAATCCTAAACCGTAAATCGGATTAAGACGAGTCCTAAACGAAAAGTCATATACTCGAACCGAAAAATCTGGAAATTAACTTTTTCAGTAGCCCAGATTAATGATCAGACCTCAAAAATAGTAAGCAAAGTGCTCCGGTGGGTTCTTCGTGCTTGATGCTCATCACGGTTCTCATCCTTGATGCTTGTAGCTTCAAGTGTACAATGTAGTGACCCATCCTAATCCATTTGGACGAAGTCCATATCGATTATAAATGATTCACAACAGTTGATTACATCGCGAGGTACTTGACCTCTATATGATACATTTTACAAACATTGCATTCGTTTTTGAAAAGACAATCTTTCATTACATCGGAAGTTGATGACATGCATATCATTTCATAATAAATCTAACTAAAATTGACTTAATAATAATCTTTATGAACGCAACGATTCGAATGCAACGTCTATTGAAATATGTCATGAATGACTCCAAGTAATATCTCTAAAATGAGCAAATGCACAGCGGAAGATTTCTTTCGTACCTGAGAATAAACATGCTTTCAAGTGTTAACCAAAAAGGTTGGTGAGTTCATTAGTTTATCATAAATAATCATTTCATAATTTTAATAGACCACAAGATTTCATATTTCCAATTCTCATAAATAAACGTCCCATGTATAGAGACAAAAAATATCATTCATATGGATTGAACACCTGGTAATCGACATTAACTAGATACATATAAGAATATCCCCTATCATTCCGGGATCCTCCTTCGGACATGATATAAATTTCAAAGTACTAAAGCATCCGGTACTTTGGATGGGGTTCGTCAGGCCCATAGATCTATCTTTAGGATTCGCGTCAATTAGGGTGTCTGTTCCCTAATTCTTAGATTACCAGACTTAATAAAAAGGGGCATATTCGATTTCGATAATTCAACCATATAATGTAGTTTCAAATACTTGTGTCTATTTCGTAAACAGTTATAAAAAGTTGCGCATGTATTCTCAGCCCAAAAATATAAAGGGTAAAAAAGGCAAATGAAACTCACGCATATAAATATTGCAAAAATAGTTATTTAAACATTTGCTTGTATTCTCAGCCCAAAAATGTAATGAGTAAAAAGGGAGCAAATGAAACTCACCATACTGTATTTTGTAGTAAAAATACATATAACATCATTGAACACGTGTAAGATTGGTCTCGGATTCACGAATCTATATCAATTATTTATATATTAAATAATATTAACACATATAATAATAGCAACAAGTATATATTTTGTAACGTATTAAGATTAATATTTATAATATATTTATAATATTTTCATGTATATATATATGTATATATATATATATATATATATATATATACTTCTTTATAAAATATTTATGTTTATAATACATTTCATATATACATATATATAAGTAAGTATGTAGTAACAAAGTTAATAATAATAATAATAATAATAATAATAATAATAATAATAATAATAATAATAATAATAATAATAATAATAATAATAATAATAATAATAATAATAATAATAATAATAATAATAATAATAGTAATAATAATAATAATACTTATAATAATAGCAATAATAAACATAAAATGATAATTTGAAAATGCCACTTTTAATAACAATAGTAGTTTTTAATAAAAATAATAAGTTTAAGACTAATGATAATGAGAATAATAGTTTTGATAATAATATTTAATAATAACAATTTTATTACTAATGTTGATAATAATAAAATAATGTTGTTAATACTAATAGTAAAGATGATAAAAATGATGATAATAATGGTATTAACAAAATGATAATTTCTAATACTACTAATAATAATATATATATATTAATCATATTAATAATAATAATAATATACATAATAAATTCTACCTTAAAAATGCTTCAGAAAATAAACAGCCGAGCTCGGGTTCGAACCCGGGACCTTTCACTACACACAAACAACTCTCACCACTCGTCCATTCTTGATTTTCTGAAATAACTTGCAACCCAAATATATTTAACCCGTTTATAAATCTCGTTCCAGCCCAACAGACAAATAAAGGATTTCGGCCCGACTTTTAAACTCATCAGTCCACTTGATTAAAATTTTGGCCCGTGGAAACATAAAATGAAAAACAAAGAAGCCATCGGTTCATTACAGGCATGTATTATTTATATATACACCAACCCCTTTCTTTACAGCTCATAACTATGCTTTCTTTCCATCATGATTCATTAAACAATTTAAAAGGTGTCGGTGTTGGGTGATAGAAAAGAAAAGAAGAAACTATTCGCTGTGCAACAGTTAATCTCTCCTCCTCCTTCTTCATTTGAAACAGAAATCGAAACAGGAAAGAAAAATAGCAGTAGCTGTAGCGAGGAAAAGAGGATATAGCGATAGGATGATCGTTTCGATCAATAACAAGTGACAGCAGGTACGAGCTCATTTAAATAGGGTTTTGGTTCTTGATGGTTTGAAACCCAACAGTAAGGATAGTTGCAGGTGGTTGTGGAGATTTTAATTTAGAGAGAGAGATGAGAGAGAAAGGATATCAATGGTGGTTCATGAGTGATTCAGAGAAGAAGGAGACAGACTGCAGTGGCTAGAACAAGTGGTTGTCGAAACAAAAAAATTGATGGTGGTTGCAGTTGTAGCAAAGTTCGAATTAGAAGTAGCTGAAGTAACCTTTTATTGCAATAGAATTTGTAGCAGTAATTCATTGGTTAAATGTTTATTGTATGTGATAAGTTAATAATGGTGTTGAGTTCTTTTTGATAAAAAAATTTTGGCAAGGTATTAGACTATCGAGTAGTAGCAGATTTATTGCTATGGTAGTCATGTTGAAGAGGTGGTGTTTCGGGTCATGGTGGTTCTCGGTTGAAGATGGTTTTAGTTCTTAATGATCACAAAGATGAATTAGGTGTAGTGACCCGAACTTTTCCATGTTTATATATATATTAAATGACAATTGACCACCCAAGTTGACCGGTGATTCACGAACGTTAAAACTTGTAAAAACTATATGATGACATATATATGGTTATATATATAGTTAACATGATATTATGATAAGTAAACATATCATTAAGTATATTAATAATGAACTACATATGTAAAAACAAGACTACTAACTTAATGATTTTGAAACGAGACATATATGTAACGATTATCGTTGTAACGACATTTAATGTATATATATCATATTAAGAGATATTCGTACATCATAATATCATGATAATATAATAATTTAAAATCTCATTTGATATTATAAACATTGGGTTAACAATATTTAACAAGATCGTTAGCTTAAAGATTTCAAAACAACATTTACATGTAACGACTAACGATGACTTAACGACTCAGTTAAAATGTATATGCATGTAGTATTTTAATATGTATTCATACACTTTTGAAAGACTTCAAGACACTTATCAAAATACTTCTACTTAACAAAAATGCTTACAATTACATCCTCGTTTAGTTTCATCAACAATTCTACTCGTATGCACCCGTATTCGTACTTGTACAATACACAGCTTTTAGATGTATGTACTATTGGTATATACACTCCAATGATCAGCTCTTAGCAGCCCATGTGAGTCACCTAACATGTGGGAACCATCATTTGGCAACTAGCATGAAATATCTCATAAAATTACAAAAATATGAGTAATCATTCATGACTTATTTACATGAAAACAAAATTACATATCCTTTATATCTAATCCATACACCAACGACCAAAAACACCTACAAACACTTTCATTCTTCAATTTTCTTCATCTAATCGATCTCTCTCAAGTTCTATCTTCAAGTTCTAAGTGTTCTTCATAAATTCTACAAGTTCTAGTTTCATAAAATCAAGAATACTTCCAAGTTTGCTAGCTTACTTCCAATCTTGTAGGGTGATCATCCAACCTCAAGAAATCTTTCTTATTTATAGTAAGATATCTTTATAATATAAGGTAATACTCATATTCAAACATTGATTCAATTTCTATAAGTATAACAACTTTATTTTGAGTGAAAATCTTACTTGAACTGTTTTCGTGTCATGATTCTGCTTCAAGAACTTTCAAGCCATCCAAGGATCCTTTGAAGCTAGATCTATTTTTCTAATTTCTAGTAGCTTTATCCAGAAAACTTTAGGTAGTAATGATGTTCATAATATCATTCGATTCATACATATAAAGCGATCTTATTCGAAGGTTTAAACTTGTAATCACTAGAACATAGTTTAGTTAATTCTAAACTTGTTCGCAAACAAAAGTTAATCCTTCTAACTTGACTTTTAAAATCAACTAAACACATGTTCTATATCTATATGATATGATAACTTAATGATTTAAAACCTGGAAACACGAAAAATAACGTAAAACCGGATTTACGCTGTCGTAGTAACACCGCGGGCTGTTTTGGGTTAGTTAATTAAAAACTATGATAAAATTTGATTTAAAAGTTGTTCTTCTGGGAAAATGATTTTTCTTATGAACATAAAACTATATCCAAAAATCATGGTTAAACTCAAAGTGGAAGTATGTTTTCTAAAATGGTCATCTAGACGTCGTTCTTTCGACTGAAATGACTACCTTTACAAAAACGACTTGTAACTTATATTTTTGACTATAAACCTATACTTTTTCTATTTAGATTCATAAAATAGAGTTCAATATGAAACCATAGCAATTTGATTCACTCAAAATGGATTTAAAATGAAGAAGTTATGGGTAAAACAAGATTGGATAATTTTTCTTGTTGTAGCAACGTGAAAATTGGTAACAAATCTATATTAATCATATCCTAGCTAACTTATATTGTATTATACATGTATTCTAATATATTATGTAATCTTGGGATACCATAGACACGTATGCAAATGTTTTGACATATCATATCGACCCATGTGTATATATTATTTGGAACAACCATAGACACTCTATATGCAGTAATGTGGGAGGTAGCTATACAGGGTTGAGGTTGATTCCAAAAATATATATACTTTAAGTTGTGACCTAACCTGAGACGTGTATACACTGGGTCGTGGATTGATTCAAGATAATATATATTAATTTTTTTCTGTACATCTAACGTTGGACAACTAGTTGTAGGTTACTAACGAGGACAGCTGACTTAATAAACTTAAAACATCAAAATGTATTAAAAGTGTTGTAAATATATTTTGAATATACTTTGATATATATGTACATATTTATTATAGGTTCGTGAATCGACCAGTGGCCAAGTCTTACTTCCCGACGAAGTAAAAATCTGTGAAAGTGAGTTATAGTCCCACTTTTAAAATCTAATATTTTTGGGATGAGAATACATGCAGGTTTTATAAATGATTTATAAAATAGACACAAGTACATGAAACTACATTCTATGGTTGAATTATTGAAATCGAATATGCCCCTTTTTATTAAGTCTGGTAATCTAAGAATTAGGGAACAGACACCCTAATTGACGCGAATCCTAAAGATAGATCTATTGGGCCTAACAAACCCCATCCAAAGTACCGGATGCTTTAGTACTTCAAAATTTATATCATATCCGAAGGGTGTCCCGGAATGATGGGGATATTCTTATATATGCATCTTGTTAATGTCGGTTACCAGGTGTTCACCATATGAATGATTTTTATCTCTATGTATGGGATGTATATTGAAATATGAAATCTTGTGGTCTATTGTTACGATTTGATATATATAGGTTAAACCTATAACTCACCAACATTTTTGTTGACGTTTAAAGCATGTTTATTCTCAGGCGAATATTAAGAGCTTCCGCTGTTGCATACTAAAATAAGGACAAGATTTGGAGTCCATGTTTGTATGATATTATGTAAAAACTGCATTCAAGAAACATATGTCGATGTAATATATTTCTATTGTAAACCATTATGTAATGGTCGTGTGTAAACAATATATTTTAGATTATCATTATTTGATAATCTACGTAATGCTTTTGAAACCTTTATTGATAAAATAAAGGTTATGGTTGTTTTAAAAATGAATGCAGTCTTTGAAAAACGTCTCATATAGAGGTCAAAACCTCGCAACGAAATCAATTAATATGGAACGTTTATAATCAATATGAACGGGACATTTCAGTTGGTATCCGAGTGTTGGTATTAGAGAACTAGAATTTTTCATTAGTGTGTCTTATCGAGTTTGTTAGGATGCATTAGTGAGTCTGGACTTCGATCGTGTTTACTTGAAAAATGATTGCTTACAAATTTTGTTGGAAACTATATATTTTTAACATGTGAATATTATGTGATATATTAATCTCTTAACACGTTTGATATTATGTGATAGATGTCTACCTCTAGAAAAAGTTCCATTGACTCACCTAATAATAATGAAGAGTCAAATGTAAATTGGAATGATTCGTGGACTGATTCACAAGTTCCCGAAGAGGAACTGGAAGAAGAGTCGGAACCGAAAGAAGAATCGGAACCGGAAGAAGAATCAGAACCGGAAGAAGAAATAGAACCAGTGGGGGAAATAATAAAACGGTTAAGTAGAAGAAAATCCTCAACCAACCGACGAAAGTTAATTATGGTCAATGGTATTTTCGCCAAGGAAGCAAAGTATTGGGAGGATTACCAATTCTCCGATGAATCGGATCCCGACAAGGATTCCGATGATGTTATAGAAATTACCCCAACACAATTTAATAAGGCAAAAGAGAATAATAAGGGAAAGGGCATAAAAATAGAGAAATTTGATTCAAAACCCGATGAACTTTATATGTATCGTCAACACCCGTATTTCTTAAGTTGTGACAATAACCCGGGAACCTCTAAACCACCCGGTTTTTCTAAACCAATGTGGAAAAAGACGGCTCGTATTAGGGGAACATCTTTTATCCCTAGAAACTTGGCAAAACGAACCAAAACCGAAGAAGAAGAAACGAGCAAGTCGGAATAAGATAGTTGTATTCGTATGGTGTAATATATGTAATATAGTGTGCTTATGCTTTATGATATATGTAAAAATTGCTTGTATTAATAAGTATTTTTTTTTATGAATCTAACTCTTGTCTATTTTACAGTATAAAAACACAAAATGGATAGACAACCCAATATTTTAAGAGACCTACCCGGAGACATGATTGATGAAATCTTGTCTAGAGTCGGTCAGAATTCTTCGACACAACTATTTAAGGCGAGATCAGTTTGTAAGACATTCGAAGAACGTTCCAAGAATGCCTTGATTTATAAAAGGCTTTCATTCGAAAGATGGGGGATATCACATTGGGAAATCCATAAGTTACGATGTGTTTACTTTGACGCATATATTGCGGGGAACCCAAATGCTATTTTACGCAACGGGTTAAGAAATTATTTTGACTCAATATATCCGAATATAGGACTTCGTGATTTAGAAAAAGCGGCTAACATGCAACATAAAGAAGCATGTTATGCTTACGGGTTAGTAATGTTCGCTTCTCACCAAAGTGAGAACAAGAACATCGGGCTACAACTATTAAACAAAACGTTCCCACAAGTGACGGAGTCGGTAATTGGGGTAAGAAAGAGGTTTTTAGGCTATTACGAGACTGTTGGTCATTACGTAACCTTCATCCTTTTGACGACGTTACAACACATTGTCTTACTATCGGTCACAACGGTTATGTTCCACAAAACCAAGGATGGGAAGTGGTATTAGTAAGACCAGAATGCATGACTTGTTTCTGGACGTATGAATTACGTGTCTTTATTGACTTTGTTGAACGCCTTATTTATTAACTAGAATTATCTTCGCAACTACTTTGTATCAAAGTTTTATGTGCTATATTTCATGCTATATGTAAAAAAAAAAGCGGTATTGTAAGTTTGCAAGTTATTGTATAAAGGTTTGAATATGATATTTTTTTTTTTGTGATTAGTTTTTCATATGGAATTGTAGTAGTTGAAATGGTATGTTAGCTACTAAGTATGAACTTAACAGGTAGGTACTACCCAAATTAAAGAGTATAAAACACTAATATGAAGAAAGAGCTTTTATAAATAAGTTCATATTACGCTACGAAATACTATTGACTACTCTTGATATTCTATATGATTAACTCGTTTCATTTGACTATTTTGAAGGAAATGGCACCGACTACTCGACACACCTTGAATATGAGCGAAGAGGAATTTCGTGCCTTTCTTGCTTCAAACATAACCGCAGTACAGGCTGCGCTACATACCAACAATAACCTTGGATCTAGCAGTACAGGAAATCGTGTAGGATGCACCTACAAAGAATTCACTGCCTGCAAACCTTTGGAATTTGATGGAACCGAAGGACCGATCGGATTGAAACGGTGGACCGAGAAGGTCGAATCGGTGTTTGCCATAAGTAAGTGTACTGAAGAGGACAAAGTGAAGTACGCTACGCATACCTTCACAGGTTCTGCGTTAACATGGTGGAATACCTATCTAGAGCAAGTGGGACAAGATGATGCTTACGCACTACCGTGGTAAGCATTCAAGCACTTGATGAACGAGAAGTACCATCCCAAAACTGAGGTCAATAAGCTCAAGACAGAACTTAGAGGGTTACGAACCCAAGGATTTGATATTACCACGTACGAAAGACGATTCACAGAATTATGCCTATTGTGTCCGGGAGCGTTCGAAGATGAGGAAGAGAAGATCGACGCGTTTGTGAAAGGATTACCGGAAAGAATCTAAGAAGATATAAGTTCACGCGAGCCAGCCTCCATACAACAGGCATGTAGAATGGCTCACAAACTAGTGAACCAGATTGAAGAAAGAATTAAAGAACAGACTGCTGAAGAGGCCAATGTGAAGCAAGTCAAAAGAAAGTGGGAGGAAAACGGTGATAAGAATCACCAATACAACAACAACAGCAATTACAACAATAATCGCAACAACTATCCCAACAATCGCAACATCAATCGCAACTACAACAAATGGCCCAACAACAACAACAACAACAGCAACTACAACAATCATCCCAACAACAATAATAACCTCAACAACAACAACAATCAGAAGCAGCTATGCCAAAGGTGTGAAAAGTATCACTCGGGGTTCTGCATCAAATTTTGCAACAAGTGTAAAAGAAACGGTCATAGCGCGGCGAAGTGTGAGGTCTACGGACCAGGGGTTAACAGAACAAAAGGAACAAATGGTGTCGGAACGAGTAATGGCGGAGCAAGTAGTGTCGGAGCAAGTTATGCCAATGTAGTTTGTTATAAATGTGGAAAACCGGGCCACATTATTAGAAATTTCCCGAACCAGGAAAACACGAATGAACAAGGCCGCGGAAGAGTTTTCAATATTAATGCGGCAGAGGCACAGGAAGACCCAGAGCTTGTTACGGGTACGTTTCTTATTGACAATAAATCTGCTTACGTTTTATTTGATTCGGGTGCTGATAGAAGCTATATGAATAGAGATTTTTGTGCTAAATTAAATTGTCCATTGACTCCTTTGGAGAGTAAATTTTTACTCGAATTAGCAAATGGTAAATTAATTTCAGCAGATAATATATGTCGGAATCGAGAAATTAAACTGATTAGCGAAACATTTAAGATTGACTTGATACCAGTAGAGTTAGGGAGTTTTGATGTGATAATCGGTATGGACTGGTTGAAAGAAGTGAAAGCAGAGATCGTTTGTTATAAAAATGCAATTCGCATTACACGAGAAAAAGGAAAACCCTTAATGGTGTACGGAGAAAAGGGCAACACGAAGCTACATCTTATTAGTAATTTGAAGGCACAAAAACTAATAAGAAAAGGTTGCTATGCTTTTCTAGCACACGTCGAGAAAGTACAAATTGAAGAAAAGTGCATCAATGATGATCCCATCGCAAAAGAATTTCCCGATGTATTTCCAAAAGAATTACCGGGATTACCCCCACATCGATCCGTTGAATTTCAAATAGATCTTGTACCAGGAGCTACACCAATAGCTCGTGCTCCTTACAGACTCGTGCCTAGCGAGATGAATGAACTGCAAAGCCAATTACAAGAACTTTTAGAGCGTGGTTTCATTCGACCAAGCACATCACCGTGGGGAGCTCATGTTTTGTTTGTCAAGAAGAAAGATAGCACATTCAGGTTGTGTATCGACTACCGAGAGTTGAACAAACTTACCATCAAGAACCGCTACCCACTACCGAGAATAGATGACTTATTTGATCAACTACAAGGCTCATCTGTTTATTCAAAGATTGACTTACGTTCCAGGTATCATCAAATGCGGGTGAAAGAAGATGATATTCCAAAGACTGCTTTCAGAACACGTTACGGTCATTACGAGTTTATGGTCATGCCGTTTGGTTTAACTAATGCACCAGCTGTGTTCATGGACCTTATGAACCAAGTGTGTGGACCATACCTTGACAAGTTTGTCATTGTTTTCATTGATGACATACTTATTTACTCAAAGAATGACCAAGAACACGGTGAACATTTGATAAAGGTGTTAGAAGTATTGAGGAAGGAAGAATTGTACGCTAAGTTTTCAAAGTGTGCATTTTGGTTGGAAGAAGTTCAATTCCTCGGTCACATAGTGAACAAAGAAGGTATTAAGGTAGATCCGGCAAAGATAGAAACTGTTGAAAAGTGGGAAACCCCAAAAACTCCAAAACACATACGCCAGTTTTTAGGACTAGCTGGTTACTACAGAAGGTTCATCCAAGACTTTTCCAGAATAGCAAAACCCTTGACTGCATTAACGCATAAAGGGAAGAAATTTGAATGGAAGGATGAACAAGAGAAAGCGTTTAAGTTATTGAAGAAAAAGCTAACTACGGCACCTATATTGTCATTGCCTGAAGGGAATGATGATTTTGTGATTTATTGTGACGCATCAAAGCAAGGTCTCGGTTGTGTATTAATTCAACGAACAAAGGTGATTGCTTATGCGTCTAGACAATTGAAGATTCACGAACAAAATTATACGACACATGATTTGGAATTAGGAGCGGTTGTTTTTGCATTAAAGACTTGGAGGCACTACTTATATGTGGTCAAAAGTATTATATATACCGACCACAAAAGTCTTCAACACATATTTAATCAGAAACAACTGAATATGAGGCAGCGTAGGTGGATTGAATTGTTGAATGATTACAACTTTGAGATTCGTTACCACCCGGGGAAGGCAAATGTGGTAGACGACGCCTTGAGCAGGAAGGACAGAGAACCCAATCGAGTAAAATCTATGAATATAATGATTCACAATAACCTTACTACTCAAATAAAGGAGGCGCAACAAGGAGTTTTAAAAGAGGGAAATTTAAAGGATGAAATACCCAAAGAATCGAAGAAGCATCTTAATATTCGGGAAGACTGAACCCGATATAGGGCTGAAAGGATTTGGGTACCAAAATTTGGAGATATGAGAGAAATGGTACTTAGAGAAGCTCATAAAACCAGATACTCAATACATCCTGGAACGGGGAAGATGTACAAGGATCTCAAGAAACATTTTTTGTGGTTGGGTATGAAAGCCGATGTTGCTAAATACGTAGGAGAATGTTTGACGTGTTCTAAGGTCAAAGCTGAGCATCAGAAACTATCAGGTCTACTTCAATAACCCGAAATCCCGGAATGGAAATGGGAAAACATTACCATGGATTTCATCACTAAATTGCCAAGGACTGCAAGTGGTTTTGATACTATTTGGGTAATAGTTGATCGTCTCACCAAATCAACACACTTCCTGCCAATAAGAGAAGATGACAAGATGGAGAAGTTAGCACGACGGTATTTGAAGGAAGTCATCTCCAGACATGGAATACCAATCTCTGTTATCTCTGATAGGGATGGCAGATTTATTTCAAGATTTTGGCAGACATTACAGCAAGCATTAGGAACTCGTCTAGACATGAGTACTGCCTATCATCCACAAGCTAATGGGCAGAGTGAAAGGATGATACAAACGCTTGAAGACATGCTACGAGCATGTGTTATTGATTTCGGAAACAGTTGGGATCGACATCTACCATTAGCAGAATTTTCCTACAACAACAGCTACCATTCAAGCATTGAGATGGCGCCGTTTGAAGCACTTTATGGTAGAAAGTGCAGGTCTACGATTTGTTGGAGTGAAGTGGGGGATAGACAGATTACGGGTCCGGAGATAATACAAGAAACTACCGAGAAGATCATCCAAATTCAACAACGGTTGAAAACCGCCCAAAGTCGACAAAAGAGCTACGCTGACATTAAAATAAAAGATATAGAATTTGAAATTGGAGAGATGGTCATGCTTAAAGTTGCACCTTGGAAAGGTGTTGTTCGATTTGGTAAACGAGGGAAATTAAATCCAAGGTATATCGGACCATTCAAGATTATTGATCGTGTCGGACCAGTAGCTTACCGACTTGAGTTACCTCAACAACTCGCAGCTGTACATAACACTTTCCACGTCTCGAATTTGAAGAAATGTTTTGCTAAAGAAGATCTCACTATTCCGTTAGATGAAATCCAAATCAACAAAAAACTTCAATTCATCGAAGAACCCGTCGAAATAATGGATCGTGAGGTTAAAAGACTTAAGAAAAACTAGATACCAATTATTAAGGTTCGATGGAATGCTCATAGAGGACCCGAGTTCACCTGGAAATGAGAAGATTAGATGAAGAAGAAATACCCGCATTTATTTCCAGAAGATACGTCAACACCTCCAACTGCTTAAAATTTCGGGACGAAATTTATTTAACTGGTAGGTACTGTAGTGACCCGAACTTTTCCATGTTTATATATATATTAAATGAAATTGTTATTTACATGATTAAGTGTTTCCAACATATTAAGCAATCAAACTTGTTAAGACTTGATTAATTGAAATAGGTTTCATATAGACAATTGACCACCCAAGTTGACCGGTGATTCACGAACGTTAAAACTTGTAAAAACTATATGATGACATATATATGGTTATATATATATATTTAACATGATATTATGATAAGTAAACATATCATTAAGTATATTAATAATGAACTACATATGTAAAAACAAGACTACTAACTTAATGATTTTGAAACGAGACATATATGTAACGATTATCGTTGTAACGACATTTAATGTATATATATCATATTAAGAGATATTCGTACATCATAATATCATGATAATATAATAATTTAAAATCTCATTTGATATTATAAACATTGGGTTAACAATATTTTACAAGATCGTTAACCTAAAGATTTCAAAACAACACTTACATGTAACGACTAGCGATGACTTAACGACTCAGTTAAAATGTATATGCATGTAGTGTTTTAATATGTATTCATACACTTTTGAAAGACTTCAAGACACTTATCAAAATACTTCTACTTAACAAAAATGCTTACAATTACATCCTCGTTCAGTTTCATCAACAATTCTACTCGTATGCACCCGTATTCGTACTCGTACAATACACAGCTTTTAGATGTATGTACTATTGGTATATACACTCCAATGATCATCTCTTAGCAGCCCATGTAAGTCACCTAACACATGTGGGAACCAGCATTTGGCAACTAGCATGAAATATCTCATAAAATTACAAAAATATGAGTAATCATTCATGACTTATTTACATGAAAACAAAATTACATATCCTTTATATCTAATCCATACACCAACGACCAAAAACACCTAAAAAACTTTCATTCTTCAATTTTCTTCATATAATTGATCTCTCTCAAGTTCTATCTTCAAGTTCTAAGTGTTCTTCATAAATTCTACAAGTTCTAGTTTCATAAAATCAAGAATACTTCCAAGTTTGCTAGCTTACTTCCAATCTTGTAGAGTGATCATCTAACCTCAAGAAATCTTTCTTATTTACAGTAAGATATCTTTCTAATATAAGGTAATACTCATATTCAAACATTGATTCAATTTCTATAACTATAACAATCTTATTTCGAGTGAAAATCTTACTTGAACTGTTTTCGTGTCATGATTCTGCTTCAAGAACTTTCAAGCCATTCAAGGATCCTTTGAAGCTAAATCCATTTTTCTCATTTTCAGTAGCTTTATCCAGAAAACTTGAGATAGTAATGATGTTCATAACATCATTCGATTCATACATATAAAGCTATCTTATTCGAAGGTTTAAACTTGTAATCACTAGAACATAGTTTAGTTAATTCTAAACTTGTTCGCAAACAAAAGTTAATCCTTCTAACTTGACTTTTAAAATCAACTAAACACATGTTCTATATCTATATGATATGCTAACTTAATGATTTAAAACCTGGAAACACGAAAAACACCGTAAAACCGGATTTACACCATCGTAGTAACACCGCGGGCTGTTTTGGGTTAGTTAATTAAAAACTATGATAAACTTTGATTTAAAAGTTGTTCTTCTGGGAAAATGATTTTTCTTATGAACATGAAACTATATCCAAAAATCATGGTTAAACTCAAAGTGGAAGTATGTTTTCTAAAATGGTCATCTAGACGTCGTTCTTTCGACTGAAATGACTACCTTTACAAAAATGACTTGTAACTTATATTTCCGACAATAAACCTATACTTTTTCTGTTTAGATTCATAAAATAGATTTCAATATGAAACCATAGCAATTTGATTCACTCAAAACAGATTTAAAATGAAGAAGTTATGGGTAAAACAAGATTGGATAATTTTTCTTGTTGTAGCAACGTAAAAATTGGTAACAAATCTATATTAATCATATCCTAGCTAACTTATATTGTATTATACATGTATTCTAATATATTATGTAATCTTGGGATACCATAGACACGTATGCAAATGTTTTGACATATCATATCGACCCATGTATATATATTATTTGGAACAACCATAGACACTCTATATGCAGTAATGTGGGAGTTAGCTCTACAGGGTTGAGGTTGATTCTAAAAATATATATACTTTGAGTTGTGATCTAGCCTGAGACGTGTATACACTAGGTCGTGGATTGATTCAAGATAATATATATCAAATTTTTTTTATACATCTAACGTTGGACAACTAGTTGTAGGTTACTAACGAGGACAGCTGACTTAATAAATTTAAAACATCAAAATGTATTAAAAGTGTTGTAAATATATTTTGAATATACTTTGATATATATGTACATATTTGTTATAGGTTCATGAATCGACCAGTGGCCAAGTCTTACTTCCCGGCGAAGTAAAAATCTGTGAAAGTGAGTTATAGTCCCACTTTTAAAATCTAATATTTTTGGGATGAGAATACATGCAAGTTTTATAAATGATTTACAAAATATACACAAGTACATGAAACTACATTCTATGGTTCAATTATAGAAATCGAATATGCCCTTTTTTATTAAGTCTGGTAATCTAAGAATTAGGGAACAGACACCCTAATTGACGCGAATCCTAAAGATAGATCTATTGGGCCTAACAAACCCCATCTAAAGTACCGGATGCTTTAGTACTTCGAAATTTATATCATATCCGAAGGGTGTCCCGGAATGATGGGGATATTCTTATATATGCATCTTGTTAATGTCGGTTACTAGGTGTTCACCATATGAATGATTTTTATCTCTATGTATGGGATGTATATTGAAATATGAAATCTTGTGGTCTATTGTTACGATTTGATATATATATAGGTTAAACCTAAAACTCACCAACATTTTTGTTGACGTTTAAAGCATGTTTATTCTCAGGTGAATATTAAGAGCTTCCGCTGTTGCATACTAAAATAAGGACAAGATTTGGAGTCCATGTTTGTATGATATTATGTAAAAACTGCATTCAAGAAACATATGTCGATGTAATATATTTCTATTGTAAACCATTATGTAATGGTCGTGTGTAAACAGTATATTTTAGATTATCATTATTTGATAATCTACGTAATGCTTTTGAAACCTTTATTGATAAAATAAAGGTTATGGTTGTTTTAAAAATGAATGCAGTCTTTGAAAAACGTCTCATATAGAGGTCAAAATCTCGCAATGAAATCAATTAATATGTAACGTTTATAATCAATATGAACGGGACATTTCATTAGGAAAGGGTAGTGATCGAGCTAGGTGATGTAGGAAATGGTTGTGGTTTTTTTTTTTTGAAGATGGCTTACGAAAATGAAAAAGAAACAAGGAGGAGAGAAAGAGAAGGTGGTGATTCTCAAAGAAGATTATATACGACTGATTGAAAATAGAATTTGATTTGCTCATACTTGTTTTCTTGTGACAAATGGGTCGACAGATTAAGCAGGAGCAGAGAAAAAATGAATCAAAAATATAAGGTTGATAATGACCCTAAACTGATTTTAGAATTCTGTGTTTGGTTTAATTCATTTTGTCAATTTGATAGAATATAGATTTGATAAGGATATGTAACAAACTGAATTTGTATGTTTTCTTTGGATTGAATCTTAATTATACTAGTTGATTGTAATGTGTAACAAATTAGAAGATAGAAACAAAATCAAATAAAGCAGGATCGTACTATATATTTGATTTGAATAAAATACATAAACTTTATTCTATAATTAATATTAATAATTAATATTAATTAATATTAATAAAAATAATAATATCACTTTTAATATGTTTAAGAATATGATAATAATTGTTAATAATAATTATATTAATAATAATAATCATAGTATTATTTGTAGATTAATAACAATATTATCAAATTAGTACTCTTAAGGATAAATGTAATAATAATATAATATGATAATAAATTGTATCTTTGTAATAATAAATTTTAATAATAATGATTCTTAATGGTATTGGGAAAAAAAAATATAACAATTACTTGTTTTAAATTTTATGTTAAAGTATCATATATTAAGATAACTGGTATTATTATGACTATTGATATTTATTTTAATGATAATGATAAAAGTAATAATGGCAAACATTAACATAATAACTAAATCACTTAACTTTTTATTAATATATTTAATTTATAATATATAAGTATTTACATGTATAGTTATTTACATCTACATTTCTATTTACGATTTAAGGTTCGTGAATCGTCAGGCATGGTCAAAGGGTAATTGATTACATGAATATAGATTTCGAAACTTTTCGAGACTCAATATTACAAATCTTGCTCATCGTGTCGGAATCATATAAAGATTAAAGTTTAAATTTGGTCGAAAATTCCCGGGTCATCACAGTACCTACCCGTTAAAGAAATTTTTCCCGAAATTTAAGTGAGGTCGTCATGGCTAACAATAAAAATGTTTTCATGACGAATATGGGTTGATAAATAGAGTTTTATTATTATTGAGTAATATGGATAAAATGATTCGATTAATTGAAGCGTATGAATGAAGTTATCACAAAAGATCGAGATGAAGAAATGGAGATTTTCCATAACTTTTGACGTAGTCGCGATTGAATTTAGAAAATAAGGTGCGTCTTAACTTTTGACGTAGAGGGTTGAATTCCGGAATTCAAGGGATTTTAAAGAAAATCTTCGAAATCTAAAAGATTTGATTCTTCAACGAATA
The DNA here is from genome assembly GCF_046630445.1 of Rutidosis leptorrhynchoides. Taxonomy (NCBI): domain Eukaryota; kingdom Viridiplantae; phylum Streptophyta; class Magnoliopsida; order Asterales; family Asteraceae; genus Rutidosis; species Rutidosis leptorrhynchoides. The sequence goes on along the minus strand of NC_092342.1, from coordinate 241,647,006 downwards.
AGGATATTAAGATCTCTATAATTAAATACAGTGATCTGCCTCAATTACTCTGTCTGATATTTTTATTATAAATTAAGCTCTTCCGTTCTCTTATTCACACCATTTCCTATACTTTCTTTCTTAGTCTATACATCCAAAAGATTGTGAAAATGCTTAATTCCGTGCTAATCCTTGATATTTTTCTAATTATCATTTCTGTCACCCCTTCTTTTCAATCTTCCATCAGAAGAATCTGTTTACTTCTACTATTATCTTGGGGTGATACTATTCTTAATTATACCGTGTCTTTATATTGCTGTTCGTATTAATATCCATGGTTTGTAACCTTCGTGTTGTTATTGGGCTTTATATTTTCTCTTATATTTTGGAGCTCTTTGTCTTTTTATTCTCCTCTCAACCTCTGGTAAAGCGAGTAACGGTCCAGAATTCATAGGTATGAAGTTTTAGATGAACATAGTTAATGTTCTAAGAAAAAAATCGTAATGGAATGATCTTGATTTGGTAAATTACCAGAATATTCGGAAGATAGAACTATCAAGGAGACATATTCTTAATATGTTTGGAGATTGGATAGAATGTAAGAGTTGTGTAAATGGCACATGATGACAGTATGTTCTGTGAATCATCACATTCCATTAGAAACTCAGCATTAATTACTGTAATATAATCACATTGATCAAGTGTCATTATATTATACTAACTCATGTATCAGTTCCTAACATTACTTCAATAGCTTTCATATTTTACGCTCTAAAGTTTACAGAATATAGAAACTAACAGTTTCTATATGATGTAACACTGATAGTACGAAGAGATTAATGATTTCAGATAAGAATAGTTATAAAAATATCTTCAAAAATGTGGAGGATATTTATAATGAAAGATACGATAATATCTCGGAATATCTAAGATCAGAGGATGATAGAAACTATTATCTGTAAGGGTTTAGAGTAATGAGCAAGATATTCACTAAAGACCTTAGCAGACATTGAATCATTTGGATTCTTTGAAGTTAAACTTATTCTTTGTGATTTGTCCACGGCTTTCTTCATAGTTTCACAAAATCTGCTTTTCGGTACTAAATTTTCTATTGAATGTTTCCATTATAATGATACACAGGAAGCACGAAGAGGTATATAATTTCGGACGAGAATATTTATGAAAATATCCTTAGAAATATCGAAGATATTGATGATGGTATTTTGGAATTTCTAAGTTCGATGGTTGATAAGGAAAAATTTTCCGCAAGATTTTAACATGACTTCGGAGCAAGATATTCTCTAAAGATTTCAACAGATCCATAATTACCTGGATTCTTTGAATATAGGGTATGGTCCTTGTATTTGTCCTTGGTCTCCTTCGTGGTTAGCTCAATCCGTTTTTCAGTTCCAACTTTTCTGAGCTTTTCCAACATTCTATTCTTTATCATAAAACTTCCGATGATTAAGGTCGTTTACAGTTTTTGTTGCTTCATTCGACTTTTCAAAATTCAGAGTATTAGTTCGTAGACTGGGTGCTTTTTAGAATTTTAGAATGGAAGAACATTATTCTAAGAGATAAATGTTATACATATAACTGTTGATGTAGATATGCTGTGAGTTTTCAAAGTACTGATTGCCGATTCCTCTACATTTACTGCTACCATATCTGAATCATTGGTTATCGATCTGAGGTGATTTCAAGAGAATTGTGTTTTTAGATGATTAAACACTGACGGTAATATGGTGGAATATAAAAGGTTCTCCGGTAACAATAAAAAAGCATACATATAAATCAAGGTGATAATAAGGTTGTTTTGAACGAAAAGTCGAAGTTGATTTGCTGGAGCTGTGACAAAATTTGCTACTTTGAAAGGAATTACCAAGTTATTTTGGGTAATAATAACGCTAAAGGAATTATCACAACTATGTGTTAAACGTTTACTCAGTTTCCGAGAGTTTTTCAGATGCATAACTAAATGCATTAATCTTTTCTTCCGTAGATGAAGTGCGGTGGGTTCATCCTCTCGTTTGAGATCTTTTCAAGAATCATGAAAGATTTGAACGTAGATTGTATTCATCAAGATACAAATGAGGTTTAAGATGAAATCAAGTGGCAAAATTGAAGAATTGTTTAGTTTCATATGTTATAGTCAATATTTTAATTCATTTTAATTGTCCAATGTTATTAGTCCACAGTCGATAGTCCACAGTTGACAATTCAATAATTCATATATAGTTTAATATATAATATTCGAATTAATTAATACGTATCGTAACCCGTATTCGTCTCAGACTCGATCACAACTCAAACTATATATTATTATAGAATCAACCTCAACCCTGTATAGAGAACTCGATCATTACTGCATATAGAGTGTCTATGGTGATTCCAAATAATATATATAGATGCGTCGATATGATATGTCAAAACCTTGTATACGTGTCCCGATATTTAAAGTGCGTAAAATGAATAACAGAAAGTAAATGACGATAAATAAAGTGCGTAAAGTAAATAACAGAAATTAAATGACGATAAATAAAATTGTGAGAATATAAATTACGATAATTAAATGCGGTAAATAAAAATGTAACCAGTTAGCTAGGAACAGTTAGCATGGATTCTTAACAATATTTCAATTAGTTAATTCGTTTGTTTCTAACAAATTTTATTTTGTTCACTGTTTTCTTCATTATGCCACTTGTTGGATTCTAAGAAGTCAAAATCCAAATATGAAATTGAATAAAAATGGTTATTCTGTGGTGAACGGATTTATATATCAGTGGTTGTAAATAGGATAGTAAATGATTGTTGAATCAGATTCGAAGAATGTACAATGTAACTTATTAATATGAAATCTAAATATTCCTCGGGTATTACCTACCCGTTAAAATATTTTCACCATTAACAGTTTGTACAAAAGAATTTTTAATTACAATCTTTATGAAAATATATATACATATATATTTTCTTCAGACGTAATCATGGATTTAATGAGTTAATGTGATATTAAACTCATCAGATTTACGGCTAAAACTAGAGTACATAATCTCTAAAACATTAAAGATTACATAATTGCCATGAAGGACGAAGATAGTTTATGTAGAAAATTCGTAGAACGATGTTTATATTCGAGGTACCGAATGAGATGTTGAAGCATGGATTGTTGATGGTACTGGTGCTGTTACTGATGGTACTGTTGGTGCCGGTGGTTTTGCTGAATCTGGTAAATTTTGCACCGTATTCTCCAAATTGATTATTCGAGCGTGAAGTTCGTTGATTTCTTATATTATCCCAGGATGATTGTCGGTCGGAACAAGTGGATGAATAAGGTTTAGAATTGTGGATAGAATATAATCGTGTCAAGCTACTCGGGGAATGAGAGAGAAGATGGTATTACGAACAGGTTCACCGGTAAGTGATTCAGATTATTCGCCAAGAGGTGAATTCGATTGGTGGAAAGGATTGTCTTCTTCGTGTCTCCATTGATTTAGTAGGCTACGAACCCATCAAATGAATTTGTTGAATCATTCTAGGACACTGCTTTAGAAGCTTAGGTGAATATCCATGTCGGAATAGCTGTCGGAACAACTATCGGAATATCTATCGGAATCTGAGGGACTCGAACTGGTTGAGGGATTCATCTCGTACGATCAGATGAAGGATTTTCGATAATAAATAGATTATAGGATGTAAATTAGTACCTTGCAATACATAGTTTACATATGCATATATAATACTAAAATCCCATAAGTTACAGAGGAATCTACGGAAGCTGTCAGGCAAAGATAACAATAACAGATACGCTAAGATATGAATTAGCAGATATGCTAAGATATGAATTTTGTCTAAACACTAATCATGCAATCAATGCAATAAGATGTGTCTAGACTAAGGATGATAAGTAAGTGATTCTCTAAGAATGATAAGCAGGTAATTTTTGACACGAAATGATAAGCAAAACTTTTGACATGTAGACACGGTCGAAGTCCAGACTCACTAATGCATCCTAACGACTTATCAGTTAGACACACTAATGCAGACTTGGTTCGCTAAGACCACCGCTCTGATACCAACTGTAGTGACCCGTCCTAATCCATCCAGACGAAGTCCATATCGATTATAAACGATTCACAACAGTTGATTACATCGCGAGGTACTTGACCTCTATATGATACATTTTACAAACATTGCATTCGTTTTTGAAAAGACAATCTTTCATTACATCGGAAGTTGACGACATGAATATCATTTCATAATAAATCTAACTAAAATTGACTTAATAATAATCTTGATGAACGCAACGACTCGAATGCAACGTCTATTGAAATATGTCATGAATGACTCCAAGTAATATCTCTAAAATGAGCAAATGCACAGCGGAAGATTTCTTTCGTACCTGAGAATAAACATGCTTTCAAGTGTCAACCAAAAAGGTTGGTGAGTTCATTAGTTTATCATAAATAATCATTTCATAATTTTAATAGACCAGAAGATTTCATATTCCCAATTCTCATAAATAAACGTCCCATGCATAGAGACAAAAAATATCATTCATATGGATTGAACACCTGGTAACCGACATTAACTAGATGCATATAAGAATATCCCCTATCATTCCGGGATCCTCCTTCGGACATGATATAAATTTCGAAGTAGTAATGCATCCGGTACTTTGGATGGGGTTCGTCAGGCCCATAGATCTATCTTTAGGATTCATGTCAATTAGGGTGTCTGTTCCCTAATTCTTAGATTACCAGACTTAATAAAAAGGGGCATATTCGATTTCGATAGTTCAACCATAAAATGTAGTTTCAAATACTTGTGTCTATTTCGTAAACAGTTATAAAAAGTTGCGCATATATTCTCAGCCCAAAAATATAAAGGGTAAAAAAGGCAAATAAAACTCACGCATATAAATATTGCAAAAACAGTTATTTAAACATTGCATGTATTCTCAGCCCAAAAATGTAATGAGTAAAAAGGGAGCAAATGAAACTCACCACACTGTATTTTGTAGTAAAAATACATATAACATCATTGAACACGTATAAGATTGGCCTCGGATTCACGAATCTATATCAATTATTTATATATTAAATAATATTAACACATATAATAATAGCAACACGTATATATTTTGTAACGTATTAAGATTAATATTTATAATATATTTATAATATTTTCATGTATATATATATGTACATATATATATATATATATATAGATATATATATATATATATATATATATATATATATATATATATATATATATATATATACATATATATATATATATGTATATATATATGTATATATATATGTATATATATATATATGTACATATATATATATATATATATATATATATATATATATATATATATATATATATATATATATATGTGTGTGTGTATATATATACTTCTTTATAAAATATTTAAGTTTATAATACATTTCATATATACATATATATAAGTAAGTATGTAGTAACAAAGTTATTAATAATAATAATAATAATAATAATAATAATAATAATAATAATAATAATAATAATAATAATAATAATAATAATAATAATAATAATAATAATAATAATAATAATAATAGTAATAGTAATAATAATAATAATAATAGTAATAATAATAATAATAATAATAATAATACTTATAATAATAGCGATAATAAACATAAAATGATAATTTTAAAATGCCACTTTTAATAACAATAGTAGTTTTTAATAAAAATAATAAGTTTAAGACTAATGATAATGAGAATAATAGTTTTGATAATAATATTTAATAATAACAATTTTATTACTAATATTGATAATAATAAAATAATGTTGTTAATACTAATAGTAAAGATGATAAAAATGATGATAATAATGGTATTAACAAAATGATAATTTCTAATACTACTAATAATAATATATATATTAATCATATTAATAGTAATAATAATAATAATAATATACATAATAAATTCCACCTTAAAAAGGCTTCAGAAAATAAACAGCCGAGCTCGGGGTCGAACCCGGGACCTTTCACTACACACAAACAACTCTCACCACTCGTCCATTCTTGCTTTTCTGAAATAACTTGCAACCCAAATATATTTAACCCGTTTATAAATCTCGTTCCAGCCCAACAGACAAATAAAGGATTTCGGCCCAACTTTTAAACTCATCAGTCCACTTGATTAAAATTTTAGCCCGTGGAAACATAAAATGAAAAAAAAAGAAGCCATCGGTTCATTAACAGGCATGTATTATTTATATATACACCAACCCCTTTCTTTACAGCTCATAACTATGCTTTCTTTCCATCATGATTCATTAAACAATTTAAAAGGTGTCAGTGTTGGGTGATAGAAAAGAAAAGAAGAAACTATTCGCTGTGCAACAGTTAATCTCTCCTCCTCCTTCTTCGTTTGAAACATAAATCAAAACAGGAAAGAAAAATAGCAGTAGCTGTAGCGAGGAAAAGAGGATATAGCGATATGATGATGGTTTTGATCAATAACAAGTGACAGCAGGTACGAGCTCATTTAAATAGGGTTTTGGTTCTTGATGGTTTGAAACCCAACAGGAAGGATAGTTGCAGGTGGTTGTGGTGATTTTAATTTAGAGAGAGAGATGAGAGAGAAAGGATATCAATGGTGGTTCACGAGTGATTCAGAGAAGAAGGAGACAGACTGCAGTGGCTAGAACAAGTGGTTGTCAAAACAAAAAAATTGATGGTGGTTGCAGTTATAGCAAAGTTCGAATTAGAAGTAGCAGAAGTAACCTTTTATTGCAATAGAATTTGTAGCAGTAATTCATTGGTTAAATGTTTATTGTAGGTGATAAGTTAATAATGGTATTGAGTTCTTTTTGAAAAAAAATTTTTGGCAAGGTATTAGACTATCGAGTAGTAGCAGATTTATTGCTATGGTAGTCATGTTGAAGAGGTGGTGTTTCGGGTCATGGTGGTTCTCGGTTGAAGATGGTTTTTGTAGTGACCCGAACTTTTCCATGTTTATATATATATATTAAATGAAATTGTTATTTACATGATTAAGTGTTTCCAACATGTTAAGCAATCAAACTTGTTAAGACTTGATTAATTGAAATAGGTTTCATATAGACAATTGACCACCCAAGTTGACCGGTGATTCACGAACGTTAAAAGTTGTAAAAACTATACGATGACATATATATGGTTATATATATAGTTAACATGATTTTATTATAAGTATGTATCTCATTAGGTATTTTAACAATGAGTTATATACATAAAAATGAGACTATTAATTTAAGAAACTCGAAAACGATATATATAACGATTATCGTTATAACAACGTCTTACTAGGAACATATGAATCATATTAAGATATTGATACACTTGGTTAATTATGTTAAATGATAAGTAAATATATTATTAAGTGTATTAACAATGAAATACATATGTAAAAATAAGACTACTAACTTAATGATTTCGAAACGAGACATATATGTAACGATTATCGTTGTAACGACATTTAACTGTATATATATCATACTAAGATATATTATATATCATAATATCACGATAATATAACAATTTAACATCTCATTTGTTATAATAAACAATGGGTTAACAACATTCAACAAGATCGTTAACCTAAAGGTTTCAAAACAACATTTACATGTAACGACTAACGATGACTTAACTACTCAGTTAAAATGTATATACATGTAGTGTTTTAATATGTATTCATACACTTTTGAAAGACTTTAAGACACTTATCAAAATACTTCTACTTAACAAAAATGCTTACAATTACATCCTCGTTCAGTTTCATCAACAATTCTACTCGTATGCACCCGTATTCGTACTCGTACAATACACAGCTTTTAGATGTATGTACTATTGGTATATACACTCCAATGATCAGCTCTTAGTAGCCCATGTGAGTCACCTAACACATGTGGGAACTAGCATGAAATATCTCATAAAATTACAAAAATATGAGTAATCATTCATGACTTATTTACATGAAAACAAAATTACATATCCTTTATATCTAATCCATACACCAACGACCAAAAACACCTACAAACACTTTCATTCTTCAATTTTATTCATCTAATTGATCTCTCTCAAGTTCTATCTTCAAGTTCTAAGTGTTCTTCATAAATTCCAAAAGTTCTAGTTTCATAAAATCAAGAATACTTCCAAGATTGCAAGTTTACTTCCAAGTTTTCTAAATCCATTCCAAGTAATCATCCAAGATCAAGAAACCTTTGTTACTTACAGTAGGTTATCTTTCTAATATAAGGTAATAATCATATTCAAACTTTAATTCAATTTCTATAACTATAACAATCTTATTTAGAGTGGAAATCTTACTTGAAATTGTTTTCGTGTCATGATTTTGCTTCAAGAACTTTCAAGCCATCCAAGGATCCTTTGAAGCTAGATCTATTTTTCTCATTTTCAGTAGGTTTATCCAAGGAACTTGAGGTAGTAATGATGTTCATAACATCATTCGATTTATACATATAAAGCTATCTTATTCGAAGGTTTAAACTTGTAATCACTAGAACATAGTTTAGTTAATTCTAAACTTGTTCGCAAATAAAAGTTAATCCTTCTAACTTGACTTTTAAAATCAACTAAACACATGTTCTGTATCTATATGATATGCTAACTTAATGATTTAAAACCTGGAAACATGAAAAACACCGTAAAACCGGATTTACGCCGTCGTAGTAACACCGCGGGCTGTTTTGGGTTAGTTAATTAAAAACTATGATAAACTTTGATTTAAAAGTTGTTATTCTGGGAAAATGATTTTTATTATGATCATGAAACTATATCCAAAAATTATGGTTAAACTCAAAGTGAAAGTATGTTCTCTAAAATGGTCATCTAGACGTCGTTCTTTCGACTGAAATTACTACCTTTACAAACACGACTTGTAACTTATTTTTCCGACTATAAACCTATACTTTTTCTGTTTATATTCATAAAATAGAGTTCAATATGAAACCATAGCAATTTGATTCACTCAAAACGGATTTAAAATGAAGAAGTTATGGGTAAAACAAGATTGGATAATTTTTCTCATTTTAGCTACGTGAAAATTGGTAACAAATCTATTCCAACCATAACTTAATCAACTTGTATTGTATATTATGTAATCTTGAGATACCATAGACACGTATACAATGTTTCGACCTATCATGTCGACACATCTATATATATTTCGGAACAACCATAGACACTCTATATGTGAATGTTGGAGTTAGCTATACAGGGTTGAGGTTGATTCCAAAATATATATAGTTTGAGTTGTGATCAATACTGAGATACGTATACACTGGGTCGTGGATTGATTCAAGATAATATTTATCGATTTATTTCTGTACATCTAACTGTGGACAACTAGTTGTAGGTTACTAACGAGGACAGCTGACTTAATAAACTTAAAACATCAAAATATATTAAAAGTGTTGTAAATATATTTTGAACATACTTTGATATATATGTATATATTGTTATAGGTTCGTGAATCAACCAGTGGCCAAGTCTTACTTCCCGACGAAGTAAAAATCTGTGAAAGTGAGTTATAGTCCCACTTTTAAAATCTAATATTTTTGGGATGAGAATACATGCAGGTTTTATAAATGATTTACAAAATAGACACAAGTACGTGAAACTACATTCTATGGTTGAATTATCGAAATCGAATATGCACCTTTTTATTAAGTCTGGTAATCTAAGAATCAGGGAACAGACACCCTAATTGACGCGAATCCTAAAGATAGATCTATTGGGCCTAACAAACCCCATCCAAAGTACCGGATGCTTTAGTACTTCGAAATTTATATCATATCTGAAGGGTGTCCCGGAATGATGGGGATATTCTTATATATGCATCTTGTTAATGTCGGTTACCAGGTGTTCACCATATGAATGATTTTTATTTCTATGTATGGGATGTGTATTGAAATATGAAATCTTGTGGTCTATTGTTACGATTTGATATATATAGGTTAAACCTATAACTCACAAACATTTTTGTTGACGTTTAAAGCATGTTTATTCTCAGGTGAATACTAAGAGCTTCCGCTGTTGCATATTAAAATAAGGACAAGATTTGGAGTCCATGTTTGTATGATATTGTGTAAAAACTGCATTCAAAAAACTGATTTCGATGTAACATATTTGTATTGTAAACCATTATGTAATGGTCGTGTGTAAACAGGATATTTTAGATTATCATTATTTGATAATCTACGTAAAGCTTTTTAAACCTTTATTTATGTAATAAAGGTTATGGTTTGTTTTAAAAATGAATGTAGTCTTTGAAAAACGTCTCATATAGAGGTCAAAACCTCGCAACGAAATCAATTAATATGGAACGATTTTAATCAATAAGAACGGGACATTTCAGTTGGTATCAGAGCGTTGGTCTTAGAATACCAGAAAATTTGCATTAGTGTGTCTTATCGAGTTTGTTAGGATGCATTAGTGAGTCTGGACTTCGACCGTGTTTTCTTTAAAAATGATTGCTTAACATTTTTGTTGGAAACTATATATTATTAACATATATATATTATGTGATATATTAATCTCTTAACATGTTTGATATTGTGTGATAGATGTCTACCTCTAGCACAAATCCCATTGACTCACCTAATAATAACGAAGAGTCGAATATGTATTGGACTGATTCACAAGTTCCCGAAGAAGAACCGGAAGAAGAATCAGAACTGGAAGAAGAATCAGAACCGGAAGAGGAGGAACCGAAGGAGGAAATAGAACCGGTGGAGGAAATAATAAAACGGTTAAGTAAAAGAAAATCCTCAACCAACCGATCAAGGTTAATTATGGTCAATGGTGTTTCTGCCAAGGAAGTAAAATATTGGGAGGATTACCAATTCTCCGATGAATCGAATTCCGATGAGAATTCCGATGATGTTATAGAAATTACCCCAACTGAATTTAAAAAGGCAAAAGAAAATAATAAGGGAAAGGGCATAAAAATAGAGAAATCTAATTCCAACCCCGATGAACTTTATATGTATCGTCAACCCCCGAAGCCCTTAAGTTGTAACAATGACCCGGGAACCTCTAAACCACCAGGTTTTGCTAAACCAATGTGGAAAACGACGGCTCGTATTAGGGGAACATCATATATCCTTAGAAACTTGGCAAAACGAGCCAAAACCAAAGAAGAAGAAACGAGCGAGTCGGAATAAGATAGTTGTATTCGTGTGGTGTAATATATGTAATATAGTGTGCTTATGCTTTATGATATATGTAAAAATTGCTTGTATTAATAAGTATTTTTTTTATCAATCTAACTCTTGTCTATTTTACAGTATAAAAACACAAAATGGATAGACAACCCAATATTTTAAGAGACCTACCCGGAGACATGATTGATGAAATCTTGTCTAGAGTCGGTCAGAATTCTTCGGCACAACTATTTACGGCGAAATCAGTTTGTAAGACATTCGAAGAACGCTCCAAGAATGTCTTGGTTTATAAGAGACTTTCGTTTAAAAGATGGGGGATATCACATTGGGAAACCCATAAGTTACGATGTGTTTACTTTGACGCATATATTGCGGGGAACCCAAATGCTATTTTACGCAACGGGTTAAGAAATTATTTTGAATCAATGTATCCGAATATAGGACTTCATGATTTAGAAAAAGCGGCTGACATGCAACATAAAGAAGCATGCTATGCTTACGGGTTAGTAATGTTCGCTTCTCACCAAAGTGAGAAAAAGAACATCGGGCTACAACTATTAAACAAAACGTTCCCACAAGTGACGGAGTCGGTAATTGGGGTAAGAAATGAGGTTTTTAGGTTATTACGAGACTGTTGGTCATTACGTAACCCTCGTCCCTTTGACGACGTTACAACACGCTGTCTTATCAATGGCCATAACGGTTATGTTCCACAAGACCAAGGATGGAAAGTAGTCCTAGTAAAACCAGAATGCATGACTTATTTCTGGACGTATGAATTACGTGTCTTTATTGCCTTTGCTGAACGACTTGTGTACTAGCTAGAATTATCTTCACAACTGTCTTGTATCAAAGTTATTGTGTGCTATATTTCATGCTTTATGTAAAATAAGCGGTATTGTAAGTTTGTAAAATATTGTATAAAAGTTTGAACGCGAAATATTATTATAATCAGTTTTTCATATAGAATTGTAGTAGTTGAATTGTATATTAGCTACTAAGTATGAACTTAACGGGTAGGTACTACCCGAATTTAAACTTATAAAACGCTAATATGAAGAAAAAGCTTTTATAAATGAGTTCATATTATGCTATGAAATACTATTAACTACTCTTAATATTCTGTATGATTAACTTGTTCCATTTGACTATTTTGAAGGAAATGGCACTGACTACTCAACATACCGTGAATATGAATGAAGAGGAATTCCGTACTTTTCTAGCTTCAATCATAGCCGCAGTACAGGCTGCGCTACATACCAACAATAACCTTGGATCTAGCAGTACAGGAAATCGTGTAGGATGTACCTACAAAGAATTCACTGCCTGCAAACCTTTGGAATTTGATGGAACCGAAGGACCGATCGGATTGAAACGGTGGACCGAGAAGGTCGAATCGGTGTTTGCCATAAGTAAGTGTACTGAAGAGGACAAAGTGAAGTACGCTACGCATACCTTCACAGTTTCTGCGTTAACATGGTGGAATACCTATCTAGAGCAAGTGGGACAAGATGATGCGTACGCACTATCGTGGTCAGCATTCAAGCACTTGATGAACGAGAAGTACCGTCCTAGAACCGAGGTCAATAAGCTCAAGACAGAACTTAGAGGGTTACTAACCCAAGGATTTGATATTACCACGTACGAAAGACGATTCACAGAATTGTGCCTATTGTGTCCGGGAGCATTCGAAGATGAGGAAGAGAAGATCGACGCGTTTGTGAAAGGATTACCTGAAAGAATCCAAGAAGATATAAGTTCACACGAGCCCGCCTCCATACAACAGGCATGTAGAATGGCTCACAAACTAGTGAACCAGATTGAGGAAAGAATTAAAGAACAGAAGGGCTGAAGAGGCCAATGTGAAGCAAGTCAAAAGAAAGTGGGAGGAAAACGTTGATAAGAATCACCAATACAACAACAACAACAATTACAATAATAATCGCAACAATTATCCCAACAATCGCAACATCAATCGCAACTACAACAAATGGCCCAACAACAACAACAACAACAACAACAAGTACAACAATCATCCCAACAACAATAACAACCGCAACAACAACAACAATCAGAAGCAGCTATGCCAAAGGTATGAAAAGTATCACTCGGGGTTCTGCACCAAATTTTGCAACAAGTGTAAAAGAAATGGTCATAGCGCGGCTAAGTGTGAGGTCTACGGACCAGGGGTTAACAGAACGAAAGGAACAAATGGTGTCGGAATGAGTAATGGCGGAGCAAGTAGTGTCGGAGCAAGTTATGCCAATGTAGTTTGTTATAAATGTGGAAAACCGGGCCACTTTATTAGAAATTGCCCGAACCAGGAGAACACGAATGGACAAGGCCGCGGAAGAGTTTTCAATATTAATGCGGCAGAGGTACAGGAAGACCCGGAGCTTGTTACGGGTACGTTTCTTATTGATAATAAATCTTCTTACGTTTTATTTGATTCGGGTGTGGATAGAAACTATATGAGTAGAGATTTTTGTGCTAAATTAAGTTGTCCATTGACGCCATTGGATAGTAAATTTTTACTCGAATTAGCAAACGGTAAATTAATTTCAGCAGATAATATATGCCGGAATCGAGAAATTAAACTGGGTAGCGAAATATTTAAGATTGATTTGATACCAGTAGAGTTTGGGAGTTTTGATGTAATAGTTGGCATGGACTGGCTGAAGAAGGTGAAAGCAGAGATCGTATGTTATAAAAATGCAATTCGCATTGTACGAGAAGAAGGAGAACCCTTAATGGTGTACGGAGAAAAGGGCAACATGAAGCTACATCTTATTAGTAATTTGAAGGCACAAAAACTAATAAGAAAAGGTTGCTATGCTGTTCTAGCACACGTCGAGAAAGTACAAACTGAAGAAAAGAGCATCAATGATGTTCCCGTCACAAAAGAATTTCCCGATGTATTTCCGAAAGAATTACCGGGATTACCTCCACATCGATCTGTTGAATTTCAAATAGATCTTATACCAGGAGCTGCACCAATAGCTCGTGCTCCTTATAGACTCGCACCCAGCGAGATGAAAGAACTACAAAGCCAACTGCAAGAACTATTAGAACGTGGTTTCATTCGACCAAGCACATCACCATGGGGAGCTCCTGTTTTGTTTGTCAAGAAGAAGGATGGTACATTTAGGTTGTGTATTGACTACAGAGAGTTGAACAAACTTACCATCAAAAACCGTTATCCACTGCCGAGAATTGACGACTTATTTGATCAACTACAAGGCTCGTCGGTTTATTCGAAGATCGATTTACGTTCTGGATATCATCAAATGCGAGTAAAGGAGGATGATATTCCAAAAACTGCTTTTAGGACGCGTTATGGTCATTACGAGTTTATGGTTATGCAGTTTGGATTGACTAACGCACCAGCTGTGTTCATGGACCTTATGAACCGAGTGTGTGGGCCATATCTTGACAAGTTTTTCATTGTTTTCATCGATGACATACTTATTTACTCAAAGAATGATTAAGAGCACGAAGAACATTTGAGAAAAGTGCTAGAAGTATTGAGGAAAGAAAAACTGTACGCTAAGTTTTCAAAGTGTGCATTTTGGTTGGAAGAAGTTCAATTCCTCGGTCACATAGTGAACAAAGAAGGTATCCAGGTGGACCCGGCAAAGATCGAAACCGTTGAAAAGTGGGAAACCCCAAAAACTCCGAAGCATATACGTCAATTTTTAGGTTTGGCTGGTTACTACAGAAGATTCATCCAAGATTTCTCCAAAATAGAAAAACCCTTGACTGCATTAACGCATAAAGGGAAGAAATTTGAATGGAAGGATGAACAAGAGAAGGCGTTTCCATTATTGAAGAAAAAGCTAACTACGACACCTATATTGTCATTTCCTGAAGGGAATGATGATTTTGTGATTTATTGTGACGCATCAAAGCAAGGTCTCGGTTGTGTATTAATGCAACGGACGAAGGTGATTGCTTATGCGTCTAGACAATTGAAGATTCACGAGCAAAATTATACGACGCATGATTTGGAATTAGGCGCGGTTGTTTTTGCATTAAAGACTTGGAGGTACTACTTATATGGGGTCAAAAGTATTATATATACCGACCACAAAAGTATTCAACACATATTTAATCAGAAACAACTGAATATGAGGCAGCGTAGGTGGATTGAATTATTGAATGATTACGACTTTGAGATTCGTTACCACCCGGGGAAGGCAAATGTGGTAGCCGACGCCTTGAGCAGAAAGGACAGAGAACCCATTCGAGTAAAATCTATGAATATAATGATTCACACTAACCTTACTACTCAAATAAAGGAGGCGCAACAAGGAGTTTTAAAAGAGGGAAATTTAAAGGATGAAATACCCAAAGGATCGGAGAAGCATCTTAATATTCGGGAAGATGGAACCTGGTATAGGGCTGAAAGAATTTGGGTACCAAAATTTGGAGATATGAGAGAAACGGTACTTAGAGAAGCTCATAAAACCAGATACTCAATACATCCAGGAACGGGGAAGATGTACAAGGATCTCAAGAAACATTTTTGGTGGCCAGGTATGAAAACCGATATTGCTAAATATGTAGGAGAATGTTTGACGTGTTCTAAGGTCAAAGTTGAACATCAGAAACCATCAGGTCTACTACAACAACCTGAAATCCCGGAATGGAAATGGGAAAACATTACCATGGATTTCATTACTAAATTGCCAAGGACTGCAAGTGGTTATGATACTATTTGGGTAATAGTTGATCGCCTCACCAAGTCAGCACACTTCCTGCCAATAAGAGAAGATGACAAGATGGAAAAGTTAGCACGACTGTATTTGAAGGAAGTCGTCTCCAGACATGGAATACCAATCTCTATTATCTCTGATAGGGATGGCAGATTTATTTCAAGATTCTGGCAGACATTACAGCAAGCATTGGGAACTCGTCTAGACATGAGTACTGCCTATCATCCACAAACTGATGGGCAGAGCAAAAGGATGATACAAACGCTTGAAGACATGCTACGAGCTTGTGTTATTGATTTCAGAAACAGTTGGGATCGACATCTACCGTTAGCAGAATTTTCCTACAACAACAGCTACCATTCAAGCATTGAGATGGCGCCGTTTGAAGCACTTTATGGTAGAAAGTGCAGGTCTCCGATTTGTTGGAGTGAAGTGGGGGGATAGACAGATTACGGGTCCGGAGATAATACAAGAAACTACCGAGAAAATCATCCAAATTCAACAAAGATTGAAAACCGCCCAGAGTCGACAAAAGAGCTACGCGGAAAGTAAAAGAAAAGATATAGAATTTGAAATTGGAGAAATGGTCATGCTTAAGGTTTCACCTTGGAAAGGCGTTGTTTGATTTGGTAAACGGGGGAAACTAAATCCAAGGTACATTGGACCATTCAAGATTATAGATCGTGTCGGACCAGTAGCTTACCAACTGGAGCTACCTCAACAACTCGCGGCTGTACATAACACTTTCCACGTCTCAAATTTGAAGAAATGTTTTGCTAAAGAAGATCTCGCTATTCCGTTGGACGAAATCTAAATCAATGAAAAACTTCAATTCATTGAAGAACCCGTCGAAATAATGGATCGTGAGGTTAAGAGACTTAAACAAAACAAGATACCGATTGTTAAGGTTCGATGGAATGCTCGTAGAGGACCCGAGTTCACCTAGGAGCGTGAAGATCAGATGAAGAAGAAATACCCGCATTTATTTCCAGAAGATACGTCAACACCTCCAACTACTTAAAATTTCGGGAAGAAATTTATTTAACGGGTAGGTACTGTAGTGACCCGAACTTTTCCATGTTTATATATATATTACATGAAATTGTTATTTACATGATTAAGTTTTTCCAACATGTTAAGCAATCAAACTTGGTAAGACTTGATTAATTGAAATAGGTTTCATATAGACAATTGACCACCCAAGTTGACCGGTGATTCACGAACGTTAAAACTTGTAAAAACTATACGATGGCATATATATGGTTATATATAGTTAAAATGATTTTATTATAAGTATGTATCTCATTAGGTATTTTAATAATGAGTTATATACATAAAAATGAGACTATTAATTTAAGAAACTCGAAAACGATATATATAACGATTATCGTTATAACAACGTCTTACTAGGTACATATGAATCATATTAAGATATTGATACACTTGGTTAATTATGTTAAATGATAAGTAAATATATTATTAAGTGTATTAACAATGAAATACATATGTAAAAATAAGACTACTAACTTAATGATTTCGAAACGAGACATATATGTAACGATTATCGTTGTAACAGCATTTAACTGTATATATATCATACTAAGATATATTATATATCATAATATCATGATAATATAATAATTTAACATCTCATTTATTATAATAAATAATGGGTTAACAACATTCAACAAGATCGTTAACCTAAAGGTTTCAAAACAACATTTACATGTAACGACTAACGATGACTTAACGACTCAGTTAAAATGTATATACATGTAGTGTTTTAATATGTATTCATACACTTTTAAAAGACTTCAAGACATTTATCAAAATACTTCTACTTAACAAAAATTCTTACAATTACATCCTCGTTCAGTTTCATCAACAATTCTACTCGTATGCACCCGTATTCGTACTCGTACAATACACAGCT
Organism: Rutidosis leptorrhynchoides; assembly: GCF_046630445.1. Taxonomy (NCBI): domain Eukaryota; kingdom Viridiplantae; phylum Streptophyta; class Magnoliopsida; order Asterales; family Asteraceae; genus Rutidosis; species Rutidosis leptorrhynchoides. Next base: position 241,629,147 of record NC_092342.1, on the reverse strand, counting down.
TTTAGATGTATGTACTATTAGTATATACACTCCAATGATTAGCTCTTAGCAGCCCATGTGAGTCACCTAACACATGTGGGAACCATAATTTGGAAACTAGCATGAAATATCTCATAAAATTACAAAAATATGAGTAATCATTCATGACTTATTTACATGAAAACAAAATTACATATCCTTTATATCTAATCCATACACCAACGACCAAAAACACATACAAACACTTTCATTCTTCAATTTTCTTCATCTAATTGATCTCTCTCAAGTTCTATCTTCAAGTTCTAAGTGTTCTTCATAAATTCCAAAAGTTCTAGTTTCATAAAATCAAGAACACTTCCAAGATTGCAAGTTTACTTCCAAGTTTTCTAAATCCATTCCAAGTAATCATCCAAGATCAAGAAACCTTTGTTACTTACAGTAGGTTATCTTTCTAATACAAGGTAATAATCATATTCAAACTTTAATTCAATTTCTATAACTATAACAATCTTATTTCGAGTGGAAATCTTACTTGAAATTATTTTCGTGTCATGATTCTGCTTCAAGAACTTTCAAGCCATCCAAGGATCTTTTGAAGCTAGATCTATTTTTCTCATTTCCAGTAGGTTTATCCAAGGAACTAGAGGTAGTAATGATGTTCATAACATCATTCGATTCATACATATAAAGCTATCTTATTCGAAGGTTTAAACTTGTAATCACTAGAACATAGTTTAGTTAATTCTAAACTTGTTCGCAAATAAAAGTTAATCCTTCTAACTTGACTTTTAAAATTAACTAAACACATGTTCTATATCTATATGATATGCTAACTTAATGATTTAAAACCTGGAAACATGAAAAACACCGTAAAACCGGATTTACGCCTTCGTAGTAACACCGCGGGCTGTTTTGGGTTAGTTAATTAAAAACTATGATAAACTTTGATTTAAAAGTTGTTATTCTGGGAAAATGATTTTTATTATGAACATGAAACTATCTCCAAAAATTATGGTTAAACTCAAAGTGAAAGTATGTTTTCTAAAATGGTCATCTAGACGTCGTTCTTTCGACTGAAATGACTACCTTTACAAAAACGACTTGTAACTTATTTTTCCGTCTATAAACCTATAATTTTTCTGTTTAGATTCATAAAATAGAGTTCAATATGAAACCATAGCAATTTGATTCACTCAAAACGGATTTAAAATGAAGAAGTTATGGGTAAAACAAGATTGGATAATTTTTCTCATTTTAGCTACGTGAAAATTGGTAACAAATCTATTCCAACCATAACTTAATCAACTTGTATTGTATATTATGTAATCTTGAGATATCATAGACACGTATACAATGTTTTGACCTATCATGTCGACACATCTATATATATTTCGGAACAACCATAGACACTCTATATGTGAATGTTGGAGTTAGCTATACAGGGTTGAGGTTGATTCCAAAATATATATAATTTGAGTTGTGGTCAATACTGAGATACGTATACACTGGGTCGTGGATTGATTCAAGATAATATTTATCGGTTTATTTCTGTACATCTAACTGTGGACAACTAGTTGTAGGTTACTAACGAGGACAGCTGACTTAATAAACTTAAAACGTCAAAATATATTAAAAGTGTTGTAAATATATTTTAAACATACTTTGATATATATGTATATATTATTATAGGTTCGTGAATCAACCAGTGGCCAAGTCTTACTTCCCGACGAAGTAAAAATCTGTGAAAGTGAGTTATAGTCCCACTTTTAAAATCTAATATTTTTGGGATGAGAATACATGCAGGTTTTATAAATGATTTACAAAATAGACATAAGTACGTGAAACTACATTCTATGGTTGAATTATCGAAATCAAATATGCCCCTTTTTATTAACTCTGGTAATCTAAGAATTAGGGAACAGACACCCTAATTGACGCGAATCCTAAAGATAGATCTATTGGGCCTAACAAACCCCATCCAAAGTACCAGATGCTTTAGTACTTCGAAATTTATATCATATTCGAAGGGTGTCCTGGAATGATGGGGATATTCTTATATATGCATCTTGTTAATGTCAGTTACCTGGTGTTCACCATATGAATGATTTTTATCTCTATGTATGGGATGTGTATTGAAATATGAAATCTTGTGGTCTATTGTTACGATTTGATATATATAGGTTAAACCTATAACTCACCAATATTTTTGTTGACGTTTAAAGCATGTTTATTCTCAGGTGAATACTAAGAGCTTCCGCTGTTGCATACTAAAATAAGGACAAGATTTGGAGTCCATGTTTATATGATATTGTGTAAAAACTGCATTCAAGAAATTGATTTCGATGTAACATATTTGTATTGTAAACCATTATGTAATGGTCGTGTGTAAACAGGATATTTTAGATTATCATTATTTGATAATCTACGTAAAGCTTTTTAAACCTTTATTTATGAAATAAAGGTTATGGTTTGTTTTAAAAATGAATGCAGTCTTTGAAAAACGTCTCATATAGAGGTCAAAACCTCGCAACGAAATCAATTAATATGGAACGTTTTTAATCAATAAGAACGGGACATTTCAGTTTTAGTTCTTAATGATCACAAAGAAGAATTAGGAAAGGGTAGTGATCGAGCTAGGTGATGTAGGAAATGGTTGTGGTTTTTTTTTGAAGATGGCTTACGAAAATGAAAAAGAAACAAGGAGGAGAGAAAGAGAAGGTGGTGATTCTCAAAGAAGATTGTATACGACTGATTGAAAATAGAAGTTGATTTGCTCATACTTGTTTTCTTGTGACAAATGGGTCGACAGATTAAGCAGGAGCAGAGAAAAAATGAATCAAAAATATAAGGTTGATAATGACCCTAAACTGATTTTGGAATTCTGTGTTTGGTTTAATTCATTTTGTCAATTTGATAGAATATAGATTTGATAAGGATATGTAACAAACTGAATTTGTCTGTTTTCTTTGGATTGAATCTTAATTGTGCTAGTTGATTGTAATGTGTAACAAATTAGAAGATAGAAACAAAATCAAATAAAGCAGGATCGTACTATATATTTGATTTGAATAAAATACATAAACTTTATTCTATAATTAATATTAATAATTAATATTAATTAATATTAATAAAAATAATAATATCACTTTTAATATAGTTAAGAATATGATAATAATTGTTAATAATAATTATATTAATAATAATAATCATAGTATTATTTGTAGATTAATAACAATATTATCAAATTAGTACTCTTAAGGATAAATGTAATAATAATATAATATGATAATAAATTGTATGTTTGTAATAATAAATTTTAATAATAATGATTCTTAATGGTATTGGGAAAAAAAAATATAACAATTACTTGTTTTAAATTTTATGTTAAAGTATCATATATTAAGATAACTGGTATTATTATGACTATTGATATTTATTTTAATGATAATGATAAAAGTAATAATGGCAAACATTAACATAATAACTAAATCACTTAACTTTTTATTAATATATTTAATTTATAATATATAAGTATTTACATGTATAGTTATTTACATCTACATTTCTATTTACGATTTAAGGTTCGTGAATCGTCAGGCATGGTCAAAGGGTAATTGATTACATGAATATAGATTTCGAAACTTTTCGAGACTCAATATTACAAATCTTGCTCATCGTGTCGGAATCATATAAAGATTAAAGTTTAAATTTGGTCGGAAATTCCCGGGTAATCACATACAACTCGTTGATGTGTTTGCATCACATTAACCAAGTTTTGACCATAATAACACTAGTGTATGTCTAAGATAAATAGCACAACTCATTTAAGGGTTGTAAGAAGGTTGATGAACAAAAGTTACATCAAGATCTTAGATCCGACACATACATGAGTTCTAATAATAATATTAAGCTATAAACTTGAATGTAAACTAAATAAACAAGATCTTAAGTTGTAGAACTTAGATCTTAGTTAGATCTTGAAGATCCTAGACTAAAAAGTCTAGATCTAGTGTTCTTAAGTTTAATCTTAAGTTATAGAACTTCGATCTTCACTTTAATAAAACCATAAGTCATGAAACTTGGATTTTAATCTTGTTGATAGGGATGGCAATGGATAGAAAAAAATCCGAGATCTGCGGATACCCGTACCCGTGATGGGCGGATAAATTCAAAAAAGTTTACATGTGGACCCTGTTTGGGTAAAATTTTATACCCGCTGGTGGTTCATGGGCGGGTGATTGATGTATCATATCCGTCGCGGGTTATATCCGACCCAATAATCCGATACACCTAAAAACTCCTCGGATATACACATTAAATATGCAGTGAATCAACAAGCGTGTAGTTAAGTAGTTAACTCAAAATTTATTATGTTTACGTTCTCAATACAATTAATTAATAATTAATAATAATTATATACCTTGAGATTTTAAACATTTTAATTAATAGTCGTCTTTTATAACCTACACCCATTTTTTAAGAAAAGCAATAGGTATATTTGTTAAATAAAGATACTAGAAATATCAGATAGCATTGGAGATTGCCAAACATGCTGGTGAAATAACAAAAGGGTTATTATTGTAGCAATTACAAATCTCTATATATACTCTTATTTCTCTCTTCAGATTTTAAAATGATTCCAAATTTTCTGCTTACATTCTAATGTAAACGAACATTCAACAAGAAAAAAAACAAACAAAGTTTTCACACAATAGTTTAACATCAAATAATGTCTTTAAATAACTCATCGCTAACCAAAGAACTGTGATAATTGTTTTTGAATTAGTTTCATATATTTCATGACAAGATCCGCGGGTAAATTCATGACTCGCGGATAACCATGGGTATGGGCGTGGATCTAAAAATAAACCCGTCAATGAAGATCCTCGGGCTAACGGGTTGATAAAAAATCCGCGGGTACGGATGATGGATCTAATGGATTCGCACCCGTGACCCGCGGGTGCCATCCCTACTTGTAGAATGTATTTTAGCTCATAAGCTTTTGTTTACAATAAAATTGGAAGACCATAAGCTATAGAAACTTAGATCTAACATAAGTGTATGAAGTTATAACTAGAAAGTTTAACTTCCATGTTCTTGAACTTACAAAGTTTAAGTTTCAAGAAAAATGAGATCAAGATTAACTAGTAATACTTGACCAATATAATAAAGATCACGAATTGAAATTCATACAAAAGGAAGAAATAAACTAAATCTACAAGTAACAAGTTCATGTTTGTTTCATACTTAAGAAGATTCAAGCCAAAGCTTAGATCTTAAGAAAATAAACCTTAAGTTTATAAAACATGAACACAAGTAAGATCTTAAAGCTTATGAACTTTAGATCTTTATAATACTTCAAGTGTAGAACCATAAACTAACAAGCTTAGATTCTTGTTCTTGACTTCTCATCAAACAAAGGATGGAAGAAGCAAGATTACATGAAGATACAAACTAGTAAGTTTGATCTTTAACAACAAACAACAACTAGTAGAATGATGATGATAGATTTCGGTTTTCAAAGGAAAAGAGAAGAAAGAAAAAAGATAAATTACTTACAATTTAGAGAGAAAAGACTAGAGAAAAGAAAGTGTAAGAAAGGTATGTGTAAAATGAAGTTTCAAACTAGTAAATAAGTAGCAAAAAAAATGAAAAATGGAACTCACTCCCTCCCTTGTCAAACCATCAGTTTTGGAGTCAAAAGGGGAAGGTCAAGTTCAACTTTCAAGTGTGGGAGGATGGTGAATGCTAGGAAGAGTAATAAGTTAAATGCATGGAAAGTTGATGCTTGCATGCTTGAACATTTTGTCTCCTCACTTAACTAATTAATCCATGTTTAACCTTAAAGAATCATTAGCATAATAGTGGGCTTACTAGTTGTCCATTAAGTAATGTTGAAATGTCCCGTTCTTATTGATTAAAAACGTTCCATATTAATTGATTTCGTTGCGAGGTTTTGACCTCTATATGAGACGTTTTTCAAAGACTGCATTCATTTTTAAAACAAACCATAACCTTTATTTCATAAATAAAGGTTTAAAAAGCTTTACGTAGATTATCAAATAATGATAATCTAAAATATCCTGTTTACACACGACCATTACATAATGGTTTACAATACAAATATGTTACATCGAAATCAGTTTCTTGAATGCAGTTTTTACACAATATCATACAAACATGGACTCCAAATCTTGTCCTTATTTTAGTATGCAACAGCGGAAGCTCTTAGTATTCACCTGAGAATAAACATGCTTTAAACGTCAACAAAAATGTTGGTGAGTTATAGGTTTAACCTATATATATCAAATCGTAACAATAGACCACAAGATTTCATATTTCAATACACATCCCATACATAGAGATAAAAATCATTCATATGGTGAACACCTGGTAACCGACATTAACAAGATGCATATATATAAGAATATCCCCATCATTCCGGGACACCCTTCGGATATGATTTAAATTTTGAAGTACTAAAGCATCCGGTACTTTGGATGGGGTTTGTTAGGCCCAATAGATCTATCTTTAGGATTCACGTCAATTAGGGTGTCTGTTCCCTAATTCTTAGATTACCAGACTTAATAAAAAGGGGCATATTCGATTTCGATAATTCAACCATAGAATGTAGTTTCACGTACTTGTGTCTATTTTGTAAATCATTTATAAAACCTGCATGTATTCTCATCCCAAAAATATTAGATTTTAAAAGTGGGACTATAACTCACTTTCACAGATTTTTGCTTCGTCGGGAAGTAAGACTTGGCCACTGGTTGATTCACGAACCTATAACAATATATACATATATATCAAAGTATGTTTAAAATATATTTACAACACTTTTAATATATTTTGATGTTTTAAGTTTATTAAGTCAGCTGTCCTCGTTAGTAACCTACAACTAGTTGTCCACAGTTAGATGTACAGAAATAAATCGATAAATATTATCTTGAATCAATCCACGACCCAGTGTATACGTATCTCAGTATTGGTCACAACTCAAACTATATATATTTTGGAATCAACATCAACCCTGTATAGCTAACTCCAACATTCACATATAGAGTGTCTATGGTTGTTCCGAAATATATATAGATGTGTCGACATGATAGGTCGAAACATTGTATACGTGTCTATGGTATCTCAAGATTACATAATACACAATACAAGTTGATTAAGTTATGGTTGGAATAGATTTGTTACCAATTTTCACGTAGCTAAAATGAGAAAAATTATCCAATCTTGTTTTACCCATAACTTCTTCATTTTAAATCCGTTTTGAGTGAATCAAATTGCTATGATTTCATATTGAACTCTATTTTATGAATCTAAACAGAAAAGTATAGGTTTATAGTCGGAAAAATAAGTTACAAGTTGTTTTTGTAAAGGTAGTCATTTCAGTCGAAAGAACGACGTCTAGATGACCATTTTAGAAAACATACTTCCACTTTGAGTTTAACCATAATTTTTGGATATAGTTTCATGTTCATAATAAAAATCATTTTCTCATAATAACAACTTTTAAATCAAAGTTTATCATAGTTTTTAATTAAGTAACCCAAAACAGCCCGCGGTGTTACTACGACGGCGTAAATCCGGTTTTACGGTATTTTTCGTGTTTCCAGGTTTTAAATCATTAAGTTAGCATATCATATAGATATAGAACATGTGTGTAGTTAATTTTAAAAGTCAAGTTAGAAGGATTAACTTTTGTTTGCGAACAAGTTTAGAATTAACTAAACTATGTTCTAGTGATTACGAGTTTAAACCTTCGAATAAGATAGTTTTATATATATGAATCGAATGATGTTATGAACATCATTACTACCTCAAGTTTAGTAGGTAAACCTACTGAAAGTGACAAGAAATGATCTAGCTTCAAAGGATCTTGGATGGCTTGAAAGTTCTTGAAGTAGGATCATGACACAAAAACAAGTTCAAGTAAGATTTTTACTCGAATTAAGATAGTTTATAGTTATAGAAATTGAATCAAAGTTTAAATATGAATATTACCTTGAATAAGAAAGATAACCTACTGTATATAACAAAGGTTTCTTGATCTTAGATGATTACTTGGAATGGATTAGAAAGCTTGGAAGTAAATTAGTAAACTTGAAGGGATTTTTGAAGTGTTCTTGAAGTGTTCTTCCTATGATGATTATAGCTTGATTCTTGAAGTGATTTTTGATGAAGATGATGATTAACTACTGGAAAAATACGTTCATAATAGTGTGTGTGTGTTGAGAGAGAATTAGAAAGAGAATTGGAAGTAAAATGGAGTGAATGATGAGTGGTAATTGGTGAGTGGTGAGTGGGGTTAAAAGGAGTTCTAGTTAGTTGATTAGCTCATGGTAGAAGTTAAAATTGATTAGTCATACATGACATAATCAAGAGTGGAATCCCATGCTAGTTCCTATTGGTATATACTCATAGTAAGTACATTTTGAAGCTGTGTATAATACGGATAAGAATACGACTAGAATTCTTGATGAAAGAAAAGAATGGAAAAGTAACTGTAACCATTTTCGTTAAGTATGAGTATTTTGATATATGTCTTGAAGTCTTCCAAAAGTATTTTAATACATCTAAATACACTACATGTATATACATTTTAACTGAGTCGTTAAGTCATCGTTAGTCGTTACATGTAAGTGTTGTTTTGAAACCTTTAAGTTAACGATCTCAATTAATGTTGTTAACCCATTGTTTATTATATCTAATGAGATGTTAAATTATTATATTATCATGATATTATGATATATTAATATATCTTAATATGATATATATACATTTAAATGTCGTTACAACGATAATCGTTACATATATGTCTCGTTTTGAAATCCTTAAGTTAGTAGTCTTGTTTATATGTATATAACTCATTGTTAATATACTTATGGAGATACTTACTTATCATAATCTCATGTTAACCATATGTATATCCATATATATATCGTCATGTCGTTTTTACAAGTTTTAACGTTCGTGAATCGCCGGTCAACTTGGGTGGTCAATTGTCTATATGAAACATATTTCAATTAATCAAGTCTTAACAAGTTTGATTGCTTAACATGTTAGAAACATTTAATCATGTAAATATCAATCTCAATTAATATATATAAACATGGATAAGTTCGGGTCACTACAAATGTAGGGTGGGCTTCCAAGTCCAATAATATAAGCCCAAGTATAAGTAAGCAACAAATTAGTAAAAACCCCAAGTAATTAACTACTTACACTAGTTAATTAGAAATAATTAATAATAATTAATTATGAACGTAAATAATATTCGAAATATTATTCGAGAAAGGCACGTGTCGAAAAGACGAGTCCGGACATGGAATGTCAAATACGGTAACAAGTAAAATGTATAAGAATACATTTATTAACACGCAAGTATTAATAATAAATATTAATAATAACATAGTTGGAAAATCCAGGGTCGTTACAGATAACACAGTTAAGGCAAAGCCTTATGTTAAACCATACCAACCACCGCTTCCTTACCCGAGTAAAATGAGAAAAGAAAGACTTGAAGCTGAGCAATCCAAATTCTTGGATATGTTTAAACAAATAAATGTAAATCTTTCTTTCATTGATGTGATTTCAGGAATGCCAAGATATGCTAAATTCCTGAAAGATCTAATCACAAATAGAAAGAAAATGGAAGAACTCTCAGCTGTTACAATGAATGCTAATTGTTCTGCAGTGCTGTTAAATAAGCTACCAGAAAAATTATCAGATCCAGGTAGTTTCACAATTTCATGTTTTCTGGGTAGTCTTAATTCAATAGAAGCATTGGCAGACTTAGGTGCTAGTATAAATTTAATACCATATTCATTATACACTAAACTAGACCTTGGAGAATTAAAACCAACACGAATAAGCATACAACTAGCCGACTGATCAGTAAAATATCCTAGAGGGATAATGGAGAACATGCTAATTAAAGTTGGTAGTTTAGTATTTCTAGTAGACTTTGTTATTCTGGACATGGAAGAAGATTCTCGAGTTCCTCTTATATTAGGAAGACCATTCTTAAACACGGCTAAAGCAATAATAGACGTGTTTGGTAAGAAACTGACCCTAAGTATAGAGGACGAGAGTGTTACCTTTTCAGTTGATAGAGCCATGCAACAATCGCAATCTGTAGATGATACATGTTATTATATTCAAACTATAGATTCACATGCAGAATTGTTACAAGAATTTCTAGAATTACAAGGAACAGGAGAATGTTCTTTAGGAGAAGGAACTAAACCAATTGATGAAGCTGAAATGTTAGCTACACTCATGGCTAATGAATACGAACCAACAATAGAAGAACTTCAAATGCTGAAAGAGGAAGACAGATATCGATACAAATCATCGATAGAAGAACCACCGATATTAGAGTTAAAGCCACTTCCAACCCATTTGGAATACGCTTATTTACATGGTGAATCTGAATTACCTGTAATAATCTCGTCCTCTCTTACTGAAAATGAAAAATCTCGACTCATTTCTGTACTAAAAGCTCATAAACCAGCTATTGCATGGAAGATTCATGACATCAAAGGAATAAGTCCTTCATATTGCACACATAAAATACTTATGGAAGAAGGTCATAAAACATATGTGCAACGCCAACGAAGACTAAATCCTAATATGCAAGATGTTGTTAAGAAAGAAATTATTAAACTGCTAGATGCAGGTTTAATTTATCCAATCTTTGATAGTCCATGGGTAAGCCCAGTTCAATGCGTACCTAAGAAGGGTGGCATCACTGTCATCACAAATGAAAAAGATGAGCTTATTCCTGCTAGGACTGTAACAGGATGGCGTGTTTGTATTGATTATAGAAAATTAAATGACGCCACCAGAAAAGATCACTTTCCCTTACCTTTCATTGAACAAGTGTTGGAAAGATTAGTCGGGAATAGTTACTATTGTTTTCTTGACGGTTTCTCCAGATATTTTCAAATTCCAATCGCACCCGAGGATCAAGAAAAACCACCTTCACGTGCCTTTATGGTACTTTTACTTACAAACGCATGCCATTTGGACTTTGCAACGCCCCTGCAACCTTTCAAAGGTGCATGATGACATTTTTTCACGACATGATAGAAGAATGCATGGAAGTTTTCATGGATGACTTTTCAGTCTTCGGTGATACTTTTGAAACATGTCTAGTTAATCTTGAACGAATGCTTATTAGATGCGAGCAATCAAATCTAGTTCTTAATTGGGAGAAATGTCATTTCATGGTTAAAGAAGGAATTGTTCTTGGTCATAAAATTTCAAAGGAAGGAATTGAAGTGGATAGAGCTAAATTAGATGTAAATTCTAAACTTCCACATTCCACCAATGTTAGAGGAGTTAGGAGTTTTCTACGGCATGCCGGTTTTTACCGACGTTTCGTAAAAGATTTTTCTAAAATTGCCACTCCTATGAATAAACTCCTTGAAAAAGATGCTCCATTCATCTTTTCGGATGAATGCATCAAATCTTTTAATATTCTTAAAGAAAAACTCACTAATGCACCGATCATGATAACTCTAAATTGGAATCTACCATTTGAACTCATGTGCGATGCAAGTGATTTTGCAATGGGAGCTTTTTTAGGTCAAAGAATTGAAAAATGATTTCAACCTATCTATTACGCTAGTAAGACGTTACAAGGAGCACAAACGAATTACACAACTACTGAAAAAGAACTCCTTGCTATTGTCTTTGCTTTTGACAAATTTCGTTCATATCTCGTTCTAGCTAAAACAATGGTCTATACTGATCATTCTGCTCTTAGATACCTATTTTCAAAACAAGATGCCAAACCACAATTAATCCGTTGGATCTTACTCTTACAAGAATTCGATATTGAAATCCGAGACAAAAAAGGAGCAGAAAATCTCGCCACTGATCATCTTTCTCGCCTTGAAAATCCTGAATTAGAAGTTCTAAATGAATCGGCCATACAAGACAACTTTCCAGATGAATATCTTTTGAAAATCGATTATAATGTAATTCCATGGTTTGCAGACTATGCAAACTACTTAGTATGTGGATTTCTTGAAAAAGGGCTGTCATACCAAAAACGAAAGAAATTCTTTAGTGATATAAAACACTATTTCTGGGAAGATCCACATTTGTTTAAAAGTTGTCCCGATGGAATAATCTGCCGATGCGTATTCGGGGATGAAGCTGGTCAAGTCTTAAACCATTGTCACACAGGACCAACAGGAGGGCATTATGGGCCTCAACTCACAGCAAGGAAAGTCTACGATGCTGGATTCTATTGGCCTACAATTTTCAAAGATGCACACCTTCTTTGTAAATCCTGTGATGCTTGTCAAAGGGCCAGAAAAATAAGTCAACGTGATGAAATGCCACAAAATGTCATTCAAGTATGTGAAGTATTCGACGTTTGGGGTATTGACTTTATGGGCCCATTTCCAAAATCTCATAATAATCTCTATATTCTCATTACCATTGATTATGTATCTAAATGGGCGGAAGCACAAGCTCTCCCAACTAACGATACACGAGTTGTAGTCAACTTCTTAAAACGTCTTTTTGCTAGGTTCGGAACACCGAAAGCTTTAATAAGTGATCGGGGTACTCATTTTTGTAATAATCAACTTGAGAAAGTTCTCAAAAGATATGAAGTAACTCATAAAATCTCAACCGCTTATCATCCACAAACAAGTGTACAAGTTGAAAATACCAACCGAGCTTTAAAACGTATTCTTGAAAAAACCGTAGGATCAAATCCGAAGGAATGGTCCATGAAATTGGAGGATGCACTCTGGGCTTTTCGAACAGCCTACAAAACTCCAATTGGCACCACACCTTTTAAACTCGTTTACGGAAAAGCATGTCACCTTCCAGTAGAAATTGAGCACAAAGTATTTTAGGCTTTGAAGACATGTAATCTTGATTTGCATGAAGCCGGACGTCTACGATTAAGTCAATTAAACGAACTAGAAGAATTAAGACATGATGCATATGAAAATTCGTTAATCTATAAGGAAAGAACGAAGAAATGGCATGATAAAAGAATCAGAAGTTCAAAAGAATTTAAGGGAGGAGACAGAATCCTTCTTTTCAATTCACGATTCAAGCTATTTCCTGGAAAATTGAAATCTAGATGGTTTGGACCATTCATAGTCAAAAGAGTTTTCCCATACAGAATAATAGAGTTGATAAATTCAAACGAAATTAAATTTAAAGTTAATGGTCACAGAGTTAAACTTTACATACATGATCCGATGGAAGTTGACAATGAAGTCAATCATAATTTCACCACCAAAGAAAACCCTCATAATGAAAACATAAATATGTTTTCAACGACATATGAAAAGCCAATATTGGAAGTTGGGGAGGTTTCAGAAAGGAGTGATGAAGAAGAATTTTTATATGGGGCCTCCCATTCCAAGAAACGAGGAAAAATATGAACAAGAAGTCCAAGCAGAAGTGGAAGAACCAAGAAAGGATCACTCGAAAAAAGTTAACAAACCAACTTCACCTCCTAAATTTGGAGACCCAGGTGAATTTATCATTTTTTGCTTACTTAATGATGGTGCTATGTATAATGGGCTCGCAGATTTAGGAGCAAGTGCGAATGTTATGCCTCTTTCCTTATACAAAAGATTAGGTGTGGGTAAATTAAGACCAACCAGCATAGGTGTTCAATCATTTAACCTAACCATTAAACACCCGGTTGGAATAGCCAATAATTTACTTGTTAAAGTGGGAAGTTTGACCTTTGTCGCAGATATCATAGTAATTAATATGGAGGAAGACATTGATATTTCTCTAATTTTAGGTCGCCCATTTTTAGCAACCACCGAGGCATTCTTTGATGTAAGAGAGGGTAAAATGACACTTAGGGATGGTGACAAATTAGTCACCTTTGTGAACCGAAAGTTTAAATCTCCACCAACCAAAACTACTGAACCAATAAAAATGCCTAAGTATGGGTAAGATGAAGAAATGCCTAATGATGACCTGATAACAAAGAACCCCGTTGTTGATACGAAATTAGATGAACCCGTTTTTAACAGTTCAACGAAGAAACTTTATAAACGGATTCAAGATGCTAGGATTAAGGGGAACTTTAAGTTATGTAACCGATTAGTATCCAATTTGTTGCCTAAAGAAAAGGCGATGTTAATTGAATTTGTAAATGTTACAGAGGAAATCAACAAATGGCTTGAAGCAAAAGTCAGAGATATGAAAGTTGTTGATGGTTCAATTGAAGTTAATAATGAAGTTAATCACAATTTCGATACCACAGCTAACTAAGTGTGGGGAGATTTGAATGTTCTAAGAAATAATATAATGCTATCTAGAGTTAGATTTTCTGTTTTTGTGTAGTTCTCGAGAATGGAATCCGATTGGTCTTTCCCTAGCAGACCCTAAAGAACTAGTCTTCTCCCTCCATCCTGAATTTGTTTTTAGGTTTTACGAGATGAAGAATTCCTTTAATTTGAACCATGGCCTACTACTACATGCTATGATTACTAAACATAATAATAACACCATCTCGAGTGAACTGGTACCATTCATAAGAGGCAAAATGGATGAAGTAAGGAAAGAACTCAGGAAAGAACATCATAAGACACATTTTGGCAAAGGGAAATCAAAATCCGCAACAAAAAGAAGAGCACGACACCTTGAAAGATGTCATAAATGCAGAAAATGGTCACATGAAGGGAAATGTTAGAACAATCAAACACATTCCAATACCGAGTTCGTTACTTTATGCAGAGAAGTACCGTTCATATGTTTAGAAGAAAAGTTATTGAAAAATCGAGGTTACGCTTATGTAGCAAAGGAAAACCAAATCGAACGACTCTCCTATGAGTCAACTAAAGCAGGTATCGGAGAATTCTATCTCATATGTAAGTATGTACAGTTTTTATTTTATTTTTATTTATTGCTTTTAACCTTTTGATTATAAATGCTGAATCGTTCGCTATAAAGTATTAAATTGATATTCAATAAAATTAGGTATAATAAACCGAAATTGTTGATATCATACAAAAATTTAATTCATCACTGCGAAATTTACCGTTTATTCATAAGGTATAAATATCTTTAATCAATCAATTAAAAATATTTCAGAAATTCGTCAGGAGTAAAACTAGGTAATATAGCCGAAATTACTTTACCCAAAAGAGGGACGTATATTTTTGATAATATTTGATTGATTAAAGTGGGATAAAACACCAAAAAGATTTTAATTTTATTTTTTACCTTGTTTTTAAAATTAATATATAAATATTAAATTATTATTGTAAATTTTTAAAACTAATATATAATTATAATATTTTAAATGAAAGTTTGTAAAATTACTGTATATAAATATTAATAATATTTATATGAAATTTTATGCATTTTAAATTTAAGTTTGGTGTGAATTTAAAAACAAAATTTACTTAATTTCATTAAGTTAAAAAATTGATTTTTAAAATTCGTCTTGAGATGAAGACTAGATCGTTGAACCGAAATTGCTTTACCCGAGGGCGGGACGAGAAATTTTATTATCATTATTTTTAATTTTATTGATCTAAAGTATGCCAAAAACATTAAAAAACCCAAAAAAAAATCTTTGCTTTTAAAACAATCGCTTTAAAATGACAAATTTTAAAATTTTGTCGAGAGACGAACTAGGTAAACTTACCGAAACGCCCTCAATCTAAAAAGAAACAAAAATTTTAAATTAAGTAATTATTTGTTTTATTAGTTAAAAGTTTATATAAAAAAAGGAAAATACACCCCATGCGATTTCATGGTGTTTGGCCTTCTAAACCATGCGATCGCATGGTGGCCCATACCTGATCAGAATCATAAAAGCAGTCGACTAGTGTTCTGCCTCCTCACTTTCACATACACAAACGACCACACCCATAAACACTCCTTAAATCTTCAATTTTTCACCAAAATTCACAAAATTTGTTACTACAATCTGCTATAATCATGCGTTTGTTCAGATTGGGGAGCAAAAAGTTAGAAATTTCATCCCTAAACTCTTTAATTTCTCAGTTTTAGTGATAATTACAACTATTTGTCCTAATTTAATTTTGATGATTTCTAGTTTAATTAGAGTTAAATTGTTTATATATTATGTTTGTATAACCTAGATTGATGTTATTTGTCATGATTTGAAGCCTTAAACTTCAAAAAAAATTTAGAAATCTAGGGTTTGAGTTCTTGAGCAATTTGGGGTTTTTTGATATAAACAGGTTATGGCCGATTTTTGTTATGAATTAGTACTAAATTAAGTAGTGTAACATGTTTAGGTTGCTAAATGATCTAAACTTTGATCCTAAACATGATTTTTGAGCATCAAAGTGGACTTTTTAAGTCTAAAATTCATGAACTTGATTATTTTGATATAATTGCCATTTGAAACTTGTTTAATTGCTAGTAATGGTTATTTTAACATGTTATTTGAGATGAATGCTTATGAACATTGTATACATTTTCATATATGCTTATTTGAAAAATTGTAAAATTGATAAAAATATGAAAATGTGTATAAGTTTAATTTTGATTAAGCATGTTATTGAAATTGTGTTAATCTGTTATTTTGCTAACACTAATGCATATTTGGATGCACAAAATTTTGTGTTTAATGTGTTTTCCAGAGAAATATAGATACTGACGGTGCATCATTGTCTAGACAACCTGTACAAGAACCACAGCCAGAGATGCCACCTGAGCCACAGCAAGAGCAACAACATCATAATCAACACCTACCATATTATGAACCGGAACCACAATTTTTTACTGCCTACATACAATTTCCACCTCACCAGTTAATAGAACACTCAAGATTTCATGAACATGAGTTACATCCCAATCTAAGATTTGAGCGAAGCTGGAGAGATTACCCAACGTACCAACGTAACAAATTTAAGCTTTTGTGGAAGTATCAAGGGTAATAGATTGGAGAGCTTTGGAAGAAGTCAACCTAGCTAACTCAGTTAGGCTGTTACTAATCCAAAGGTATGGTAACTCTTCTTTTCCTGACTGGGAACGTTTGTTTACCATTCGTAGGCCTGTATATAAGAAATGGTGTGTTGAACTAATGAGTACTATAGCATTTAATAAGGATGTAGATATATTAGACGATAGGACTTTTCTTAGATTTTTACTTGGAGGTAGGATGTACAGGATGTCCATGCTTGACATGGCTAGGGCTTTACAGATTTACACCCCCTCTGAATTATTATCACCTGATTGTACAGCTTTAATTTATGAAGGTGAGAGGGTAGATAGAAATTTTGACGCTAACGCCATTTGGAGGCGAATGTCAAAATTTAATGTGTTTACGCGGGGTGGTAGACACTCCTATTTAGATATTGACAAGGCCGAGCTCTGTATAATGCATAGATTTTTAGCAAACTTGATTACACAAAGAGGTAGAAACAAGGAGAAAATGACCTTAAACGATTTATTCTACCTTAAGTGCATTCGAGAAACTAGAGGCTTTGTTAATATCCCCTACTGTGTTGGTTATTATTTGTCCAAAATGGTGAAAGGAATACAGGAGGGGGGAATAATAGGAGGAGGAATTTTTGTTACTCTCATTGGAGAGTATTTAGGTGTAGATAGGGAACAAGGGGGGGTCCAATGATGGTGGTTCAGGAACAAACCAAGAGTATAGGATTGCATGTTTATCAAGGTACAAAGGTACTAACTCTGTAGTGACCCGAACTTTTCCATGATTATATATTAAATGAAAACTATATTTGCATGATTAAATGTTTCCAACATGTTAAGCAATCAAACTTGTTAAGACTTGATTAATTGAAATGAGTTTATGTAGACAATTGACCACCCCGTTTGCCTGATGATTCACGAACGTCATAACTTGTGATAATTATATAATCGTTTTATTTTTTATGATGTAAGTTTTTATTTTATACATATATATACATATATATATATATATATATATATATATATATATATATATATATATATATATATATAAGAAAAAATACAATTAAATCAAAGATGTACAACTAAAACACTATTTGCTACAGTAAAATACTATTTGCTACAGTAAACACTATTTACTACAGTAAATTTTCGCTTTGCTACAGTAAACACTATTTACTACAGTAACACTATTTACTCGTATTCAATCCGTATTCGTACTCGTACAATACACAACTTCTAAATGTATATACTATTGATATATACACTTCAATGATCAGCTCTTAGCAGCCTTAATGAGTCATCTAAACATGTGGGAACCATCATTTGGCAACTAGCATGAAATATCTAACAAAAATACAAACTAATGGAACCTTATATTCAAGGGTAGGATCACGTTTTTCTTCACCAACCATAACACTTTTATTTTTCAACTTTCATGCATCAAACTTATCTCTCTCAAATTCTCTCTTGGTGTTCTAAGTGTTCTTCATCATCTTCAACAAAATCTAGCTCAATCTAGTTCATAAATCCTAACCTAGATCAACTTTCAAAACAACTACTCAAGTAAACTTCAAGAACACTTTCAAGTTTGTAAGTCTACTTACAAGCTTTCTAATCCATTCCAAGTAATCATTTAAGATCAAGAAACCTCTGTTATTTACAGTAGGTTATCATTCTAATTCAAGGTAATACTCATATTCAAACTTTGATTCAATTTCTATAACTATAACAATCTTAATTCGAGTAGAAATCTTACTTGAATTTGTTTTCGTGTCATGATTCTACTTCAAGAACTTTCAAGCCATCCAAGATCCTTTGAAGCTAAATCATTTCTTGTCACTTCCAGTAGGTTTACCTACTAAACATGAGGTAGTAATGATGTTCATAACTGTAGTGACCCGAACTTTTCTATGTTTATATATATTAAATAAAATTGTTATTTACATGATTAAGTGTTTCCAACATGTTAAGCAATCAAACTTGTTAAGACTTGATTAATTTAAATAGGTTTCATATAGACAATTGACCACCCATGTTGACCGGTGATTCACGAATGTTAAAACTTGTAAAAACTATATAATGACATATATATGATTATATATATAGTTAACATGATATTATGATAAGTAAGTATCTCATTAGGTATTTTAACAATGAGTTATATACATAAAATTGAGTTTATTGAAATAAGAAACTCGAAACGATATATATAACGATTATCGTTATAACAACGTCTTACTAAATACATATGAATCATATTGATTTAGCTAAAAACGAACATATATTTCATAACATTATCCCTCAAGAAAGACAAGCTTTTAGTTGCAATTGTTCTATTTACAAGTGATATTCGTTTAAATAATAAAAGGTGAAGATAAAAGACAGATTCGACGAATTGAAGATGCAAACGACCAAAAAGCTCAAAAGTACGAAGTACAATCAAAGTGGTTCAAATTATTGATGAGAAACGTCTAAAAATTACAAGAGTACAAGCCGTGAAACACAAAGTACAAGATATTAAATTGTACGAAAAGGCATTCGAAAATTCGGAACCGAGACATGAACTAACTTTCAGTGCGCGACGCAACGGACCAAAAATTACAAGTTTACTATGCACAAGAATATAATATTATATATAATTAATTATATATATTATATATTATTTTAATCAAAGCAGCCCACGTTTAATTCAATTTGTGAGCTGGATTCCAGACCTCCGCACTCGCGGAGGTTTAAAGCTTAAAAGTTCAGCACTCGCGGAGATCTACAGTGAAATGTGGGGCTATAAAAGTCGCGCATTCTAATCGATTTTAACACAACCTTTTTCTAATCTATCTCTCAATCTCTACGATATATATATATATATATATATATATATATATATATATATATATATATATATATATATATATATATAATTTATAATTTTAATTTTAATGTAATAATAATAAGGGTATGTTAGCGAATGTTGTAAGTGTATAAGTCGAAATTCTGTCCGTGTAACGATACGCTATTATTAACTATTGTAAGTTATGTTCAACCTTTTTAAATTAATGTCTCATAGCTAAGTTATTATTATGCTTATTTAAGCCGAAGTAATCGTGATGTTGGGCTAAATATTAAAATTGGGTAATTGGGCTTTGTACCATAATTGGGGTTTAAACAAAAGAACGACACTTGTGAAAATTAGACTATGGGCTATTAATGGGCTTTATATTTGTTTAATTGAATGATAGTTCATTAATTTAATATAAAGATTTACTAATAATCGTTCATTTAACCGGACACGGGAATGGATTAATAGTTAATGGATTTATTAAAACAGGGGTGAATTACATACAAGGAAAATTGGTGTAATTATAGTTTAAGTCCCCAATTAGTTGGATATTTGACTCCGGATATAAGGATAATTTGACGAGGACACTCGCACTTTATATTTATGACTGATGGACTGTTATGGACAAAAACCAGATGGACATATCGAATAATCCAGGACAAAAGACAATTAACCCATGGTAATAAACTAAAATCAACACGTCAAACATCATGATTACGGAAGTTTAAATAAGCATAATTCCTTTATTTCATATTTCATCGCATTTTTATTTACTGTCATTTTATTTAATTGCACTTTTAATTATCGTACTTTTTAATTATCGCAATTTTATTTATTGTCATTTTATCGCACTTTAATTTATCGCACTTTAATTATTGTCATTTACTTTACGCTTTAAATTAAGTTATTTTTATTTTACATTAGGTTTTAACTGCGATTAAAGTTTTAAAATCGACAAACCGATCATTAAACGGTAAAAACCCCCTTTTATAATTATAATACTACCTATATACATATTTATATATAAATATAGTTTTAAAAATATAGCGTTAAACTTGGCTAGATCCCTGTGGAACGAACCAGACTTACTAAAAACTACACTACTGTACTATTAGGTATACTGCCTATAAGTGTTGTAGCAAGGTTTAGGTATATCCACTCTATAAATAAATAAATAACTTGTGTAAAATTGTATCGTATTTAATAGTATTTCCTAGTAAAATATAAGCTATTTCGTATACACCTCTACGCACATCAAGTATTTTTGGTGCCGCTGCCGGGGAACTCCTAAACACCAAAAGCGCAACGCTATAAAAAAAGATTTTTATTAAGTCGTAATCTATTTCTGTAAAAATATACGTTTTAAATATTAAAAATACAAGAAAAAGAAAAATATATCTATATTTTTAAGTTTAGTTAAATTAAAAAGTTTATATATATTTTTTTATTTATTGTGAAAAAGTTATAAAAAAAAGTAATAAGTTATATTTTATTTATATTAAAAACAGAAAAATTAAAAAAAAAAAAACACTGAACCTGCACAAATTCGACCTGCACCTCAGCTGAGTCTGCATATTCCGCACTCGCGGTACTTTTTGCCAGCTGGGATCCGCACTCATTGAGGTTTCTGACAGGTCAACCATTGGACAGTAATTATTACGATTTAGGGTTTAAATTAATAAATATTATTATTATTAAACCCTAATTAGGGTTAGTTATTTTATTAATTAGTTTTAATTTTATTTAATTTGTAATATTTAGTTTAAATTAGTTTTATTATTTATAAAATTAATACTTTTATAAAAATAATAATATAAAAAATAATATTTTTATAAAAATTAGTAATTTTATCATTTTTTGTCTCTTTTTATAAATTGTATATTTTTATTATTTAGTACGTAATTTGTATTTTTATCGCTCGTAACTAGTTTTAAGATATAGTATTTACCGTAGTTATTTTTATTTCTAGATTTTTAAGCTTTGCCGTAAAATCCCTTAAGTGCTTTTTCTTTAGACTAAGATTTAAGTGCTTTAGAATTTTGCAACGCCGTTTTAATATATTTTAGTACCTTTTTAAGTTATTGCCGTTTTGGATATAGTATTCCTTTTAAGGTTTAATACCTTTAGACGCAAGTTTTAATATTTAGTTTTTAGACTTTTAAGTTTCGACACTTTACTTTCTTATTTTTGTATTTCGACCTTTTATTTTTTTCGACGTTTTTCGACGCACTCTTTTTCTTTCTTATTTCTCGGCGCTCTAGTTTTTAGGACATAAAATTTTCTTTATTTTCTTTAAATTTCACCAAAAAATTATTTTAAGCAGTTAAATTGATAGACATCCAAATTTTCTGCTTCGTAGTAATAGTTCGATTTGTTAGTGGCTGAGTTGTGAGCTTCCAATTTAAAGGGTTCTGGCTCCCTGCTACATCTTTTGGCTATTCGAAACGTGGACAAAAGCAGAAAAGTCTATTAATTTGATAGCTTATATAATTTTTATTTTTATAACTAATAGGATATTCTGTAAATACACTGAGCAAAACGTTCACCACCTTTTATACGTTCACCACCTGTAACCAGATCAAGACATCTAGCCAATATTGTCGCCGTTGATTTTTCTTTAGAATCGTCATAAAGTCGACCAAGTACTCCAATTCAAATTTTCGATAATCCATTTTTTGGACCCGACCTCACAATTGAGAATCTGGAGGATATTCAGGGACAATTCAGAGATCCTGAACCATTAATCTTTCCTCCGGAACCACCAATCATTCAAACAGAGATTGTCGAGGAAAAAACCATTAAATCGGAATCCTCTAGTGATTCAGATTCAACAAATTTAATCATGGAAAATCTGGAACCATTAAGTATGGAAGACCTAATGAGAGCTAAACGCACTGGCCAAGGTCATGCAATTACTCAACCAGACATTAATGCGCCAGATTATGAAATCAAAGGACAAATTCTACTCATGGTAACTAATCAATGCCAATTTAGTGGTGCGCCGAAGGAAGATCTAAATGAACATCATCGTACCTTTAATAGGATTTGTACTCTATTTAAAATCCGAGAAGTGGAGGATGAACAGATATATCTCATGTTATTTCCCTGGACTTTAAAGGGAGAAGCCAAAGATTGGTTAGAATCGTTACCTGAAGGGGAAATTGATACATGGGACGTTTTAGTTGAAAAATTCCTTAAACAATTCTTTCCGGAATCTAAAGCCGTAAGACTTCAAGGAGAAATAGTTACGTTCACACAAAAGCCAAATGAAACTCTATATGAGGCGTGAACAAGATTTGGAAAGTTATTGAGAGGATGTCCGCAACATGGTTTAGACACTTATCAAATAGTACAAATATTCTACCAAGGATGCGACATCACTACAAGAAAAGACATCGATATAGCAGCTGGTGGTTCCATTATGAAGAAAACCGCAACTGAAGCTTACAAAATTATTGATAACACTGCTTCCCACTCTCATGAGTGGCATCAAGAAAAAGATATCGTTAGATCATCTAAAGCAGCTAGAGCCGATTCTAGCCATGACTTTGATTCCATTACCGCAAAGATAGATGCTGTCGAGAGACGAATGGAAAAGATGACTAAAGATATTCACTCAGTAAGAATTAGTTGTGAGCAATGTGGAGGACCACATTTGACAAAAGATTGTCTCAGTATTGAACAAATAATGGAACAAAGAGATAATGTTTCATACATTAACCAAAGGCCTGGAAATAATTATCAGAATAATTATCAACCGCCAAGATCAATTTACAATCAAAATCAGAATTATAACCGAAGTGTTCCATACAATAATCAACAAGGTCCTAGCAATTAACAAGTATCCAACAATACTTACAATCAGCAAAGACCTATTGTTCAAAACAAATCACCACAAACCGATGATAAAAAGACAAATTTAGAAGATATGATGTCAAAGCTAGTTGAATCTCAAACGCAATTTTTCACATCTCAGAAACAAACGAATGAACAAAATGCCCAAGCATTTAGAAATCAACAAGCTTCTATCCAAAATTTGGAACAAGAAGTAAGCAACCTAACAAGGTTGATAGGTGAAAGAAAACCGAGAAGTTTACCTAGTGATACAAATGCTAACCCCCGGAATGAAACAGCTAAAGCTATTACCACAAGAAGTGGTATCACACTTAAACCACCTAAAATACCTGTAATTTCTGTTGACTCTATTCCTACTACACAAGAATCACAGTCTGAGCAAGAAAAGGAAAAAGAACCGGTAGTTAAAAAGGTTAATGAAGATAATACAGTTAAGGCTAAACCTTATGTTAAACAATACCAACCACCACTTCCTTACCCGAGTAAAATGAGAAAAGAAAGACTTGAAGCCGAGTAATCCAAATTCTTGGATATGTTTAAAAAAATAAATGTAAATCTTCCTTTCATTGATGTAATTTCAAGAATGCCAAGATATGCTAAATTCCTAAAAGATCTAATCACAAATAGAAAGAAAATGGAAGAACTCTCGGCTATTACAATGAATGCTAATTGCTCTGCAGTAATATTGAATAAGATACCAGAAAAATTATCAGATCCAGGAAGTTTCACGATTCCATGTTTTCTGAGAAGTCTTAGCTCAATAGAAGCATTGGCAGATTTAGGTGCTAGTATAAATTTAATGCCGTATTCACTATACGCTAAACTAGACCTTGGAGAATTGTAACCAACACGAATAAGCATACAACTAGCCGATCGATCAGTAAAATATCCTAGAGGGATAATGGAGAACATGCTAGTTAAAGTTGGTACTTTAGTATTTCCAGTAGATTTTGTTATTCTAGACATGGAAGAAGATTCTCGAGTTCCTCTCATATTAGGAAGACCATTCTTAAACACGGCTAAAGCAATTATAGACATGTTCGGTAAGAAACTGACCCTAAGTATAGAGGACGAGAGTGTTACCTTTTCAGTTGATAGAGTCATGCAATAACCGCAATCTATAGATGATACATGTTATTATATTCAAACTATAGATTCACATGCAGAATTGTTAGAAGAATTTTCAGAACTACAAGGAACAAGAGAATGTTCTTTAGGAGAAGGAACTTAACCAATTAATGAAGCTGAAATATTAGCTACACTCATAGCTAATGAATATGAACCAAAAACAGAAGAAATTCAAATGCGAAAAGAAGAAGACAGATATCGATACAAATCATCGATTGAAGAACCACCGACATTAGAGTTAAAGCTACTTCCAAACCATTTGGAATATGCTTATTTACATGGTGAATCTAAATTACCTGTAATAATATCGTCTTCTCTTACTGAAAATGAAAAATATCAGCTCATTTCTGTGCTAAAAGCTCATAAACCAGCTATTGCATGGAAGATTCATGATATTAAAGGCATAAGTCCTTCGTATTGCACACATAAAATCCTTATGGAAGAAGGTCATAAAACGTATGTGCAACGCCAACGAAGACTAAATCTTAGTATGCAAGATGTTGTCAAGAAAGAAATTATTAAACTGCTTGATGCAGGTTTAATTTATCCAATCTCTGATAGACCATAGGTAAGCCCGGTTCAATGCGTACCTAAGAAGGGTGGCATTACTTTCATCACAAATGAAAAAAATGAGCTTATTCCTACTAGTACTGTAACAGGATGGCGTGTTTGTATAGATTATAGAAAATTAAATAACGCCACTAGAAAAGATCACTTTCCCTTACCTTTCATTGATCAAATGTTGGAAATATTAGCCGGAAATAGTTACTATTGTTTTCTTGACGGTTTTTTCGGATATTTTCAAATCCCAATAGCACCCGAGGATCAAGCGAAAACCACGTTCACGTGCCCTTATGGTACTTTTGCTTACAAACGCATGCCATTTGGACTTTGCAACGCCCCTGCGACCTTTCAATGGTGCATGATGGCGATTTTTCACGACATGATAGAAGAATGCATGGAAGTTTTCATGGATGACTTTTCAGTCTTCGGTGATACTTTTGAAACATGTCTAGTCAATCTTGAACGAATGCTTATTAGATGCGAACAATCAAATCTAGTTCTTAATTGGGAGAAATGCCATTTCATGGTTAAAGAAGGCATTGCTCTTGGTCATAAAATTTCAAAGGAAGGAATTGAAGTGGATAAAGCTAAAGTAGATGTAATTGCTAAACTTCCACATCCCACCAATGTTAGAGGAGTTAGGAGTTTTCTAGGGCATGCCGGTTTTTACCGATGTTTCATAAAAGATTTTTCTAAAATTGCCACTCCTATGAAAAAACTCCTAGAAAAGGATGCTCCATTCATCTTTTCAGATGAATGCATCAAATCTTTTAATATTCTTAAAAAAAAACTCACTAATGCGCCAATCATGATAACTCAAAATTGAAATCTACCGTTTGAACTAATGTGCGATGCAAGTGATTTTGCAATGGGAGCCATTTTAAGACAAAGGATTGAAAAACAATTTCAACCTATTTATTACGCTAGTAAGACGTTACAAGGAGCACAAACAAATTACACAACTACTGAAAAAGAGCTCCTTGCTATTGTCTTTGCTTTTGACAAATTTCGTTCATATCTAGTTCTAGCTAAAACGGTGGTCTATACCGACCATTCTGCTCTTAGATACCTATTTTCTAAACAAGATGCCAAACCAAGATTAAACCGTTGGATCTTACTGTTACAAGAGTTCGATATTGAAATTCGAGACAAAAAGGGAGCAGAAAATCTCGCCGCTGATCATCTTTCTCGTCTTGAAAATCCCGAATTAGAAGTTCTAAATGAATCGGCCATACAAGATAACTTTCCTGATGAATATCTATTGAAGATAGATTATAGGGAAATTCCATGGTTTGCAGACTATGCAAACTACTTAGTATGTAGATTCCTTGAAAAAGGGTTGTCGTACCAAAAATGAAAGAAATTCTTTAGTGATATAAAAAACTATTTTTGGGAAGATCCACATTTGTTTAAAAGTTTTCCCGATGGAATAATACGCCGATGTGTATTCGGGGATGAAGCTAGTCAAATATTAAACCATTGTCACACAGGACCAACAGGAGGGCATTATGGGCCTCAGCTCACAGCAAGAAAAGTTTACGATGCTGGATTCTATTAGCCTATAATTTTCAAAGACGCACACCTTCTTTGCAAATCCTGTGATGCATGTCAAAGGGCCGGAAAAATAAGTCAACGTGATGAAATGCCACAAAATGTCATTCAAGTATGTGAAGTATTCGACATTTGGGGTATTGACTTTATGGGTCCATTTCCAAAATCTCATAATAATCTCTACATTCTCGTTGCTATTGATTATGTATCTAAATGGGCGGAAGCACAAGCTCTCCCAACTAACGATGCACTAGTTGTAGTCAACTTTTTAAAACGTCTTTTTGCTAGGTTCGGAACACCGAAAGCTTTAATAAGTGATCGGGGTACTCATTTTTGTAATAATCAACTTGAGAAAGTTCTCAAAAGATATGGAGTAACTCATAAAATCTCAACCGCTTATCATCCAAAGACAGGTGGACAAGTTGAAAATACCAACCGAGCTTTAAAACGTATTCTAGAGAAAACCGTAGGATCAAATCCGAAGGAATGGGCCATGAAATTGGAGGATGCACTCTGGGCTTTTAGAACAGCCTACAAAACTCCAATTGGAGCCACACCTTTTAAACTCATTTACGGAAAAGCATGTCACCTTCCAGTAGAAATTGAACACAAAGCATTTTGGGCTTTGAAGACATGTAATCTTGATTTACATGAAACCGGACGTCTACGGTTAAGTCAATTAAATGAATTAGAAGAATTGAGACATGAAGCATATGAAAATTCATTAATCTATAAAGAAAGAACGAAGAAATGGCATGATAAAAGAATCAGAAGTTCAAAAGAATTTAAAGAAGGAGACATAGTTCTTCTTTTCAATTCACGATTCAAGCTATTTCTTGGAAAATTGAAATCAAGATGGTCTGGACCATTCATAGGCAAAAGAGTTTTCCCGTACGGAACAGTAGAATTAATAAATTCAAATGGAATTGAATTTACGGTTAATGGTCACAGAGTTAAACATTACATAGATAGTCCAATGGAAGTTGAAGATGAAGTTAATCACAATTTTGATACCATAACTAACTAAGTGTTGGAAAATTCGAATCTTTTTAGGGTAATATGTATTTCTGTTAGAGTCAGATATTCTGTTTTTGTGTAGTTCTCGAGAATGGAATCCGCATGGTCTTTCCCTAGCAGACCCTAAAGAACTAGTCTTCTCCCCCCATTCTAAATTTTTATTTTTTTTAGGTTTTACGAGATGAAGAATTCCTTTGAACTAAAGCATGGTCTAATGCTACACGCTTTGATTACTAAACGTAATAATGACACACTCCCGAGTGACCTGGTGTCAGTAATAAGAGGCAGATGTGATGAAGTAAGGAACTCATGAAAGATCATCATCAGACACATTTTGGTAAAGGAAAATCAAAATCCGCAACAAAAAGAAGAGCACGACACCTTGAAAGATGTTATAAATGCGGAAAATGGTCACATGAAGGTAAATGTTCAAACAATCAAACATATTCAAATACCAAATTTTTTACTCTATGCAGAGAAGGACCGTTCATATGTTTAGAAGAAAAGATATTAAAGAATCGAGGTTACGCTTACGTAGCTATAGAGAACCAAATCACACGACTCTCCTATGAGTCGGTTAAAGCAGGTCTCTGAGAATTCTATCTCACAGGTAAGTATGTACATTTTTTATTTTTATTTTTATTGCTTTTAACCTTTTGATAATAAACGCTGAATCGTTCACTATAAAGTATTAAATTGGCATTCAATAAAATTAGGTATGTGTAACCAAAATTATTGATATCATACAAAAATTTATTACATCACTGCGAAATTTACCGTTTATTCTTAAGGTATAAATATCTTTAATCAATCAATCCAAAATATTTCAAAAATTCGTCAGGTGTAAAACTAGGTAATATAGCCGAAATTACTTTACCGAAAAGAGGAGCGTAAATTTTTGTTAATATTTGATTGATTAAAGTGGGATAAAAGACCAAAAAGATTTTTCATTTTAATTTTTACCTTGTTTTTAAAATTAATATATAAATATCAAATTATTAATGTAAATTTTTTAAAATCAATATATTTAAGTTTTTAAGTATTTTAAAAATTAATATTTTCAATATAAAGTTTGTAAAATTAATGTATAAAAATTTTAATGATATTTATATGAATTTTTAATATTATGCATTTTAAATTTAAGTGTGATGTGAATTTAAAAACAAAAATGTACTTTATTTCATTAAGTTAATAATTTGATATTAAAAATTCGTCGTGAGTTGAAGACTAGGTCGTTGAACCGAAATTGCTTTACCCGAGGGCGGGACGAGAAATTTTATTATCATTATTTTTAAATCTTATTTAATTTAAAGTATGCCAAAAACATTTAAAAAAAAAAACTCAAAAATCTTTGCTTTTAAAACAATCGCTTTAAAAACGACAAAATTTAAATTTTGTCGAGGGACGGACTAGGTAAACATACCGAAACTACCTAAGGTAAAAGGAAACAAAATTTTAAAAAATTATTTATTTAAATTGTTTTAATAAATAAAGATTTTATAAAAAATAATAATAATAATAATAATAATATTAAGTATGTTTGTAGTTTATCTTATGTACACAATAGGGTAAAACAGTACACTTTCAAAGACTGGCATTAAGTTCAGCAAAAACTACTAATTTTGACGATAAAACGAAAAACAAATGTGATGTAACAACAAGACGGAATGAACAAATGATGTGCACCATTTATCATTCAACAAACAAACGCCAATATGTTTGGAATCTTTGGTAAAATTTAATAATTTTTCTACGCTAATCACCCTCAATAATTTAAATTGTTACTGATTTCTTGCAAATGAGGGCATTGCAAGATCTTAAGTGTGGGAAGGGGTTAAATTCTTTCGGATTTTTAAAATTTTAATTTAAATACTTGTTTACCAATAAAAATACTAGTAACGCAGTAGTTGTATAGAATCTAGTGCTCTCTGATAATAAAGAACAGCCCTAGTCTTATATACTGACTACCCAATTCTAGTAAAATTTTTAAAAAAATTTCAAATAAATGAATTCAAAATCATGTTTATGCATATTTATGAACGATAAAACTAGGTGTTAACACCGAAATTATTGTTACCTCGAAAAGGACATAAATTGAGAAACAACCCAAAACGCTTGAATTCATTTAAAATGGAATAGAGGAGAATAAAAAGGCAAAGAAAGGAAAATAAAAGCCAAGTGTGGGAAAATTTACCAAGTTATTTAGAACATATGTCACATATTTTTTGTACAAATAATTGAAGATACTTTTGTTTTGGACGATATTAATCAGTTTTACCCAATTTATTGTAATATAAATGAAATTTAAAAGGAAGTAAAGTCTTCCGAGAGAAAAATACATGCGCTTCTTGATTTAGGTCGGGAAGTTGTCGCCCAGACCAATTGTAGAGTCTACGAAAAACCTTGAAAAGTTTTCTCGAAAATCCGCTGAAAATCCACCGACCTCAGCATCAAACAGGGTCGCCAAGTGGTCAGACTTATCCTAACCATGAGAGGATCTGTCTCGTACAATGGGGGGAACCGTGCAAATTAGCTTATAAGACTAATGAATCAGATCCCTAGAAAGGATAATCTCCTTAAAGATCAAAAATCAGCTTTTAAGACTGATATTACTCAATCCTTGAGATTGACCTTAAAGATTGAGAATTACAAACTCATGGAATTCGATGATATCTAAACTCGAGCTGGAACGAGAAAATATTTTGATCAAATTACAAACCGATTTGTTTTCTGAAAACCCATTTTCAATGCGTTCATTACCATTGAACGTAAAAACCTAGGAATTCACCTGGAATTCATTAGCTCACCTGAACCAAATCGGGTGTCAACCGTAAGAATGGTGGTTGCATAGCATGGTCGAAGACAGGACCTTGTGCCAGACCAAAAAACTATAGGGTGATCTTTACTATTGCTCTTACAAAGGATAGTAATTGCATCCGACACGTTATCGACCATAATTAAAAGCATGTCACGCGACATTGCCTCAACAGTTGCTTGTTCAACGCTTTCCTTTACAACCGGACGGTAGTTTACCGAAAGGTAATATACGGAGAAAGTAAACTGGACGTGTTGCTTTCCCAATACAAGGTTAGCAAGTGGGTGACACAAAACCGCAAGTTTTGAGCTAAAATTTTCAAATCTGAAACCCACAAAACCCACAAAAATAATTTGCAAACACCGGTGAAGGGTTATTCCGGAAAACTTATCTAGGGTAAAAGCTAGATTGAATTTTCAAAAAGATCAAATGTTTTCATATAGATCCAATTTCCTAAAGGATCTAAATTTTCATAGTCATGTGGGACTGTAAACCACATCGTTACTATCATTATTTATACCGCCAAATCAAAATCACTGATGTACAAAGTGTGAAGAATAAAGAAGAGATTCTTGTATTTTTATTTCAAGACTATATTGCTTGAGGACAAGCAACGCTCAAGTGTGGGAATATTTGATAATGCTAAAAAAGAACATATATTTCATAACATTATCCCTCAAGAAAGACAAGCTTTTAGTTGAAATTGTTCTATTTACAAGTGATATTCGTTTAAATAATAAAAGGTGAAGACAAAGACAGATTCGACGAATTGAAGACGCAAACGACCAAAAAGCTCAAAAGTACAAAGTACAATCAAAGTGGTTCAAATTATTGATGAGAAACGTATAAAAATTACAAGAGTACAAGCCGTGAAACACAAAGTACAAGATATTAAATTGTACGAAAAGGCGTTCGAAAATCCGGAACCAAGACATGAACCAACTTTCAGTGCGCGACGCAACGGACCAAAAATTACAAGTTAACTATGCACAAGAATATAATATTATATATAATTAATTATATATATATTATATATTATTTTAATCAAAGCAGCCCACGTTTAATTCAATTTGTGAGCTGGATTCCAGACCTCCGCACTCGCGGAGGTTTAAAGCTTAAAAGTTCAGCACTCGCGGAGATCTATAGTGAAATGTGGGGCTATAAAAGTCATTCTGATCGATTTTAACACAACCTTTTTCTAATCTATCTCTCAATCTCTACGATATATATATATATATATATATATATATATATATATATATATATATATATATATATATATATATATATATATATATATATATATATATATATATATATAATTTATAATTTTAATTTTAATTTTAATTTAATAATAATAAGGGTATGTTAGCGAATGTTGTAAGTGTGTAAGTCAAAATTCTGTCCGTGTAACGCTACGTTATTATTAATCATTGTAAGTTATGTTCAACCTTTTTAAATTAATGTCTCGTAGCTAAGTTATTATTATACTTATTTAAGCCGAAGTAATCGTGATGTTGGGCTAAATATTAAAATTGGGTAATTGGACTTTGTACCATAATTGGGGTTTGGACAAAAGAACGATAGTTGTGGAAATTAGACTATGGGCTATTAATGGGCTTTATATTTGTTTAATTGAATGATAGTTCATTAAATTAATATAAAGATTTACAATTGGACGTACCTATAAATAACCATATACACTCGATCGGACACGATGGGCGGGATATTTATAAGTACTAATAATCGTTCATTTAACCGGACACGGGAATGGATTAATAGTTAATGGATTTATTAAAACAGGGGTGAATTACATACAAGGATAATTGGTGTAATTATAGTTTAAGTCCCCAATTAGTTGGAATATTTGACTTCGGATATAAGGATAATTTGTCGAGGACACTCGAACTTTATATTTATGACTGATGGACTGTTATGGACAAAAACCAGATAGACATATCGAATAATCCAGGACAAAGGACAATTAACCCATGGTAATAAACTAAAATCAGCACGTCAACCATCATGATTACGGAAGTTTAAATAAGCATAATTCCTTTATTTCATATTTCATCGTATTTTTATTTACTGTCATTTTATTTAATTGCACTTTTAATTATCATACTTTTTAATTATCGCAATTTTATTTATTGTCATTTTATCGCACTTTAATTTATCGTACTTTAATTATTGTCATATACTTTACGCTTTAAATTAAGTTATTTTTATTTTACAATAGGTTTTAACTGCGACTAAAGTTTTAAAATCGACAAACCGGTCATTAAACGGTAAAAACCCCTTTTATAATTATAATACTACCTATATACATATTTATATATAAATATAGTTTTAAAAATATAGCGTTAAACTTGGCTAGATCCCTAAGGAACGAACCGGACTTACTAAAAACTACACTACTGTACGATTTAGGTATATCCACTCTATAAAATATAAGTGTTGTAACAAGGTTTAGGTATATCCACTCTATAAATAAATAAATAACTTGTGTAAAATTGTATCGTATTTAATAGTATTTCCTAGTAAAATATAAGCTATTTCGTATACACCTCTACGCACATCACATATTAAGATATTGATACACTATGTTTAATCATGATAAATGATAAGTAAACATGTCATTAAGTGTATTAACAATGAACTACATATGTAAAAAAAAGACTACTAACTTAATGATTTCGAAACGAGACATATATGTAACGATTATCGTTGTACCAACATTTAACTGTATATATATCATACTAAGATATATTAATATATCATAATATCATGATAATGTAATAATTTAACATCTCTTTAGATATAATAAACAATGGGTTAACAACATTTAACAAGATCGTTAACCTAAAGGTTTCAAAACAACATTTACATGTAACGACTAACGATGACTTAACGACTCAGTTAAAATGTATATACATGTAGTGTTTTAATATGTATTCATACACTTTTGAAAGACTTCAAGA
This sequence comes from Rutidosis leptorrhynchoides, assembly GCF_046630445.1. Lineage (NCBI taxonomy): Eukaryota > Viridiplantae > Streptophyta > Magnoliopsida > Asterales > Asteraceae > Rutidosis > Rutidosis leptorrhynchoides. The sequence goes on along the minus strand of NC_092342.1, from coordinate 241,595,489 downwards.
CACTTATCAAAATACTTCTACTTAACAAAAATTCTTACAATTACATCCTCGTTCAGTTTCATCAACAATTCTACTCGTATGCACCCGTATTCGTACTCGTACAATACACAGCTTTTAGATGTATGTATTATTGGTATATACACTCCAATGATCAGCTCTTAGCAGCCCATATGAGTCACCTAACACATGTGGGAACCCTCATTTGGCAACTAGCATGAAATATCTCATAAAATTAAAAAATATTAGTAATCATTCATGACTTATTTACATGTAAACAAAATTACACATCCTTTATATCTAATCCATATACCAACGACCAAAAACACCTACAAACACTTTCATTCTTCAATTTTCTTCATCTAACTGATCTCTCTCAAGTTCTATCTTCAATTTCTAAGTGTTCTTCATTAATTCTATAAGTTCTAGTTTCATAAAATCAAGAATACTTCCAAGTTTGCTAGCTTACTTCCAATCTTGTAAAGTGATCATCTAACCTCAAGAAATCTTTCTTATTTACAGTAAGATACCTTTCTAACACAAGTTAATACTCATATTCAAACTTTGATTCAATTTCTATAACTATAACAATCTTATTTCGAGTGGAAATCTTACTTGAACTTGTTTTCGTGTCATGATTCTGCTTCAAGAACTTTCAAGCCATCCAAGGATCCTTTGAAGCTAGATCTATTTTTCTCATTTCCAGTAGGTTTATCCACAAAATCTGAGATAGTAATGATGTTCATAACATCATTCAATTCATATATATAAAACTACCTTATTCAAAGGTTTAAACTTGAAATCACTAGAACATAGTTTAGTTAATTCTAAACTTGTTCGCATACAAAAGTTAATCCTTCTAACTTGACTTTTAAAATCAACTAAACACATTTTCTATATCTATATGATATGCTAACTTAATGATTTAAAACCTGGAAACACGAAAAACACCGTAAAACCGGACATACGCCGTCGTAGTAACACCGCGTGCTGTTTTGGGTTTGATAATTAAAAACTATGATAAACTTTGATTTAAAAGTTGTTCTTCTGGGAAAATGATTTTTCTTATGAACATGAAACTATATCCAAAAATCATGGTTAAACTCAAAGTGGAAGTATGTTTTTCAAAATGGTCATCAAGATGTCGTTCTTTTTACTGAAATGACTACCTCTTACAAAGATGACTTGTAACTTATATTTCCGACTATAAACCTATACTTTTTCTGTTTATATTCATAAAATATAGTTCAATATGAAACCATAGCAATTTGATTCACTCAAAACGGATTTAAAACGAAGAAGTTATGGGTAAAACAAGATTGGATATTTTTTGATTGTTGTAGCTACGGGAAATATTGTAACAATTCTATACAAATCATATCCTAGATAACTTATATTGTATTATACATATATTCTAATATATTATGTAATCTTGGGATACCATAGACACGTATGCAAATGTTTTGACATATCATATCGACCCATGTATATATATTATTTGGAACAACCATAGACATTCTATATGCAGAAATATTTGAGTTAGCTATACAGGGTTGAGGTTGATTCTAAAAATATATATACTTTGAGTTGTGATCTAGCCTGAGACGTGTATACACTGGGTCATGGATTGATTCAAGATAATATATATCAATTTATTTCTGTACATCTAACTATGGACAACTAGTTATAGGTTACTAACGAGGACAGCTGACTTAATAAACTTAAAACATCAAAATGTATTAAAAATGTTGTAAATGTATTTTGAACATACTTTGATATATATATATGTATATATTTGTTATAGGTTCGTGAATCGACCAGTGGCCAAGTCTTACTCCCGACGAAGTAAAAATCTGTGAAAGTGAGTTATAGTCCCACTTTTAAAATCTAATATTTTGGGATGAGAATACATGCAGTTTTATAAATGTTTTACGAAATAGACACAAGTAAATGAAACTACATTATATGGGTGAATGATCGAAGCCGAATATGCCCCTTTTGCTTGGTAGCCTAAGAATTAGTAAACCGATCTACTAATTGACGCGAATCCTAAAGATAGATCTATTGGGCCTAACGAACCCCATCCAAAGTACCGGATGCTTTAATACTTCGAATTCATTTTTATCATGTCCGAAGGATTTATCGGAATGATAGGGGATATTCTTATATGCATCTTGTTAATGTCGGTTACCAGGTGTTCACCATATGAATGATTTTTATCTCTATGTATGGGATGTATATTGAAATATGAAATCTTGTGGTCTATTATTATGATTTGATAATATATAGGTTAAACCTATAACTCACCAACATTTTTGTTGACGTTTTAAGCATGTTTATTCTCAGGTGATTATTAAGAGCTTCCGCTGTTGCATACTAAAATAAGGACAAGATTTGGAGTCCATGCTTGTATGATATTATGTAAAAACTGCATTCAAGAAACTTATTTTTGATGTAATATATTCTTATTGTAAACCATTATGTAATGGTCGTGTGTAAACGGTATATTTTAGATTATCACTATTTGATAATCTACGTAATGCTTTTTAAACCTTTATAGATAAAATAAAGGTTATGGTTGTTTTAAAAATGAATGCAGTCTTTGAAAAACGTCTCATATAGAGGTCAAAACCTCGCAACGAAATCAATTAATATGGAACGTTTATAATCAATATGAACGGGACATTTCAGTTGGTATCCGAGCGTTGGCCTTAGAGAACCAGAAATTTTCATTAGTGTGTCTTATCGAGTTTGTTAGGATACATTAGTGAGTCTGGACTTCGATCGTGTTTTCTTTAAAAACGATTGCTTAACACTTTTGTTGGAAACTATATATTATTAACATGTAAATATTATGTGTTATATTAACCTCTTAATGTGTTTGATATTGTGTGATAGATGTCTACCACTAGTACAAATCCCATTGATTCACCTAATAATAATGAAGAGTCGAATATATTTTGGGAAGATTCACAAATTTCCGAAGAGGAACCGGAAGAAGAGGAACCGGAAGAGGAGGAACCGGAAGAGGAGGAACCGGAAGAAGAGGAACCGGAAGAGGAGGAACTGGAAGAAGAAGAGGTTTCGGAGGAAGAAATATTGATACCTATAGTAAATCGATTAAATAAAAGAAAATCCTCAACTAACGGACCAAAGTTAATAATGGTCAATGGTGTTTCCGCCGAGGAAGCAACATATTGGGAAGATTATCAATTTTTCGATGAATCGGATTCCGATGAGGATTCCGATGATGTTATAGAAATTACCTCGACCCAATTTAATAAAGCAAAAGAAAATAATAAGGGAAAAGGTATAAAAATAGAGAAACCCGATTCCAACCCCGATGAACTTTATATGTATCGGCAACATCCGTATTTCCTAAAATGTAACAATGACCCAGGAACCTCTAAACCACCAGGTTTTTCTAAACCATTGTGGAAAACGACGGCTCGTATTAGAGGAACACCATATATTCCTAGAAAATTAGGAAAACGAACCAAGTCCGAAGAAGAAGAAACCAGTGATTCAGATTAGAGGGTTATAATCATGTTGTGTATTATATGTATTGTAGTGTGCTTGTACTTTTATGTTCTATGTAAAAATTGCTTGTATTGTTTGTTAATTATCTTTTACGAATCTAATCCTTGTCTATTTTACAGTATAAAAAAAATGGACGTTAAGGGTAGACAACCGAATATTTTAGAAGATCTACCAGAGGATATGATTGAGGAAATCTTGTCTAGAGTCGGTCAGAATTCATCAGCACAATTAATTATGGCAAAATTAACTTGTCAAACATTTGAAAGACTTTCCAGAAATGCCTTAGTTTATAAAAAGCTTTCCTTTGATAGGTGGGGTATATCACATTGGGGAGACCGTAAGTTACGCCGTGTTTTCTTTAAAGCGTTAAATGCGGGGAACCCAAATGAAATTTTACGCTACGGGTTAAGAACCTATTTTGACTCAACATATCCCAACATAGGATTTAGTGAATTAGAAAGAGCTTCTAACATGCAACATAAAGAAGCATGTTATGCTTACGGGTTAGTGATGTTCGCTTCTTACCAAAGTGAGAAAAAGAACATCGGATTGCAGCTTTTAAATAAAACCTTCCCACAAGTGACGGATTCAGTAGTTGGGGTGAGAAATAAGGTTTTTAGATTATTACAGGGCTATTGGACATTACGAAACCCTCGTCCTTTTGACGACATTACAACATGCTGCCTAACCAATGGTCATAACGGTTATTTTCCATAAGACCAAGGATGGGAAGTCGTCTTAGTAAAACCAAAATGCATGACTTGTTTCTGGACTTATGAATTACGTGTCTTTATTTCCTTTGCTGAAAAACTTGCGTATTAACTAGATTTATCTTCAAAACTGTCATGTATCATAGTGTACTATATTTCATGTTATATGTAATATAGCGATGTTGTAAGTTTGAAGAATATTTATATGTGATATATTATTATAATCAGTTTTTCATATGGAATTGTAGTAGTTGAATTGTGTATTAGCTACTAAGTATGAACTTAACGGGTAGGTAGTACCCGAATTTAAACTTATAAAACGCTAATATGAAGAAAAAGCTTTTATAAATGAGTTCATATTATGCTACGAAATACTATTGACTACTCTTAATATTCTGTATGATTAACTCGATTTAGTTGGCTATTTTGAAGGAAATGGCACCGACTACTCGACACACCATGAATATGAACAAAGAGTAAATAGCCACAGTACAGGCTGCGCTACATACCAACAATAACTCTGAATCGAGCAATGCAGCTAACGGCGCAAGAAATCGTGTAGGATGCTCCTACAAAGAATTCACTGCCTGCAATCCTTTGGAATTTGATGGAACTGAAGGACCAATTGGATTGAAACGGTGGACCGAGAAAGTCGAATCGATGTTTGCCATAAGTAAGTGTACTGAAGAGGACAAAGTTAAGTACGCTACGCATACCTTCACAGGTACTTCGTTAAAGTGGTGGAACACCTATCTTGAACAGGTAGGACAAAATGCTGCTTATGCACTACCGTGGTCGGCATTCAAGCAATTGATGAACGAGCAGTACCGTCCTAGAAACGAAGTCAATAAACTCAAGGTAGAGCTTAGAGAGTTACTAACACAAGGGTTCGACATTACCACGTATGAACGACGATTCACAGAGTTGTACCTATTGTGTCTGGGAGCATTCGAAGATGAAGAAGAGATGATCGACCCGTTTGTAAAAGGGTTACCAGTAAGGATTCAAGAAGATGTGAGTTCACACGAGCCCGCTTCCATACAAAAGGCAAGTCGAATGGCTCATAAACTCATAAATCAGATTGAGGGAAGAATTAAAGAGCAGGCGGCCAAAGAAGCCAACACGAAACAAATCAAGAGGAAGTAGGAGGAAAACGGTGAAAAGAGTCACCAGTACAACAACAATAATAATTACAACAACAATCGCAACAACTATCCCAACAACCGCAACAACAATCGCAACAATAACCGCAATCCTAACAATAACTACAACAAACATCCCAACAACAATAACAACTACAACAACTGTTTCAACAACAATAACAATCCCAACAACAACCTCAATAACAACAACGGCAACAAAAACCAAAAACAGCCATGTCATAGGTGTGAAGAAAATCATCAGGGGTTTTGCACGACATTTTGCAACATGTGTAAAAGAAATGGTCATAGCGCGACAAAGTGTGAGGTCTACGGACCAAAGTTTAACAGAACTAAAGGAACAAATAGTGTCGGAACAAGTAATGACGGAACGAATAGTGTCGGAGCAAGTAATACCAATGATAATGCTAAAAACGAACATATATTTCATAGCATTATTCCTCAAGAAAGACAAGCTTTTAGTTGCAATTGTTCTATTTACAAGTGATATTCGTTTAAATAATAAAAGGTGAAGACAAAAGACAGATTCGACGAATTAAAGACGTAAATGACCAAAAAGCTCAAAAGTACAAAAGACAATCAAAAAGGTTCCAATTATTGATAAGAAACGTCTCGAAATTACAAGAGTACAAGATTCAAAACGCAAAGTACAAGATATTAAATTGTACGCAAGGACGTTCGAAAATCCGGAACCGGGACCAGAGTCAACTCTTAACGCTCGACGCAACGGACTAAAAATTACAAGTTAACTATGTATATAAATATAATATAATATATAATTAATTATATTAATTATATATATATTATATATATATATTATAAACCGTCGGTAAACAAAGAGCCAAACTCCTCTGAGCTGTAAAAGTAACCTCCGCGACTCGCGGAGTTTGAAGGCAAAATTGGCCGCGAGTCGCGGAGCCCCAAAATGAAAAACTCCCTATAAAGCAAACCGAAATCTGATCATTTTGATCAATCTATTTCTCTCTTCTCTCATATATACGTAAAATATATATATATAATTTATATTTTAATTTTAATTTTAATCCTAATAATAAGGGTATGTTAGCGAATGTTGTAAGGGTGTAAGTCGAAATTCTGTCCGTGTAACGCTACGCTATTTTTAATCATTGTAAGTTATGTTCAACCTTTTTACATTAATGTCTCGTAGCTAAGTTATTATTATGCTTATTTAAAACGAAGTAATCATGATGTTGGGCTAATTACAAAAATTGGGTAATTGGGCTTTGTACCATAATTGGGGTTTGGACAAAAGAACGACACTTGTGGAAATTAGACTATGGGCTATTAATGGGCTTTATATTTGTTTAACTAAATGAAAGTTTGTTAATGTTAATATAAATATTTACAATTGGGCGTCCTTATAAATTACCATATACACTCGATCAGACACGATGGGCGGGGTATTTATATGTACGAATAATCGTTCATTTAACCGGACATGGGAATGGATTAATAGCCACTAGAATAATTAAAACAGGGGTGAAATTACATTCAAGGGTAATTGGTGTAATTGCTAACAAAGTAGTAAAACCTTGGTTTACACGCAGTTGATAACCTGGTGTATTCATTAAACAAAGTATTAAAACCTTGTTACAATTCGAATCCCCAATTAGTTGGAATATTTAACTTCGGGTATAAGGATAATTTGACGAGGACACTCGCACTTTATATTTATGACTGATGGACTGTTATGGACAAAAACAAGACGGACATATTAAATAATCCAGGACAAATGACAATTAACCCATGGGCATAAAACTAAAATCAACACGTCAAACATCATGATTACGGAAGTTTAAATAAGCATAATTCTTTTATTTCATATTTAATTTCCTTTATTTTATATTTAATTGCACTTCTAAATATCGCATTTTTATTATTATTGTATTTAATTGCACTTTTAATTATCGTACTCTTTAATTATCGCAAGTTTACTTTATCGCACTTTTATTATTCGCAATTTCATTATCGTTATTTACTTTACGCTTTAATTTAAGTCTTGTATTTATTTTTAATATTTTACATTTGGTTTTAACTGCGACTAAAGTTTTAAAATCGACAAACCGGTCATTAAACGGTAAAAACCCCCCTTTATAATAATAATATTACTTATATATATATTTGTATTTTTATGAAAGTAAACTAATATAGCGTTAAGCTTTGTTTAAAGATTTCCCTGTGGAACGAACCGGACTTACTAAAAACTACACTACTGTACGATTAGGTACACTGCCTATAAGTGTTGTAGCAAGGTTTAAGTATATCCATTCTCTAAATAAATAAATATCTTGTGTAAAATTGTATCGTATTTAATAGTTTTTCCTAGTAAAATAAGTACTATCACGTACCCCCACGCTACGACATCAAGTATTTTTGGCGCCGCTGCCGGGGAAATCTCTTAAAAGCCGGAAGCGGAACGCTAATATATATAAAAAAAAAGATTTTTAGTTAACTTTTATTAAAAGTCGCTTTTGTAAAAATACGTTTTAAATATTCGAAAATATAAAAAGAAAAACAAAAATTTATATATTTTTAAGAGTTTGTTAAAAGTTTTATAAGTTTCTTTATTTTTATTTTAGTTTATAAAAACATAAGTTTTATTTAAGTATTTTGTTTTTATTTAAAAACATATAAAAAAAATATATAAAAAAAAATTATATATAAATCTAGTTTTAAGATTTTTATTTATAAAATTATAAAGTGATTCTATTTTTATTTAAGTTTTAAATATAAGTTTTATTTATACACATATTTTTTTTATATAAACAGAAAAAATTAAAAACAGAAAATAAAATAAATAAATAAATAAATAAAAACGCGTCGATTCAAACTGTGCCAGAGTTGAATTTTGGAACCCCGCGACTCGCGGGGTTTGATGCATTAAATACCGCGACTCGCGGAGATAACCTGACACACCGACAGAAGCCCTAATTCAGCATTAATTACGGTTAATTATTAATTATTATTATTATAACCCTAACTAATTATTATTATTATAATTACTTTTACTTTTTATTTAATTTATATACTTTAGTTAAATTAGTTTTAATTAAATTGTAAAATTAATAGTTTAATAAAATAAATAATATAAAAATAATATTTTTATAAAAATTGTAATTTTTACAACTTTTTGTATATTTTTATATTTTGTCCCTTTTTCAATCGTTTTAGCGTAATATTTGTATTTTTAGCTCATATGTAATTTTAAACTTAGTTTTTGCTATAGTTATTTTTACTCCTAGATTTTTAGGCTTTGCCGTAGAATTCCTTAAGTGCTTTTTCTTTAGACTAAGATTTAGGTGCTTTAGAATTTTGCGACACCTTTTTAAGTTTTAGTTTCTTTTTAAGTTATTTCCATTTGGGATTTAGTTTTTCCTGTAAGCTTTAATATTTTTAGACACCTTTTACTATGTATCAATTATCATTCCAATTAGTAATTTCAATTTGCGATTATAATTTTAAGTTAGTTGTAGTAATAAGGTTAGGTTAGTCAAGTATTTTTAAGTTTTTATAAGTTTCTTTTATTTTTCCGTCACCTTTTATTTTTCAACCATTTTTCTTTTTCGACCTTTTTCGACGAACTCTTTTTCTTTCTTATTTCTCGCTATTCTAGTTTTAGGACATAGATTTTTATTCTACTTCTTATCTAAATTTCTTAAAATTACGAAAATTTATTTTGAGTGGTTAAATTGATAGACATCAAAATTTTCTGGTTCGTAGTAATAGTTGGATTTGTACGTGGACCGGGTTATTGGAGCCAAACAGTCCTCAATTATATTGAGACCAAACGAATCCTGCCCCTCTGCTGCATCTTTTGGCTATTCGAAACGTGGGCAAAATCAGAAAAGTCTATTGGTTGGATAACTTATTATAATTTTTCTTTCCTTTTTAAAACTAATAGGATATTCAGTGAATGCACCGAGCAAGACGTTCACCGCCGGTCATACGTTCACCACCTGTAACTCGATCAAGACATCGTTTAACAAATATCGCCGCCGTTGATTTTTCTTTAGAATCGTCATCTAGTCGACCAAATACTCAAATTTCCGATAATCCAGTTTTTGAAACCAACCTCACAATTGAGAATCCGGAGAATATTCAGGAACGGTTCATAGATCCTGAACCATTAAACTTTCCTCCGGAGCCACCAATTATTCAAACAGAGATTGTTGAGGAACGAACCATTAAATCGGAATCATCTAGTGATACCGATTCAACAAATTCAATTATGGAGAATCTGGAACCTTTAAGTATGGAAGACCGAATGAGAGCTAAACGCACTGGCCAAGGTCACGCAATTACTCATCCAGACATTAATGCGCCAGATTATGAAATCAAAGCACAAATTCTACACATGGTGACTAATCAATGCCAATTTAGTGGTGCACCGAAGGAAGATCCAAATGAACATCTACGTACCTTTAATAGGATCTGCACACTATTTAAAATACGAGAAGTGGATGATGAACAGATATATCTCATGTTATTTCCCTGGACTTTAAAGGGAGAAGCCAAAGATTGGTTGGAATCATTACCTGAAGGGGCGATCGATACATGGGATGTTTTAGTTGACAAATTTCTTAAACAATTCTTTCCTGCATCTAAAGCCGTAAGACTTCAAGCAGAAATTGTTACGTTCACACAGAAGCCAAATGAAACTCTATATGAGGCGTGGACTAGATATGGAAAGTTGTTAAGAGGATGTCCGCAACATGGTTTAGACACCTGTCAAATAGTACAAATATTCTACCAAGGATGCGACATCACTACAAGGAAAGACATAGATATAGCAGCTGGTGGTTCTATTATGAAGAAAACCGAAACAGATGCTTACAAAATTATTGATAATACTGCTTCCCACTCACATGAGTGGCACCAAGAAAAAGATATCGTTAGATCATCTAAAGCAGCTAGAGCCGATTCTAGCCATGACTTAGATTCCATTTCCGCAAAGATAGATGCTGTGGAGAGACGAATGGAAAAGATGACTAAAGATATTCACTCAATACGAATTAGTTGTGAGCAGTGTGGAGGACCACATTTGACAAAAGATTGTCTCAGTATTGAATTAACAATGGAACAAAGAGAGAATATTTCATACATAAACCAAAGGCCTGGAAATAATTATCAGAATAATTATCAACCGCCAAGACCGATTTACAATCAAAACCAGAATTATAACCGAAATATTCCATACAACAACCAACAAGGTCCTAGCAATCAACAAGTATCCAATAATAATTATAATCAGCAAAGACCAAATTTTCAAAACAAACTACCACAACAAACCGATGATAAAAAGCCGAATTTAGAAGATATGATGACGAAGCTAGTTGAAACTCAAACGCAGTTTTTCACCTCTCAGAAACAAACCAATGAACAAAATGCTCAAGCATTTAGAAATCAACAAGCTTCTATTCAAAATCTGGAACAAGAAATGAGTAACCTAGCAAGGTTAATAGGTGAAAGAAAACCGGGAAGTCTACCTAGTGATACAAATGCTAACCCCCGGAGTGAAACAGCTAAAGCTATTACCACAAGAAGTGGTACAACACTTAAACCACCTGAAATACCTGTAACTTCTGATGAAGCTATTCCTACTCCACAAGAACCACAACCTGATCAAGATAAGGAAAAAGAACCGGTAGTTGAAAAGGTTAATGAAGATAACACAGTTAAGGATAAACCTTATGTTTAACCATACCAACCACCACTTCCTTACCCGAGTAAAATGAAGAAAGAAAAACTTGAAGCCGAGCAATCCAAATTTTTGGATATGTTTAAACAGATAAATGTAAATCTTCCTTTCATTGATGTGATTTCAGGAATGCCTAGATATGCTAAATTCTTGAAAGATCTAATCTCAAATAGAAAGAAAATGGAAGAACTCTCGGCTGTTACTATGAATGCTAATTGTTCAGCAGTGCTGTTGAATAAGATACCAGAAAAACTATCTGATCCAGGAAGTTTCACAATTCCATGTTTTCTGGGTAGTCTTAGTTCAATAGAAGCATTGGCAGACTTAGGTGCTAGTATAAATCTAATGCCGTATTCACTATACGCTAAACTAGACCTTGGAGAATTGAAACCAACCAGAATAAGCATACAACTAGCCGATAGATCAATAAAATATCCTAGAGGGATAATGGAGAACATGCTAGTTAAAGTTGGTACTTTAGTATTTCCAGTAGATTTTGTTGTTCTGGACATGGAAGAAGATTCTCAAGTTCCTCTCATATTAGGAAGACCATTCTTAAACACGGCTAAAGCAATGGTAGACGTGTTCGGTAAGAAACTGACCCTAAGTATAGAGGATGAGAGTGTTACCTTTTCAGTTGATAGAGCAAGGCAACAACCACAATCTGCATATGATACATGTTATTATATTCAAACTATAGATGCACATGCAGAATTATTAAAAGAATTTCCAGAATTACAAGGAACAGGAGAATGTTCTTTAGGAGAAGGTAATGAACCAATTGATGAAGCTGAAATGTTAGCTACACTTATAGCTAATGGATATGAACCAACAACAGAAGAAATTCAAATGCTAAAAGAAGAAGACAGATATCGATACAAATCATCGATAGAAGAACCTCCGAAATTAGAGTTAAAGCCACTTCCAAACCATTTGGAATACGCTTATTTACATGGTGAATCTGAATTACCTGTAATAATATCGTCTTCTCTTACTGAAAATGAGAAATCACAACTCATTTCTGTGTTGAAAGCTCATAAACCAGCCATTGCATGGAAGATTCATGATATTAAAGGAATAAATCCTTCGTATTGCACACATAAAATCCTTATGGAAGAAGGTCATAAAACGTATGTGCAACGCCAACGAAGACTAAATCCTAATATGCAAGATGTAGTTAAGAAGGAGAGTATTAAACTGCTAGATGCAGGTTTGATATATCCAATTTCTGATAGTCCATGGGTAAGCCCAGTTCAATGCGTGCCTAAGAAGGGTGGCATGACTGTCATCACAAATGAGAAAAATGAGCTTATTCCTACTAGGACTGTAACAGGATGGCGTGTATGTATTGATTATAGAAAATTAAATGACGCCACCAGAAAAGATCACTTTCCCTTACCTTTCATAGATCAAATGTTGGAAAGATTAGCCGGAAATAGTTACTATTGTTTTCTAGATGGATTTTCCGGATATTTTCAAATTCCAATAGCACCCGAAGATCAAGAGAAAACCACATTCACGTGCCCTTATGGTACTTTTGCTTACAAACGCATGCCATTTGGACTTTGCAACGCCCCTGCAACCTTTCAAAGGTGTATGATGGAGATTTTTCACGACATGATAGAAGAATGCATGGAAGTATTCATGGATGACTTTTCAGTCTTCGGTGATACATTTAAATCATGTCTAGTTAATCTGGAACGAATGCTAATTAGATGCGAAAAATCAAATCTAGTACTTAATTGGGAGAAATGCCATTTCATGGTTAAAGAAGGCATCGTTCTTGGACATAAAATTTCAAAAGAAGGAATTGAAGTGGATAGAGCTAAAGTAGATGTAATTGCTAAACTTCCACATCCCACCAATGTTAGAGGAGTTAGGAGTTTTCTAGGGCATGCCGGTTTTTACCGACGTTTCATAAAAGATTTTTCTAAAATTGCCACTCCTATGAATAAACTCCTAGAAAAGGATGCTCCATTCATCTTTTCAGATGAGTGTATCAAATCTTTTAATATTCTTAAAGAGAAACTCACTAATGCGCCGATCATGATAACACCAAATTGGAATCTACCATTTGAACTAATGTGCGATGCAAGTGATTTTGCAATGGGAGCCGTTTTAGGACAAAGGATTGAAAAACGATTTCAACCTATATATTATGCTAGTAAGACATTACAAGGAGCACAAACGAACTATACAACTACTGAAAAAGAACTCCTTGCTATTGTCTTTGCTTTTGACAAATTTCGATCATATCTCGTTCTAGCAAAAACGGTGGTCTATACCGACCATTCTGCTCTTAGATACTTATTTTCAAAACAAGATGCTAAACCAAGATTAATCCGTTGGATCTTACTCTTACAAGAGTTTGATATTGAAATCCGAGATAAAAGAGGAGCAGAAAATCTCGCCGCTGATCATCTTTCTCGTCTTGAAAATCCTGAATTAGAAGTTCTAAATGAATCGGCCATACAAGACAACTTTCCTGATGAATATCTATTGAAGATAGATTATAAAGAAATCCCATGGTTTGCAGACTATGCAAACTACTTAGTTTGTGGATTCCTTGAAAAAGGATTATCGTACCAAAGACGAAAGAAATTCTTCAGTGATATAAAACACTATTTTTGGGAAGATCCACATTTGTTTAAAAGTTGTCCAGATGGAATAATACGCCGATGTGTATTTGGAGATGAAGCTAGTAAAATATTAAACTATTGTCACACAGGACCAACAGGAGGGCATTATGGGCCTCAACTAACAGCAAGAAAAGTTTATGAAGCTGGATTCTATTGGCCTACAATTTACAAAGACGCACACCTTCTTTGCAAATCCTGTGATGCATGTCAAAGGGCCGGAAAAATAAGTCAACGTGATGAAATGCCACAAAATGTCATCCAAGTATGTGAAGTATTTGACATTTGGGGTATTGACTTTATGGGTCCATTTCCAAAATCTCATAATAATCTATATATACTCGTAGCCATTGATTATGTATCTAAATGGGCAGAAGCACAAGCTCTCCCAACTAACGATGCACGAGTTGTAGTCAACTTTTTAAAACGTCTTTTTGCAAGGTTTGTAACACCGAAAGCTTTAATAAGTGATCGGGGTACTCATTTCTATAATAATCAACTTGAGAAAGTTCTTAAAAGATATGGAGTAACTCATAAAATCTCCACCGCATATCATCCACAAACAAGTGGACAAGTTGAAAATACCAACCGAGCTTTAAAACGTATTCTAGAGAATTCCGTAGGATCAAATCCGAAGGAATGGTCCATTAAATTGGAGGATGCACTCTGGGCTTTTAGAACAACCTACAAAACTCCAATTGGAACCACACCTTTTAGACTTGTTTATGGAAAAGCATGTCATCTTCCAGTAGAAATTGAACACAAAGCATTTTGGGCTTTGAAAACATGTAATCTTGATTTACATGAAGCTGGACGTCTACGATTAAGTCAACTAAATGAATTAGAAGAATTAAGACATGAAGCATACGAAAATTCGTTAATCTATAAAGAAAGAACGAAGAAATGGCATGATAAAAGAATCAGAAGTTCAAAAGAATTTAAAGAAGGAGACAGAGTTCTTCTTTTCAATTCACGATTCAAGCTATTTCCTGGAAAATTGAAATCAAGATGGTCTGGACCATTCATAGTCAAAAGAGTTTTCCCATACGGAACGATAGAATTAATAAATTCAAATGGGATTGAATTTAAAGTTAATGGTCACAGAGTTAAACATTACATACATGGTCCGATGGAAGTCGACAACGAAGTTAATCACAATTTCGACACCACAGCTAACTAAGTGTGGGGAGAATCAAGTCTTTAAAGGATAATATGTATTTCTGATAGAGTTAGATTGTCTGTTTTCGTGTAGTTCTCGAAAATGGAACCCGAATGGTCTTTCCCTAGCAGACCCTAAAGAACTAGTCTTCTCCCCCCATTCTGAATTTTTATTTTTTTTAGGTTTTTACAAAATGAAGACTGCCTGTGAGCTAAACCATGGTCTAATGCTACACGCTTTGATCACTAAATGTAATAATGACATACTACCGAGTGAAATAGTATCAGTAATCAGAGAAAGAATGGACAGAGTTAGAAAAGAATCCAGATGCGAAGATAATAAGTTACAATTTGGTAAAGGAAAATCAAAATCCGCAGCGAAAAGAAGAGCACGACACCTAGAACGATGTCACAAATGCGGAAAATGGTCACATGGAGGTAAATGTTCAAATAATCAAACCTATTCAAATACCGAATTTGTTACTTTATGCAGAGACGGACCGTTCATATGTTTAGAAGAAAAGACACTGAATGCGCGAGGTTACGCCTATGTAGCCATGGAAAACCAATTAAACCGACTATCTTATGAATGGGATAGATCATATAACTAAGAAATCTATTTCACAGGTATGTCTGTACAGTTTAAATTTTTATTTTTATTTTTAACCTTTTGATAATAAACGCTAATTTGTTCGCTAAAAAGTATTAAATTGGTATTGAATAAAATTAGGTTTGGCGACCTAAATTATTGATATCATTCAAAAATTTATTACATCACTGCGAAATTTAACGTTTATTCTTAAGGTATAAATATCTTTAATCAATCAACACAAAATATTTCAAAAATTCGTCATGAGTTAAAATAGGTCTTGGAACCGAAATTACTTTACCGAAAAGAGGGGCGCATATTTTTGATAATATTTGATTGATTAAAGTGGGATAAAAAGACAAAAAGATTTTTAATTTTATTCTTACCATGTTTTTAATATTAATATTTAAATCTTAAATTAATATTGTAACTTTGTAAAAATAATATATTTAAAATTGTAAATATTTGAAAAATTAATATAAGTTTGGTATGAATTTATAATATGAATTTTTAAATTAAGATTGGTGTGAATTTTTAATTTTTAAAATATGAATTTTTAATTTTATGCATTTCAAATTTTAAGTTTGGTGTGAATTTTTAATATTAATTTTGAATTTTACATTTAAGTTGTGTGAATTTAAAAATAAAAATTTACTTTATCTCATTAAGTTAAAAATATGATTTTTAAAATTCGTCGTAAGTTGAAGACTAGGTCTTTGAACCGAAATTGCTTTACCCGAGGGAGGGACGAGAACTTTTATTATCATTATTTTTAATCTTATTGAATTAAAGTATGCCAAAAACATTGAAAAAACCCAAAAATCTTAGCTTTTAAAACAATCGCTACAAAAAGACAAATTTTAAAATTTTGTCGAGGGACGGACTAGGACATCGATCCGAAACGACCTCGTCCTAAATAACAAGGGAAACAAAATTTTAAAATTAATTACTTAATTGTTTTAATAAGTTAATGATTATAAAAAAAAAAAAATATACCAAACTCCGCGACTCGCGGAGTTTGGAGCTTAAATCTCCGCGACTCGCGGAGGGGCCGGATTACAGAAAAAAAATAAAGAGCTGCAACAGCTCAGTTTCACACTCCACAACTCAAACAAACTGCGAAAACCCACGAAAAAACCCGAGAAAAAAACCCAAAAATCACAATTTTTAACCGTTAATCACTAAATCTTTTGCTAAAATCATGTTGAGAAGGATGCTATCTAAGAATTACTCAAGAAAAATGGTAAATTTCTACACCTAAACACCATTTAATCCTAAATTTGGTGTTCTTGAGCAATTTTTTCCCCAATTTGATTTTGATGCTTTTTAGTGTAATTAGGCTTAAATTGTTTATGTATTATGCTTGTATAACCTAGATTGATGCTGTTTAACATGATTAGAAGCCTTAAACTTCAAATTTTGAATAATCTAGGGTTTGTGTTCTTGAGCAAATTTGGGGCTTTTTGATATAAACAGGTTATGGCCGATTTTTGTCATGAATTGTTGCTAAATTAAGTAGTGTAACATGTCTAGGTAGTTAAATGATCCAAACTTTGAGCCTAAACATGATTTTGAGAATTAAAGTGGACTTTTTCAAGTCTAAAATTCATGAACTTGATTTTTGAAGGATAATGCCATTTTAGACTTGTTTAATTGCTAGTAATGATTATTTTGACATGTTATTTGAGTTGAATGCTTATGAACTTGGCGAACATTTTCGTATATGCTTATTTGAAAAAGTGTAGATTTGATAAAAATGTGAAAATGAGCTTAAGTTTGATATAAATTGATAATGTCATTGTAATTATTTTGATTGATGATTTTGCTGACACTAATGCATATTTGGATGCACAAAAATTGTGTTTGATGTGTTTTGCAGAATGAAAGGGGTGAATCTTCATCCCAAGCCCGCAATGCTCCTGCTGAGAATTTGGAACAACAGGAGGTGGATAACTACTACAAGCAGGATATACCTCATCCAGTCATGACCTTTTCTGATATGCACTTGGAAGAGTTGCACCCGAACCTGAGATTTGACAGACTTTGGATAGATTATCCAAAATATCAAAGGGGTTTGCATACTCTTCATTCTAAGGTTGTTGAGGTACCGAGGGTCATAGAATGGGGACCCTTAGAAGCTGTAGAATTGGCCGGGCCAATTAGGGAATTACTTGTACAGAGGTATGGTAATTCTTCTTTTAATGACTGGGTACATTTATTCACCATGCGTAGACCTGTATATAAAGTATGGTGTGAAGAATTGTTATGTAGTATAGAGTTGAATGATCGGGTAGCTAGTTTAACCGATCGTTCTTTTATTAGATTCTTGTTAGGCGGTTCGATGCGCCACATGTCTTTACTGGACATGGCTCAGGCTTTACGTATATATACGCCTGAGGAGTTAGCGTCTGCCGATTGTAGAGGATTGATACTAAACGGTAGAAAGATAGATGAAAATTTTGATACACACGGTGTGTGGAGTCAAATGACAAGCCATCACCGTTTCAAAGGGAGAAATTACTCTTATTTGGATATAGATAGAGCCGAATTAAGAGTGATACATAGGTTTTTAGCTAATTCGATTACACAAAGGGGTAAGAACAAGGAAAAAGTAAATGAACAGGATTTATTTTACCATATGTGTATTCGAGACCCACAAAGCGCTGTAAGTATACCGTATTGTGTGGGTTATTATTTATCAGCTATGGTTCGGGGGATGAGACCGCATAGCATAATAGGAGGTGGTATTTTTATTACTTTGATTGGTGAATATCTCGGTGTGGATATAAGTCGGGGGGGATTATTAGTAGAAGAACCGGAACCCCGCGATTGAAAGGACCCGTTCATATACATTATAAACGATTCACAATAGTTGATTACATTGCGAGGTATTTGACCTCTATATGATACATTTTACAAACATTGCATTCATTTTTAAAAGACAATCTTTCTTTACATCGAAAATTGACATGTATGCATACCATTTCATAATATCCAAACTATAAATGACCTAATCTGTCATTTACTTAATAATAATCTTTAATGAACTTCAACGACTCGAATGCAACGTCTTTTGAAATATGTCATGAATGACTCCAAGTAATATCTTTAAAATGAGCTAATGCACAGCGGAAGATCTCTTTCAAACCTGAGAATAAACATGCTTTCAAGTGTCAACCAAAAGGTTGGTGAGTTCATTAGTTTATCATAATCATTTATTTCCATCATTTTAATAGACCACAAGAATTTCATTTCCAGTTCTCATAAATATACGTCCCATGCATAGAGACAAAAATAATCATTCAAATGGTGAACACCTGGTAACCGACATTAACAATATGCATATAAGAATATCCCCTATCATTCCGGGATCCTCCTTCGGACATGATATAAATTTCGAAGTACTAAAGCATCCGGTACTTTGGATGGGGTTTGTTAGGCCCAATAGATCTATCTTTAGGATTCGCGTCAATTAGGGTGTCTGTTCCCTAATTCTTAGATTACCAGACTTTAATAAAAAAGGGGCATATTCGATTTCGATAATTCAACCATAGAATGTAGTTTCAATTACTTGTGTCTATTTCGTCAAACATTTATAAAAGCGCATGTATTCTCAGTCCCAAAAATATAAAGGGTAAAAAGGCAAATGAAACTCACCATACTGTATTTTGTAGTAAAAATACATATAACATCATTGAACAAGTGTAAGGTTGGTCTTGGATTCACGAACCTAAATTATTTATATATAATTATGTATTTGTCAATATTTGTCTAATACATTAAGTTAAGTCATAGTGTACCACAATCCTAATGCTCGAGTCTAGTATGCAAAGGTCGACAAAAATTAGTTTAACTCCAAATGATTTCAAAACTTTATAAATGTTTTATTATATAATTTAAATATCGTCGTTTTATATTTTTAAAATATTTTTTTTTTAAAGATTTAATAAAGTAAATAATATAATTCGTTTATAAATAAAATTTTATATTAAAATATACTTTTATATATCTTAAGTAATAAAACTTATAAAGTTCATTTAATATCATAAAAATACTGCGATAGATTCTATTAAGGTAGTTATATAATTTGTATTACATTTCTAGTTAATAATATAGTATTGATAATAATAATAAGTAACAGTCGTGTTATTTTGGAATAATAACAATTTGATAAAAAAAATTAAGACAACGATATTAACGACGATAATAATCATTTTTACGAAATTTTAATTGACTATAACTTTTAATCCGTCCATCAAATCTATTTGGCATCTAAAGGAAAAGTTCTTAATTTTTTTCTAGCTTTTTAAGGACATGCAAATCTTATATCTTCCTTCAACTATAATATAACAACCTTTAAGATTCGGCATAACCTATCTAAGGGCACTATCAAATTTACAAGCATGCATAATCCTATTTTCTCGAGCACTAGTCAGGGATACACTATTAGTATGTAAAAATTAAATTAGGAGTACTCACGTATCAATATTGAGGTTCAATATTGTAGGAAAGGTACGTAGACGCAATGGAGGTGACAAACACTAGTTTAACCTCACAAGCATACCCATGAACAATACCCATCACCTCCATAACCATAACTCATAATTTCCTTAGCTCTATCCCGCTCATAAAACCCGTTTTGAAATAACTCGCCCATGACCTCGTCGTAGTATTTTATGTATAATAATACTAATAATAATAATAATAATAACACTAACAATAATAATAATAAATATAATTATAGAGAGAGTGTGAGAGATAGATAGTTAGAAAACAATTATGATCGATCCTATATATATAGATTTATAAATAATATAATAATATAATATAATATTAATAAAAATTAAAAACATGTTGCATAGTGAGCCGCCACCAAAATATGTCGGCACAAGATTACACGTTTCGTGTAGATAGGTACACGATTCGTGTATGGTGTCTTCATGAAAGTTGTAGATTTTTGAGTTACGGTCGTTTGGACACCGGAATCACCCTTTTTCGAGTCAGTATGATTTAGTTATGATTTTTCTCGTGCAAGTGCGCAGGTTTAGTGATTTCCAACATTTTAACTTTCAATCTTGTGATGAAATGTTGTAGTCTTTTGGTGCTCATTAGAAATCTTTATTTTATATTTATTTTTATTTTTATATCATTGAAAATCCATAAAAATATTTTATAATCAAATTCTATTATATCGAAAAAAATGTGTCTGTACTAAATTGAATAAATATAATTTAGTTTTCCAGAATTAGTTATATTCAAAATCATTCTTTAAAAGGTTTCATCTATATCGTAAAACGTCTTCAATATTAAGAAAACTAAATAATTAACCTACCAAGTGACACAAGTCAATCATTGCAAGGTACGCTTTTGATAATTAAACGAGACTCTCCGCTAACCTCTGTCTAATCCTCAATAATAACACTTTTGTTCTTACATGGAATCACTTTACTAAATATTCCGAATACCGTTAAAAGTAAGAGTTTTCTAATTCAAGTGGACCTCATAACAAAGACTCGTAATTATAATTCAATGTACCTGATAAATCAATCACTTGATATTATCTTTTAATCTCATTGATAAACTTACATCGAACAAATACGTTCAAGTAAAGTATTATTCACTAACTACTGTGATAGCATTTCTATGTTCATAAAATAGATCTCGTAGCTTATATTCATATCAACTAATTCGTTCAATGCTTTCAAGTCACATAATAATCTCATAATCTATTTTTGTATCACCAAGCTCTTAAATGTTTTATCAATATTTCTTAGCTTAAAAAAAATACACATATGTACATACACATACATTTCTATTTACACATTTTTGTTCGTGAATCGTCAGACATGGTCAAAGGGTAATTGATTACATGAATATAGTTTTCAAACTTTTCGAGACTCAACATTACAGATTTTGCTTATCGTGTCGGATACATATAAAGATTAAAGTTTAAATTTGATCGGAAATTTCCGGGTCACTACAGTACCTACCCGTTAAAAGAAATTTCGTCCCGAAATTTGATAGAGGTCGTCATAGCTAATAGTAAGAATGTTATTATGACGAATATAAGCTGATACATAGAGTTTTATCATGATTAAGAAGTACGGATAAAATAATTCGATTTCTCGAAGCGTATGAGTGAAGCTATCGTAAAAGAGCGAAATGAGTAAATGTAGATTTGTTTTAACTGATGACGTAGCTATGATTGATTTCCGGAATTTAAGGGATTTAAAGAAAATTTTCGTAATAAGATTTGGTTCTTCGGCGACTTAGGAAATCAGGATCTTCTTTGAGTAAATGTAATAATCTGTTCCGATTGCTCTGTCGGATATTTTTCTATAAATCCACCCTCTTTGTTTCCTTACAACTCACACCTTCTATTCTTTCTCCTCAGTTCATACTTTAAAACATTCGTCAATATGCTCCATCCCATTTTGATCCTTGATATACTCTTAATTTTTACATCTATCATCCTTCTCTTTCATCTACCACCGGAAGATTTTATTTACTTCTACTATTATCTTGGGGTTATAGTGTTATTAATTTTTCCGTGCCTTTACGTGGCAATACGTATTGATATGCACGGTTTGTAGCTTCAGGGTGGTTGTTGAGTTTTATATCTTCCCTTATATTTCGATGCCCCTGCATCTGTCTTCTATAATCATTGTCACCCATAATTAATATTCTCTTTTATTTGCTGCGGTTTATGCTCCAATTTCTAGTTTGGAGCTTCATTCTTTCGTTTCCTCTTCCCGTCCTCGAGTCAAGCGAGTAATGGTCCAGAATTTGCAGTTATGAATTTCGGAATGAACATAGTTAATGTTCTAAGAAGGAAATCTTAATGATGCGATTTTGACTTGTCAAATTACCAGAATATCCTGTAAAAGATCGAATCATCAAGAAATATTTTCTTGCTATGTTTAAGGATTAGATCGAATGTAAGAGTCGTGTAAATGGCACATGATGATGGTGCTGTGAATCATCACATCCCATTAGAAACTTAACATGACCTACTGTAATATAATGACGTTGATCAAGTGTCATTATATTATATTAACTCATGTATCAGTTCCCAACACTACTTCAAAAACATTCATATTCGAATTTTTCAGTATTTAGAAACTAACACAGTTTCTTTTTATGTTGCAGATATTACAGAGAGATAATTGATTTCAAATGAGAATACTTATGAAAATATCTTCAGAATTATCAAGGATATTTATAATGAAATATACTATGATATCTTAGAATATTCAAGATATGATGATGATGAATAATATTTGTCTGTGGAGATTTAGAATAAGAAATAAGGTGTTCGCTAACGAGTTCAGCAGGCACTGAATCATTTGGATCCTTTGAAGGCAGATTCAGTCTCTGTGATTTGTCCATGGCTTCCTTCATACTTTGCTCAATCCATTTTTCAGTACCAAATCCTTTCTTTTTCTGAGCTTTACCAACTCACTATCTTTTATCATCAAACTTTTGACCGTTTAAACCATCTACCATTTTTATGTTTCCTCTGCATTTAATGCAATAATATCTGAATCTCTGGTTATCAATCTGAGGTGGGTTCAGAAGAATCGTGTTTTAGATGATTAAACGCTGGTGGTAATATGGTGGAATATGAAAGGTTCCCCAGTAATAATGACGAAAGGGCAACGTATCTATCAGGGTTATAATAAGACTGGTCCGACTGAAAAAATCGAAGTTGACTTGCTGGATCCGTGACAAAATTGGCTACTTTGAAAAGGAATCGAAATGTTGTTCTTGCTAGAAGAATTCGACGCAGGTACATGTTAGATTATGACTTTGGTTTCGAGTGTTTTTCAGGTACAAAACTTCGGGTAACGTGTGGTTGGATCATCATCTCAATTGTTTATTATTTGAAGTGTCTTCTAGAATTTCGGAGGGTTTTGATTGCAGATTGTCATAGTCAATATCCAAATGATGAAATCGTCCTAAATCCCGAATGATTTCTCATATCCATCTTGTGTGTTACGATTAAAAGTGATGTGCTATCACAGTTTTGAAGTCAAAGTATAGCTTTGAAAAATATAAGGATCTAAGAGTGATGATTTTGGTTGTATCTCAAGTTGAATTCTGAAATTCCCAAAATCAGAATATGTAATTAGATTCGAATGAGTATGATTGTTTTGATTTCTATAGAAGAATGTATATTGGTTTAGTTGATGATTATTGAATCAGAATTGAAGAATGTAACATATTAATTGTGATTTTATATATCTCTCGGGTATTACCTACCCGTTAAAAAAAATTTCACAAATAATATTTTGAACAAGAATTCTCATTACAATCTTTATGAAAATATATGTGGGTATATTTTCTTCAGATGTAGTACAGATTCAATGAGTTAATATCATACTAAGCTCATTTGATTTTCGGATTGAATTAGAAATGAATTTTCTCTAAAACATTAGAGATTACATAAACTTTGCGGAGTATTTCACTAATGTAATCAGTGCTTCAATATTTATATGTATTTCCTTAGTGAATCATGCTGATGCTCATGGAACTCTTGCTAACTTCGCAAGATACGAATATTGTTTTCCCGTAAATTTCGGGTATATCAAAGATGAAAGTGTATAATCAAACATGTTATTGAATGATACACTTGATTTATTATGAAATAAAATTCATTGAGTTGAAGCAGAGATTGTAGTTAACAATGATTAAATTGTTAATGAAGAATGTACATCATAGCAAATTAGTAATATGAATTAACCAGATAGTTAAGTTCCATACATAATAGCTTAGTACAGAAAGATTTATTATGGTAAATTTTTTTTTATAGAATATACATATAAATTCTTCGAAGGAACTGAGTTAATACTTCATAACTCGTTGATACAATATACTTGTTATTAATTTGTAATGGTTTCCACAGTGATTCTTGAATTGGCGAAACTTGTGAGGTTAGAGGTGCTGACGATTCTAACAATGTTGACAGCATTGACTGTGTTGGTGAGGCTATTGGTACTACTGATGATGTTGGTAAAACAAGTCTAGCTTGTACCTTACGCACCAGTCTTGTTAGGGTTTCGGTTCTTCTCTCTATCATCTCTGTCCACTCATCTGGTTTACGGTTAAGGCTGAGATAGATAATCTCTAAAACTTTAGAGATTACCTAATCACCACAGAATGTTTCTCCGATGAAGTTATGAATCAATACTTCATCGTTTGTTGTTGTTGGTACTCCTTGGTATCTTTGGTGCGTGTGACATTGATATCCGATATACAGATTGGGATATTGAGGTGTGTGATGCGGATGTGATTGTTGGTGGTGGTAATGATCCTGTTGATGTTAATAATGGTGGTTGATGTTGATGTCAGTGATGCTGCTGGTGCTTTTAGTATTGAGACTTGCGATGTGGATGTTACTGGCGGTACTGGTTACGCTGCTGGTGCTGCTGATGGTGTTTGTAACCTTCGCACCGTATTCTCCAAAGCCACTACCCGAGCGCGAAGCTCGTTAACTTCTTCTATTACACCGGGGTGATCGTCGGTTCGGACGAGCGGATAAATATAATCAAGAATTTGGTGTAGTATATAATCGTGATGAGATACTCTGGAGATGAGAGAGAAAATGGTTTCTCGAACAGGTTCGCCGGTAAGTGCTTCAGGTTCATTGTCAATAGGGCAATTTGGTGGATGGAAAGGATCACCTTCTTCTTGTCTCCAATAATTGAGGAGGCTACGAACCCATCCCCATTTCATCCAGAATAGGTGATGACTGATTGGTTGATCTATTCCGGTCATACTGCTTTCGGAGCTGGAATGAGACTCCATATCGGAATAGCTGTCGTAATCTGAGGAATTCGAACTGGTTGAGGGATCCATCTCGTATGATCAAGGGAATGAATTTTTGATATGAAATAGATTATAGGAGTTAGATTTGATATCTTTCTATACATAATTTACATATGTATATATAATACCAAAATCCCATAAATTACGGAGAATCTTTGAAAAATGTCAGTCAAAGTTCACAGTATCAGATATGCTAAGATAAGAATTCGTCTATACACTATTATGCAATAAATGCAGGAAAGCGCGTCTAGACTTAAAAATGATAAGCAGGTAATTTTCGACACGAAATGATAAGCAAAACTTTTGACATGCAGACACGGTCGAAGTCCAGACTCACTAATGTATCCTAACGACATATCAGTTAGACACACTAATGCAGACCTGGTTCGCTAAGACCACCGCTCTGATACCAACTGAAAGGACCCGTTCATATACATTATAAACGATTCACAATAGTTGATTACATTGCGAGGTATTTGACCTCTATATGATACATTTTACAAACATTGCATTCGTTTTTAAAAGACAATCTTTCTTTACATCGAAAATTGACATGTATGCATACCATTTCATAATATCCAAACTATAAATGACCTAATCTGTCATTTACTTAATAATAATCTTTAATGAACTTCAACGACTCGAATGCAACGTCTTTTGAAATATGTCATGAATGACTCCAAGTAATATCTTTAAAATGAGCTAATGCACAGCGGAAGATCTCTTTCAAACCTGAGAATAAACATGCTTTCAAGTGTCAACCAAAAGGTTGGTGAGTTCATTAGTTTATCATAATCATTTATTTCCATCATTTTAATAGACCACAAGAATTTCATTTCCAGTTCTCATAAATATACGTCCCATGCATAGAGACAAAAATAATCATTCAAATGGTGAACACCTGGTAACCGACATTAACAATATGCATATAAGAATATCCCCTATCATTCCGGGATCCTCCTTCGGACATGATATAAATTTCGAAGTACTAAAGCATCCGGTACTTTGGATGGGGTTTGTTAGGCCCAATAGATCTATCTTTAGGATTCGCGTCAATTAGGGTGTCTGTTCCCTAATTCTTAGATTACCAGACTTTAATAAAAAGGGGCATATTCGATTTCGATAATTCAACCATAGAATGTAGTTTCAATTACTTGTGTCTATTTCGTCAAACATTTATAAAAGCGCATGTATTCTCAGTCCCAAAAATATAAAGGGTAAAAAGGCAAATGAAACTCACCATACTGTATTTTGTAGTAAAAATACATATAACATCATTGAACAAGTGTAAGGTTGGTCTTGGATTCACGAACCTAAATTATTTATATATAATTATGTATTTGTCAATATTTGTCTAATACATTAAGTTAAGTCATAGTGTACCACAATCCTAATGCTCGAGTCTAGTATGCAAAGGTCGACAAAAATTAGTTTAACTCCAAATGATTTCAAAACTTTATAAATGTTTTATTATATAATTTAAATATCGTCGTTTTATATTTTTAAAATATTTTTTTTTTAAAGATTTAATAAAGTAAATAATATAATTCGTTTATAAATAAAATTTTATATTAAAATATACTTTTATATATCTTAAGTAATAAAACTTATAAAGTTCATTTAATATCATAAAAATACTGCGATAGATTCTATTAAGGTAGTTATATAATTTGTATTACATTTCTAGTTAATAATATAGTATTGATAATAATAATAAGTAACAGTCGTGTTATTTTGGAATAATAACAATTTGATAAAAAAAATTAAGACAACGATATTAACGACGATAATAATCATTTTTACGAAATTTTAATTGACTATAACTTTTAATCCGTCCATCAAATCTATTTGGCATCTAAAGGAAAAGTTCTTAATTTTTTTCTAGCTTTTTAAGGACATGCAAATCTTATATCTTCCTTCAACTATAATATAACAACCTTTAAGATTCGGCATAACCTATCTAAGGGCACTATCAAATTTACAAGCATGCATAATCCTATTTTCTCGAGCACTAGTCAGGGATACACTATTAGTATGTAAAAATTAAATTAGGAGTACTCACGTATCAATATTGAGGTTCAATATTGTAGGAAAGGTACGTAGACGCAATGGAGGTGACAAACACTAGTTTAACCTCACAAGCATACCCATGAACAATACCCATCACCTCCATAACCATAACTCATAATTTCCTTAGCTCTATCCCGCTCATAAAACCCGTTTTGAAATAACTCGCCCATGACCTCGTCGTAGTATTTTATGTATAATAATACTAATAATAATAATAATAACACTAACAATAATAATAATAAATATAATTATAGAGAGAGTGTGAGAGATAGATAGTTAGAAAACAATTATGATCGATCCTATATATATAGATTTATAAATAATATAATAATATAATATAATATTAATAAAAATTAAAAACATGTTGCATAGTGAGCCGCCACCAAAATATGTCGGCACAAGATTACACGTTTCGTGTAGATAGGTACACGATTCGTGTATGGTGTCTTCATGAAAGTTGTAGATTTTTGAGTTACGGTCGTTTGGACACCGGAATCACCCTTTTTCGAGTCAGTATGATTTAGTTATGATTTTTCTCGTGCAAGTGCGCAGGTTTAGTGATTTCCAACATTTTAACTTTCAATCTTGTGATGAAATGTTGTAGTCTTTTGGTGCTCATTAGAAATCTTTATTTTATATTTAATTTTATTTTTATATCATTGAAAATCCATAAAAATATTTTATAATCAAATTCTATTATATCGAAAAAAATGTGTTTGTACTAAATTGAATAAATATAATTTAGTTTTCCAGAATTAGTTATATTCAAAATCATTCTTTAAAAGGTTTCATCTATATCGTAAAACGTCTTCAATATTAAGAAAACTAAATAATTAACCTACCAAGTGACACAAGTCAATCATTGCAAGGTACGCTTTTGATAATTAAACGAGACTCTCCGCTAACCTCTGTCTAATCCTCAATAATAACACTTTTGTTCTTACATGGAATCACTTTACTAAATATTCCGAATACCGTTAAAAGTAAGAGTTTTCTAATTCAAGTGGACCTCATAACAAAGACTCGTAATTATAATTCAATGTACCTGATAAATCAATCACTTGATATTATCTTTTAATCTCATTGATAAACTTACATCGAACAAATACGTTCAAGTAAAGTATTATTCACTAACTACTGTGATAGCATTTCTATGTTCATAAAATAGATCTCGTAGCTTATATTCATATCAACTAATTCGTTCAATGCTTTCAAGTCACATAATAATCTCATAATCTATTTTTGTATCACCAAGCTCTTAAATGTTTTATCAATATTTCTTAGCTTAAAAAAAATACACATATGTACATACACATACATTTCTATTTACACATTTTTGTTCGTGAATCGTCAGACATGGTCAAAGGGTAATTGATTACATGAATATAGTTTTCAAACTTTTCGAGACTCAACATTACAGATTTTGCTTATCGTGTCGGATACATATAAAGATTAAAGTTTAAATTTGATCGGAAATTTCCGGGTCACTACAGTGATACGATAGGTTTAAATGTATACCATGGTGCGAAAGTTTTGAAGAGGCAAAATAACACCGCAGTACGATACCATGGTAGACATCCACAGGTGGAGAGAAACCAGCAGCAAGGTAATGTAGGAGGGGGGAATGAAATGCAAGAAATGCAAAGGTTTATAGCTTCTCAGGAATACGAAAATGCTAGACAGAGAGCATTTGAAGATTGGCAAGTTCATCAGAACCAAATCATAGCTCATTGCCAACATATAGGTAGAAACTATATTCCTACACCGAAACCCATCTTCCCTCCTTGGTCTATAGAGATGCAGCCACCATATCCTACGTATGACCCTGGCGAAGCATTCTATAGCACCTATGGTTATGCCTGGAACCCCTATTGGTACCAATATCATCCTTAGTTTACTTATTATTATTTTTTTGTTTGTAATTTGTAATTATAGATACGTTTAATGCTTTTGTTAATATTGTAATCATTTTTATAATTATCTAACTTTTATTCTTAGATTTTAATAATTTTTGAATGTGGGATAATATACCAAACTTCAAAAATATGTATATATGTTTGCAGTTTATCTTATGTACACAACAGGGTAAAACAACGCATTTTCAAAGACTGGCATTAAGTTCAGCAAAAGCAACTAATTTTGACGACAAGATGCAAAATATATGTGAAATAACAACAAGACGGAATGAAAAAATGATGTGCACCATTTATCATTCAGCAAACAAACGCCAATATATTTGGAAACTTTGGTAAAAATTTAATCATTTTCACACAAATCACCCTCAATAATTTAAATTGTTACTGATTTCTTGCAAATGAGGGCATTGCAAGATCTTAAGTGTGGGAAGGGGTTAAATTCTTTCGGATTTTAAAATTTTTATCTTAAACACTTGGTTACCATTAAAAATACTAGTAAAGCAGTAGTTGTATTAGAATCTAGTGCTCTCTGATAGAAAAGAACAGCCCTAGTCTTATATACTGACTACCCAATTCTAGTAAAATTTTTCAAAATTTTCAATTAAATGAATTCAAAATCATGTTTATACATATTTATGAACGATAAAACTAGGTTTTAACACCGAAATTATTGTTACCTCGGAAAGGACATAAATTGAGAAACAAACTAAAATGTTAAAATTCATTTAAAATGGAATAGAGGACGATAAAAAGGAAAATAAAAGCCAAGTGTGGGAAAATTTACCAAGTTATCTTAAACATATGTCACATATATCTGTAACAAATAACTGAAAATACTTTTGCTTTGGACTAAACTAAACTGTTTTACCCGATGAAAGAAAAGAAGAGATGGATCTACACGATGAATCAATTCCATCATTAAATGGAAGTAAAGTCTTCCGAAAAAGACACGCGCTTCTTGATTTAGGTCAGGAAGTTGTCGTCCAGACCAGCTGTAGGTTGACGAAAAATCTAGAAAAGTCATCACTAAAATCAGCAGGAAATCCACGGACCTCAGCATCAAACAGGGTCGCCAAGTGGTCAGATTTATCCTAACCATGAGAAGGATTTATCTCGTAAAATGGGGGGGCACCGTGCAAATTAGCTTGATAAGACTAATGAATCAGATCCCCAGAAAGGATAATCTCCTTAAAGATCAAAAATCAGCTTTTAAGACTGATATTACTCAATCCTTGAGATTGACCTTAAAGATTGAGAATTACAAACTCATGGAATTCAATGATATCTAAACTCGAGCTTGAACGAGAAAATATTTTGATCAAAAATACAAACCGATTTGTTTTCTGAAAACCCTATTTTCAATGCGTTCATTACCATTGAACGTAAAATCCTAGGAATTCACCTGGAATTCATTAGGTCACCTGAACCAAATCGGGTGTCAACCGTAAGAACGGTGGTTGCATAGTGGTCAAAGACAGGACCTTGTGCCATACCGAAAAATTATAAGGGTGAGCTTTACTATTGCTCCTACCAAGGATAGTAATTGCATCCGACACGTTACAGACCATAATTAAAAGCATGTCAGGGGACATTGCCTTAACAGTTGCTTGTTCAACGCTTTCCTTTACAACCGGACGGTAGTTTACCGAAAGGTAATATACGGGACAAGTAAACTGGACGTGTTGCTTTCCAAATACAAGGTTAGCAAGTGGGTGACACAAAACAGCAAGTTTTGAGCTAAAATTTTCAATTCTGAAACCCACCAAACCCACAAAAATATTTTGCAAACACCGGTAAAGGGTTATTCCGGAAAACTTATCTAGGGTAAAAACTAGATTTTCAAAAGATCAAATGTTTTCATATAGATCCAATTTCCTTAATGGATCTAAATTTTTATAGTCATGTGGGACTGTAAACCATATCGTTACTACCATTGTTTATACCGCCGTATAGAAATCACTGATGTACAAAGTGTGAAGAATAAAGAAGTGATTCTAGTATTTCAAGACAATATTGCTTGAGGACAAGCAACGCTCAAGTGTGGGAATATTTGATAATGCTAAAAACGAACATATATTTCATAGCATTATTCCTCAAGAAAGACAAGCTTTTAGTTGCAATTGTTCTATTTACAAGTGATATTCGTTTAAATAATAAAAGGTGAAGACAAAAGACAGATTCGACGAATTAAAGACGCAAACGACCAAAAAGCTCAAAAGTATAAAAGACAATCAAAAAGGTTCCAATTATTGATAAGAAACGTCTCGAAATTACAAGAGTACAAGATTCAAAACGTAAAGTACAAGATATTAAATTGTACGCAAGGACGTTCGAAAATCTGGAACCGGGACCAGAGTCAACTCTTAACGCTCGACGCAACGGACTAAAAATTACAAGTTAACTATGTATATAAATATAATATAATATATAATTAATTATATTAATTATATATATATATTATATATATTATAAACCGTCGGTAAACAAAGAGCCAAACTCCTCTGAGCTGTAAAAGTAACCTCCGCGACTCGCGGAGTTTGAAGGCAAAATTGGCCGCGAGTCGTGGAGCCCCAAAATGAAAAACTCCCTATAAAGCAAACCGAAATCTGATCATTTTGATCAATCTATTTCTCTCTTCTCTCATATATACGTAAAATATATATATATAATTTATATTTTAATTTTAATTTTAATCCTAATAATAAGGGTATGTTAGCGAATGTTGTAAGGGTGTAAGTCGAAATTCTGTCCGTGTAACGCTACGCTATTTTTAATCATTGTAAGTTATGTTCAACCTTTTTACATTAATGTCTTGTAGCTAAGTTATTATTATGCTTATTTAAAACGAAGTAATCATGATGTTGGGCTAATTACTAAAATTGGGTAATTGGGCTTTGTACCATAATTGGGGTTTGGACAAAAGAACGACACTTGTGGAAATTAGACTATGGGCTATTAATGGGCTTTATATTTGTTTAACTAAATGAAAGTTTGTTAATGTTAATATAAAGATTTACAATTGGGCGTCCTTATAAATTACCATATACACTCGATCGGACACGATGGGCGGGGTATTTATATGTACGAATAATCGTTCATTTAACCAGACACGGGAATGGATTAATAGCCACTAGAATAATTAAAACAGGGGTGAAATTACATTCAAGGGTAATTGGTGTAATTGCTAACAAAGTAGTAAAACCTTGGTTTACACGCAGTTGATAACCTGGTGTATTCATTAAACAAAGTATTAAAACCTTGTTACAATTCGAATCCCCAATTAGTTGGAATATTTAACTTCGGGTATAAGGATAATTTGACGAGGACACTCGCACTTTATATTTATGACTGATGGACTGTTATGGACAAAAACCAGACGGACATATTAAATAATCCAGGACAAAGGACAATTAACCCATGGGCATAAAACTAAAATCAACACGTCAAACATCATGATTACGGAAGTTTAAATCAGCATAATTCTTTTATTTCATATTTAATTTCCTTTATTTTATATTTAATTGCACTTCTAAATATCGCATTTTTATTATTATTATATTTAATTGCACTTTTAATTATCGTACTCTTTAATTATCGCAAGTTTACTTTATCGCACTTTTATTATTCGCAATTTCATTATCGTTATTTACTTTACGCTTTAATTTAAGTCTTGTATTTATTTTTAATATTTTACATTTGGTTTTAACTGCGACTAAAGTTTTAAAATCGACAAACCGGTCATTAAACGGTAAAAACCCCCCTTTATAATAATAATATTACTTATATATATATTTGTATTTTTATAAAAGTAAACTAATATAGCGTTAAGCTTTGTTTAAAGATTTCCCTGTGGAACGAACCGGACTTACTAAAAACTACACTACTGTACGATTAGGTACACTGCCTATAAGTGTTGTAGCAAGGTTTAAGTATATTCATTCTCTAAATAAATAAATATCTTGTGTAAAATTGTATCGTATTTAATAGTTTTTCCTAGTAAAATAAGTACTATCACGTACCCCCACGCTACGACATCAACCAACGCTGTTTGTTATAAATGTGGAAAACCAGGCCACATTATTAGAAATTGCCCGAATCAGGGGAATACTAATGGGCAGGGCCGTGGAAGAGTTTTCAATATTAATGCGGCAGAAGCACAGGAAGACCCGGAGCTTGTTACGGGTACATTTCTTATTGACGATAAATCTGCTTATGTTTTATTTGATTCGGGTGCGGATAGACGCTATATGAGTAGAGAATTTTGTGCTAAATTAAGTTGCCCATTGACGCCTTTGGATAATAAATTTTTACTCGAATTAGCAAATGGTAAATTAATTTCAGCAGATAATATATGTCGGGATAGAGAAATTAAACTAGGTGATGAAACGTTTAAGATTGATTTAATACTAGTCGAGTTAGGGAGTTTTGATGTAATAATTGGCATGGACTGGTTGAAGAAGGTAAGAGCAGAGGTCGTTTGTTACAAAAATGCGATTCGCATTATGCGTGAAAAAGGAAAACCTTTAATGGTGTACGGAGAAAAGAACAACGCAAAGTTAAATCTTATTAGTAGTTTGAAGGCGCAAAAACTAATAAGAAAAGGTTGTTACGTCATTCTAGCATACATCGAGGAAGTTAAACCTGAAGAAAAGAACATCAGTGATGTTCCCGTCGCAAAAGAATTTTCCGATGTATTTCCGAAAGAATTACCGGGATTACCCCCACATCGATCCGTTGAATTTCAAATAGATATTGTACCAGGAGCTGCACCAATAGCTCGTGCTCCATACAGACTCGCACCCAGTTAAATGAAAGAATTACAAAGTCAGTTACAGGAACTTTTAGAGCGTGGTTTCATTCGACCAAGTACATCACCATGGGGAGCTCCTATTATGTTTGTCAAGAAGAAAGATGGTACATTCAGGTTGTGTATCAACTACCGAGAGTTGAACAAACTTAACATCAAGAAACGTTACCCATTACCGAGAATCAACGACTTATTTGATCAACTACAAGGCTCGTCGGTTTATTCGAAGATCGATTTACATTCTGGATATCACCAAATGCGGGTAAAACAGGATGACATTCTGAAGACTGCATTTAGGACGCGTTACAGTCATTACGAGTTTATGGTTATGCCGTTTGGATTGACTAACGCACCAGCTATGTTCATGGACCTCATGAACCGAGTGTGTGGGCCATATCTTGACAAGTTTGTCATTGTTTTCATCGATGACATATTTATTTACTCGAAGAATGATCAAGAGCACGAAGAACATTTGAGAAAAGTGCTATAGTTGCTGAGAAAAGAAAAACTGTACGCTACGTTTTCAAAGTGTGCATTTTGGTTGGAAGAAGTTCAATTTCTCGGTCATATAGTGAACAAAGAAGGTATTCAGGTGGATCCAGCAAAGATTGAAACCGTTGAAAAGTGGGAAACCCTGAAAACTCCGAAACACATACTCCAATTTTTAGGGCTAGCTGGTTATTATAGGAGATTCATCCAAGATTTTTCCAAAATAGCAAAACCCTTGACTGCATTAACGCATAAAGGGAGGAAATTTGAATGGAAGGATGAACAAGAAAAAGCGTTTCAATTGTTGAAGAAAAAGTTAACTACGGCACCTATATTGTCATTACCTGAAGGGAATGATGATTTTGTGATATATTGTGATGCCTCAAAGTAAGGTCTAGGTTGTGTATTAATGCAACGAACGAAAGTAATTGCTTATGCGTTTAGACAATTGAAGATTCACGAGCAGAATTATACGACGCATGATTTGGAATTAGGCGCGGTTGTTTTTGCATTAAATACTTGGAGGCACTACTTATATGGGGTCAAAAGTATTATATATACCGACCACAAAAGTCTTCAACACATATTTAATCAGAAACAACTGAACATGAGGCAGCGCAGATGGATTGAATTGTTGAATGATTACGACTTTGAGATTCGTTATCACCCGGGGAAGGCAAATGTGGTAGCCGATGCCTTGATCAGAAAGGACAGAGAACCCATTCGAGTAAAAGCTATGAATATAATGATTCACACTAACCTTACTACTCAAATAAAGGAGGCGCAACAAGGAGTTTTAAAAGAGGGAAATTTAAAGGATGAAATACCCAAAGGATCGGAGAAGCATCTTAATATTTGGGAAGACGGAACCCGGTATATGGCTGAAAGGATTTGGGTACCAAAATTTGGAGATATGAGAGAAATGGTACTTAGAGAAGCTTATAAAACCAGATACTCAATACATCCTGGAACGGAGAAGATGTACAAGGATCTCAAGAAACATTTTTGGTGGCCAGGTATGAAAGCCGATGTTGCTAAATACGTAGGAGAATGTTTGACGTGTTCTAAGGTCAAAGCTGAGCATCAAAAACCATCAGGTCTACTTCAACAACCTGAAATCTCGAAATGGAAATGGGAAAACATTACCATGGATTTCATCACTAAATTGCCAAGGACTGCAAGTGGTTTTGATACTATTTGGGTAATAGTTGATCGTCTCACCAAATCAGCACACTTCCTGCCAATAAGAGAAGATGACAAGATGGAGAAGTTAGCACGACTGTATTTGAAGGAAGTCGTCTCCAGACATGGAATACCAATCTCTATTATCTCTGATAGGGATGGCAGATTTATTTCAAGATTCTGGCAGACATTACAGCAAGCATTAGGAACTCGTCTAGACATGAGTACTGCTTATCATCCACAAACTGATGGGCAGAGCGAAAGGACGATACAAACTCTTGAAGACATGCTACAAGCATGTGTTATTGATTTCGGAAACAGTTGGGATCGACATCTACCATTAGCAGAATTTTCCTACAACAACAGCTACCATTCAAGCATTGAGATGGCGCCGTTTGAAGCACTTTATGGTAGAAAGTGTAGGTCTCCGATTTTTTGGAGTGAAGTGGGGGATAGACAGATTACGGGTCCGGAGATAATACAAGAAACTACCGAGAAGATCATCCAAATTCAACAACGGTTGAAAACCGCCCAAAGTCGACAAAAGAACTATGCCGACATTAAAAGAAAAGAGATAGAATTTGAAATTGGAGAGATGGTCATGCTTAAGGTTGCACCTTGGAAAGGCGTTGTTCGATTTGCTAAACGAGGGAAATTAAATCCAAGGTATATAGGACCATTCAAGAATATTGATCGTGTCGGACCAGTAGCTTACCGACTTGAATTACCACAACAACTCGCCGCTGTACATAACACTTTCCACGTCTCAAATTTAAAGAAATGTTTTGCTAAAGAAGATCTCACTATTCCGTTAGACGAAATCCAAATCAACGAAACACTTTAATTCATCGAAGAACCCGTAGAAAAAATGGATCGTGAGGTTAAAAGACTTAAGCAAAACAAGATACCAATTGTTAAAGTTCGATGGAATGCTCGTAGAGGACCCGAGTTCACCTGGGAATGAGAAGATCAGTTGAAGAAGAAATACCCGCACTTATTTCAAGAAGATACGTCAACACCTCCAACTGCTTAAAATTTCGGGTCAAAATTTATTTAACGGGTAGGTACTGTAGTGACCCGAACTTTTCCATGTTTATATATATTAAATGAAATTGTTATTTACATGATTAAGTGTTTCCAACATGTTAAGCAATCAAACTTGTTAAGACTTGATTAATTTAAATAGGTTTCATATAGACAATTGACCACCCATGTTGACCGGTGATTCACAAACGTTAAAACTTGTAAAAACTATATGATGACATATATATGATTATATATATAGTTAACATGATATTATGATAAGTAAGTATCTCATTAGGTATTTTAACAATGAGTTATATACATAAAATTGAGTTTATTGAATTAAGAAACTCGAAACGATATATATAACGATTATCGTTATAACAACGTCTTACTAAATACATATGAATCATATTAAGATATTGATACACTATGTTTAATCATGATAAATGATAAGTAAACATGTCACTAAGTGTATTAACAATGAACTACATATGTAAAAACAAGACTACTAACTTAATGATTTCGAAACGAGACATATATGTAACGATTATCGTTGTAACAACATTTAACTGTATATATATCATACTAAGATATATTAATATATCATAATATCATGATAATGTAATAATTTAATATCTCTTTAGATATAATAAACAATGGGTTAACAACGTTTAACAAGATCATTAACCTAAAGGTTTCAAAACAACATTTACATGTAACGACTAACGATGACTTAACGACTCAGTTAAAATGTATATACATGTAGTGTTTTAATATGTATTCATACACTTTTTAAAGACTTCAAGACACTTATCAAAATACTTCTACTTAACCAAAATGCTGACAATTACATCCTCGTTTAGTTTCATCAACAATTCTACTCGTATGCAGCCATATTCGTACTCGTACAATATACAGCCAGAGATGCCACCTGAGCCACAGCAAGAGCAACAACATCATAATCAACACCTACCATATTATGAACCGGAACCACAATTTTTTACTGCCTACATACAATTTCCGCCTCACCAGTTAATATAACAATCAAGAGTTCATGAACATGAGTTACATCCCAATCTAAGATTTGAGCGAAGCTGGAGAGATTACCCAACGTACCAACGTAACAAATTTAAGCTTTGCACCAAAAATGTGGAAGTATCAAGGGTAATAGATTGGAGAGCTTTGGAAGAAGTCAACCTAGCTAACTCAGTTAGGTTGTTACTAATCCAAAGGTATGGGAACTCTTCTTTTCCTGACTTGGAACGTTTGTTTACCATTCGTAGGCCTGTATATAAGAAATGGTGTGTTAAATTAATGAGTACTATAGCATTTAATAAGGATGTAGATATATTAGATGATAGGACTTTTCTTAGATTTTTACTTGGAGGTAGGATGTACAGGATGTCCATGCTAGACATGGCTAGGGCTTTACAGATTTACACCCCCTCTGAATTATTATCACCTGATTGTACATCTTTAATTTATGAAGGTAAGAGGGTAGATAGAAATTTTGACGCTAACGTCATTTGGAGGTGAATGTCAAAATTTAATGTGTTTACGCGGGGTGGTAGACACTCCTATTTAGATATTGAAAGGCCGAGCTCTGTATAATACATAGATTTTTAGCAAACTCGATTACACAAAGAGGTAGAAACAAGGAGAAAATGATCCTAAATGATTTATTCTACCTTAAGTGCATTCGAGAAACTAGAGGCTTTGTTAATATCCCCTACCGTGTTGGTTATTATTTGTCCAAAATGGTGGAAGGAATACAGGAGGGGGAATAATAGGAGGAGGAATTTTTGTTTCTCTCATTGGAGAGTATTTAGGTATAGATAGAGAACAAGGGGGGTCCAATGATGGTGGTTCAGGAACAAACCAAGAGTATAGGATTGCAGGTTTATCAAGGTGAAAAGGTACTAACTCTGTAGTGACCCGAACTTTTCCATGATTATATATTAAATGAAAACTATATTTGCATGATTAAATGTTTCCAACATGTTAAGCAATCAAACTTGTTAAGACTTGATTAATTGAAATGAGTTTATGTAGACAATTGACCACCCCGTTTTCCTGATGATTCACGAACGTCATAACTTGTGATAATTATATAATCGTTTTATTTTTTATGATGTAAGTTTTTATTTTATATATATATATATATATATATATATATATATATATATATATATATATATATAAGAATAAATACAATTAAATCAAAGATGTACAACTAAAACACTATTTGCTACAGTAAAACACTATTTGATACATTAAAACACTATTTGCTACAATAAAACACTATTTTCTACAGTAAATTTTCAATTTGCTACAGTAAAATACTATTTACTACAGTAAACACTATTTACTACAGTAACACTATTTACTCGTATTCAATCCGTATTCGTACTCGTATAATACACAACTTCTAAATGTATATACTATTGGTATATACACTTCAATGATCAGCTCTTAGCAGCCTTAATGAGTCATCTAAATATGTGGGAACCATCATTTGGCAACTAGCACAAAATATCTAACATAAATACAAACTAATGGAACCTTATATTCAAGGGTAGGATCACGTTTTTCTTCACCAACCATAACACTTTCATTTTTCAACTTTCATGCATCAAACTTATCTCTCTCAAATTCTCTCTTGGTGTTCTAAGTGTTCTTCATCATCTTCAACAAAATTTAGCTCAATCTAGTTCATAAATCCTAACCTAAATCAACTTTCAAAACAACTACTCAAGTAAACTTCAAGAACACTTTCAAGTTTGCAAGTCTACTTACAAGCTTTCTAATCCATTCCAAGTAATCATTTAAGATCAAGAAACCTCTGTTATTTACAGTAGGTTATCATTCTAATTCAAGGTAATACTCATATTCAAACTTTGATTGAATTTCTATAACTATAACAATCTTAATTCGAGTAGAAATCTTACTTGAATTTGTTTTCGTGTCATGATTCTACATCAAGAACTTTCAACCCATTCAAGATCCTTTGAAGCTAACTCATTTCTTGTCACTTCTAGTAGGTTTACCTACTAAACTTGAGGTAGTAATGATGTTCATAACTATATTGACCCGAACTTTTCCATGTTTATATATATTAAATGAAATTGTTATTTATATGATTAAGTGTTTCCAACATGTTAATCAATCAAACTTGTTAAGACTTGATTAATTTAAATAGGTTTCATATAGACAATTGACCACCCATGTTGACCGGTGATTCACGAACGTTAAAACATGTAAAAACTATATGATGACATATATATGATTATATATATAGTTAACATGATATTATGATAAGTAAGTGTCTCATTAGGTATTTTAACAATGAGTTATATACATAAAATTGAGTTTATTGAATTAAGAAACTCGAAACGATATATATAACGATTATCGTTATAACAACGTCTTACTAAATACATATGAATCATATTAAGATATTGATACACTATGTTTAATCATGATAAATGATAAGTAAACATGTCATTAAGTGTATTAACAATGAACTACATATGTAAAAACAAGACTACTAACTTAATGATTTCGAAACGAGACATATATGTAACGATTATCGTTGTAGCAACATTTAACTGTATATATATCATACTAAGATATATTAATATATCATAATATCATGATAATGTAATAATTTAACATCTCTTTAGATATAATAAATAATGGGTTAACAACATTTAACAAGATCGTTAACCTAAAGGTTTCAAAACAACATTTACATGTAACGACTGACGATGATTTAACGACTCAGTTAAAATGTATATACATGTAGTGTTTTAATATGTATTCATACACTTTTGAAAGACTTCAAGACACTTATCAAAATACTTCTACTTAACAAAAATGCTTACAATTACATCCTCGTTCAGTTTCATCAACAATTCTACTCGTATGCACCCGTATTCGTACTCGTACAATACGCAGCTTTTAGATGTATGTACTATTGGTATATACACTCCAATGATCAGCTGTTAGAAGCCCATGTGAGTCACCTAACACATGTGGGAACCATCATTTGGCAACTAGCATGAAATATCTCATAAAATTACAAAAATATTAGTAATCATTCATGACTTATTTACATGTAAACAAAATTACACATCCTTTATATCTAATCCATATACCAACGACCAAAAACACCTACAAACACTTTCATTCTTAAATTTTCTTAATCTAATTGATCTCTCTCAAATTCTATCTTCAAGTTCTAAGTGTTCTTCATAAATTCTATAAGTTCTAGTTTCATAAAATCAAGAATACTTCCAAGTTTGCTAGCTTACTTCCAATCTTGTAAAGTGATCATCCAACCTCAAGAAATCTTTCTTATTTACAGTACGATATCTTTCTAATATAAGGTAATACTCATATTCAAACTTTGATTCAATTTCTATAACTATAACAATCTTATTTCGAGTGGAAATCTTACTTGAACTTGTTTTCGTGTCATGATTCTGCTTCAAGAACTTTCATGCCATCCAAGGATCCTTTGAAGCTAGATCAATTTTTCTCATTTCCAGTAGGTTTATCCACAAAACCTGAGATAGTAATGATATTCATAACATCATTCGATTCATATATATAAAACTACCTTATTCGAAGGTTTAAACTTGAAATCACTAGAATATAGTTTAGTTAATTCTAAACTTGTTCG
This sequence comes from Rutidosis leptorrhynchoides, assembly GCF_046630445.1. Classification (NCBI taxonomy): domain Eukaryota; kingdom Viridiplantae; phylum Streptophyta; class Magnoliopsida; order Asterales; family Asteraceae; genus Rutidosis; species Rutidosis leptorrhynchoides. The sequence goes on along the minus strand of NC_092342.1, from coordinate 241,553,978 downwards.
CAAACAAAAGTTAATCCTTCTAACTTGACTTTTAAAATCAACTAAACAGATGTTCTATATCTATATGATATGCTAACTTAATGATTTAAAACTTGGAAACACGAAAAACACCGTAAAACCGGACATACGCCGTCGTAGTAACACTGCGGGCTGTTTTGGGTTTGATAATTAAAAACTATGATAAACTTTGATTTAAAAGTTTTTCTTCTGGAAAAATGATTTTTCTTATGAACATGAAACTATATCCAAAAATCATGGTTAAACTCAAAGTGGAAGTATGTTTTTCAAAATGGTCATCAAGACGTCGTTCTTTCGACTGAAATGACTACCTCTTACAAAAATGATTTGTAACTTATATTTCTGACTATAATCCTATAATTTTTCTGTTAAGATTCATAAAATAGAGTTCAATATGAAACCATAGCAATTTGATTCACTCAAAACGGATTTAAAACGAAGAAGTTATGGGTAAAACAAGATTGGATATTTTTTGATTGTTGTAGCTACGGGAAATATTGTAACAATTCTATACAAATCATATCCTAGCTAACTTATATTGCATTATACATGTATTCTAATATATTATGTAATCTTGAGATACCATAGACACGTATGCAAATGTTTTGACATATCATATCGACCCATGTATATATATTATTTGGAACAACCATAGACACTCTATATGTAGTAATATTTGAGTTAGCTATACAGGGTTGAGGTTGATTCCAAAAATATATATACTTTGAGTTGTGATCTAGCCTGAGACGTGTATACACTGGGTCGTGGATTGATTCAAGATTATATATATATCAATTTATTTCTGTACATCTAACTATGGACAACTAGTTGTAGGTTACTAACAAGGACAGCTGACTTAATAAACTTAAAACATCAAAATGTATTAAAAATATTGTAAATGTATTTTGAACATACTTTGATATATATATGTATATATTTGTTATAGGTTCGTGAATCGACCAATGGCCAAGTCTTACTCCCGACGAAGTAAAAATCTGTGAAACTGAGTTATAGTCCCACTTTTAAAATCTAATATTTTGGGATGAGAATACATGCAGTTTTATAAATGTTTTACGAAATAGATACAAGTAAATGAAACTACATTATATGGGTGAATGATCGAAGCCGAATATGCCCCTTTTGCTTGGTAGCCTAAGAATTAGTAAACCGATCTACTAATTGACGTGCATCCTAAAGATAGATCTATTGGGCCTAACGAACCCCATCCAAAGTACCGGATGCTTTAGTACTTCGAATTCGTTTTTATCATGTCCGAAGGATTTCCCGGAATGATAGGGGATATTTTTATATGCATCTTGTTAATGTCGGTTACCAGGTGTTCACCATATGCATGATTTTTATCTCTATGTATGGGATATATATTGAAATATGAAATCTTGTGGTCTATTATTATGATTTGATAATATATAGGTTAAACCTATAACTCACCAACATTTTTGTTGACGTTTTAAGCATGTTTATTCTCAGGTGATTATTAAGAGCTTCCGCTGTTGCATACTAAAATAAGGACAAGATTTGGAGTCCATGCTTGTATGATATTATGTAAAAACTGCATTCAAGAAACTTATTTTTGATGTTATATATTCTTATTGTAAACCATTATGTAATGGTCGTGTGTAAACGGTATATTTTAAATTATCATTATTTGATAATCTACGTAATGCTTTTTAAACCTTTATAGATAAAATAAAGGTTATGGTTGTTTCAAAAATGAATGCAGTCTTTGAAAAACGTCTCATATAGAGGTCAAAACCTCGCAATGAAATCAATTAATATGGAACGTTTATAATCAATATGAACGGGACATTTCAATAACATCATTCGATTCATATATATATAACTATCTTATTCGAAGATTTAAACTTGTAATAACTAGAACATAGTTTAGTTAATTCTAAACTTGTTCGCAAAAAAAGTTAATCCTTCTAACTTGACTTTTAAAATCAACTAAACACATGTTTTATATCTATATGATATGTTAACTTAATGATTTAAAACCTAGAAACACGAAGAACACCGTAAAACCGGACATACGCCGTCGTAGTGAAAACGGGGGCTGTTTTGGGTTAGATAATTAAAAACTATGATAAACTTTGATTTAAAAGTTGTTCTTTTGGGAAAATGATTTTTCTTATTAACATGAAACTATATCCAAAAATCATGCGTTAAACTCAAAGTGAAAGTATGTTTATTCAAAATGGTCATCAAGATGTCGTTCTTTCGACGGAAATGACTACCTCTTACAAAAATGACTTGTAACCTGTATTTCTGACTATAAACTTATACTTTTTCTACTTAGTTTCATAAATTTCAGTTCATTATGAAACCATAGCAACTTGATTCACCCAAAACGGATTTAAAACGAAGAAGTTATGGGTAAAACAAAATTGGATAAATTTGCTTGTTGTAGCTACGTGAAATTTGTAACAAATCTATACCAACCATAACTTAACTAACTTATATTATATTATATATGTATTCTAACATATATTATGTAATCTTGATAGAGCATAGACATGTATAAAATGTTTTGACATATCATATCGACGTCATCATTATATATATTATTTGGAACAACCATAGACACTCTATATGCGGTAATGATCGAGTTAGCTATACAGGGTTGAGGTTGATTCCAAAATAATATATATACTTTGAGTTGTGATCGAGTCAGAGACTTGCATACACTGGGTTGTGTATTGATTCGAGATAATATATATTGATTTATTTCTGTACAACTAACTTTAGACAACTAATTGTGGACTACGAACGTTGGACTGTTAACTTAACAAACTTAAATCGTTAAAACATAATCAAACATATTGTGAATATATTTCGATCATACTTTGATATATATGTATATATTTGTTATAGGTTCGTGAATCGACCCGTGGCCAAGTCTTATTTTCCGACGAAGTGAAAATCTGTGAAAGTGAGTTATAGTCCCACTTTTAAAATCTAATATTTTTGGGATGAGAATACATGCAGCTTTATAAATGTTTTACAAAATAGACACAAGTGCGTGAAACTACATTCTATGGTTGGATTATTAAACCGAATATTGCCCCTTCAAGTGTGGTAGCCTAAGAATTAGGGAAATGGACCCTAATTGACGCGAATCCTAAAGATAGATCTACTGGCCTAACAACCCCCATTCAAGTTATGAATGGCTTTAGTACTTTGAATTATATGGTGATTGCGATTGCCAATTTATGACATACTTGCGAGTATGCGGGGAATATTCTATATGCATTAAAGTTAATGTCGGTTACCAGGTGTTCATCGTATGAATGATTTTTATACACTTGCGAGTGTAAGATTATTGAATAAGTGAAATCTTGTGGTCTATTATTACGATTTGATAAATGTATAGGTTAAACCTATAACTCACCAACATTTTTGTTGACGTTTTAAGCATGTTTATTCTCAGGTGATTATTAAGAGCTTCCGCTGTTGCATGCTAAATAAAGACAGGATTGGAGTCTGCATGCTTGTATAATATTGTTTAAAAACTGCATTCGAAGACTTAAGTTGTTGTGTAATATTATTGTAAACCATTATGTAATGGTCGTGTGAGAACGCTATATTTTAGATTATCATTATTTGATAATCTTCGTAATGTTTTTAAACCTTTATCGATAAAATAAAGGTTATGGTTTGTTTTTAAAAATCGAATACAGTGTTTGAAAAACGTCTTATATAGAGGTCAAAACCTTACAACGAAATCAATTAATATGAAACGTTTATAATCGATATGAACGGGACATTTTAATCTCGGAGTCACAATAGGCCAATACCATATTGGGGCACCCATCCACAGGTAGAGAGGGGTTCGGATGAGAAAATGGAGGAAGCATATGACATTAGGGATGTCATTAGGGTATGTTTTTCAGCATGTAGATGAGGTGGAAATGAATAACCAGGCTAGGCATCGTCAGTATAAGCAGTGGAGAGCCGTGGATGAGTACGAGCAATCCTGACAATGCCAGCATGATAGTTGGGCCGTTCATCAGCACCAGATCATGAGCCAGCTATCATATCAGGTACCACAGAACTACATCCCGACTCGACTGTAGTGACCCGAACTTTTCCATGTTTATATATATTAATTGAGATTGATATTTACATGATTAAATGTTTCCAACATGTTAAGCAATCAAACTTGTTAAGACTTGATTAATTGAAATATGTTTCATATAGACAATTGACCACCCAAGTTGACCGGTGATTCACGAACGTTAAAACTTGTAAAAACTATATGATGACATATATATGGATATATATATATAGTTAACATGATACTATGATAAGTAAACATATCATTAAGTATATTAACAATGAACTACATATGTAAAAACAAGACTACTAACTTAATGATTTTTAAACGAGACATATATGTAACGATTATCGTTGTAAAGACATTTAATATATATATATCATATTAAGAGATATTCATACATGATAATATCATGATAATATAATAATTTAAAATCTCATTTGATATTATAAACATTGGGTTAACAACATTTAACAAGACCGTTAACCTAAAGGTTTAAAAACAACACTTACATGTAACGACTAACGATGACTTAACGACTCGGTTAAAATGTATATACATGTAGTGTTTTAATATGTATTTATACACTTTTTAAAGACTTCAATACACTTATCAAAATACTTCTACTTAACAAAAATGATTACAATTACATCCTCGTTCAGTTTCATCAACAATTCTACTCGTATGCACCCGTATTCGTACTCGTACAATACACAGCTTTTAGATGTATGTACTATTGGTATATACACTCCAATGATCAGCTCTTAGCAGCCCATGTGAGTCACCTAACACATGTGGGAACCATCATTTGGCAACTAGCATGAAATATCTCATAAAATTACAAAAATATGAGTAATCATTCATGACTTATTTACATGAAAACAAAATTACATATCCTTTATATCTAATCCATACACCAACGACCAAAAACACCTAAAAACACTTTCATTCTTCAATTTTCTTCATCTAATTAATCTCTCTCAAGTTCTATCTTCAAGTTCTATCTTCAAGTTCTAAGTGTTCTTCATATATTCTACAAGTTCTAGTTACATAAAATCAAGAATACTTTCAAGTTTGCTAGCTCACTTCCAATCTTGTAAGGTGATCATCCAACCTCAAGAAATCTTTGTTTCTTACAGTAGGTTATCATTCTAATACAAGGTAATAATCATATTCAAACTTTGGTTCAATTTCTATAACTATAACAATCTTATTTCAAGTGATGATCTTACTTGAACTTGTTTTCGTGTCATGATTCTGCTTCAAGAACTTCGAGCCATCCAAGGATCCGTTGAAGCTAGATCCATTTTTCTCTTTTCCAGTAGGTTTATCCAAGGAAATTAAGGTAGTAATGATGTTCATAACATCATTCGATTCATATATATAAAGCTATCTTATTCGAAGGTTTAAACTTGTAATCACTAGAACATAGTTTAGTTAATTCTAAACTTGTTCGCAAACAAAAGTTAATCCTTCTAACTTGACTTTTAAAATCAACTAAACACATGTTCTATATCTATATGATATGCTAACTTAATGATTTAAAACGTGAAAACACGAAAAACACCGTAAAACCGGATTTACGCCGTCGTAGTAACACCGCGGGCTGTTTTGGGTTAGTTAATTAAAAACTATGATAAACTTTGATTTAAAAGTTGTTATTCTGAGAAAATGATTTTTATTATGAACATGAAACTATATCCAAAAATTATGGTTAAACTCAAAGTGGAAGTATGTTTTCTAAAATGGTCATCTAGACGTCGTTCTTTCGACTGAAATGACTACCTTTACAAAAACGACTTGTAACTTATTTTTCCGACTATAAACCTATACTTTTTCTTTTTATATTCATAAAATAGAGTTCAATATGAAACCATAGCAATTTGATTCACTCAAAACGGATTTAAAATGAAGAAGTTATGGGTAAAACAAGATTGGATAATTTTTCTCATTTTAGCTACGTGAAAATTGGTAACAAATCTATTCCAACCATAACTTAATCAACTTGTATTGTATATTATGTAATCTTGAGATACCATAGACACGTATACAATGTTTCGACCTATCATGTCGACACATCTATATATATTTCGGAACAACCATAGACACTCTATATGTGAATGTTGGAGTTAGCTATACAGGGTTGAGGTTGATTCCAAAATATATATAGTTTGAGTTGTGATCAATACTGAGATACGTATACACTGGGTCGTGGATTGATTCAAGATAATATTTATCGATTTATTTCTGTACATCTAACTGTGGACAACTAGTTGTAGGTTACTAACGAGGACAGCTGACTTAAGAAACTTAAAACATCAAAATATATTAAAAGTATTGTAAATATATTTTGAACATACTTTGATATATATGTATATATTGTTATAGGTTATTGAATCAACCAGTAGCCAAGTCTTACTTCCCGACGAAGTAAAAATCTGTGAAAGTGAGTTATAGTCCCGCTTTTAAAATCTAATATTTTTGGGATGAGAATACATGCAGGTTTTATAAATGATTTACAAAATAGACACAAGTACATGAAACTACATTCTATGGTTGAATTATCGAAATCGAATATACTCCTTTTTATTAAGTCTGGTAATCTAAAAATTAGGGAACAGACACCCTAATTGACGCGAATCCTAAAGATAGATCTATTGGGCCTAACAAACCCCATCCAAAGTACCGGATGCTTTAGTACTTCGAAATTTATATCATATCCGAAGGGTGTCCCAGAATGATGGGGATATTCTTATATATGCATCTTGTTAATGTCGGTTACCAGGTGTTCACCATATGAATGATTTTTATCTCTATGTATGGGATGTGTATTGAAATATGAAATCTTGTGGTCTATTATTATGATTTGATATATATAGGTTAAACCTATAACTCACCAACATTTTTGTTGACGTTTTAAGCATGTTTATTCTCAGGTGATTATTAAGAGCTTCCGCTGTCACATACTTAAATAAGGACGAGATTTGGAGTCCATACTTGTATGATATTGTGTAAAAACTGCATTCAAGAAACTTATTTTGTTGTAACATATTTGTATTGTAAACCATTATGTAATGGTCGTGTGTAAACAGGATATTTTAGATTATCGTTATTTGATAATCTACGTAAAGCTTTTTAAACCTTTATTGATGAAATAAAGGTTATGGTTTGTTTTAAAATGAATGCAGTCTTTGAAAAACGTCTCATATAGAGGTCAAAACCTCGCAACGAAATCAATTAATATGGAACGTTTTTAATCAATAAGAACGGGACATTTCAGTTGGTATCAGAGCGTTGGTCTTAGAGAACCAGAATTTTGCATTAGTGTGTCTTATCGAGTTTGTTAGGATGCATTAGTGAGTCTGGACTTCGACCGTGTTTACTTGAAAAATGATTGCTTAACAAATTTTGTTGGAAACTATATATTTTTAACATGTGAATATTATGTGATATATTAATCTCTTAACGCGTTTGATATTATGTGATAGATGTCTACCTCTAGAACAAGTCCCATTGACTCACCTAATAATAATGAAGAGTCAAATGTAAATTAGAATGATTCGTGGACTGATTCACAAGTTCCCGAAGAGGAACCGGAAGAGGAGTCGGAACCGGAAGAAGAATCGGAACCGGAAGAAGAATCGGAACCGGATGAAGAAATAGAACCGGTGGGGGAAATAATAAAACGGTTAAGTAAAAGAAAATCCTCAACCAACCGACCAAGGTTAATTATGGTCAATGGTGTTTCCGCCAAGGAAGCAAAATATTGGGAGGATTACCAATTCTCCGATGAATCGGATTCCGACGAGAATTCCGATGATGTTATAGAAATTACCCCAACTGAATTTAAAAAGGCAAAAGAAAATAATAAGGGAAAGGGCATAAAAATAGAGAAATCTAATTCCAACCCCGATGAACTTTATATGTATCGTCAACCCCCGAAGTCCTTAAGTTGTAACAATGACCCGGGAACCTCTAAACCACCAGGTTTTTCTAAACCAATGTGGATAACGACGGCTCGTATTAGGGGAAAATCATATATCCCTAGAAACTTGGCAAAACGAACCAAAACCGAAGAAGAAGAAACAAGCGAGTTGAAATAAGATAGTTGTATTCATGTGGTGTAATATATGTAATATAGTGTGCTTATGCTTTATGATATATGTAAAAATTGCTTGTATTAATAAGTATTTTTTTTTATGAATCTAACTCTTGTCTATTTTACAGTATAAAAACGCAAAATGGATAGACAACCCAATATTTTAAGAGACATACCCGGAGACATGATTGATGAAATCTTGTCTAGAGTCGGTCAGAATTCCTCGGCACAACTATTTAAGGCGAGATCAGTTTGTAAGACATTCGAAGAACGTTCCAAGAATGTCTTGGTTTATAAGAGACTTTCGTTTGAAAGATGGGGGATATCACATTGGGAAACCCATAAGTTACGATGTGTTTACTTTGACGTATATATTGCGGGGAACCCAAATGCTATTTTACGCAACGGGTTAAGAAATTATTTTGACTCAATGTATCCGAATATAGGACTTCATGATTTAGAAAAAGCGGCTAACATGCAACATAAAGAAGCATGCTATGCTTATGGGTTAGTAATGTTCGCTTCTCACCAAAGTGAGAAAAAGAACATCGGGCTACAGCTATTAAACAAAACGTTCCCACAAGTGACGGAGTCGGTAATTGGGGTAAGAAATGAGGTTTTTAGATTGTTACGGGACTGTTGGACATTACGTAACCCTCGTCCCTTTGACGACGTTACAACACGCTGTCTTATCAACGGCCATAACGGTTATGTTGCACAAGACCAAGGATGGGAAGTAGTCCTAGTAAAACCAGAATGCATGACTTGTTTCTGGACGTATGAATTACGTGTCTTTATTGCCTTTGCTGAACGACTTGTGTACTAGCTAGAATTATCTTCACAACTATCTTGTATCAAAGTTATTGTGTGCTATATTTCATGCTTTATGTAAAATAAGCGGTATTGTAAGTATGTAAAATATTGTATAAAAGTTTGAACGCGAAATATTATTATAATCAGTTTTTCATATAGAATTGTAGTAGTTGAATTGTATATTAGCTACTAAGTATGAACTTAACGGGTAGGTACTACCCGAATTTAAACTTATAAAACGCTAATATGAAGAAAAAGCTTTTATAAATGAGTTCATATTATGCTACGAAATACTATTAACTACTCTTAATATTCTGTATGATTAACTTGTTCCATTTGACTATTTTGAAGGAAATGGCACCGACTACTCGACACACCGTGAATATGAATGAAGAGGAATTCCGTACTTTTCTAGCTTCAAACATAGCCGCAGTACAGGCTGCGCTACATACCAACAATAACCTTGGATCTAGCAGTACAGGAAATCGTGTAGGATGCACCTACAAAGAATTCACTGCCTGCAAACCTTTGGAATTTGATGGAACCGAAGGACCGATCGGATTGAAACGGTGGACCGAGAAGGTTGAATCGGTGTTTGCCATAAGTAAGTGTACTGAAGAGGACAAAGTGAAGTACGCTACGCATACCTTCACAGGTTCTGCGTTAACATGGTGGAATACCTATCTAGAGCAAGTGGGACAAGACGATGCGTACGCACTACCGTGGTCAGCATTCAAGCACTTGATGAACGAGAAGTACCGTCCCAGAACCGAGGTCAATAAGCTCAAGACAGAACTTAGAGGGTTACGAACCCAAGGATTTGATATTACCACGTACGAAAGACGATTCACAGAATTGTGCCTATTGTGTCCGGGAGCATTCGAAGATGAGGAAGAGAAGATCGACGCGTTTGTGAAAGGATTACCAGAAAGAATCCAAGAAGATATAAGTTCACACGAGCCCGCCTCCATACAACAGGCATGTAGAATGGCTCACAAACTAGTGAACCAGATTGAAGAAAGAATTAAAGAACAGACTGCTGAAGAGGCCAATGTGAAGCAAGTCAAAAGAAAGTGGGAGGAAAACGGTGATAAGAATCACCAATACAACAACAACAGCAATTATAACAATAATCGCAACAACTATCCTAACAATCGCAACATCAATCGCAACTACAACAAACGGCCCAACAACAACAACAACAACAACATCAACCACAACAATCATCTTAACAACAATAATAACCGCAACAATAACAACAATCAGAAGCCGCTATGCCAAAGGTGTGAAAAGTATCACTCGGGGTTCTGCACCAAATTTTGCAACAAGTGTAAAAGAAATGGTCATAGCGCGGCGAAGTGTGATGTCTACGGACCAGGGGTTAACAGAACGAAAGGAACAAATGGTGTCAGAACGAGTAATGGCGGAGCAAGTAGTGTCGGAGCAAGTTATGCCAATGTAGTTTGTTATAAATGTGGAAAACCGGGCCACATTATTAGAAATTGCCCGAACCAGGAGAACACGAATGGACAAGGCCGCGGAAGAGTTTTCAATATTAATGTGGCTGAGGCACAGGAAGACCCGGAGCTTGTTACGGGTACGTTTCTTATTGACAATAAATCTGCTTACGTTTTATTTGATTCGGGTGCGAATAGAAGCTATATGAGTAGAGATTTTTGTGCTAAATTAAGTTGTTCATTGACGCCTTTGGATAGTAAATTTTTACTCGAATTAGCAAATGGTAAATTAATTTCAGCAGATAATATATGTCAGAATCGAGAAATTAAACTGGTTAGCGAAACATTTAAGATTGATTTGATACCAGTAGAGTTAGGGAGTTTTGATGTGATAATCGGTATGGACTGGTTGAAAGAAGTGAAAGCAGAGATCGTTTGTTACAAAAATGCAATTCGCATTATACGAGAAAAAGGAAAACCCTTAATTTTGTACGGAGAAAAGGGCAACACGAAGCTACATCTTATTAGTAATTTGAAGGCACAAAAACTAATAAGAAAAGGTTGCTATGCTGTTCTAGCACACGTCGAGAAAGTACAAACTGAAGAAAAGAGCATCAATGATGTTCCCATCGCAAAAGAATTTCCCGATGTATTTCCGAAAGAATTACCGGGATTACCCCCACATCGATCCGTTGAATTTCAAATAGATCTTGTACCAGGAGCTGCACCAATAGCTCGTGCTCCTTACAGACTAGCACCCAGCGAGATGAAAGAACTGCAAAGCCAATTACAAGAACTTTTAGAGCGTGGTTTCATTCGACCAAGCACATCACCGTGGGGAGCTCCTGTTTTGTTTGTCAAGAAGAAAGATGGTACATTCAGGTTGTGTATCGACTACCGAGAGTTGAACAAACTTACCATCAAGAACCGCTACCCACTACCGAGAATCGACGACTTATTTGATCAACTACAAGGCTCGTCTGTTTATTCAAAGATTGACTTACGTTCCGGGTATCATCAAATGCGGGTGAAAGAAGATGATATTCCAAAGACTGCTTTCAGAACACGTTACGGTCATTACGAGTTTATGGTCATGCCGTTTGGTTTAACTAATGCACCAGCTGTGTTTATGGACCTTATGAACCGAGTGTGTGGACCATACCTTGACAAGTTTGTCATTGTTTTCATTGATGACATACTTATTTACTCAAAGAATGACCAAGAACACGGTGAACATTTGAGAAAAGTGTTAGAAGTATTGAGGAAGGAAGAATTGTACGCTAAGTTTTCGAAGTGTGCATTTTGGTTGGAAGAAGTTCAATTCCTCGGTCACATAGTGAACAAAGAAGGTATTAAGGTGGATTCGGCAAAGATAGACACTGTTAAAAAGTGGGAAACCCCGAAAACTCCGAAACACATACGCCAGTTTTTAGGACTAGCTGGTTACTACAGAAGGTTCATCCAAGACTTTTCCAGAATAGCAAAACCCTTGACTGCATTAACGCATAAAGGGAAGAAATTTGAATGGAATGATGAACAAGAGAAAGCGTTTCAATTATTGAAGAAAAAGCTAACTACGGCACCTATATTGTCATTGCCTGAAGGGAATGATGATTTTGTGATTTATTGTGACGCATCAAAGCAAGGTCTCGGTTGTGTATTAATGCAACGAACGAAGGTGATTGCTTATGCGTCTAGACAATTGAAGATTCACGAACAAAATTATACGACGCATGATTTGGAATTAGGCGCGGTTGTTTTTGCATTAAAGACTTGGAGGCACTACTTATATGGGGTCAAAAGTATTATATATACCGACCACAAAAGTCTTCAACACATATTTAATCAGAAACAACTGAATATGAGGCAGCGTAGGTGGATTGAATTATTGAATGATTACGACTTTGAGATTCGTTACCACCCGGGGAAGGCAAATGTGGTAGCCGATGCCTTGAGCAGGAAGGACAAAGAACCCATTCGAGTAAAATCTATGAATATAATGATTCATAATAACCTTACTACTCAAATAAAGGAGGCGCAACAAGGAGTTTTAAAAGAGGGAAATTTAAATGATGAAATACCCAAAGGATCGGAGAAGCATCTTAATATTCAGGAAGACGGAACCCGGTATAGGGCTGAAAGGATTTGGGTACCAAAATTTGGAGATATGAGAGAAATGGTACTTAGAGAAGCTCATAAAACCAGATACTCAATACATCCTGGAACGGGGAAGATGTACAAGGATCTCAAGAAACATTTTTGGTGGCCGGGTATGAAAGCCGATGTTGCTAAATACGTAGGAGAATGTTTGACGTGTTCTAAGGTCAAAGCTGAGCATCAAAAACCATCAGGTCTACTTCAACAACCCGAAATCCCAGAATGGAAATGGGAAAACATTACCATGGATTTCATCACTAAATTGCCAAGGACTGCAAGTGGTTTTGATACTATTTGGGTAATAGTTGATCGTCTCACCAAATCAGCACACTTCCTGCCAATAAGAGAAGATGACAAGATGGAGAAGTTAGCACGACTGTATTTGAAGGAAGTCGTCTCCAGACATGGAATACCAATCTCTATTATCTCTGATAGGGATGGCAGATTTATTTCAAGATTCTGGCAGACATTACAGCAAGCATTAGGAACTCGTCTAGACATGAGTACTGCCTATCATCCACAAACTGATGGGCAGAGCGAAAGGACGATACAAACGCTTGAAGACATGCTACGAGCATGTGTTATTGATTTCGGAAAGAGTTGGGATCGACATCTACCATTAGCAGAATTTTCCTACTACAACAGCTACCATTCAAGCATTGAGATGGCGCCGTTTGAAGCACTTTATGGTAGAAAGTGCAGGTCTCCGATTTGTTGGAGTGCAGTGGGGGATAGACAGATTACGGGTCCGGAGATTATACAAGAAACTACCGAGAAGATCATCCAAATTCAACAACGGTTGAAAACCGCCCAAAGTCGACAAAAGAGCTGCGCTGACATTAAAAGAAAAGATATAGAATTTGAAATTGGATAGATGGTCATGCTTAAAGTTGCACCTTGGAAAGGCGTTGTTCGATTTGGTAAACGAGGGAAATTAAATCCAAGGTATATTGGACCATTCAAGATTATTGATCGTGTTGGACCAGTAGCTTACCGACTAGAGTTACCTCAATAACTCGCGGCTGTACATAACACTTTCCACGTCTCGAATTTGAAGAAATGTTTTGCTAAAGAAGATCTCACTATTCCGTTAGATGAAATCCAAATCAACAAAAAACTTCAATTCATCGAAGAACCCGTCGAAATAATGGATCGTGAGGTTAAAAGACTTAAGCAAAATAAGATACCAATTGTTAAGGTTCGATGGAATGCTCGTAGAGGACCCGAGTTCACCTGGGAGCGTGAAGATCAGATGAAGAAGAAATACCCACATCTATTTCCAGAAGATTCGTCAACACCTTCAACAGCTTAAAATTTCAGGACGAAATTTATTTAACGGGTAGGTACTGTAGTGACCCGAACTTTTCCATGTTTATATATATTAATTGAGATTGATATTTACATGATTAAATGTTTCCAACATGTTAAGCAATCAAACTTGTTAAGACTTGATTAATTGAAATATGTTTCATATAGACAATTGACCACCCAAGTTGACCGGTGATTCACGAACGTTAAAACTTGTAAAAACTATATGATGACATATATATGGATATATATATATAGTTAACATGATACTATGATAATTAAACATATCATTAAGTATATTAACAATGAACTACATATGTAAAAACAAGACTACTAACTTAATGAATTTTAAACGAGACATATATGTAACGATTATCGTTGTAAAGACATTTAATGTATATATATATCATATTAAGAGATATTCATACATGATAATATCATGATAATATAATAATTTAAAATCTCATTTGATATTATAAACATTGGGTTAACAACATTTAACAAGACCGTTAACCTAAAGGTTTAAAAACAACACTTACATGTAACGACTAACGATGACTTAACGACTCGGTTAAAATGTATATACATGTAGTGTTTTAATATGTATTTATACACTTTTGAAAGACTTCAATACACTTATCAAAATACTTCTACTTAACAAAAATGATTACAATTACATCCTCGTTCAGTTTCATCAACAATTCTACTCGTATGCACCCGTATTCGTACTCGTACAATACACAGCTTTTAGATGTATGTACTATTGGTATATACACTCCAATGATCAGCTCTTAGCAGCCCATGTGAGTCACCTAACACATGTGGGAACCATCATTTGGCAACTAGCATGAAATATCTCATAAAATTACAAAAATATGAGTAATCATTCATGACTTATTTACATGAAAACAAAATTACATATCCTTTATATCTAATCCATACACCGACGACCAAAAACACCTACAAACACTTTCATTCTTCAATTTTCTTCATCTAATTGATCTCTCTCAAGTTCTATCTTCAAGTTCTAAGTGTTCTTCATATATTCTACAAGTTCTAGTTACATAAAATCAAGAATACTTTCAAGTTTGCTAGCTCACTTCCAATCTTGTAAGGTGATCATCCAACCTCAAGAAATCTTTGTTTCTTACAGTAGGTTATCATTTTAATACAAGGTAATAATCATATTCAAACTTTGGTTCAATTTCTATAACTATAACAATCTTATTTCAAGTGATGATCTTACTTGAACTTGTTTTCGTGTCATGATTCTGCTTCAAGAACTTCGAGCCATCCAAGGATCCGTTGAAGCTAGATCCATTTTTCTCTTTTCCAGTAGGTTTATCCAAGGAAATTAAGGTAGTAATGATGTTCATAACATCATTCGATTCATATATATAAAGCTATCTTATTCGAAGGTTTAAACTTGTAATCGCTAGAACATAGTTTAGTTAATTCTAAACTTGTTCGCAAACAAAAGTTAATCCTTCTAACTTGACTTTTAAAATCAACTAAACACATGTTCTATATCTATATGATATGCTAACTTAATGATTTAAAACCTGAAAACACAAAAAACACCGTAAAACCGGATTTACGCCGTCGTAGTAACACCGCGGGCTGTTTTGGGTTAGTTAATTAAAAACTATGATAAACTTTGATTTAAAAGTTGTTATTCTGAGAAAATGATTTTTATTATGAACATGAAACTATATCCAAAAATTATGGTTAAACTCAAAGTGGAAGTATGTTTTCTAAAATGGTCATCTAGACGTCGTTCTTTCGACTGAAATGACTACCTTTACAAAAATGACTTGTAACTTATTTTTCCGACTATAAACCTATACTTTTTCTGTTTAGATTCATAAAATAGAGTTCAATATGAAACCATAGCAATTTGATTCACTCAAAACTGATTTAAAATGAAGAAGTTATGGGTAAAACAAGATTGGATAATTTTTCTCATTTTAGCTACGTGAAAATTGGTAACAAATCTATTCCAACCATAACTTAATCAACTTGTATTGTATATTATGTAATCTTGAGATACCATAGACACGTATACAATGTTTCGACCTATCATGTCGACACATCTATATATATTTCGGAACAACCATAGACACTCTATATGTGAATGTTGGAGTTAGCTATACAGGGTTGAGGTTGATTCCAAAATATATATAGTTTGAGTTGTGATCAATACTGAGATACATATACACTGGGTCGTGGATTGATTCAAGATAATATTTATCGATTTATTTCTGTACATCTAACTGTGGACAACTAGTTGTAGGTTACTAACGAGGACAGCTGACTTAAGAAACTTAAAACATCAAAATATATTAAAAGTGTTGTAAATATATTTTGAACATACTTTGATATATATGTATATATTGTTATAGGTTCGTGAATCAACCAGTGGCCAAGTCTTACTTCCCGACGAAGTAAAAATCTGTGAAAGTGAGTTATAGTCCCGCTTTTAAAATCTAATATTTTTGGGATGAGAATACATGCAGGTTTTATAAATGATTTACAAAATAGACACAAGTACATGAAACTACATTCTATGGTTGAATTATCGAAATCGAATATACCCCTTTTTATTAAGTCTGGTAATCTAAGAATTAGGGAACATACACCCTAATTGACGCGAATCCTAAAGATAGATCTATTGGGCCTAACAAACCCCATCCAAAGTACCGGATGCTTTAGTACTTCGAAATTTATATCATATCCGAAGGGTGTCCCGGAATGATGGGGATATTCTTATATATGCATCTTGTTAATGTCGGTTACCAGGTGTTCACCATATGAATGATTTTTATCTCTATGTATGGGATGTGTATTGAAATATGAAATCTTGTGGTCTATTATTATGATTTGATATATATAGGTTAAACCTATAACTCACCAACATTTTTGTTGACGTTTTAAGCATGTTTATTCTCAGGTGATTATTAAGAGCTTCCGCTGTCACATACTTAAATAAGGACGAGATTTGGAGTCCATGCTTGTATGATATTGTGTAAAAACTGCATTCAAGAAACTTATTTTGTTGTAACATATTTGTATTGTAAACCATTATGTAATGGTCGTGTGTAAACAGGATATTTTAGATTATCGTTATTTGATAATCTACGTAAAGCTTTTTAAACCTTTATTGATGAAATAAAGGTTATGGTTTGTTTTAAAATGAATGCAGTCTTTGAAAAACGTCTCATATAGAGGTCAAAACCTCGCAACGAAATCAATTAATATGGAACGTTTTTAATCAATAAGAACGGGACATTTCATCGACCTGCTTACTATCCACCATATCAGCCTGATATGCGACCACCCTTTAACCTATACGGCCCCAACCAAGCGTATTAGGACACCTATCACCAGCCATGGAACCCGAGCGATGACATGAACTGGAATCCATATCCAGATTGATATAGTTTCATTGGTGATTTCTTATATTTTTATTATTTTTATCTATTTATGTTTAAACATTTAATATTTTGATATTTTTATGTAATTTTTAACATTTTTATTATTTTGTTACTAATATTTCATATTTAATTTGAAAGTGGGATACTAAATCCCATTTCAAATTACCATGCATGTGTATATTTGTATTGTATGTATATTGTCAATTGTATACAACAGGGTAAAACAGCGAACTTTCAAAGACTGGCATTAAGTTCAGCAAAAGCAACTAATTTTAACGACAAAATACAAAATATATGTGAAATAACAACTGCAGGAATGAACAATGATGTGCACCATTTATCATTCAAACAAACAACAACATGTTGGAAACTTTAGTAAAATTTGATCATTTTTCTACGCTAATTACCCTCAATAATTTAAATTATTACCGATTTCTTGCAAATGAGGGTACTGCAAGATCTTAAGTGTGGGAAGGGATTAAACTATTTCGGTTTAAACATTTGATTTATACACTTAGTTAATTGCCAAATTTTGTGAAAATTTGAAAAAATTTCAACTAAATGAATTCAAAATCATGTTTATACATATTTATGAATGATAAAACTAGGTGTTAATACCGAAATTATTGTTACCTCGGAAAGGACATAAATTGAGAAACAACCCAAAATGCTAGAATTCATTTAAAATGGAATAGAGAAGAATAAAAAGGCAAAGAAAAGAAATAAAATAAAAGCTAAGTGTGGGAAGAATGCACCAAGTTCTTAAACATATATCACATTTTTTTGTACAAGCTTATTGCAGGTACTTTTATTTTGGACTATACTAATCAGTTTTACCCAATGTACTGTAAAATATTTGAAAGAAAGATGGATCTACACGATGAATCAATTCCATCATTAAAAGAAAGTAAAGTCTTCCGAAAAAGACACGCGCTTCTAGATTTAGTTCAGGAAGTTGTCGTCCAGATCAGCTGTAGGTTAACGAAAAATCTAGAAAAGTCATCACTAAAATCAGCAGAAAATCTACGAACCTCAGCATCAAATAGGGTCACCAAGTGGTCAGACTTATCCTAACCATGAGAGGATCTGTCTCGTAAAATAGGGAGGCGCCGTGCAAATTAGCTTGATAATCTCCTTGAAAGATCAAAAATCAGCTTTTAAGCCTGATATTACTCAATCCTTGAGATTGACCTTAAAGATTGAGAATTACAAACTCATGGAATTCGATGATATCTAAACTCGAGCTTGAACGAGAAAATATTTTAATCAAAATTACAAACCAATTTGTTTTCTGAAAAACCCATTTTCAATGTGTTCATTACCATTGAACGTAAAATCCTAGGAATTTACCGAAATTCATTAGGTCACCTGAACCAAATTGGGTGTCAACCGTAAGAACGGTGGTTGCATAGCATGGTCGAAGACAGGACCTTGTGCCAGACCAAAAAATTATAGGGTGATCTTTACTATTGCTCCTACAAAGGATAGTAATTGCATCCGACACGATGTAGACCATAATTAAAAGCATGTCATTAGACATTGCCTTAACATTTCTTGTTCATCGCTTTCCTTTACAACCGGACGGTAGTTTACCGAAAGGTAATATACAGAGCAAGTAAACTGGACGTGTTGCTTTCCTAATACAAGGATTAGCAAGTGGGTGACACAAAACCATAAGTTTTGAGCTAAAATTTTAAAATCTGAAACCTACAAAACCCACAAAAATATATTTTGCAACATCGATGGTGGGTCAAATCAGAAAACTTATCTAGGGTAAAAGATAGATTGAATTTTTAAAAGATCAAATGTTTTCATAAAGATCCAATTTCCTAATGGATCTAAACTTTTATAGTCATGTGGGACTGTAAACCACAATGTTACTATCATTGTTCATACCGCCGTATCAAAATCACTGATGCACAAAGTGTGAAGAATAAAGAAGTGATTCTAGTAAAGTTATATTCAAGTTCTATATTGCTTGAGGACAAGCAACATTCAAGTGTGGGAATATTTGATAATGCTAAAAATGAACATATATTTCATAGCATTATCCTTCAAGAAAGATAAGCTTTTAGTTGCAATTGTTCTATTTACAAGTGATATTCGTTTAAATAATAAAAGGTGAAGACAAAAGACAGATTCGACGATTTGAAGACGCAAATGACCAAAAAAGTACAAAGTACAATCCAAGTGGTTCAAATTATTGATGAGAAACTTCTAAAGATTACAAAAGTACAAGTCGCAAAACGCAAAGTACAAGATATTAAATCGTACGAAAGGACGTTCGAAAATTTGGAACCTGGACATGAACCAACTATCAACGTGCGACTCAACAGAGCTGAAAGTATAAGTCAACTATGCACATGAATATAATATAATTATATAAAATTATATATATATATATATATATATATATATATATATATATATATATATATATATATATATATATATATATATATATATATATATATATATATATATATATATATATATATATATATATATATATATATAAAGTGTCAGCAGACTAAAAAACAAATGAATGTGAGATGGTGCCAGTCACCATGCGATCGCATGGGAATAACACTCCCAGGCCATGCGATCGCATGGCCCCTAAATGTAGGTCAGGTGCTATAAATAGCCAACAAATTCGACATTTTACATACACCTTCATCAATATTATTTCTCACTCTCTCATTTATATATTTATATTTATATTTTATAATTATAATTTTAATATTAAGTTAATAATAAGGTTATTTTAGCGAATGTTTTAAGTTTTGTAAGTCGAAACTCTGTCCGTGTAACACTACGCGATTAATACTCATTGTAAGTTATGTTCAACCTTTTTAAATTAGTGTCTCGTAGCTAAGTTATTATTATGTTTATTTAAGCCGAAGTAATCGTGATGTTGGACTAAATATTAAGACTGGATTATTGGGCTTTGGACCATAATTGGGGTTTAGACAAAAGATCGACACTTGTGGAAATTAGACTATGGGTTATTAATGGGCTTTATATTAATTAAATGATATCTCGTTGATTTAATATAGAGATTTATAATTTGACGTATTTATATTTAACCACATACGCTTGACTGGGTACGGTGGGCGGGATATCTATAGATACTAATAATTATTTATTTGACCGGACACGAGAATGGATTAATAGTCACAGGACTCATTAAAACAGGGGTGGATTACATTCAAGGGTAATTGGTGTAATTGTTAACAAAGTATTAAAACCTTGGATTACACGTAGTCAAAAACCTGGTGTAATCATTAAACAAAGTATTAAGATCTTGTTACGGTTTAAGTCCCCAATTAGTTGGAATATTTGGCTTCGGGTATAAGGGTAATTTGACAAAGACTTTCGCACTTTATAATTATGACCGATGGACTATTATGGACAAAACCAGATGGACATATCGAATAATCCAGGACAAAGGACAATTAACCCTTGGTAATAAATTAAAATCAACACGTCAAACATCATGATTACGGAAGTTTAAATAAGCATAATTCCTTTATTTTATATCTCATCGCACTTTTATTTATCATCATTATATCGTACTTTAAATTATTGTATTTTTAATTATCGCACTTTTAATTATCGTCATTTACTTTACGCTTTAAATTAAGTTATATTTATATTTAATATTTTGCATTAGGTTTTAGTTGTGACTTAAGTTTTAAAATCGACAAACCGATCATTAAACGGTAAAAATCCCCCTTTTTATAATAATAATAATAATACTACTTATATAAATATATTTATATACAAATATAGTTCTAAAAAAATATAGCGTTAAACTCAGCTGACTCCCTGTGGAACGAACCGGACTTACTAAAAACTACACTACTCTACGATTAGGTACACTGCCTATAAGTGTTGTAGCAAGGTTTAGGTATATGCATTCTATAAATAAATAAATAACTTGTGTAAATTGTATCGTATTTAATAGTATTTCATAGCAAAAATAATAGTATTTCGTACACCTCCTATGTTACATCAATCATGTATCATCATCTTTGTATCATCATGGTCATCATCCTTATCATGTCATCATCACATCATCATCGTTATTATAATCATCATCACCTTCGTGATCATAATCATCATCATATCGAATCATTCATCATCACAGCTCATCATCATCATCATAACACGATTATCTTCATCATCATAATCATAACCGTAACCATCCTCATCATCATACATCGTCACCATCATCTCCTCATACACCATCGATCATCATCTTTTTCTCGTTATTAATCATCACAGCTCACCATCATCATTTCATTTCATTCGAAATCATCTTCATTACATCAACACCATCAGGTTATCATCATCAATCTCGTGTTTCCGTTTCGCTGCTGTATCAGGAAGTGGAGACAGAAAAGTAGCGAGCAGCAACAGTATCATCATCATGGGTGTTCATGTTCACTGTTCACCTTCTTCCCTGTGACGACCCAGAAATTTCCGATCAAATTTAAACTTGATCTTAATATGAAATCGACACGATAAGAAAAGTCTATATAATGAGTCTCAAAACATTTGGAACTATATTCATGTATTCAATTACCCTTCGACTGTTCTCAAAGATTCACGAACAACTATTTGTAAATAAATATGTGTGAATATATATAATTAACAATTGGAAGTATAATTTGAAATATTGAATGTTATTGTTAAGAAATATGATATTATAATAATTATTTAAAACATATCTATATATACATAAGAGTATATTAAAAATAAATATTAAATGATTGTAATACTCGTTTGATGTTCTGATTGATATTAGAGAAGTTTAATTCGAACTTATATGATTTTAAAATAAACGGTGATCCGAAAATGAGTTTTATAAATTTTAGGCTTATTAATAATATATTTAGAAGTTGTTTGTCAAATTTTAAAACTTTTTATATTTTACTTGGGGGTTGGAAGTGAATAATTAATGTAATTTTTATTTAATAATTTATGATTAAATTTTATACTATAATGACCAAAATAAATAAATATAGTTAAATTAAAAATATGGAATTTTTCTGGAAATTTTTATCCATCACTAATTAACAGCGGAGCACGATATAATCTCCATGTTAACAGTGTCGGCAGTTTAATAGTTTAATTACCCGTGATACTTTGAATTATGATATGTGTACTGTGCTAAATTTGTGGTTGTCCCTTGATTGAAGTTAATTATATAACTAAATACATACAGATACAATGAGATAGATAAATCCACTTCACTTGCATTCTAATTCTTTCTTTCTTTTTACAACACAGAGAACCCATTTCACCTTCTTCCTTCTTTGTTATTTTTTTTATGAACCACAAGAACCATCTAACAATGACACTGTCTTACAAATCATCCATCGTTGATCACCACCTTTGCACCCTCGTCACCAACGGAACCCATCACCCTAATATGCTATTATTAGAACCAGAAATGCTTATGTTCCTACTCGAACCACCAAGAACCCCAACCTTCACCTTTCTTCAACCACCATCACCTATAATCACCAACTCTACAACCTCACAACCACCACAATACCACCTTCATCAATGTCACCGCCACCACCACAATTCGAGAACCACCTGCAAACCACCACCAACTTCAACCACTTGACCACCATCAAACTATACCACCATATATCATCACGATTTAACTGTTGTGATATGCTTCTATTTCTAATCTCTTTCGAACAAACTCATCCAAACATCACTGTTACTGCAGCTCCTGCCTTCTTTTTCTGTTCCGGCTGTGACCCACTTACGAGTACCAAACACCCTTCTGCAACTCGCTTTCTTTTCTACTTCATATGATCAACACCCAACTGCATTGTTATTTTCAGTTTTTGCAGCCACAAGATACTCGTTTCTGTTTCTAATCTCTGCCTAAAAACAGTTCGCTAAACCATTCACCATGTCTGCTGCAGTTAATCGTATATTCATGTTTCTATTTCTTATCCTTGTTCGAACCAAAGTAACTGCTGTAACCGAAGCCAATTACTTCTTATCTAGATCTATTAATTGTTTTTTAATTCAAGATGGCGATTAGGTTTAGGATAAGTATGTACGGTATTGTTGATGATCGTATGAAGGTGTACGATGATGTTAGTGATGGTGATGAGAGATAGCGATGATGATAAAGATAATAGACTTATGATTATGATCCATGATTATAATTATGATTCATGATTATGATCATGATCATGATAAAGTTTATGATAATGGGATGATCGTGTGATTTCGAAGCAAGATGATAATGATAATGAGGTTGACATACGATCATGATGATGATAAAAGGGGACCAGAAGAGATCGGTTGTTTTACTGTTAGGGTTAAAAAAAAAAGAACAGATGCTATCCCGTTTTTGTTTCTTGTTTTCTCTTCCCTGTCGACATTAAATCCACAACAGAAGGGCTTACCATAAATTGATAATTGGGCTTCTTAAAACGTTGTTGGGCCAAAGGAAAATGGACCAGGTTATGGAACTGATAAATAAATCGGTTAAGTATATATTTCGATACAAATAACTTCAGAAAGATATAGACAGAGTAGATGGTTAAGTGTATTGGGGTTTAACCGAGAGATCTCAGGTTCGATCCTGGGATGAGGCATTATTTTTTTTAAAAAGGCCTTTACTTTGAGGTAGTATTCTCTTATTATTGTTATTATTATTGTCATTGTTATTATTATTAGTATTATAACTACTATTATTATTATTACTAATACAAGTATTATGTATCGTTTATTATTAGTATTATGATTATGGTTACAATTATTATTAGTATTATCATTATTATTATTATTATTATTATTATTATTATTATTATTATTATTATTATTATTATTATTATTATTATTATTATTAAGTATTATGTATTATTATCAAAAATTATTAATTTTATTATCATCATTATTATTAAACTTATTTTTTTTAAAGACTACTATTAAGATTAAAAGTATTATTTTTGTTAAAACTATCATTTTAGAATGATTATCAATAGTACTATTATTATTATTATTATAAGTATTATTATTATTATTATTAACATTATTATTATCATTATTAATAAAAGTATTATTATTATTATAGATATTATAGTTATTATTACTATTACTATTATTATTATTAAATAAAATAACTTTTTATTTATTATTATCAATATTATTTTATCAAATAACTATTAGATATATAAAACTATATTTACTACATATAACATAACCATATTAATATTTTTATTATAAATATTAATAAAAATAATTAAGTAGGTTATTAATGAAACACATAATTAAAATAACAATTAAACCACTAATAATATAAAAATTTGTTCGATTACCATTATATGTGTTAATATATATATATATATATATATATATATATATATATATATATATATATATATATATATATATATATATATATATATATATATATATATATATATATATATATATATATATATATATATATATATATATATATATATATATAAATGATATAGGTTCGTGAATCTGAGGTCAACCCTGCATTGTTCAGTTCTGTCGTATGCATATTTTTACTACAAAATATCGTATTGTGAGTTTATTTGCTCTCTTTTACTCTTTACATTTTTGGGACTGAGAATAAATGCGCTGTTTTTATAACTGCTCTATTAAATGCTTTTGAAATATATTTTTGAACTGCGAATACATGAAATGCTTTTATAAATGTTTGACGAGATAGACACAAGCAAAACATTCCTCGAATGAATTATTATGCAGACAGAAGTTCTGTGGATTATCATTGAATTATGTGGACATGATGATTGCCACCAATTGATGTGAATATTTTTCCTCTGATTATTATTGCTTGGTAACCTAAGAATTAGAAATGGGTATGGCCCTAATTCACGCGAATCCTAAAGGTAGCTACCGGGTTTAACACCCCCACCCAGAATGTTCACTAGACGGAAGAGCTAGTGGGTGTGGTGCTTAGTACTTCGAAGTTTATATATTATACAGACGAGATGTTCTGTTTTGGGGATATTATTGAGGTGCATTATATGTTAAGGTCGGTTACCATGTTGAGCAATGAAATCGAAATGAATGTTATGTATCGAGAGAATGATTTTTATACACAGGTTATGTGTATTAGTTTTGTGCACGAGATATGTGCACGATTATTTAAAAATCGCGAGGCAACCTATGGGGGAGAAAATGATACGAACCTACTTTGCTAAGCATTATGAAAAATGGTTTCGTACACGAGATAGGTGTACTGTATTTGAATCTTGTGGTCTATCAAAATGATGAATTTTATTGTTTACGATAAACTTATGAACTCACCAACCTTTTGGTTGACACTTAAAAGCATGTTTATTCTCAGGTATGAAAGAAATCTTCCGCTATGCATTTGCTCATTTTAGAGATATTACTTGGAGTCTGTAGCGACCCCGACAAATCGTCAAGTGACGGCGTCATCTACGTATGGTCCCATTGCATGGCCATAAGCATTTATAACAAAGTTTGACTGAAAATATGTCGCATTCATTTCATAAAAGGATGTTTCAATGTTTACAAAAGTAATTCCCAAGACAAGTACATATCAAAAGTTATAGTTCATATGAAACACGTGCGACATAGTTTAAAGTAGCCAAAAAGACGCTCCACGTATGCAAGTATACTCGACATCCAATGCAAGTATCAAAAGTATGAGCGGAAGCATGTATCACTTAAGTTCAAGGACCTGAGAAAAACATAGAGAATCTGTCAACGAAAACGTTGGTGAAATCATAGGTTTAGTAAGTAAGTAAGTGAGTAAGTAAGTTGAACCACAAGTGTTATCACGTTGAAATAATAATAAACCATTCTAAAAGTTGATATCACGAGCACTCAATTATCAAGGCTTAACTATCATGAAACCCCATTAATATAGTGTCAGAACATACACTTATCCCCGAAAATATATTTCATCCGATTAACGGTAGCGAACCGTCCGAATGAGGGTTTGTCAAACCCGTATGGCCACACAACATAAGTTCTCGCTTACACCCTGCAAGTGTAACTAATGATAATTGAATTGAGGCTTTTTGTTCTAACTCGTACGTAGAATGTTTGTTTTCGTACTTGTGTTCACTTTATAAAATGAAA
This sequence comes from Rutidosis leptorrhynchoides, assembly GCF_046630445.1. Classification (NCBI taxonomy): domain Eukaryota; kingdom Viridiplantae; phylum Streptophyta; class Magnoliopsida; order Asterales; family Asteraceae; genus Rutidosis; species Rutidosis leptorrhynchoides. The sequence continues at coordinate 241,527,467 of NC_092342.1, read as the reverse complement.
CGTTTATGTTTTCTCATCCCAAATATAAGTATAAAAGAGTAAAAGTGGGACTATGATCTCACCTTTGATTGCAAGAGTATAAATGTACTTCCCAAAGTAAACGTGTGCATGAATGTTGCTTAGCCTTGACCTAAACAAGTAAGTTGTATCAATTAACCGGTTACGACACAAGGTCGAGCGAAATGTGTTCAATTAGTCGTATGGCTCGTTACGACTCGAATAGTATAGCATGTGAATCACGTTGTCAAGTTTCATGCAAGAATCAAGTATAAAAGCATGTTAGGACGATTGTATAAAAGTTTGGTTAAGTTTGACTAAAAGTCAAACTTGGTCAAAGTCAACGAAAAAGTCAACACGTTCGGGTCGGGTCCCGAACTATTTTTCTATGCTAGTTATTCATATATAAGCATGTTAAAACAAGTTGCATGTAAATTGGAGGTCTAGAACATGTCAAACATTTTTAGTAAAAAGGTCAAGGAAACAGAATCTGGACGCGGCTTATGTCGCGCCGCGACCTGGAGCGCCGCGCCGCGGCCATACACGGGGTCTGGTGCCTGGTCAGTTTCAAATGTTCAAGTCTTGGTCAAAACTTCAAACAACCATAAAACGCAAACCGTAAACAACTAGAAGGCGTATCTTATACCGTTGGAAAGCTCTTTTGACAAGGAACACAACTAAACATGTATCATCAATCAAAAACATCATTTTCAACAACCGATTTCTCGTCAAGTGATCAATAAAAGTCTATTTTCAAATTTTCAAGTTCATCAAATGCATTTTGAGTTTCGGGAATCCAATTCTCACATATGATATGCCGTTTTGAAGGTAATGAGGCATACATTACAACTAAACACTCACAATTAACATTCCATGGCATTCAAGCATCCAAAAATTCATGTCAAGAACTATCAAACCCTAGTCAAACATCTCAAAATCAATAATCATGCTTTTGAAGTTTTCTTAATCAACCTACACATCAAATTGAAGCTAATGATGCTAGTAACACATTTAATACATGAACTTTAACAATTAAACAACATTTAATCATCCAAAATCAAAGATTAAGCACACCCATTTCAAAGTTCATACTAGTTACTCCAAATCAACAAATCGAGCAAACAAAACATATATTCATATTATACACGAGCCATAGACACTAACTAACACAATTTCAAGTCAAAAACACGAATTTAAAGAAAATTAGTGATTTTAGAAAGTTACCAAAAATGAATGAAATTGGTACCAAATCGAAGAGGATGAAGAGAGGATCACGAATATGTAATTTGTTTTGAAGTTTGCTTCTCGATCCGGATTTAGATGATGATTTATGTTTGTGTTCTTGAGAGAAAAAAAAAAGAAAGAAAGAAAAAAAAAAGAAATGGATGAATGAGTGGGTGGAGGTGGAAGATGGTTGACAAGTCAAGTGCTAGTCACCATTTTGGGGTTTTGGCAAAACAAGTCCCTCAAGTTGTAGTCGGGTGCGGGAATTACCTAAACGGAATATTTTAAAACGCGTATTAACGGAGGATGTTAAAATCCAATAACGGAAAAATATTAAGAATGTTAGCTAACGGAGGATACGAATTTAGTTACGAAGGATATTATTAAAATAAAAAGACGGGCGCTAAAATAATTTAACGGAAAAATGCGGGATGTTACATTACCCACACCTTAAAAGAAATTTCGTCCCGAAATTTAGTTGGAAGTAATAGTCGATGTCTCTTCCTTGAGACCTTGCATTGTCAATGCTATGAATAAGTGAAGATACGTCCTTGGGCATTCCCACGAATTTGGATAGTCGGGGTTTTATGTTGTATTAAGGCTTGGTTTTACGATCCACAATTTCAACCGGTCTTTCTACGAAGAGGAGTTGTCATCAATAGTAAGTTTATCTAGAAGGATAGCACGTTCCTATTCCTCAGGACACGTATCTAAGTTTGTTACATGGAACGTAAGGTAAACGGGAACTTAATTGTGTCGGAAGTTCTAAACGGTAGGAAGCGGTTCCAATACACCCCAAGATTTCAAAAGGATCAATATTGCGGATATAAATTTCCTCGATTTCCCGTAACGGATTACACCTTTCCAAGGTGTGGTTTTCAATATTACACGGTTACTGACTTTAAATTTGAGAGAATTTCATCTAACATTGGTATAACTCCTTTGGCGACCACGGGCCGTCTTGAGCACTTCTCGGACTTAAACTATCTCAAAGGTTATTTCTTGAATGATTTCGGATCTGATGATTTGCTTGTCACCTACTTCGGTCCAACGAATAGGAGAACAACATTTGTGGTTATATAAAGTTTTGAAAAGTGCGCGTTAACACGCGAGTGGTAACTACTGTTGTAAGAGGGATCAACTAAAGGCGACAACACAAGTTTGTAACATGTCTTTCCAAGATGTAAATTGTTCGTTTGCTTAGCTCGTCTGTTTGCGGAAGATACGCAGTACTCACGTCTAAACGTGTTCCGAAGGCTTCTTGTAAACAAGATGTGTAGCGAGTATTTTAGATCCGGGATAATTGACAATGATACACCGTGTTGGAATATAATTTCTTAAGATATGTTTGAACAAGCTAGTTAAGGTTTGAAAGCGTTCATTGGAACAAGTTCCTTATCGGCTACCGAGAACGTTTTCCAGGGCTATTCACCCTCGTGGTGAATACTAGTAATATATGATGAGTCTCTCTCTCCATTGAGAAAGTATATAAAAGGTTTCCTTATACAAAAGTACAAGCGAAAGGACAGGAGTGGAATGAGAACTTAGAATAGGATGAGCTCACATCCTGAGGTAGCCATATCGCACATCTAGTGGTCAAATGTTGAGACCTGGTGGGAAAACGAGATAGAACACGTAGTTGTATGGTTCGGGGTCGAGTAGTAGTTGTCCGTATCAGGAGCATGAGGACGATAAGTCAAAGATAAAGGAAGTATCCTTGGATTATGTGTTATCTTGGGTCCCAGTAATATCAGACGGTCATAGTGAAATAACAGTGTTATGTAACGTGGTACGTGGTGATGAGAAGATTGATCGGATCCATAATTAAGTATTCCAATCGTTCGTGCAAAAATAACGAATTTCAGTTTCCTTGATTTCGAGTCGAGAGAGTATGCCCTTCGGGCGTTCAAGTAGAAATATTTCCATATTTGAATTTCATTGTGTTACATGAATTTAGCTATTAAGGTTGGTGTGAATAATCACGTTAAAAGTTCGGACACGGAGAGGTTTAGTCCTTTCCTGGGGGAGTTAACGGGGTAAAAGGACGAGTAACACGAGAAAAAGTCGAAAATGGATCTGCGATAATAATCGGCGAGATCTAAGATTTTTCGAGTACAAGTCAGAGTCGTGAGGGTTTCCCGATTACGTGTGGTTCCAATTGCAAGATGTGTTGTAATGCCTTGACCACTAACAACCTGGTCTAGAAATTTGACTTCGTTTATCCAAAATTCTCACTTGGAGAATTCGGTATAGAGTTGCTCTTTTCTCAAGAGTTCGAGCGTAAGAAGGAGACGTTGTTCATTTTCTTCTTTACTTGAATAGGTTTAGAACATCAATTATAAGTATGGTAACGATTTTTGTCTAGATAAGTTTACAAACGCGGTTCAAGAGGCCTATGAATACGGGCGGAGGCCTAGATAATCGAACGGTACTAAAAGAAATTTACAACTATTATAGCGAGTTTTAAAAGCGGGTTAGGAGACATCTTCTCCCTGATCCCTCAATTGATGATAATCGGAACAGAGGTTGGTTTGGAATATACGCGAGATTTATGTAAATAATCATGAGGTCATGGATACGAGGAAGAGGGTATCGGTTTTCAACCGAAAGTTACTTAGTTCCAATGATCTATACATAATTGTAGGGAAACATTTCTCCTTAACGAATAGGTTTTGAGCTCCTTAGTTCTATAGGTGTCAAGTCACAATTCAAATTATCCACCCAATAAGTTTAACGTATATCCTCCGATAAAATTTATCGATACACAAAAAAAAAAAATTTCGTTGGTCACTTAAATGGCGTAAGTAATACCTAGGGAAAATGGTGGAGTGCAAATAGTAGGCTCCAAAGCCTTGGATACAAATCATTTATCGATATCCTAATCGAATAAACATGAAACCTGAGAATTTTGAGAAGAAACGTACCCGTGACTAGTTGTCATCTCGGGCATCCTAGGTGTAAATGTTGAAGGTTCAACGGCGTGCGTTGGTTTTAGCTTTATTCTTTGGACAAGCATTTCTAAAATGACTCGGTTGGCCACACTTATAACAAACACCCGTTTTCGGTACATTGGGCTCCTTTTGAGTTACGGGGGCGGTACTTCCACAATGTTTGGCCATATGACCCCTTCCTTGGCATCGACGGCAAATTAGCTTACCACATTCACTAACGTGATGATTGTGGCATTTGTTACAAAAAGGTAGTTTTCCGGCATACCCCTTCTTGCCGCCGGGGGAAAAAGGCTCTTTGGTGAGGTTGTTATTGTTGTGGTTGCTTGATTGAGAGGCTTCCCATTTTCTTTTGTTGTTACCCAGTTGGTCCTCAGCCGTTGGTGTCGGCGCTTCAATTTCATTCACCGTTTTTATAGATTGGCGGGCCATCATTAAAGCCTCTTGTAGGTTAGTGGGTTTGGATGTCATTCCCCCGTGTTGAATGCTCTTAGGGAGGCCATCCATGTAAAGTTCAACTCTTAGGGACTCGGGAGTCATGAGATTCAGACAACCTAAGGCTAGTTCGGCAAACCGTTGATTATAAGCTTCGAGGTCATTCCCGACCGTTTTTAAATTTCTTAGTCCCTGTTCGAGCCTTCGAGTCTCATCGCGCGGGAAATATTCGGTGATCATTCTTTCTCTTAATTCGGTCCAAGGGAGTGTGTGGGCTTCATCGATACCCACCGATCGTACATACGTGTTCCACCATGAGAGAGCAACACCGGTGAAAGTGAGGGTGGAGAATTTGACCTTATCTTGGTCCCGACAACTGCTTATGTTAAAAACGGCTTCCGTTTGTTCAAACCATCTGGTGAGAGCAACCGGTCCCTCGGTTCCATCGAAAGTGGGAGGTTTGCACCCCATGAAGTTCTTGTAGGAGCACCCCTCGTTTGAATTACCAGCTCCATGATTATTGTTGTTGGAAAAGTGATTGGCCACGGCCGTACCCACGGCGGTGGTTATCATTCGTTGAAGAGCTTGTTCGAGAGTTTCGGAAGGAGTATTGGGTTGTCCTTGGTGAGCCATTGTTCCTTCATGACACAAGAATACCGTTGTTTAGTATTATCAATAATACTAATCGTGATATGGAATCAAGATAAAGAGAAAATTTTTCCTTGACTCGCCTTAAATTCTTTATGTCATAATGTCAGAACGTTCATGTGAATCACCGTAATATAATCCCGGAAATTATATTACCCTGATTCACATGTGCATTTAACATTACTTCATAAAGTCAAGGTGGCGCGTCAACAAAATTTATCAACGTAAGAACAAGATCGAATACGAGTTAGATATGATAAAATAGTTCAAGTATAATGCATAAATAATCAAGTAATTCCTACTTCAGTCTATATGCCGGTTGTAGTCTAGATTCACTAATGTACCCTATGACTCGGGGTTGACACCAATGAACTCTAAATCCCTACAACCAAAGCTCTGATACCACTTGTAGCGACCCCGACAAATCGTCAAGTGACGGCGTCATCTACGTATGGTCCCATTGCATGGTCATAAGCATTTATAACAAAGTTTGACCGAAAATATGTCGCATTCATTTCATAAAAGGATGTTTCAATGTTTACAAAAGTAATTCCCAAGACAAGTACATATCAAAAGTTATAGTTCATATGAAACACGTGCGACATAGTTTAAAGTAGCCAAAAAGACGCTCCACGTATGCAAGTATACTCGACATCCATTGCAAGTATCAAAAGTATGAGCGGAAGCATGTATCACTTAAGTTCAAGGACCTGAGAAAAACATAGAGAATCTGTCAACGAAAATGTTGGTGAAATCATAGGTTTAGTAAGTAAGTAAGTGAGTAAGTAAGTTGAACCACAAGTGTTGTCACGTTGAAATAATAATAAACCATTCTAAAAGTTGATATCACGAGCACTCAATTATCAAGGCTTAACTATCACGAAACCCCATTAATATAGTGTCAGAACATACACTTATCCCCGAAAATATATTTCATCCGATTAACGGTAGCGAACCGTCCAAATGAGGGTTTGTGAAACCCGTATGGCCACACAACATAAGTTCTCGCTTACACCCTGCAAGTGTAACTAATGATAATTGAATTGAGGCTTTTTGTTCTAACTCGTACGTAGAATGTTTGTTTTCGTACTTGTATTCACTTTGTAAAATGAAACGTTTATGTTTTCTCATCCCAAATATAAGTATAAAAGAGTAAAAGTGGGACTATGATCTCACCTTTGATTGCAAGAGTATAAATGTACTTCACAAAGTAAACGTGTGCATGAATGTTGCTTAGCCTTGACCTAAACAAGTAAGTTGTATCAATTAACCGGTTACGACACAAGGTCGAGCGAAATGTGTTCAATTAGTCCTATGGCTCGTTACGACTCGAATAGTATAGCATGTGAATCACGTTGTCAAGTTTCATGCAAGAATCAAGTATAAAAGCATGTTAGGACGATTGTATAAAAGTTTGGTTAAGTTTGACTAAAAGTCAAACTTGGTCAAAGTCAACGAAAAAGTCAACACGTTCGGGTCGGGTCCCGAACTATTTTTCTATGCTAGTTATTCATATATAAGCATGTTAAAACAAGTTGCATGTAAATTGGAGGTCTAGAACATGTCAAACATTTTTAGTAAAAAGGTCAAGGGAAACAGTATCTGGACGCGGCTTATGTCGCGCCGCGACCTGGAGCGCCGCGCCGCGGCCATACACGGGGTCTGGTGCCTGGTCAGTTTCAAATGTTCAAGTCTTGGTCAAAACTTCAAACAACCATAAAACGCAAACCGTAAACAACTAGAAGGCGTATCTTATACCGTTGGAAAGCTCTTTTGACAAGGAACACAACTAAACATATATCATCAATCAAAAACATCATTTTCAACAACCGATTTCTCGTCAAGTGATCAATAAAAGTCTATTTTCAAATTTTCAAGTTCATCAAATGCATTTTGAGTTTCGAGAATCCAATTCTCACATATGATATGCCGTTTTGAAGGTAATGAGGCATACATTATAACTAAACACTCACAATTAACATTCCATGGCATTCAAGCATCCAAAAATTCATGTCAAGAACTATCAAACCCTAGTCAAACATCTCAAAATCAATAATCATGCTTTTGAAGTTTTCTTAATCAACCTACACATCAAATTGAAGCTAATGATGCTAGTAACACATTTAATACATGAACTTTAACAATTAAACAACATTTAATCATCCAAAATCAAAGATTAAGCACACCCATTTCAAAGTTCATACTAGTTACTCCAAATCAACAAATCGAGCAAACAAAACATATATTCATATTATACACGAGCCATAGACACTAACTAACACAATTTCAAGTCAAAAACATGAATTTAAAGAAAATTAGTGATTTTAGAAAGTTACCCAAAATGGATGAAATTGGTACCAAATCGAAGAGGATGAAGAGAGGATCACGAATATGTAATTTGTTTTGAAGTTTGCTTCCCGATCCGGATTTAGATGATGATTTATGTTTGTGTTCTTGAGAGAAAAAAAAAGAAAGAAAAAAAAAGAAATGGATGAATGATTGGGTGGAGGTGGAAGATGGTTGACTAGTCAAGTGCTAGTCACCATTTTGGGGTTTTGGCAAAACAAGTCCCTCAAGTTGTAGTCGGGTGCGGGAATTACCTAAACGGAATATTTTAAAACGCGTATTAACGGAGGATGTTAAAATCCAATAACGGAAAAATATTAAGAATGTTAGCTAATGGAGGATACAAATTTAGTTACGAAGGATATTATTAAAATAAAAAGACGGGCGCTAAAATAATTTAACGGAAAAATGCGGAATGTTACAGAGTCATTCATGACATATTTCAAAAGACGTTGCATTCGAGTCGTTGAGTTCATCAGGATTATTATTAAGTCAATTATAGTTGGATATATTATGAAATGGTATGCATGTCGTCAACTTTCGATGTAAAGAAAGTTTGTCTTTTAAAAATGAATGCAATGTTTGTAAAATGTATCATATAGAGGTCAAATACCTCGCAATGTAACCAAATGTAATGTATTCGTCCAGATGGATTAGGACAGGTCGTTATAGGTGGTATCAGAGCGGTGGTCTTAGCCAACCAGGTCTTGCATTAGTGTGTCTAACTGATAGTTGTTTAGATGCATTAGTGGGTCTGGACTTCGACCGTGTCTGCATGTCAAAAGTTTTGCTTATCATTTCGTGTCAAAAATTACCTACTTATCATCCTTAGGAAATTACCTGCTTATCATTCTTAGTCTAGACACATCTTACTGCATTGATTGCATGAATAGTGTATAGACAAAATTCATATCTTAGCGTATCTGCTAATTCATATCTTAGCGTATCTTCTACTGTAAACTTTGCCTGACAGCTTCCGAAAATTTCTCCGTAATCTACAGGATCTTCTGTACAATATATAGGTATTCTATGTAATTAGAATATCATCCAATATCTGAAAATCATTTTATATCAAAAAATCCTTTATTCAATTGTACGAAATGGAACTCACCACTAGTTCAAGTTCCTTGGATTCCGACAACTATTCCGATATGGATTTCCACTCGGGCTCCGAAAGCAGTGTAACCGGAATGGATCAACCGATCAGTCATCATCAATTCTGGATGAATTGGGGATGGGTTCGTAGTCGACTTAATCAATGGAGACGCGAAGAAGGCGATCCTTTTCACCAACCGAATTTACCTCTTGGCGATGAACCAGAAGCACTTACCGGCGAACCAGTCCGAAACACCATTTTCACCCTCATTTCCCGAATATCTCACCACGATTATATTCTATCTAAAATTCTAAACCTTATTCATCCGCTCGTTCCGACCGACAATCATCCCGAAATAATGGAAGAAGTCAACGAGCTTCGCGCCCGAGTTGTAGCCTTGGAAAAATATAGTGCAAAACATACCAGCTTCGACAACATCACCGACACCAACGGTACCATCAGTAACAGCACCCGTACCATCAACAATCCATGCATCAACATCTCATTCTATACCTCGAACATAATCATCGTTCTACATGACGTTCTACATCATTTATCTTCGTTCGACATGGCGATTATGTAATCTCTAATGTTTTAGAGATTATATATTCTTGTTCTAACGGTAAATCAAATGATTCTAATATCATATTGACTCATTAAATCCATGATTACATCTGAAGAAAATATATATGTATATATGTTTTCATAAAGATTGTAATTAAAAATTCTTTTGTACAAACTGTTAATGGTGAAAATATTTTAACGGGTAGGTAATACCCGAGGAATATTTAAATTTCACATTAATAAGTTACACTGTACATTCTTCAATTCAGATTCAACAGTCATTTACTATCTTACTTACATCCACAGATATACGTATCCGTTCACCGCAGAATAACCATTTTCATTCAATTTCATATTTGGATTCTGACCTATCAAAATCCAACAAGTGGCATAATAAAGAAAACATTGGACAAAATAAAATTTGTTAGAAACAAACAAATTAGCTATGAGAAAAATTTTGTTAAGAATCCACGCTAACTGTTCCTAGCTAACTGATTACATTTTATTTATCGCAATTTAATTATCGCAATTTATATTCTCGCAATTTTATTTATCGTCATTTAATTTTAGTTATTTATTTTACGCACTTTAAATATCGGGACACGTATACAAGGTTTTGACATATCATATCGACGCATCTATATATATTATTTGGAATAACCATAGACACTCTATATGCAGTAATGCTTGAGTTAGCTATACAGGGTTGAGGTTGATTCTATAATAATATATATACTTTGAGTTGTGATCGAGTCTGAGACATGTATGCAATGGGTCACGATACGTATTAATTAATTCGAATATTATATATGAATTATTGAATTACTAACTGTGGATTACCAACATTGTGATGGAATTCAACATAACAACAAGTTCTTAATGTCAACATAATCACAAACCATTTTATGATAGTTAAAGAAAGCGGAAGCATGATTGTTTATAAAACAAGTTTATATGTTAAACCATTTTATATGAATTCCATATTGTTATCAAGTCTTGAAACATATGCTTACAAATAAGAACAAGGAAGTAAGATATATATGCCTCCTCAAGCTAGTTGAGGGTTGTTTTCAAGTGAGCAAGATGATGATGAAGATGATGGAATGCAAGCTTCTAACTTGAAGCCTCAAGTGTGTAATACCCCAAGCAATAACCCCAACACCTTTGCCTTTAGTTAGGATTTGATTGACACTTGATATGAGCTTGTAAAACAAATTTAGAACTCCCTATTGAGTCCCAAAATGTCACGGCCAACAGCACACAGCAGAAAGTATTATGCAGTTTTTTTTACAAGCTTAAATGTCTAGTTTTACTTGAGAGAATGATTCAAACTTTGGTCCAAGAGTTGCCCATGTACCTAAGGACTTGTGTAGTCTTAAAAGTAAAAAAACAAGAAAGCATGGGAGTGTCTAGGAGTCCAAAATCTGCCCACAATATATATATTATAATAATGTTTTAACATATATATATATATATATATATATATATATATATATATATATATATATATATATATATATATATATAACATGTATTTGTTATGTTACTTTCACATTTTATAAACCTTTTATAAAATATAACACAATATAATCATTTAAAACTTATAAACAATTATATTTAAATTATCCAAATAATTTATCTCAAGTGATAATATTTTAGAAAACCAATTTTCTAAAATTCAAGTGTCGCGTATTTACTTAATGGTTTAATCGTTAAGCTTAAATAAGTTTAAGGTGTCAGTAAGCTTGTTATTTGGTATGACCCGACTTAGATCATAACATATTAGCCACATTAATTAAATATGTCTCTCGGGCATACGAAAAACCTTCAATCTCCCACTTGCACGAGAAACATAAGAAATTAATACAAGTGACGGATACCACCTAACGACCGTCCATCACCCCCAATATGTTATGACTATGTGCCATTCAATAACATCATCTCTTTCGAGTTCCCATCTCGAATATTAATAGGTAAATCTTTTCATTTATCCTTTCATCCTAGATGTCATGTTAAATCTAAGAGATACAGAATGATCACTCTCTTATAGATTTAACTTTATCAGGCCTTAGACATCTGACTCTCAACGAATAAGAGGGACAAATTCCTTCTTGACTATATACGTCCTAAATATATACCTTGCATTATACCTGAGCTCTTCCTTATGAACTACCATATTTCAGAATAGTGAAGGAAAGAATCAAGGCACGACACTTGGTAAATATCCGAACCCAATATGTAGCTCAGGTCAGAGGATACAATGATATTTGCCTTTACTCAAGATTACATGTGATCAACCACAAAGGCTCCATTTAGTAAGTCTTGAGGGAGGGTCTTCCAATATTTGTATCCCACAAATATCTATGAACCTTGGTTGCAACCTTGCACCACATTCATCCCGTGAATGTATACCACTCCAAGTTCATAATAGTCTAAACCTCACACTTGCTCCCACAAATGTGATCTACTACGGAATTTAGAGTAATTACTTATTCATGGATAAAATATGCAAAATAGGAACCTGACTCAAGATTAATAAATTAACACCATAATTATATTAATGAGTTTGAACCACTTCGTTCCATTACAATACATAAAACAGATCACAACCAATCACTAGAATATCGAAGCCCTAATGCACTAACATGCCCTTGATGTTTTACACCATGTAAGAGTTTCATGAGTGGATCCGCTATATTAAGATCTGTGTGAACTTTGCGAATACATATCTTTCCCTTTTCAACTTCATCCCTTATGTAGTTGAATCTCCGCTCAATGTGATGGGTTTTTTTGTGAGCACGAGGTTCTTTGATCTGAGGAATCGCACCCTCGTTGTCACAAAAGATTTCAAGAGGGTCCTGAATGGAAGGGACTACTCCTAAGTCGTCGATGAATTTCTTCATCCATGCTGTTCCCTGAGCTTCCAATGAGGCGGCGATGTACTCCGACTCTGTAGTGGATAAGGCAACAACATCCTATTTTGAACTCTTATAAAAGACCGCACCTCTATTTAATGTGAATACATAACCGGATTGTGATTGAGAATCATCTCGATCAGTTTGGAAACTCGCGTCCATGTAACCTTTTACAGCGAGTTCCTCCTCACCAGACCCATATATTAGAAACGTATCCTTAGTCCTCCTAAGGTATTTCAATATACTTTTGACAGCAATCCAATGACTGTTTCCTGGGTTATTCTGGTAACTACTTGTCAGGCTAAGAGCGCATGACACATCCGGTCTAGTGCATATCATTGCATACATGATTGACCCAAAAGCAGACGCATATGGGACTTTCTTCATTATCTCTTGTTCATCTTTCGTGGTAGGGCACTGAGATGAACTGAGAAGTGTTCCTGTTTAAATAGGTACCAAACCTTTCTTAGAGTTCTTCATCTTGAACCTTTTCAAGATGTTTTTAATGTATGCACTTTGATTCAAACCTATCAGTTTCTTGGATCTATCCCTGTAGATCCCAATCCCCAAAATGTATTGTGCTTCTCCAAGATCCTTAATGGAGAATCATTTACTTAGCCAAGTTTTAACACCTTGCATTGCCGGGATATCATTTCCAAATAACAATATATCATCCACATATAGTACAAGGAACATGATAGTGCTCCCACTAGCTTTCTTGTATACACAAGCTTCATCATCATTTTTAATGAAGCCAAATTTCTTGGCCTCCTCATTAAAATGATGATTCCACATTCTGGATGCTTGTTTCAATTCGTAGATTGACTTCTTTAACTTGCATACCTTTTAGGATATTTCGGATCAACAAAACCTTCAGGCTGAACCATATAGACATCTTCCTCAAGATGTCCATTTAGGAAAGCGGTCTTGACATCCATTTGCCATATTTCATAATCATAATGAGCAGCAATGGTAAGTAATATCCTAATAGACTTAAGCATTTCCACAGGCGAAAAAGTTTCATCATAGTCAACCCCTTGAGTTTGAGTGAAACCTTTTGCTACAAGTCTAGCATTGTATGTATCCAAGTTACCATGTATGTCGGTTTTCATCTTGAAAAGCCATTTACAATCAACTAGCCTTGAGCCAGCAGGTTGTGCAACAAGTTCCCAAACTTGGTTGTCATACATGGATTGCATCTCAGCGTTCATGGCTTCCTGCCATTTATCTTTATCAATCCTTGATAAAGCATCTTGGTAGTTTGTTGGTTCATCCAAATCAACCAAATAGCAACCGTCCGTGAGAAACCCATATCTCTCAGGAGGATTACTAATCCTACCAGATCTGCGAACGTCTTGTACACTTTAATCATCCATTTGATCATTATCAACATTTTCATGTTGAGTGCTAGTGTCAATCATTTGTGTATCATCTACTTGATCTTGAACCTCCTCAAGATCTATCTTCCTTTCACTATTACCTTCCATTAGGAACTTAGTTTCAAGGAATTCAGCCTTCCGAGCAACAAATACATTCTGCTTGGATGGAGCATAGAAATAATATTCCCATATCATCCTTGGGATATCCTATAAAGATACACCTCGTGGATCGAGCATTTAACTTATTAGGGACGTAACGCTTAGGATAAGCTTCACATCCCCATACCTTTAAGTATGATAGAGATGGAGGTTTTCCAAACCACATTTCATGAGGAGTTCGTTCCACTTTCTTAGTTGGGGCCATATTTAAAATACGAGCCGCGGAGCATAGACAATAACCCCAAAATGATAGAGGTAACGAGCTTCCAGCCATAATTGATCGAACCATATCCATTAGGGTTCGGTTCCTCCTTTTGGAAACTCCATTAAGTTGGGGTGTTCCGGGAGGAGTAAGTTACGAGATAATCCCACAACTTTTAAGATGATCTTGGAAAGCCTCGCTTAGGTATTCACCTCCTCTATCGGTACGAAGTACCTTGATTGTCTTATTGAGTTGATTTTGTACTTCGTTTTGATATTCCTTGAATGCTTCAAAAGTTTCGTCCTTGTGTCTTAACAAGTAGACATATCCGAAATGACTAAAGTCATCAATGAAAGTGACGAAGTATCTTTCACCTTTCCTAGTCATGGGCTTAAAGGGTCCACATACATCCGAATGTATTAATCCCAATAAGTCCTTAGCCCTTTCATAGATCCCTTTGAAAGGTACTTTAGTCATTTTGCCTTGTAAACAAGATTCACATACATCAAACGAGTCTAGTTCATTTGATTTCAAAAGTCCATTCTTTTAAAGTGTATGCATTCGATTCTTGTTTATGTGACCAAGGCGACAATGCCATAAGTAGGAATCACTCAAATCCCTTTTGAGTTTCTTGGTGTTTGCATGGAACATTGAGCTATTGTATGATGTGTTATCATGAACCAATTCATAAATACCATTTGAAGACGAAGCCTTGAAATAGAACACATTATCTAAAGAAACATGGATATCATCATTAATGAAATTAAGGTTAAAACCACATTGTTTCAAACGGGATACAGAAATAATGTTTCGAGATAAATCAGGTGCATACAAAACATTTTTCAAAATAAGCTCCAAACCACTTGGAAGCTTCAAAATAAAGTCTCCTTGAGCTACTACGTGCACCTTAGCTCCATTTCCCATGAAGAGACTTGATGTTCCCACTTCTTGTTTACTTCTTTTGAACCCCTGCATAGAATTGCAAATGTGAGTTCCACATCCTGTGTCTAATACCCATGTATTAGAAGAAGTAATACTAAGCTCAATGTATACCATATATACATTACCTGAGGTTTGCCCTGCATCCCTCTTTTCTTTCAACTCCTTTAGGTAGATCGGGCAGTTGCGTTTCCAGTTACCCATTTCACCGCAACCAAAGCACGGATCTTCCTTGGGGTTAGCTTTACCAGCAACCTTTTCTTCTTGTTATTGTTAGTTGGGGCAACCATCTTCCCCTTTCCCTTAAACTTGCCTTGGTAGGCGGGTCCTTTCCTCTTAGCCACCTTTGGCTTAGAAGTGTTATTGTTTTTGGACCCGCCTTCATTGATCATAAACATAGGTGAAGCCCTTTTACCGATGCTTGCTTCGGCCGTCTTAAGCATGGCATGTAATTTGCCAATGATCTTATCCCAACCATTCATGTTGTAATTCATTACAAATGTGTCAAACCTCTTTGACAAGGAATTAAGGATAAGGTCCGTGGCTAATTCATTGCAGTTTAGACGGTTCGCTCGATCAATTAGGCTTTTCATCTTAAGGACATAAAATGAAACAGATTGGGAGTCATCCATCCGACATGCATGAAGCGCTCGAACCGTTTTGACGCGCTCGACACGAGCTTGTTGAAGGAACATCTCCTTCAATTGTGTGATCATGTCATATGCACTATGATGCTCGAAGTCTTTTTGGAGTTCGGGTATCATAGTCCCAATCATAAGGCAAGAGACTTGCACCGAATCGGTGCAATACTTATCCCAATAAGCCATGCCTTCCGTATCATCCTCGTCCGGTTGATCGGGAATGGGGTCTTCCAACACATACGCCCTATCCTCTAGTTTGAGGACAATTCTTAGATTACGAAACCAATCCATGAAATTTGTATGGTTGAGTTTTTCCTTTTCGAGGATTGACCTCAACGATAGGTTGTTAAAGTTGATAGGTACGTTTGAAATGTTGTTTTTATTGGCGGCCATCTACAAAATTTAACAAAGTTGTTTAAGTATCAATTTTAAATTAACAATCAATACCCTTTAAATCCAATTGATATTTATTAAATTTTAGAATCCAACGGTAAACCAAATTTCGGTTAGGTGACCTTTATCCCATTATTTGATTTAGCTAGGTAGTCATTATATGACAATTGCAATCCTTTTGCAACTTCTAAATTATGGGATCATGCAATCCTTTTGCATGGCATATTTATCCCATCAACGCCTATTTGTTCCTCATGCTTTGGTGACCCTAAGTTCATGATTCCCAAATCAAGTCGTCCTACTTGTGTAAACGTGTAAATTTAACATACAAGTGGTTAGGTGACCTTTATCCCACAAGTGTGCGAAATTCACCTTAATCATATTAGTTTGCTCATAACAGTTAGGTGACCTTTATCCCATTATGAGTTCCCTAATTATTTTTTTAAGTGTCACACAAAAGGATGGCGTTTAACTTGTTTACCAAGTTAATAAGGGATTTTAAGTTTTCATTATTTCTAGTTTAAGAAAACAATTATACCATACGCCAACATGCATTTAGTGTATGGTTTATTTGAAAATTCATTTTTCATGTTATGTAATAAAGCCAATTTTATTACATTGATATAAACCACTTTATACGTGTATTAATAACCAATTATTATAATCCATTTAGCGTTCTTAATAACCATTTATTAATGTTCTTTTGCCACTTTTAATTTAACCAATTAAATTGTCGTTTTCCATGTTGTTAATAATGTCTAATTTAACCAATTAAATTGTCATTTTGCTTGTTGTTAACTTGTGATTTACTTGTAGCAACCAAACATACAAACACAATAAACAACCATGCATGTAAAATAAATATGTTCACAATCAAGCCATTTAGGTAGACATTTGTTTAGCCGAAAACAAATGCCACCGGTTAAGGGTTATTACACAAAGTAGGAGATTTCAAATCTCCCACTTAATCTTGCATCTTCCTTGTCTTCATCTTGCATCTTCATTTTTACAAAAATATATATCCTAATACATTTTTTTCTAAAAAATTGAAAATACAACCTAATCTATTTTACATACCAAATATAAAATAAATTACATCACCAAATGAATAAATATTACAAACCAAATAAATGAATTAATATTACATACCAAATGAATGAATTAAATCAACCAAACATTCAACCATTCAAACACAAGGTCAAGGCTTGATTGTGAACAACAACATACAATAAAATTGACCGAAATGGAACAACCCAAAACCCATTTTGGGTTACCAATATTTTGGCCAAACCATGCAACCCTCCCAAACCCGAAAATTTTTGCATTCCATATTCATGCATGTTAATAGAATGCAAAGTTGGTGGGTTTTAAAGGCCATGTATAAGAAGCATATTTCATAGACTTCGGCTCTAGATACCATTGATGGAATTCAACATAACAGCAGGTTCTTAATGTCAACATAATCACAAACCATTTTATGATAGTTAAAGAAAGCGGAAGCATGATTGTTTATAAAAAAAGTTTATATGTTAAACCATTTTATATGAATTCCATATTGTTATCAAGTCTTGAAACATAGGCTTACAAATAAGAACAAGGAAGTAAGATATATATACCTCCTCAAGATAGTTGAGGGTTGTTTTCAAGTGAGCAAGATGATGATGAAGATGATGGAATGCAAGCTTCTAACTTGAAGCCTCAAGTGTGTAATACCCCAAGCAATAACCCCAACACCTTTGTCTTTAGTTAGGATTTGATTGACACTTGATATGAGCTTGTAAAACAAATTTAGAACTCCCTATTGATGTCATACCCCGTCCTAATCCGTCCGGACGAAGTCACCAACATCTGGTTCCATTGCTATGATTGACTCCAAATAATGACTTTACAATGAGCAAATGCACAGCGGAAGTTTTCTTTCATACCTGAGAATAAACATGCTTTCAAGTGTCAACCAAAAGGTTGGTGAGTTCATAGGTTTATCATAAAACAATAAAATTCATCATTTTGATAGACCACAAGATTTAAATGCTGCATGGTACAAATGGGCCCGAATCATACACCCACCTGTAATGTACATGCTATATATTTTAAATACAGTACACCTTTCTCTTGTACGAAATCCTTTTTCATAAATCTTAATAACCGTACACATATCTCGTGTATAAAATATAATACACATAACCTGTGTATAAAAATCATTCTCTCGATACATAACATTCACATCAATTGGTGGCAATTATCATGTCCACATAATTCAATGGTGGCAATTATCATGTCCACATAATTCAATGGTGGCAATTATCATGTCCACATAATTCAATGGTGGCAATTACCATGTCCACATAATTTAATAATAATCCACAGAACTTCTGTCTGCATAATAATTCATTCAAGGAATGTTTTACTTGTGTCTATCTCGTCAAACATTTATAAATGCATTTCATGTATTCACGTTTCAAAACGTATTTCAAAAGCATTTAATAAAGCAGTTGTAAAAGTAGCGCATATATTCTCAGTCCCAAAAATGTAAAGAGTAAAAGGGAGCAAATGAACTCACCATACTGTATTTTGTAGTAAAAATACATATGACTTCATTTAACAAGTGTAGGGTTGGTCCGGGATTCACGAACCTATATGATTCATATATATTAACACATATCACATTTAATCGACTAAGTTTATTTATATTATATAATGATTAAACGTTGATGGTAATATGGTGAAATATAAAAGGTTCCCCGGTAACAATAAAAGAGCATTCATATAAATCAAGGTGATAATAAGGTAGTTTCGAACGAAAAGTCGAAGTTGACTTGCTGGAGCTGTGACAAAATTTGCTACTTTGAAAGGAATTACCAAGTTATTTTGGGTAATAATAATACTAAAGGAATTTTCACAGATACGTGTTAAACGTTTACTCAGGTTCCAAGAGTTTTCAAGTGCATAACTATATGCATCAATCTCTTCTTACGTAGATGAAGTGCGTTTGGTTCATCCTCTTGATTGAGGTGTTTTCAAGAATTACGAAAGGTTTGATCGCAGATTGTAATCGTCAAGATACAACTGAGGTTTAAGATGAAATCAAGTGGCAAACTTGAAGAATTGTTTAGTTTCATATGTTATAATCAATATTTTAATTCATTTTAATTGTCCAATCTTGGTAGTCCACCGTTAGCAGTCCACAGTCACTAACTCAATAATTCATATATAGTTTAATATACAATATTCGAATTAATTAATACGTATCGTGACCCGTTACATGTCTCAGACTCGATCACAACTCAAATTATATATATTATTATAGAATCAACCTCAACCATGTATAGAGAACTCGATCATTACTGCATATAGAGTGTCTATGGTTATTCCAAATAATATATATAGATGCGTCGATATGATATGTCAAAACCTTGTATACGTGTCCCGATATTTAAAGTGCGTAAAATAAATAACAGAAATTAAATGACGATAAATAAAATTGCGAGAATTAAAATTGCGATAAATAAAATGCGATAAATAAATTGCGATAAATAAATTGTGATAAATAAAAGGTAATACGGAATTAACAGTTAGCTAGGATCAGTTAGCTAGGAACAGTTAGCGTGGATTCTTAACAAAATTTCTCATAGTTAATTTGTCTGTTTCTAACAAATTTTATTTTGTCATATGTTTTTGATGTTAAAGCTAAGGGGTATAAAATACTATTAAATTTTACAAGGAAATACTATTAAATACGATACAATTTTACACAAGATATTTATTTATTTATTGAATGGATATACTTAAACCTTGCTATAACACTTATAGGCAGTGTACCTAATCGTACAGTAGTGTAGTTTTTAGTAAGTCCGGTTCGTTCCACAGGGAATCTTTTTCACAAAGCTTAACGCTATATTAGTTTAAATTTATAAAAATACAAATATATATATATATAAGTAATATTATTATTATTATAAAGGGGGGTTTTTACCGTTTAATGACCGGTTTGTCGATTTTAAAAACTTTAGTTGCAGTTAAAACAAAATGTAAAATATTAAATAAATAAAAGACTTAATTTAAAGCGTAAAGTAAATAACGATAATGAAATTGCGAATAATAAAAGTGCGATAAAATAAACTTGCGATAATTAAAAAGTACGATAATTAAAAGTGCAATTAAATACAATAACAATAAATAAAAATGCGATAATTAGAAGTGCAATTAAATATAAAATAAAGGAAATTAAATATGAAATAAAAGAATTATGCTTATTTAAACTTCCGTAATCATGATGTTTGACGTGTTGATTTTAGTTTTATGCCCATGGGTTAATTGTCCTTTGTCCTGGATTATTTAATATGTCCGTCTGATTTTTGTCCATAACAGTCCATCAGTCATAAATATAAAGTGCGAGTGTCCTCGTCAAATTATCCTTATACCCGAAGTCAAATATTCCAACTAATTGGGGACTTAAACTGTAACAAGGTTTTATTACTTTGTTTAATAATTACACCAGGATGTCGACTGAGTGTAACCCAAGGTTTTAATACTTTGTTATCAATTATGCCAAGTGTCCTTGTACATAATTTCACCACTGTTTTAATAATTCTAGTGACTATTAATCCATTCCCGTGTCCGGTTAAATGAACGATTATTCGTACATATAAATACCCTGCCCATCGTATCCGATCGAGTGTATATGGTTATTTATAGGGATGTTCAATTATAAATCTTTATATTAAAATTAACAAACTATCATTTAGTTAAACAAATATAAAGCCCATTAATAGCCCATAGTCTAATTTCCACAAGTGTCGTTCTTTTGTCCAAACCCCAATTATGGTACAAAGCCCAATTACCCAATTTTAATATTTTTAGCCCAACATCATGATTACTTCGGATTAAATAAGCATAATAATAACTTAGCTACGAGACATTAATGTAAAAAGGTTGAACATAACTTACAATGATTAAAAATAGCGTAGCGTTACACGGACAGAATTTCGACTTACACCCTTACAACATTCGCCAACACACCCTTATTATTATAAATTAAAATTAAAATTAAAATTATAATATAAATATAAATATTATACGTTGAATGAGGAGAAGAGAAAGATGTGTTTTGTGTTACACCAAAGCTCGATTTTTATAGGCATGTGGGCTGGAACTGTGCACCATGCGATCGCATGGAGTTTCTTCCTCCAGGCCATGCAATCGCATGGCCAGCTGGGGAGACTCAAAAGTCTTTGTTTTTTTATGCCGACGGTTTTTAAATATAATATAATATATATATTAATTTTAAGAATTAATTATATATTATATTATATTCATGTGCATAGTTGACTTGTAATTTTTAGTCCGTTGCGTCGAGCGTTGAGAGTTGACTCTGGTCCTGGTTCCGGATTTTCGAACGTCCTTGCGTACAATTTAATATCTTGTACTTTGCGTTTTGAATCTTGTACTCTTGTAATTTTGAGACGTTTCTTATCAATAATTGGAACCTCATTGATTGTATTTTGTACTTTTGAGCTTTTTGGTCGTTTGCGTCTTCAATTCGTCGAATCTGTCTTTTGTATTCACCTTTTATTATTTAAACGAATATCACTTGTATATAGAATAGTTGCAACTAAAAGCTTGTCTTTCTTGAGGGATAATGCTATGAAATATACGTTCGTTTTTAGCATTATCAAATATTCCCACACTTGAGCTTTGCTTGTCCTCAAGCAATATAGTCTTGAAATACTAGAATCACTTCTTTATTCTTCATACTTTGTACATCAGTGATTTCAATACGGCAGTATAAACAATGGTAGTAACGATATGGTTTACAGTCCCACATGACTTATGAAAATTTAGATCCTTTAGGAAATTGGATCTTTATGAAAACATTTGATTTTTTTTTGAAAATTAAATCTAGCTTTTACCCTAGATAAGTTTTCCGGAATAACCCTTCACCGGTGTTTGCAAATTCTTTTTGTGGGTTTGGTGGGTTTTAGATTTGAAAATTTTAGCTCAAAACTTATAGTTTTGTGTCACCCACTTGCTAACCTTGTATTAGGAAAGCAACACGTCCAGTATACTTGCTCCGTATATTACCTTTCGGTAAACTACCGTCCGGTTGTAAAGGAAAGCGTTGAACAAGCAACTGTTAAGGCAATCTCCCCTGACATGCTTTTAATTATGGTCTATAACGTGTCAGACGCAATTACTATCCTTGGTAGGAGCAATAGTAAAGCTCACCCTTATGATTTTTCGATCTGGCACAAGGTCCTGTCTTTGACCATGCTATGCAACCA
Source organism: Rutidosis leptorrhynchoides (assembly GCF_046630445.1). Lineage (NCBI taxonomy): Eukaryota > Viridiplantae > Streptophyta > Magnoliopsida > Asterales > Asteraceae > Rutidosis > Rutidosis leptorrhynchoides. The sequence continues at coordinate 241,505,300 of NC_092342.1, read as the reverse complement.
CCGTTCTTACGGTTGACACCCGATTTGATTCAGGTGACCTAATGGATTCCAGGTGAATTCTTAGGATTTTACGTTCAATGGTAATGAACGCATTGAAAATGGGTTTTCAGAAAACAAATCGGTTTGTAATTTTGATCAAAATATTTTCTCGTTCAAGCTCGAGTTTAGATATCATTGAATTCCATGAGTTTGTAATTCTCAATCTTTAAGGTCAATCTCAAGGATTGAGTAATATCAGGCTTAAAAGCTGATATTTAATCTTTAAGGAGATTATCCTTTCTGGGGGTCTGATTTATTAGTCTTATCAAGCTAATTTGCACGGTGTCCTCCCCATTTTACAAGACAGATCCTCTCATGGTTAGAATAAGTCTGACCACTTGGCGACCCTGTTTGATGCCGAGGTCCGTGGATTTCCTGCTGATTTTAGAGATGACTTTTCTAGATTTTTCATCAACCTACAGCTGGTCTGGACGACAACTTCATGACCTAAATCAAGAAGCGCGTGTCTTTATCGAAAGACTTTACTTCCTTTTAACGATGGAATTGATTCATCGTGTAGATCCATCTCTTCTTTTCTTTCATCGGGTAAAACAGTTTAGTTTAGTCCAAAGCAAAAGTATCTTCAATTATTTGTTACAGAAATATGTGACATATGTTTAAGATAACTTGGTAATTTTTCCCACACTTGGCTTTTATTTTTCTTTTTATTGTCCTCTATTCCATTTTAAATGAATTCTAACATTTTAGTTTGTTTCTCAATTTATGTCCTTTCCGAGGTAACAATAATTTCGGTGTTAACACCTAGTTTTATCGTTCATAAATATGTATAAACATGATTTTGAGTTCATTTAATTGAAAATTTTGAAAAATTTTACTAGAATTAGGTAGTCAGTATATAAGACTAGGGCTGTTCTTTATTATCAGAGAGCACTAGATTCTAATACAACTACTACTTTACTAGTATTTCTAATGGTAACCGAGTGTTTAAAGTAAAAAAAAAAATTAAAAATCCTAAAGAATTTAACCCCTTCCCACACTTAAGATCTTGCAATGCCCTCATTTGCAAGAAATCAGTAACAATTTAAATTATTGAGGGTGATTAGCTTAGAAATGATTAAATTTTACCAAAGTTTCCAAATATATTGGCGTTTGTTTGCTGAATGATAAATGGTGCATATCATTTGTTCATTCCGTCTGTTGTTACATCACATTTATTTGTCATCTTGTCGTCAAAATTAGTAGCTTTTGCTGAACTTAATGCCAGTCTTTGAAAATGCGATGTTTTACCCTGTTTTGTACAATCTACAATATACATACATACAAATATAAACATGCAAGGCAATTTGAAATGGGACTTAATATCCCACTTTCAAATCCTAAATGTGAAATATTAGTACACAATAATAATAAAAATGATAAAGATTACATAAGTATATTCAATAACATAAGTTTAAACATGAATAAGTAAAAAGATAAAAACATAAAAATCATATAAATAACCAAATGGAACTAAATCAGTCTGGATATGGGTTCCAGTTCATCTCGTCAGGTGGGTTCCATTGTTGGTTATAGGTGTTTTGATAGGCTTGGTTATAGTCATACCGGCTAAAGGGTAGTCGGATATCGGGGCTGTGTGGCGGAAAATGAGCAGGTCGAGTAGGTACATAGTTATTTGGTACCTGATATGATAGCTGGCTCATACTTTGGTGCTGATGAACTAACCAGCTATCGTGTTGGCGTCGCCTATAATCCTCGTATACTCGCTCAGAGTTCCACTGCTCATACATACTATGTCTGGCCTCGTTCGTCATTGCTTCCTCATCTATACGAACGTGGACGTCAAGAATAGCATCTCGAAAGACATCCCTAATGTCTTCCGCCTCCTCTATTTCCTCGTCTGAGCCTCTCTCTACCTGAGGATGAGATCCCTCATAAGGTACTGCCTGGTTACGTCTACTTTTCAATACCTTAGCACCCACATAAACTTTCAATCCTAAGGGCTCAACATGTTCTCTACAAAGCTGTAATGGACCCCCTTGGTTCCTATCAACACCTAAATACTATCCAATGAGAGTAACAAAAATACCTCCTTCTATTATACTCCCTTCCTGCATTCCCTCTACCATTTTAGATAAATAAAAAGCAACACAGTAAGGGATATTGACAAAGCTTCTAGGATCCCGAATACACTTTAGGTAGAATAAATCATGTAAGGTAATTTTTTCTTTATTGTGACCTCTCTGTGTAATCGAGTTAGCCAAAAATCTATGAATAATACGAAGCTCGGCTCTGTCAATATGTGTATAGGAGTGTCCTCCTGCTCGTGTAAAAATCAAAATGTGACATACGCCTCCAAATGGCGTCAGCGTCAAAGTTGCTATCTACCCTTTCACCATAATGAATCAAGTTTGTACAATCGAGTAGTAGCAACTCACCAGGAGTATATATCTATAAAGCCCTGGCCATGTCCAGCATGGACATTCTGTACATCCTACCGCCAAGGATAAACCTAAGAAATCTTCTATCATCTATTCTAACAATATTTGTATCAAGTGATACAGTACTCATCAACTCAACACACCATTCCTTATATACAGGCCTACGAATGGTGAAAAGACGTTCCCAATCTGTAAAAGAAGAACTGCCATACCTTTGAACTAAAAGCTGTCTAACACGGTCAGCTAGATGGACCGTTTCCAAAGGGGCCCAATCGATTACCCTTGGCACCTCTACATTTTTTGTTACCAATTTGAATTTGTTCCTTTGATATGTCTCGTAATCTCTCCATCTCCTATCAAATCTTAGATTAGGATGCAGAGTGTGCTCAAGAATCGTTGGGAATTCTACTGGCGGCCTCATTGGGAATACTATGAATTCATCAACAAACTGTACCGAATCATAATAAGGCATGTGCTGATCAGGCTGTTGTTGTGGTTCTTGTTCGTGTTGCATTTCTGGTTCTGGTTCTGGTGCTGGTGCTGGTCGTCTAGATGATGATGCTCCTGAACCTCCAGTATCGGCATTCTGCAAAACACATTAAACACAAAATTTGTGCATCCAAATATGCATTAGTGTTAGTAAAATAACAACTTAAAACAATCACTATAACATGTTAAATCAAAATTAAACTTATACACATTTTCACAATTTTTCACAATTCTACACTTTTCAAATAAGCACATATGAAAATGTATACAAAGTTCATAAGCATTTAACTCAAATAACATGTCAAAATAGTCATTACTAATAATTAAACAAGTCTCAAATGGCAAATATATCAAATTAATCAAGTTCATGAATTTTGGACTTAAAAAGTCCACTTTAATCTCCAAAAATCATGTTTAGGATCAATGTTTGGATCATTTAACTATCTAAACATGTTACACTACTCAATATAGCAATAATTCATGATGAAAATCGGCCATAACCTGTTTATATCAAAAAGCCCCAAATTGCTCAAGAACACAAACCCTAGATTTCTAAAAATTTTGAAGTTTTTGGCTTCAAATCATGTTAAATAGCATCAATATAGGTTATACATGAATAAAATACTAACAATTTAACACTAATTACAATAGAAATTAACAAAATTACATTAGGTAAAAAATTGGAATTATCACAAAAACTAGGAATTTATAGAGTTTAGGGGTGTAATTTTTACCATTTTGCTGAAGAATGAGAATCTAGGCATGATTAGAGCAAGAAAAATGATGAATTACGGTGGAAAAATGATGAAATTTGGTGAAGATTTGAGAGAGTTTCGTGTTTGTGTGTGTGTTGGTGTGAGGAAGACAGACTCGCTGTCTGTATGTATCAGGCCTGGAATTTGCCTCCATGCGATCGCATGGAGGGATAGGGTGATTCCCATGCGATCGCATGGGTACCCAGCTACAGTGTTCTGGGCTTTTTTTTATTTATAAAATCTTATAGTTTATAAAACTTATAATTAATTAAATTTTAAAAAAAAATTTCCTTTAGGAGCGAGGGTGTTTCGGATGGATGTCCTAGTCCGTCCCTCGACAAAATTTTAAAATTTGTCAATTCAAAGTGCGGTTTTAAAAGTAAAGATTTTTGGGTTTTTAAATGTTTTTGGCATACTTTAATTCAATAAGATTAAAAATAATGATAATAAAAGTTCTCGTCCCTCCCTCGGGTAAAGCAATTTCGGTTCAACGACCTAGTCTTCAACTCACGACGAATTTTAAAAATCATATTTTTAACTTAGCGAAATAAAGTAAATTTTTGTTTTTAAATTCACACAACTTAAATTTAAAATATGCATAAAATTAAAAATTCACATTTTTTTAAAAATTAAAAATTCACACCAAACTTATATTATATTTTTGTTTTTATACATACAAACTTAAAAATATCAATTGTTCAAATATTTACAATTTTAAATATATTAATTTAAAAAGTTTACAATATTAATTTAATATTTATATATTAATTTTAAAAACATGGTAAAAATAAAATTAAAAATCTTTTTGGTCTTTTATCCCACTTTAATCAATCAAATATTATCAAAAATATGCGCCCCTCTTTTCGGTTAAGTAATTTCGGTTCCATGACCTAATTCAACTCATGACGAATTTTTGAAATATTTTGGGTTGATTAATTAAAGATATTTATGCCTTAAGAATAAACGTTAAATTTCGCAGTGATGTAATAAATTTTTGAATGATATCAATAATTTCGGTCGCCAAACCTAATTTTATTCAATACCAATTTAATACTTTATAGCGAACAAATTAGCGTTTATTATCAAAAGGTTAAAAATAAAAATAAAAAATAAAAACTGTACAGACTTACCTGTGAGATAGTATTCTTAGTTATATGATCTATCTCATTCATAAGATAGTCGGTTTAATTGGTTTTCCATAGCTACATAGGCGTAACCTCGAGCATTCAGTGTTTTTTCTTCTAAACATATGAACGGTCCGTCTCTGCTTAAAGTAACAAATTCGGTATTTGAATAGGTTTGATTATTTGAACATTTACCTTCATGTAACCATTTTCCGCATTTGTGACATCTTTCAAGGTGTCGTGCTCTTCTTTTCGCTGCGGATTTTGATTTTCCTTTACCAAATTGTAACTTATTATCTTCGCATCTGGATTCTTTTCTTACTCCGTCCAACCTTTCTCTGATTACTGATACTATTTCACTCGGAAGTGTGTCATTATTACGTTTAGTGATCAAAGCGTGTAGCATTAGACCATGGTTTAGTTCACAGGAAGTCTTCATTTCGTAAAAACCTAAAAAAAAAAAAAATTCAGAATGGGGGGAGAAGACTAGTTCTTTAGGGTCTGCTAGGGAAAGACCATTCGGGTTCCATTTTCGAGAACTACACGAAAACAGAAAATCTAACTCTAACAGAAATACATATTATCCTTTAAAGACTTGATTCTCCCCACACTTAGTTAGCTGTGGTATCGAAATTGTGATTAACTTCGTTGTCGACTTCCATCGGATTATCTATGTAATGTTTAACTCTGTGACCATTAACTTTAAATTTAATTCTATTTGAATTTATTAATTCTATCGTTCCGTATGGGAAAACTTTTTTGACTATGAATGGTCCAGACCATCTTGATTTCAATTTTCCAGGAAATAGCTTGAATCGTGAATTGAAAAGAAGAACTCTGTCTCCTTCTTTAAATTCTTTTGAACTTCTGATTCTTTTATCATGCCATTTCTTCGTTCTTTCTTTATAGATTAACGAATTTTCATATGCTTCATGTCTTAATTCTTCTAATTCGTTTAGTTGACTTAATCGTAGACGTCCAGCTTCATGTAAATCAAGATTACATGTCTTTGAAGCCCAAAATGCTTTGTGTTCAATTTCTACTGGAAGATGACATGCTTTTCCGTAGACGAGTTTAAAAGGTGTGGTTCCAATTGGAGTTTTGTAGGCTGTTCTAAAAGCCCAGAGTGCATCCTCCAATTTAATGGACCATTCCTTCGGATTTGATCCTACGGTTTTCTCTAGAATACGTTTTAAAGCTCGGTTGGTATTTTCAACTTGTCCACTTGTTTGTGGATGATATGCGGTGGAGATTTTATGAGTTACTCCATATATTTTAAGAACTTTCTCAAGTTGATTATTACAGAAATGAGTTCCCCGATCACTTATTAAAGCTTTCGGTGTTCCAAACCTTACAAAAAGACGTTTTAAAAAGTTGACTACAACTCGTGCGTCATTAGTTGGGAGAGCTTGTGCTTCCGCCCATTTAGATACATAATCAATGGCTACGAGAATATAGAGATTATTATGAGATTTTGGAAATGGACCCATAAAGTCAATACCCCAAATGTCAAATACTTCGCATACTTGAATGACATTTTGTGGCATTTCATCACGTTGACTTATTTTTCCAGCCCTTTGACAAGCATCACAGGATTTGTAAAGAAGGTGTGCGTCTTTGTAAATTGTAGGCCAATAGAATCCAGCATCATAAACTTTTCTTGCTGTTAGTTGAGGCCCATAATGCCCTCCTGTTGGTCTTGTGTGACAATGGTTTAAAATTTTACTAGCTTCATCTCTGAATACACATCGGCGTATTATTCCATCGGGACAACTTTTAAACAAATGTGGATCTTCCCAGAAATAGTGTTTTATATCACTGAAGAATTTCTTTCGTTTTTGGTACGATAATCCTTTTTCAAGGAATCCACATACTAAGTAGTTTGCATAGTCTGCAAACCATGGAATTTCAGTATAATCTATCTTCAATAGATATTCATCAGGAAAGTTGTCTTGTATGGCTGATTCATTTAGAACTTCTAATTCGGGATTTTCAAGACGAGAAAGATGATCAGCGGGGAGATTTTCTGCTCCTGTTTTATCTCAGATTTCAATATCGAACTCTTGTAAGAGTAAGATCCAACGGATTAATCTTGGTTTGGCATCTTGTTTCGAAAATAGGTATCTAAGAGCAGAATGGTCGGTATAGACCACCGTTTTTGCTAGAACGAGATATGAACGAAATTTGTCAAAAGCAAATACAATAGCAAGGAGTTCTTTTTCAATAGTTGTATAGTTCGTTTGTGCTCCTTGTAACGTCTTACTAGCATAATATATAGGTTGAAATCGCTTTTCAATCCTTTGTCCTAAAACGGCTCCCATTGCAAAATCACTTGCATCGCACATTAGTTCAAACGATAGATTCCAATTTGGTGTTATCATGATCGGCGCATTAGTGAGTTTCTCTTTAAGAATATTAAAAGATTTGATGCATTCATCTGAAAAGATGAATGGAGCATCCTTTTCTAGGAGTTTATTCATAGGAGTGGCAATCTTAGAAAAATCTTTTATGAAACGTCGGTAAAAACCGGCATGCCCTAGAAAACTCCTAACTCCTCTAACATTGGTGGGATATGGAAGTTTGGCAATTACATCTACTTTAGCTCTATCCACTTCAATTCCTTCTTTTGAAATTTTATGTCCAAGAACGATGCCTTCTTTAACCATAAAATGGCATTTCTCCCAATTAAGTACTAGATTTGATTGTTCGCATCTAATCAGCATTCGTTCAAGATTAGCTAGACATGATTCAAATGTATCACCGAAGACTGAAAAGTCATCCATGAAAACTTCCATGCATTCTTCTATCATGTCGTGAAAAATCGCCATCATACACCTTTGAAAGGTTGCAGGGGCGTTGCAAAGTCCAAATGGCATGCGTTTGTAAGCAAAAGTACCATAAGGGCACGTGAATGTGGTTTTCTCTTGATCTTCGGGTGCTATTGGAATTTGAAAATATCCAGAAAAACCATCAAGAAAACAATAGTAACTATTTCCGGCTAATCTTTCCAACATTTGATCAATAAAAGGTAAGGGAAAGTGATCTTTTCTGGTGGCGTCATTTAATTTTCTATAATCAATACATACACGCCATCCTGTTACAGTCCTAGTAGGAATAAGCTCATTTTTCTCATTTGTAATGACAGTCATGCCACCCTTCTTAGGCACGCATTGAACTGGGCTTACCCATGGACTATCATAAATTGGATAAATTAAACCTGCGTCTAGCAGTTTAATAATTTCTTTTTTAACTACATCTTGCATATTCGGATTTAGTCTTCGTTGGCATTGCACATACGTTTTATGACCTTCTTCCATAAGGATTTTATGTGTGCAATACGAAGGACTTATTCCTTTAATATCATGAATCTTCCATGCAATGGCTGGTTTATGAGCTTTCAACACAGAAATGAGTTGTGATTTCTCATTTTCAGTAAGAGAAGGCGATATTATTACAGGTAATTCAGATTCACCATGTAAATAAGCATATTCCAAATGGTTTGGAAGTGGCTTTAACTCTAATTTCGGAGGTTCTTCTATCGATGATTTGTATCGATATCTGTCTTCTTCTTTTAGCATTTGAATTTCTTCTGTTGTTGGTTCATATCCATTAGCTATAAGTGTAGCTAACATTTCAGCTTCATCAATTGTTTCATTACCTTCTCCTAAAGAACATTCTCCTGTTCCTTGTAATTCTGGAAATTCTTCTAACAATTCTGCATGTGAATCTATAGTTAGAATATAATAACATGTATCATCTGCAGATTGCGGTTGTTGCATTACTCTATCAACTGGAATGGTAACACTCTCATCCTCTATACTTAGGGTCAGTTTCTTACCAAACACGTCTATCATTGCTTTAGCCGTGTTTAAGAATGGTCTTCCTAATATGAGAGGAACTTGAGAATCTTCTTCCATGTCCAGAACAACAAAATCTACTGGAAATACTAAAGTACCAACTTTAACTAGCATATTCTCTATTATCCCTCTAGGATATTTTATTGATCGATCGGCTAGTTGTATACTTATTCTGGTTGGTTTCAATTCTCCAAGGTCTAGTTTAGTGTATAGTGAATACGGCATTAAATTTATACTAGCACCTAAGTCTGTCAATGCTTCTATTGAACTAAGACTACCCAGAAAACATGGAATTGTGAAACTTCCTGGATCAGATAGTTTTTCTGGTATCTTATTCAACAGCACTGCTGAACAATTAGCATTCATAGTAACAGCCGAGAGTTCTTCCATTTTCTTTCTATTTGAGATTAGATCTTTCAAGAATTTAGCATATCTAGGCATTCCTGAAATCACATCAATGAAAGGAAGATTTACATTTATCTGTTTAAACATATCCAAGAATTTGGATTGCTCGACTTCAAGTTTCTCTTTCTTCATTTTACTCGGGTAAGGAAGTGGTGGTTAGTATGGTTTGACATAAGTTTTAGCCTTAACTGTGTTATCTTCATTAACCTTTTCAACTACCGGTTCTTTTTCCTTATCTTGATCAGGTTGTGGTTCTTATGGAGTAGGAATAGCTTCATCAGAAGTTACAGGTATTTCAGGTGGTTTATGTAGTGACCCGAACTTTTCCATGTTTATATATATTAATTGAGATTGATATTTACATGATTAAATGTTTTCAACATGTTAAGCAATCAAACTTGTTAAGACTTGATTAATTGAAATATGTTTCATATAGACAATTGACCACCCAAGTTGACCGGTGATTCACGAACGTTAAAAATTGTAAAAACTATATGATGACATATATATGGTTATATATATATATTTAACATGATTTTATTATAAGTATGTATCTCATTAGGTATTTTAACAATGAGTTATATACATAAATATGAGACTATTAATTTAAGAAACTCGAAAACGATATATATAACGATTATCGTTATAACAACGTCTTACTAGGTACATATGAATCATATTAAGATATTGATACACTTGGTTAATTATGTTAAATGATAAGTAAATATATTATTAAGTGTATTAACAATGAAATACATTTGTAAAAATAAGACTACTAACTTAATGATTTCGAAACGAGACATGTATGTAACGATTATCGTTGTAACGACTTTTAACTGTATATATATCATACTAAGATATATTATATATCATAATATCATGATAATATAATAATTTAAAATCTCATTTGATATTATAAACATTGGGTTAACAACATTTAACAAGATCGTTAACCTAAAGGTTTCAAAACAACATTTACATGTAATGACTAACGATGACTTAACGACTCAGTTAAAATGTATATACATGTAGTGTTTTAATATGTATTCATACACTTTTGAAAGACTTCAAGACACTTATCAAAATACTTCTACTTAACAAAAATGCTTACAATTACATCCTCATTCAGTTTCATCAACAATTCTACTCGTATGCACCCGTATTCGTACTCGTACAATACACAGCTTTTAGATGTATGTACTATTGGTATATACACTCCAATGATCAGCTCTTAGCAGCCCATGTGAGTCACCTAACACATGTGGGAACCATCATTTGGCAACTAGCATGAAATATCTCATAAAATTACAAAAATATGAGTAATCATTCATGACTTATTTACATGAAAATAAAATTACATATCCTTTATATCTAATCCATACACCAACGACCAAAAACACCTACAAACACTTTCATTCTTCAATTTTCTTCATCTAATTGATCTCTCTCAAGTTCTATCTTCAAGTTCTAAGTGTTCTTCATAAATACCAAAAGTTCTAGTTTCATAAAATCAAGAATACTTCCAAGATTGCAAGTTTACTTCCAAGTTTTCTAAATCCATTCCAAGTAATCATCCAAGATCAAGAAACCTTTGTTACTTACTATAGGTTATCTTTCTAATACAAGGTAATAATCATATTCAAACTTTAATTCAATTTCTATAACTATAACAATCTTATTTCGAGTGAAAATCTTACTTGAAATTGTTTTCGTGTCATGATTCTGCTTCAAGAACTTTCAAGTCATCCAAGGATCCTTTGAAGCTAGATCTATTTTTCTCATTTCCAGTAGGTTTATCCAAGGAACTTGAGGTAGTAATGATGTTTATAACATCATTCAATTCATACATATAAAGCTATCTTATTCGAAGGTTTAAACTTGTAATCACTAGAACATAGTTTAGTTAATTCTAAACTTGTTCGCAAATAAAAGTTAATCCTTCTAACTTGACTTTTAAAATCAACTAAACACATGTTCTATATCTATATGATATGCTAACTTAATGATTTAAAACCTGAAAACACGAAAAACACCGTAAAACCGGATTTATGCCGTCGTAGTAACACCGCGGGCTGTTTTGGGTTAGTTAATTAAAAACTATGATAAACTTTGATTTAAAAGTTGTTATTCTGGGAAAATGATTTTTATTATGAACATGAAACTATATCCAAAAATTATGGTTAAACTCAAAGTGGAAGTATGTTTTCTAAAATGGTCATCTAGACGTCGTTCTTTCGACTGAAATGACTACCTTTACAAAAACGACTTGTAACTTATTTTTCCGTCTATAAACCTATACTTTTTCTGTTTAGATTCATAAAATAGAGTTCAATATGAAACCATAGAAATTTGATTCACTCAAAACGGATTTAAAATGAAGAAGTTATGGGTAAAACAAGATTGGATAATTTTTCTCATTTTAGCTACGTGAAAATTGGTAACAAATCTATTCCAACCATAACTTAATCAACTTGTATTGTATATTATTTAATCTTGAGATACCATAGACACGTATACAATGTTTCGACCTATCATATCGACACATCTATATATATTTCGGAACAACCATAGACACTCTATATGTGAATGTTGGAGTTAGCTATACAGGGTTGAGGTTGATTCCAAAATATATATAGTTTGAGTTGTGATCAATACTGAGATACGTATACACTGGGTCGTGGATTGATTCAAGATAATATTTATTGATTTATTTCTGTACATCTAACTGTGGACAACTAGTTGTAGGTTACTAACGAGGACAACTGACTTAATAAAATTAAAACATCAAAATATATTAAAAGTGTTGTAAATATATTTTGAACATACTTTGATATATATGTATATATTGTTATAGGTTCGTGAATCAACCAGTGGCCAAGTCTTACTTCCCGACGAAGTAAAAATCTGTGAAAGTGAGTTATAGTCCCACTTTTAAAATATAATATTTTTGGGATGAGAATACATGCAGGTTTTATAAATGATTTACAAAATAGACACAAGTACGTGAAACTACATTCTATGGTTGAATTATCGGAATCGAATATGCCCCTTTTTATTAAGTCTGGTAATCTAAGAATTAGGGAACAGACGCCCTAATTGACGCGAATCCTAAAGATAGATCTATTGGGCCTAACAAACCCCATCCAAAGTACCGGATGCTTTAGTACTTCGAAATTTATATCATATCCGAAGGGTGTCCCGGAATGATGGGGATATTTTTATATATGCATCTTGTTAATGTCGGTTACCAGGTGTTCACCATATGAATGATTTTTATCTCTATGTATGGGATGTGTATTGAAATATGAAATCTTGTGGTCTATTATTATGATTTGATATATATAGGTTAAACCTATAACTCACCAACATTTTTGTTGACGTTTTAAGCATGTTTATTCTCAGGTGATTATTAAGAGCTTCCGCTGTCGCATACTTAAATAAAGATGAGATTTAGAGTCCATGCTTGCATGATATTGTGTAAAAACTGCATTCAAGAAACTTATTTTGTTGTAACATATTTGTATTGTAAACCATTATGTAATGGTCGTGTGTAAACAGGATATTTTAGATTATCATTATTTGATAATCTACGTAAAGCTTTTTAAACCTTTATTGATGAAATAAAGGTTATGGTTTGTTTTAAAAATGAATGCAGTCTTTGAAAAACGTCTCATATAGAGGTCAAAACCTCGCAACGAAATCAATTAATATGGAACGTTTTTAATCAATAAGAACGGGACATTTCAGTTGGTATCCGAGCGTTGGTCTTAGAGAACCAGAATTTTGCATTAGTGTGTCTTATCGAGTTTGTTAGGATGCATTAGTGAGTCTGGACTTCGACCGTGTTTACTTGAAAAATGATTGCTTAACAAATTTTGTTGGAAACTATATATTTTTAATCTCTTAACGCGTTTGATATTATGTGATAGATGTCTACCTCTAGAACAAGTCCCATTGACTCACCTAATAATAATGAAGAGTCAAATGTAAATTGAAATGATTCGTGGACTGATTCACAAGTTCCCGAAGAGGAACCGGAAGAAGAGTCGGAACCGGAAGAAGAATCGGAACCGGAAGAAGAATCGGAACCGGAAGAAGAAATAGAACCAGTGGGGGAAATAATAAAACGGTTAAGTAGAAGAAAATACTCAACCAACCGACCAAAGTTAATTATGGTCAATGGTGTTTCCGCCAAGGAAGCAAAGTATTGGGAGGATTACCAATTCTCCGATGAATCGGATCCCGACAAGGATTCCGATGATGTTATAGAAATTACTCCAACACAATTTAATAAGGCAAAAGAGAACAATAAGGGAAAGGGCATAAAAATAGAGAAATTTGATTCCAAACCCGATGAACTTTATATGTATCGTCAACACCCGTATTTCTTAAGTTGTGACAATAACCCGGGAACCTCTAAACCACCAGGTTTTCTAAACCAATGTGGAAAACGATGGCTCGTATTAGGGGAACATCATATATCCCTAGAAACTTGTCAAAACGAACCAAAACCGAAAAAGAAGAAACGAGCGAGTCGGAATAAGATAGTTGTATTAGTGTGGTGTAATATATGTAATATAGTGTGCTTATGCTTTATGATATATGTAAAAATTGCTTGTATTAATAATATTTTTTTTATGAATCTAACTCTTGTCTATTTTACAGTATAAAAACACAAAATGGATAGACAACCCAATATTTTGAGAGACCTACCCGGAGACATGATTGATGAAATCTTGTCTAGAGTCGGTCAGAATTCCTCGGCACAACTATTTAAGGCGAGATCAGTTTGTAAGACATTCGAAGAACGTTCCAAGAATTCCTTGGTTTATAAAAGGGTTTCGTTCGAAAGATGGGGAATATCACATTGGGAAATCCATAAGTTACGATGTGTTTACTTTGACGCATATATTGCGGGGAACCCAAATGCTATTTTACGCAACGGGTTAAGAAATTATTTTGACTCAATATATCCGAATATAGGACTTCGTGATTTAGAAAAAGCGGCTAACATGCAACATAAAGAAGCATGTTATGCTTACAGCTTAGTAATGTTCGCTTCTCACCAAAGTGAGAACAAGAACATCGGGCTACAACTATTAAACAAAACGTTCCCACAAGTGACGGAGTCGGTAATTGGGGTAAGAAATGAGGTTTTTAGATTGTTAAGGGACTGTTGGATATTACGTAACCCTCGTCCCTTTGACGACGTTACAACACGTTGTATTATCAACGGCCATAATGGTTATGTTCCACAAGATCAAGGATGGGAAGTAGTCCTAGTAAAACCAGAATGCATGACTTGTTTCTGGACGTATGAACTACGTGTCTTTATTGACTTTGCTGAACGACTTGTGTACTAGCAAAAATTATCTTCACAACTATCTTGTATCAAAGTTATTGTGTGCTATATTTCATGCTTTATGTAAAATAAGCGGTATTGTAAGTTTGTAAAATATTGTGTAAAAGTTTGAACGCGAAATATTATTATAATCAGTTTTTCATATAGAATTGTAGTAGTTGAATTGTATATTAGCTACTAAGTATGAACTTAACGGGTAGGTACTACCCGAATTTAAACTTATAAAACGCTAATATGAAGAAAAAGCTTTTATAAATGAATTCATATTATGCTACGAGATACTATTGACTACTCTTAATATTCTGTATGATTAACTTGTTTCATTTGACTATTTGAAGGAAATGGCACCGACTACTCGACAAACCTTGAATATGAGCGAAGAGGAGTTTCGTGCTTTTCTTGCTTCAAACATAGCCGCAGTACAGGCTGCGCTAGATACCAACAATAACCTTGGATCTAGCAGTACAGGAAATCGTGTAGGATGCACCTACAAAGAATTCACTGCCTGCAAACCTTTGGAATTTGATGGAACTGAAGGACCGATCGGATTGAAACGGTGGACCGAGAAGGTCGAATCGGTGTTTGCCATAAGTAAGTGTACTGAAGAGGACAAAGTGAAGTACGCTACGCATACCTTTACAGGTTCTGCGTTAACATGGTGGAATACCTATCTAGAGCAAGTGGGACAAGACGATGCGTACGCACTACCGTGGTCAGCATTCAAGCACTTGATGAACGAGAAGTACCGTCCCAGAACTGAGGTCAATAAGCTCAAGACAGAACATAGAGGGTTACGAACCCAAGGAGATATTACCACGTACGAAAGACGATTCACAAAATTGTGCCTATTGTGTCCGGGAGCATTCGAAGATGAGGAAGAGAAGATCGACGCGTTTGTGAAAGGATTACCGGAAAGAATCCAAGAAGATATAAGTTCACACGAGCCCGCCTCCATACAACATGCATGTAGAATGGCTCACAAACTAGTGAACCAGATTGAGGAAAGAATTAAAGAACAGACGGCTGAAGAGGCCAATGTGAAGCAAGTCAAAAGAAAGTGGGAGGAAAACGGTGATAAGAATCACCAATACAACAACAACAGCAATTACAATAATAATCGCAACAATTATCCCAACAATCGCGACATCAATCGCAACTACAACAAACGGCCCAACAACAACAACAACAATTACAACAACAACAACAACAACAACAACAACAACAACAACAACAACAACAACAACAACAACAACAACAACAACAACAACAACAACAACAACAGCAACTACAACAATCATCCCAACAACAATAACAACCGCAATAACAACAACAATCAGAAGCAGCTATGCCAAAGGTGTGAAAAGTATCACTCGGGGTTCTGCACCAAATTTTGCAACAAGTGTAAAAGAAATGGTCATAGCGCGGCGAAGTGTGAGGTCTATGGACCAGGGGTTAACAGAACGAAAGGAACAAATGGTGTCGGAACGAGTAATGGCGGAGCAAGTAGTGTCGGAGCAAGTTATGCCAATGTAGTTTGTTATAAATGTGGAAAACCGGGCAACATTATTAGAAATTTCCCGAACCAGGAGAACACAAATGGACAAGGCCGCGGAAGAGTTTTCAATATTAATGCGGCAGAGGCACAGGAAGACCCGGAGCTTGTTACGGGTACGTTTCTTATTGACAATAAATCTGCTTACGTTTTATTTGATTCGGGTGCGGATAGAAGCTATATGAGTAGATATTTTTGTGCTAAATTAAGTTGTCCATTGACGCCGTTGGATAGTAAATTTTTACTCGAATTAGCAAACGGTAAATTAATTTCAGCAGATAATATATGCCGGAATCGAGAAATTAAACTGGGTAGCGAAATATTTAAGATTGATTTGATACCAGTAGAGTTAGGGAGTTTTGATGTAATAGTTGGCATGGACTGGCTGAAGAAGGTGAAAGCAGAGATCGTATGTTATAAAAATGCAATTCGCATTGTACGAGAAGAAGGAGAACCCTTAATGGTGTATGGAGAAAAGGGCAACATGAAGCTACATCTTATTAGTAATTTGAAGGCACAAAAACTAATAAGAAAAGGTTGCTATGTTGTTCTAGCACACGTCGAGAAAGTACAAACTGAAGAAAAGAGCATCAATGATGTTCCCGTCACAAAAGAATTTCTCGATGTATTTCTGAAAGAATTACCGGGATTACCCCCACATCGATCTGTTGAATTTCAAATAGATCTTGTACCAGGAGCTGCACCAATAGCTCGTGCTCCTTATAGACTCGCACCCAGTGAGATGAAAGAACTGCAAAGCCAACTGCAAGAACTATTAGAACGTGGTTTCATTCGACCAAGCACATCACCATGGGGAGCTCCTGTTTTGTTTGTCAAGAAGAAGGATGGTACATTTAGGTTGTGTATTGACTACAGAGAGTTGAACAAACTTACCATCAAAAACCGTTATCCACTGCCGAGAATTGACGACTTATTTGATCAACTACAAGGCTCGTCGGTTTATTCGAAGATCGATTTACGTTCTGGATATCATCAAATGCGAGTAAAGGAAGATGATATTCCAAAGACTGCTTTTAGGACGCGTTATGGTCATTACGAGTTTATGGTTATGCCGTTTGGATTGACTAATGCACCAGCTGTGTTCATGGACCTTATGAACCGAGTGTGTGGACCATACCTTGACAAGTTTGTCATTGTTTTCATTGATGACATACTTATTTCCTCAAAGAATGACCAAGAACACGGTGAACATTTAAGAAAGGTGTTAGAAGTATTGAGGAAGGAAGAATTGTACGCTAAGTTTTCAAAGTGTGCATTTTGGTTGGAAGAAGTTCAATTCCTCGGTCACATAGTGAACAAAGAAGGTATTAAGGTGGATCCGGCAAAGATAGAAACTGTTGAAAAGTGGGAAACCCCGAAAACTCCGAAACACATACGCCAGTTTTTAGGACTAGCTGGTTACTACAGAAGGTTCATCCAAGACTTTTCCAGAATAGCAAAACCCTTGACTGCATTAACGCATAAAGGGAAGAAATTTGAATGAAGGATGAACAAGAGAAAGCGTTCCAGTTATTGAAGAAAAAGCTAACTACGGCACCTATATTGTCATTGCCTGAAGGGAATGATGATTTTGTGATTTATTGTGACGCATCAAAGCAAGGTCTCGGTTGTGTATTAATGTAACGAACGAAGGTGATTGCTTATGCGTCTAGACAATTGAAGATTCACAAACAAAATTATACGACGCATGATTTGGAATTAGGCGCGGTTGTTTTTGCATTAAAGACTTGGAGGCACTACTTATATGGGGTCAAAAGTATTATATATACCGACCACAAAAGTATTCAACACATATTTAATCAGAAACAACTGAATATGAGGCAGCGTAGGTGGATTGAATTGTTGAATGATTACGACTTTGAGATTCGTTACCACCCGGGGAAGGCAAATGTGGTAGCCGACGCCTTGAGCAGAAAGGACAGAGAACCCATTCGAGTAAAATCTATGAATATAATGATTCACACTAACCTTACTACTCAAATAAAGGAGGCGCAACAAGGAGTTTTAAAAGAGGGAAATTTAAAGGATGAAATACCCAAAGGATCGGAGAAGCATCTTAATATTCGGGAAGACGGAACCCGGTATAGGGCTGAAAGAATTTGGGTACCAAAATTTGGAGATATGAGAGAAATGGTACTTAGAGAAGCTCATAAAACCAGATACTCAATACATCCTGGAACGGGGAAGATGTACAAGGATCTTAAGAAACATTTTTGGTGGCCAGGTATGAAAGCCGATATTGCTAAATATGTAGGAGAATGTTTGACGTGTTCTAAGGTCAAAGCTGAACATTAGAAACCATCAGGTCTACTACAACAACCTGAAATCCCGGAATGGAAATGGGAAAACATTACCATGGATTTCATTACTAAATTACCAAGGACTGCAAGTGGTTATGATACTATTTGGGTAATAGTTGATCGTCTCACCAAGTCTGCACACTTCCTGCCAATAAGAGAAGATGACAAGATGGAGAAGTTAGCCCGACTGTATTTGAAGGAAGTCGTCTCCAGACATGGAATACCAATCTCTATTATCTCTGATAGGGATGGCAGATTTATTTCAAGATTCTGGCAGACATTACAGCAAGCATTAGGAACTCGTCTAGACATGAGTACTGCCTATCATCCACAAACTGATGGGCAGAGCGAAAGGACGATACAAACGCTTGAAGACATGCTACGAGCTTGTGTTATTGATTTCGGAAACAGTTGGGATCGACATCTACCGTTAGCAGAATTTTCCTACAACAACAGCTACCATTCAAGCATTGAGATGGCTCCGATTGAAGCACTTTATGGTAGAAAGTGCAGGTCTCCGATTTGTTGGAGTGAAGTGGGGGATAGACAGATTACGGGTCTGGAGATAATACAAGAAACTACCGAGAAAATCATCCAAATTCAACAAAGATTGAAAACCGCCCAGAGTCGACAAAAGAGCTACACGGACAGTAAAAGAAAAGATATAGAGTTTGAAATTGGAGAAATGGTCATGCTTAAGGTTTCTCCTTGGAAAGGCGTTGTTCGATTTGGTAAATGGGGGAAACTAAATCCAAGGTACATTGGACCATTCAAGATTATAGATCGTGTCGGACCAGTAGCTTACCAACTGGAGCTACCTCAACAACTCGCAGCTGTACATAACACTTTCCACGTCTCAAATTTGAAGAAATGTTTTGCTAAAGAAGATCTCACTATTCCGTTGGATGAAATCCAAATCAACGAAAAACTTCAATTCATCGAAGAACTCGTCGAAATAATGGATCGTGAGGTTAAAAGACTTAAGCAAAACAAGATACCAATTGTTAAGGTTCGATGGAATGCTTGTAGAGGACCCGAGTTCACCTGGGAGCATGAAGATCAGATGAAGAAGAAATACCCGCATCTATTTCCAGAAGATTCGTCAACACCTTCAACAGCTTAAAATTTCGGGACGAAATTTATTTAACGGGTAGGTACTGTAGTGACCCGAACTTTTCCATGTTTATATATATTAATTGAGATTGATATTTACATGATTAAATGTTTCCAACATGTTAAGCAATGAAACTTGTTAAGACTTGATTAATTGAAATATTTTTCATATAGACAATTGACCACCCAAGTTGACCGGTGATTCACGAACGTTAAAACTTGTAAAAACTATACGATGACATATATATGGTTATATATATAGTTAACATGATTTTATTATAAGTATGTATCTCATTAGGTATTTTAACAATGAGTTATAAACATAAATATGAGACTATTAATTTAAGAAACTCGAAAACGATATATATAACGATTATCGTTATAACAACGTCTTACTAGGTACATATGAATCATATTAAGATATTGATACACTTGGTTAATTATGTTAAATGATAAGTAAATATATTATTAAGTGTATTAACAATGAAATACATATGTAAAAATAAGACTACTAACTTAATGATTTCGAAACGAGACATACATGTAACGATTATCGTTGTAACGACATTTAACTGTATATATATCATACTAAGATATATTATATATCATAATATCATGATAATATAATAATTTAAAATCTCATTTGATATTATAAACATTGGGTTAACAACATTTAACAAGATCGTTAACCTAAAGGTTTCAAAACAACATTTACATGTAACGACTAACGATGACTTAACGACTCAGTTAAAATGTATATACATGTAGTGTTTTAATATGTATTCATACACTTTTTAAAGACTTCAAGACACTTATCAAAATACTTCTACTTAACAAAAATGCTTACAATTACATCCTCATTCAGTTTCATCAACAATTCTACTCGTATGCACCCGTATTCGTACTCGTACAATACACAGCTTTTAGATGTATGTACTATTGGTATATACACTCCAATGATCAGCTATTAGCAGCCCATGTGAGTCACCTAACACATGTGGGAACCATCATTTGGCACCTAGCATGAAATATCTCATAAAATTACAAAAATATGAGTAATCATTCATGACTTATTTACATGAAAACAAAATTACATATCCTTTATATCTAATCCATACACCAACGACCAAAAACACCTACAAACACTTTCATTCTTCAATTTTCTTCATCTAATTGATCTCTCTCAAGTTCTATCTTCAAGTTCTAAGTGTTCTTCATAAATACCAAAAGTTCTAGTTTCATAAAATCAAGAATACTTCCAAGATTGCAAGTTTACTTCCAAGTTTTCTAAATCCATTCCAAGTAATCATCCAAGATCAAGAAACCTTTGTTACTTACTGTAGGTTATCTTTCTAATACAAGGTAATAATCATATTCAAACTTTAATTCAATTTCTATAACTATAACAATCTTATTTCGAGTGGAAATCTTACTTGAAATTGTTTTCGTGTCATGATTCTGCTTCAAGAACTTTCAAGCCATCCAAGGATCCATTGAAGCTAGATCTATTTTTCTCATTTCGAGTAGGTTTATCCAAGGAACTTGAGGTAGTAATGATGTTTATAACATCATTCAATTCATACATATAAAGCTATCTTATTCGAAGGTTTAAACTTGTAATCACTGGAACATAGTTTAGTTAATTCTAAACTTGTTCGCAAATAAAAGTTAATCCTTCTAACTTGACTTTTAAAATCAACTAAACACATGTTCTATATCTATATGATATGCTAACTTAATGATTTAAAACCTGGAAACACGAAAAACACCGTAAAACCGGATTTACGCCGTCGTAGTAACACCGCGGGCTGTTTTGGGTTAGTTAATTAAAAACTATGATAAACTTTGATTTAAAAGTTGTTATTCTGGGAAAATGATTTTTATTATGAACATGAAACTATATCCAAAAATTATGGTTAAACTCAAAGTGGAAGTATGTTTTCTAAAATGGTCATCTAGACGTCGTTCTTTCGACTGAAATGACTACCTTTACAAAAATGACTTGTAACTTATTTTTCCGACTATAAACCTATACTTTTTCTGTTTAGATTCATAAAATAGAGTTCAATATGAAACCATAGCAATTTGATTCACTCAAAACGGATTTAAAATGAAGAAGTTATGGGTAAAACAAGATTGGATAATTTTTCTCATTTTAGCTACGTGAAAATTGGTAACAAATCTATTCCAACCATAACTTAATCAACTTGTATTGTATATTATTTAATCTTGAGATACCATAGACACGTATACAATGTTTCGACCTATCATATCGACACATCTATATATATTTCGGAACAACCATAGACACTCTATATGTGAATGTTGGAGTTAGCTATACAGGGTTGAGGTTGATTCCAAAATATATATAGTTTGAGTTGTAATCAATACTGAGATACGTATACACTGGGTCGTGGATTGATTCAAGATAATATTTATCGATTTATTTCTGTACATCTAACTGTGGACAACTAGTTGTAGGTTACTAACGAGGACAACTGACTTAATAAAATTAAAACATCAAAATATATTAAAAGTGTTGTAAATATATTTTGAACATACTTTGATATATATGTATATATTGTTATAGGTTCGTGAATCAACCAGTGGCCAAGTCTTACTTCCCGACGAAGTAAAAATCTGTGAAAGTGAGTTATAGTCCCACTTTTAAAATCTAATATTTTTGGGATGAGAATACATGCAGGTTTTATAAATGATTTACAAAATAGACACAAGTACGTGAAACTACATTCTATGGTTGAATTATCGGAATCGAATATGCCCCTTTTTATTAAGTCTGGTAATCTAAGAATTAGGGAACAGACACCCTAATTGACGCGAATCCTAAAGATAGATCTATTGGGCCTAACAAACCTCATCCAAAGTACCGGATGCTTTAGTACTTCGAAATTTATATCATATCCGAAGGGTGTCCCGGAATGATGGGGATATTCTTATATATGCATCTTGTTAATGTCGGTTACCAGGTGTTCACCATATGAATGATTTTTATCTCTATGTATGGGATGTGTATTGAAATATGAAATCTTGTGGTCTATTATTATGATTTGATATATATAGGTTAAACCTATAACTCACCAATATTTTTGTTGACGTTTTAAGCATGTTTATTCTCAGGTGATTATTAAGAGCTTCCGCTGTCGCATACTTAAATAAGGATGAGATTTGGAGTCCATGCTTGCATGATATTGTGTAAAAACTGCATTCAAGAAACTTATTTTGTTGTAACATATTTGTATTGTAAACCATTATGTAATGGTCGTGTGTAAACAGGATATTTTAGATTATCATTATTTGATAATCTACGTAAATCTTTTTAAACCTTTATTGATGAAATAAAGGTTATGGTTTGTTTTAAAAATGAATGCAATCTTTGAAAAACGTCTCATATAGAGGTCAAAACCTCGCAACGAAATCAATTAATATGGAACGTTTTTAATCAATAAGAACGGGACATTTCAGTTGGTATCCGAGCGTTGGTCTTAGAGAACCAGAATTTTGCATTAGTGTGTCTTATCGAGTTTGTTAGGATGCATTAGTGAGTCTGGACTTCGACCGTGTTTACTTGAAAAATGATTGCTTAACAAATTTTGTTGGAAACTATATATTTTTGATCTCTTAACGCGTTTGATATTATGTGATAGATGTCTACCTCTAGAACAAGTCCCATTGACTCACCTAATAATAATGAAGAGTCAAATGTAAATTGGAATGATTCGTGGACTGATTCACAAGTTCCCGAAAAGGAACCGGAAGAAGAGTCGGAACCGGAAGAAGAATCGGAACCGGAAGAAGAATCGGAACCGGAAGAAGAAATAGAACCAGTGGGGGAAATAATAAAACGGTTAAGTAGAAGAAAATCCTCAACCAACCGACCAAAGTTAATTATGGTCAATGGTGTTTCCGCCAAGGAAGCAAAGTATTGGGAGGATTACCAATTCTCCGATGAATCGGATCCCGACAAGGATTCCGATGATGTTATAGAAATTACTCCAACACAATTTAATAAGGCAAAAGAGAACAATAAGGGAAAGGGCATAAAAATAGAGAAATTTGATTCCAAACCCGATGAACTTTATATGTATCGTCAACACCCGTATTTCTTAAGTTGTGACAATAACCCGGGAACCTCTAAACCACCAGGTTTTCTAAACCAATGTGGAAAACGATGGCTCGTATTAGGGGAACATCATATATCCCTAGAAACTTGTCAAAACGAACCAAAACCGAAAAAGAAGAAACGAGCGAGTCGGAATAAGATAGTTGTATTCGTGTGGTGTAATATATGTAATATAGTGTGCTTATGCTTTATGATATATGTAAAAATTGCTTGTATTAATAAGTATTTTTTTTTATTAATCTAACTCTTGTCTATTTTACAGTATAAAAACACAAAATGGATAGACAACCCAATATTTTGAGAGACCTACCCGGAGACATGATTGATGAAATCTTGTCTAGAGTCGGTCAGAATTCCTCGGCACAACTATTTAAGGCGAGATCAGTTTGTTAGACATTCGAAGAACGTTCCAAGAATTCCTTGGTTTATAAAAGGGTTTCGTTCGAAAGATGGGGAATATCACATTGGGAAATCCATAAGTTACGATGTGTTTACTTTGACGCATATATTGCGGGGAACCCAAATGCTATTTTACGCAACGGGTTAAGAAATTATTTTGACTCAATATATCCGAATATAGGACTTCGTGATTTAGAAAAAGCGGCTAACATGCAACATAAAGAAGCATGTTATGCTTACGGCTTAGTAATGTTCGCTTCTCACCAAAGTGAGAACAAGAACATCGGGCTACAACTATTAAACAAAACGTTCCCACAAGTGACGGAGTCGGTAATTGGGGTAATAAATGAGGTTTTTAGATTGTTAAGGGACTGTTGGATATTACGTAACCCTCGTCCCTTTGACGACGTTACAACACGTTGTATTATCAACGGCCATAACGGTTATGTTCCACAAGATCAAGGATGGGAAGTAGTCCTAGTAAAACCAGAATGCATGACATGTTTCTGGACGTATGAACTACGTGTCTTTATTGACTTTGCTGAACGACTTGTGTACTAGCTAGAATTATCTTCACAACTATCTTGTATCAAAGTTATTGTGTGCTATATTTCATGCTTTATGTAAAATAAGCGGTATTGTAAGTTTGTAAAATATTGTGTAAAAGTTTGAACGTGAAATATTATTATAATCAGTTTTTCATATAGAATTGTAGTAGTTGAATTGTATATTAGCTACTAAGTATGAACTTAACGGGTAGGTACTACCCGAATTTAAACTTATAAAACGCTAATATGAAGAAAAAGCTTTTATAAATGAATTCATATTATGCTACGAGATAATATTGACTACTCTTAATATTCTGTATGATTAACTTGTTTCATTTGACTATTTGAAGGAAATGGCACCGACTACTCGACAAACCTTGAATATGAGCGAAGAGGAATTTCGTGCTTTTCTTGCTTCAAACATAGCCGCAGTACAGGCTGCGCTAGATACCAACAATAACCTTGGATCTAGCAGTACAGGAAATCGTGTAGGATGCACCTACAAAGAATTCACTGCCTGCAAACCTTTGGAATTTGATGGAACTGAAGGACCGATCGGATTGAAACGGTGGACCGAGAAGGTCGAATCGGTGTTTGCCATAAGTAAGTGTACTGAAGAGGACAAAGTGAAGTACGCTACGCATACCTTCACAGGTTCTGCGTTAACATGGTGGAATACCTATCTAGAGCAAGTGGGACAAGACGATGCGTACGCACTACCGTGGTCAGCATTCAAGCACTTGATGAACGAGAAGTACCGTCCCAGAACCGAGGTCAATAAGCTCAAGACATAACATAGAGGGTTACGAACCCAAGGAGATATTACCACGTACGAAAGACGATTCACAAAATTGTGCCTATTGTGTCCGGGAGCATTCGAAGATGAGGAAGAGAAGATCGACGCGTTTGTGAAAGGATTACCGGAAAGAATCCAAGAAGATATAAGTTCACACGAGCCCGCCTCCATACAACAGGCATGTAGAATGGCTCACAAACTAGTGAACCAGATTGAGGAAAGAATTAAAGAACAGACGGCTGAAGAGACCAATGTGAAGCAAGTCAAAAGAAAGTGGGAGGAAAACGGTGATAAGAATCACCAATACAATAACAACAGCAATTACAATAATAATCGCAACAATTATCCCAACAATCGCGACATCAATCGCAACTACAATAAACGGCCCAACAACAACAACAACAATAACAACAACAACAAAAACAACAACAGCAACTACAACAATCATCCCAACAACAATAACAACCGCAATAACAACAACAATCAGAAGCAGCTATGCCAAAGGTGTGAAAAGTATCACTCGGGGTTCTGCACCAAATTTTGCAACAAGTGTAAAAGAAATGGTCATAGCGCGGCAAAGTGTGAGGTCTATGGACCAGGGGTTAACAGAACGAAAGGAACAAATGGTGTCGGAACGAGTAATGGCGGAGCAAGTAGTGTCGGAGCAAGTTATGCCAATGTAGTTTGTTATAAATGTGGAAAACCTGGCCACATTATTAGAAATTTCCCGAACCAGGAGAACACAAATGGACAAGGCCGCGTGTAACGACCCTGGTTTTTCCAACGTTAATTATTAATAATTATTATTATTAATACGTGTGATTAAACGAATGTATATAATTACATTTACATGTTTCCATGATTGCCCGTACTTGACTTTTAAGAGCCCGAAACGTCCCTTCGACACACGAAACTTCACGAATAATATTTTTAGAATATTATTTACATTCATGATTATTTATTATTAATCATTTTAATTAATCAAGGTTAGTGATTAATTACTTGGGCTTCAATTATTTAAATTGCATCTTTAATTAAATTTGGGCCTTTAATTATTAGACTTGGGCCAAGTAAGCCCACCCTACTCTTTTATGGACTAGTAAGCCCACTTGTTAAACTAGTTTATGTTAAGTATAATCAAGGGTTAATTAAACTAAATGGGAGACAAAGTTGTCTCAAGCATGCAAGGCTTTCTTTAACTTATTACCCAATTAAGCTTACACCATTAACCAACACATGAAAGAAGCTTGTTGACTCCCTCCTTTTGCACCTAGAACCGTCCACTTCCTTTAGTGTATGAGGAGTTCTTTTTTTTCATTTTACTTGTTACTTACAACTAGCATTCTCTCATTCATTTCACACACACAAACTCTCTCACAATTCTCTCATCTTTTCTCACTTTTCTTGTAAGTAAAATGTTCAAATCTTTTCTCTCTTGCTCTTCCAAAACCGTAGCCTAAGGGCATCCATCATCATCATTTCTTGTTTAATTTACTTGTTAGCTTGTAGTATGTTACTTCCTTGTTGTAAGATCAAGTTTCTTAACTTGAATCTTCTTAAATCTTGATTTCTTCTTTTGACCTTGAAGAACCAAGAACAAAGAACTCAAACTCTCTAGTTTGTAGTTCCATAATTATGTGATTTCATGTTTCAAGATCATATACTTTAAGATCTTTCTTTGTTTTCATGAGTTGTAGACTTGAACTCTTAAGATTCAAAACTTAGTTGAATCTTCTCAAGCATGATACAAACATGAACAAATACTTAAATATCTAGGTACTTACTTTATTTTTGATTCACTTTAATTTCATGTTTCAAGTTCACAAGTTGAAGAAACTTTCTTTTGTTTATATTGTTGACTTGAACTATTAAGATCTACACTTTGGTTTGATCTTCTCAAGTATGAAACAAATGTAAACATAAAACTTGTAGATCTAGTTATTTATTTCACTTTTACTTAGTTAAATTTGTGATTTATGATTCATGGTCAAGTAATTACTAGTTAAAGACTTGATTATTATTCTTGAAACTTGTAAGTTCAAGACATAGAAGTGTAACTTGCTAGTTACAACTTCACATACTTGTGTTGATTTAACTTAAGTACTAGATCTATACTTTTGATACAAGGATCTTCAAGATCTACTAAGAACTAAGTTCTACAACCTAAGATCTTGTGTACTTAAGTTTATTTTCAAGTTTGTAGTTTATGACTAGTTTTAAAGTTGATGTATGTGTTAGATCTAGGACTTTGATGAAACTTGGGTTCATCAAACATCATAGAACTCTTAAGTGAGTTGATCTACATGTCTTAGACTCACACTTGTGTTGCTAGTGTCAAAACTTAGTTAGAGTTACTTTCATAGTTCATGTGGGTGTAGATCTAGGACTTGATGTAACTTTGGTTCATCAAATTGATGTCTTAGACTTGCACTAGGGTTATGATGGTCAAGAATTGGTTAACATGATGTAAATACATCCATGAGTTATACACTTGAAGCTATATGCATCAAGGATGAGAGCCATGATGAACATCAAGCACCAAGACCACCGGAACTCTCCAAACTTTTTGTTTTCTGTCCAAACTGAACTGATCATCCAGATCTGGAACAGACCAGTAGGTTTGGGTTGATCTAACCTTGATTTTTGGATATAACTTTTCGAGTAGATAACTTTTCATGTAATACTCGTCTTCATACGAGTTACAGTTTTGAGTCTATGGCCCTCCGATCGTCACTAGGTCCATTTACTTTTCAATTTCCTGTTTCAGTTTTCTGTTTACTGTTTTCTGAGTCAGACCCGAACACCTGGGCTACTGTAACTGTGATATTCAGTTAACTCTGTTCGAGTAGATAATTTTTCGTTTAGGACTCGTCTTAATACGAGCCACGGTTTAGGATTTATGGCCCTCCGTTCGTCACTATGTCCTTTAACGTTGTGCAGAAAATTCTGACCTACTCGCACTTAAACCGTCGCCACGGTCAAACTAAGATGAGTTATCTTCTGTAATTTTAACCACACTTAAGGGACTCATAGACGGAGCCATGGCCACTGGTCTCACCTTATTTCAGTAGGTATAGAGACCGTGGCGACTGACCGAAGTCAGCCTTTGTTTTAAAACTTCCTTTATGAACCAAACATACTTATACCTTTCGTTTGATGATGATTGATGATGACCCTTATGACCTTAATTACATACTTATAAACCTTTTGAGACGACTTACTGACTTAGTACTATTTGACTTAGGTTGAGGACACTCGGACCGTTACTTGCACACCATTCCAGACTACTACTTTACAGCTACTACTATCATTGTGAGTTATAGCATTCCCTTTTTACTTTAACTTATTTTGGGAACTGAGAATACATGCAGATTTTATGTTTTACATACTAGGCACGAGTACTTAAACTTATATATGTGTGGGTTATACAACGGCATAAACATTCCCTTTAGCTCGGTAACGTTTAATCATTGGTTTTTGAACCATGAACGCGAATCTTAGATATGGATCCATAGGGTTTGACATCCCCACTCGGGCTAGTAGCGCTAGCATTTAACGGGTGTTTAATACTTCGAGGTTATACGCACTTGTCAAGTGCACTTTAAGGGGGTACATTAAACGTTAAGTTAGTTACCGGGTGCCAACGGCTAAGCATATACTTTTACATACTTTTGAACGCTCGTTGTAGCACTGAAATCTCGTGGCCTACTTACATTACTGTTATACTTAAACTATAGCTCACCAACCTTTGTGTTGACCTTTTTAAGCATGTATTTCTCAGGTGCTTGAAGTCGCTTCCGCTATCTTACTAGTCGTGCTGTAGAACCCGCTGCTTAGAGTTGTTATCGCATGACTACTTATCTTGCATTCAAACTTATTTACTTTTGAAACTCTGTTATGTAACAACCTTTGTGGTCACGTACACTTATTTAATGCTTCTACTTAGTGAAGCATACTTTTGGATTGTAAAACATTTGACGTTGTTATGACGTCACTTTTATTAATGAATGCAAATTCTGTTTTGAAAACGCATATAGTACTTAACCTTGTAATGATCCTGTTGATGATGGTCCGTACATGATGATTTAGTACGGGGCGTCACATTTGGTATCAGAGCATTGGTTGTAGGGAATTAGGTTGCATTAGTGAGTCTAAGACCGACCCGAGTAGGATTCACTAATAGGACTAATCTACAACTTGCTAGTTTACGTGTTTCTGCTGAACTTACTGCATGCTGCTGCTTACTGTTACTGCTATATGCCACATGCTATTACATGATTTCACTACTGCATGATGCTACTTGCTTTCGATTGCATGCTACCTTCATATGAATTACTGATATTGCCATGCTACTTATTGTCATACATGATTTAAACAGTTGGCCTATTATTTGCTTGCTTTATGACATACTGACATGGAAAATTTATTTTTCCTTGTTCAGATGTCGGATGTTCCACCTGCTGACATTCCGGGCAGTACAGGCTCAGACCCCGTTGTTCCACCTACTGCTACACCTGTTGCTGCTGCTGCCGATATTCCGGCCCCGACACCCACTGGTGATCCCGGCGCTTCTACTTCCGGAGCTAGCTCTAGCGCACCTGCCCCAGTGTCTGCTCCCGGACCCCCGAGGTCACAGCCCCGCATTGGTGGTATTGAGATCCCCGCGGAGTTCGGGGAAGGGCCGTTTCGTAACCACATGCGCACGCCTTGCCGACGCACTCCCGACAGACGTTTAGTCGTGATTCCACCAGGCAGACACCGACAGATGTTGGCCGCCTTCGGACGCTTCGGATTACCAGCTCAGCCACCAGTGTCACCGCCTCACGATTCGGATGACTCATCATCCGCCGATTCTTCATCATCAGACGACTCCAGCGATGATGAGGATCCTGCCGATAGACCTATTCAGGCACCCTCCACCCCGCCGAAGAAGCGGTACCGTTTCGATGGCACCGTCATTCCAGGGGTGAATGGAGGTCGTGTTTTTACTGATGCTTTTGGCCATCGATGTAGGGTTACTGCTCGTAAACGAGTTGTGCCATACCCTGCCGACCCACAGATATGTAAGGTTCCCCGTTACGTATTGACTATTCCTGGAACCGTACCACCTAGATTCAGATATGCACCACTTACATCTAGGGACGTACCGTCTACATCCGGAGCCGGACCATCTACATCAGCACCACCGGCACCACCCACACCACCCGCCCCACCTGCACCGCCTGCCCCACCAGCTCCCTCTAACGAGGAACTGATGAGGGAGATTGAGACTCTCCGAGCTCGAGTCACTGAGCTCGAGGAGCAGTTGGCTCGAGGAGCAGTTCGCCCGCCTTCACCGTAGGACCTTGTATTTAGATTTCATGATGTAATCTAGTTATAGTTTCATGTATTTCATATGTATTGTATGAACTTATTCAGATGTATGAAACTTATTACCATTAACAAATGGAACTTTGCGTTATTTAATTCTTGCACGATGTTCTATTTACATTGCTGTACGATGATTCTGTGATGTTTGTACCTAGATGCATTATTTAATAACATGTGATGTTTTGATTCCATGATTGGTCACTATATACTGTATTATTACTACTTGCATGCTGGATTTTGACTTGGGTCAAAATTTTTGTTTAGAATACCATGGCTAACGGAAGAACCACACCTACCGCCGCCCAGATTGAGGACATGATTAACGAACGTGTTGCTGCTGCTCTAGCAGAAAGGAACCCTCCAATTGTACCACCGCCTGTCGTTCCACTCGTCCGAGATGGGTGTACTTACAAGGAATTCCAGAGCTACAAACCGCATAACTTCAGCGGCACCGAGGGACCAGTTGGTCTCACCAGATGGTTCGAAAAGTTGGAATCGGTATTCAGGGTTAGCAATTGTTCGGAAGCTAACAAAACGAAATTTGCATCTTGCACGCTTTCTGATGGCGCGCTTACATGGTGGAATACCATGGCCCAAGCGCAAGGAATTGATGAGGCGTATGCTACGCCTTGGGAAGAATTTAAATGTGCTATGATCGAGGAATACTGTCCGAGAACTGAAATTCAGAAGATGGAAATCGAATTTATGCAGTTAAAGGCCGTAGGAAACGACCTTAACAGTTACAACCATAGGTTTTTGGAGTTGGCTCTTATGTGTCCGACCATGGTCACCCCCGAATTTAAGCGCTTGGAAAAATACTTCTCGGGACTTCCTAAGTCCATCAAGGGTAATGTTACCTCATCCAAGCCACCAAGCGTTCCCGAAGCAATGCGCATGGCGCATACTCTCTTGAATCAAATCATCCTTGACGAGCCGGAGAAGGCTAAGTTTGAAACTGGTAGTGGCGAGAAGATGAAATGGGACAACAACCACAACAACAACAGGGGTAAGAACTATGATCAAAACCCGGCGAAGCCACATGAAGGGTTCAGGCAAAACAACAACAACACCAACCCCAACAACAACAGCTCCAATCTGAACTACAAGGGAACTTTACCACAATGCAAGAGGTGTTATAAGCACCACACCGGGTATTGCAATGTTGTCTGTGAGAAATGCCAACGGACTGGGCATGTTGGTAAGGATTGTAAGGTTACTACTTTGAATGTGAAGCCAAACCACAACAACAATGGGCCTAGGAAATGTTATGAGTGTGGAAAGACGGGCCATTTCAGAAACGAGTGCCCAAACTAGCGTAAGGATGGCGGACCACCACGTGCTAGAGCCTTCAATGTTAATGCAAGGGACGCACGCGACAACCCCGACTTGGTGACAGGTATATTCAAAATCAACAATCTTTTAGCTTCTGTCCTATTTGATACTGGTGCCGATAGGAGCTATGTGTGTAGACATTTTTGTGATAAGTTAGATTGGTCGTTAGTTCCTTTGAAGGAAAGTATGCTTGTCGAGGTCGCCAATGGAAAACTTGAAAAGGTTGACCATATTAGTCGTGGAGCTATTATCAACATAGCTGGTGCAGATTTCGAAATTGATTTGATACCTATCAAACTGGGAAGTTTTGACGTGATCGTCGGTATGGATTGGTTGAGCAAGATAAAGGCCGATGTTATCTGTGGAGATAAAGCACTTCGCATACCACAAGGAGATGGCGAACCACTGGTTATCTATGGAGAGAGTTGTACCTCGAAGTTGAACCTCATTAGTTGCGTGAAAGCGCAAAAGATTATGAAGAAGGGACGCTTTGCTGTCCTAGCACATGTGAAAGCGGTAGAAACTGAGGTGAAGAACGTGAACGACGTTCGAATTGTGAACGAATTTTCTGATGTCTTCCCAGAGGAATTGCCTGGATTACCGCCGCAGAGAGCAGTAGAGTTTCAGATTGACTTAGTGCCAGGAGCTGCACCTGTAGCTCGCGCACCTTATAGACTCGCACCTTCCGAGATGCAAGAATTACAGAGTCAACTACAAGAGCTATTAGATCGAGGGTTTATCCAACCAAGCTTCTCGCCTTGGGGCGCACCTGTGTTGTTTGTAAAGAAGAAGGATGGATCCTTCCGTATGTGTATCGACTACCGTGAACTCAACAAATTGACTATCAAGAATCGATATCCTCTTCCACGAATTGACGATCTTTTTGATCAACTACAAGGATCGAGCGTTTATTCAAAGATCGATTTGCGATCCGGATATCACCAGCTGAGGGTGAAGGAAAGTGACGTGATGAAAACTGCATTCAGGACCCGTTATGGTCGTTATGAGTTCCTCGTGATGCCATTCGGTTTGACAAATGCACCTGCCGTGTTCATGGATCTCATGAATCGTGTCTGCAAGCCTTACTTGGATAAGTTTGTTATCGTCTTCATAGATGATATCCTCATCTACTCTAAGAGCGAAGAAGAACATGAGCAACACCTTCGGCTAGTGCTTGAACTCTTAAGACAAGAGCAACTTTACGCCAAATTCTCCAAGTGCGAATTTTGGTTGAAGGAAGTACAGTTTTTGGGTCATGTTGTGAGCGACCAGGGTATCAAAGTTGATCCCGCCAAGATTGAAGCCATCAGCAAGTGGGAGACCCCCACTACACCAACGCATATTCGCCAATTTCTAGGTCTCACCGGTTATTACCGAAGATTCATCGAAGGATTTTCTCTGATTGCGCGTCCTTTGACCGCGCTGACTCACAAGGGCAAGAAGTTCATTTGGGAACCCACACATGAATCAGCATTCCAAACTTTGAAGAAGAAGTTAACCACTGCACCTATCCTATCACTTCCTGAAGGCAGTGACGACTTTGTTGTTTATTGCGATGCTTCGAAGAGTGGTTTTGGTTGTGTACTGATGCAACGATCAAAGGTTATTGCCTATGCCTCCCGCCAATTGAAGATTCACGAGCGGAACTACACTACACATGATCTTGAACTTGGAGCCGTTGTCTTTGCGCTCAAATTGTGGAGACACTATTTGTATGGAACTAAGAGCACTATCTTCACCGATCACAAGAGTCTCCATCACATATTTGATCAGAAGCAATTGAATATGAGACAGCGTCGAAGGATCGAGACGCTCAACGACTACGATTGTGAACTCCGTTATCACCCTGGCAAGGCCAATGTTGTAGCTGACGCTTTAAGCCGAAAGGATAGGATGGCACCTCTTCGTGTTAGGGCTCTGAACATCACCATCCATTCGAACCTCAACAGCCAGATCAGAGTAGCCCAAGTTGAGGCTCTCAAGGAGGAGAACATATCTCACGAGCATTTGAAGATACTTGTCTCTCGATTCGAGGTTAGAGAGTCTGGACTCCGATGTTATGCCGGAAGAATTTGGGTACCTTATTATGGAGATCTACGAAACCTGATACTTGATGAAGCACACAAATCGAGATATTCGATTCACCCCGGTGCGGGTAAGATGTACCACGAACTTAAAGAACAGTATTGGTGGCCGAATCTTAAGAAGGACATTGCGACTTATGTTGGTAAGTGTTTGACTTGCTCGAAGGTTAAAGCCGAGCATCAGAGACCTTCTGGGTTACTTCAACAGCCGGAAATCCCACAATGGAAGTGGGAAAGGATCACAATGGATTTCATTACTAAGCTACCGAAGACGGTGGGCGGATACGATACTATTTGGGTTATTGTTGACCGCCTTACC
The DNA here is from genome assembly GCF_046630445.1 of Rutidosis leptorrhynchoides. NCBI lineage: Eukaryota > Viridiplantae > Streptophyta > Magnoliopsida > Asterales > Asteraceae > Rutidosis > Rutidosis leptorrhynchoides. Next base: position 241,470,895 of record NC_092342.1, on the reverse strand, counting down.
AAATCTGCACACTTCCTAGCGATGAAGGAAACCGATACAATGGAGAGGCTTGCTCAACTCTACATTAAGGAAGTTGTATCACGACACGGTGTACCCTTATCGATCATCTCCGACCGCGATCCTCGATTTGCTTCTAGATTTTGGCGTTCCTTACAAGAAGCCATGGGAACTCGTCTCGACATGAGTACTGCATATCACCCTCAGACTGACGGGCAAAGTGAACTAACAATTCAAACCTTGGAGGACATGCTACGTGCATGTGTTATTGATTTTGGAAAGGCCTGGGAAAGGCATTTGCCACTCGCCGAATTCTCATACAACAACAGTTATCACTCGAGCATTAAAGCTGCACCATTTGAAGCGTTGTATGGCCGCAAGTGCCGTTCTCCTCTTTGTTGGGCCGAGCTAGGTGAAGTGCAACTCACCGGGCCCGAGATAGTCCACGAAACTTCAGAAAAGATTGCTCAGATTCAAAACAGACTCAAGGTAGCTCGTGATCGCCAAAAGAGTTATGCTGATAGTAAACGTAAAGACTTCGAATTCAACATCGGTGATCGTGTTATGTTGAAGGTGGAACCTTGGAAGGGTGTGATCCGTTTTGGAAAACGCGGAAAGTTAAATCCGCGGTACATTGGTCCATTTGAAATTTTGGAGCGTGTTGGACCCGTTGCTTATCGTCTTGATCTTCCCGAACAATTGAGTTCAGTTCATCCTACCTTCCACGTGTCAAACTTGAAGAAGTGTCTTGCGCCACCTGAACTTATCATACCATTGGAGGAACTTACTATTGATGACAAACTCCACTTTGTGGAAGAGCCTGTTGAAATCATGGAAAAAGAAGTCAAGGAGTTGAAACACAATAGGATTCCGATCGTCCGAGTTCGATGGAATTCCAAATGAGGACCTGAGTTTACTTGGGAACGAGAGGACCGCATGAGGCAGAAGTATCCTCACTTTTTCCCACCTCCTCCATCACCTTCAGATTCAACTTAAAATTTCGGGACGAAATTTTCTTTAACAGGTGGGTAATGTAACGACCCTGGTTTTTCCAACGTTAATTATTAATAATTATTATTATTAATACATGTGATTAAACGAATGTATATAATTACATTTACATGTTTCCATGATTGCCCGTACTTGACTTTTAAGAGCCCGAAACGTCCCTGCGACACACGAAACTTCACGAATAATATTTTTAGAATATTATTTACATTCATGATTATTTATTATTAATCATTTTAATTAATCAAGGTTAGTGATTAATTACTTGGGCTTCAATTATTTAAATTGCATCTTTAATTAAATTTGGGCCTTTAATTATTAGACTTGGGCCAAGTAAGCCCACCCTACTCTTTTATGGACTAGTAAGCCCACTTGTTAAACTAGTTTATGTTAAGTATAATCAAGGGTTAATTAAACTAAATGGGAGACAAAGTTGTCTCAAGCATGCAAGGCTTTCTTTAACTTATTACCCAATTAAGCTTACACCATTAACCAACACATGAAAGAAGCTTGTTGACTCCCTCCTTTTGCACCTAGAACCGTCCACTTCCTTTAGTGTATGAGGAGTTCTTTTTTTTTCATTTTACTTGTTACTTACAACTAGCATTCTCTCATTCATTTCACACACACAAACTCTCTCACAATTCTCTCATCTTTTCTCACTTTTCTTGTAAGTAAAATGTTCAAATCTTTTCTCTCTTGCTCTTCCAAAACCGTAGCTTAAGGGCATCCATCATCATCATTTCTTGTTTGATTTACTTGTTAGCTTGTAGTATGTTACTTCCTTGTTGTAAGATCAAGTTTCTTAACTTGAATCTTCTTAAATCTTGATTTCTTCTTTTGACCTTGAAGAACCAAGAACAAAGAACTCAAACTCTCTAGTTTGTAGTTCCATAATTATGTGATTTCATGTTTCAAGATCATATACTTTAAGATCTTTCTTTGTTTTCATGAGTTGTAGACTTGAACTCTTAAGATTCAAAACTTAGTTGAATCTTCTCAAGCATGATACAAACATGAACAAATACTTAAAGATCTAGGTACTTACTTTATTTTTGATTCACTTTAATTTCATGTTTCAAGTTCACAAGTTGAAGAAACTTTCTTTTGTTTATATTGTTGACTTGAACTATTAAGATCTACACTTTGGTTTGATCTTCTCAAGTATGAAACAAATGTAAACATAAAAATTGTAGATCTAGTTATTTATTTCACTTTTACTTAGTTAAATTTGTGATTTATGATTCATGGTCAAGTAATTACTAGTTAAAGACTTGATTATTATTCTTGAAACTTGTAAGTTCAAGACATAGAAGTGTAACTTGCTAGTTACAACTTCACATACTTGTGTTGATTTAACTTAAGTACTAGATCTATACTTTTGATACAAGGATCTTTAAGATCTACTAAGAACTAAGTTCTACAACCTAAGATCTTGTGTACTTAAGTTTATTTTCAAGTTTGTAGTTTATGACTAGTTTTAAAGTTGATGTATGTGTTAGATCTAAGAATTTGATGAAACTTGGGTTCATCAAACATCATAGAACTCTTAAGTGAGTTGATCTACATGTCTTAGACTCACACTTGTGTTGCTAGTGTCAAAACTTAGTTAGAGTTACTTTCATAGTTCATTGTGGGTGTAGATCTAGGACTTGATGTAACTTTGGTTCATCAAATTGATGTCTTAGACTTGCACTAGGGTTATGATGGTCAATACTTGGTTAACATGATGTAAATACATCCATGAGTTATACACTTGAAGCTATATGCATCAAGGATGAGAGCCATGATGAACATCAAGCACCAAGACCACCGGAACTCTCCAAACTTTTTGTTTTCTCTCCAAACTGAACTGATCAGCCAGATCTGGAACAGACCATTAGGTTTGGGTTGATCTAACCTTGATTTTTGGATAGAACTTTTCGAGTAGATAACTTTTCATGTAAGACTCGTCTTCATACGAGTTACGGTTTAGAGTCTATGGCCCTCCGATCGTCACTAGGTCCATTTACTTTTCAATTTCCTGTTTCAGTTTTCTGTTTACTGTTTTCTGAGTCAGACCCGAACACCTGGGCTACTGTAACTGTGATATTCAGTTAGCTCTATTCGAGTAGATAATTTTTCGTTTAGGACTCGTCTTAATACGAGCCACGGTTTAGGATTTATGGCCCTCCGTTCGTCACTATGTCCTTTAACGTTGTGCAGAAAATTCTGACCTACTCGCACTTAAACCGTCGCCACGGTCAAACTAAGACGAGTTAGCTTCTGTAATTCTAACCACACTTAAGGGACTCATAGACGGAGCCATGGACACTGGTCTCACCTTATTTCAGTAGGTATAGAGACCGTGGCGACTGACCGAAGTCAGCCTTTGTTTTAAAACTTCCTTTATGAACCAAACATACTTATACCTTTCGTTTGATGATGATTGATGATGACCCTTATGGCCTTAATTACATACTTATAAACCTTTTGAGACGACTTACTGAATTAGTACTATTTGACTTAGGTTGAGGACACTCGGACCGTTACTTGCACACCATTCCCGACTACTACTTTACAGCTACTACTATCATTGTGAGTTATAGCATTCCCTTTTTACTTTAACTTATTTTGGGAACTGAGAATACATGCAGATTTTATGTTTTACATACTAGGCACGAGTACTTAAACTTATATATGTGTGGGTTATACAACGGCATAAACATTCCCTTTAGCTCGGTAACGTTTAATCATTGGTTTTTGAACCATGAACGCGAATCTTAGATATGGATCCATAGGGTTTGACATCCCCACTCGGGCTAGTAGCGCTAGCATTTAACGGGTGTTTAATACTTCGAGGTTATACGCACTTGCCAAGTGCACTTTAAGGGGGTACATTAAACGTTAAGTTAGTTACCTGGTGCCCACGGCTAAGCATATACTTTTACATACTTTTGAACGCTCGTTGTAGCACTGAAATCTCGTGGCCTACTTACATTACTGTTATACTTAAACTATAGCTCACCAACCTTTGTGTTGACCTTTTTAAGCATGTATTTCTCAGGTGCTTGAAGTCGCTTCTGCTATCTTACTAGTCGTGCTGTAGAACCCGCTGCTTAGAGTTGTTATCGCATGACTACTTATCTTGCATTCAAACTTATTTACTTTTGAAACTCTGTTATGTAACGACCTTTGTGGTCACGTACACTTATTTAATGCTTCTACTTAGTGAAGCATACTTTTGGATTGTAAAACATTTGACGTTGTTATGACGTCACTTTTATTAATGAATGCAAATTCTGTTTTGAAAACGCATATAGTACTTAACCTTGTAATGATCCTGTTGATGATGGTCCGTACATGATGATTTAGTACGGGGCGTCACACCGCGGAAGAGTTTTCAATATTAATGCGGCAGAGGCACAGGAAGACCCGGAGCTTGTTACGGGTACGTTTCTTATTGACAATAAATCTGCTTACGTTTTATTTGATTCGGGTGCGGATAGAAGCTATATGAGTAGAGATTTTTGTGCTAAATTAAGTTGTCCATTGACGCCGTTGGATAGTAAATTTTTACTCGAATTAGCAAACGGTAAATTAATTTCAGCAGATAATATATGCCGGAATCGAGAAATTAAACTGGGTAGCGAAATATTTAAGATTGATTTAATACCAGTAGAGTTAGGGAGTTTTGATGTAATAGTTAGCATGGACTGGCTGAAGAAGGTGAAAGCAGAGATCGTATGTTATAAAAATGCAATTCGCATTGTACGAGAAGAAGGAGAACCCTTAATGGTGTATGGAGAAAAGGGCAACATGAAGCTACATCTTATTAGTAATTTGAAGGCACAAAAACTAATAAGAAAAGGTTGCTATGCTGTTCTAGCACACGTCGAGAAAGTACAAACTGAAGAAAAGAGCATCAATGATGTTCCCGTCACAAAAGAATTTCTCGATGTATTTCTGAAAGAATTACCGGGATTACCCCCACATCGATCTGTTGAATTTCAAATAGATCTTGTACCAGGAGCTGCACCAATAGCTCGTGCTCCTTATAGACTCGCACCCAGCTAGATGAAAGAACTGCAAAGCCAACTGCAAGAACTATTAGAACGTGGTTTCATTCGACCAAGCACATCACCATGGGGAGCTCCTGTTTTGTTTGTCAAGAAGAAGGATGGTACATTTAGGTTGTGTATTGACTACAGAGAGTTGAACAAACTTACCATCAAAAACCGTTATCCACTGCCGAGAATTGACGACTTATTTGATCAACTACAAGGCTCGTCGGTTTATTCGAAGATCGATTTACGTTTTGGATATCATCAAATGCGAGTAAAGGAAGATGATATTCCAAAGACTGCTTTTAGGACGCGTTATGGTCATTACGAGTTTATGGTTATGCCGTTTGGATTGACTAACGCACCAGCTGTGTTCATGGACCTTATGAACCGAGTGTGTGGACCATACCTTGACAAGTTTGTCATTGTTTTCATTGATGACATACTTATTTACTCAAAGAATGACCAAGAACACGGTGAACATTTAAGAAAGGTGTTAGAAGTATTGAGAAAGGAAGAATTGTACGCTAAGTTTTCAAAGTGTGCATTTTGGTTGGAAGAAGTTCAATTCCTCGGTCACATAGTGAACAAAGAAGGTATTAAGGTGGATCAGGCAAAGATAGAAACTGTTGAAAAGTGGGAAACCCCGAAAACTCCGAAACACATACGCCAGTTTTTAGGACTAGCTGGTTACTACAGAAGGTTCATCCAAGACTTTTCCAGAATAGCAAAACCCTTGACTGCATTAACGCATAAAGGGAAGAAATTTGAATGAAGGATGAACAAGAGAAAGCGTTCCAGTTATTGAAGAAAAAGCTAACTACGGCACCTATATTGTCATTGCCTGAAGGGAATGATGATTTTGTGATTTATTGTAACGCATCAAAGCAAGGTCTCGGTTGTGTATTAATGCAACGAACGAAGGTGATTGCTTATGCGTCTAGACAATTGAAGATTCACGAACAAAATTATACGACGCATGATTTGGAATTAGGCGCGGTTGTTTTTGCATTAAAGACTTGGAGGCACTACTTATATGGGGTCAAAAGTATTATATATACCGACCACAAAAGTATTCAACACATATTTAATCAGAAACAACTGAATATGAGGCAGCGTAGGTGGATTGAATTGTTGAATGATTACGACTTTGAGATTCGTTACCACCCGGGGAAGGCAAATGTGGTAGCCGACGCCTTGAGCAGAAAGGACAGAGAACCCATTCGAGTAAAATCTATGAATATAATGATTCACACTAACCTTACTACTCAAATAAAGGAGGCGCAACAAGGAGTTTTAAAAGAGGGAAATTTAAAGGATGAAATACCCAAAGGATCGGAGAAGCATCTTAATATTCGGGAAGACGGAACCCGGTATAGGGCTGAAAGAATTTGGGTACCAAAATTTGGAGATATGAGAGAAATGGTACTTAGAGAAGCTCATAAAACCAGATACTCAATACATCCTGGAACGGGGAAGATGTACAAGGATCTTAAGAAACATTTTTGGTGGCCAGGTATGAAAGCCGATATTGCTAAATATGTAGGAGAATGTTTGACGTGTTCTAAGGTCAAACGTGAACATTAGAAACCATCAGGTCTACTACAACAACCTGAAATCCCGGAATGGAAATGGGAAAACATTACCATGGATTTCATTACTAAATTACCAAGGACTGCAAGTGGTTATGATACTATTTGGGTAATAGTTGATCGTCTCACCAAGTCAGCACACTTCCTGCCAATAAGAGAAGATGACAAGATGGAGAAGTTAGCCCGACTGTATTTGAAGGAAGTCGTCTCCAGACATGGAATACCAATCTCTATTATCTCTGATAGGGATGGCAGATTTATTTCAAGATTCTGGCAGACATTACAGCAAGCATTGGGAACTCGACTAGACATGAGTACTGCCTATCATCCACAAACTGATGGGCAGAGCGAAAGGACGATACAAACGCTTGAAGACATGCTACGAGCTTGTGTTATTGATTTCGAAAACAGTTGGGATCGACATCTACCGTTAGCAGAATTTTCCTACAATAACAGCTACCATTCAAGCATTGAGATGGCTCCGATTGAAGCACTTTATGGTAGAAAGTGCAGGTCTCCGATTTGTTGGAGTGAAGTGGGGGATAGACAGATTACGGGTCTGGAGATAATACAAGAAACTACCGAGAAAATCATCCAAATTCAACAAAGATTGAAAACCGCCCAGAGTCGACAAAAGAGCTACGCGGACAGTAAAAGAAAAGATATAGAGTTTGAAATTGGAGAAATGGTCATGCTTAAGGTTTCACCTTGGAAAGGCGTTGTTCGATTTGGTAAACGGGGGAAACTAAATCCAAGGTACATTGGACCATTCAAGATTATAGATCGTGTCGGACCAGTAGCTTACCAACTGGAGCTACCTCAACAACTCGCAGCTGTACATAACACTTTCCACGTCTCAAATTTGAAGAAATGTTTTGCTAAAGAAGATCTCACTATTCCGTTGGATGAAATCCAAATCAACGAAAAACTTCAATTCATCGAAGAACCCGTCGAAATAATGGATCGTGAGGTTAAAAGACTTAAGCAAAACAAGATACCAATTGTTAAGGTTCGATGGAATGCTTGTAGAGGACTCGAATTCACCTGGGAGCATGAAGATCAGATGAAGAAGAAATACCCGCATCTATTTCCAGAAGATTCGTCAACACCTTCAACAGCTTAAAATTTCGGGACGAAATTTATTTAACGGGTAGGTACTGTAGTGACCCAAACTTTTCCATGTTTATATATATTAATTGAGATTGATATTTACATGATTAAATGTTTCCAACATGTTAAGCAATGAAACTTGTTAACACTTGATTAATTGAAATATTTTTCATATAGACAATTGACCACCCAAGTTGACCGGTGATTCACGAACGTTAAAACTTGTAAAAACTATACGATGACATATATATGGTTATATATATAGTTAACATGATTTTATTATAAGTATGTATCTCATTAGGTATTTTAACAATGAGTTATATACATAAATATGAGACTATTAATTTAAGAAACTCGAAAACGATATATATAACGATTATCGTTATAACAACGTCTTACTAGGTACATATGAATCATATTAAGATATTGATACACTTGGTTAATTATGTTAAATGATAAGTAAATATATTATTAAGTGTATTAACAATGAAATACATATGTAAAAATAAGACTACTAACTTAATGATTTCAAAACGAGACATACATGTAACGATTATCGTTGTAACGACATTTAACTGTATATATATCATACTAAGATATATTATATATCATAATATCATGATAATATAATAATTTAAAATCTCATTTGATATTATAAACATTGGGTTAACAACATTTAACAAGATCGTTAACCTAAAGGTTTCAAAACAACATTTACATGTAACGACTAACGATGACTTAACGACTCAGTTAAAATGTATATACATGTAGTGTTTTAATATGTATTCATAAACTTTTTAAAGACTTCAAGACACTTATCAAAATACTTCTACTTAACAAAAATGCTTACAATTACATCCTCATTCAGTTTCATCAACAATTCTACTCGTATGCACCCGTATTCGTACTCGTACAATACACAGCTTTTAGATGTATGTACTATTGGTATATACACTCCAATGATCAGCTCTTAGCAGCCCATGTGAGTCACCTAACACATGTGGGAACCATCATTTGGCAACTAGCATGAAATATCTCATAAAATTACAAAAATATGAGTAATCATTCATGACTTATTTACATGAAAACAAAATTACATATCCTTTATATCTAATCCATACACCAACGACCAAAAACACCTACAAACACTTTCATTCTTCAATTTTCTTCATCTAATTGATCTCTCTCAAGTTCTATCTTCAAGTTCTAAGTGTTCTTCATAAATTCCAAAAGTTCTAGTTTCATAAAATCAAGAATACTTCCAAGATTGCAAGTTTACTTCCAAGTTTTCTAAATCCATTCCAAGTAATCATCCAAGATCAAGAAACCTTTGTTACTTACATTAGGTTATCTTTCTAATACAAGGTAATAATCATATTCAAACTTTAATTCAATTTCTATAACTATAACAATCTTATTTCGAGTGGAAATCTTACTTGAAATTGTTTTCGTGTCATGATTCTGCTTCAAGAACTTTCAAGCCATCCAAGGATCCTTTGAAGCTAGATCTATTTTTCTCATTTCCAGTAGATTTATCCAAGGAACTTGAGGTAGTAATGTTGTTTATAACATCATTAAATTCATACATATAAAGCTATCTTATTCGAAGGTTTAAACTTGTAATCACTAGAACATAGTTTAGTTAATTCTAAACTTGTTCGCAAATAAAAGTTAATCCTTCTAACTTGACTTTTAAAATCAACTAAACACATGTTCTATATCTATATGATATGCTAACTTAATGATTTAAAACCTGGAAACACGAAAAACACCGTAAAACCGGATTTACGCCGTCGTAGTAACACCGCGGACTGTTTTGGGTTAGTTAATTAAAAACTATGATAAATTTTGATTTAAAAGTTTTTATTCTGGGAAAATGATTTTTATTATGAACATGAAACTATATCCAAAAATTATGGTTAAACTCAAAGTGGAAGTATGTTTTCTAAAATGGTCATCTAGACGTCGTTCTTTCGACTGAAATGACTACCTTTACAAAAACGACTTGTAACTTATTTTTCTGACTATAAACCTATACTTTTTCTGTTTAGATTCATAAAATAGAGTTCAATATAAAACCATAGCAATTTGATTCACTCAAAACGGATTTAAAATGAAGAAGTTATGGGTAAAACAAGATTGGATAATTTTTCTCATTTTAGCTACGTGAAAATTGGTAACAAATCTATTCCAACCATAACTTAATCAACTTGTATTGTATATTATTTAATCTTGAGATACCATAAACACGTATACAATGTTTCGACCTATCATATCGACACATCTATATATATTTCGGAACAACCATAGACACTCTATATGTGAATGTTGGAGTTAGCTATACAGGGTTGAGGTTGATTAAAAAATATATATAGTTTGAGTTGTGATCAATACTGAGATACGTATACACTGGGTCGTGGATTGATTCAAGATAATATTTATCGATTTATTTCTGTACATCTAACTGTGGACAACTAGTTGTAGGTTACTAACGAGGACAACTGACTTAATAAAATTAAAACATCAAAATATATTAAAAGTGTTGTAAATATATTTTGAACATACTTTGATATATATGTATATATTGTTATAGGTTCGTGAATCAACCAATGGCCAAGTCTTACTTCCCGACGAAGTAAAAATCTGTGAAAGTGAGTTATAGTCCCACTTTTAAAATCTAATATTTTTGGGATGAGAATACATGCAGGTTTTATAAATGATTTACAAAATAGACACAAGTACGTGAAACTACATTCTATGGTTGAATTATCGGAATCGAATATGCCCCTTTTTATTAAGTCTGGTAATCTAAGAATTAGGGAACAGACACCCTAATTGACGCGAATCCTAAAGATAGATCTATTGGGCCTAACAAACCCCATCCAAAGTACCGGATGCTTTAGTACTTCGAAATTTATATCATATCCGAAGGGTGTCCCGGAATGATGGGGATATTCTTATATATGCATCTTGTTAATGTCGGTTACCAGGTGTTCACCATATGAATGATTTTTATCTCTATGTATGGGATGTGTATTGAAATATGAAATCTTGTGGTCTATTATTATGATTTGATATATATAGGTTAAACCTATAACTCACCAACATTTTTGTTGACGTTTTAAGCATGTTTATTCTCAGGTGATTATTAAGAGCTTCCGCTGTCGCATACTTAAATAAGGACGAGATTTGGAGTCCATGCTTGTATGATATTGTGTAAAAACTGCATTCAAGAAACTTATTTTGTTGTAACATATTTGTATTGTAAACCATTATGTAATGGTTGTGTGTAAACAGGATATTTTAGATTATCATTATTTGATAATCTACGTAAAGCTTTTTAAACCTTTATTGATGAAATAAAGGTTATGGTTTGTTTTAAAAATGAATGCAGTCTTTGAAAAACGTCTCATATAGAGGTCAAAACCTCGCAACGAAATCAATTAATATGGAACGTTTTTAATCAATAAGAACGGGACATTTCAGTTTAAGTGTTGTACCACTTCTTGTGGTAATGGCTTTAGCTGTTTCATTCCGTGGGTTTGCATTTGTATCACTAGGTAAACTTCCCGGTTTTCTTTCACCTATTAACCTTGCTAGGTTACTTACTTCTTGTTTCAAGTTTTGAATAGAAGCTTGTTGATTTCTAAATGCTTGAGCATTTTGTTCATTAGTTTGTTTTTGAGATGTGAAAAACTGCGTTTGAGTTTCAACTAGCTTCGTCATCATATCTTCTAAATTCGGCTTTTTATCATCGGGTTGTGGTGGTTTGTTTTGAAAATTAGGTCTTTGCTGGTTGTAAGTATTGTTAGATACTTGTTGATTGCTAGGACCTTGTTGGTTGTTGTATGGAATATTTCGATTATAATTCTGATTTTGATTATAGATCGGTCTTGGCGGTTGATAATTATTCTGATAATTATTTCCAGGCCTTTGGTTTATGTATGAAATATTCTCTCTTTGTTCCATTGTTAATTCAATACTGAGACAATCTTTTGTCAAATGTGGTCCTCCACACTGCTCACAACTAATTCATATTGAGTGGATATCTTTAGTCATCTTTTCCATTCGTATCTCCACAGCATCTATCTTTGTGGAAATGGAATCTAAGTCATGGCTAGAATCGGCTCTAGCTGCTTTAGATGATCTAACGATATCTTTTTCTTGGTGCCACTCATGTGAGTGGGAAGCAGTGTTATCAATAATTTTGTAAGCATCAGTTTCGGTTTTCTTCATAATGGAACCACCAGCTGCTATATCTATGTCTTTTCTTGTAGTGATGTCGCATCCTTGGTAGAATATTTGTACTATTTGACAGGTATCTAAACCATGTTGCGGACATCCTCTTAATAACTTTCCAAATCTTGTCAACGCCTCATATAGAGTTTCATTCAGTTTCTGTGTGAACGTAACAATTTTTCCTTGAAGTCTTACGGCTTTAGATGCCGGAAAGAATTGTTTAAGAAATTTTTCAACTAAAACGTCCCATGTATCGATCGCCCCTTCAGGTAACGATTCCAACCAATCTTTGGCTTCTCCCTTTAAAGTCCACGGAAATAACATGAGATATATCTGTTCATCCTCCACTTCTCGGATTTTAAATAGAGTGCAGATCCTATTAAAGGTACGAAGATGTTCATTTGAATCTTCCTTCAGCGCACCACTAAATTGGCATTGATTAGTCACCATGTGTAGAATTTGTCCTTTGATTTCATAATCTGGCGCATTAATATCTGGATGAGTAATTGCGTGACCTTGGCCAGTGCGTTTAGCTCTCATTCGGTCTTCCATACTTAAAGGTTCCAGATTCTCCATAATTGAATTTGTTGAATCGGAATCACTATAGGATTCTGATTTAATGGTTCGTTCCTCAACAATCTCTGTTTGAATGATTGGTGGTTCCGGAGGAAAATTTAATGGTTCAGGATCTATGAATTGTCCCTGAATATTCTCCGGATTCTCAATTGTGAGGTCGGGTTCAAAAAATGGATTATCGGAAATTTGAATTGGAGTACTTGGTCGACTGGATGACGATTCTAAAGAAAAATCAATGGCGGTAATATTTGCTAGATGTCTTGATCGAGTTACAGGTGATGAACGTACAAAAGGTGGTGAACGTCTTGCTCGGTGCATTCAATGAATATCCTATTAGTTTTTAAAAGGAAAGAAAAATTATATAAGTTATCCAATTAATAGACTTTTCTGATTTTGCCCACGTTTCAAATAGCCAAAAGTTGCAGCAGAGGGGCAGGATTCGTTTGGTCTCAATATAATTGAGGACTGTTTGGCTCCAATAACCCGGTCCACGTACAAATCCAACTATTACTACGAACCAGAAAATTTTGATGTCTATCAATTTAACCACTTAAAATAAATTTTCGTAATTTTAAGAAATTTAGATAAGAAGTAGAATAAAAATCTATGTCCTAAAACTAGAATGGCGAGAAATAAGAAAGAAAAAGAGCGCGTCGAAAAAGGTCGAAAAAGAAAAGATCGAAAAAATAAGAAAGAAAAAAATGACTTATAAAACTTAAAAATACTTGACTAACCCAACCTTATTACTATCACTAACTTAAAATTATAATCGCAAATTGAGATTACTAATTGGAATGATAATTGATACATAGGTAAAAGGCGTCTAAAAATATTAAAGCTTACAAGTAAAACTGTATCTCAAATGGCAATATCTTAATAAGGAACTAAAACTTAAAAAGGCGTCGCAAAATTCTAAAGCACCTATATCTTAGTCTAAAGAAAAAACACTTAAGGGATTTTACAGCAAAGCCTAAAAATCTAGAAATAAAAATAACTATGGCAAAAACTATGAATTAAAACTAAATACGAGCGAAAAATACAAAAGTTACGCTAAAACAATTAAAAAAGGACAAAATATAAAAATATACTAAGTTGTAAAAATTACAATTTTTATAAAAATATTATTTTTATATTATTTATTTTATAAAACTATTAATTTTAAAATTTAATTAAACTAATTAAACTAAATATATAAATTAAATCTAAAAACTAATAACTAATTAAATAATAAAACCTAATTAGGGTTTATTAAATAATAATAATAATACCCGTAATTAATGCAGTTTTAGGGTTGCAGTTGGCGTGTCAGAAACTCTCAAGCGATCGCATGAGTTTATGCCTTCGGGCTCATGCGATCACATGAGCTGAGGTTTTGGGCCAGGTTACGGGCTGCTACAGTAGCAGGCCCGAGTGTTTTTTTTTATTTTTTTTATTTTGCTGTTTTGAATTTTCTGTTTTATATATTTATGTAATATATTTATATAAATTAAATAAAACTTATATTTTTATAAAATAAAGATAAAGAAACTTTTATAGAACTTAAATATTTAACAAACTCTTAAAAATATTTATATTTTTGTTTTCTTTTTATATTTTCGAATATTTAAAACGTATTTTTACAAAAAGCGTATTTTAATAAAAGGAAACTAAAAATATTTTTTTTTTTTAGCGTTCCGCTTCTGGCTTTTAAGCAAGAAAGTTCCCCGGCAGCGGCGCCAAAAATACTTGATGTTAAAGCTAAGGGGTATAAAATACTATTAAATTTTACAAGGAAATACTATTAAATACGATACAATTTTACACAAGATATTTATTTATTTATTGAATGGATATACTTAAACCTTGCTACAACACTTATAGGCAGTGTACCTAATAATACAGTAGTGTAGTTTTTAGTAAGTCCGGTTCGTTCCACATGGAATCTTTTTCACAAAGCTTAACGCTATATTAGTTTAAATTTATAAAAATACAAATATATATATAAGTAATATTATTAGTATAAAGGGGGGTTTTTACCGTTTAATGACAAGTTTGTCAATTTTAAAAACTTTAGTTGCAGTTAAAACAAAATGTAAAATATTAAATAAATAAAAGACTTAATTTAAAGCGTAAAGTAAATAACGATAATGAAATTGCGAATAATAAAAGTGCGATAAAATAAACTTGCGATAATTAAAAAGTACGATAATTAAAAGTGCAATTAAATACAATAACAATAAATAAAAATGCGATAATTAGAAGTGCAATTAAATATAAAATAAAGGAAATTAAATATAAAATAAAAGAATTATGCTTATTTAAACTTTCGTAATCATGATGTTTGACGTGTTGATTTTAGTTTTATGCCCATGGGTTAATTGTCCTTTGTCCTAGATTATTTAATATGTCCATCTGGTTTTTGTCCATAACAGTCCATCAGTCATAAATATAAAATGCGAGTGTCCTCATCAAATTATCCTTATACCCGAAGTCAAATATTCCAACTAATTGGGGACTTAAACTGTAACAAGGTTTTATTACTTTGTTTAATAATTACACCAGGATGTCGACTGAGTGTAACCCAAGGTTTTAATACTTTGTTATCAATTATGCCAAGTCTCCTTGTACATAATTTCAACCCTTTTTTAATAATTCTAGTGACTATTAATCCATTCCCGTGTCCGGTTAAATGAATGATTATTCGTACATATAAATACCCTGCCCATCGTATCCGATCGAGTGTATATGGTTATTTATAGGGACGTTCAATTGTAAATCTTTATATTAAAATTAACAAACTATCATTTAGTTAAACAAATATAAAGCCCATTAATAGCCCATAGTCTAATTTCTAGAAGTGTCGTTCTTTTGTCCAAACCCCAATTATGGTACAAAGTCCAATTACCCAATTTTAATATTTTTAGCCCAACATCATGATTACTTCGGATTAAATAAGCATAATAATAACTTAGCTACGAGACATTAATGTAAAAAGGTTGAACATAACTTACAATGATTAAAAATAGCGTAGCGTTACACGGACAGAATTTCGACTTACACCCTTACAACATTCGCTAACACACCGTTATTATTATAAATTAAAATTAAAATTAAAATTATAATATAAATATAAATATTATACGTTGAATGAGGAGAAGAAAAAGATGTGTTTTGTGTTACACCAAAGCTCGATTTTTATAGGCATGTGGGCTGGAACTGTGCACCATGCGATCGCATGGAGTTTCTTCCTCCAGGCCATGCGATCGCATGGCCAGCTGGGGAGACTCAAAAGTCTTTGTTTTTTTATTCCGACGGTTTTTAAATATAATATAATATATATATTAATTTTAAGAATTAATTATATATTATATTATATTCATGTGCATAGTTGACTTGTAATTTTTAGTCCGTTGCGTCGAGCGTTGAGAGTTGACTCTGGTCCCGGTTTCGGATTTTCGAACGTCCTTGCGTACAATTTAATATCTTGTACTTTGCGTTTTGAATCTTGTACTCTTGTAATTTTGAGACGTTTCTTATCAATAATTGGAACCTCATTGATTGTATTTTGTACTTTTGAGCTTTTTGGTCGTTTGCGTCTTCAATTCGTTGAATCTGTCTTTTGTATTCACCTTTTATTATTTAAACGAATATCACTTGTAAATAGAACAGTTGCAACTAAAAGCTTGTCTTTCTTGAGGGATAATGCTATGAAATATATGTTCGTTTTTAGCATTATCAGTTTTCTTCATTATGCCACTTGTTGGATTCTGATAGGTCAAAATC
Organism: Rutidosis leptorrhynchoides; assembly: GCF_046630445.1. Lineage (NCBI taxonomy): Eukaryota > Viridiplantae > Streptophyta > Magnoliopsida > Asterales > Asteraceae > Rutidosis > Rutidosis leptorrhynchoides. Next base: position 241,454,568 of record NC_092342.1, on the reverse strand, counting down.
CAAATATGAAATTGAATAAAAATGGTTATTCTGCGGTGAACGGATACGTATAACTGTGGGTGTAAGTAGGATAGTAAGTGACTGTTGAATCAGATTCGAAGAATGTACAGTGTAACCTATTAGTGTGAAATCTAAATATTCCTCGGGTATTACCTACCCGTTAAAATATTTTCACCATTAAAAGTTTATACGAAAGAATTTTTAATTACAATCTTTGTGAAAATATACTTACATATATATTTTCTTCAGATGTAATCATGGATTTAATGAGTTAATATAGTATTAAGCTCATTTGGTTTACTGTCAAAGCTAGAATACATAATCTCTATAACATTAGAGATTACATAATTGCCATGAAGAACGAAGATAATTGATGTAGAACGATACGTAGAACGATGATTATACTCGAGGTACAGAATGAGATGTCGAAGCTAGTGACGCGGATGTTGTTGTTGGTGGTATTAGTGCTGTTGGTGCTGAGGCTGGTGATGTTACTGGTGTTGGTGATACTGCTGGTGTTTGCAAATTGTGTACCATGCTCTCTAAAGTTAACACTCGAGCTCAGAGTTCTTTAACTTCTTCTACTAACCCTGGTTGGTTATCAGTGTGAGGTAGAGGTCGGATATCTTCTCTAGTTCCGTTAATGGTAGCCTCAAGACGAAAAATTCTTGCAAAAAGGGTATAAACGGTGTTGCGAACAGGTTCTCCAGTGAGCAGGTCGAGTACTCCAAGGTTAGGTGGTAGATTCGGTTCATGATATGGAGTACCTTCTTCCCTTCTCCATAGGGTGAGTATGTCATGAACCCACCCCCATTTTATCCAGTAATCACGGTAGTTGATTGGTTAGTATGCTCCCGTCACACTGTCTTCAGAGTCAGAGGAACGTGGTCGATTCGTAGAGGCCATCTTACGCGAGCACAGAAAAGATTTTTGATATGAAGAGTTTAGTGATAGCAATTGATAGTTGGATGTATTCTCAATGCATAATATGCATAGATATATATAGTACCAGAATCCCTTAAATTACGGAAAAATTTATGAGAGATATCAGGCAAGGTCTACAGTAACAGATACGCTAAGATATGAATTGTCAGATACGCTAAGATATGAATTTTGTCTATACACTATTCATGCAGTCAATGCAGTAAAACGTGTCTAGACTAAGAAAAATGAGAAGGTAATTTCCTAAGAATGATAATCAGATGATTTTCGACACGAATGATAAGCAAAACTTTTGACATGCAGACACGGACGAAGTCCAGACTTACTAATGCATCCTAACAACTATCAGTTAGACCCACTATTGCAAGACCTGGTTCGCTAAGACCATCACTATGATACCACATGTCATACCCCGTCCTAATCCGTCCAGACGAAGTCACCAACATCTGGTTCCATTGCGATGATTGACTCCAAATAATGACTTTACAATGAGCAAATGCACAACGGAAGTTTTCTTTCATACCTGAGAATAAACATGCTTTCAAGTGTCAACCAAAAGGTTGGTGAGTTCATAGGTTTATCATAAAACAATAAAATTCATCATTTTGATAGACCACAAGATTTAAATGCTGCATAGTACAAATGGGCCCGAATCCTACACCCACCTGTAATGTACATGCTATATCTTTTAAATACAGTACACCTTTCTCGTGTACGAAATCCTTTTTCATAAATCTTAATAACCGTACACATATCTCGTGTACAAAATATAATACACATAACCTGTGTATAAAAATCATTCTCTCGATACATAACATTCACATCAATTGGTGGCAATTATCATGTCCACATAATTCAATGGTGGCAATTATCATGTATACATAATTCAATGGTGGCAATTATCATGTCCACATAATTCAATGGTGGCAATTATCATGTCCACATAATTCAATAATAATCCACAGAACTTCTGTCTGCATAATAATTCATTCGAGGAATGTTTTACTTGTGTCTATCTCGTCAAACATTTATAAAAGAATTTCATGTATTCGCAGTTCAAAATGTATTTCAAAAGTATTTAATAAAGCAGTTGTAAAAGTAGCGCATGTATTCTCAGTCCCAAAAATGTAAAGAGTAAAAGGGAGCAAATGAACTCACCATACAGTATTTTGTAGTAAAAATACATATGACTTCATTTAACAAGTGTAGGGTTTGTCTCGGATTCACGAACCTATATTATTCATATATATTAACACATATCACATTTAATCGACTAAGTTTATTTATATTATATAATGTATTAAGATTAATATCTTTATATATATATATAGGATTATATTAAGATATGTTTTTATATAACTATTATTTTATTTGGTAAAATAATATTTATAATAGAAAGTTGTAATATTTTTATAAAAATAAGGATACAAATAATAATAATAAATAATAGTAGTGTTAGTAAAAATGATGATAATAATATATAAAAATCTTGATAATGATAATATTAATATTAATAATAATAATAATTATTATTATTATTATTATTATTATTATAATTATAATAATAATAAAAATAATAATTTTACTAATACTATTAATCTTAATAAGATGACCAACTTTAATTAATAATAATGATAATAAAAATAATAATAATGATAATGATAATAATAATAACAAAAATAATAAATGTGATACCTTGATGAAACAAGCTCCAAAAAGGAAAAAAAAAAATTAACCGTTCATGCCCGGGCTCGAACCCACGACCACTCGCTTGTCATACCAACCTCTAAACCATTTAACCATTTAACACTTTCTGTTTTATCTCCTGATGAAATCAATATAACCCTTAACATGTGTGTTTTCTCTTCTCCTCATTATTCTAAAAAGAAATGCCATGGTTCAGGCTCGAACCCGAGACCACTCGCTCAACAACAAATCCTCTTAACCTTTCCTCTAATCTGCTTTTCTGTGAATATAGGGGACCTCATAATATTTAACCCGTAATTATTTATTTCCCTTATTTTTCATCTTCTTCATTAAACAAAACCCAATTATCATCATCATTTGCATCATGTATCTTCATCATTATTTCGCCACTGTACCCATCCCATGAACACGATCCTAATCTATTCATCCTCATATATCATACATCATCGTTTATTTTACATTATCGTTATCGTCAATATGTATAGCATTCCATTATCATCATCATTTGTTATCATCGAATCATGAAAACAATTTCTGCGATGGCTACTACAATGGACAGCAACCATATATGGAATTTGTATCTCGGTTCAAAATCTTCTAAACCTAATAAATCCCATCTTATTATTTCAACCCTATGATCTATTCTGTTTACTTTGGCCCGATAACACACAGAAAAACGGCTAACTCAATACACTTGGATCTTGGCCCAAGTTAATAACTTAACTAAGTCCTAAAGGAAAAGAAACACGGCCCAAAACAAAGAGAGATATACGACTGTCAAGTATAGAAGAAATAATGCCGACACTCTCATCTTAAATCATATAATACCTTTAATAAAGAAGTCTAGTGGGGTTCGGTTTAGTCAGCAGATAACACCAATGCACTTCTCTCCTATGCTTTACCTATTTTTTAATGTAATTAGACCCCATATACTCATCATATATTACGGAGTATTGTTTTAGTGGCTTTCAGTTTTCTTTTCTTTATTTATGTTTACTATATCATCATCATATACTTCACAATTACATAATCATCATCATCTTTGCTTACTTCGTTGCAGTATCAGGAAACAGGAGAAAAAGAGCAGCTGCAGTTGGTTAATCACGAGCAAGTAGGTGTAGTCGAGTAGTGAACAAGAAGGAAAGGATCGTGTGCAGCAGCTTATAGAAGAATAATAGAATGATTAAAGTGATTGCCGATAAGAAGAAGAAATATAGTTATGGCAGCAGCAACAAAATAGCTCTATGATGATTGTTATCCAACAAAACAGAAGAATAGTGAATGGTAGCAGCATATCCATATTAAATAGAAGCAACAAGTGGGTTCGGTTAAATCTTCATACAGAAAAATTATAGGAGCTGAAACAAATAAAATTGGTGGTGTGGTGTATTCATCTTTTAACAGAAACAGGAAACTTCTAGTGATGGTTGTGTTTTGAAAGTGGAAGATGGTGTTTGGTAACCGTGGGTGTGATGATTTGATCATAGTGGTGTTGGTTTGATCATCGAAACCAAAATGGATAAATGGTGTTGGTTGTTCCGGTTGAAATCAGAAAAGGAAAGAGAAAGAGAGAGATGGTGTGATATTTTGTAAAAGAAGACATGTGTAGTATTAATATGAAATTACTTATGAGTTTATTGCCTTATGGATGGATTTACTAAACGAATCTTGACATGTAGGGTATAAATATATATAAAGTATATTTGTATCAATCATCTTGATCAATTATGTAGACATAAATAATAATATAAGATATATGGATTCGATACATATATAAGCATACAAACACAGCAATCATTTATCAATCATCAATTCCATTTACGGCTATTAAATTCAATGAGAAAAGAAGAGATTGATGTGTCTTGTAGTAGAATGGTGGAAGACAAAAGATCACAAGCAGAGAAAAATATAGATACTGAAATAGATATATATCCGATTGTCCTTTATCATATTTTTATATTTATTTTATATTTAAATTAATAATTAATAAATATATTAATAATAATAATAATTAACATAATAATAATAATAATAAATAATAATAATAATAATAATAATAATAATAATAATAATAATAATAATAATAATAATAATAATAATAATATTAATAATAATAATATTAATATATTAACTATATCATAACTTATGGATATTTACATAAAAATAGATATTATAAATTTTTACACACAATAATTATAAACTACAATATACATATAATAATTATGTATGTAAATTATACATGATATAATATATATATATATATATATATATATATATATATATATATATATATATATATATATATATATATATATATATATATATATATATATATATATATATATATATATATATATATATATAAATTCATTTTAAATAATAATTTTATTATATTTTATTTTGTTTTACATATTTATTTATAAATATTTATTCGTGAATCGTCGAAACTAGTCGAAGGTCAATTGAATATATGAAATAGTTCAAAATTTTGAAATTCAACATTACAGACTTTGCTTATCGTGTCGAAATTATATAAAGATTAAGTTTAAATTTGGTCAGAAATTTCCAAGTCATCACAATTGAGTCCCAAAATGTCACGGCCAACAGCACACAGCAGAAAGTATTATGCAGTTTTTTTTACAAGCTTAAATGTCTAGTTTTACTTGAGAGAATGATTCAAACTTTGGTCCAAGAGTTGCCCATGCACCTAAGGACTTGTGTAGTCTTAAAAGTAACAAAACAAGACAAGCATGGGAGTGTCTAGGAGTCCCAAAATATGCCCACAATATATATATTATAACAATGTTTTAATATATATATAAACATGTTATATATATATATATATATATATATATATATATATATATATATATATATATATATATATATATATATATATATATATATATATATATATATATATATATATATATATATATATATATATATATATATATATATATATATATATATATAAATGTATTTGTTATATTACTTTCACATTTTATAAACCTTTTATAAAATATAACACAATATAATCATTTAAAACTTATAAACAATTATATTTAAATTATCCAAATAATTTATCTCAAGTGATAATATTTTAGAAAACCGATTTTCTAAAATCCAAGTGTCGCGTATTTACTTAATGATTTAATCGTTAAGCTTAAATACATTTAAGGTGTCGGTAAGCTTGTTATTGGGTATGACCCAACTTGGATCATAACATATTAGCCATATTAATTAAATATGTCTCTCGGGCATAATAAAAACCTTCACATTGGACAATTAAAATGAATTAAAATATTGATTATAATATATGAAACTAAACATCTCTTCAAGTTTGCCACTTTATTTCATCTTAAACCTCATTTGTATCTTGACGATTACAATCTGCGTTCAAACCTTTCATGATTCTTGAAAACACCTCAATCGAGAGGATGAACCAACCGCACTACATCTACGGAAGGAAAGATTTATGTATATAGTTATGCACCTCAAAAACTCTCGGAAACTGAGTAAACGTTTAACACGTAGTTGTGCTAATTCCTTTAGCGTTATTATTACCGAAAATAACTTTGCAACTCCTGTTCGAGATAGGCAGTTTTGTCACAGCTCCAGCAAGTCAACTTCAACTTTTCATTCGAAACAACCTTATTATAACCTTGATATATATGCGTGCTCTTTTATTGTTACCGGAGAACCTTTTATATTCCACCATATTACCAGCAGACGTACCAGCAACCTCGTTGCTCTTTGGCTTAAATCTCTCCAACAAATCACTATATTTATCTATTGAAGTCTTATCATGAACACATCGGCATCTTGTAATGATAATCACTATACCAAATATCGGGAGTTATAAATCGATAATCTCAAATTTCTCAGTGTTTCTACGACAACAATTATATATATATATATATATATATATATATATATATATATATATATATATATATATATATATATATATATATATATATATATATATATATATATATATATATATATATATAACTTCTATCTCCTGGATTTGCGAACTTCAATTCTGAATTTCTGAAGAGAACTTTAGCCTATGAATCAGTTTTCTGAGTTTTGAAAAAGCTGATGAAGCAGTGAAAACTGAAGACTGCCTTAACAGTCAAAAGTTTGATAATAAAGAATGGCATGCTGAAAAACGAATTGAGCAAACCATGAAGGAGACTCTAAACAAATCACAAGGACTAAACTTGTACATAAAGAATCAATAAGATTCTATTTCTGATGAAATCTTTAGCGAATACCTTGCTCCTTAATCACTCTAAATCATCGTGAATGAATTTCTTCATCACAATTTGATTCTAAAATTCTAAGATATTATTGTATCTTTCATTATAAATATCCTCGATATTTTTGAAGTTATTTTCATAATTATTCTTATCTGAAATCATTTATCCCTTCGCGATATCAGTGTTACATCAGAAAGGAAACTATTTTAGTTTCTAAATTCTGAAAAAAAAAATTGAATGTAAAATTTGAATATTTTTGAAGTAGTGTTGGGAACTGAAGCATGAGTTAGTATAATATAATGACACTTGATCAACGTGATTATATTACAGTAAGTCATGCTGAGTTTCTAATGGAACGTGATGATTCACAGATCATAACGTCATCATGTGCTATGTTACATGACTCTTACATTCTACTTAATCTCCCAACATATCAAGAACATATCTTCCTGATAGTTCTATCTTTTCTCTTGAATTTTGGTAATTTAACCAATCAAGATCGTGCTATCACAATTTTTTTCTTAGAACATTAGTCATGTTCATTCAAAACATCATACCTACAAATTCTAGATTATCATTCGCTTGATCTAAAGTCGGGAAGAGAAAACAAGAGCATGAAGCTCCGAAATATAAGGAAAAATATAAAACCCAACAACAACACCGACATCAAAAACCGTGTATATCAATGTGGATAGCAACATAAAGACACGGAAGAATGAAAAACACTATAACCCCAAGGTAATAGTCGAAGTTAACAGATTCCTCCGGTGGTAGGTGAAAAAGGAGGAAGACAGATACAATAGTCAGGATAAGGACAAGGATCAGAACTGGATTTAGCATTTCACAATCTTTTGGATGTATGAACTAAGAAAGAAACTATATGAATGGTGAGAATAATGGGACCGAAGAGTTTAATTTATAAAGGAAAGATCAGACGTAACGATCGAGACAGATGACCGCATCTAATTAAAGAGATCCTAATTTCCTTAAATCCCGAAGAATCGAATCTTATATAGATTTCAAATATTTTCTTTAAATCCCTTGAATTCCAAAATTCAACCAAGACAACGTCAAAAGTTAAGACGAATCTCTATTTCTGTATTTCAATCTTTTGCGACAGCTTCACTTATACTCTTCGAATAATCGAATTATTTATTCCTTATTACTCAATGGTAATAAAACTCTACTCATTAGCTCACATACGTCATGAAAACATACTTATTGTCAGTCATGACCATCCCAATCAAATTTCGGGACGAAATTTCTTTAACGGGTAGGTACTGTGACGACCCGAAAATTTCTGATCAAATTTAAACTTGATCTTAATATGAAATCGACACGATAAGAAAAGTTTATATAATGAGTCTCAAAACTTTTGGAACTATATTCATGTATTCAATTACCCTTCGACTGTTCTCAACGATTTACGAACAACTATTTGTAAATAAATATGTGTGTATATATATAAATAACAATTGGAAGTATAATTTGAAATATTGAATGTTATTGTTAAGAAATATGATATTATAATAATTATTTAAAACATATCTATATATACATAAAAGTATATTAAAAATAAATACTAAATGATTGTAATACTCGTTTGATGTTCCGATTGATATTAGAGAAGTTTAATTCGAACTTATATGATTTTAAAATAAACGGTGATCCGAAAATGAGTTTTATAAATTTTAGGCTTATTAATAATATATTTAGAAGTTGTTTGTCAAATTTTAAAACTTTTTATATTTTACTTGGGGGTTGGGAGTAAATAATTAATGTAATTTTTATTTAATAATTTATGATTGAATTTTATACTATAATGACCAAAATAAATAAATATAGTTAAATTAAAAATATGGAATTTTTCTGGAAACTTTTATCCGTCACTAATTAACAGCGGAGCACGATATAATCTCCATGTTAATAGTGTCGGAAGTTTAATAGTTTAATTACCCGTGATACTTTGAATTATGATATGAGTACTGTGCTAAATTTGTGGTTGTCCCTTGATTGAAGTTAATTATATAACTAAATACATACAGATACAATGAGATAGATAAATCCACTTCACTTGCATTCTAATTCTTTCTTTCTTTTTACAACACAGAGAACCCATTTCACCTTCTTCCTTCTTTGTTATTTTTTTTTTATAAACCACAAGAACCATCTAACCACGATACTGTCTTACAAATCACCCATCGTTGATCACCACCTTTGCACCTCGTCACCAATGGAACCCATCACCCTAACATGCTATTATTAGAACTAGAAATGCTTATGTTCCTGCTCGAACCACCAAGAACCCCAATCTTCACCTTTCTTCAACCACCATCACCTATAATCACCAATACTACAACCTCACAACCACCACAATACCACCTTCACCAATGTCACTGCCACCACCACAATTCAAGAACCACCTGCAAACCACCACCAACTTCAACCACTTGACCACCATCAAACTATACCACCATATATCATCACGATTTAACTGTTGCGATATGCTTCTATTTCTAATCTCTTTCGAACAAACTCCTCCAAACATCACTAATACTGCAGCTCTTACCTCCTTTTCTATTCCAGGTGTGACCCACTTACGAGTACCAAACACCCTTCTGCAACTCGCTTTCTTTTCTACTTCATATGATCAACACCCAACTGCATCGTTATTTTCTATTTTTACAGCCACAAGATACTCGTTTCTGTTTCTAATCTCTACCTAAAAACAGCTCGCTAAACCATTCACCATGTCTGCTGCAGTTAATCGTATATTCAAGTTTCTGTTTCTTATCCTTGTTCGAACTAAAGTAACTGCTGTAACCGAAGCCAATTAAATCTTATCTTGATCTATTAATTGTTCTTTAATTCAAGATGGCGATTACGATTAGGGTAAGGATGTACGGTATTGTTGATGATCATATGAAGGTGTATGATGATGTTAGTGATGGTGATGAGAGATAGCGATGATGATAAAGATAATAGACTTATGATTATGATCCATGATTATAATTATGATTCATGATTATGATCATGATCATGGTAAAGTTTATGATAATGGGATGATCCTGTGATTTCGAAGCAAGATGATAATGATAATGAGGTTGACATACGATCACGATGATGATAAAAGGGGACCAGAAGAGATTGGTTGTTTTACTGTTAGGGTTAGAAAGAAAAAAAAGAACAGATGCTATCTCGTTTTTGTTTCTTGTTTTCTCTTCCCTGTCGACATTAAATCCACAACAGATGGGCTTACCATAAATTGATAATTGGGCTTCTTAAAATGTTGTTGGGCCAAAGGAAAATGGACTAGTTTATTGAACTGATAAATAAATCGGTTAAGTATATATTTCGATACAAATAATTTCAGAAAGATATAGACAGAGTAGATGGTTAAGTGTATTGGGATTTAACCGTGAGGTCTCAGGTTCGAGCCTGGGATGAGGCATTATATTTTTTTAAAAGGCCTTTACTTTGAGGTAGTATTCTCTTATTATTGTTATTATTATTGTTATTGTTATTATTATTAGTATTATAACTATTATTATTATTATTATTATTATTATTATTATTACTAATACAAGTATTATGTATCGTTTATTATTAGTATTATGATTATGGTTACAATTATTATTATTATTATTATCATTATTATTATTATTATTAAGTATTATGTATTATTATCAAAAATTATTATTTTTATTATCATCATTATTATTAAACTTATTTTTTTAAAGACTACTATTAAGATTAAAAGTATCATTTTTGTTAAAACTATCATTTTATTATGATTATCAATAGTACAATTATTATCATTATTATTATTATAAGTATTATTATTATTATTATTATTATTATTATTATTATTATTATTATTATTATTATTATTATTATTATTATTATTAACATTATTATTATTATCATTATTAATAAAAGTATTATTATAGATATTATAGTTATTATTACTATTACTATTATTATTATCAAATAAAATAACTTTTTATTTATTATTATCAATATTATTTTATCAAATAACTATTAGATATATAAAACTATATTTACTACATATAACATAACCATATTAATATTTTTATTATAAATATTAATAAAAATAATTAAGTAGGTTATTAAGGAAACACATAATTAAAATAACAATTAAACCACTAATAATATATAAATTTGTTCGATTATCATTATATGTGTTAATATATATATATATATATATATATATATATATATATATATATATATATATATATATATATATATATATATATATATATATATATATAAATGATATAGGTTCGTGAATCTGAGGTCAACCCTGCATTGTTCAGTTCCGTCGTATGCATATTTTTACTACAAAATATCGTATTGTGAGTTCATTTGCTCCCTTTTACTCTTTACATTTTTGGGACTGAGAATAAATGCGCTGTTTTTACAACCGCTCTATTAAATGCTTTTGAAATACATTTTTGAACTGCGAATACATGAAATGCTTTTATAAATGTTTAACGAGATAGACACAAGCAAAACATTCTTAGAATGAATTATTATGCAGACAGAAGTTCTGTGGATTATTATTGAATTATGTGGACATGATGATTGCCACCAATTGATGTGAATATTTTTCTCCTGATTATTATTGCTTGGTAACCTAAGAATTAGAAATGGGTATGGCCCTAATTCACGCGAATCCTAAAGGTAGCTACCGGGTTTAACACCCCCACCCAGAATGTTCACTAGACAGAAGAGCTAGTGGGCGTGGTGTTTAGTACTTCGAAGTTTATATATTATACAGACGAGATGTTCTGTTTCGGGGATATTATTGATGCGCATTATATGTTAAGGTAGGTTACCATGTTGAGCAATGAAATCGAAATGAATGTTATGTATCGAGAGAATGATTTTTTATACACAGGTTATGTGTATTAGTTTTGTGCATGAGATATGTGCACGATTATTTAAAAATTACGAGGCAACCTACAGGGGAGAAAAGGATACAAACCTACTCTGCTAACCATTATGAAAAATGGTTTCGTATACGAGATATGTGTACTGTATTTGAATCTCGTGGTCTATCAAAATGATGAATTTTATTGTTTATGATAAACTTATGAACTCACCAACCTTTTGGTTGACACTTAAAAGCATTTTTATTCTCAGGTATGAAAGCAATCTTCCGCTGTGCATTTGCTCATTTTAGAGATATTACTTGGAGTCATTCATGACATATTTCAAAAGACGTTGCATTCGAGTCGTTGAGTTCATCAGGATTATTATTAAGTCAATTATAGTTGGATATATTATGAAATGGTATGCATGCCGTCAACTTTTGATGTAAAGAAAGTTTGTCTTTTAAAAACGAATGCAATGTTTGTAAAATGTATTATATAGAGGTCAAATACCTCGCGATGTAACCAAATGTAATGTATTCGTCCAGATGGATTAGGATGGGTCGTTATATTCCCCGTTTATCATCATCTTCAATTTTAATAGAAATGCGGAATAGTAATGAGCAAGAAAGCATTCAAATAGATATAGTTGTGTAGTGTTGTTCTTGAGTGATTCTTCATCCAAAACAGGAACCCTGAAGTAAGAACTGTAACTATAGCAGAAGTGGGTGATGGGTGGCTGTTGGGGTGATTCTTGGTGGTGGTTTACGACTGCCAACAGCAGTTACAGATGATGGTGGTGGCTGAAAATATGGCGACAGTAGTGGCAGTTGAGAAGTAGTAGAAGTTGCAGGTGATCTATGGTCGTTATGGTGATGAAATGGGTGATGGTTATCGAGGGTTTACAAGGTGGTAGTTTAAGAGACCCGTCCTAATCCATCCGGATAAAGTCCATATTGATTACAAATGATTCACAATAGTTGGTTACATCGCGAGGTACTTGATCTCTATATGATACATTTTACAAACATTGCATTCGTTTTTAAAAGACAAACTTTCTTTACATCGAAAATTGACGGCATGCGTACCATTTCATAACATATTCAACTATAATTGATTTAATAATAATCTTGATGAATTCAACGACTCGAATGCAACGTCTTTTGAAATATGTCATGATTGACTCCAAGTAATATCCTTAAAATGAGTAAATGCACAGCGGAAGATTTTTTTCATACCTGAGAATAAACATGCTTTAAAGTATCAACCAAAAGGTTGGTGAGTTTATTAGTTTATCATAAACGATCATTTTCATCATTTTAATAGACCACAAGAATTTCATTTCCAGTTCTCATAAATATACGTCCCATGCATAGAGACAAAAATCATTCATATGGATTGAACACCTGGTAACCGACATTAACAAGATGCATATAAGAATATCCCCTATCATTCCGGGAAATCCTTCGGACATGATAAAAACGAATTCGAAGTACTAAAGCATCTGGTACTTTTGATAGGGTTTGTTAGGCCCAATAGATCTATCTTTAGGGTTCGCGGGCGTGCACTAATTCTCAAAATTAGTGATGTTCCCTAATTCTTAGGCTACCAAGCAAAAAGGGGCATATTCGGCTTCGATCATTCAACCATATAATGTAGTTTCGATTACTTGTGTCTATTTCGTAAAACATTTATAAAAATTTCGCATGTATTCTCAGCCCAAAAATATAAAGGGTAAAAAGGCAAATGAAACTCACAATACTGTATTTTGTAGTAAAAATACATATGTCGACATTGAACAAGATGTAGGTTGGCCTCGGATTCACGAACCTATATCATTCATATATATATTAAAACATATACTTGTAGTTGAACAGATATATATATTATTATCAGTGATTCAACTGTTATTTTAATGAGTTTTGAGTTCCATTAGTACTTAGATATATTTATTTTATATATCTTGAATAATTAATTAATATAATAATAGAGTTAGGTTATAGGTATTAGATATGGTTATACGTAACTAATTTTTATTGTAATAATAATAATAATATTACTAGTAGTATTGATAATAATAATAATATAGTTAAGTTATGTGTACTTTTATATAAATCATCTTTATTTGATATATTACTAATACTGATCATATTAATAATAATAATAATAATAATAATAATAATAATAATAATAATAATAATAATAATAAAAGTGATAACAATAATAATAATAAAAGTGATAAAATAATACCAATTTTGATAAGCTCATGATAATTCTTAATAATATTAGTAATAACAATTTCAATAGTAATTTGATAATTTTGATAAAAATGTTAATTTTAATGGTAATACTAGTTTTAACAAAAGTTGTAACTTTAAAAGTAATGATACATTTAGTAATAATGATAATAATAATATCTATAATACTAATACTTACTTTCATGATAATTCTAATAGTTTCAATAATAATACTTTTAATAATAATGATGATAAAATAATGTTTATGTAAAATTGTGTTGATAATAATACTAATAGTACTGATAATAATACTAGTTATAAAAATAACCCTTTTACTACAAATAACAATAATGGTAATAATAAGTTAATAATAACAATAATAATAATACTTAAAAGGATATTAATAATAATAATAATAATAATAATAATAATAATAATAATAATAATAATAATAATAATAATAATAATAATAATAATAATAATAATAATAATAATAATAATAATAATAATAATAATTAACACTAAAAGAAAATGAGACTACCTTTGAAGAAACAAAAAAAAATAAATGTCCATGCCTAGATTCGAACCCGAGTCTACTCGCTAACACAAAACACCCTCAAACCATCCAAGCCGTGACTGTTTTTCTAATATTAGTTGAATCATAATTTTATTTATGCCTTAACTGTTTCCCTTCTTCTATCTTCTTCTTCACGAACTCAAATTGATTCAACCCGAGAACAAACAAGTTTATAATAGTGAGATTTAAATTCAATTTAGATCTTTTAATTGCAACGAAACATTTTTGAAATCATTGATTTTAATTAACAGACCCAAAGAAGAACAAATAATAAATAAAACAGTCTTACAGCTCGATACTAAACTCAAACATCATATTCGAATTTTAGAACGTTTTAGCTCGAAATTACAAAATGAAATTGGTAGTAAATCGTTTCTATAAACTTTTCAAAGCATCAATTGATCCAAAATCCTCAAAACACGTTTGAATTTCAATGAAGAACAAAATTTGACTTTTTATAATAAGAACTTTGACTCCTAAATTCGAACTTGATTTCGTGAATTAAGACTTGAAAATTTGCAGATAGTTTGAATAAATCCTAACAAAACTGCATTTACACATTTTTGAAAATCATTCGAATTCGAAGCTTAGAAAAAATTATATGTAACAGAGATGTCGAGCTGTTTCAGAAGAAGAAAAAAAATAAATAAATAAATAAATAAATAAGAAATCCTTTTTAATTTCAATTAAATTCACTTTGTTGCTGTAATTGCAAAGTAGTATGAATGTGGAAAAAGCTGTATGATTTATGACCAATTAACTAATTGGATTTTAAAGGAATTCAAGAGTCGACAGCTAAATCTACTAGTACAGAAATATAGAAAAAATAATAAAAAGTTGAAAGAGATGGCAAACTGAATTTGGATATTACTGCTACTGGATTCGTTCTAGTACAGATGTTTGTTGAAAACAGAATCCAATTTATCAATAGATTGATAATGATATAAACATATTACGTATTTATTTGTTTATTTATATATATAAGATTGCAATTATATACTAATATATGTATCTATATTTATATATGTATATAAATCTGCATTTTTGTATAAGAATGTTTATTTATATATATCCGTATTTATGTAGGTATATATATTAAATTCTTTAACTTTTGATATTTAACAAATATAAATATATTAACATTAATAATAATAATAATAATAATAATAATACTCATAATAATACTAATAATAATATTATCAATAATAATGTTCTTATTAAGGAAACTAGTAATAATAAATGATAAATAATAATATTATTACCTATAATAATGATAATTCTAATAAATTTAATTACCAATAATGATAATAATAATATAATAACTTATACATATCAAATTTTATTTATATGTTTTATGTTTGAAATAATAATATTAGTAATACAAATATTAATTTTAACAATAATAATGAAAGTAATGATAATATAAAATTATATTCAAACTTGTAATTAAATTTAATTATTAATATTATATGATAACTTATTTTTGAATATTTAATATATATAACAATATATATAATATTACTTATGTATAGTATACATATATATTTACATTTTTATTTATACGCAAATGTTCGTGAATCGTCGGGAATAGTCAAACGTCAAATGCTTTCCTATAACTGTTCCAAAAATTTTAAGACTCAACTTTGCAGACTTTGCTTATCGTGTCGAATTCATAAAAGAATTAAGTTTAAATTTGGGCGGAAATTCTCGGGTCGTCACAGTAGTGGTGGCTGGCTGTGATGATCGGAGAAGAAGAAGAAGCTTGTGAGCTGGTGATTAATGAAGGTTGTATCAAGCAAGAGGAGTGTCGGGATTGTGGCGAGTTGGAGAAGAAGAAATGAGAAGAGTTGTTGTTTAGTTGTTTGAATCCATATATGTTTATCCATGTGTTATGTATATATATTATATATATATATACATATATAAGATGCTGTTAGATTATGAATAAAATTCAAAAAGTAAACAGTCACAAATAGTAATATGTGTCTCAAATTGCACAGTAACAAATAGTTCAGCAGTCGGATTCTTTGTAATCTTTCTACTGACAGTTTTCACGAAGTGCTATATCGTACTCCGTTGTTAAATCAGTGGCGGATAAAAATCTTCGGAAAAGTTCCAAAATTTTACATTAACTATATTTATTTATTTCGGTTTTTTAGGTGTGAAATCAATCATAAAAAGTTGGTTGATTAGTGGCGCTCAATCCCAAGTAAAATGTACGGAGTATTAAAACTTAACAAATAGATCCTAAATATATTTTTAATAAGTCTTATAATTTATATAACTCATTTTCAGATCGTCGTTTACTTTTAAAATCATATAACTTCGAATTTAACTTGCTCAATATCGATCGAATGACAATTGAGTGTTACTGTCATTTACTAATTAGATTCGAAATCACAAAACATATATTTAATATATTTTATAGATGTGTTTTAATTAATGAATATCATAATATCATATTTACTAACTATAATATATTGAATCTTTAATATCTATTAATATATATAATATTTCTTATGTATAGAATATATATATATATATATATATATATATATATATATATATATATATATATATATATATATATATATATATATATATATACACACACAATTGTTCGTGAATCGTCGGGAATAGTCAAAGATCAAATGATTTCAAGAAATAGTTCAAAAATTTTAAGATTCAATTAAATAGACTTTGCTTATCATGTCGAAACCATATAAAATTAAGTTTAAATTTGGTCAGAAATTTTCGGGTCACAATACCTACCCGTTAAAGAAATTTCGTCCCGAAATTTGATAGAGGTCGTCATGGCTAACACTAAAAATGTTTTCATGATGAATATGAGTTGATAAATAGAGTTTTATTACCATAAACTAATATGGATAAAACAATTCGATTGTTCGAAGAGTACGAGTGAAGCTGTCACAAAAGATTGAGATAGAGATTTAACTTTTGATGTAGTCACGGTGAATTTTCAAAATTCAAGGAATTTAAAGAAAATATTCATAATCTATATAAGATGTGATTAAGGAAATTAGGATCCTATTTGATTAAATGTGGTAATCTGCCTCGATTGCTATGTCTGATATTTTCACTACAAATTTACCTCTTTCGTTCCATTATTTCCACAACTCCTATTTATTTTTCGAAGCTCTATGCTTTTGTTTTCTTTTCCCGACCTTAAGTAAAGCGGTCAGGACGTCTCAGATTTGTAGATAATCTTTGAATTTCGAATGATCATGACTAACGTTCAAAGAAAGAAATGGTAATAGCACGATTTGATTTGTTAAATTACCAAAAATCATGGAAAGATAGAAATATCAAGAAAATATTTTCTTGATATGTCTAGAGGTTAAGTAGAATGAAAGAGTTATGTAACATGGCACATGATCACGGTATGATCTATGAATCATCACGTTCCATTAGAAATTCAGCATGACTTACTGTAATATAATCACGTTGGCCGGGCGTCATTATATCATACTAACTCATGCTTTAATTCCCTACACTTCTCCAGAAACCATTCATAATTCAAACTCAAATTTTTACAGAAGGATAGAAACTAAAACAGGTTCTTTTATGATGAAACACAGATAGCACGAGGAGATAGATAATTTCGGACACGAATATTTATGAATATATCTTCCGAAATATCGAAGATATTTATGATGATATTTTGGAATTTCTAAGATCGAAGGTTGATGAAGAAAAATTCTTTCGTAAGGATTTAGAATAAATAATGAGCAAGATATTCACTAAAGAGTTCATCAGATACAGAATCATCTGGATTCATTAAATACAGGTTTAGTCCTGGTGATTTGTCCACAGCCTCCTTCATAGTTTTGCATAATCCGCTTCCAAGTATAAATTTTCTATTGGGTGTTTCCAACATTCTATTCTTTATCATCAAAGTTTTGGCCATTAAGACCATCTACAGTTTTGCTGCTTCATCAGCATTCAAAGTTATCATAACTGAATCATTGGTTATTAATCCGAGGTGTTTCAAGATTTTTGAAGGATTTGAACGCAGATTGTAATCGTCAAGATACAAAAGATTGTTTAAGATGATATCAAGTGGCAAACTTGAGGAATTATTTAATATAATAGATGTAACTTATTAACGATATTTTAAGTCAAAATGTTGTAATTAATATTTCTTACTCTTTTAATACTTTTTAATTATCTAAGGTTAGTAGTCCAATGTTAGTAGTCCAATAGTTAAATATATAATTTAATTAATCAAGACGTATCGTGACCCATTGTATACATGTCTCAGACTCGATCACAACTCAAAGTATATATATTATTTTAGAATCAACCACGATCCTTTATATGCTAACTCAAGCATTACCGCATATAGAGTGACTTACAGTTATTCAAAATAATATATATAGATGATGTCAATATGATATGTCAAAACATTGTATGCATGTCCCGATTTATCCGACGAAATTTAAAGTGCGTAAAATAAATAACAAAAATTAAATGACGATAAATAAAATTGCGAGAATTTAAATTGCGATAAATAAATTGCGATAAATAAATGTAATAAGGAATTAACAGTTAGCTAGGAACAGTTTGCTAGGATTTTGTTAGCGTGGATTCTTAACAAAATTTCTCATAGTTAATTTGTTTGTTTCTATAAAAAAAAAAAATTTGTCCAATGTTTTCTCATTATGTTGGATTCTGATAAGTCAAAATCCAAATATGAAATTGAATAAAAATAGTTATTCTGTGGTGAACGGATTCGTATATCTGTGGATGTAAGTAGGATAGTAAATGACTGTTGAATTAGATTCGAAGAATGTACAGTGTAACTTATTAATGAGAAATCTAAATATTCCTCGGGTATTACCTACCCGTTAAAATGTTTTCACCATTAACAGTTTGTACAAACGAATTTTTAATTACAATCTTTATGAAAACATATATACATATATATTTATTTCAAATGTAATCATGGATTTAATGAGTCAATATGATATTAGACTCATTTGATTTACCGTTAGAACAAGAATATATAATCTCTAAAACATTAGAGATTACATAATCGTCATGTCGAACGAAGATAAATGATGTAGAATGTCATGTAGAATGGTGATTATGCTCGAGGTACAGATTGTGATGTTGAGGCATGTGTTGTTGTGGTTTGTGTTGTTGTTGGTAGTATAATTGATGCCGGTGATGCTGCTGGTGCTTGTAAGTTGTGCATCGTACTCTCCAAAGCTAAGACTCGAGCACAAATTTCGTTGACTTCTTCTATTATTCCGAGATGGTTGACGGTTGGAATGAGTAGACGAATAAGGTTTTGAATTTGAGATAGTATATAATCATGGCGAGATATTCGAGAAATGATGGTGAAAATGGTGTTTCGGACTGGTTTACCGGTAAGTGCTTCAGATTCTTTGCCAAGAGTGCAGGTTGGTGGGTGTAAAGGATCGCCTTCTTCTCGTCTCCATTGATTAAGTCGACTACAAACCCATCCCCAATTCATTCAGAATTGAAGATGACAATCCATTTGGGTTACACTGCTTTTGGTGCTCAGGTGAATATCCATATCGAAATAACTGTCGGAATAACTATCGAAATAGTTATCGGAATCCGAGGGACTTGAACTGGTTGAGGGATCCATCTCATACGATCAGGGAATTGATTTTTGATAGGAGATAGATTATAGGACTTAGATTAGTATTCATCAATACATAATTTACATATGTATATATAATACCAAAATTCCCTAGATTATGGAGGAATCTTTGAAATGTGACAACCCGAAAATTTCCGATCAAATTTAAAATTAATCTTTATATATTCCGACACGATAAGCAAAGTCTGTAATGTTGAAATCTCAAAAACTTTGAACTGTGTTCATGTATTCAATTACCCTTCGACTACTCTCAATGATTCACGAACAATTATGTGTAAATAGGTATGTATGAATATATACATATGTGTGATTATTAAATTTAGAAATATTAATAAAATATTTAACGGTTTGGTTGATATGAAAATAAGTTATGAAATCAATTATATGACTTGAGAACGTTAACAAAGTATCTGATGAATAATGCTTTACATAAACGTATTAGTTTCAATATATGTTTATCGACGAAAATTAAAAGATAATTATCAAGTCCCTTAAGGATTATGATATTGTTATAGGTCTCTGTTGTGAGGTCCATGTTGATTTGAGAAATCGTTCCTTTTTAACGATATTCAGAATTATTGGTAAAGTGATTTACAAGTAAGAACAAAAGTGTCAATTAACGAGAACTAGACAAGGATTAGTGTAGTTCTTGTTCGATGTCCTATTTATAGGCGTCAACTATTTAACTTTAATATTATTTAAAATGAAAGTAAAGTTATGGGATATAGATAACTTAGACAAAATAAATATCGACGTTTTACCTTAAAATAATTTCGTACATTCATTTAACCTTTGGACCTTATATCACGCTTCATCAATAATTAGTAATTTAAAAACTTTAAAACCTATTATATATAAATTTTACTTTTCAAATACGATATAACGATTTCCATTATTTTAACCTTTTAACAAAATGATTCTTAAACATATATTAGTTTTGGAAAACAAAAGCTGTCATATTTATTTGATTTAGTACTAAAAATGTTTTCAATCTAGAGAAAACTTTATTTACAAAACGTTTTATAAGATACCTTGTTAATGAATTTTGAAGAACTTAAATAAAGCTTTATATTATTAATTACAAATATATATTGTGTTTCAAAAATGTAAGCGTAATATGACATAATATTTCCTATCATTTAAACGATTATAAATGGGTCTTGAGATATAATTACTTTTGAAAAACTAAATATTATATTATTAAATAAATATTTCAACCTTATATTTTTAGATAAAAATATATATATACTTTACAATATAACAAGATATAATAATAACGTAGTCATAAAACGTTTTAATTTAAAATAATATTATTATATAACGAGACGTTAATTTATAAAAGCTAATGACCAAAAGACTCTTAACATTCAAGTTACACTTCAAAAGATTTGGTTATTAATAAGTTAAGTTTATATTTTTGTTAAAGGTACACATCACGAAATGTAAAATGCAAGTTTTCTAAACGTACGAAACGTCGTTCAAAAAACGGGAACTGAGACATAAGTCGAGTGATAATGCACGAGTCGTTGGAACTAAACTTACAAATTAACTATACACGTAAATATAATATAATATA
Source organism: Rutidosis leptorrhynchoides (assembly GCF_046630445.1). Lineage (NCBI taxonomy): Eukaryota > Viridiplantae > Streptophyta > Magnoliopsida > Asterales > Asteraceae > Rutidosis > Rutidosis leptorrhynchoides. Next base: position 241,432,710 of record NC_092342.1, on the reverse strand, counting down.
TAATTAATTATATAAATTAAATATATTATATATATAATAATATATCACGAGTGTCGGCAGAGATTTTAGTCAATTGTGAGCTGGAAAGAGGCACCATGCGATCGCATGGATTTGCCCTCTTAATCCCATGCGATTGCATGGGAAGAGGTTGGTGGCCACATACTATAAAACTCGATCGAAGTCTGGTTCTCTGAATCATTTTTCATCACACACTCCGTATTATTATTAATATTTATTATTATTATTATTATTATTATTATTATTATTATTATTATTATTATTATTATTATTATTATTATTATTATTATTATTATTATTATTATTATTAATATTAATATTATTATTAGTAATCGTATTATTATTATTATCAACGGCATTAATATTAGTATTATTAGACATAAAATATTACGACGAGGTCAGAAGCGAGTTATTTCAAAATGGGTTTTTTTCAAGAGGGACAGAGCTAAGAAGATTATGGGTTATAGCTATGGAGGTTATGGGTATAGTCAGGGGTATGCTCGCGAGGTCAATCTAGTGTTTATCATCTCCATTGCGTCTACGTACTTTCCTGCAATATTGAATCTCAATATTGATACGTGAGCAATCATATCCTATCTTTTATATATTAATAGTGTATCCCTGACTAGTGCTCGAGTATATAGGATTATGCATATTTGTAAGGTTAATCTCGTCGTTAAATAGTTTAAGGATAGATCATGAATTAGATACATGTGCTACTGAGATAAGATATACGATATGCATGTCGTTGGAAAGCTGGCAAAAAATTAATAAGTTTTCATTTAGAACTCGTGTGATTTCGATGAATGGATTAAAAGATATAGTCAACTGAATTATTATTACTTTTAGTATATTTATTGTTAAAATGATTATTACTACTATCGTCGTTATTATCGTCGTTATAATTATTATCTAATTATTATTATTATTATTATTATTATTATTATTATTATTATTATTATTATTATTATTATTATTATTATTATTATTATTATTATTATTATTATTATTATTATTATCGTTATCGTTATTAATAAAATGTATTATCATTAAAAATTGTTATTGTTATTATTATTACTATCGTTATTATCGTTATGGTTATAGTTAGTATTATTATTATTATTATTATTATTATCATTAAAATAGTTAATAGTATTATCATTAATATTATCATAATATTTATTATTATTAGTATTATTATAATTAAAACTAATATTAGTAACATCTAATTATTATAATTACTATTATCATCAATATTATAAAGGCGATATAAAAGAGAACTAAAAGCTATTTAACAAATCGATAAGGAAATAATGAGTATGAGTATCATGATGAAATTAAAATATTGAAAGATATTGATTTAAGAGAAAAATATCGCTTTCATTATTTTTATCAATATTATTATTTCTAAAAATATCATTTATATTAAAACTATCATTTTTACTAAAATTATCATTCTTAATAGAAATATCATTGTTATTATAAAATATCATTATTATTATCATTTTAGTATTATTATTATTATTAAAAGTTATCATTTTAAATAGAATTATTATTTTTATAATTAATATTAAAAAGTATTGTTATTATTAATATTATCATGAATAGAATTATCATTTTATTATAATCATTAGTAAATATAAACATTGTTATTAGTAGAATAATAATAATTATTATTATTACAAAATAATACAACTTTTATTTATTATTATTATTATTAATATTATTTTATCAAATAAATATGTGATACAAAGATATTTTATTACATGTAATAAAGTTGCATTAATAATACTTATCATTATATTTTATGATATTAAATGAACTTCATAAATTTTATTACTTAAGACATATAAAAGTATATTTTTATTATATATAAACTTTAATATAAATTTTTATTTATTAATAAAAGATTTATATTATTTACTTTAATAAAGGTTGCTAAATATAATTAAATATATAAAACGACTATATTTAAGTTATATAATAATCATGTATAGATTTTGGAAGTCATTTTGGATCAAGTTGACATTTGTTAACTTTTGCATATTAGTCTCGAGCATTAAGATTGTGATACACTATGACCTGACCTAAATTGTTAGACAGATATTGACCAACATATAAATATATATATATACTTAATATAGGTTCGTGAATCCGAGGCTAACCTTGCACTTGTTCAATGTCGTCATATGTATTTTTACTACAAAATACAGTATTGTGAGTTTCATTACTCCCTTTTTAAATACTTTTGCAATATATATTTTTGAGACTGAGAATACATGCGCTGCTTTTATAAATGTTTTACGAAATTGATACAAGTAATCGAAACTATATTCTATGGTTGGATTATCAAAATTGAATATCACCCTTTTAGCTTGGTAGCCTAAGAATTAGGGACCAGACCCCCTAATTGACGCGAATCCTAAAGATAGATCTATGGGCCTAACGAACCCCATCCAGATTATGGATGCTTTAGTACTTCGATTTTATATACAAATGAGTGAACCTGTATATTTGGGGATATTCTAGATGCATTTGTTAATGTCGGTTACCAGGTGTTCACCATATGAATGCTTTTTATACAGATGAGTGTTCCTGTATTATAATTTTTGCAGATGAGTGTTCCTGCAGTTAACTATGAAAATTAAATCTTGTAGTCAATTAAAATTATGGAAATGATTATTATGATAAACTAATGAACTCACCAACCTTTTGGTTGACACTTGAAAGCATGTTTATTCTCAGGTATTAAAGAAATCTTTCGCTGTGCATTTGCTCATTTTTAAGATATTACTTGGAGTTATTCATGGCATATTTCGAAAGACGTTGCATTCAAGTCATTGAGTTCAATAAAGATTATTATTAAATAAATGACAGGTTAAGTCATTTATAGTTTGGATATTATGAAATGGTATGTATGTCTGTCAACTTTCGATGTAATGAAGGGTTGTCTTTTAAAAACGAATGCAATGTTTGTAAAATATATCATATAGAGGTCAAATACCTCGCGATGTAATCATATGTTAAAGTATTCGTCCTTATGGATTAGGACGGGGCATTTCATATGGTATCAGAGCGGTGGTCTTAGTGAATCAGGTCTGCATTAGTGAAAGGACCCGTTCATATACAATATAAACGATTCTCAATAGTTGATTACATCGCGAGGTATTTGATGTCTATATGATACATTTTTCAGACATTGCATTCGTTTCTAAAAGATAAACTCTCTTTACATTAAAAATTGACAGGCATGCATACTGATAATGCTAAAAACGAACACATAATTCATAGCATTATTCCTCAAGAAAGACAAGCTTTTAGTTGCAATTGTTCTATTTACAAGTGATATTCGTTTAAATATTAAAAGGTGAAGACAAAAGGCAGATTCGATGATTTAAAGACGCAAATGACCAAAAAGCTCAAAAGTACAAAGTACGATCCAAGAGGTTCAATTTATTGATGAGAAGCGTCTAGAAATGACAAAAGTACAAGTTACAAAACGAAAAGTACAAGATATTAAATTGTACGCAAGGACGTTCGAAAATCCGGAACCGGGACCTAAGTCAACTTTCAATGCAAGACGCAACGGAGTGAAAACTTGGATGAGCTGTAAACCACTACTCCGCGATCGCGGAGATGTGAAGGAGAAACCCTTCCAGATCGCGGAGCACACCAAAACTGAAATGGAGCCTATAAAAGGCAACGCATTCGATCGATATTTTACACTTCTTTTTCTTTTCATCATACGTAAAGATATATATATATATATATATATATATATATATATATATATATATATATATATATATATATATATATATATTATAATTTTAATTTTAATTTTAATTTTAATTCTAATAATAAGGGTATGTTAGCGAATGTTGTAAGGGTGTAAGTCAAAATTCTGTCTGTGTAACGCTACGCTATTTTTAATCACTGTAAGTTATGGTTAATGTTATTTTTAAATTAATGTCTCGTAGCTAAGTTATTATTATGCTTATTTAATGCCGAAGTAATCATGATGTTGGGTTAAATATTAAAATTGGGTAATTGAGGTTTGGACCATAATTGGGGTTTGGATAAAAGAACGACACTTGTGGAAATTAGACTATGGGCTATTAATGGGCTTTATATTAACTAAATGATACCTCGTTATTTTAATAAATAGACTTATAATTTGACGTATTTATATATAACCACATACGCTTGACTGGGTACGGTGGGCGGGATATTTATAAATACCAATAATTGTTCATTTTACCGGACACGGAACTGGATTAATAGTTAATAGACTTGTTAAAACAGGGGTGGATTACATTCAAGGGTAATTAGTATAATTGTTAACAAAGTAGTAAAACCTTGGTTTACACACAGTCGATAACCTGGTGTATTCATTAAACAAAGTATTAAAACCTTGTTACAATTCGAATCCCCAATTAGTTGGAATATTTGACTTCGGGAATAAGAATAATTTGACGAAGGCTTTCGCACTTTATATTTAAGACTGATGAACTATTATGGACAAATCCGTATGGACATATTGAATAATCCAGGACAAAGGACAATTAACCCATGGGAATAAACTAGAAACAACACGTCAAACATCATGATTATGGAAGTTTAAATAAGCATAATTCCTTTATTTCATATTTAATTTCCTTTATTTTATATTTAATTGCACTTTTAATTATCGCACTTTTATTTATTGTCATTGTATTTAATTGCACTTTTAATTATCGTACTCTTTAGTTATCGCAATTTTATTTTATCGCATTTTTATTTATCGCAATTTCATTATTGTTATTTATTTTATGCTTTAAATTAAGTCTTTTATTTATATTTTACATTAGGTTTTAACTGCGACTAAAGTTTTAAAATCGACAAACCGGTCATTAAACGGTAAAAACCCCCTTTTATAATAATAATATTACTTATATATATATATATATATATATATATTTATATTTTTATAAATTTAAAACTAATATAGCGTTAAGCTTGTTTAAGTGTATCCCTGTAGAACGAACCGGACTTACTAAAAACTACACTACTGTACGATTAGGTACACTGCCTATAAGTGTTGTAGCAAGGTTTAGGTATATCCATTCTATAAATAAATAAATATCTTGTGTAAAATCGTATCATATTTAATAGTATTTCGTTATAAAATAAATACTATTTCCTAGTACACCTCGCACACATCAAGTATTTTTGGCGCCGCTGCCGGGGATATTCTTGCTTAAACGCCGGAAGCGCAACGCTATAAAAAAAGATTTTTATTAAGTTTTAATTAGTTTTGTAAAAATACGTTTTTAAATATTAAAATTCAAAAACATAAAAAAAAATTATATTTATTTCTAAAAGTTTGTTCAAAATTTATAATATATAAAATTATAAAGTAATTTTATTTCTATTTTAGTTTTTAAAATTAAGTTTTTATTTAATTTATATAAATATTTTATATAAATATCAAAAATAGAAAAAAAAATATTTAAAACTGAGAATTGGGCCGAAACCCGTCGAAGTCCAACACTGTTTTTAATAAAATATTAAATTGGGCAGAACTGTTTTAGCCCAGTTTTTAATCTGGTAAAATTGCACTCCGCGATCTCGGAGGAGACAAGGCAAAAAGCTAAGCGATCGCGTAGCACACCCTGACACGCCTGGTCAAACCCTAATTCTGGATTAATTACGGAATATTATTTATTATTATTAAAACCCTAATTAGGGTTTAATTTTAAATTAATTAGTTTAAGTTTTTATTATTAATTTGTATTTTTAGTTTAATTAGTTTATTAATATATAAAATTAATAGTTTTATAAAATAAATAATATAAAAATAATATTTTTATAAAAATTGTACTTTTTACAACTTTTAGATTATTTTTATATTTTGTAACTTTTAATTTATTTTAGCGTAATATTTGTACTTTTCGTTCGTATTTAGTTTTAATTCATAGTATTTGCCATAGTTATTTTTATTTCTAGATTTTTTTAGGCTTTGCCGTAAAATCTCTTAAGTGCTTTTTCTTTAGACTAAGATTTAGGTGCTTTAGAATTTTGCGACGCCGTTTTATATATTTTAGCACCTTTTTAAGTTATTGCCATTTGGGATATAGAATTCATTTTAAGCTTTAATATTTTTAGACGCAACTTTTAATTCTTAGTTTTTAGTTCCTTTTTAAGTTTCGACGCGCTACTTTCTTATTTTTATTTTTCGACGCCTATTATTTTTCGACCTTATATTTTTTTTTTTCTTCGACGTTTTTCGACGCGCTCTTTTTCTTTCTTATTTCTCGACATTCTAGTTTTAGGACTTAGATTTTTTTCTATTTCTTCTCTAAAATTTCTTTAAATTACGAAAAATTATTTTAAGTAGTTAAATTGATAGACATCAAAATTTTCTGGTTCGTAGTAATAGTTGGATTTGTACGTGGACCGGGTTATTGGAGCCAAACAGTACTCAATTATATTGAGACCAAACGAATCCTGCCCCTCTGCTGCATCTTTTGACTATTCGAAACGTGAGCAAAATCAGAAAAGTTTATTAATTGGATATCTTATATAATTTTTCTTTCTTTTTAAAAAACAAACTAATAGGATATTCAGTGAATGCACCGAGCAAAACGTTCACCACCTTTTGTACGTTCACCACCTGTAACCAGATCAAGACATCTAGCAAATATTGTCGCCGTTGATTTTTCTTTAGAATCGTCATCCAGTCAACCAAGTACTCCGATTCAAATTTCTGATAAACCATTTTTCGAAACCCGACCTCACAATTGAGAATCCGGAGAATATTCAGGGACGATTCCGAGATCCTGAACCATTAATCTTTCCTCCGGAACCACCAATCATTCAAACAGAGATTGTTGAGGAATGAACCATTAAATCAGAATCCTCTAGTGATTCAGATTCCACAAATTCAATTATGGAGAATCTGGAACCTCTAAGTATGAAAGACCGAATGCGAGCTAAACGCACTGGCCAAGGTCACGCAATTACTCAACCAGACATTAATGCGCCAGATTATGAAATCAAATGACAAATTCTACACATGGAGACTAATCAATGCCAATTTAGTGCTGCACCGAAGGAAGATCTAAATGAACATCTTCGTACTTTTAATAGGATCTGTACTTTATTTAAAATTCGAGAAGTAGAGGATGAACAGATATATCTCATGTTATTTCCCTGGACTTTAAAGGGAGAAGCCAAAGATTAGTTGGAATCGTTACCTGAAGGGGCGATTGATACATGGGACGTTTTAGTCGAAAAATTTCTTAAACAATTCTTTCCGGCATCTAAAACCGTAAGACTTCAAGGAGAAATTGTTACGTTCACACAAAAGCCAAATGAAACTCTATATGAGGCGTGGACAAGATTTGGAAAATTGTTGAGAGGATGTCCGCAACATGGTTTAGACACTTGTCAAATAGTACAAATATTCTACCAAGGATGCGACATCACTACAAGGAAAGACATCGATATAGCAGCTGGTGGTTCCATTATGAAGAAAACCGCAACTGATGCTTACAAAATTATTGATAACACTGCTTCCCACTCACATGAGTGGCACCAAGAAAAAGATATCGTTAGATCATCTAAAGCAGCTAGAGCCGATTCTAGCCATGACTTAGATTCCATTTCTGCAAAGATAGATGCTGTTGAGAGACGAATGGAAAAGATAACTAAAGATATCCACTCAATACGAATTAGTTGTGAGAAGTGTGGAGGACCACATTTGACAAAAGATTGTCTCAGTATTGAACTAACAATGGAACAAAGGGAGAATGTTTCATACATAAACCAAAGGCCTGGAAATAATTATCAGAATAATTATAAACCGCCAAGACCGATCTACAATCAAAACCAGAATTATAACCGAAATGTTTCATACAACAACCAACAAGGTCCTAGCAATCAACCAGTATCCAATAATACTTACAATCAATAAAGACCTATTTTTCAAAACAAACCACCACAAACCGATGATAAAAAGCCAAATTTAGAAGACATGATGTCAAAGCTAGTTGATTCTCAAACACAGTTTTTCACATCTCAGAAACAAACCAATGAACAAAATGCTCAAGCATTTAGAAATCAACAAGCTTCTATTCAAAATTTAGAACAAGAAGTAAGTAACCTAGCAAGATTGATAGGTGAAAGAAAACCGGGAAGTCTACCTAGTGATACTAATGCTAACCCCCAGAATGAAACAGCTAAATCCATTACCACAAGAAGTGGTATTACACTTAAACCACCTGAAATACCTGTAATTTCTGATGAAGCTATTCCTACCCCACAAGAACCACAATCTAAGCAAGATAAGGAAACAGAACTGGTAGTTGAAAAGGTTAATGAAGATAACACAGTTAAGGCTAAACCTTATGTTAAACCATACCAACCACCACTTCCTTACCCGAGTAAAATGAGAAAAGAGAGACTTGAAGCCGAGCAATCCAAATTCTTGGATATGTTTAAACAAATAAATGTCAATCTTCCTTTCATTGATGTAATTTCATAAATGCCTAGATATGCTAAATTTCTGAAAGATCTAATCTCGAATCGAAAGAAAATGGAAGAACTCTCGGCTGTTACTATGAATGCTAATTGTTCTGCAGTGCTGTTGAATAAGATACCAGAAAAATTATCAGATCCAGGAAGTTTCACAATTCCATGTTTTCTGGGTAGTCTTAGTTCAATAGAAGCATTGGCAGACTTAGGTGCTAGTATAAATTTAATGCCGTATTCATTATACGCTAAGCTAGACCTTGGAGAATTGAAACCAACACGAATAAGCATACAACTAGCCGATCGATCAGTAAAATATCCTAGAGGGATAATGGAGAACATGCTAGTTAAAGTTGGTACTTTAGTATTTCCAGTAGATTTTGTTATTCTGGACATGGAAGAAGATTCTCGAGTACCTCTCATATTAGGAAGACCATTCTTAAACACAGCTAAAGCAATAATAGACGTGTTCGGTAAGAAACTGACCCTAAGTATAGAGGACGAGAGTGTTACCTTTTCAGTTGATAGAGCCATGCAACAACCGCAATCTGCAGATGATACATGTTATTATATTCAAACTATAGAATCACATGCAGAATTGTTAGAAGAATTTCCAGAACTACAAGGAACAGGAGAATGTTCTTTAGGAGAAAGTACTGAACCAATTGATGAAACTGAAATGTTAGCTACACTTATGGCTAATGGATATGAACCAACAACAGAAGAAATTCAAATGCTAAAATAAGAAGACAGATATCGATATAAATCATCGATAGAAGAACCACCGACATTAGAGTTAAAGCCACTTCCAAACCATTTGGAATATGCTTATTTACATGGTGAATCTGAATTACCTGTAATAATATCGTCTTCTCTTACTGAAAATGAAAAATCTAAACTCATTTCTGTGCTAAAATCTCATAAACCAGCCATTGCATGGAAGATTCATGACATTAAAGGAATAAGTCCTTCGTATTGCACACATAAAATCCTTATGGAAGAAGGTCATAAAACGTATGTGCAACGCCAATGAAGACTAAATCCTAATATGCAAGATGTTGTTAAGAAAGAAATTATTAAACTGCTGGATGTAAGTTTAATATATCCAATCTCTGATAATCCATGGGTAAGCCCAGTTCAATGCGTGCCTAAGAAGGGTGGCATGACTGTCATCACAAATGAAAAAAATGACCTTATTCCTACGAGGACCGTAACAGGATGGCGTGTTTATATTGATTATAGAAAATTAAATGACGCCACCAGAAAAGATCACTTTCCCTTACCTTTCATTGATCAAATGTTGGAAAGATTAGCCGGAAATAGTTACTATTGTTTTCTTGATGGTTTTTCCGGATATTTTCAAATTCCAATAGCACCCGAGGATCAAGAGAAAACCACATTCACGTGCCCTTATGGTACTTTTGCTTACAAACGCATGTCATTTGGACTTTGCAACGCCCCTGCAACCTTTCAAAGGTGCATGATGACGATTTTTCACGACATGATAGAAGAATGCATGGAAGTTTTCATGGATGACTTTTCAGTCTTCGGTGATACATTTGAATCATGTCTAGTTAATCTTGAACGAATGCTTATTAGATGCGAACAATCAAATCAACTACTTAATTGGGAGAAATGTCATTTCATGGTTAAAGAAGTCATCGTTCTTGGACATAAAATCTCAAAGGAAGGAATTGAAGTGGATAGAGCTAAAGTAGATGTAATTGCTAAACTTCCATATCCCACCAATGTTAGAGGAGTTAGGAGTTTTCTAGGGACCGACGTTTCATAAAATATTTTTCTAAAATTGTCACTCCTATGAATAAACTCCTAGAAAAGGATGCTCCATTCATCTTTTCAGATGAATGCATCAAATCTTTTAATATACTTAAAGAAAAACTCACTAATGCACCGATTATGATAACTCCAAATTGGAATCTACCGTTTGAACTTATGTGCGATGCAAGTGATTTTGCAATGGGAGCCGTTTTAGGACAAAGGATTGAAAAACGATTTCAACCTATTTATTATGCTAGTAAGACATTACAAGGAGTACAAACGAATTATACAACTACTGAAAAAGAACTCCTTGCTATTGTCTTTGCTTTTGACAAATTTCGTTCATATCTCGTTCTAGCTAAAACGGTGGTCTATACCGACCATTCTGCTCTTAGATACCTATTTTCGAAACAAGATGCCAAATCAAGATTAATCCGTTGGATCTTACTCTTACAAGAGTTCGATATTGAAATCTGACATAAAAAGGGAGCAGAAAATCTCGCCGCTGATCATCTTTCTCGTCTAGAAAATCCCGAATTAGAAGTTCTAAATGAATCGGCCATACAAGACAACTTTCCTGATGAATATCTATTGAAGATAGATTATAATGAAATTCCATGGTTTGCAGACTATGCAAACTACTTAGTATGTGGATTCTTTGAAAAAGGGTTGTCGTACCAAAAACGAAAGAAATTCTTTAGTGATATAAAACACTATTTCTGGGAAGATCCACATTTGTTTAAAAGTTGTCCCGATGGATTAATACGCCGATGTGTATTCGGGGATGAAGCTAGTCAAATCTTAAACCATTGTCACACAGGACCAACAGGAGGGCATTATGGGCCTCAACTTACAGCAATAAAAGTTTACGATGCTGGATTCTATTGGCCTACAATTTTCAAAGACGCACACCTTCTTTGCAAATCCTGTGATGCTTGTCAAAGGGCCAGAATGATAAGTCAACGTGATGAAATACCACAAAATGTCATTCAAGTATGTGAAGTATTTGACATTTGGGGTATTCACTTTATGGGTCCATTTCCAAAATCTCATAATAATCTCTACATTCTCGTTGCCATTGATTATGTATCTAAATGGGCGGAAGCACAAGCTCTCCCAACTAACGATGCACGAGTTGTAGTCACCTTTTTAAAACGTCTTTTTGCAAGGTTCGGAACACCGAAAGCTTTAATAAGTGATCGGGGTACTCATTTATGTAATAATCAACTTGAGAAAGTTCTCAAAAGATATGGAGTAACTCATAAAATCTCCACTACATATCATCCACAAACAAGTGGACAAGTTGAAAATACCAACCGAGCATTAAAACGTATTCTAGAAAAAACTGTAGGATCAAATCCGAAGGAATGGTCCATGAAATTGGAGGATGCACTCTGGGCTTTTAGAACAGCCTACAAAACTCCAATTGGAACCACACCTTTTAGACTCGTTTAGGGAAAAGCATGTCATCTTCCAGTAGAAATTGAACACAAAGCATTTTGGGCTTTGAAGACATGTAATCTTGATTTACATGAAGCCGGACGTCTACGATTAAGTCAATTAAACGAATTAGAAGAATTAAGACATGAAGCATATGAAAATTCCTTAATCTATAAGGAAAGAACGAAGAAATGGCATGATAAAAGAATCAGAAGTTCAAAAGAATTTAAAGAAGGAGACAGAGTTCTTCTTTTCAATTCACGATTCAAGCTATTTCCTGGAAAATTGAAATCAAGATGGTCTGGACCATTCATAGTCAAAAGAGTTTTCCCGTACGGGATGATAGAGTTAATAAATTCAAATGGGATTGCATTTAAAGTTAATGGTCACAGAGTTAAACATTACATACATGGTCCGATGGAAGTTGACAATGAAGTCAATCATAATTTCACCACCCAAGAAAACCTTCAAAATGAAAACATAAATATGTTATCAAAAACATATGAAAAATCAAAATTGGAAAATAGGGAGGATTCAAATTGGAGTGATGAAGAAGAATTCTTATACAAACCTCCCATTCCAAGAAATGAAGAAAAATGTGAACAAGAAGTTCAAATAGAAGTGAAAGAACCAAGAAAAGAACACCCGAAAAAGGTTTACAAACCAACTCGACTTACTAAAGCAGGAGACCCGGGTGAATTTATCATTTCTTGCTTGCTTAATGATGGTGTTGTATATAATGGACTCGCAGATTTAGGAGCAAGTGCAAATATTATGCCTCTTTCCTTATACAAAAGATTAGGTATGGGTAAATTAAAACCAACCAAAATAGGTGTTCAATCATTTGACCTAACCATTAAACACCCGGTTGGAATAGCAAATAATTTACTTGTTAACGTGAGAAGTTTGATCTTTGTTGCAAACTTCATAGTGATTAATATGGAGAAAAACCTTGATATTCCTCTAATTTTAGGTCGCCCATTTTTAGCAACCACCGAGGCATTCATTGATGTAAGAGAAGGTAAAATGACACTTAGGGATGGTGATAAATCAATCACCTTTGTGAATCGAAAGTTTAGATCTCCACCAACCAAAACTGTTAAGCCAATAAAAACGCATAAGTATGGAGAAGATGAAGAAACACTTAATGATGATCCGATCACAAAGAACCCCGTTGATGATAAGAAATAAGATGAACCCGTTTTTAACAGTTCAACAAAGAAACTTTATAAACGGATTCACGATGCTAAGATTAAGGGAAACTTTAAGTTATGTAACCGATTAGTATCCAATTTATTGCCAAAAGAAAAGGCGATGTTAGTTGAATTTGTGAAAGTTACGGAGGAAATCAACAAATGGATTGAAGTAAAAGTCAGAGATATACAAGTTGTTGATGATCCAATTGAAAATAACGTTAATCACAATTTCAACTAAGTGTGGGGAGAATCGAATCTTTTTAGAGTAATATGTATTTCTGTTAGAGTTAGATTTTCTGTTTTCGTGTAGTTCTCGAAAATGGAACCCAAATGGTCTTTCCCTAGCAGACCCTAAAGAACTAGTCTTCTCCCCACATTCTGAATTTTTATTTTTTTTAGGATTTACGAGATGAAGACTTCCTGTGAATTAAACCATGGTCTAATGCTACAAGCTTTGATCACTAAACGTAATAATGACACCCTTCCAAGTGAAATAGTATCATTAATCAGAGGTAAATTGGACGGAGTAAGAAAAGAATCCAGAAACGAAAATAATAAGTTACAGTTTGGTAAAGGAAAATCAAAATCCGCAGCGAAAAGAAGAGCACGGCACCTTGAAAGATGTCACAAATGCGGAAAATGGTCACACGAAGAAAAATGCTCAACGAATCAGACATATTCCAATACCGAATTCGTTACTTTATGCAGAGGGACCGTTCATATGTTTCGAAGAAAAAACGTTGAATGCTCGAGGTTACGCCTATGTAGCTATGGAAAATCAATTAGTCCAACTATCATATGAGTGGGCTAAAGCAGGTCACTAAGAATTCTATTTCACAGGTAAGTATGTACAGTTTTTATTTTTATTTTTATTACTTTGAACGTTTTGATAATAAACGCTAAATCGCTCGCTATAAAGTATTAAATTGGTACTCAATAAAATTAGGTTTTGCGACCGAAATTATTGATATCATACAAAAATTTATTACATCACTGCGAAATTTACCGTTTATTCTTAAGGTATAAATATCTTTAATCAATCAACCCAAAATATTTCAAAAATTCGTCATGAGTTAAACTAGGTTATGAAACCGAAATTACTTTACCGAAAAGAGGGGCGCATATTTTTGATAATATTTGATTGATTAAAGTGGGATAAAAGCCAAAAAGATTTTTAATTTTATTTTTACTTTATTTTTAAAATTAATATATAAATTTTAAATTAATATTGTAAAACTTTTATAATCAATAGATTTAAGTTTGTAAATATTTGAAAAAAATTAATATTTTTTATAAGTTTTTATGCATAAAAACAAAATTATAATATAAATTTGGTGTGAATTTTTAAAATTTTAATAATATGAATTTTTAATTCTATGCATTTTAAATTTAAGTTTAGTGTGAATTTAAAAACAAAAATTTACTTTATTTCGTTAAATTAAAAATATGATTTTTAAAATTCGTCGTGAGTTGAAGACTAGGTCGTTGAACCGAAATTGCTTTACCCAAGGGAGGGACGAGAACTTTATTATCATTATTTTTAATCTTATTGAATTAAAGTATGCCAAAAACATTTAAAAAACCCAAAAATCTTTGCTTTTAAAACTGAGCTTTGAATTGACAAATTTTAAAATTTTGTCGAGGGACGGACTAGGACAACGATCCGAAATGCCCTCATCCTAAAAAGAAACAAAATTTTAATTTTTAATTAATTATATGTTTTATTAGTATAAGATTTTTCAAAAAAAAAAGGGAGCTTCGAGATCGCGAAGCTCGAAAGGTATACACCTTCGAGATCGCGGAGCAACCAAAACCCAGAAAGGATAAACTGGTCGACAGACCAGTTTCATACACACACACACCACACAAATATTCTGCGAAAAACCCACAAAAAAACACACACAAATCGCCATTTTGCACCGTTTTTCATCAAATTTGTTGCTAAAAATTGATGTGGAGATTCCTACCTAGATCCCTTTCAAGAAGAATGGTAATTCCTACACCCCTAACACTCTTGAATTCGAATTTTTAGTATTCTTGAGCTAAATTTACCTAATTTGATTTTGTTAATTTCTAGTGTAATTAGAGTTAAATTGATGATATATTATGCATGTATAACCTAGATTGATGCTATTTAACATGATTTGAAGCCAAAAACTTCAAAATTTTTAGGAATCTAAGATTTGTGTTCTTGAGCAATTTGGGGCTTTTTGATATAAACGAAATATGGCCGATTTTTGTTATGAATTGATGATAAACTAAGTAGTGTAACATGTTTGAGGTGTTAATTGATCCAAAATTTGATTACAAACATGAATTTTGAAGAAATTTGTTGACTTTTTAAGTAAAAAATTGAATGAACTTGCTTAATTTGATATGAATGCCAATTGGAACTCGTTTAATTGTTATAATGACTCTTTTTGACATGTTTTAGATGTTACATACTAATGAACATTATATACATTCTCATATTTGTTTATTTGAAAAAGTATAGAATTGATAAAAATATGAAAATGTGTATAAATTTGATTCTAATTAAACAGGTCATGTTAGTTATTTTTAATTGTTATTTTGCTAATACCAATGCATTTTTGGATGCATAATTCCTTTTTGTTTAATGTGTTTAGCAGAATGAACGAGATTAATCTTCATCCGTGCCACAAAATATGAATACTTATAATGAAAGTGACGAGGATCAAGATCTCAGTGAACAATACAAACAGAATCAACCGCATCCTTTAATTTCATTGTCGCGATCAATTAAAGCAAATCTACACCCTAACTTACGATTTGACAGATTTTGGATAGACTATCCAAAATATCAGAGGAACTTGAGCATTCTTTATCCCAAAGATGTTGAAGTGTCCAGGGTGATAGATTGGGCACCATTAGAGACAGTGAGATTGGACGAGCCAATAAGAGAATTACTTACACAAAGGTATGGTAATTCTACTTTCAATGATTGGATTAATCTATTCTTATACTGATATACATAGAGCTGAGCTTAGGGTAATCCATAGATTCATTTCCAACTCCATTACACAAAGGGGTAGAAATAAAGATAAAGTGACTGAAGATGATTTATTTTATCTAATGTGTATTAGAGACTCACAGAGCTTTGTAAATATTCCTTATTGTGTGGGCTATTATTTGTCGGATATGATAAAGGGAATGCGAAACAATAGTATTATAGGAGGTGGTATTTTTGTGACTTTAATTGCCGAGTACCTCGGTGTGGATATTACTCGGGGGAGGGTATTAGTACAAGTACCCATTCCTCGTGATCGGATTGATATGCGGGTATATGCTGGTGCAAAGGTTTTGTTGAAAAGAAATAATGTTGCACTTCCATATCAAGGGAATCATCCACAGGTAGAAAGAGGTCAACAACAAGGTAATGTGAGAGGAGGAAACCAAATGACCGATATACAAAGAATAATGTCCCAAACTGAATACCAACGGGCTATGCAACAAGAGTATCAGGCTTGGCAATATCATCAAGAATATATCAAAGCCTATTTAGCCTCCCAAGGTAGGAACTACATTCCTACTGAGCCAGTCTATTTTCCTCCGTGGACCGAGGATACGAGACCACCTTTTCCTACCTATGACCCATTTCAAGCATATCAAGATAGATACAATGAACCATGGAACTCCTACTGGTTTCAAAATCAACCCTAGTTCACTTAGTCTTATTTATCTTATTTATTTGTAATGTTGCTATATTTAATACTTATGTTGGTATTGTATTAGTTTTTATAATTTTCTAACTTTTATTATTATATTTTAATAATTTTTGAATGTGGGGTAATATACCAAACTTCAAAAATATGTATATATATTTGCAGTTTATCTTATGTACACAACAGGGTAAAACAACGCATTTTCAAAGACTGGCATTAAGTTCAGCAAAAGCTACTAATTTTGACGACAAGATGCAAAATAAATGTGATGAAACAACAAACGGAATGAACAAATGATGTGCACCATTTATCATTCAACAAACAAACGCCAATATGTTTGGAAACTTTGGTAAAATTTAATCATTTTTTTACGCTAAACACCCTCAATAATTTAAATTGTTACTGATTTCTTGCAAATGAGGGCATTGCAAGATCTTAAGTGTGGGAAAGGGTTAAATTCTTTCGGATTTTAAAAATTTTTGATTTAAACACTTGGTTACCATTAGAAATACTAGTAACGCAGTAGTTGTATTAGAATCTAGTGCTCTCTGATAATAAAGAACAGCCCTAGTCTTATATACTGACTACCCAATTCTAGTAAAAAAAAAAAAAAATTTCAAAATTTTCAATTAAATGAACTCAAAATCATGATTATACATATTTATGAACGATAAAACTAGGTGTTAACACCGAAATTATTGTTACCTCGGAAAGGACATAAATTGAGAAACAAACCAAAATGTTAGAATTCATTTAAAATGGAATAGAGGACAATAAAAAGGAAAATAAAAGCCAAGTGTGGGAAAATTTTCCAAGTTATTTAAAACATATATCACATATTTTTATACAAATAACTGAAGATACTTTTGCTTTGGACTAATCTAAACAGTTTTACCCAATTTAATGTAATATATTTGAAAGAAAGATAGAGCTACATGATGAATCAATTCCATCGTTAAAAAGAAGTAAAGTCTTCCAAAAAAGAAACGCGCTTCTTGATTTAGGTCATGAAGTTGTCATCCAGACCAGCTGTAGGTTGACGAAAAACCAAGAAAAGTCATCACTAAAATCAGCAGGAAATCCACGAACCTCAGCATCAAACAGGGTCGCCAAGTGGTCAGACTTATCCTAACCATGAGAGGATCTGTCTTGTAAAATGGGGAGGACGCCGTGCAAATTAGCTTGATAAGACTAATGAATCAGATCCCAGAAAGGATAATCTCCTTAAAGATCAAAAATCAGCTTTTAAGCCTGATATTACTCAAATCCTTGAGATTGACCTTAAAGATTGAGAATTACAAACTCATGGAATTCGATGATATCTAAACTCGAGCTTGAACGAGAAAATATTTTGATCAAAAATAAAACCGATTTGTTTTCTGGAAACCCATTTTCAATGCGTTCATTACCATTGAACGTAAAATTCTAGGAATTCACCTGGAATTCATTAGGTCACCTGAACCAAATCGGGTGTCAACCGTAAGAACGGTGGTTGCATAGCATGGTCAAAGACAGGACCTTGTGCCAGACGAAAAACTATAGGGTGAGCTTTACTATTGCTCCTACCAAGGATAGTAATTGCATCCGACACGTTATAGACCATAATTAAAAGCATGTCATGGGACATTGCCTTAACAGTTGCTTGTTCAACGCTTTCCTTTACAACCGGACGGTAGTTTACCGAAAGGTAATATACGGAGCAAGTATACTGGACATGTTGCTTTCCTAATACAAGGTTAGCAAGTGGTTGACACAAAACCACAAGTTTTGAGCTAAAATTTTCAAATATGAAACCCACCAAACCCACAAAAATATTTTGCAAACACCGGTGAAGGGTTATTCCGGAAAACTTATCTAGGGTAAAAGCTAGAGTTAATTTTCAAAAGATCAAATGTTTTCATAAAGATCCAATTTCCTTAAAGGATCTAAATTTTCATAGTCATGTGGGACTTAAACCACATCGTTACTACCATTGTTCATACCGTCATATATAAATCACTGATGTACAAAGTGTGAAGAATAAAGAAGTGATTCTAGTATTTTTATTTCAAGACTATATTGCTTGAGGACAAGCAACGCTCAAGTGTGGGAATATTTGATAATGCTAAAAACGAACACATAATTCATAGCATTATTCCTCAAGAAAGACAAGCTTTTAGTTGCAATTGTTCTATTTACAAGTGATATTTGTTTAAATATTAAAAGGTGAAGACAAAAGGCAGATTCGACGATTTAAAGACGCAAACGACCAAAAAGCTCAAAAGTACAAAGTACGATCCAAGAGGTTCAATTTATTGATGAGAAGCGTCTAGAAATGACAAAAGTACAAGTTACAAACGAAAAGTACAAGATATTAAATTGTACGCAAGGACGTTCGAAAATCCGGAATCGGGACCTAAGTCAACTTTCAATGCACGACGCAACGGAGCAAAAATTACAAGTCAACTATGCATATAAATATAATATAATATATAAATAATTCTTAAAATTATATATATATTATATTTATTTATTAAAAAATCCGTCGGAAAGCTAGGAGCCAAACTTGGATGAGCTGTAAACCACTACTCCGCGATCGCGGAGATGTGAAGGAGAAACCCTTCGAGATCGCGGAGCACACCAAAACTGAAATGGGGCCTATAAAAGGCAACGCTTTCGATCGATATTTTACACTTCTTTTTCTTTTCATCATACGTAAAGATATATATATATATATATATTATAATTTTAATTTTAATTTTAATTCTAATAATAAGGGTATGTTAGCGAATGTTGTAAGGGTGTAAGTCGAAATTCTGTCCGTGTAACGCTACGCTATTTTTAATCACTGCAAGTTATGGTTAATGTTATTTTTAAATTAATGTCTCATAGCTAAGTTATTATTATGCTTATTTAATGCCGAAGTAATCATGATATTGGGCTAAATATTAAAATTAGGTAATTGGGCTTTGGACCATAATTGGGGTTTGGATAAAAGAACGACACTTGTGGAAATTAGACTATGGGCTATTAATGGGCTTTATATTAACTAAATGATACCTCGTTAATTTAATATATAGACTTATAATTTGACGTATTTATATATAACCACATACGCTTGACTGGGTACGGTGGGCGAGATATCTATAAATACCAATAATTGTTCATTTTACCGGACACGGAACTGGATTAATAGTTAATAGACTTGTTGAAACATGGGTGGATTACATTCAAGGGTAATTGGTGTAATTGTTAACAAAGTAGTAAAACCTTGGTTTACACGCAGTCGATAACCTGGTGAATTCATTAAACAAAGTATTAAAACCTTATTACAATTCGAATCCCCAATTAGTTGGAATATTTGACTTCGGGAATAAGAATAATTTGACGAAGGCTTTCGCACTTTATATTTATGACTGATGGACTATTATGGACAAATCCGTATGGACATATCGAATAATCCAGGATAAAGGACAATTAACTTATGGGAATAAACTAGAAACAACACGTCAAACATCATGATTATGGAAGTTTAAATAAGCATAATTCCTTTATTTCATATTTAATTTCCTTTATTTTATATTTAATTGCACTTTTAATTATCGCACTTTTATTTATTGTCATTGTATTTAATTGCACTTTTAATTATCGCAATTTTATTTTATCGCATTTTTATTTATCGCAATTTCATTATTGTTATTTATTTTACGCTTTAAATTAAGTCTTTTATTTATATTTTACATTAGGTTTTAACTGCGACTAAAGTTTTAAAATCGACAAACCGGTCATTAAACGGTAAAAAACCACTTTTTATAATAATAATATTACTTATATATATATTTGTATTTTTATAAATTTAAAACTAATATAGCGTTAAGCTTGTTTAAGTGTATCCCTGTGGAACGAACCGAACTTACTAAAAACTACACTACTGTACGATTAGGTACACTGCCTATAAGTGTTGTAGCAAGGTTTAGGTATATCCATTCTATAAATAAATAAATATCTTGTGTAAAATCGTATCATATTTAATAGTATTTCGTTATAAAAATAATACTATTTCCTAGTACACCTCGCACACATCACATACCATTTCATAATATCCAACTATAAATGACCTAATCTGTCATTTACTTAATAATAATCTCTATTGAACTCAACGACTTGAATGCAACGTCTTTTGAAATATGCCATGAATGACTCCAAGTAATATCTTTAAAAATGAGCAAATGCACAGCGGAAGATTTCTTTAATACCTGAGAATAAACATGCTTTAAAGTGTCAACCAAAAGGTTGGTGAGTTCATTAGTTTATCATAATCATTCATTTCCATCATTTTAATAGACCACAAAATTTCATTTCCAGTTCTCATAAATATACGTCCCATGCATAGAAACAAAAATATCATTCATATGGTGAACACCTGGCAACCAACATTAACAAGATGAATATAAGAATATCCCCTATCATTTCGGGAAACCCTTCGGACATGATAAAAACGAATTCGGAGTACTAAAGCATCCGGTACTTTGGATGGGGTTCGTTAGGCCCAATAGATCTATCTTTAGGATTCGCGTCAATTAGTAGATCGGTTTACTAATTCTTAGGTTACCAAGCAAAAGGGGCATATTCGGCTTCGATCATTCAACTATAGAATGTAGTTTCAATTACTTGTGTCTATTTCGTAAAACATTTATAAAAGCGCATGTATTCTCATTCCCAAAAATATATATTGCAAAAGCATTTAAAAAGGGAGTAATGAAACTCACACTACTGTATTTTGTAGTAAAAATACATATGACGACATTGAACAATGCAGGGTTGACCTTGGATTCACAAACCTATATCAAGTATATATATTAACACATATAATCACATAATTCCTTCCATATAATATTTATATATATATTAAGTGTTGTAGTTATATAAATATATGTACTTTATTTATATCAAAAATCAATAATTTGTTATATGTAATTTTTATATAATTGATGTTAATATGTTTAATATAATTTTATGTAATATTAATATAAGTATATAATATTTATTTGTTATATAAAAATAATACTATTAATAATAATAATAATGATTCTAGTAATAATAAAAATGATAATAATAATAAAATAATGTTAAAAATGGTAATTTTAATGTTAAAAGTATTAATGATAATAATAATAATTATGATATTAATATTAATATTAGTAATAATAATAAGTAATCTAAATATAATAACATTAACAATAAGGCTAATAATAATAATAATAATAATAATAATAATAATAATAATAATAATAATAATAATAATAACAACAACAACAACAACAACAACAACAACAACAACAACAACAACAACAACAACAACAACAACAACAACAACAACAACAACAACAACAACAACAACAATAATAATAATAATAATAATAATAATAATAATAATAATAATAATAATAATAATAATAATAATAATAATAATAATAATAATAAAATTTAGTAACTACCTCAATGAATAAGTTCCAAAAATAAGTGCCCTTGCCGGGGATCGAACCCGCGACCTCTCGCTTCACAAACACACTCCACAACCATAGAACCATCTTCATTTTTCTATTATAATACACGATTTAATTCTATTAATATGCTTTCGTGGCAGTCCCAATTGCAAAAGCCCCAAACGCACTAACCCAATATTTTGAGGATCAGATCATGAAGCCCAATTGTGGCCCAAGTGAAAATAGTAATCGATCCATACCCCAAAACAAGATACTGGTTCCTGATATTTAATACTAGGAGCAGATTCGAAACAGAGAAGAAAGAGAAAAAAAATTGATCGAGTGATGGTGTTTGGATGCTCAACAGAAAATAAGGAAGCAGTCCGTCGGTAATCATCATCCTCCATTATCAACTTACTCGTTACCCAAATCATAACCTACTGTCAATACTTGATTTCACTGTACGCATCATCATAATCATCTATCAATCATCGTAGGGTTCGATTATTGATTTCAATCGATATATACAAATCAAGGATCTGTGTAGGTATTTCAGTTTCCATTTAATTTGTTCGTATGCTAGGAATCTTATTAGCTCGATTGAATTGTTTATGCTGAAATTATGTACCTAATTCGATTTTGTTGTTTTTGTTGTTTTTGTTGTTTTTGTTGGTTTATGAAATTGATTGTATTTTAGGGATTAGATCTGTTTTGTGATTGATCGAATGGTAACAGGAAGTAGCAGGTGTGTTTGTTGACCACCCAAGTTGACCGGCGATTCACGAACGTTAAAACTTGTAAAAACGACATGACGATATATATATGGATATACATATGGTTAACATGAAATTATGATAAGTAAGTATCTCCATAAGTATATTAACAATGAGTTATATACATATAAACAAGACTACTAACTTAAGGATTTCGAAACGAGACATATATGTAACGATTATCGTTGTAACGATATTTAAATGTATATATATCATATTAAGCTATATTAATATATCATAATATCATGATAATATAATAATTTAACATCTCATTAGATATAATAAACAATGGGTTAACAACATTAATCGAGATCGTTAACTTAAAGGTTTCAAAACAACACTTACATGTAACGACTAACGATGACTTAACGACTCAGTTAAAATGTATATACATGTAGTGTATTTAGATGTATTAAAATACTTTTGGAAGACTTCAAGACATATATCAAAACACTCATACTTAACGAAAATGTTTACAGTTACTTTCCCATTCTTTTCTTTCATCAAGAATTCTAGTCGTATTCTTACCCTTATTATACACAGCTTCAAAATGTACTTACTATGGGTATATACCAATAGGAACTAGCATGGAATTCCACTCTTGATTATGTCATGTATGACTAATCAATTTTAACTTCTACCATGAGCTAGTCAACTAACTAGAACTCCTTTTAACCCCACTCACCACTCACCAATTACCACTCATCATTCACTCCATTTCACTTCCAATTCTCTTTCTAATTCTCTCTCAACACACACACACACTATTATGAATGTATTTTTCCAGTAGTTAATCATCATCTTCATCAAAAATCACTTCAAGAATCAAGCTATAATCATCATAGGAAGAACACTTCAAGAACACTTCAAAAATCCCTTCAAGTTTACTAATTTACTTCCAAGCTTTCTAATCCATTCCAAGTAATCATCTAAGATCAAGAAACCTTTGTTATATACAGTAGGTTATCTTACTTATTCAAGGTAATATTCATATTCAAACTATGATTCAATTTCTATAACTATAAACTATCTTAATTCGAGTAAAAATCTTACTTGAACTTGTTTTTGTGTCATGATCCTACTTCAAGAACTTTCAAGCCATCCAAGATCCTTTGAAGCTAGATCATTTCTTGTCACTTCCAGTAGGTTTACCTACTAAACTTGAGGTAGTAATGATGTTCAAAACATCATTTGATTCATATATATAAAACTATCTTATTCGAAGATTTAAACTCGTAATCACTAGAACATAGTTTAGTTAATTCTAAACTTGTTCGCAAACAAAAGTTAATCCTTCTAACTTGACTTTTAAAATTAACTACACACATGTTCTATATCTATATGATATGCAAACTTAATGATTTAAAACCTGGAAACACGAAAAACACCGTAAAACCGGATTTACGCCGTCGTAGTAACACCGCGGGCTGTTTTGGGTTAGTTAATTAAAAACTATGATAAACTTTGATTTAAAAGTTGTTATTCTGAGAAAATGATTTTTATTATGAACATAAACTATATCCAAAAATTATGGTTAAACTCAAAGTGGAAGTATGTTTTCTAAAATGGTCATCTAGACGTCGTTCTTTTGACTGAAATGACTACCTTTACAAAATCGACTTGTAACTTATTTTTCCGACTACAAACCTATACTTTTCTGTTTAGATTCATAAAATAGAGTTCAATATAAAACCATAGCAATTTGATTCACTCAAAACTGATTTAAAATGAAGAAGTTATGGGTAAAACAAGATTGGATAATTTTTCTCATTTTAGCTACGTGAAAATTGGTAACAAATCTATTCCAACCATAACTTAATCAACTTGTATTGTATATTATGTAATCTTGAGATACCATAGACACGTATACAATGTTTCGACCTATCATGTCGACACATCTATATATATTTCGGAACAACCATAGACACTCTATATGTGAATGTTGGAGTTAGCTATACAGGGTTGAGGTTGATTCCAAAATATATATAGTTTAAGTTGTGATCAATACTGAGATACGTATACACTGGGTCGTGGATTGATTCAAGATAATATTTATCGATTTATTTCTGTACATCTAACTGTGGACAACTAGTTGTAGGTTACTAACGAGGACAGCTGACTTAATAAACTTAAAACATCAAAATATATTAAAAGTGTTGTAAATATATTTTAAACATACTTTGATATATATGTATATATTGTTATAGGTTCGTGAATCAACCAGTGGCCAAGTCTTACTTCCCGACGAAGTAAAAATCTATGAAAGTGAGTTATAGTCCCACTTTCAAAATCTAATATTTTTGGGATGAGAATACATGCAGGTTTTATAAATGATTTACAAAATAGACACAAGTACGTGAAACTACATTCTATGGTTGAATTATCGAAATTGAATATGCCCCTTTTTATTAAGTCTGGTAATCTAAGAATTAGGGAACAGACACCCTAATTGACGCGAATCCTAAAGATAGATCTATTGGGCCTAACAAACCCCATCCAAAGTACCGGATGCTTTAGTACTTCGAAATTTATATCATATCCGAAGGGTGTCCCGGAATGATGGGGATATTCTTATATATATGCATCTTGTTAATGTCGGCTACCAGGTATTCACCATATAAATGATTTTTATCTCTATGTATGGGATGTGTATTGAAATATGAAATCTTGTGATCTATTGTTACGATTTGATATATATAGGTTAAACCTATAACTCACCAACATTTTTGTTGACATTTAAAGCATGTTTGTTCTCAGGTGAATACTAAGAGCTTCCGCTGTTGCATACTAAAATAAGGACAAGATTTGGAGTCCATGTTTGTATGATATTGTGTAAAAACTGCATTCAAGAAACTGATTTCGATGTAACATATTTGTATTGTAAACCATTATGTAATGGTCGTGTGTAAACAGGATATTTTAGATTATCATTATTTGATAATCTACGTAAAGCTTTTTAAACCTTTATTTATGAAATAAAGGTTATGTTTATTTTAAAAATGAATGCAGTCTTTGAAAAACGTCTCATATAGAGGTCAAAACCTCGCAACGAAATCAATTAATATGGAACGTTTTTAATCAATAAGAACGGGACATTTCAGTTGGTATCCGAGCGTTGGTCTTAGAGAACCAGAAAATTTGCATTAGTGTGTCTTATCGAGTTTGTTAGGATGCATTAGTGAGTCTGGACTTCGACCGTGTTTTCTTTAAAAATGATTGCTTAACATTTTTGTTGGAAACTATATATTTTTAACATATGAATATTATGTGATATATTAATCTCTTAACGTGTTTGATATTATGTGATAGATGTCTACCTCTAGAACAAGTCCCATTGACTCACCTAATAATAATGAAGAGTCAAATGTTAATTGGAATGATTCGTGGACTGATTCACAAGTTCCCGAAGAGGAACCGGAAGAAGAGTCAGAACCGGAAGAAGAATCGGAACCGGAAGAAGAATCGGAACCGGAAGAAGAAATAGAACCGGTGGGGGAAATAATAAAACGGTTAAGTAAAAGAGAATCCTCAACCAACCGACCAAAGTTAATTATGGTCAATGGTGTTTCCGCCAAGGAAGCAAAATATTGGGAGGATTACCAATTCTCTGATGAATCGGATTCCGACGAGAATTCCGATGATGTTATAGAAATTACCCCAACTGAATTTAAAAAGGCAAAAGAAAATAATAAGGGAAAGGGCATAAAAATAGAGAAATCTAATTCCAACCCCGATGAACTTTATATGTATCGTCAACCCCCGAAGTCCTTAAGTTGTAACAATGACCCGGGAACCTCTAAACCACCAGGTTTTTCTAAACCAATGTGGACAACGACGGCTCGTATTAGGGGAACATCATATATCCCTAGAAACTTGGCAAAACGAACCAAAACCGAACAAGAAGAAATGAGCGAGTCGGAATAAGATAGTTGTATTTGTGTGGTGTAATATATGTAATATAGTGTGCTTATGCTTTATGATATATGTAAAAATTGCTTGTATTAATAAGTATTTTTTTTATGAATCTAACTCTTGTCTATTTTACAGTATAAAAACACAAAATGGATAGACAACCCAATATTTTAAGAGACCTACCCGGAGACATGATTGATGAAATCTTGTCTAGAGTCGGTCAGAATTCCTCGGCACAACTATTTAAGGCGAGATCAGTTTGTAAGACATTCGAAGAACGTTCCAAGAATGCCTTGGTTTATAAAAGGCTTTCGTTCGAAAGATGGGGGATATCACATTGGGAAATCCATAAGTTACGATGTGTTTACTTTGACGCATATATTGCGGGGAACCCAAATGCTATTTTACGCAACGGGTTAAGAAATTATTTTGACTCAGTATATCCGAATATAGGACTTCGTGATTTAGAAAAAGCGGCTAACATGCAACATAAATAAGCATGTTATGCTTACGGGTTAGTAATGTTAGCTTCTCACCAAAGTGAGAACAAGAACATCGGGCTACAACTATTAAACAAAACGTTCCCACAAGTGACGGAGTCGGTAATTGGGGTAAGAAATGAGGTTTTTAGGTTATTACGAGACTGTTGGTCATTACGTAACCCTCGTCCCTTTGACGACATTACAACACGCTGTCTTATCAACGGCCATAACGGTTATGTTCCACAAGACCAAGGATGGGAAGTAGTCCTAGTAAAACCAGAATGCATGACTTGTTTCTGGACGTATGAATTACGTGTCTTTATTGCCTTTGCTGAACGACTTGTGTACTAGCTAGAATTATCTTCACAACTATCTTGTATCAAAGTTATTGTGTGCTATATTTCATGCTTTATGTAAAATAAGCAGTATTGTAAGTTTGTAAAATATTGTATAAAAGTTTGAATGCGAAATATTATTATAATAAGTTTTTCATATAGAATTGTAGTAGTTGAATTGTATATTAGCTACTAAGTATGAACTTAATGGGTAGGTACTACCCGAATTTAAACTTATAAAATGCTAATATGAAGAAAAAGCTTTTATAAATGAGTTCATATTATGCTACGAAATACTATTAACTACTCTTAATATTCTGTATGATTAACTTGTTCCATTTGATAATTTTGAAGGAAATGGCACCGACTACTAGACACACCGTGAATATGAATGAAGAGGAATTCCGTACTTTTCTAGCTTCAAACATAGCCGCAGTACAGGCTGGGCTACATACCAACAATAACCTTGGATCTAGCAGTACGGGAAATCGTGTAGGATGCACCTACAAAGAATTCACTGCCTGCAAACCTTTGGAATTTGATGGAACCGAAGGACCGATCGGATTGAAACGATGGACCGAAAAGGTCGAATCGGTGTTTGCCATAAGTAAGTGTACTGAAGAGGACAAAGTGAAGTACGCTACGCATACCTTCACAGGTTCTGCGTTAACATGGTGGAATACCTATCTAGAGCAAGTGGGACAAGACGATGCGTACGCACTACCGTGGTCAGCATTCAAGCACTTGATGAACGAGAAGTACCGTCCCAGAACCGAGGTCAATAAGCTCAAGACAGAACTTAGAGGGTTACGAACCCAAGGATTTGATATTACCACGTACGAAAGACGATTCACAGAATTGTGCCTATTGTGTCCGGAAGCATTCGAAGATGAGGAAGAGAAGATCGACGCGTTTGTGAAAGGATTACCGGAAAGAATCCAAGAAGATATAAGTTCACACGAGCCTGCCTCCATACAACAGGCATGTAGAATGGCTCACAAACTAGTGAACCAGATTGAAGAAAGAATTAAAGAACAGACTGCTGAAGAGGCCAATGTGAAGCAAGTCAAAAGAAAGTGGGAGGAAAACGGTGATAAGAATCACCAATACAACAACAGCAATTACAACAATAATCGCAACAATTATCCCAAAAATCGCAACATCAATCGCAACTACAACAAATGGCCCAACAACAACAACAGCAACTACAATAATCATCCCAACAACAATAATAACCGCAACAACAACAACAACAACAATCAGAAGCAGCTATGCCAAAGGTGTGAAAAGTATCACTCGGGGTTCTGCACCAAATTTTGCAACAAGTGTAAAAGAAATGGTCATAGCGCGGCGAAGTGTGAGGTCTACGGACCAGGGGTTAATAGAACGAAAGGAACAAATGGTGTCGGAATGAGTAATGGCGGAGCAAGTAGTGTCGGAGCAAGTTATGCCAATGTAGTTTGTTATAAATGTGGAAAACCAGGCCACATTATTAGAAATTTCCCGAACCAGGAGAACACGAATGGACAAGGCCGCGGAAGAGTTTTCAATATTAATGCGGCAGAGGCACAGGAAGACCCGGAGCTTGTTACGGGTACGTTTCTTATTGACAATAAATCTGCTTACGTTTTATTTGATTCGGGTGTGGATAGAAGCTATATGATGAGACGTCCCGTCCCAATCCATAGGGACGAATACAATAACATATGATTACATCGCGAGGTATTTGACCTCTATATGATACATTTTACAAACATTGCATTCGTTTTAAAAGACAAACTTTCATTTACATCGAAAGTTGACAGGTATGCATACCATTTCATAATATCCAAACTATAAATGACCTAATCTGTCATTTACTTAATAATAATCTCTAATGAACCTCAACGACTCGAATGCAACGTCTTTTGAAATATGGCATGAATGACTCCAAGTAATATCTTTAAAATGAGCTAATGCACAGCGGAAGATTTCTTTCGTACCTGAGAATAAACATGCTTTAAAGTGTCAACCAAAAGGTTGGTGAGTTCATTAGTTTAACTTAAACAATCGTTTCCATCATTTTAATAGACCACAAGATTTCAGATTTCCATTTCTCATAAACATACGTCCCATGCATAGAGACAAAAATATCATTCATATGGATTGAACACCTGGTAACCGACATTAACAATATGCATATATAAGAATATCCCCATCATTCCGGGATCCTCCTTCGGACATGATATAAATTTCGAAGTACTAAAACATCCGGTACTTTGGATGGGGCTTGTTGGGCCCGATAGATCTATCTTTAGGATTCGCGTCAATTAGGGTGTCTGTTCCCTAATTCTTAGATTACCAGACTTAATAAAAAGGGGCATATTCGACTTCGATAATCCAACCATAGAATGTAGTTTCACGTACTTGTGTCAATTTCGTAAAACAGTTATAAAAGTTGCGCATGTATTCTCAGCCCAAAAATATAAAGGGTAAAAAGGCAAATGAAACTCACCATACTGTATTTTGTAGTAAAAATACATATAACATCATTGAACAAGTGTAGGGTTGGCCTCGGATTCACGAACCTATATTAATTATATATATTTATATGACGGTCAATATTTGTCTAACAATTTAGGCCAAGTCATAGTGTACCACAATCCTAATGCTCGAGTCAGACTCAACAGTATAGTAACATGTTATATTACTCATGTTTAGTTAAAATTCTAGTAAAAGGTGACGTGTGAAACAACGTATCACAAATGGTTTCATAATCATAAAATAGTATTTTAGTTTTTAGAGAAAGTCAATACAAAAATATTAACTGAAAAGTTAACGGAAAAGTCAAAGTTCAATGTCAAAAGTCAAAGGTTAAAGTAAAAACGAGGTCGCATGCAAAAATACAATAACTTATACAAAAAAATGATTTTTCGGTCAAACATGACTAAACGGCCTTTAGAAAAATTATCGGAGCTCTGATTGATAAACGGCCAAAGATAAAAGTTACACATTACCAAAAAGATTAAGCATAAATTTTACAGAAGTAAACTAAACCTAGACAACTCGTAGTTGCCAACGCGGTTTCGGCGTTTCAAAGTTAATTTTTCAGCTTTAATAAATTTACAAAAGTGACCGAGTAGCCTACTTTGGAGATTTTTAGAAAATTCCTCGAAACTCGGATTGACAAACGGTCAAAGCCTTCAAATTCTCGTTACCACAAAGATATAACATGATTTTTGGCAAAAGTAAACACACATCAGGCCGACCATGACAACTGATACAAAACTGACATTTTTAATAAAAAAGTTTCAGCTCTTTTTTAGAATTTTAAAATGTGACCAAACAGTCAACTTTGACGCTTTTTAGAAAAATCGTCGAGACTCGAATTGACAAACGACCAGAGTCGTTTGTTACATCTTACAGCAAAGAATTCAGTGATATTTTTGTTTTAATCTGAAACAACGCAGATCAACGAGAATTTCAGTTTCCGTAACGACATTTCATCAAAATTTACAAAACTTCTTTTATCCATAACTTGACAACCGTTCAACGAAACGAGACGTGCTTTATATGAAAATTCATCTACTCGACGAGTAGAATCCAAATAACCACTTTTTATTACCCAGAAAATTAGTTCACTAATTATTATCAGCAATTTTAATTACAAAATTAATTATACAATTCATAACTTTCTATCCGTTCATCGAATTCATTCGATATCTAAATGAAAAGTTCTTAATTTTTCGCTAGCTTTCCAATGACATGCATATCTTATACCTTATTTCATCCCTAGTATAACAACCTTTAAGATTCAACATAACCTATCTAAGGGCAATATCAAATATACAAGCATGCATAATCCTATATTCTCGAGCACTAGTCAGGGATACACTATTAGTAAATAAAAGTTAAGTTATGAGTGCTCACGTATCAATATTGAGATTCAATACTGTATTAAAGGTACGTAGACGCGACGGAGACGATAACTACCAATTTGACCTCAAGGGCATACCCATGAACCATACCCATCACCTCCATAGCCATAACTCATAATTTCCTTAGCCCTATCCTACTCATAAAACTTGTCTTGAAATGACCCGCTCATGACCTCGTCGTAATATTTTATGTATAATACTAATAATATCGCTCCTACTAATAATAATAATAAGTTTAATAATAATAATAATAATAATAAATAATAAATAAGTATGTATATGTATATTTAGAGAAAATGAGCTCGAGATAGATAAAAAAAAAATTGGTACGCTTGATATATATAGCAATTTGTAAATCTCACCAACTACCTAATCTATCCGTAATTTGGGGCATTATTAAGTTTACATATCATGTGGAAAAAAAAAACGTGGGAATGATTATATTATATAATATTTAATATAATATATTTAATTTATATAATTAATTATATATTATATTATATTTACGCTCATGGTACAAATATAATTTTTACAAAAATGACACGGACGTGGTCTCACGACTCATGTACCACTTTATGTTTTTCGGGCGCACTTTCGTACGTTTAGAAAACTAGCCTTTTACGTTACGCGACGTGTACCTTTTTCAAAAATTAGACTTACTCATCAATAAATTTCCTTTATAAAAATATAACTTATAAAATTGAGCGTTGTGGTCATTTACTTCTATAAATCAGTGACTCGTTGTTTGTCAAAATATTTTATTTTAAATTAAACGTTTTGTGACATGTACCTTTATTAATAATTAGACTTAATTTAATTAAAAACTAACCCACTTAAAGTGTAACTTTATCTTTTAAGTATTTTGATCATTTCCTTTTATAAATCCTAGTCTCATTGTTTATCAAAACATATATAATAATATTAATTTAAATCAAAACGTTTTATGACTAGTTTGATATTGTAATTCATCTTTTTGTAACATATAAATATATTTTTATTTAAAATATATAAACTTGTACATATTGTATATCATGGAAGTATTAATAAAATAGTATAATAATTAGTTTTTGAAAACTAATAATAGTTCAAAGTTTATTTTAAATTCGTTTAGGAAATCTTATAACACGTAACATTTACACTCTAAACCTATAATTCCTTTATATGCTAACGTTTATTTTAGTTTCCTTAACCTTTCTAAATAAAATAACTTAGTACCGATCGAATCAAATAACAAGGGTTATGAAATTCAATCCTCCACCAACTTTTGTCTAATCCTCAATAATTAACACTTTTGTTCTTATATACAATCACTTTTCCAAATATTCCGAATACCGTTAAAAGTAAGGGTTTTCTAATTCAAAGTGGACCTCATAACAGAGACTCATAATCATAGTTCAATGTATCCGATAATTCAATCATTTGATATTATCTTTTAATCTCGTCGATAAACTTACATCGAACAAATACGTTTATGTAACATAATATTCATTCAATACCTTGATAGCATTTCCAAGTTCATAAAATAGATCTCATAGCTTATATTCATATTAACTAATCCGTTCAATGTTTTATTAATATATCTCAATTTAATAATCACACATGTATATGTATATATATTTATTTACACATAATTGTTCATGAATCGTTTGACATGGTCAAAGGATATTTGATTACAGAAATATAGTTTCAAAACTTTCGAGACTCAACATTACAGATTTTTGCTTATCGTGTCGGATATATATAAAGATTAAAGTTTAAATTTGATCGGAAATTTCCGGGTCATCACATTACCTACCCGTTAAAAGAAATTTCGTCCCGAAATTTGATCGAGGTCGTCATGGCTAACTAATAAAATGTTTTCATGACAAATATGAATCGATAATAGAGTTTTATCATAATTGAGTGATATAGATAAAACGATTTGTTTTTGTGAAGAGCACGAATGAAGCTATCACCTAAGAGTGAAAATGAATAAATGCAGGTTTGACCTAACAGGTGGCGTAGTCAAGATTGATTTCCGAAATTTAAGGAATTTAAAAGAAGATCTCCATAATAAGATTTGATTCGTCGGTAATTAAGGAGATTAGGATCCTCTTTGGTTATACGCGATAATCTGCTTTGATTGCTCTGTCCATAAATCCACCCCCTTCGTTTCCTTACAACTCACACCTTCTATTCTTTCTTCCTCAAATCATATTTTAAAATATTCATTAATATGCTCCATCCCATCCTGATCCTTGATATCCTCTTAACTTTCATATCTGTCATTCTTCTTTTTAATCTGCCACCGGAAGAATCTATTTACTTCTACTATACTCTTGGGTTTATAGTTTTTCTAGTCCTCCCGTGTCTTTATATTGCTTTATGCATTGACATCTACGGTTTATAATTTACGGTTGGTTGTTGGGTTTTATATCTTCCCTTATACTTCGATGTCCCTGCTTCTGTCTTCTATAATCATTGTCATCCATAGTTAACGCTCCCTTCTATTTGTTGCGATCTATACTCCAATTTCTGTTTCGGAGCTTTGTCCTTTCGTTTCTTCTTCTTTCAATTTAACATCTCTTGTAATGGTCCGGAATTCGTAGGTATAGATTTCAGAATGAACATAGTAATTGTTCTAAGAAGGAAATGGTAATGGTAAAATATTGATTTGTTAAATTACCAGAATACCCTGGAAAAGACCGAATCATCAAGAAATAGTTCCTTGATATGTTTAGAGATTAAGTAGAATGTAAGAGTCGTGTAAATGGTATATGATGACGGTATATTTTGTGAATCATCACGTCCATTAGAAACTTAGCATGAATTACTGTAATATAATGACGTTGATCAAGTGTCATTATATTATACTAACCCATGCATCAGTTCCCAACACCACTTCAAAAACATTCATATTCAAATTTTTTTTTTATTTTTTTTTTTTTTTTTTGAATTTAGAAACTAACACAGTTTATTTTATGTTGCAGATATTACGGAGAGATAAATGATACTTGATAAGAATAGTTGTGAAAATATCTCCAAAGATATGGAGAATATGTATAATGGAAGATACGAAGATATCTTATAATATTTAAGATATGATGATGATGAAGAATATCTGTCTGTGAAGGTTTAGAATAAGAAGTAAGGTGTTTGCTAACGAGTTCAGCAGGCACTGATTTATTTGGATTCTTTGAAGGCAGATTTAGTCCTTGTGATTTGTCCACTGCTTCCTTCATACTTTGCTCAATTCGTTTTTCAGTACCAAATCTTTTTTTTTTTTTTTTTTTTTTTTTTTTTTGAGCTTTACCAACTTACTATCTTTTATCATCAAACTTTTGACCGTTTAGATCGTCTACCATGTTTATGTTTCCTCTGCATTTAATGATATAATATCTGAATCACTGGTTATCAATCCGAGGTGGGTTCAGAAGAATCGTGTTTTGGATGATTAAATGCTGGTGGTAATATGATGGAATATGAAAGGTTCCCCAGTAATAACAATGAATAGCAACGTATCTATCGGGTTTAAAATAAGACTAGTCCGACTGAAAAGTCGAAGTTGACTTGTTGGAGCTGTGATAAATTTGGCTACATTAGAAAGGAATCGTGAAGTTGTTTTTGCTAATAACTGATAAAGAATTCGACGCGGGTACGTGTCAAACGATAACTTTGGTTTCGAGAGTTTTTCAGGTACAAAACTTCAGGTAATGTGTGGTTGGATCATCATCTCGATTGTTCATTATTTGAAGTGTCTTCAGGAATTTCGAAGGGTTTTAAATGCAGATTGTCATAGTCAATATCCAAATGATGAAATCTTCCTGAATTTCGAATGATTTTCATATACTTCTGAGTGTTACAAATAAAAGTGGTGTTCTATCACAGTTTTGAAGTCAAAGTATAGTTTTGAAAAATGTAAGAATCTAAGAGTGATAATTTCGGTTATATCTCGAATTGTATTTTGAGATTTCAAAATCAGAATATGTACGTAGATTCGAATGAGTATGGTTGTTTTGATTTCTATAGAAGAATGTATATTGGTATAGTTGATGATTGTCGAATCAGAATTGAAGAACGTAACATATTAATTGTGATTTTATATATCTCTCGGGTATTACCTACCCGTTAAAAAATTTCACAAATAATATTTTGAACAAGAATTCTCATTACAATCTTTATGAAAATACATGTGGGTATATTTTCTTCAGATGTAGTACAGATTCAATGAGTTAATATCATACTAAGCTCATTTGATTTTCAGATTGAATTAGAAATGAATTTTTCTCTAAAACATTAGAGATTACATATTCTTTGCGGAGTATTTCACTAATGTAATCAATGCTTCAATATTTATATGTATTTCCTTAGTGAATCATGCTGATGCTCATAGAACTCTTGCTAACTTCGCAAGATACGAATATTGTTTTCCCGTAAATTTCGGGTATATCGAAGATGAAAGTGTATAATCAAACATGTTATTGAATGATATACTTGATTTATTATGAAATAAAATTCATTGAGTTGAAGCAGAGATTGTGGTTAACAATGATTAAGTTGTTAACGAAGAATGTACATCGTAGCAAATTAGTAATATGAATTAACCAGATAGTTAAGTTCCATACATAATAGCTTAGTACAGAAAGATTTATTATGGTTAAAAAAAAATATTTATATATATATATATATATATATATATATATATATATATATATATATATATATATATATATATATATATATATATATAGAATATACATATAAATTCTTTGGAGAGACTGAGTTAATACTTCATAACTCGTTGATACAATATACTCGTTATTAATTCGTAATGGTTTCCACAGTGATTCTTAAACTGGCGAAACTTGTGAGGTTGGAGGTGCTGACGATTCTAACAATGTTGACAGCATTGACTGTGTTGGTGAGGCTATTGGTACTGCTGATGCTGTTGGTAAAACAAGTCTAGCTTGTACCTTATGTACTAGTCTTGTTAGGGTTTCGGTTCTTCTCTCTATCATCTCTGTCCACTCATCTAGTTTTTGGTTAAGACTAAGATAGATAATCTCTAAAACTTTAGAGATTACATAATCACCACAGAATGTTTCTCCGATGAAGTTATGAATCAATACTTCATCGTTTGTTGTTGTTGGTACTCCTTGGTATCTTTGGTCCGTGTGACGTTGATATCCGATATACAGATTGGGATATTGAGGTGTGTGATGCGGATGTGATTGTTGGTGGTGGTAATGATCCTGTTGTTGATGGTGGTGCTGTTGATGCCGGTGATGCTGCTGGAGCTTATGGTTTAAGGCTTGCCATGTGGATGTTACTGGCGGTACCGGTTATGCTGCTGGTGCTGCTGATAATGTTTGTAACCTTCGCACCGTATTTTCCAAAGCCACCACCCGAGCACGAAGCTCGTTGACTTCTTCTATCACACCGGGATGGTCAGCAGTTCGGACGAGCGGATAGATATAATCTAGAATTTGGTGTAGTATATAATCATGACGAGATACTCTGGAAATGAGAGAGAAAATTGTTTCTCGAATAGGTTCGCCGGTAAGTGCTTCAGGTTCATTGCCAAGAGGGCAATGTGGTGGATGGAAGGGATCACCTTCTTCTTGTCGCCAATGATTGAGGAGGCTACGAACCCATCCCCATTTCATCCAGAATAGATGATGGCTGATTGGTTGATTCATTCCGGTCACACTGTTGTCAGAGCTCGAATGAAACTCCATATCGGAATAGCTGTCGTAATCTGAGGAGTTCGAACTGGTTGAGGGATCCATCTCGTATGATCAAGGGAATGAATTTTGGTATAAAATAGATTGTAGAATTTAGATTTGGTATTCCTCAATACATAATTTACATATGTATATATAATACCAAAATCCCATAGATTTCGGAGAATCTTTGAAAGATGTTAGTCAAAGTTCACAGTAATAAATACGCTAAGATATTAATTAGCAGATATGCTAAGATGTGAATTTCGTCTATACGCTGTTATGCAATAAATGCAGGAAAACGCGTCTAGACTTAAGATGATAAGCAGATAATTTCCTAAGGATGATAAGTAGATGATTTCCGACACAAAATGATAAGCAAAACTTTTGACATGCAGACACGGTCGAAGTCCAGACTCACTAATGCATCTTAACAACTAACAGTAAGACACACTAATGCAAGACCTGGTTCGCTAAGACCACCGCTCTGATACCACATGAGACGTCCCGTCCCAATCCATAGGGACGAATACAATAACATATGATTACATCGCGAGGTATTTGACCTCTATATGATACATTTTACAAACATTGCATTCGTTTTAAAAGACAAACTTTCATTTACATCGAAAGTTGACAGGTATGCATACCATTTCATAATATCCAAACTATAAATGACCTAATCTGTCATTTACTTAATAATAATCTCTAATGAACCTCAACGACTCGAATGCAACGTCTTTTGAAATATGGCATGAATGACTCCAAGTAATATCTTTAAAATGAGCTAATGCACAGCGGAAGATTTCTTTCGTACCTGAGAATAAACATGCTTTAAAGTGTCAACCAAAAGGTTGGTGAGTTCATTAGTTTAACTTAAACAATCGTTTCCATCATTTTAATAGACCACAAGATTTCAGATTTCCATTTCTCATAAACATACGTCCCATGCATAGAGACAAAAATATCATTCATATGGATTGAACACCTGGTAACCGACATTAACAATATGCATATATAAGAATATCCCCATCATTCCGGGATCCTCCTTCGGACATGATATAAATTTCGAAGTACTAAAACATCCGGTACTTTGGATGGGGCTTGTTGGGCCCGATAGATCTATCTTTAGGATTCGCGTCAATTAGGGTGTCTGTTCCCTAATTCTTAGATTACCAGACTTAATAAAAAGGGGCATATTCGACTTCGATAATCCAACCATAGAATGTAGTTTCACGTACTTGTGTCAATTTCGTAAAACAGTTATAAAAGTTGCGCATGTATTCTCAGCCCAAAAATATAAAGGGTAAAAAGGCAAATGAAACTCACCATACTGTATTTTGTAGTAAAAATACATATAACATCATTGAACAAGTGTAGGGTTGGCCTCGGATTCACGAACCTATATTAATTATATATATTTATATGACGGTCAATATTTGTCTAACAATTTAGGCCAAGTCATAGTGTACCACAATCCTAATGCTCGAGTCAGACTCAACAGTATAGTAACATGTTATATTACTCATGTTTAGTTAAAATTCTAGTAAAAGGTGACGTGTGAAACAACGTATCACAAATGGTTTCATAATCATAAAATAGTATTTTAGTTTTTAGAGAAAGTCAATACAAAAATATTAACTGAAAAGTTAACGGAAAAGTCAAAGTTCAATGTCAAAAGTCAAAGGTTAAAGTAAAAACGAGGTCGCATGCAAAAATACAATAACTTATACAAAAAAATGATTTTTCGGTCAAACATGACTAAACGGCCTTTAGAAAAATTATCGGAGCTCTGATTGATAAACGGCCAAAGATAAAAGTTACACATTACCAAAAAGATTAAGCATAAATTTTACAGAAGTAAACTAAACCTAGACAACTCGTAGTTGCCAACGCGGTTTCGGCGTTTCAAAGTTAATTTTTCAGCTTTAATAAATTTACAAAAGTGACCGAGTAGCCTACTTTGGAGATTTTTAGAAAATTCCTCGAAACTCGGATTGACAAACGGTCAAAGCCTTCAAATTCTCGTTACCACAAAGATATAACATGATTTTTGGCAAAAGTAAACACACATCAGGCCGACCATGACAACTGATACAAAACTGACATTTTTAATAAAAAAGTTTCAGCTCTTTTTTAGAATTTTAAAATGTGACCAAACAGTCAACTTTGACGCTTTTTAGAAAAATCGTCGAGACTCGAATTGACAAACGACCAGAGTCGTTTGTTACATCTTACAGCAAAGAATTCAGTGATATTTTTGTTTTAATCTGAAACAACGCAGATCAACGAGAATTTCAGTTTCCGTAACGACATTTCATCAAAATTTACAAAACTTCTTTTATCCATAACTTGACAACCGTTCAACGAAACGAGACGTGCTTTATATGAAAATTCATCTACTCGACGAGTAGAATCCAAATAACCACTTTTTATTACCCAGAAAATTAGTTCACTAATTATTATCAGCAATTTTAATTACGAAATTAATTATACAATTCATAACTTTCTATCCGTTCATCGAATTCATTCGATATCTAAATGAAAAGTTCTTAATTTTTCGCTAGCTTTCCAATGACATGCATATCTTATACCTTATTTCATCCCTAGTATAACAACCTTTAAGATTCAACATAACCTATCTAAGGGCAATATCAAATATACAAGCATGCATAATCCTATATTCTCGAGCACTAGTCAGGGATACACTATTAGTAAATAAAAGTTAAGTTATGAGTGCTCACGTATCAATATTGAGATTCAATACTGTATTAAAGGTACGTAGACGCGACGGAGACGATAACTACCAATTTGACCTCAAGGGCATACCCATGAACCATACCCATCACCTCCATAGCCATAACTCATAATTTCCTTAGCCCTATCCTACTCATAAAACTTGTCTTGAAATGACCCGCTCATGACCTCGTCGTAATATTTTATGTATAATACTAATAATATCGCTCCTACTAATAATAATAATAAGTTTAATAATAATAATAATAATAATAAATAATAAATAAGTATGTATATGTATATTTAGAGAAAATGAGCTCGAGATAGATAAAAAAAAAATTGGTACGCTTGATATATATAGCAATTTGTAAATCTCACCAACTACCTAATCTATCCGTAATTTGGGGCATTATTAAGTTTACATATCATGTGGAAAAAAAAAAACGTGGGAATGATTATATTATATAATATTTAATATAATATATTTAATTTATATAATTAATTATATATTATATTATATTTACGCTCATGGTACAAATATAATTTTTACAAAAATGACACGGACGTGGTCTCACGACTCATGTACCACTTTATGTTTTTCGGGCGCACTTTCGTACGTTTAGAAAACTAGCCTTTTACGTTACGCGACGTGTACCTTTTTCAAAAATTAGACTTACTCATCAATAAATTTCCTTTATAAAAATATAACTTATAAAATTGAGCGTTGTGGTCATTTACTTCTATAAATCAGTGACTCGTTGTTTGTCAAAATATTTTATTTTAAATTAAACGTTTTGTGACATGTACCTTTATTAATAATTAGACTTAATTTAATTAAAAACTAACCCACTTAAAGTGTAACTTTATCTTTTAAGTATTTTGATCATTTCCTTTTATAAATCCTAGTCTCATTGTTTATCAAAACATATATAATAATATTAATTTAAATCAAAACGTTTTATGACTAGTTTGATATTGTAATTCATCTTTTTGTAACATATAAATATATTTTTATTTAAAATATATAAACTTGTACATATTGTATATCATGGAAGTATTAATAAAATAGTATAATAATTAGTTTTTGAAAACTAATAATAGTTCAAAGTTTATTTTAAATTCGTTTAGGAAATCTTATAACACGTAACATTTACACTCTAAACCTATAATTCCTTTATATGCTAACGTTTATTTTAGTTTCCTTAACCTTTCTAAATAAAATAACTTAGTACCGATCGAATCAAATAACAAGGGTTATGAAATTCAATCCTCCACCAACTTTTGTCTAATCCTCAATAATTAACACTTTTGTTCTTATATACAATCACTTTTCCAAATATTCCGAATACCGTTAAAAGTAAGGGTTTTCTAATTCAAAGTGGACCTCATAACAGAGACTCATAATCATAGTTCAATGTATCCGATAATTCAATCATTTGATATTATCTTTTAATCTCGTCGATAAACTTACATCGAACAAATACGTTTATGTAACATAATATTCATTCAATACCTTGATAGCATTTCCAAGTTCATAAAATAGATCTCATAGCTTATATTCATATTAACTAATCCGTTCAATGTTTTATTAATATATCTCAATTTAATAATCACACATGTATATGTATATATATTTATTTACACATAATTGTTCATGAATCGTTTGACATGGTCAAAGGATATTTGATTACAGAAATATAGTTTCAAAACTTTCGAGACTCAACATTACAGATTTTTGCTTATCGTGTCGGATATATATAAAGATTAAAGTTTAAATTTGATCGGAAATTTCCGGGTCATCACATATGAGTAGAGATTTTTGTGCTAAATTAAGTTGTCCATTGACGCCTTTGGATAGTAAATTTTTACTCGAATTAGCAAATGGTAAATTAATTTCAGCAGATAATATATGTCGGAATCGAGAAATTAAAATGGTTAGCGAAACATTTAAGATTGATTTGATACCAGTAGAGTTAGGGAGTTTTGATGTGATAATCGGTATGGACTGGTTGAAAGAAGTGAAAGCAGAGATCATTTGTTACAAAAATGCAATTCGCATTATACGAGAAAAAGGAAAACCCTTAATGGTGTACGGAGAAAAGGGCAACACGAAGCTACATATTATTAGTAATTTGAAGGCACAAAAACTAATAAGAAAAGGTTGCTATGCTGTTCTAGCACACGTCGAGAAAGTACAAACTGAAGAAAAGAGCATCAATGATGTTCCCATTGCAAAAGAATTTCCCGATGTATTTCTGAAAGAATTACCAGGATTACCCCCACATCGATCCGTTGAATTCCAAATAGATCTTGTACCAGGAGCTGCACCAATAGC
Organism: Rutidosis leptorrhynchoides; assembly: GCF_046630445.1. NCBI lineage: Eukaryota > Viridiplantae > Streptophyta > Magnoliopsida > Asterales > Asteraceae > Rutidosis > Rutidosis leptorrhynchoides. The sequence continues at coordinate 241,390,423 of NC_092342.1, read as the reverse complement.
TCGTGCTCCTTACAGACTCGCACCCAGCGAGATGAAAGAACTGCAAAGCCAATTACAAGAACTTTTAGAGCGTGGTTTCATTCGACCAAGCACATCACCGTGGGGAGCTCCTGTTTTGTTTGTCAAGAAGAAAGATGGTACATTCAGGTTGTGTATCGACTACCGAGAGTTGAACAACCTTACCATCAAGAACCGCTACCCACTACCGAGAATCGACGACTTATTTGATCAACTACAAGGCTCGTCTGTTTATTCAAAGATTGACTTACGTTCCGGGTATCATCAAATGCGGGTGAAAGAAGATGATATTCCAAAGACTGCTTTCAGAACACGTTACGATCATTACGAGTTTATGGTCATGTCGTTTGGTTTAACTAATGCACCAGCTGTGTGCATGGACCTTATGAACCGAGTGTGTAGACCATACCTTGACAAGTTTGTCATTGTTTTCATTGATGACATACTTATTTACTCAAAGAATGACCAAGAACACGGTGAACATTTGAGAAAGGTGTTAGAAGTATTGAGGAAGGAAGAATTGTACGCTAAGTTTTCAAAGTGTGCATTTTGGTTGGAAGAAGTTCAATTCCTCGGTCACATAGTGAACAAAGAAGGTATTAAGGTGGATCCGGCAAAGATAGAAACTGTTGAAAAGTGGGAAACCCCGAAAACTCCGAAACACATACGCCAATTTTTAGGACTAGCTGGTTACTACAGAAGGTTCATCCAAGACTTTTCCAGAATAGCAAAACCCTTGACTGCATTAACGCATAAAGGGAAGAAATTTGAATGGAATGATGAACAAGAGAAAGCGTTTCAGTTATTGAAGAAAAAGCAAACTACGGCACCTATATTGTCATTGCCTGAAGGGAATGATGATTTTGTGATTTATTGTGACGCATCAAAGCAAGGTCTCGGTTGTGTATTAATGCAACGAACGAAGGTGATTTCTTATGCGTCTAGATAATTTAAGATTCACGAACAAAATTATACGACGCATGATTTGGAATTAGGCGCGGTTGTTTTTGCATTAAAGACTTGGAGGCACTACTTATATGGGGTCAAAAGTATTATATATACCGACCACAAAAGTCTTCAACACATATTTAATCAGAAACAACTGAATATGAGGCAGCGTAGGTGGATTGAATTATTGAATGATTACGACTTTGAGATTCGTTACCACCCGGGAAAGGCAAATGTGGTAGCCGATGCCTTGAGCAGGAAGGACAGAGAACTCATTCGAGTAAAATCTATGAATATAATGATTCATAATAACCTTACTACTCAAATAAAGGAGGCGCAACAAGGAGTTTTAAAAGAGGGAAATTTAAAGGATGAAATACCCAAAGGATCGGAGAAACATCTTAATATTCGGGAAGACGGAACCCGGTACAGGGCTGAAAGGATTTGGGTACCAAAATTTGGAGATATGAGAGAAATGGTACTTAGAGAAGCTCATAAAACCAGATACTCAATACATCCTGGAACGGGCAAGATGTACAAGGATCTCAGGAAATATTTTTGGTGGCCGGGTATGAAAGCCGATGTTGCTAAATACGTAGGAGAATGTTTGACGTGTTCTAAGGTCAAAGCTGAGCATCAGAAACCATCAGGTCTACTTCAACAACCCGAAATCCCGGAATGGAAATGGGAAAACATTACCATGGATTTCATCACTAAATTGCCAAGGACTGCAAGTGGTTTTGATACTATTTGGGTAATAGTTGATCGTCTCACCAAATCAGCACATTTCCTGCCAATAAGAGAAGATGACAAGATGGAGAAGTTAGCACGACTGTATTTGAAGGAAGTCGTCTCCAGACATGGAATACCAATCTCTATTATCTCTGATAGGGATGGCAGATTTATTTCAAGATTCTGGCAGACATTACAACAAACATTAGGAACTCGTCTAGACATGAGTACTGCCTATCATCCACAAACTGATGGGCAGAGCGAAAGGACGATACAAACGCTTGAAGACATGCTACGAGCATGTGTTATTGATTTCGGAAACAGTTGGGATCGACATCTACCATTAGCAGAATTTTCCTACAACAACAGCTACCATTCAAGCATTGAGATGGCGCCGTTTGAAGCACTTTATGGTAGAAAGTGCAGGTCTCCGATTTGTTGGAGTGAAGTGGGGGATAGACAGATTACGGGTCCGGAGATTATACAAGAAACTACCGAGAAGATCATCCAAATTCAACAACGGTTGAAAACCGCCCAAAGTCGACAAAAGAGCTACGCTGACATTAAAAGAAAAGATAGAGAATTTGAAATTGGAGAGATGGTCATGCTTAAAGTTGCACCTTGGAAAGGCGTTGTTCGATTTGGTAAACGAGGGAAATTAAATCCAAGGTATATTGGACCATTCAAGATTATTGATCGTGTCGGACCAGTAGCTTACCGACTTGAGTTACCTCAATAACTCGCGGCTGTACATAACACTTTCCACGTCTCGAATTTGAAGAAATGTTTTACTAAAGAAGATCTCACTATTCTGTTAGATGAAATCCAAATCAACGAAAAACTCCAATTCATCGAAGAACCCGTCGAAATAATGGATCGTGAGGTTAAAAGACTTAAGCAAAACAAGATACCAATTGTTAAGGTTTGATGGAATGCTCGTAGAGGACTCGAGTTCACTGGGAGCGTGAAGATCAGATGAAGAAGAAATACCCGCATCTATTTCCAGAAGATTCGTCAACACCTTCAACAGCTTAAAATTTCGGGACGAAATTTATTTAACGGGTAGGTACTGTAGTGACCCGAACTTTTCCATGTTTATATATATTAATTGAGATTGATATTTACGTGGTTAAATGTTTCCAACATGTTAAGCAATCAAACTTGTTAAGACTTGATTAATTGAAATAAGTTTCATATAGACAATTGACCACCCAAGTTGACCGGCGATTCACGAACGTTAAAACTTGTAAAAATGACATGACGATATATATATGGATATACATATGGTTAACATGAAATTATGATAAGTAAGTATCTCCATAAGTATATTAACAATGAGTTATATACATATAAACAAGACTACTAACTTAAGGATTTCGAAACGAGACATATATGTAACGATTATCGTTGTAACGACATTTAAATGTATATATATCATATTAAGATATATTAATATATCATAATATCATGATAATATAATAATTTAACATCTCATTAGATATAATAAACAATGGGTTAACAACATTAATTGAGATCGTTAACTTAAAGGTTTCAAAACAACACTTACATGTAACGACTAACGATGAGTTAACGACTCAGTTAAAATGTATATACATGTAGTGTATTTAGATGTATTAAAATACTTTTGGAAGACTTCAAGACATATATCAAAACACTCATACTTAACAAAAATGTTTACAGTTACTTTCCCATTCTTTTCTTTCATCAAGAATTCTAGTCGTATTCTTACCCGTATTATACACAGCTTCAAAATGTACTTACTATGGGTATATACCAATAGGAACTAGCATGGGATTCCACTCTTGATTATGTCATGTATGACTAATCAATTTTAACTTCTACCATGAGCTAGTCAACTAACTAGAACTCCTTTTAACCCCACTCACCACTCACCAATTACCACTCATCATTCACTCCATTTCACTTCCAATTCTCTTTCTAATTCTCTCTCAACACACACACACTATTATGAATGTATTTTTCCAGTACTTAATCATCATCTTCATCAAAAATCACTTCAAGAATCAAGCTATAATCATCATAAGAAGAACACTTCAAGAACACTTCAAAAATCAATTCAAGTTTACTAATTTACTTCCAAGCTTTCTAATCCATTCCAAGTAATCATCTAAGATCAAGAAACCATTGTTATATACAGTAGGTTATCTTTCTTATTCAAGGTAATATTCATATTCAAACTTTGATTCAATTTCTATAACTATAAACTATCTTAATTCGAGTAAAAATCTTACTTGGACTTGTTTTTGTGTCATGATCCTACTTCAAGAACTTTCAAGCCATCCAAGATCCTTTAAAGCTAGATCATTTCTTGTCACTTCCAGTAGGTTTACCTACTAAACTTTAGGTAGTAATGATGTTCATAACATCATTCGATTCATATATATAAAACTATCTTATTCGAAGATTTAAACTCTTAATCACTAGAACATAGTTTAGTTAATTCTAAACTTGTTCGCAAACAAAAGTTAATCCTTCTAACTTGACTTTTAAAATTAACTACACACATGTTCTATATCTATATGATATGCTAACTTAATGATTTAAAACCTGGAAACACGAAAAACACCGTAAAACCGGATTTACGCCGTCGTAGTAACACCGCGGGCTGTTTTGGGTTAGTTAATTAAAAACTATGATAAACTTTGATTTAAAACTTGTTATTCTGAGAAAATGATTTTTATTATGAACATGAAACTATATCCAAAAATTATGGTTAAACTCAAAGTGGAAGTATGTTTTCTAAAATGGTCATCTAGACGTCGTTCTTTCGACTGAAATGACTACCTTTACAAAAACGACTTGTAACTTATTTTTCCGACTATAAACCTATACTTTTCTGTTTAGATTCATAAAATAGAGTTTAATATAAAACCATAGCAATTTGATTCACTCAAAACGGATTTAAAATGAAGAAGTTATGGGTAAAACAAGATTGGATAATTTTTCTCATTTTAGCTACGTGAAAATTGGTAACAAATCTATTCCAACCATAACTTAATCAACTTGTATTGTATATTATGTAATCTTGAGATACCATAGACACGTATACAATGTTTCGACCTATCATGTCGACACATCTATATATATTTCGGAACAACCATAGACACTCTATATGTGAATGTTGGAGTTAGCTATACAGGGTTGAGGTTGATTCCAAAATATATATAGTTTGAGTTGTGATCAATACTGAGATACGTATACACTGGGTCGTGGATTGATTCAAGATAATATTTATCGATTTATTTCTGTACAACTAACTGTGGACAACTAGTTGTAGGTTACTAACGAGGACAGCTGACTTAATAAACTTAAAACATCAAAATATATTAAAAGTGTTGTAAATATATTTTAAACATACTTTGATATATATGTATATATTGTTATAGGTTCGTGAATCAACCAGTGGCCAAGTCTTACTTCCCGACGAAGTAAAAATCTGTAAAAGTGAGTTATAGTCCCACTTTTAAAATCTAATATTTTTGGGATGAGAATACATGCAGGTTTTATAAATGATTTACAAAATAGACACAAGTACGTGAAACTACATTTTATGGTTGAATTATCGAAATCGAATATGCCCCTTTTTATTAAGTCTGGTAATCTAAGAATTAGGGAACAGACACCCTAATTGACGCGAATCCTAAAGATAGATCTATTGGGCCTAACAAACCCCATCCAAAGTCCCGGATGCTTTAGTACTTCGAAATTTATATCATATCCGAAGGGTGTCCCGGAATGATGGGGATATTCTTATATATATGCATCTTGTTAATGTCGGTTACCAGGTGTTCACCATATGAATGATTTTTATCTCTATGTATGGGATGTGTATTGAAATATGAAATCTTGTGGTCTATTGTTACGATTTGATATATATAGGTTAAACCTATAACTCACAAACATTTTTGTTGACATTTAAAGCATGTTTGTTCTCAGGTGAATACTAAGAGCTTCCGCTGTTGCATACTAAAATAAGGACAAGATTTGGAGTCCATGTTTGTATGATATTGTGTAAAAACTGCATTCAAGAAACTGATTTCGATGTAACATATTTGTATTGTAAACCATTATGTAATGGTCGTGTGTAAACAGGATATTTTAGTTTATCATTATTTGATAATCTACGTAAAGCTTTTTAAACCTTTATTTATGAAATAAAGGTTATGGTTTGTTTTAAAAATGAATGCAGTCTTTGAAAAACGTCTCATATAGAGGTCAAAACCTCGCAACGAAATCAATTAATATGGAACGTTTTTAATCAATAAGAACGGGACATTTCAGTGGCAATGTGGACTTGTGATGGTGGCGATTTGTTGTCCGTTTCATTTATTTAGAAATAGAAACACGATAATTTGATCGTGTTTGTGGTGGTGGTAGTGACCAGATGATCAGTAGCTGCAAATGGGTTTCAAGTGGTGATTTAATGATCGATTAAACAGAAGGATAAACATAAATAAGGAGGTGTAGCAGCATAAATAAGAACACGAGTGGTGGTGATGTGAACAGTGTACAGGAAAAGAGAAAGAACGAGAACGAGAAATACTTTCTTGATGCAGGTGTGGTTTACGGATAAATAGACAATAAGATAGACGGTTTCAAATTATTAAACAGAGATAGAGGGAGTAACGAACCAAGAATAGCAGTAGCTTGTTGATGTCTGTTCAAAATGATGAGTGTGATTTTTAGCTTCGGTTGTTGGGAACAGAAATAATGACTAGCGATTAGATAGGATTGTGGCGTTGTGGTGGTTGAGTGAAAAGAGAAAATAGCGAATGGCAGTGATTATGGTTGTTAATGGTTATAGCAGGTTGTCGGTCCCAAGTTTTAAGAGAGGGAGATTGAGGTGGTTCGTGATGGTGTTTGTCAAACAGAAACATGAGCAGTCACGGCAAGGTACTTGATGTGGTTTGAAGGTGTTGTCAATAACGACTGTAGCAGCAGCAATATAGCAGCAGTACATCCGTAGGTGGTAGCTGTGGTGAAACCATGGTGGTTGTGGTTCGATGGTGGTCGATTTGCAATGGTGGTGTTCTAAATGGGTTTGGTGATGATATTGGTAGTGAACAATAAAGAAGAGGGTGAAGATGATGAGAGGTAATGATAGATTTGAAGATGGTGGATCTGGGGTCTTGGGGTGTTGGAGGGTGGTTCTCGGTTATTGTTTGTTGAATAGAAAGATAGAGATATAGTATAGGACTAGTGGTTTAATGGTTTGTTGATAATGAGATGCATGAAGTATAAACCTAAACATATGGTAGTAGTGTTGGTTAATCATGTTTGCAAGTTGATTCTTGCAAGTATATATATTATGTAATTGAGATAGTGGGATAGGTGATAGATTGATATATGAAATGTTTCCGTGTATATATTAATTAGGTAGTGGGATGGAAAGCAAAAAGTAATTCTATAACAAACCATTTACAAGTTGCAGACAAGAATATAAAATTATAAGGAAATTAAACGTGCAGAATTTAAAATATCTAATTTACATAGTATAGCCGTCACATAATTTGGATTCTAATTACCGACAACTTAATACGGATAATATATCGTACTCTATTGTAAATCAGTAACGGATAAAAGTATTAAGAAAAATTTCAAAATATTATATATATAAACCCTTATACTTATTTCTAACAATTAAGTCGTATATTATTTTACATATTTATTTATAATAATAATATCTTACAACGATTAATAATATTTATTATGTACATATATTTATTTATATTTATATACATATCTACTCACAAATAGTTATTCGTGAATCGTCAGGAATGGTCGAAGGTCAATTGAATATACGAAACAGTTCATAAATTTTTAAGATTCATTTTTATAGACTTTGCTTTGTAGTGACCCGAACTTTTCCATGTTTATATATATTAATTGAGATTGATATTTACATGATTAAATGTTTCCAACATGTTAAGCAATCAAACTCGTTAAGACTTGATTAATTGAAATATGTTTCATATAGACAATTGACCACCCAAGTTGACCGGTGATTCACGAACGTTAAAACTTGTAAAAACTATACGATGACATATATATGGATATATATATAGTTAACATGATACTATGATAAGTAAACATATCATTAAGTATATTAACAATGAACTACATATGTAAAAACAAGACTACTAACTTAATGATTTTTAAACGAGACATATATGTAACGACTATCGTTGTAAAGACATTTAATGTATATATATCATATTAAGAGATATTCATACATGATAATATCATGATAATATAATAATTTAAAATCTCAATTGATATTATAAACATTGGGTTAACAACATTTAACAAGATCGTTAACCTAAAGGTTTCAAAACAACACTTACATGTAACGACTAACGATGACTTAACGACTCAGTTAAAATGTATATATATGTAGTGTTTTAATATGTATTTATACACTTTTGAAAGACTTCAATACACTTATCAAAATACTTCTACTTAACAAAAATGCTTACAATTACATCCTCGTTCAGTTTCATCAACAATTCTACTCGTATGCACCCGTATTCGTACTCGTACAATACACAGCTTTTAGATGTATGTACTATTGGTATATACACTCCAATGATCAGCTCTTAGCAGCCCATGTGAGTCACCTAACACATGTGGGAACCATCATTTGGCAACTAGCATGAAATATCTCATAAAATTACAAAAATATGAGTAATCATTCATGACTTATTTACATGAAAACAAAATTACATTTCCTTTATATCTAATCCATATACCAACGACCAAAAACACCTACAAACACTTTCATTCTTCAATTTTCTTCATCTAATTGATCTCTCTCAAGTTCTATCTTCAAGTTCTAAGTGTTCTTCATAAATTCTAAAAGTTCTAGTTTCATAAAATCAAGAATACTTTCAAGTTTGCTAGCTCACTTCCAATCTTGTAAGGTGATCATCCAACCTCAAGAAATCTTTGTTTCATACAGTAGGTTATCTTTCTTATTCAAGGTAATATTCATATTCAAACTTTGATTCAATTTCTATAACTATAAACTATCTTAATTCGAGTAAAAATCTTACTTGAACTTGTTTTTGTGTCATGATCCTACTTCAAGAACTTTCAAGCCATCCAAGATCCTTTGAAGCTAGATCATTTCTTGTCACTTCCAGTAGGTTTACCTACTAAACTTGAGGTAGTAATGATGTTCATAACATCATTCGATTCATATATATAAAACTATCTTATTCGAAGTTTAAACTCGTAATCACAAGAACATAGTTTAGTTAATTCTATACTTGTTCGCAAACAAAAGTTAATCCTTCTAACTTGACTTTTAAAATTAACTACACACATGTTCTATATCTATATGATATGCTAACTTAATGATTTAAAACCTGGAAACACGAAAAACACCGTAAAACCGGATTTACGCCGTCGTCGTAACACCGCGGGCTGTTTTGGGTTAGTTAATTAAAAAGTATGATAAACTTTGATTTAAAAGTTGTTATTCTGAGAAAATGATTTTTATTATGAACATGAAACTATATCCAAAAATTATGGTTAAACTCAAAGTGGAAGTATGTTTTCTAAAATGGTCATCTAGACGTCGTTCTTTCGACTGAAATGACTACCTTTACAAAAACGACTTGTAACTTATTTTTCCGACTATAAACCTATACTTTTTATGTTTAGATTCATAAAATAGAGTTCAATATGAAACCATAGCAATTTGATTCACTCAAAACGGATTTAAAATGAAGAAGTTATGGGTAAAACAAGATTGGATAATTTTTCTCATTTTAGCTACGTGAAAATTGGTAACAAATCTATTCCAACCATAAATTAATCAACTTGTATTGTATATTATGTAATCTTGAGATACCATAGACACGTATACAATGTTTCAACCTATCATGTCGACACATCTATATATATTTCGGAACAACCATAGACACTCTATATGTGAATGTTGGAGTTAGCTATACAGGGTTGAAGTTGATTCCAAAATATGTATAGTTTGAGTTGTGATCAATACTGAGATACGTATACACTGGGTCGTGGATTGATTCAAGATAATATTTATCGATTTATTTCTGTATATCTAACTGTGGACAACTAGTTGTAGGTTACTAACGAGGACAGCTGACTTAATAAACTTAAAACATCAAAATATATTAAAAGTGTTGTAAATATATTTTGAACATACTTTGATATATATGTATATATTGTTATAGGTTCGTGAATCAACCAGTGGCCAAGTCTTACTTCCCGACGAAGTAAAAATCTGTGAAAGTGAGTTATAGTCCCACTTTTAAAATCTAATATTTTTGGGATGATAATACATGCAAGTTTTATAAATTATTTACAAAATAGACACAAGTACGTGAAACTACATTCTATGGTTGAATTATCGAAATCGAATATGCCCCTTTTTATTAAGTCTGGTAATCTAAGAATTAGGGAACAGACACCCTAATTAACGCGAATCGTAAAGATAGATCTATTGGGCCTAACAAACCCCATCCAAAGTACCGGATGCTTTAGTACTTCGAAATTTATATCATATCAGAAGGGTGTCCCGGAATGATGGGGATATTCTTATATGTATGCATCTTGTTAATGTCGGTTACCAGGTGTTCACCATATGAATGATTTTTATCTCTATGTATGGGATGTGTATTGAAATATGAAATCTTGTGGTCTATTGTTACGATTTGATATATATAGGTTAAACCTATAACTCACCAACATTTTTGTTGACGTTTAAAGCATGTTTATTCTCAGGTGAATACTAAGAGCTTCCGCTGTTGCATACTAAAATAAGGACAAGATTTGGAGTCCATGTTTGTATGATATTGTGTAAAAACTGCATTCAAGAAACTGATTTCGATGTAACATATTTGTATTGTAAACCATTATGTAATGGTCGTGTGTAAACAGGATATTTTAGATTATCATTATTTGATAATCTACGTAAAGCTTTTTAAACCTTTATTTATGAAATAAAGGTTATGGTTTGTTTTAAAAATAAATGCAGTCTTTGAAAAACGTCTCATATAGAGGTCAAAACCTCGCAACGAAATCAATTAATATGGAACGTTTTTAATCAATAAGAACGGGACATTTCAGTTGGTATCAGAGCGTTAGTCTTAGAGAACCAGAATTTTACATTAGTGTGTCTTATCTAGTTTGTTAGGATGCATTAGTGAGTCTGGACTTCGACCGTGTTTACTTGAAAAATGATTGCTTAACATTTTTGTTGGAAACTATATATTTTTAACATATGAATATTATGTGATATATTAATCTCTTAACGTGTTTGATATTATGTGATAGATGTCTACCTCTAGAACAAGTCCCATTGATTCACCTAATAATAATGAAGAGTCAAATGTAAATTGGAATGATTCGTGGACTGATTCACAAGTTCCCGAAGAGGAACCGGAAGAAGAATCGGAACCGGAAGAAGAAATAGAACCGGTGGGGGAAATAATAAAACGGTTAAGTAAAAGAGAATCCTCAACCAACCGACCAAGGTTAATTATGGTCAATGGTGTTTCCACCAAGGAAGCAAAATATTGGGAGGATTACCAATTCTCCGATGAATCGGATTCCGACGAGGATTCCGATGATGTTATAGAAATTACCCCAACTGAATTTAAAAAGGCAAAAGAAAATAATAAGGGAAAGGGCATAAAAATAGGGAAATCTAATTCCAACCCCGATGAACTTTATATGTATCGTCAACCCCCGAAGTCCTTAAGTTGTAACAATGACCCGGGAACCTCTAAACCACCAGGTTTTTCTAAACCAAGGTGGACAACGACGGCTCGTATTAGGGGAACATCATATATCCCTAGAAACTTGGCAAAACGAACCAAAACCGAACAAGAAGAAACGAGCGAGTCGGAATAAGATAGTTGTATTCGTGTGGTGTAATATATGTAATATAGTGTGCTTATGCTTTATGATATATGTAAAAATTGCTTGTATTAATAAGTATTTTTTTTTATGAATCTAACTCTTGTCTATTTTACAATATAAAAACACAAAATGGATAGACAACCCAATATTTTAAGAGACCTACCCGGAGACATGATTGATGAAATCTTGTCTAGAGTTGGTCAGAATTCCTCGGCACAACTATTTAAGGCGAGATCAGTTTGTAAGACATTCGAAGAACGTTCCAAGAATGCCTTGGTTTATAAAAGGCTTTCGTTCGGAAGATGGGGGATATCACATTGGGAAATCCATAAGTTACGATGTGTTAATTTGACGCATATATTGCGGGGAACCCAAATGCTATTTTACGCAACGGGTTAAGAAATTATTTTGACTCAGTATATCCGAATATAGGACTTCGTGATTTAGAAAAAGCGGCTAACATGCAACATAAAGAAGCATGTTATACTTACGGGTTAGTAATGTTCGCTTCTCACCAAAGTGAGAACAAGAACATCGGGCTACAACTATTAAACAAAACGTTCCCACAAGTGACGGAGTCGGTAATTGGGGTAAGAAATGAGGTTTTTAGGTTATTACGAGACTGTTGGTCATTACGTAACCCTCGTCCCTTTGACGACGTTACAACACGCTGTCTTATCAACGGCCATAACGGTTATGTTCCACAAGACCAAGGATGGGAAGTAGTCCTAGTAAAACCGGAATGCATGACTTGTTTCTGGACGTATGAATTACGTGTCTTTATTGCCTTTGCTGAACGACTTGTGTACTAGCTAGAATTATCTTCACAACTATCTTGTATCAAAGTTATTGTGTGCTATATTTCATGCTTTATGTAAAATAAGCGGTATTGTAAGTTTGTAAAATATTGTATAAAAGCTTGAACGCGAAATATTATTACAATCAGTTTTTCATATAGAATTGTAGTAGTTGAATTGTATATTAGCTACTAAGTATGAACTTAACGGGTAGGTACTACCCGAATTTAAACTTATAAAACGCTAATATGAAGAAAAAGCTTTTATAAATGAGTTCATATTATGCTACGAAATACTATTAAATACTCTTAATATTCTGTATGATTAACTTGTTCCATTTGACTATTTTGAAGGAAATGGCACCGACTACTCGACACACCGTGAATATGAATGAAGAGGAATTCCGTACTTTTCTAGCTTCAAACATAGCCGCAGTACAGGCTACGCTACATACCAACAATAACCTTGGATCTAGCAGTACAGGAAATCGTGTAGGATGCACCTACAAAGAATTCACTGCCTGCAAACCTTTGGAATTTGATGGAACCGAAGGACCGATCGGACTGAAACGGTGGACCGAGAAGGTCGAATAGGTGTTTGCCATAAGTAAGTGTACTGAAGAGGACAAAGTGAAGTACGCTACGCATACCTTCACAGGTTCTGCGTTAACATGGTGGAATACCTATCTAGAGCAAGTGGGACAAGATGATGCGTACGCACTACCGTGGTCAGCATTCAAGCACTTGATGAACGAGAAGTACCGTCCTAGAACCGAGGTCAATAAGCTCAAGACAGAACTTAGAGGGTTACGAACCCAAGGATTTGATATTACCACGTACGAAAGACGATTAACAGAATTGTGCCTATTGTGTCCGGGAGCATTCGAAGATGAAGAAGAGAAGATCGACGCGTTTGTGAAAGGATTACCGGAAAGAATCCAAGAAGATATAAGTTCACACGAGCCCGCCTCCATACAACAGGCATGTAGAATGGCTCACAAACTAGTGAACCAGATTGAAGAAAGAATTAAAGAACAGACTGCTGAAGAGGCCAATGTGAAGCAAGTCAAAAGAAAGTGGGAGGAAAACGGTGATAAGAATCACCAATACAACAACAACAGCAATTACAACAATAATCGCAACAATTATCCCAACAATCGCAACATCAATCGCAACTACAACAAACGGCCCAACAACAAAAACAATAACAACAGCAACTACAACAATCATCCCAACAACAATAATAACCGCAACAACAACAACAATCAGAAGCAGCTATGTCAAAGGTGTGAAAAGTATCACTCGGGGTTCTGCACCAAATTTTGCAACAAGTGTAAAAGAAATGGTCATAGCGCGGCGAAGTGTGAGGTCTACGTACCAGGGGTTAATAGAACGAAAGGAACAAATGGTGTCGGAATGAGTAATGGTAGAGCAAGTAGTGTCGGAGCAAGTTATGCCAATGTAGTTTGTTATAAATGTGGAAAACCGGGCCACATTATTAGAAATTGCCCGAACCAGGAGAACACGAATGGACAAGGCCGCGGAAGAGTTTTCAATATTAATGCGGCAGAGGCACAGGAAGACCCGGAGCTTGTTACGGGTACGTTTCTTATTGACAATAAATCTGCTTACGTTTTATTTGATTCGGGTGCGGATAGAAGCTATATGAGTAGAGATTTTTGTGCTAAATTAAGTTGTCCATTGACGCCTTTGGATAGTAAATTTTTACTCGAATTAGCAAATGGTAAATTAATTTCAGCAGATAATATATGTCAGAATCGAGAAATTAAACTGGTTAGCGAAACATTTAAGATTGATTTGATACCAGTAGAGTTAGGGAGTTTTGATGTGATAATCGGTATGGACTGGTTGAAAGAAGTGAAAGCAGAGATCATTTGTTACAAAAATGCAATTCGCATTATACGAGAAAAAGGAAAACCCTTAATGGTGTACGGAGAAAAGGGCAACACGAAGCTACATTTTATTAGTAATTTGAAGGCACAAAAACTAATAAGAAAAGGTTGCTATGCTGTTCTAGCACACGTCGAGAAAGTACAAACTGAAGAAAAGAGCATCAATGATGTTCCCATTGCAAAAGAATTTCCCGATGTATTTCCGAAAGAATTACCGGGATTACCCCCACAGCGATCCGTTGAATTTCAAATAGATCTTGTACCAGGAGCTGCACCAATAGCTCGTGCTCCTTACGGACTCGCACCCAGCGAGATGAAAGAACTGCAAAGCCAATTACAAGAACTTTTAGAGCGTGGTTTCATTCGACCAAGTACATCACCGTGGGGAGCTCCTGTTTTGTTTGTCAAGAAGAAAGATGGTACATTCAGGTTGTGTATCGACTACCGAGAGTTGAACAAACTTACCATCAAGAACCGCTACCCACTACCGAGAATCGATGACTTATTTGATCAACTACAAGGCTCGTCTGTTTATTCAAAGATTGACTTACGTTCCGGGTATCATCAAATGTGGGTGAAAGAAGATGATATTCCAAAGACTGCTTTCAGAACACGTTACGATCATTACGAGTTTATGGTCATGCCGTTTGGTTTAACTAATGCACCAGCTGTGTTCATGGACCTTATGAACCGAGTGTGTGGACCATACCTTGACAAGTTTGTCATTGTTTTCATTGATGAGATACTTATTTACTCAAAGAATGACCAAGAACACGGTGAACATTTGAGAAAGGTGTTAGAAGTATTGAGGAAGGAAGAATTGTACGCTAAGTTTTCAAAGTGTGCATTTTAGTTGGAAGAAGTTTAATTCCTCGGTCACATAGTGAACAAAGAAGGTATTAAGGTGGATCCGGCAAAGATAGAAACTGTTGAAAAGTGGGAAACCCCGAAAATTCCGAAACACATACGCCAGTTTTTAGGACTAGCTGGTTACTACAGAAGGTTCATCCAAGACTTTTCCAGAATAGCAAAACCCTTGACTGCATTAACGCATAAAGGGAAGAAATTTGAATGGAATGATGAACAAGAGAAAGCGTTTCAGTTATTGAAGAAAAAGCTAACTACGGCACCTATATTGTCATTGCCTGAAGGGAATGATGATTTTGTGATTTATTGTGATGCATCAAAGCAAGGTCTCGGTTGTGTATTAATGCAACGAACGAAGGTGATTGCTTATGCGTCTAGACAATTGAAGATTCACGAACAAAATTATACGACGCATGATTTGGAATTAGGTGCGGTTGTTTTTGCATTAAAGACTTGGAGGCACTACTTATATGGGGTCAAAAGTATTATATATACCGACCACAAAAGTCTTCAACACATATTTAATCAGAAACAACTGAATATGAGGCAGCGTAGGTGGATTGAATTATTGAATGATTACGACTTTGAGATTCGTTACCACCCGGGGAAGGCAAATGTGGTAGCCGATGCCTTGAGCAGGAGGGACAGAGAACCCATTCGAGTAAAATCTATGAATATAATGATTCATAATAACATTACTACTCAAATAAAGGAGGCACAACAAGGAGTTTTAAAAGAGGGAAATTTAAAGGATGAAATACCCAAAGGATCGGAGAAGCATCTTAATATTCGGGAAGACGGAACCCGGTATAGGGATGAAAGGATTTGGGTACCAAAATTTGGAGATATGAGAGAAATGGTACTTAGAGAAGCTCATAAAACCAGATACTCAATACATCCTGGAACGGGGACGATGTACAAGGATCTCAAGAAACATTTTTGGTGGCCGGGTATGAAAGCCAATGTTGCTAAATACGTAGGAGAATGTTTGACGTGTTCTAAGGTCAAAGCTGAGCATCAGAAACCATCAGGTCTACTTCAACAACCCGAAATCCCGGAATGGAAATGGGAAAACATTACCATGGATTTCATCACTAAATTGCCAAGGACTGCAAGTGGTTATGATACTATTTGGGTAATAGTTGATTGTCTCACCAAGTCAGCACACTTCCTGCCTATAAGAGAAGATGACAAGATGGAGAAGTTAGTACGACTGTATTTGAAGGAAATCGTCTCCAGACTTGGAATACCAATCTCTATTATCTCTTATAGGGATGGCAGATTTATTTCAAGATTCTGGCAGACATTACAGCAAGCATTAGGAACTCGTCTAGACATGAGTACTGCCTATCATCCACAAACTGATGGGCAGAGCGAAAGGACGATACAAACGCTTGAAGACATGCTACGAGCATGTGTTATTGATTTCGGAAACAGTTGGGATCGACACCTATCATTAGCAGAATTTTCCTACAACAACAGCTACCATTCAAGCATTGAGATGGCGTCGTTTAAAGCACTTTATGGTAGAAAGTGCAGGTCTCCGATTTGTTGGAGTGAAGTGGGGGATAGACATATTACGGGTCCGGAGATTATACAAGAAACTACCGAGAAGATCATCCAAATTCAACAACGGTTGAAAACCGCCCAAAGTCGACAAAAGAGCTACGCTGACATTAAAAGAAAAGATATAGAATTTGAAATTGGAGAGATGGTCATGCTTAAAGTTGCACCTTGGAAAGGCGTTGTTCGATTTGGTAAACGAGGGAAATTAAATCCAAGGTATATTGGACCATTCAAGATTATTGATCGTGTCGGACCAGTAGCTTACCGACTTGAGTTACCTCAACAACTCGCGGCTGTACATAACACTTTCCACGTCTCGAATTTGAAAAAATGTTTTGCTAAAGAAGATCTCACTATTCCATTAGATGAAATCCAAATCAACGAAAAACTTCAATTCATCGAAGAACCCGTCGAAATAATGGATCGTGAGGTTAAAAGACTTAAACAAAACAAGATACCAATTGTTAAGGTTCGATGGAATGCTCGTAGAGGACCCGAGTTCACCTGGGAGCGTGAAGATCAGATGAAGAAGAAATACCCGCATCTATTTCCAGAAGATTCGTCAACACCTTCAACAGCTTAAAATTTCGGGACTAAATTTATTTAACGGGTAGGTACTGTAGTGACCCGAACTTTTCCATGTTTATATATATTAATTGAGATTGATATTTACATGATTAAATATTTCCAACATGTTAAGCAATCAAACTTGTTAAGACTTGATTAATTGAAATATGTTTCATATAGACAATTGACCACCCAAGTTGACCGGTGATTCACGAACGTTAAAACTTGTAAAAACTATACGATGACATATATATGGATATATATATAGTTAACATGATACTATGATAAGTAAACATATCATTAAGTATATTAACAATGAACTACATATGTAAAAACAAGACTACTAACTTAATGATTTTTAAACGAGACATATATGTAACGACTATCGTTGTAAAGACATTTAATGTATATATATCATATTAAGAGATATTCATACAATATAATATCATGATAATATAATAATTTAAAATCTCAATTGATATTATAAACATTGGGTTAACAACATTTAACAAGATCGTTAACCTAAAGGTTTCAAAACAACACTTACATGTAACGACTAACGATGACTTAACGACTCAGTTAAAATGTATATACATGTAGTGTTTTAATATGTATTTATACACTTTTGAAAGACTTCAATACACTTATCAAAATACTTCTACTTAACAAAAATGCTTACAATTACATCCTCGTTCAGTTTCATCAACAATTCTACTCGTATGCACCCGTATTCGTACTCGTACAATACACAGCTTTTAGATGTATGTACTATTGGTATATACACTCCAATGATCAGCTCTTAGCAGCCCATGTGAGTCACTTAACACATGTGGGAACCATCATTTGGCAACTAGCATGAAATATCTCATAAAATTACAAAAATATGAGTAATCATTCATGACTTATTTACATGAAAACAAAATTACATATCCTTTATATCTAATCCATACACCAACGACCAAAAACACCTACAAACACTTTCATTCTTCAATTTTCTTCATCTAATTGATCTCTCTCAAGTTCTATCTTCAAGTTCTAAGTGTTCTTCATAAATTCCAAAAGTTCTAGTTTCATAAAATCAAGAATACTTTCAAGTTTGCTAGCTCACTTCCAATCTTGTAAGGTGATCATCCAACCTCAAGAAATCTTTGTTTCATACAGTAGGTTATATTTCTTATTCAAGGTAATATTCATATTCAAACTTTGATTCAATTTCTATAACTATAAACTATCTTAATTCGAGTAAAAATCTTACTTGAACTTGTTTTTGTGTCATGATCCTACTTCAAGAACTTTCAAGCCATCCAAGATCCTTTGAAGCTAGATCATTTCTTGTCACTTCCAGTAGGTTTACCTACTAAACTTGAGGTAGTAATGATGTTCATAACATCATTCGATTCATATATATAAAACTATCTTATTCGAAGGTTTAAACTCGTAATCACTAGAACATAGTTTAGTTAATTCTATACTTGTTCGCAAACAAAAGTTAATCCTTCTAACTTGACTTTTAAAATTAACTACACACATGTTCTATATCTATATGATATGCTAACTTAATGATTTAAAACCTGGAAACACGAAAAACACCGTAAAACCGGATTTACGCCGTCGTAGTAACACCGCGGGCTGTTTTGGGTTAGTTAATTAAAAACTATGATAAACTTTGATTTAAAAGTTGTTATTCTGAGAAAATGATTTTTATTATGAACATGAAACTATATCCAAAAATTATGGTTAAACTCAAAGTGGAAGTATGTTTTCTAAAATGGTCATCTATGTAGTGACCCGAACTTTTCCATGTTTATATATATTAATTGAGATTGATGTTTACATGATTAAATGTTTCCAACATGTTAAGCAATCAAACTTGTTAAGACTTGATTAATTGAAATATGTTTCATATAGACAATTGACCACCCAAGTTGACCGGCGATTCACGAACGTTAAAACTTGTAAAAACGACTTGACGATATATATATGGATATACATATGGTTAACATGAGATTATGATAAGTAAGTATCTCCATAAGTATATTAACAATGAGTTATATACATATAAACAAGACTACTAACTTAAGGATTTCGAAACGAGACATATATGTAACGATTATCGTTGTAACGACATTTAAATGTATATATATCATATTAAGATATATTAATATATCATAATATCATGATAATATAATAATTTAACATCTCATTAGATATAATAAACAATGGGTTAACAACATTAATTGAGATCGTTAACTTAAAGGTTTCAAAACAACACTTACATGTAACGACTAACGATGACTTAACGACTCCGTTAAAATGTATATACATGTCGTGTATTTAGATGTATTAAAATACTTTTGGAAGACTTCAAGACATATATCAAAACACTCATACTTAACGAAAATGGTTACAGTTACTTTCCCATTCTTTTCTTTCATCAAGAATTCTAGTCGTATTCTTACCCGTATTATACACAGCTTCAAAACGTACTTACTATGGGTATATACCAATAGGAACTAGCATGGGATTCCACTCTTGATTATGTCATGTATGACTAATCAATTTTAACTTCTACCATGAGCTATTCAACTAACTAGAACTCCTTTTAACCCCACTCACCACTCACCAATTAACACTCATCATTCACTCCATTTCACTTCCAAATCTCTTTCTAATTCTCTCTCAACACACCCACACTATTATGAACGTATTTTTCCAGTAGTTAATCATCATCTTCATCAAAAATCACTTCAAGAATCAAGCTATAATCATCATAGGAAGAACACTTCAAGAATACTTCAAAAATCCCTTCAAGTTTACTAATTTACTTCCAAGCTTTCTAATCCATTCCAAGTAATCATATAAGATCAAGAAACCTTTGTTATATACAGTAGGTTATCTTTCTTATTCAAGGTAATATTCATATTCAAACTTTGATTCAATTTCTATAACTATAAACTATCTTAATTCGAGCAAAAATCTTACTTGAACTTGTTTTTGTGTCATGATCCTACTTCAAGAACTTTCAAGCCATCCAAGATCCTTTGAAGCTAGATCATTTCTTGTCACTTCCAGTAGGTTTACCTACTAAACTTGAGGTAGTAATGATGTTCATAACATCATTCGATTCATATATATAAAACTATCTTATTCGAAGGTTTAAACTCGTAATCACTAGAACATAGTTTAGTTAATTCTAAACTTGTTCGCAAACAAAAGTTAATCCTTCTAACTTGACTTTTAAAATTAACTAAACACATGTTCTATATCTATATGATATGCTAACTTAATGATTTAAAACCTGGAAACACGAAAAATACCGTAAAACCGGATTTACGCCGTCGTAGTAACACCGCGGGCTGTTTTGGGTTAGTTAATTAAAAACTATGATAAACTTTGATTTAAAAGTTGTTATTCTGAGAAAATGATTTTTATTATGAACATGAAACTATATCCAAAAATTATGGTTAAACTCAAAGTGGAAGTATGTTTTCTAAAATGGTCATCTAGACGTCGTTCTTTCGACCGAAATGACTACCTTTACAAAAATGACTTGTAACTTATTTTTCCGACTATAAACCTATACTTTTTCTGTTTAGATTCATAAAATACAGTTCAATATGAAACCATAGCAATTTGATTCATTCAAAACGGATTTAAAATGAAGAAGTTATGGGTAAAACAAGATTGGATAATTTTTCTCATTTTAGCTACGTGAAAATTGGTAACAAATCTATTCCAACCATAACTTAATCAACTTATATTGTATATTATGTAATCTTGAGATACCATAGACACGTATACAATGTTTCGACCTATCATGTCGACACATCTATATATATTTCGGAACAACCATAGACACTCTATATGTGAATGTTGGAGTTAGCTATACAGGGTTGAGGTTGATTCTAAAATATATATAGTTTGAGTTGTGATCAATACTGAGATACGTATACACTGGGTCGTGGATTGATTCAAGATAATATTTATTGATTTATTTCTGTACATCTAACTGTGGACAACTAGTTGTAGGTTACTAACGAGGACAGCTGACTTAATAAACTTAAAACATCAAAATATATTAAAAGTGTTGTAAATATATTTTGAACATACTTTAATATATATGTATATATTGTTATAGGTTCATGAATCAACAGTGGCCAAGTCTTACTTCTCGACGAAGTAAAAATCTGTGAAAGTGAGTTATAGTCCCACTTTTAAAATCTAATATTTTTGGGATGAGAATACATGCAGGTTTTATAAATGATTTACAAAATAGACACAAGTACGTGAAACTACATTCTATGGTTGAATTATCGAAATCGAATATGCCCCTTTTTATTAAGTCTGGTAATCTAAGAATTAGGGAACAGACACCCTAATTGACGCGAATCCTAAAGATAGATCTATTGGGCCTAACAAACCCCATCCAAAGTACCGGATGCTTTAGTACTTCGAAATTTATATCATATCCGAAGGGTGTCCCGGAATGATGGGGATATTCTTATATATGCATCTTGTTATTGTCGGTTACCAGGTGTTCACCATATGAATGATTTTTATCTCTATGTATGGGATGTGTATTGAAATATGAAATCTTGTGGTCTATTGTTACGATTTGATATATATAGGTTAAACCTATAACTCACCAACATTTTTGTTGACGTTTTAAGCATGTTTATTCTCAGGTGATTATTAAGAGCTTCCGCTGTCGCATACTTAAATAAGGACAAGATTTGGAGTCCATGCTTGTATGATATTGTGTAAAAACTGCATTCAAGAAACTTATTTTGTTGTAACATATTTGTATTGTAAACCATTATGTAATGGTCGTGTGTAAACAGGATATTTTAGATTATCATTATTTGATAATCTACGTAAAGCTTTTTAAACCTTTATTGATGAAATAAAGGTTATGGTTTGTTTAAAAATGAATGCAGTCTTTGAAAAACGTCTCATATAGAGGTCAAAACCTCGCAACGAAATCAATTAATATGGAACGTTTTTAATCAATAAGAACGGGACATTTCAGTTGGTATCCGAGCGTTGGTCTTAGAGAACCAGAAAATTTGCATTAGTGTGTCTTATCGAGTTTGTTAGGATGCATTAGTGAGTCTGGACTTCGACCGTGTTTTCTTTAAAAATGATTGCTTAACATTTTTGTTGGAAACTATATATTTTTAACATATGAATATTATGTGATATATTAATCTCTTAACGTGTTTGATATTATGTGATAGATGTCTACCTCTAGAACAAGTCTCATTGACTCACCTAATAATAATGAAGAGTCAAATGTAAATTGGAATGATTTGTGGACTGATTCACAAGTTCCCGAAGAGGAACCGGAAGAAGAGTCGGAACCGGAAGAAGAATCGGAACCGGATGAAGAAATAGAACCGGTGGGGGAAATAATAAAACGGTTAAGTAAAAGAAAATCCTCAACCAACCGACCAAAGTTAATTATGGTCAATGGTGTTTCCGCCAAGGAAGCAAAATATTGGGAGGATTACCAATTCTCCGATGAATCGGATTCCGACGAGAATTCCGATGATGTTATAGAAATTACCCCAACTGAATTTAAAAAGGCAAAAGAAAATAATAAGGGAAAGGGCATAAAAATAGAGAAATCTAATTCCAACCCCGATGAACTTTATATGTATCGTCAACCCCCGAAGTCCTTAAGTTGTAACAATGACCCGGGAACCTCTAAACCACCAGGTTTTTCTAAACCAATGTGGACAACGACGGCTCGTATTAGGGGAACATCATATATCCCTAGAAACTTGGCAAAACGAACCAAAACCGAAGAAGAAGAAACGAGCGAGTCGGAATAAGATAGTTGTATTCGTGTGGTGTAATATATGGAATATAGTGTTCTTATGCTTTATGATATATGTAAAAATTGCTTGTATTAATAAGTATTTTTTTTATGAATCTAACTCTTGTCTATTTTACAGTTTAAAAACACAAAATGGATAGACAACCCAATATTTTAAGAGACCTACCCGGAGACATGATTGATGAAATCTTGTCTAGAGTCGGCCAGAATTCTTCGGCACAACTATTTAAGGCGAGATCAGTTTGTAAGACATTCGAAGAACGTTCCAAGAATGTCTTGGTTTATAAGAGACTTTCGTTTGAAAGATGGGGGATATCACATTGGGAAACCCATAAGTTACGATGTGTTTACTTTGACGCATATATTGCGGGGAACCCAAATGCTATTTTACGCAACGGGTTAAGAAATTATTTTGACTCAATATATCCGAATATTGGACTTCGTGATTTAGAAAAAGCGGCTAACATGCAACATAAAGAAGCATGTTATGCTTACGGATTAGTAATGTTCGCTTCTCACCAAAGTGAGAACAAGAACATCGGGCTACAACTATTAAACAAAACGTTTCCACAAGTGACGGAGTCGGTAATTGGGGTAAGAAATGAGGTTTTTAGATTATTACGGGACTGTTGGACATTACGTAACCCTCGTCCCTTTGATGACGTTACAACACGCTGTCTTATCAACGGCCATAACGGTTATGTTGCACAAGACCAAGGATGGGAAGTAGTCCTAGTAAAACCAGAATGCATGACTTGTTTCTGGACGTATGAATTACGTGTCTTTATTGCCTTTGCTGAACGACTTGTGTACTAGCTAGAATTGTCTTCACAACTATCTTGTATCAAAGTTATTGTGTGCTATATTTCATGCTTTATGTAAAATAAGCGGTATTGTAAGTTTGTAAAATATTGTATAAAAGTTTGAACGCGAAATATTATTATAATCAGTTTTTCATATAGAATTGTAGTAGTTGAATTGTATATTAGCTACTAAGTATGAACTTAACGGGTAGGTACTACCCGAATTTAAACTTATAAAACGCTAATATGAAGAAAAAGCTTTTATAAATGAGTTCATATTATGCTACGAAATACTATTAACTACTCTTAATATTCTGTATGATTAACTTGTTCCATTTAACTATTTTGAAGGAAATGGCACCGACTACTCGACACACCGTGAATATGAATGAAGAGGAATTCCGTACTTTTCTAGCTTCAAACATAGCCGCAGTACAGGCTGCGCTATATACCAACAATAACCTTGGATCTGGCAGTACAGGAAATCGTGTAGGATGCACCTACAAAGAATTCACTGCCTGCAAACCTTTGGAATTTGATGGAACCGAAGGACCGATCGGATTGAAACGGTGGACCGAGAAGGTTGAATCGGTGTTTGCCATAAGTAAGTGTACTGAAGAGGACAAAGTGAAGTACGCTACGCATACCTTCACAGGTTCTGCGTTAACATGGTGGAATACCTATCTAGAGCAAGTGGGACAAGATGATGCGTACGCACTACCGTGGTCAGCATTCAAGCACTTGATGAACGAGAAGTACCGTCCCAGAACCGAGGTCAATAAGCTCAAGACAGAACTTAGAGGGTTACGAACCCAAGGATTTGATATTACCACGTATGAAAGACGATTCACAGAATTGTGCCTATTGTGTCCGGGAGCATTCGAAGATGAGGAAGAGAAGATCGACGCGTTTGTGAAAGGATTACCGGAAAGAATCCAAGAAGATATAAGTTCACACGAGCCAGCCTCCATACAACAAGCATGTAGAATGGCTCACAAACTAGTGAACCAGATTGAAGAAAGAATTAAAGAACAGACTGCTGAAGAGGCCAATGTGAAGCAAGTCAAAAGAAAGTGGGAGGAAAATGGTGATAAGAATCACCAATACAACAACAACAGCAATTACAACAATAATCGCAACAATTATCCCAACAATCGCAACATCAATCGCAACTACAACAAACGGCCCAACAACAACAACAACAACAACAACAACAACAGCAACTACAACAATCATCCCAACAACAATAATAACCGCAACAACAACAACAATCAGAAGCAACTATGCCAAAGGTGTGAAAAGAATCACTCGGGGTTCTGCACCAAATTTTGCAACAAGTGTAAAAGAAATGGTCATAGCGCAGCGAAGTGTGTGGTCTACGGACCAGGGATTAATAGAACGAAAGGAACAAATGGTGTCGGAACGAGTAATGGCGGAGCAAGTAGTGTCGGAGCAAGTTATGCCAATGTAGTTTGTTATAAATGTGGAAAACCAGGCCACATTATTAGAAATTGCCCGAACCAGGAGAACACGAATGGACAAGGCCGTGGAAGAGTTTTCAATATTAATGCGGTAGAGGCACAGGAAGACCCGGAGCTTGTTACGGGTACGTTTCTTATTGACAATAAATCTGCTTACGTTTTATTTGATTCGGGTGCGGATAGAAGCTATATGAGTAGAGATTTTTGTGTTAAATTAAGTTGTCCATTGACGCCTTTGGATAGTAAATTTTTACTCGAATTAGCAAATGGTAAATTAATTTCAGCAGATAATATATGTCGGAATCGAGAAATTAAACTGGTTAGCGAAACATTTAAGATTGATTTGATACCAGTAGAGTTAGGGAGTTTTGATGTGATAATCGGTATGGACTGGTTGAAAGAAGTGAAAGCGGAGATCGTTTGTTACAAAAATGCAATTCGCATTATACGAGAAAAAGGAAAACCCTTAATGGTGTACGGAGAAAAGGGCAACACGAAGCTACATCTTATTAGTAATTTGAAGGCACAAAAACTAATAAGAAAAGGTTGCTATGCTGTTCTAGCACACGTCGAGAAAGTACAAACTGAAGAAAAGAGCATCAATGATGTTTCCATTGCAAAAGAATTTCCCGATGTATTTCCGAAAGAATTACCGGGATTACCCCCACATCGATCCGTTGAATTTCAAATAGATCTTGTACCAGGAGCTGCACCAATAGCTCGTGCTCCTTACAGACTCGCACCCAGCGAGATGAAAGAACTGCAAAGCCAATTACAAGAACTTTTAGAGCGTGGTTTCATTCGACCAAGCACATCACCGTGGGGAGCTCCTGTTTTGTTTGTCAAGAAGAAAGATGGTACATTCAGGTTGTGTATCGACTACCGAGAGTTGAACAAACTTACCATCAAGAACCGCTACCCACTACCGAGAATCGACGACTTATTTGATCAACTACAAGGCTCGTCTGTTTATTCAAAGATTGACTTACGTTCCGGGTATCATCAAATGCGGGTGAAAGAAGATGATATTCCAAAGACTGCTTTCAGAACACGTTACGGTCATTACGAGTTTATGGTCATGCCGTTTGGTTTAACTAATGCACCAGCTGTGTTCATGGACCTTATGAACCGAGTGTGTGGACCATACCTTGACAAGTTTGTCATTGTTTTCATTGATGACATACTTATTTACTCAAAGAATGACCAAGAACACGGTGAACATTTGAGAAAGGTGTTAGAAGTATTGAGGAAGGAAGAATTGTACGCTAAGTTTTCAAAGTGTGCATTTTGGTTGGAAGAAGTTCAATTCCTCGGTCACATAGTGAACAAAGAAGGTATTAAGGTGGATCCGGCAAAGATAGAAACTGTTGAAAAGTGGGAAACCCCGAAAACTCCGAAACACATACGCCAGTTTTTAGGACTAGCTGGTTACTACAGAAGGTTCATCCAAGACTTTTCCAGAATAGCAAAACCCTTGACTGCATTAACGCATAAAGGGAAGAAATTTGAATGGAATGATGAACAAGAGAAAGCGTTTCAGTTATTGAAGAAAAAGCTAACTACGGCACCTATATTGTCATTGCCTGAAGGGAATGATGATTTTGTGATTTATTGTGACGCATCAAAGCAAGGTCTCGGTTGTGTATTAATGCAACGAACGAAGGTGATTGCTTATGCGTCTAGACAATTGAAGATTCACGAACAAAATTATACGACGCATGATTTGGAATTAGGCGCGGTTGTTTTTGCATTAAAGACTTGGAGGCACTACTTATATGGGGTCAAAAGTATTATATATACCGACCACAAAAGTCTTCAACACATATTTAATCAGAAACAACTGAATATGAGGCAGCGTAGGTGGATTGAATTATTGAATGATTACGATTTTGAGATTCGTTACCACCCGGGGAAGGCAAATGTGGTAGCCGATGCCTTGAGCAGGAAGGATAGAGAACCCATTCGAGTAAAATCTATGAATATAATGATTCATAATAACATTACTACTCAAATAAAGGAGGCGCAACAAGGAGTTTTAAAAGAGGGAAATTTAAAGGATGAAATACCCAAAGGATCGGAGAAGCATCTTAATATTCGGGAAGACGGAACCCGGTATAGGGCTGAAAGGATTTGGGTACCAAAATTTGAAGATATGAGAGAAATGGTACTTAGAGAAGCTCATAAAACCAGATACTCAATACATCCTGGAACGGGGAAGATGTACAAGGATCTCAAGAAACATTTTTGGTGGCCGGGTATGAAAGCCGATGTTGCTAAATACGTAGGAGAATGTTTGACGTGTTCTAAGGTCAAAGCTGAGCATCAGAAACCATCAGGTCTACTTCAACAACCCGAAATCCCGGAATGGAAATGGGAAAACATTACCATGGATTTCATCACTAAATTGCCAAGGACTGCAAGTGGTTTTGATACTATTTGGGTAATAGTTGATCGTCTCACCAAATCAGCACACTTCCTACCAATAAGAGAAGATGACAAGATGGAGAAGTTAGCACGACTGTATTTGAAGGAAGTCGTCTCCAGACATGGAATACCAATCTCTATTATCTCTGATAGGGATGGCAGATTTATTTCAAGATTCTGGCAGACATTACAGCAAGCATTAGGAACTCGTCTAGACATGAGTACTGCCTATCATCCACAAACTGATGGGCAGAGCGAAAGGACGATACAAACGCTTGAAGACATGCTACGAGCATGTGTTATTGATTTTGGAAACAGTTGGGATCGACATCTACCGTTAGCAGAATTTTCCTACAACAACAGCTACCATTCAAGCATTGAGATGGCGCCGTTTGAAGCACTTTATGGTAGAAAGTGCAGGTCTCCGATTTGTTGGAGTGAAGTGGGGGATAGACAGATTACGGGTCCGGAGATTATACAAGAAACTACCGAGAAGATCATCCAAATTCAACAACGGTTGAAAACCGCCCAAAGTCGACAAAAGAGCTACGCTGACATTAAAAGAAAAGATATAGAATTTGAAATTGGAGAGATGGTCATGCTTAAAGTTGCACCTTGGAAAGGCGTTGTTCGATTTGGTAAACGAGGGAAATTAAATCCAAGGTATATTGGACCATTCAAGATTATTGATCGTGTCGGACCAGTAGCTTACCGACTTGAGTTACCTCAACAACTCGCGGCTGTACATAACACTTTCCACGTCTCGAATTTGAAGAAATGTTTTGCTAAAGAAGATCTCACTATTCCGTTAGATGAAATCCAAATCAACGAAAAACTCCAATTCATCGAAGAACCCGTCGAAATAATGGATCGTGAGGTTAAAAGACTTAAGCAAAACAAGATACCAATTGTTAAGGTTCGATGGAATGCTCGTAGAGGACCCGAGTTCACCTGGGAGCGTGAAGATCAGATGAAGAAGAAATACCCGCATCTATTTCCAGAAGATTCGTCAACACCTTCAACAGCTTAAAATTTCGGGACGAAATTTATTTAACGGGTAGGTACTGTAGTGACCCGAACTTTTCCATGTTTATATATATTAATTGAGATTGATGTTTACATGATTAAATGTTTCCAACATGTTAAGCAATCAAACTTGTTAAGACTTGATTAATTGAAATATGTTTCATATAGACAATTGACCACCCAAGTTGACCGGCGATTCACGAACGTTAAAACTTGTAAAAACGACTTGACGATATATATATGGATATACATATGGTTAACATGAGATTATGATAAGTAAGTATCTCCATAAGTATATTAACAATGAGTTATATACATATAAACAAGACTACTAACTTAAGGATTTCGAAACGAGACATATATGTAACGATTATCGTTGTAACGACATTTAAATGTATATATATCATATTAAGATATATTAATATATCATAATATCATGATAATATAATAATTTAACATCTCATTAGATATAATAAACAATGGGTTAACAACATTAATTGAGATCGTTAACTTAAAGGTTTCAAAACAACACTTACATGTAACGACTAACGATGACTTAACGACTCCGTTAAAATGTATATACATGTCGTGTATTTAGATGTATTAAAATACTTTTGGAAGACTTCAAGACATATATCAAAACACTCATACTTAACGAAAATGGTTACAGTTACTTTCCCATTCTTTTCTTTCATCAAGAATTCTAGTCGTATTCTTACCCGTATTATACACAGCTTCAAAACGTACTTACTATGGGTATATACCAATAGGAACTAGCATGGGATTCCACTCTTGATTATGTCATGTATGACTAATCAATTTTAACTTCTACCATGAGCTAGTCAACTAACTAGAACTCCTTTTAACCCCACTCACCACTCACCAATTAACACTCATCATTCACTCCATTTCACTTCCAAATCTCTTTCTAATTCTCTCTCAACACACCCACACTATTATGAACGTATTTTTCCAGTAGTTAATCATCATCTTCATCAAAAATCACTTCAAGAATCAAGCTATAATCATCATAGGAAGAACACTTCAAGAATACTTCAAAAATCCCTTCAAGTTTACTAATTTACTTCCAAGCTTTCTAATCCATTCCAAGTAATCATATAAGATCAAGAAACCTTTGTTATATACAGTAGGTTATCTTTCTTATTCAAGGTAATATTCATATTCAAACTTTGATTCAATTTCTATAACTATAAACTATCTTAATTCGAGCAAAAATCTTACTTGAACTTGTTTTTGTGTCATGATCCTACTTCAAGAACTTTCAAGCCATCCAAGATCCTTTGAAGCTAGATCATTTCTTGTCACTTCCAGTAGGTTTACCTACTAAACTTGAGGTAGTAATGATGTTCATAACATCATTCGATTCATATATATAAAACTATCTTATTCGAAGGTTTAAACTCGTAATCACTAGAACATAGTTTAGTTAATTCTAAACTTGTTCGCAAACAAAAGTTAATCCTTCTAACTTGACTTTTAAAATTAACTAAACACATGTTCTATATCTATATGATATGCTAACTTAATGATTTAAAACCTGGAAACACGAAAAATACCGTAAAACCGGATTTACGCCGTCGTAGTAACACCGCGGGCTGTTTTGGGTTAGTTAATTAAAAACTATGATAAACTTTGATTTAAAAGTTGTTATTCTGAGAAAATGATTTTTATTATGAACATGAAACTATATCCAAAAATTATGGTTAAACTCAAAGTGGAAGTATGTTTTCTAAAATGGTCATCTAGACGTCGTTCTTTCGACCGAAATGACTACCTTTACAAAAATGACTTGTAACTTATTTTTCCGACTATAAACCTATACTTTTTCTGTTTAGATTCATAAAATACAGTTCAATATGAAACCATAGCAATTTGATTCATTCAAAACGGATTTAAAATGAAGAAGTTATGGGTAAAACAAGATTGGATAATTTTTCTCATTTTAGCTACGTGAAAATTGGTAACAAATCTATTCCAACCATAACTTAATCAACTTATATTGTATATTATGTAATCTTGAGATACCATAGACACGTATACAATGTTTCGACCTATCATGTCGACACATCTATATATATTTCGGAACAACCATAGACACTCTATATGTGAATGTTGGAGTTAGCTATACAGGGTTGAGGTTGATTCTAAAATATATATAGTTTGAGTTGTGATCAATACTGAGATACGTATACACTGGGTCGTGGATTGATTCAAGATAATATTTATTGATTTATTTCTGTACATCTAACTGTGGACAACTAGTTGTAGGTTACTAACGAGGACAGCTGACTTAATAAACTTAAAACATCAAAATATATTAAAAGTGTTGTAAATATATTTTGAACATACTTTAATATATATGTATATATTGTTATAGGTTCGTGAATCAACAGTGGCCAAGTCTTACTTCTCGACGAAGTAAAAATCTGTGAAAGTGAGTTATAGTCCCACTTTTAAAATCTAATATTTTTGGGATGAGAATACATGCAGGTTTTATAAATGATTTACAAAATAGACACAAGTACGTGAAACTACATTCTATGGTTGAATTATCGAAATCGAATATGCCCCTTTTTATTAAGTCTGGTAATCTAAGAATTAGGGAACAGACACCCTAATTGACGCGAATCCTAAAGATAGATCTATTGGGCCTAACAAACCCCATCCAAAGTACCGGATGCTTTAGTACTTCGAAATTTATATCATATCCGAAGGGTGTCCCGGAATGATGGGGATATTCTTATATATGCATCTTGTTATTGTCGGTTACCAGGTGTTCACCATATGAATGATTTTTATCTCTATGTATGGGATGTGTATTGAAATATGAAATCTTGTGGTCTATTGTTACGATTTGATATATATAGGTTAAACCTATAACTCACCAACATTTTTGTTGACGTTTTAAGCATGTTTATTCTCAGGTGATTATTAAGAGCTTCCGCTGTCGCATACTTAAATAAGGACAAGATTTGGAGTCCATGCTTGTATGATATTGTGTAAAAACTGCATTCAAGAAACTTATTTTGTTGTAACATATTTGTATTGTAAACCATTATGTAATGGTCGTGTGTAAACAGGATATTTTAGATTATCATTATTTGATAATCTACGTAAAGCTTTTTAAACCTTTATTGATGAAATAAAGGTTATGGTTTGTTTAAAAATGAATGCAGTCTTTGAAAAACGTCTCATATAGAGGTCAAAACCTCGCAACGAAATCAATTAATATGGAACGTTTTTAATCAATAAGAACGGGACATTTCAATCTAGACGTCGTTCTTTCGACTGAAATGAC
The DNA here is from genome assembly GCF_046630445.1 of Rutidosis leptorrhynchoides. NCBI lineage: Eukaryota > Viridiplantae > Streptophyta > Magnoliopsida > Asterales > Asteraceae > Rutidosis > Rutidosis leptorrhynchoides. The sequence continues at coordinate 241,358,185 of NC_092342.1, read as the reverse complement.
TACCTTTACAAAAACGACTTGTAACTTATTTTTCCGACTATAAACCTATACTTTTTCTATTTAGATTCATAAAATAGAGTTCAATATGAAACCATAGCAATTTGATTCACTCAAAACGGATTTAAAATGAAGAAGTTATGGGTAAAACAAGATTGGATAATTTTTCTCATTTTAGCTACGTGAAAATTGGTAACAAATCTATTCCAACCATAACTTAATCAACTTGTATTGTATATTATGTAATCTTGAGATACCATAGACACGTATACAATGTTTCGACCTATCATGTCGACACATCTATATATATTTCGGAACAACCATAGACACTCTATATGTGAATGTTGGAGTTAGCTATACAGGGTTGAGGTTGATTCCAAAATATGTATAGTTTGAGTTGTGATCAATACTGAGATACGTATACACTGGGTCGTGGATTGATTCAAGATAATATTTATCGATTTATTTCTATATATCTAACTGTGGACAACTAGTTGTAGGTTACTAACGAGGACAGCTGACTTAATAAACTTAAAACATCAAAATATATTAAAAGTGTTGTAAATATATTTTGAACATACTTTGATATATATGTATATATTGTTATAGGTTCGTGAATCAACCAGTGGCCAAGTCTTACTTTCCGACGAAGTAAAAATCTGTGAAAGTGAGTTATAGTCCCACTTTTAAAATCTAATATTTTTGGGATGAGAATACATGCAGGTTTTATAAATGATTTACAAAATAGACACAAGTACGTGAAACTACATTCTATGGTTGAATTATCGAAATCGAATATGCCCCTTTTTATTAAGTCTGGTAATCTAAGAATTAGGGAACAGACACCCTAATTGACGCGAATCCTAAAGATAGATCTATTGGGCCTAACAAACCCCATCCAAAGTACCGGATGCTTTAGTACTTCGAAATTTATATCATATCTGAAGGGTGTCCCGGAATGATGGGGATATTCTTATATGTATGCATCTTGTTAATGTCGATTACCAGGTGTTCACCATATGAATGATTTTTATCTCTATGTATGAGATGTGTATTGAAATATGAAATCTTGTGGTCTATTGTTACGATTTGATATATATAGGTTAAACCTATAACTCACCAACATTTTTGTTGACGTTTAAAGCATGTTTATTCTCAGGTGAATACTAAGAGCTTCCGCTGTTGCATACTAAAATAAGGACAAGATTTGGAGTCCATGTTTGTATGATATTGTGTAAAAACTGCATTCAAGAAACTGATTTCGATGTAACATATTTCTATTGTAAACCATTATGTAATGGTCGTGTGTAAACAGGATATTTTAGATTATCATTATTTGATAATCTACGTAAAGCTTTTTAAACCTTTATTTATGAAATAAAGGTTATGGTTTATTTTAAAAATGAATGCAGTCTTTGAAAAACGTCTCATATAGAGGTCAAAACCTCGCAACGAAATCAATTAATATGGAACGTTTTTAATCAATAAGAACGGGACATTTCATGCTTATCGTGTCGAAATCATAATAAGATTAAGTTTAAATTTGGTCAAAAATTTCTGGGTCGTCACAGTACCTACCCGTTAAAGAAATTTCGTCTCGAAATTTGGGTGAGGTTGCCACGGCTAACAATAAAAATGTTTTCGTGACGAATATGCGTTGTTAAATAGAGTTTTATCAACATTGAGTAATATTGATAAAATAATTCGATTATGCGAAAAGTATAAGTGAAGCTATCACAAAAGAGTGAAATAAGAAAATAAAGTTTCGTCATATCTTTTGACGCAGATAGGGTTGATTCCCGGAGTTTAAGGGAAGAGGAAATCTTCGAAATCTAAAAGATTTGATTCTTCAGCGAATAAGGAAATTATGATCTCTATAATTAAATACGGTGATCTACCTCGATTACTCTGTCTGATATTCCCATTATAAATTAAGCTCTTCCATTCCATTATTCTCACCATTCCTATACTTTCTTTCTTAGTTCATACATCCAAAAGATTGTGAAAATGCTTAATTCAATTCTAATCCTTGATATTTTTCTAATTATCATTTCTGTCATTCTTCCTTTCAATCTTCCACCAAAAAAATCTGTTTACTTTCACTATTACCTTGGGGTAATACTATTCTTAACTCTACCGTGTCTTTATATTGTTATTCATATTAATATCCATGGTTTGTAACCTCCGTGTTGTTATTGAGCTTTATATTTTCTCTTATATTTTGGAGCTCTTTGCCTTTTTATTCTCCTCTCGACCTTTAGTAAAGCGAGTAATGGTCCAGAATTCGTAAGTATGGAGTTTCGAATGAACTTACTGTTCCAAACAAGAAAGAACGTAATAGCACGATTTGATTTGTCAAATTACCAGAATCACTGAGAATATAACTATCAAGAGTACACTTTCTTGATATGTTTAGAAGATAAGCAGAATGAAAGAGTTATGTAACATGGCACATGATGACGTTATGATATGTGAATCATCATGTTTCATTTAGAAACTCAGCATGACTTACTGTAATATAATCACGTTAATCAAGTGTCATTATATTATACTAACTCATGCATCAATTTCCAATACTACTTCAAAATCATTCATAATTCAAACTCGAATTTTAGAGAAATTTAGAAACTAAGGTAGTTTCCTTTATGATGTAATATAGAAAGTACAAAAAAATAAATAATTTCGGATGAGAATATTTATGAAAATATCTTCAGAAATATCGAAGATATTTATGATGATATTTTGGAATTTCTAAGTTCGATGATTGACGGAGAAAGATTTTTCGCAAGATTTTAACATGTGTACGGAGCAAGATTTTTGTTGAAGGTTTCATCGGATCTAGAATTACCTAGTTTCTTTGAATATATGATATGGTCCTTGTATTTGTCCTTGGTCTCCTTCGTGGTTAGCTCAATCCGTTTTCTAGTTCCAACTTTTCTGAGCTTTTCCAACATACTATTCTTTATCATCAAACTTCCGATGATTAAGGTCATTTACGGTTGTCTACAGTTTTCTGCTGTTTCATTTAACTTTTTCAAAAGTTGGAGTATCGATTCGCAAACTGGGTGCTTTTCAGAATTTCAGAATGGAAGATCATAGTTCTAAGAGATGAATGTTATATGTATACATATAATAGTTGATGTAGAAACGCTGCGAGATTTGAAATACTGTTTGCTAATTCTCGGTAATTGATATGACAATTCTCGTTATAAGATGCCGATGAGTTCATAATAAGACTTCAATAGATAATTATAGTAATTTATCGGAGAGATTTAAGCCAAGAAGCAATGAGGTTGCTGGTACGTCTACTGGTATTATGGTGGGATATAAAAGGTTCTCCGGTAACAATAAAAGAGTAAGCATATATATCAACGTTATAATAAGGTTGTTTCGAATGTAAAGTCGAAGTTGACTTGCTGGAGCTGTGACAAAATTGGCTAATTTGGAAAGAGATTGGAAAGTTATTTTTGGTGATAATAACGCTAAAGGAATTAGCACAGATACGTTTTAAACGTTTACTCAGGTTCTGAGTGTTTTCAGGTGCATGACTATATGTATCAATCTTTTCTTCCGTATATGAAGTACGGTTGGTTCATCCTCTCGATTAAGGTGTTTTCAAGAATTAAGAAAGGTTTGAACGCAGATTATAATCGTCAAGATACAAATGAGGTTTAAGATGAAATCAAGTGGAAAACTTGAAGAATTGTTTAGTTTCATATGTTATAATCAATATTTTAATTCATTTTAATTGTCCAATGTTATTAGTCCACAGTCGATAGTCCACAGTTAACAGTCCAATAATTCATATATAGTTAAATATATAATATTCGAATTAATTAATACGTATCGTGTCCCATGTACATGTCTCAGAATTGATCACAACTCAAAGTATATATATTATTATAGAATCAACCTCAACCATGTATAGCTAAATCCAGCATTACTGCATATAGAGTGTCTATGGTTATTCCAAATAATATATATAGATGCGTCGATATGATATGTCAAAACCTTGTATACGTGTCCCGATATTTAAAGTGCGTAAAATAAATAACAGAAATTAAATGACAATAAATAAAGTGCGTAAAGTAAATAACAGAAATTAAATAACGATAAATAAAATTGCGATAATTAAATTACGATAAATAAACTGCGATAAATAAAATGTAATCAGTTAGCTAGGAACAGTTAGCTAGGATTTTTGTTAGCGTGGATTCTTAATAGAATTTCTCATAGTTAATTCGTTTGTTTCTAACAAATTTTTATTTTATCCAATGTTTTCTTCATTATGCCACTTGTTGGATTCTGATAGATCAAAATCCAAATATGAAATTGAATGAAAATAGTTATTTTGCGGTGAACGGATACGTATATCGGTGGTTGTAAATAGGATAGTAAATGACTGTTGAATCAGATTTGAAAGAATGTACAGTGTAACTTATTAATGTAAAATCTAAATATTCCTCGGGTATTACCTACCCGTTAAAATATTTTCATCATTAACAGTTTGTACAAAAGAATTTTTAATTACAATCTTTATGAAAATATATATACATATATATTTTCTTCAGATGTAATATAGATTTAATGAGTTAATATGATATTAATCTCATTTGTTTTACTGTTAGAACTAGAATACATAATCTCTAAAACATTAGAGATTACATAATTGTCATGTCGAACGAAGATAAATAATGTAGAACGTCATGTAGAATGATGATTATGCTCGAGGTACAGAATGAGATGTTGAGACATGGATTGTTGATGGTACTGGTGCTGTTACTGATGGTACTGTTGGTGCCGGTGGTGTTGCTGAAGCTGGTAAATTTTGCACCATATTCTCCAAATTGATTACTCGAGCGCGAAGTTCGTTGACTTCTTCTATTATTCCAAGATGATTGTCGGTCGGAATGAGCGGATGAATAAGGTTTAGAATTTTAGATAGAATATAATCGTGACGAGATATCCTGGAAATAAGGGTGAAAATGGTGTTTCGGACTGATTCGCTGGTAAGTGTTTCAGGTTCTTCACCAAGAGGGAAATGTGGTGGATGAAAGGGATCACCTTCTTCTTGTCTCCAATGATTTAGTAGACTACGAACCCATCAAATGAATTGGGGATGGTTGATTGGTTGATTCATTCTGGTGACGCTGCTTTCGGAGCTTAGGTGAACATCTATATCGGAATAGCGGTCGGAATCAGAGGAATTCGAACTGGTTGAGAGATTCATCTCGTACGATCAGATGAAGGATTTTCGATAAGAAATAGATTATAGGATGTAGATTAGTACCCTGCAATATATAATTTACATATGCATATATAATACTAAAATCCCATAAGTTACGGAGGAATATACGGAAACTGTTAGGCAAGGGTAACAATAACAGATACGCTAAGATATGAATTTATCTATACACTATCTATGCAATAGGGGCAGTAAGACGTGTCTAGACTTTAAGGATGATAAGCAATTAATATTTCGACACTAGATGATAAGCAAAACTTTTGACATGCAGACACGGTCGAAGTCCAGACCCACTAATGCATCTAAACAACTATCAGTTAGACACACTAATGCAAGACCTGGTTCGCTAAGACCACCGCTCTGATACCAACTGAAAGGACCCGTTCATATACAATAAAAATGACTCTCAATAGTTGATTACATCACGAGGTATTTGACCTCTATATGATACATTTTTCAGACATTGCATTTGTTTTTAAAAGATAAACTCTCTTTACATCAAAAATTGACAGGCATGCATACCATTTCATAATATCTAACTATAAATGACCTAATCTGTCATTTACTTAATAATAATCTCTATTGAACTCAACGACTTGAATGCAACGTCTTTTGAAATATGCCATGAATGACTCCAAGTAATATCTTTAAAAATGAGCAAATGCACAGCGAAAGATTTATTTAATACCTGAGAATAAATATGCTTTAAAGTGTCAACTAAAAGGTTGGTGAGTTCATTAGTTTATCATAATCATTCATTTCCATCATTTTAATAGACCACAAGAATTTCATTTCCAGTTCTCATAAATATACGTCCCATGCATAGAGACAAAGATATCATTCATATGGTGAACACCTGGCAACCGACATTAACAAGATGCATATAAGAATATCCCCTATCATTCCGGGAAATCCTTCGGACATGATAAAAATGAATTCGAAGTACTAAAGTATCCGGTACTTTGGATGGGGTTTGTTAGGCCCAATAGATCTATCTTTAGGATTCGCGTCAATTAGTAGATCGGTTTACTAATTCTTAGGTTACCAAGCAAAAGGGGCATATTCGGCTTCGATCATTCAACCATAAAATGTAGTTTCAATTACTTGTGTCTATTTCGTAAAACATTTATAAAAGCGCATGTATTCTCAGTCCCAAAAATATATATTGCAAAAGCATTTAAAAAGGAAGTAATGAAACTCACACTACTGTATTTTGTAGTAAAAATACATATGACGACATTGAACAATGCAGGGTTGACCTCGGATTCAGGAACCTATATCAAGTATATATATTAACACATATAATCACATAATTCCTTCCATATAATATTTATATATATATTAAGTGTTGTAGTTATATAAATATATGTACTTTATTTATATCAAAAATCAATAATTTGTTATATGTAATTTTTATATAATTGATGTTAATATGTTTAATATAATTTTATGTAATATTAATATAAGTATATAATATTTATTTGTTATATAAAAATAATACTATTAATAATAATAATAATAATGATTCTAGTAATAATAAAAATGATAATAATAATAAAATAATGTTAAAAATGGTAATTTTAATGTTAAAAGTATTAATGATAATAATAATAATTATGATATTAATATTAGTAATAATAATAAGTAATCTAAATATAATAACATTAACAATAAGGCTAATAATAATAATAATAATAATAATAATAATAATAATAATAATAATAATAATAATAATAATAATAACAACAACAACAACAACAACAACAACAACAACAACAATAACAACAACAACAACAATAATAATAATAATAATAATAATAATAATAATAATAATAATAATAATAATAAAATTTAGTAACTACCTCAAAGAATAAGTTCCAAAAATAAGTGCCCTTGCCGGGGATCGAACCCGCGACCTCTCGCTTCACAAACACACTCCACAACCATAGAACCATCTTCGTTTTTCTATTATAATACACGATTTAATCCTATTAATATGCTTTCGTAGCAGTCCCAATTCCAAAAGCCCAAAACGCACTAACCCAATATTTTGAGGATCAGATCATGAAGCCCAATTATGGCCCAAGTGAAAATAGTAATCGATCCATACCCCAAAACAAGATACCGGTTCCTGATATTCAATACTAGGAGCAGATTCGAAACAAAGAAGAAAGAGAAAAAGAAAAAAATTTAATCGAGTGATGGTGTTTGGATGCTCAACAGAAAATAAGGAAGCAGACCGTCGGTAATCATCATCCTCCATTATCAACTTACTCGTTACCCTAATCATAACCTACTGTCAATACTTGATTTCACTGTACGCATCATCATAATCATCTATCAATCATCGTAGGGTTCGATTCTTGATTTCAATCGATATATACAAATCAAGGATCTGTGTAGGTATTTCAGTTTCCATTTAATTTGTTCGTATGCTAGGAATCTTATTAGCTCGATTGAATTGTTTATGCTAAAATTATGTACCTAATTCGATTTTGTTGTTTTTGTTGGTTTATGAAATTGATTGTATTTTAGGGATTAGATCTGTTTTGTGATTGATCGAATGGTAACAGGAAGTAGCAGGTGTGTTTGTTGAGTGAAACAGAAAAATAGCAGCAACAATAAAGCAATTGTAGTAGGTGGTGGCAACGTGGACTTATGATGGTGGCAATTTGTTGTCCGGTTCATTTATTTAGAAACAGAAACACGATAATTTGATCGTGTTTGTGGTGGTGGTAGTGACCAGATGATCAGTAGCTGCAAATAGGTTTCAAGTGGTGATTTAATGATCGATTAAACAGAAGGATAAACAGAAATAAGGAGGTGTAGTAGCAGAAATAAGAACACGGGTGGTGGTGATGTGAACAGTGTACAGGAAAAAAAAGAACTAGAACGAGAAATACTTTCTTGATGCAGGTGTGGTTTACGGATAAACAGACAATAAGATAGACGGATTCAAATTATTAAACAGAGATAGAAGGAGTAAAGAACCAAGAATAGCAGTAGCTTGTTGATGTCTGTTCAAAATGATGAGTGTGATTTTTAGCTTCGGTTGTTGGGAACAGAAATAATGACTAGCGATTAGATAGGATTGTGGTGTTGTGGTGGTTGAGTGAAAAGAGAAAATAGCGAGTGGCAGTGATTATGGTTGTTAATGGTTGTAGCAGGTTCTCGGTCCCAAGTTTTAAGAGAGGGAGATTGAGGTGGTTCGTGATGGTGTTTGTCAAACAGAAACATGAGCAGTCACGGTAAGGTACTTGATGTGGTTTGAAGGTGTTGTCAACAATGATTGTAGCAGCAGCAATATAGCATCAGGACATCCGTAGGTGGTAGCTGTGGTGGAACCATGGTGATTGTGGCTCGATGGTGGTCGATTTGCAATGGTGGTGTTCTAAGTGGGATTGGTGATGATATTGGTAGTGAACAATAAAGAAGAGGGTGAAGATGATGAGAGGTAATGATAGATTTGAAGATGGTGGATCTGTGGTCATGGGGTGTTGGAGGGTGGTTCTCGGTTATTGTTTGTTGAATAGAAAGATAGAGATATAGTATAGGACTAGTGGTTTAATGGTTTGTTGATAATGAGATGCATGAAGTATAAACCTAAACATATGGTAATAGTTTTGGTTAATCATGTTTGCAAGTTGATTCTTACAAGTATATATATTATGTAATTGTGATAGTGGGATAGGTGATAGATTGATATATGAAATGTTTCCATGTATATATTAATTAGGTAGTGGGATGGAAAGCAAAAAATAATTCTATAACAAACCATTTACAAGTTGCAGACAAGAATATAAAATTATAAGGAAATTAAACGTGCAGAATTTAAAATATCTAATTTACATAGTATAGCCGTCACATAATTTGGATTCTAATTACCGACAACTTAATACGGATAATATATCGTACTCCGTTGTAAATCAGTAACGGATAAAAGTATTAAGAAAAATTTCAAAATATTATATATAAACCCTTATACTTATTTCTAACAATTAAGTTGTATATTATTTTACATATTTATTTATAATAATAATATCTTACAACGATTAATAACATTTATTATGTACATATATTTATTTATATTTATATACATATCTACTCACAAATAGTTGTTCGTGAATCGTCAGGAATGGTCAAAGGTCAATTGAATATACGAAACAGTTCATAAATTTTTGAGATTCATTTTTATAGACTTTGCTTATCGTGTCGAAATCATAATAAGATTAAGTTTAAATTTAAATTTGGTCGGAAATTTCCGGGTCATCACAATTAGTGTGTCTAACTGATAGTCATTAGGATGCATTAGTGAGTCTGGACTTCGACCGTGTCTGCATGTCAAAAGTTTTGCTTATCATTTTTGTCAGAAATTACCTGCTTATCATTCTTAGTCTAGACACATCTTATTGCATTGATTGCATGAATAGTGTATAGACAAAATTCATATCTTAGCGTATCTGCTAATTCATATCTTAGCGTATCTGTTACTGTAAACTTTGCCTAACATATTCCCTAAATTCCTCCGTAATCTATGAAATCTTTTACTATATATATATATATATATATATATATATATATATATATATATATATATATATATATATATATAGAGAGAGAGAGAGAGATATTCTATGTAATTAAAATATCATCCGATAACCAGAAATCATTTCATATAGAAAAATCCTTTATTCAATCATACGAAATGGAACTCGCCACTAGTTCAAGTCCCTCGGATTCCAATATGGAATTTCACTCAAGTTCCGAAAGCAGTGTGACCGGAATGGATCAACCAATCAGCCATCATCTATTCTGGATGAATTGAGGATGAGTTCTGAAATGTCCCGTTCATATCGATTATAAACGTTTCATATTAATTGATTTCCTTGTGAGGTATTGACCTCTATATGAGATGTTTTTCAAAGACTGCATTCAATTTTTAAAACAAACCATAACCTTTATTTTATCGATAAAGGTTTAAAATATTATGACGTTTATCAAACAATGATAATCTAAAATATAGCGTTTTCACATAACAAGACTAACTAGTGTGCTCTAGTAAATTACTAAGCGTAATTAATCATCCAAAAACCCAAGTAATTGTTATTATAAAATAACAATTAGTATTTCATAGTCGTAATATTCCGGTTACGACAAAAGTTTAACGTATACACAGTACGCAGTTCGTTTTAAACGTCGAGTGACACTAACGGTCATAAAGGCTTCCGGGGGTTCGAGTTAAGTAACCTACGTACTTAAAGGCACGTTTTAATATATAAACGAAAGTAATCCACATGTAGGAAGTCCCCAGAGTATAATGTAGCTCAGTACGCACAAATACGCAGTTTCTTGAAAGCACAAAGCACAAAAGCAAGTCGAAAAAGTCGGGTCGTTACAGCAACCATGATGATGCCTGGCCTATGATGATGAACATGTAAGAGCTAAGCATTGTAATGATAATAAACGGGTTCATAACTTGGTGGGGTAACATAAGTTGCGGTCATGGCGACTCATTTTTTGTTACTTATGTTATGTACATGCCCGAGCCCTAATCTTATCTCTATATACTATTTTAAAAAATTGGCTAATGATGATGTTAAGTTACTGTTCTGCTCGGACTGAATTGTCATTTGACCATAATTTTCTAGGGAATTTTGGTCATTTTCTATAATTTTTCAACCACATATTTATAATAGTTACAGTTTTTGGATCTCCATTTCATTGTGTCATCTACCAGATTGTTTTGGCTGTGTGTATCCTATCATTTAACAATTTTAGTTGCTATTATTTATGAAACTAAGGGCTATGATGATAAACATGTGACGCATTTTGTATCTTGACGGGGCAACCTATAGATTGCAGCCATGTATTGGCGGGGAAAGCTACAGATTGCAGCCATGTATTGGTGGAGCAACCAAAAAATTGCAGTCATGTCGTTGCGAGGAAACTTATAGGTTGCAACCGTGGTGTACCATGTTCTCTTGATAGAACTTACCCACATAATTGAGCCCATTTTTTCCTTCCTATGTTTTTATCTTTTTGTACTTTCTCTAAAACTTCTTTTTTTAAGAAGTTTGTTTAATTTTTTTTTAAAGTTTGTTGAAGAACTGCTTCCCTCCTACTGATGTATGTTGCTTATCATAAAATGGTAACCATTCATCATATACTATGTAAGTCAATTGTTACTTTATGCTATTCTTTGAGTGGTGTCGTTGTGTCTAGAATTTTTATTATTATATGTGATTTTGTTTTTTGTTTCAGCATAATGAGGTACACCTCATTTTCTTAGGTTCATACCCTTTTTGAAATATAATTATTATAAGTTGTTATATAAGTAGTTTTTGTGTGTGAAGGTTTGTCTGGATCCATATAAAAACTAACCACAGTATCCGTAAGTTGTTATATAGGTATTGTTGTTTTTGAGTTGTTATATTGTTGTTAGTTGTTATATATGTTAGTTTTTTAGTTCCCGGTCGTTAGTTCTTACATGAATTCCATATTAAAACTGAAAGAGTACTTACAGATAGTATTTTTGTGCATGCAGAATAAACAAATGAGTTTAGATTCCTTTTTACGACAAAGCAAATGAGTTCAAATTTCTGTTGGCAAAACGAGTTCTGCTGCAGTTTCTTGCTGGAGTTGTCGCAAAGATGGATATAATCCAAGTTCTAAATAAGCTATGATTAAAGCTCGGAATAAATAGAAATGTCTACTGTTAGTTAATTACTGTCTTTTTTTCCTTTAGCTTTTACTGACTTTTATTAAACTAAAAACAGAATGTTTTGATATTTAAAGTTTAGCATAAACTTACATATTAGCAATTATCTAATTATATGTTTTGGTCAGTGATTGTAATGCAGACTAGAAACATAGAATGACTAAAAACAAAAGTTTGGAAATTAACAAATGTGAGCTAAAAAATGGGATTGTTGGTTCAGTTTTGGTGTTCAAATCCCCGAAATGCACCAAATCAAAGGTACATATTAGGAACTTAAACATGTATTTTCAAACGAGATGAGGTGAAAATGTCTTTTGTAGTTTACATTTGATGTTTTTTTATTGTACATTTTCAGATTTCAGACACATTAAAACCATATTGGAATTTATTAGTGGAACTCTACAATAGGTTTGTGTTTTTGTTTGCTGTAATATTTGCTAATTTAGACTCTGAGATTTCCAATACTTTATGAGAACAAGTTTAGATATCTTTTGCAAATACTTCGAACCAGAACGAGTCAAGTAGAACTACGTAGTAGCCAAGTGTAATAACCTACTGTGGACACTATCGGATAATATTAGGAATCTATGGATGATGAAATTTCATTGATACAGAGCTAATACCAATAGACTTATTGGAGGAATAGTATTAGCTACGTAAAAACGATCAAATATAACTCGACATTTCACTCAAAACACGGCACCGCAAAGTGCGGCCGGTCGGTTGCTAGTATATACTAATTAAAGTAATTAATCCTACAAGCCTATTGGCTAGAGAGCCCACTTTTTCCTTGTATACTGTTAACATCTACGCTGTTATACTGTTTCCATCAAACCCAATTAACCCTAAATCGGTTTCTTCAGATAAAAAAAAAAAAAATTCTCTACAAATTAAACAGCCTTAGTTATCAAAACTAGGGTTCACAAATTCGCATCTGAAAAACACTACAAAATTGAAATCGATTACTTAAACTGATCAATTGAATTGTTCGCTTTTTTCATCCTACGTCGCCCTATTTTCCTCATCTCCAATTTTCTTCCTAATCGCGCCATAGATAAATCAGTCATCTACAAATGGAAGACTATAGTTTATTATGATCAATTGTAAAGAAGTTGTACCAGAAATGGTGTTCGAGCGTGCGATGACAGTAAGTGTTCAAAGACGGCATTCAATAAGAGATGTCGAATAATTAGGTCAGATTATTGTTTATTAATCTTATAATTGCTAAGTTTAATTTCAATTTAGTGATCTGTAGTGTGTTTTGTGATACTAATATTGTTAAACAAGGAGATGATAATGATGATGATTTTATTGTTTGGAAGTCGATTAATGTAATTAGAATTGGTTTACAGGTTATAACTATGAATGATACAAAAAAGGAAGCAAAGTAATTAAGTAAATAATTAATTTGGTTACTGAAGTGTTTAAATGTTTGAATTGAATTCAATTGACTGATATTCATGATTTGTTTGTAGATCATTTGGTGGTGTTTGTTCTAGACCTGAGGATTTGATGGATAGCTTGTCAACATTACTTTCTGAGAACTCGGTTGATGGTAAATATGATTTGGTTCAGTTGGCCTTTTCTGCTATTCAGACTTTTAATTCAGTAAGATGACATTCAGGAATTTATGTATTAGTTAGACTGATAACCCTTTAAAAATTGCACTTTGTTCTAAGAAGTATTTGATTGCAGGTGTTTAGTTCCATGAACCGAAATCAAAAGGAACAAGGGAGGCACATTTTGTCAAGGTCTTTATCCAATTGAGTTTCGTTCAAGTTTCAATGTTTTGCTCCATTATTTGTGTGTGACATGATGATTCTTTTTTACAAGGTACCGACTAATGTTAAAAACTATACTCTTTTTGTTGTTTCTCATGAACAATTGAAAGAGGATTGATTCAATCTTCAAAGTGGATGATCAGTCTCATTGACCGTTTTGAGTGTATTGTAGTAATAAAATTTTGAGACCTTGTAACAGGTAGAGACAATGTTGCAGTCATGTAGCTCAATTGTTGTTTCTTCAAGTACTAAAGACAGTGTGTAGTTTGAATTAGTAGCTGGGGTTGGTGCTTTAATTATAGGTAAAAAAGATTGATGATTTTTTTATATAGTTGTTCATAAAACCGAAAAGGTCCTTCACTCTAAAATGGTCTTGGTGTAGATTTGAAGTGATTTACACATTTTGTGATTGGTCCTTCCATTTTGTTTTTTGTTTTTGTTTCATTCATTCGATAGTTTCAGATTATGATTTCGGATTATAATTTCAAAAAGAAAAATAAATTTTATTTGTTTTTTGTTTTTTTTTCATTCATTCATTCGATAGTTTCATTCATTCCATTTTGTTATATATGGATGTTATGAGTTTTCTTATAAGTTGTTTTGTAATTAATCAAGTAAGAATTTAATTGGTATTATATGATTCAATCGAGGTACCTGCTTGGAAAAAAAATTGGAGGATTAAAAGGGTTCCAAAGGTTCTTTCAAATTACCGAAAGGAAGATGTCGAGGAATGAGGTTGCTGTTGTGTGTGGCGTAGTTGAAATTTATGAAATGAAAGACGCATTTGATGTTAACGCTTATTTTGTCCAGGTAAGTTGCTTCATGTTCATTAGGGTCTCAGATTATAAATTTTTTGCATGATGCATACACGATTATTAGTATTTATGATTTAGTTGTTATGTGAAAAAGTTTATGTAGGGCTTCATGCTAGAATTGATTTGCATATAGTTGCCAAAAGAGGCTTAGAACCGATGGGTAAGCTACTTTTGTAACATCGTGGTATGTGCTTCTTAATTAAACACGACAGTGTTACTATAAGTGATGGTTAAGCTATTGTTCACTTATATATTTGGTTATATTCTTTGGATGATGCATTGTTGATGAATGATGACTCCCAAACTCAAGAGTAAATAATCTGAAAGATTACATTTTACTTATTCAAGCTATATTTTTGAATGATTACATTTTCTCTTTAATAATCTGAAAGTTTTTATGTATAGTTGATTCATGTCTATGTGCAAATGTGAGTGTGAGAACATTAATGTTGAGAAGTCAAATAAAAAAAATCATTTGGTTTACTGTTAGTATTGAAAGTATTAATGATTTACTTCGTGTAGTCATGTGGTTTGATAGCTTGAATATTTATGGAATATATGGTAAATGTGTAGTTATTGTTGTTGTGATCATAAAAAATTGCAGTTCATCATTGTTTCTGTTGGATGTTGTTTTGGCTTACAAAAACTTTGCATACCAATACCATTACAACTGTTGTGTTGTTTGTAGATTGGTGTCAAAGCGTTTAAATACTATTGAGGTTTCTTCTTCAATTTACCGTGAAACTTCTCTGTATCCCCTATTATCCCACTTCCTGCCTCTTCATCGCATTCATGTGAATCTTTCAATTCATGTTTCCCCGACAAAGAAAATAACAGGTTTGTTTAGGTAAATGATGGTTCTAATATCAAACACTTCCATTGTTATGCATCATTTATCAATTACTTTAATATATTATAATTTTTATCACAAATCTTGAATTAGCAGTCAAAGTTAAGTTTTGTTTCCCAATATTTAGTTTTTTCTTCATATGGTATGGTTAGTGGTATGGTTCTGTTATGTCCGGCAAGAACATGATTTAAACATGTCCGGAGAGACCTAGAGCAGCTGATTTTGCTCATTATATGACAACTGTAACATGTGGATATGGTAGCAAATGCATATATAGCCATCCTCCATTTCATAGTAGCTGTGTAATACTTTTAATCACTTTGGTTTACTTTGAATTGTGATTCTTATTCTTATTAGTTTGGATTAGTTAGAAGAATCACAAAAGATGGAGCATCTACGGAATGACCAGAGGAGGCTCCTACTTTGTTGTTAATTAATATTATTTTTACAGACAGAATTATATTTCTGTTAGTAACATAAGGTAGGTGTCTTGTATTTAAAAATATTTGAAATAATTGTGCCGTTGGTCCCTCCATTTTACCCCAAAAAGCTAACAGCGTCCCTTAAGTTTTTTTCTTTGGCTTTCAGCGTCCCTCTATTATCACTTTTTTTATTACGCATCCCTCCGTCAACTTTCTGTTAAAAAAATTCGTTAAGTCATGCCATGTGCCTTGCATGTGAGGGTAAATTCGTCTTTTTACTATTTTCTTCACTAAAATCGAGGACCACCAGTGCAAATTGTGAAAAGTGTTTTTTTTTTCCAAAATTTTTGTGGAAAGTTGACGTGTGACTTATCATAACATATACGAGTATGATTTATGTTTCGAAGTTTCATCTCAAACAAAAATGGCATCTCCCAAACTACGAAGATCATTATCAGAAATTCCATCTCAAGTCCATTCAACAATCTCTTCATTAACCTCTCTTCTTCAAACTCTAAACCTTAAACACCCAAATCACTCTCTTAATCCAAACCCTACAATCCTTAACCAATTTTTGCATCACTTAAGCCCTCTTTTTATAATTCGAGTTTTAAAAACCCAGCAAAACCCTTACCATGCCCTCTTCTTTTTCAATTGGGCTTCAAACCCTAACCCCAATCCCAATAATTATTCACACAATCATTTCGGGTTGGTGTTTGATCGCGTTAGGGTGAGGTATTCGGGTCGGTGTTCAGTCATAGATTGCTCTAAAATTGCATATAACATCTACAACTCTCTGATTCGTTCCAATTGATTCGATGATCTTGAGGTTGACTTTTTGAATTTGAAGATTGACTCTAACATTCGAGTTTGATTCTTCTAGTTAGAGCCTGAAACTCAGCATAGAGATTGACGATTTGAATCCTAATCTAATGGCACTTTTACTTGTTGCTAAATGATTTAAAACTCAACCGGAGACCAAAAAGGTTCATGACGAAGACAAACGAAGAACATGAATCAATTGATGACAAATCTGTTGATGTTTCTCTGAAGTAATCATCTTCAAACGTTCGTATGATGATAAGGATTGAATTTATAACTTCAATTTGTGATGAAACACATTAGATGTTGATTTTCAATATTGACCTCATGAAGATGAAATAGGATCGAGTACTATAGCATGTAACTGAATGAATATTGTAATCTGCTTTTGTAATATTTTTTATTTTCTGTTTAATGATAATAGATGTTGAGATTAGATAATGAAATAGAATTATATCATATGATATAATTATATCTATTGTAGTTCAATCCGTTATATTTAAAATATATATTGTAAATTATAGCAATTTTTCACCGGTGGTCCCTCGATTTTAGTGAAGAAAAGAGTAAAAAGATGAATTTACCCTCACATGCAAGGCACAAGGCATGACTTAACGGACTTTTTTAACAGAAAGTTGACGGAGGGATGCGTAATCAAAAAAGGTAATAATAGAGGGACGCTGAAAGTCAAAAAAAAACTTGAGGGACGTTGTTAGCTTTTTGGGGTAAAATGGAAGGACCAACGACACAATTATTTCAAAATATTTGGATAGGTGTTTTAGTAATTAATGGTTCTCTTGAACTTGTGATGGCTACAGGGAACAATGTGTGTATGAAAAGCAAAATATGGAGTTCAAGCAGTAGTGTCCTTGGTGCGTCAATCAAAGTGATTTTCAGCTCAACTTGCTGTTTTGGCTAAGAAAATAGGGTAATCGATGATCGTTACATTGTGTCGTGGTGATTATCTATTTCTCTCAGTTATTGCTATTATGATCTTTAAATGTACGAACGTATACAGTCGCAGAGAAGCGCAGCTAATCACTATGCTAGTTCACTTTATTATACGTAAAAAGTTAGATTGGTCTCCATATCCATTTTTCATTACTCGCAATAAATATATGAAATCTCCTCGAGATATATAAGAAATACTGATACACGAGATGAAATTCGTTTTAAGCATGCACTTAGATCGGATGATGTACATTACCAGTTTTAAGACCTGCGAATGTGCAGGTTTATGCGGGAAAGTTTGTTGAAATACACTTAAATATTTGAAGAAGTACGTTTTGGTTGCGTACACCATACACTCTGAACTTAAAACTTATGAGACCTAGAATCCTCAAAAGAAAAAAATTCTTATAGCATTTTGACTTATCGTTTTAATTTCTCTCACTTAGGAGTCCATGATTTCAAATTAAAAAAAATCAACATCTAGTAGTTAACAATCTAAAAAAGATATAAAGTATAACTTCGAACGCATTCGACATTCTTGATATTATAGTATTATTAATAATAATTCTATAAAAAGAGAGAATTTATGGTGTAACCCAAATACATTATAAACTTACGTCAACTAACCTTAATATTAAAAAAGCAAAAATCTATCGTACTACATACGAGACACCATTACATTGCAGATAGTACGGGGTATGTCGATGACTACTTAGATGAACGCATGTGTCAAAATGATTTGGGGAAATCTTCTACAAAAGGTACAATATTATTGATTGCTTGTAACAATTTGTAAGACAAGAGTTAGAGACTGAAAGAGTAACTAAAGAGCTCAGTAACCTTGGTGCATAGGCAAAGCTTAAGGAAATTCTTTGTCACGAGCCCCAAAGCTTTTTCCTTCCAGAGTTTTAGTATAATCCGAAATTTATAAGGAACCAAAGGCCAATAACATATTCCTTATCACAAAACACAGCATTTCCGTTTGCTAACTAACTCAAGGCCTGATTCTAGATAAAGGAAAGTGTTCCTAAGACCCAACGTCAAACTGCCCATTTTGCCCCTTCTAGTACGCATACACAAAGCTATGAGTTTCTATAATACCAATCTAAAACTTAAAGCATTTATCTGGCCAATCGACGATAAACGAAAACAATTGACTCACTGATATTGCTTTCTTAAGTCACTGAAAGAAAGAAAGAAAGAAAGAAAGAAATGTGAAGGCATTTTAAAATGATCTAACAAAACCTCATGTCTAAAACTTACGATGGACTGGTCCAATATGTCGGACAAAGAACCACCTTCAGTTATCTTTGGGAGAATGATATTGAGTGTTTTAAAGTGAGAGGCAATCTGATGCATGAACCAGCTAAAAAGAAGTCCGCCATCATGATTTTATTCACTTCTAGATGTATCATCAGGAAAAAAATATGGCACGATACTGGTTAACAACATCAAAAGGATGCGATCTAAGACAGTTTATGGTCCCTTTTAGGTGATCATAAGCATTTTCCTGGTCTGAGTCATCAAGGATCCCAAAATAAACAAGATTCTCTGGACCTTAAGAACTGCCTCATTAAGTAATCGTCAAAGCAGGTAGATAAGTTAGGCTTGTTAAACGAGATTATTTCAAAGAGAATAGTTAATTACATGCAATAAATGAAATACAGATCCCTGTAAGAGCATCTCATACTCACTATATACTCCTATCCTTCGTAGATATCCGATTATACGAAGACATTTTGGTAACGGCAATACAACATGCCTTTTAGAAACTCTACTATTACACAATAAGGGTTGTGGTTTTGAAGGACTGGTGATGTAACACAAGAACACAACTTAGTTATAAATAACTGTGGTAATTTTATATACTAATATCATTATTATTACCATCAACATCATTATCTACTTTGAATGTCAGATTCAATTAAAACTAGATTACGTGTTTGTTGTGTTACCAAAAACTTGCCTGGATATTTGTTCTTAGCTTCTGGAGAAGCTGTGAAAGTAAAGACTGGGTAGTCTGTTGAACTTCAGTAGCTAGTGCTTGAACGACTGGTATTCTTAATGACCACATAATAGAAATAGAGAAAATAAGTACACAACTTATTAAACCACTGCTATGAGGTTGACAGCTAACATACTTTGGATGCAGTGTTGAGATTTTGCTAAAATATGCTTCCAAGTCTAGCTTCATCATAATTTCCATTCCTCACACACCTACAGAAAGTTATGATTTTAAGATTATGAGCAAGTCTAGGACACCAAATACGATAGGTTAGCTCAAAAGAATCTAAATAATATGGTTTAAGTAATTATTCCCATTGCTACAGTTAATAGAAACATAACAATCTATCCTTCCTAACATGCAGAGAATAAATGAAGAAAAGACAGTAATCTGGTATGATCCTTATTAGAAAGTTGTTCCAAACCATTTCTTACGATCACAGGAGATGGGATCAACCTTACAAGTAACTCGTAGCTACATCTTTTCAAGTTGGAGGGTCTTTATTATTAGAAATGATGATTGATAAAACATTACTGGTATGCCTAGTACTCAATATGAAAAATATGGTGGTGACTCATTGCAAATCAGGGGATGGCATGAAAATATATAAAAATGTGTATGCGATAAAAAACGTAAATAAATATCCCTCCCGAGATCATCATCTCGTTTTTTATTTTTGTTTAAAAACGTAATAAAAATAATAATAATTAAAAAAATATATATTTATGAATGAACATATTATAAAATATTAAAAAAGAATTAATAGATAGTTTAAAAAAAATAAATTTCATTAAAGAAAAAAATTACAAGGAAAAATGGCTCTCGAACCGACCCGTTTGAATTTTGAGACCTGTTCGACCCATGACCCGTTTGACCCTACCCCATTGGGGTCTCGACTCAACCCGAGCCAGCTTTCTATTTCTCTTTCTCATACCTTTCAATGATATCACAAGTCTTCACATATGGATTCTCAATCGCCAAAGCTCGGGCCCAACTCGCAGTAAGTTTCATACATCCAGCATCAACCGAATCCCGATTTCCGGACAAAGCAAACTCAGGATTCACACACAAATTCTTACTAGACGATCATCTTCAATTCACAGACAGACGGACCGATACAATCGACTTGATACTTATGTAGCATTTTCAATTCCGCCAGGGTTTTTCCATTTCATGTACTCGTACGATTACAATATAACAGTTTCACAGGATATATAACTAGCTAGGTTTTGATAAGGAGTAACACTACTTGTGATTAACGATAATAATGTTGCGATTGTTTTACCAGTAGTACCTGTTGGCATCTCGAGTAGACAATAATGACTTTTTGCATCTAGGACTCGTTTGATAAGGAGTAACTTGTGATTAACGATCCATATAAATTTGACCTTTTTATCTCATTAGGAAAGTACGTACAGTAGCACTCAATAAACCAACCAAACCAAAATTAATTAAGATGATGATCACATGCATTATTGCAGCAAAACAAAATGAGCCAACGGTTGGTTACACATATTGATTGGGTGACACAAACGTCTCTATGTATCTCACTTCTTGGGCCATGTATCTCACTTCATGGGTGATATCATCCGTGACGTTGTTCCAGTTAACTTGTGTAGACGTTGTGCACGTACCATCACCGTCTCTTGTAGTATTTGTTTTCTCATCACCATTAAGACTTACTCTATAAACACAACATTCTGTACCAGTAAAACCCTTCATCACCCAATCTTTGTTCCTCATCAAGTACAGCGGCCGTATACTGTTGTTTATAAGACCCGACAGCATATAAGTTTCTACACATGACCAACTTTTACCGTCTTCATTCAAACTCCACCCTTTCAGAAACGTATGTGTCGAACTAGTGTCATACTGCAAATAATAATGAAGTTTTCCTCTTTGTACCGTGAGAAAGTAACTAGTTGCACGCCCCCAATCATCCAACTTGTTGAAAATATAAGGAACTCGTATCTCGGTGAACCTTTCCGTCTTGGTGTCGAACCTTACGATTGTTGGAGGTTTTATTGAAATTTCGTGTAGGGTAAAATAATCGATAGCCGGATAAATCACTGAATCGTGGTATCACTTTCCGAAAGTAATTATTCGACCCTTATTGCCTGGGTTACACGAATATCACTTTGGGATAAGACAGAGATTAGTTCTTGTTATTGGCAGTAAACAAGAACTCTTTTGCATAAGAGTATTAAGGTGTTTTTCGTATATCTTATTCTCATAAATGATAGTCCTTATTTATAGGCACCTAAAAATAAGTATTATTCCACGATGGAGATGTTTCACTAACTAATTTCGTTTTCAAATCTAAAACAAATCCTTTACATAAAGTTGTTTGTTTTATTTCCAACAACCAAATCAAG
Source organism: Rutidosis leptorrhynchoides (assembly GCF_046630445.1). NCBI lineage: Eukaryota > Viridiplantae > Streptophyta > Magnoliopsida > Asterales > Asteraceae > Rutidosis > Rutidosis leptorrhynchoides. The sequence goes on along the minus strand of NC_092342.1, from coordinate 241,336,204 downwards.
GAAATCGTTTTCAAATCTAAACAAATCCTTTACATAAAGTTGTTTGTTTTATTTCCAACAACCAAATCAAGGAAATCGTTTTCAAATCTAAAACAAATCTTTTACATAAAGTTATTTGTTTTATTTCCACGATGGAGATGTTTCACATAGTGCAGGAATAATACTTCCGTAATCACTCAAATTCGTGATAATGGAAAACCACTTTCGGGTCCGGGCAATCTATCACTTAATGGGTGTACACTCCGTACCTCCTAACCCGTTTACAAGTGTAGATTAAATCCCTCAATTACACTAAATTTCCAACAATCCTCCCCAATTTAGTGCAATTCGTTTCATGAGAATTAAACAAATTAAAACAAAAACTTATGCATAAATGAAAATATCTTGAAGATTGAATTTTCACCTTAGTACATTACACATTCCAAATATTCGAGAATCGGGGTGTTCTAAGAATTGAACCCTTCAACCCATTTGAATAACTGAAAATAACATACACATAAGTTTTCAAATACTCTAAAGCTATCCTGACACTTTACAAGCCATGTGTCCATATCCATTCATGAATGTATCTAAAGCAAAAGTCCAAGCTTTGTTGAAGCGGCAAAACTTCACATTCACATAGGTAGTTCATTTCAGTCATGCACCTGCTATTGCACTTTTTCAAATAAACCATTAAGAAGCTAAACTTCATCCTCACCTTCAACAGGTCCGAGTACATACCTTACTTTGGGATGATACAAAATTTTGTACTCCAAATTTCTAAGTATAAGCCTTCCACATTGAATTCAACTTCTAATTTTCATCAGAAGGGAATTGGGTATCTTATAATTAGAAATTTATGTGGACTTTAAACCCATCTCCACAGCAGACTTGTTCACCAAGTCTCTTGCCAATCCCTTCGTCAAGTGATCAGCTAAATTCTGTTGTGACCTCACGAACACTGTAGAAATCACCCCATTCATGATGAGTTCACGAATCATGCTATGTCTGACACCTAAGTGTCTAGACTTTCCATTGTACATCTAGCTATAAGCCTTTGCCAATGTCGCAGCACTATCACAATGGATAGACATAGGTGCTATAGGTTTAGGCCATAATGGTATCTCATGGATCAAGTTTCTAAGCCATTCTGCTTCTTTACCAGCAGCAGCTAAAGCAACAAACTCAGATTCCATCGTTGAGTTGGTAATACATGTCTGCTTCTTAGAAGCCCATGAAATAGCACCTCCCCCAAGCAAGAACACCCAACCACTCGTTGAAGAATGATCTTCAATATTGGTTATCCAACTCGCATCAGAATATCCTTCTATTACCGAAGGAAACCCATTATAAGACAAACTATAGTCCATAGTTTTCTTCAAGTACTTCAGTACCCGCCTAATTGCTTGCCAGTAATGAGTACTAGGATTACTAGTATATCTACTCAGTTTTCCCACAGCAAAAGCAATATCCGGCCTTGTACAAGTCATGGCGTACATCAAACAGCCAATCACCTGAGAATACTCAAGTTGTGATACAGCTTCACCTTGATTAGGCATAAGCTTCTCACTTGGATCAATAGGGGTACTCACAGGATTACATTCAAAGCAATTGAACTTTTTCAACACCTTCTCAATATAATGAGATTGACAAATCGAAATTCCTTTGCTTTCACGTTTGATCCTAATGCCAAGGATAACGTCAACCTCCCCCATATCTTTCATGGAGAATTTTGATGACAAAAATTCTTTTGTTAAATCAACCTGACTTTGGTCAGTCCCAAAGATTAACATGTCATCAACATATAGATAAATTATAACTCCTTTACCAGAATCATCAAATTTACTATATACACATTTATCTGCTTGGTTTAATTTAAAACCACTAGATAAAATCACTTCATCAAACTTTTGATGCCATTGCTTAGGTGCTTGTTTCAAACCATATAAGGATTTCACAAGTTTGCACACCTTGCCTTCATTTCCTGGCATGACAAAGCCCTGAGGTTGGTTCATATAAACCTCCTCATCTAATTCACCATTCAAGAATGTTGTCTTCACATCCATCTGGTGAATAACTAGATTGTGAATCGTAGCCAAAGCAATCAGCAGTCTAATGGTAGTGATACTTGCCACGGGAGCATAAGTATCAAAATAGTCAATTCCAGACTTTTGTCTAAAGCCTTGAATGACTAACCTTGCCTTAACTTTTCAATAGTTCCATCCACCTTCATCTTCTTTTTGAAAATCCATTTGTAACCCAATGGTTTGCAACCAGGAGGTAGATCAGCTAACACCCAAGTGTTATTGCCCATGATAGAATCTATCTCATCATTAATTGCCTCTTTCCAGAATGCAACATCCTGAGACCTCATTGCTTCATCATATGTTTTAGGATCATCATCAACATTGAAACAATACGAATATTGGGTAGAAACATCATCCCTAGAACCTTCAACTAAGTATAGTTGAAAATCTGGTCCAAATGATTTAGGTTTCCTTTTTCTTTTGCTTTTTCGAAGCTCAAGTGACTGATCAACAGCCTTTTCAGAGACTTCATCATTACAATCCTTATTGATTCCATTGTTACTTGGAATCATATCCTTTGGTCTAGGTATAGATGAAAATCGATTTTCATCAAAGATTGCATCCCTTGAATCAATCACAGAATTGATTGAGACAAACTCATTAGGCTCTATTACATAGAACCTATATGCCTTGGAATGTTCAACATATCCAACAAATATGCAATCTATACCTCTTTCACCTAAACTTTTCTTCTTGGGATCAGGTAGTCTTACAACCGCCCTACAGCCCCATACCCGAAGATAATTCAAGTTAGGTTTCCTTTTATTCCAAAGTTCATATGGTGTAATCTTGTTTCTTTTATTAGGAACTCTATTAAGCAAATAACAAGCTGTTAACATAGCTTCCCCCCAAAATCCTTCACTTAAACCCGAATAGGATAACATGGAATTAACCATTTCCTTAAGGATCCTATTCTTCCTTTCAGATATACCATTTTGTTGTGGAGTATAAGGAGCTGTGGTCTCATGGATAATACCAACTGATTGGAAATACGATTGGTCAATGTATTCACCTCCCCTATCTGTTCTAAGTCTTTTAATCAAAGCCTTTTGTTGTAATTCTACTTCAGTTTTAAATATTTTAAATTTATCTAATGCTTCATCCTTAGTATGTAACAAATAAACATAGCAAAATCTAGAAGCATCATCAATAAAAGTCACAAAATATTTCTTGTTCCCTAAAGTAGGAGTAGCATGCAAATCACATAAATCACTGTGTATTAATTCCAAAATTTCAGTATCACGATGTACATTTTGAAATGGTTTCTTAGTGATCTTTGTTAACATACACGTTTTACACTTTTCATTGTTCATGTCAAAAACCGGTATTAATCCATCTTTAGACATATCTTGCATTTTTTTAAAGTGTATATGTCCTAGTCTAGCATGCCAAAGTGTAGAATTATTTATGCTAGAAGTAGATATAAAAGCAAAATTAACATTCAAGTGATTAATGTTAAGTCTAAACATTCTATTGCATAAATAACCAAAACCAACAAACATACCATGTTTTGACAAAACAAACTTATCAGATTCAATCACTTGTTTATAACTACAACAATTTAACACACTACTGGAAACCAAATTTTTTCTTATTTGTGGTACATGCAAAACATCAAACAAACAAATAGTTTTTTCAGAACTAAAACACAAATCCACACTTCCACGTCCATGAACAGAGGCTGTTGACTCATTTTCCATATGAAGAATTGATCCATCAGTCACGGACTCGTAAGTCTTGAACCAAAATCTATCCTTGCATACATGGGTGGTGGCTCCCGAGTCAACCCACCACGCGACATCATCATCCTGCACAAAATAAGCCTCAGATATATATGAAATATAATAATTCTCATTTGAATTATTAAATATATTCTGACCTTTCGAGTTGTGGTTGTTTAAACCATTTCCCGAACCGCTTGTGCTAGATCCTTTGGCATTATTATTACCAAAAATAACCTTGCAATTCTTTTTCATGTGTCCAGTTTTACCACACTTCCAACAAGTCAATTTAGACTTCTTGTTCGGATTAGCCTTGTTATAACCTTGATGTTTACGTTTGCCCTTTTTGTCATTATTACTAGTGAACTTTTTATGTTCCACCATATTGACAACAGACGTACCAGCAACTTCGTTGCTCTTTGGCTTGTCATTATCCTGCAACCTGAGGGATTCCTCAATACGCAGATGACTACCCAACTCAACAAGAGTTAACTCCTCCTTCTTATGTTTCAAAGAATGTTTAAATTCTTTCCAAGATGGAGGTAGTTTATCAATTATGCTTGAGACTTGAATAGACTCATCCATGTTCATCTTATGTTGTGTGAATTGACCAAGTATACGAATGAGCTCATTGTATTGTTCCAAGACCGGTCTAGAATCGACTATCTTGTAATTATTAAAATTACTCACAAGGAACTTTTTACTAGAAGCATCCTCAGACATATACTTGGTTTCTAAACAGTCCCATAGTTCTTTAGAAGATTCAACATTTAGGTAAATATCAAAAAGGGAATCAGCCATACCATTGAAGGTTAAACCTATAGCGATGTAGTCATCGTTCTCCCACTTGCACCTTTTCCGAATTTGTTCAATAGTGGCATCATCACCATGATCTTCAGAAATTGGTGTGCTGAGTACGTACACCACACTCATGCTGCTCAGAAAGAAGTGCATCTTCTTTTGCCATCTCCTAAAATCAATTCCCTCAAACTTATCAAGTTTGGAGAAATTCGCCGTCATGTGTTTCATCGTAGCCGCCATCGATTATAACGAATAATTACTTTCGATTGTTGGAGGTTTTATTGAAATTTCGTGTAGGGTAAAATAATCGATAGCCGGATAAATCACTGAATCGTGGTATCACTTTCCGAAAGTAATTATTCGACCCTTATTGCCTGGGTTACACGAATATCACTTTGGGATAAGACAGAGATTAGTTCTTGTTATTGGCAGTAAACAAGAACTCTTTTGCATAAGAGTATTAAGGTGTTTTTCGTATATCTTATTCTCATAAATGATAGTCCTTATTTATAGGCACCCAAAAATAAGTATTATTCCACGATGGAGATGTTTCACTAACTAATTTCGTTTTCAAATCTAAAACAAATCCTTTACATAAAGTTGTTTGTTTTATTTCCAACAACCAAATCAAGGAAATAGTTTTCAAATCTAAACAAATCCTTTACATAAAGTTGTTTGTTTTATTTCCAACAACCAAATCAAGGAAATCCTTTTCAAATCTAAAACAAATCCTTTACATAAAGTTGTTTGTTTTATTTCCACGATGGAGATGTTTCACCTAGTGCAGGAATAATACTTCCGTAATCACTCAAATTTGTGATAATGGAAAACCACTTTCGAGTCCGGGCAATCTATCACTTAATGGATGTACACTCCGTACCTCCTAACCCGTTTACAAGTGTAGATTAAATCCCTCAATTACACTAAATTTCCAACAACGATTGTACACTCCCATGGACCATATATACCGTATCCTATAATGTCATGTTTTATGAAAAACAGACTTTCATCCAACCAAGTACATAGCCTCCAACATTTATATATCACGTACAGTATCTTCTTAAGACTGTTTGTTGAATCAACCATGTTTTGCCATGAGTCGTTTTTCAACGAGTAGCCGTATACATCAAAGTTTTTTGTTATAGATATAAGCTTGTAGTCGTTATCAAACGAGCTATAATACAACCCGAATCGTTGGCAGCTGTCGTCAGCGTAACACTCCTTGTTGTAATTGGTTTTCGACAATGTCTTGAACTCACTCGTTAACGGATTCCACAATATCAAATCGGAAAAATAATCACTGTCACTGTTTGTTAACACGCCTGCGCAAACCAGTCCATGACAGGACGCTAATATCACAACTTTTTTAGGACGTGGTGGTGTGAACGGTAACGGACGAGGGTTACGAGTTACAGAAAGTTCGGGTGATTCGCAGTCTATGGTACGGAACTCGCATGATGATGAAGACAGTAGAAGAATTCTGTTAGGGTTTTGACGATCGTTGTTGGTTATGTGATTAAAGTGTGTGTTTTTGAACATTTGTGATGTTAGCAACGAGTACCATTGTTTAGAAACACTTTTGAAACGGAGTACGCTTTTGGCCGGAAGTTGTGGTAGTATCTCCGACCAAAGTATCTCGTGTGGGATCTCTGATGATAATGTCCTCCTCCTTTTAACACGTTGTTGATCGTAGGGGAAATTAACTGTTACATCTTCGATTTGGAACTTCATTATGAATTGGATTGAATCGATGTATAAAGAATTTGATTTTTTGGATTATATAAATTTGAGCTTTAGGGTTTTGTGCGAACTGAGTTTTTGATTTTGATCGTATACACCTCGTTCCCTTCTTACTAATCATTAACTAATATGTATATAGATAGACATTAACTAATATATATAGACGTATCAAACCGTGGGCACCAAGCTAAGAGCCCATGAAGCAAATAGCCCATTATCAGTCCAAATCTGGAGCCCAGGTGCACGACGTCGAACTGTAACCTATATTGAAAAAATCCTAGACCACACATTTATCTATCTATCTATCTATCTATCTATCTATCTATCTATCTATCTATCTATCTATAGTTTCTATTAAAATCCTAAAATGATGATGTCATTATTAGGCTAATTCTTTTGTTAAGAAAAAATCAAAAATAAAAAGAAAAAAATATAAGCATGTGGGTGATGTCATTAATTAAAATAATTTTGAATTAATGTTAAATCTTATTAATTAATTATTATTATTAAATCTTATTAATAATTATTTTAATTATTAAAATTAAATAATTTTAAATTATTTTATTTAATTATTTTGAATTGAGTACGAGAAGGTATAAAAGCTAGGCAGAAGGAAACAAATTCTAAATTTATATTTTAATTTACACTTTTAAAATAAAATGACAAGCAATATTATCTCTTATGATTGGATGTGGATTGTTTAATATCATTTTAGGTGTTTGATGAAATGTTCAGCTGACGAGTTTCTTAGTCGGACTCTGTAGTTCCACGGGTCATTAAACTAAATAACTTTAGCATTTACGTTCACTTAATACCCAAAACATATCTTTAAATTGTTTCGTTTAAACAAACCCGTGGTTCCACGGGTCATTTCACTAGTATGTATGTATATATATATATATATATATATATATATATATATATATATATATATATATATATATATATATATATATATATATATATATATATATATACACACACACTTAGATTTAAGAGCCCGTGCGTTGCACGGGTACTCCTAAGTAAAATTAACTCTAAAATATAAATTGTTATATCATCTTACAGAATGATAATGACAGAATCAATAGTATCTAAATCATAAGCATTGAAAACGTTATAGTTGATATCAAATAATACATGTTTGCCCCCATCAAGTAATGTTGTTAAGAGCTCGTGCGTTGCACGTGCATTGCACGGCGACTTTTAATCAAACAATCTGGAAACGTTAAATGTTATATTAATTAACGGTATGAAAAAACTACAAACTCGTACCTATCTGTAAATGTTATAATTTGTGTTACAACCAAATTATTAGTAGTATTATAAGAGTATGTTAGTATATGTTTTGTAATCAGTTTTTTAAGAACTCATTTTTCAAAATAATTTAACCCGTGAGTTTAGTAAGTGTTTTTTATACAGTATGTTTTTACATTCTACATCCGTTCTTGTAAAAAGACCCACGAAATCACGTGTTATTTAAAAAACATATAAATAGACTACTGAAAAAAATGTTATGAGTAAACATACATTATCATTATCATTATCATTAAAGAACACGATATGTCATACCCCCAAATAGGGCCGGGGAAATATGACTTCACAATATCGCAACACAAGTATGTATAAACGAGAACGACTCTAAATGAGACGTTTTATAACAAAATTTGAATTTGCAGCGGAAACATAATAATGTATTACATAATGAAATTCATATGTAAATAACAAATGATAAGTCTAATATGTGGACTCCAATGCAACAGCTAACTAAGCATCATAGGGCAGCACACAAGCTAATCTTCACCTGAGACAAACATGCTTAAAGTGTCAACACAAAGGTTGAGTGAACATCATAGGTTTAACAATCATAATAAGTTTTAGATCACAAGATTTAGTTTAAAACATCAAAATATTCAATATGCCATGAGTTATAATATCGAACTAAACATTAACCCCTGACATTGTACGGGTGTCGGCAATCATTATTATGTACCCCCTTGACGATCACGCCAATGGGTAGAGACGTCACTCTCAATAGGCCTACTCACAATAATTAAGCTTGCAAAATTCCAATTCCAGCAATTAACGATATTATGGCGGGGATTTGCATGTAACAATAAATACATGTTTAACAAAAGTCTCACGAAATTGCATATCAAATAGTTTAGGTACTTGTGTCTAAATTGTAAAACAGTTTGAAAGCAAGCATGTGTCTCACCCCAAAGTTTAAAATAAGTATATAAAACAAGTTAAAAAGTGGGGCTATGAAGTTCACCTTAGTAGCAAGTAAATAATTCCACGCAAGATGTAAGAACGGTGTATGTGTTCGGAGATCTCAACCTAGAGATATAACATTTGATTAGTTAATGTCTAACAGACATAAAGTTTGTTTATTAATATAATGAATATATTAACAGTGACCGTTATTGTCAACAGACAAAGTGTGATTGTTGGTTCAGTTTTGTTGTTCAAATCCCTGAAATGCACCAAATCAAAGGTACATATTAGGAACTTAAACATGTATTTTCAAACGAGATGAGGTAAAAATGTCTTTTGTAGTTTACATTTGATGTTTTTTTATTGTACATTTTCAGATTTCAGACACATTAAAACCATATTGGAATTTATTAGTGGAACTCTATTAGTAGCAGGTAATAGGTTTGTGTTTTTGTTTGCTGTAATATTTGCTAATTTAGACTATGAGATTTCCAATACTTTATGAGAACAAGTTCAGATATCTTTTGCAAATACTTCGAACCGGAACGAGTCAAGTAGAACTACGTAGTAGCCAAGTGTAATAACCTACTGTGGACACTATCGGATAATATTAGGAATCTATGGATGATGAAATTTCATTGATACAGAGCTAATACCAATAGACTTATTGGAGGAATAGTATTAGCTACGTAAAAACGATCAAATATAACTCGACATTTCACTCAAAACACGGCACCGCAAAGCGCGGCCGGTCGGTTGCTAGTATATACTAATTAAAGTAATTAATCCTACAAGCCTATTGGCTAGAGAGCCCACTTTTTCCTTGTATACTGTTAACATCTACGCTGTTATACTGTTTCCATCAAACCCAATTAACCCTAAATCGGTTTCTTCAGATAAAAAAAAAAATAATTCTCTACAAATTAAATAGCCTTAGTTATCAAAACTAGGGTTCACAAATTCGCATCTAAAAAACACTACAAAATTGAAATCGATTACTTAAACTGATCAATTGAATTGTTCGCTTTTTTCATCCTACGTCGCCCTATTTTCCTCATCTCCAATTTTCTTCCTAATCGCGCCATAGATAAATCAGTCATCTACAAATGGAAGACTATAGTTTATTATGATCAATTGTAAAGAAGTTGCACCAGAAATGGTGTTCGAGCGTGCGATGACAGTAAGTGTTCAAAGACGGCATTCAATAAGAGATGTCGAATAATTAGGTCAGATTATTGTTTATTAATCTTATAATTGCTAAGTTTAATTTCAATTTAGTGATCTGTAGTGTGTTTTGTGATACTAATATTGTTAAACAAGGAGATGATAATGATGATGATTTTATTGTTTGGAAGTCGATTAATGTAATTAGAATTGGTTTACAGGTTATAACTATGAATGATGCAAAAAAGGAAGCAAAGTAATTAAGTAAATAATTAATTTGGTTACTGAAGTGTTTAAATGTTTGAATTGAATTCAATTGACTGATATTCATGATTTGTTTGTAGATCATTTGGTGGTGTTTGTTCTAGATCTGAGGATTTGATGGATAGCTTGTCAACATTACTTTCTGAGAACTCGGTTGATGGTAAATATGATTTGGTTCAGTTGGCCTTTTCTGCTATTCAGACTTTTAATTCAGTAAGATGACATTCAGGAATTTATGTATTAGTTAGACTGATAACCCTTTAAAAATTGCACTTTGTTCTAAGAAGTATTTGATTGCAGGTGTTTAGTTCCATGAACCGAAATCAAAAGGAACAAGGGAGGCACATTTTGTCAAGGTCTTTATCCAATTGAGTTTCGTTCAAGTTTCAATGTTTTGCTCCATTATTTGTGTGTGACATGATGATTCTTTTTTACAAGGTACCGACTAATGTTAAAAACTATACTCTTTTTGTTGTTTCTCCTGAACAATTGAAAGAGGATTGATTCAATCTTCAAAGTGGATGATCAGTCTCATTGACCGTTTTGAGTGTATTGTAGTAATAAAATTTTGAGACCTTGTAACAGGTGGAGACAATGTTGCAGTCATGTAGCTCAATTGTTGTTTCTTCAAGTACTAAAGACAGTGTGTAGTTTGAATTTGTAGCTGGGGTTGGTGCTTTAATTATAGGTAAAAAAGATTGATGATTTTTTTATATAGTTGTTCATAAAACCGAAAAGGTCCTTCACTCTAAAATGGTCTTGGTGTAGATTTGAAGTGATTTACACATTTTGTGATTGGTCCTTCCATTTTGTTTTTTGTTTTTTGTTTTTGTTTCATTCATTCGATAGTTTCAGATTATGATTTCGGATTATAATTTCAAAAAGAAAAATAAATTTTATTTGTTTTTTGTTTTTTGTTTTTTGTTTTTGTTTCATTCATTCATTCGATAGTTTCATTCATTCCATTTTGTTATATATGGATGTTATGAGTTTTCTTATAAGTTGTTTTGTAATTAATCAAGTAAGAATTTAATTGGTATTATATGATTCAATCGAGGTACCTGCTTGGAAAAAAAAACTGGAGGATTAAAAGGGTTCCAAAGGTTCTTTCAAATTACCGAAAGGAAGATGTCGAGGAATGAGGTTGCTGTTGTGTGTGGCGTAGTTGAAATTTATGAAATGAAAGACGCATTTGATGTTAACGCTTATTTTGTCCAGGTAAGTTCCTTCATGTTCATTAGGGTCTCAGATTATAAATTTTTATCATGATGCATACACGATTATTAGTATTTATGATTTAGTTGTTATGTGAAAAAGTTTATGTAGGGCTTCATGCTAGAATTCCTTTGCATATAGCTGCCAAAAGAGGCTTAGAACCGATGGGTAAGCTACTTTTGTAACATCGTGGTATGTGCTTCTTAATTAAACACGACAATGTTACTATAAGTGATGGTTAAGCTATTGCTCACTTATATATTTGGTTATATTCTTTGGATGATGCATTGTTGATGAATGATGACTCCCAAACTCAAGAGTAAATAATCTGAAAGATTACATTTTACTTATTCAAGCTATATTTTTGAATGATTACATTTTTTCTTTAATAATCTGAAAGTTTTTATGTATAGTTGATTCATGTCTATGTGCAAATGTGAGTGTGAGAACATTAATGTTGAGAAGTCAAATAAAAAAAAATCATTTGGTTTACTGTTAGTATTGAAAGTATTAATGATTTACTTCATGTAGTCATGTGGTTTGATAGCTTGAATATTTATGGAATATATGGTAAATATGTAGTTATTGTTGTTGTGATCATAAAAAATTGCAGTTCATCATTGTTTCTGTTGGATGTTGTTTTGGCTTACAAAAACTTTGCATACCAATACCATTACAACTGTTGTGTTGTTTGTAGATTGGTGTCAAAGCTTTAAATACTATTGAGGTTTCTTCTTCAATTTACCGTGAAACTTCTCTGTATCCCCTATTATCCCACTTCCTGCCTCTTCATCGCATTCATGTGTATCTTTCAATTCATGTTTCCCCGACAAAGAAAATAACAGGTTTGTTTAGGTAAATTATGGTTCTAATATCAAACACTTCCATTGTTATGCATCATTTATCAATTACTTTAATATATTATAATTTTTATCACAAATCTTGAATTAGCAGTCAAAGTTAAGTTTTGTTTTCCAATATTTAGTTTTTTCTTCATATGGTATGGTTAGTGGTATGGTTCTGTTATGTCCGGCAAGAATACGATTTAAACATGTCCGGAGAGACCTAGAGCAGCTGATTTTGCTCATTATATGACAACTGTAACATGTGGATATGGTAGCAAATGCATATATAGCCATCCTCCATTTCATAGTAGCTGTGTAATACTTTTAATCACTTTGGTTTACTTTGAATTGTGATTCTTATTCTTATTAGTTTGGATTAGTTAGAAGAATCACATAAGATGGAGCATCTACGGAATGACCAGAGGAGGCTCCTACTTTGTTGTTAATTATTATTATTTTTACAGACAGAATTATATTTCTGTTAGTAACATAAGGTATGTGTCTTGTATTTAAAAATATTTGAAATAATTGTGCCGTTGGTCCCTCCATTTTACCCCAAAAAGCTAACAGCGTCCCTTAAGTTTTTTTCTTTGGCTTTCAGCGTCCCCCTATTATCACTTTTTTTGATTACGCATCCCTCCGTCAACTTTCTGTTAAAAAAATTCGTTAAGTCATGCCATGTGCCTTGCATGTGAGGGTAAATTCGTCTTTTTACTATTTTCTTCACTAAAATCGAGGACCACCCGTGCAAATTTTGAAATTTTTTTTTTTTTTTCCAAAATTTTTGTGGAAAGTTGACGTGTGATTTATCATAACATATACGAGTATGATTTATGTTTCGAAGTTTCATCTCAAACAAAAATGGCATCTCCCAAACTACGAAGATCATTATCAGAAATCCCATCTCAAGTCCATTCAACAATCGCTTCATTAACCTCTCTTCTTCAAACTCTAAACCTTAAACACCCAAATCACTCTCTTAATCCAAACCCTACAATCCTTAACCAATTTTTGCATCACTTTAGCCCTCTTTTTATAATTAGAGTTTTAAAAACCCAGCAAAACCCTTACCATGCCCTCTTCTTTTTCAATTGGGCTTCAAACCCTAACCCCAATCCCAATAATTATTCACACAATCATTTCGGGTCGGTGTTTGATCGTGTTAGGGTGAGGTATTCGGGTCGGTGTTCAGTCATAGATTGCTCTAAAATTGCATATAACATCTACAACTCTCTGATTCGTTCCAATTGATTCGATGATCTTGAGGTTGACTTTTTGAATTTGAAGATTGACTCTAAAATTCGAGTTTGATTCTTCGAGTTAGAGCCTAAAATTTAGCATAGAGATTGACGATTTGAATCCTAATCTAATGGCACTTTTACTTGTTGCTAAATGATTTAAAATTCAGCCGGAGACCAAAACGGTTCATGACGAAGACAAACGAAGAACATGAATCAATCGATGACAAATCTGTTGATGTTTCTCTAAAGTAATGATCTTCAAACGTTCGTATGATGATAAGGATTGAATTTATAACTTCAATTTGTGATAAAACACATTAGATGTTGATTTTCAATATTGAGCTCATGAAGATGAAATAGGATCGAGTACTATAGCATGAAACTGAATGAATATTGTAATCTGCTTTTGTAATATTTTTTATTTTCTGTTTAATGATAATAGATGTTGAGATCAGATAATGAAATAGAATTATATCATATGATATAATTATATCTACTGTAGTTCAATCCGTTATATTTAAAATATATACTATAAATTATAGCAATTTTTGCACCGGTGGTCCCTCGATTTTAGTGAAGAAAAGAGTAAAAAGATGAATTTACCCTCACATGCAAGGCACATGGCATGACTTAACGGAATTTTTTAACAGAAACTTGACGGAGGGATGCGTAATCAAAAAAGGTGATAATAGAGGGACGCTGAAAGCCAAAAAAAAAACTTGAGGGACGCTGTTAGCTTTTTGGGGTAAAATGGAGGGACCAACGACACAATTATTTCAAAACATTTGGATAGGTGTTTTAGTAATTAAGGGTTCTCTTGAACTTGTGATGGCTACAGGGAACAATGTGTGTATGAAAAGCAAAATATGGAGTTCAAGCAGTAGTGTCCTTGGTGCGTCAATCAAAGTGATTTTCAGCTCAATTTGCTGTTTTGGCTAAGAAAATAGGGTAATCGATGATCGTTACATTGCGTCGTGGTGATTATGTATTTCTCTCAGTTATTGCTATTATGATCTTTAAATGTACGAACGTATACAGCCGCAGAGAAGCGCAGCTAATCACTATGCTAGTTCACTTTATTATACGTAAAAAGTTAGATTGGTCTCCATATCCATTTTTCATTACTCGCAATAAATATATGAAATCTCCTCGAGATATATAAGAAATACTGATACACGAGATGAAATTCGTTTTAAGCATGCACTTAGATCGGATGATGTACATTACCAGTTTTAAGACCTGCGAATGTGCAGGTTTATGCGGGAAAGTTTGTTGAAATACACTTAAATATTTGAAGAAGTACGTTTTGGTTGCGTACATCATACACTCTGAACTTAAAACGTATGAGACCTAGAATCCTCAAAAGAAAAAAATTCTTATAGCATTTTGACTTATCGTTTTAATTTCTCTCACTTAGGAGTCCATGATTTCAAATTAAAAAAAATCAACATCTAGTAGTTAACAATCTAAAAAAGATATAAAGTATAACTTCGAACGCATTCGACATTCTTGATATTATAGTATTATTAATAATAATTCTATAAAAAGAGAGAATTTATGGTGTAACCCAAATACATTATAAACTTACGTCAACTAACCTTAATATTAAAAAAGCAAAAATCTATCGTACTACATACGAGACACCATTGCATTGCAGATAGTACGGGGTATGTCGATGACTACTTAGATGAACTCATGTGTCAAAATGATTTGGGGAAATCTTCTACAAAAGGTACAATATTATTGATTGCTTGTAACAATTTGTAAGACAAGAGTTAGAGACTGAAAGAGTAACTAAAGAGCTCAGTAACCTTGGTGCATAGGCAAAGCTTGAGGAAATTCTTTGTCACGAGCCCCAAAGCTTTTTCCTTCCAGAGTTTTAGTATAATCCGAAATTTATAAGGAACCAAAGGCCAATAACATATTCCTTATCACAAAACACAGCATTTCCGTTTGCTAACTAACTCAAGGCCTGATTCTAGATAAAGGAAAGTGTTCCTAAGACCCAACGTCAAACTGCCCATTTTGCCCCTTCTAGTACGTATACACAAAGCTATGAGTTTCTATAATACCAATCTAAAACTTAAAGCATTTATCTGGCCAATCGACGATAAACGAAAACAATTGACTCACTGATATTGCTTTCTTAAGTCACTGAAAGAAAGAAAGAAAGAAAGAAATGTGAAGGCATTTTAAAATGATCTAACAAAACCTCATGTCTAAAACTTACGATGGACTGGTCCAATATGTCGGACAAAGAACCACCTTCAGTTATCTTTGGGAGAATGATATTGAGTGTTTTAAAGTGAGAGGCAATCCGATGCATGAACCAGCTAAAAAGAAGTCCGCCATCATGATTTTATTCACTTCCAGATGTATCATCAGGAAAAAAATATGGCACGATACTGGTTAACAACATCAAAAGGATGCGATCTAAGACAGTTTATGGTCCCTTTTAGGTGATCATAAGCATTTTCCTGGCTGAGTCATCAAGGATCCCAAAATAAACAAGATTCTCTGGACCTTAAGAACTGCCTCATTAAGTAATCGTCAAAGCAGGTAGATAAGTTAGGCTTGTTAAACGAGATTATTTCAAAGAGAATAGTTAATTACATGCAATAAATGAAATACAGATCCCTGTAAGAGCATCTCATACTCACTATATACTCCTATCCTTCATAGATATCCGATTATACGAAGACATTTTGGTAACGGCAATACAACATGCCTTTTAGAAACTCTACTATTACACAATAAGGGTTGTGGTTTTGAAGGACTGGTGATGTAACACAAGAACACAACTTAGTTATAAATAACTGTGGTAATTTTATATACTAATATCATTATTATTACCATCAACATCATTATCTACTTTGAATGTCAGATTCAATTAAAACTAGATTACGTGTTTGTTGTGTTACCAAAGACTTGCCTGGATATTTGTTCTTAGCTTCTGGAGAAGCTGTGAAAGTAAAGACTGGGTAGTCTGTTGAACTTCAGTAGCTAGTGCTTGAACGACTGGTATTCTTAATGACCACATAATAGAAATAGAGAAAATAAGTACACAACTTATTAAACCACTGCTATGAGGTTGACAGCTAACATACTTTGGATGCAGTGTTGAGATTTTGCTAAAATATGCTTCCAAGTCTAGAGCTTCATCATAATTTCCATTCCTCACACACCTACAGAAAGTTATGATTTTAAGATTATGAGCAAGTCTAGGACACCAAATACGATAGGTTAGCTCAAAAGAATCTAAATAATATGGTTTAAGTAATTATTCCCATTGCTACAGTTAATAGAAACATAACAATCTATCCTTCCTAACATGCAGAGAATAAATGAAGAAAAGACAGTAATCTGGTATGATCCTTATTAGAAAGTTGTTCCAAACCATTTCTTACGATCACAGGAGATGGGATCAACCTTACAAGTAACTCGTAGCTACATCTTTTCAAGTTGGAGGGTCTTTATTATTAGAAATGATGATTGATAAAACATTACTGGTATGCCTAGTACTCAATATGAAAAATATGGTGGTGACTCATTGCAAATCAGGGGATGGCATGAAAATATATAAAAATGTGTATGCGATAAAAAACGTAAATAAATATCCCTCCCGAGATCATCATCTCGTTTTTTATTTTTGTTTAAAAACGTAATAAAAATAATAATAATTAAAAATATATATATTTATGAATGAACATATTATAAAATATTAAAAAAGAATTAATAGATAGTTTAAAAAAAATAAATTTCATTAAAGAAAAAAATTACAAGGAAAAATGGCTCTCGAACCGACCCGTTTGAATTTTGAGACCTGTTCGACCCATGACCCGTTTGACCCTACCCCATTGGGGTCTCGACTCAACCCGAGCCAGCTTTCTATTTCTCTTTCTCATACCTTTCAATGATATCACAAGTCTTCACATATGGATTCTCAATCGCCAAAGCTCGGGCCCAACTCGCAGTAAGTTTCATACATCCAGCATCAACCGAATCCCGATTTCCGGACAAAGCAAACTCAGGATTCACACACAAATTCTTCCTAGACGATCATCTTCAATTCACAGACAGACGGACCGATACAATCGACTTGATACTTATGTAGCATTTTCAATTCCGCCAGGGTTTTTCCATTTCATGTACTCGTACGATTACAATATAACAGTTTCACAGGATATATTACTAGCTAGGTTTTGATAAGGAGTAACACTACTTGTGATTAACGATAATAATGTTGCGATTGTTTTACCAGTAGTACCTGTTGGCATCTCGAGTAGACAATAATGACTTTTTGCATCTAGGACTCGTTTGATAAGGAGTAACTTGTGATTAACGATCCATATAAAATTGACCGTTTTATCTCATTAGGAAAGTACGTACAGTAGCACTCAATAAACCAACCAAACCAAAATTAATTAAGATGATGATCACATGCATTATTGCAGCAAAACAAAATGAGCCAACGGTTGGTTACACATATTGATTGGGTGACACAAACGTCTCTATGTATCTCACTTCTTGGGCCATGTATCTCACTTCATGGGTGATATCATCCGTGACGTTGTTCCAGTTAACTTGTGTAGACGTTGTGCACGTACCATCACCGTCTCTTGTAGTATTTGTTTTCTCATCACCATTAAGACTTACTCTATAAACACAACATTCTGTACCAGTAAAACCCTTCATCACCCAATCTTTGTTCCTCATCAAGTACAGCGGCCGTATACTGTTGTTTATAAGACCCGACAGCATATAAGTTTCTACACATGACCAACTTTTACCGACTTCATTCAAACTCCACCCTTTCAGAAACGTATGTGTCGAACTAGTGTCATACTGCAAATAATAATGAAGTTTTCCTCTTTGTACCGTGAGAAAGTAACTAGTTGCACGCCCCCAGTCATCCAACTTGTTGAAAATATAAGGAACTCGTATCTCGGTGAACCTTTCCGTCTTGGTGTCGAACCTTACGATTGCACACTCCCATGGACCATATATACCGTATCCTATAATGTCCTGTTTTATGAAAAACAGACTTTCATCCAACCAAGTACATAGCCTCCAACATTTATATATCAAGTACAGTATCTTCTTAAGACTGTTTGTTGAATCAACCATGTTTCGCCATGAGTCGTTTTTCAACGAGTAGCCGTATACATCAAAGTTTTTTGTTATAGATATAAGCTTGTAGTCGTTATCAAACGAGCTATAATACAACCCGAATCGTTGGCAGCTGTCGTCAGCGTAACACTCCTTGTTGTAATTGGTTTTCGACAATGTCTTGAACTCACTCGTTAACGGATTCCACAATATCAAATCGGAAAAATAATCACTGTCACTGTTTGTTAACACGCCTGCACAAACCAGTCCATGACAGGATGCTAATATCACAACTTTTTTAGGACGTGGTGGTGTGAACGGTAACGGACGAGGGTTACGAGTTACAGAAAGTTCGGGTGATTCGCAGTCTATGGTACGGAACTCGCATGATGATGAAGACAGTAGAAGAATTTTGTTAGGGTTTTGACGATCGTTGTTGGTTATGTGATTAAAGTGTGTGTTTTTGAACATTTGTGATGTTAGCAACGAGTACCATTGTTTAGAAACACTTTTGAAACGGAGTACGCTTTTGGCCGGAAGTCGTGGTAGTATCTCCGACCAAAGTATCTCGTGTGGGATCTCTGATGATAATGTCCTCCTCCTTTTAACACGTTGTTGATCGTAGGGGAAATTAACTGTTACATCTTCGATTTGGAACTTCATTATGAATTGGATTGAATCGATGTATAAAGAATTTGATTTTTTGGATTATATAAATTTGAGCTTTAGGGTTTTGTGCGAACTGAGTTTTTGATTTTGATCGTATACACCTCGTTCCCTTCTTACTAATCATTAACTAATATGTATATAGATAGACATTAACTAATATATATAGACGTATCAAACCGTGGGCACCAAGCTAAGAGCCCATGAAGCAAAGATGACCTGACATGTGTGATAACTTTATATAACTTACGTGCTTCAGTCCCAACTCCCACATGCCACATTCACCTCGTGTGATACGTGGCATGCTAGAGAATATACTCATTCCGTCTCTAAACTTTCTTCACCACTTTCCGCACAATGCACCCTACACAGGCGACATACATTTAAATAAAATCATAATTAAAGTGAACCCAAATGAATGTAGTTAATCATAACCATACTATAAGCAAACTGTTTATGAACATAAATATTTGGTATAGAACGGGAAATTCTTGCATATCTCTTCCAAAGAGTAGGAACTGCATCCACCCATCCATATTGTTTATAAAGCTGATAATAATCTTTCAGCAAAAACTAATATATCAGTTCTACAAATTGGTACCACACACAAGTAAAATGTTCATACATATAAAGTATATCCAATAAGTACCTGGTGAGAAGGTCAAAGCCAAAAAGATCCTTCAGTGTATCAAGATTTACACTGCACATATGATACGAGAATTGTTAACAATTTAGAAGAGCACAAACACAGCATATTCAAATCGCTTTTTCAAGTACCTCTTCAATCTGTAGGTAATTCACCAAGAAACATTATGTATGTTAAACCAAAAGTTTGAAAAATTATAATTACAAAGATTTTTATTGCTAATTGTGTATCAGTAGAGTGTTACTACTGCTACCTAGGACTAAACACCAGCTAAATCAAAAGCATATACGCCACCCATCAGGCCATGACTAAGATTTTTATTAGGTTCAACGAAATTCGAATACCTACGATTGGGT
The DNA here is from genome assembly GCF_046630445.1 of Rutidosis leptorrhynchoides. Taxonomy (NCBI): domain Eukaryota; kingdom Viridiplantae; phylum Streptophyta; class Magnoliopsida; order Asterales; family Asteraceae; genus Rutidosis; species Rutidosis leptorrhynchoides. Next base: position 241,316,153 of record NC_092342.1, on the reverse strand, counting down.
GATCTAAGGGCCTGTGAGAGTATACAATATTTGTGGCTAGCATTCTTCAGCATCATGTCAGTCAGCAAATGCATTAAAGATCAAACTTACAAATATACAAAATTTAAAATTTAATACTATAACTTAAGTAAACTGTTGCATAAACGATCTATTATGCACCTGCCCAAATTGAGGATACTTTTTCCAATCAAATAATGAAATCAAGCTTTGTTCATTTATATTTATATAAACCGAATAGGACATATCAAATAACGAAATCAAGCTTCAAAATTTGATAACTATATAAATAAATAAAAAACTCAAGCAATTCTACCAACTGTGAATTTTCAAACACAATAAGAACATATCATATAACAAAATCAAACATCAAAATTGATGATTGAAAACAAATATTGCTAAATTATAACAAACAATCGGACAGAGACAATATGTATATTTTATATAGTATTTGTTAGATACTTAGATTTATAATAAATCGATTCAAGTTACAGTAGTAATGTAAATTACTCAAAATAATATTAAAATGTCATTGAATTCATGTACTACTTTTTTATATATGTATGTCAGCAAAATATTACTCATAAGTTCTTCTCTCACTTGTCTGGTTAATGAAGCTAATTAATTCGAATAACATATAACATATCAAATGAATGACAAAATAAAATGTTAACAACTTATCTTAGATTGAAGTTTTTTTTTGTTGGAGGACACTTTTTTCGGAACGAATGGAGTAATACATAATATTAGTGATATGTATATGACAAAAGATGTGTTTTCAGTTTCTCTAAAAAAACAAAACAGTCAACCCATTACCCGAAAATAGAGCCTTAAGTACTCGGTTTAGTTTTGGCTATGGTACATATAAATTCAGCAAACTAAGTATGAAATTGTCCATTAATTTGAGCTTCATACCCTACCCATTGATGGTCAACTGCTATGAACAAAATGAAAGCCACATTCAATAGGATGGATACAGCTTTTAAAATAGAATACTGAAAACTTTACGTTCAAGGAATGACTCTTGCACTTAATGTGTTACATGATAATAGTCGTTACCGGTTTTATCGTCCAGATCTATAAATAATAATTTTTAATCGTCCAAATCTTTAAAGAGTAACTTGTGGTTCCAGTAGCCAACAATCCAAGAAACGTAGTAAGTGGAACAGTTGAGTGTAATGCTAAATGAGTTCAACAGTTGCATGTGTAATTAATTCAAGGAATTAAATAAATAAATAAATAAAAGCTACAAATAAATAAAATTTTCCCTTCAAAATACAAAACCTAAAAAATACTCACTGAGGAACCTTCTTTGGAGTCACAAAACACACCGAACCCAAATTCAAAAGGCCACTAATTTTATACTAATGTTTATGACATAAGCTAGCCTCCTACTCTTTGTTGTCTACCATGAACATGAGTACATGACAATGCAACATCTAGTATAGTTATCAGAAGGTCCCTCTCACCGTATCAATTTTTATGTTAACTACCATAAACTATGGTCGTATATATCCTAGGCAATAATCCAAATACAAAACGAACCAAATGCACTTAATTAGCTTAGCACTTACAATCTAAAGGAGTATGGCATTGTGCATCAATTTTAATATTAGTTTATTATTACATAGTGAGCAATTACTATAAAGTTTTAAACCATTTCAATACTTCCACAGTTAATAATCAATATTATTCACAATTCAAAAACATAACACTTCTTGATGAATTTCCTATTAACATATGACAACTACAATACTAAAACTGCACAAATGAATTCAAGACAAAAACTGCAGGGTTTGCTTTAATGGAAGCCCCAGCATGAAGAGTTCCAAAGAACAACTTAGCCATTCATTGGAACTCTAAAGCTTCTTGAATACGCTTTAGTTTTATTAAATGATTCGCCTACAAACAATATCACGCCCATCTTCTTAATTGCTTTGAATGCATTAAAGCCACCTCCCAAATATTAAGAAGCTTCGGATACATTTATTCTTCATCGTTTCTTCCATCTTCAGTTTCTCCATTTCTTCATTGCTGCTACCATTCCAATTGTTTGAGTGCTTGATTGGATATGTACCTAAAGCACGAAAAAAAAAAAAAAAAAAAAAAAAAAAGATAATCCTTTACAATCAAACATATAGCAGAGCAGAACATAATTGAACAAAAATGCACCTTATATCAAATACATAACATATGAAACAGGTATAAAAGATATTTATCTTATTATGTAACAAATACATATAACAAATTCATATCACATAATTACATCGATTGGAATGAGATGTTACCTTGTAATTGTAAAGATTGTAATTGGGGATTAGAGTTCGTATATCTGTAGTTAGGTTTTAGTGATTATCAAATCTTCCATGTAATCTTGAATCAGGGTTCGCAGGAGAGATGCGCATCCAACCGATCGATTGATACCTATTAGCACATGAAACATGTAATTTACTTTTAGGGTTTGCAGTTATCTTTTGAATTTGTTTTATTATTAATGGAATGGAATGGATACGCGGATAATAAATAATAAATTATTATTATTTTATTATTTTATTATAAATTATAAATTATGAATGTATATTTGGTAGCGTGACACGTAAAAAACCGAAAATGAACCGGACCGAAATATTCACATATAAATCTAGTTTTGTTTTTTTTTTATAATTTATTTATCATGCTTCTTATAATACAAACTCCATGAACATGTTTTATCTCTGTAAAAAATCTCATAATCTTAAGTATAAAACATCAATATGGTGATTTAATGAGAACTTACTGCGTTGCTTCCTCTTTAAATTACGATCGCCTTCTAAGGTACACGTTTTGCTTAGACTTCTGGAAAAAAAAAATAAACTCATCAAGTGAAGACTCACAGATATGACAACCAACAAGATTGTGATTTATTGTGTGGTTAGCTTATCTTTTCTACCTACAGGAATCTATCCATCTCCATGCTCGGGGCGGAGCTTTTCGGAAACAGGCGGGTCATCCGTCCCAGCTGGATTTAAAATAAAAATTACACTAAAAAAATTTTTACTAAAAAAATAAGGTTTTTTTTAGTGTTTGCTTCAGCTGTTAATGAAAAATATAATAAATTTTTACACTCACCCTATCTGTTGTCGGCTTCAAGTTCCGTCACTGTCCATGCTAAAAAAAATTTGCTTTATTAATGGATGCTTCTTATCTAAAAAAATAAGAGTATGATATAAAATTATATCCATATTCCGAAACAGTAATTAGTTATAATAAAATGATGTATTAGAATGAACCCACCCAGGATCGGTCCCAAGAATTAATGAAACGAAAAAAAGGGCCCTTAGAGCATAAAGAATAATATAAGCTAATTAAAAAAACGAAGATTATATCAAACAACAATATAGATAAGTGATAGGTTATCTGTTGTCCACTTGATAAGTGATAAGTTAATGTGTTTTATCCCACATCGGTGGGGAATCAAGCAAGAATACACTATAAATATAATAGTTTGGGCCATGATAAATAAAAGAACACAAACTAAATTTATTCATTTGGGCTTAACTCATCTAAATTTCTAAAAATTCTAGTCAGTTGGGGGTTGGTAATTTTTGTGATAGAAAAATATACTGAGCCTCTAAAATTGTTAGGCCCTGAACGAATGTACACCTTGTACCCCTCCGGGCCAGCCTTGAACCCACCACCATTTGACCCATACTACAAAACTGCCTTTTTAACCTGTTACCCGACCAAATTGAACTGCCCATGTGGCCATCTCTAGCTTTAATTTTTGTGATAGAAAAATATATTGGGCCTCTAAAATTGTTAGGCCCTGAACGAATGTACACCTTGTACTCCTCCGGGCCAGCCCTGAACCCACCACCATTTGACCCATACTACAAAAATGCCTTTTTAACCTATTACCCGACCAAATTGAACTGCCCATGTGGCCATCTCTAGCTTTATTCTTAATTAGCTTAGAGGTTAGAGTGAGATGGATCAATGGCGGAAGCAAGGGACAAGCGGGGGCAGTCGCCCCTCGTGGATTTGCAATTTTCAATGTAAAATATATTGGGCCTCTAAAATTGTTAGGGCCTGAACGAATGTACACCTTGTACCCCTCCGGGCCAGCCCTGAACCCACCACCATTTGACCCATACTACAAAACTGCCTTTTTAACCTGTTACCCGACCAAATTGAACTGCCCATGTGGCCATCTCTAGCTTTATTCTTAATTAGCTTAGAGGTTAGAGTGAGATCGATCAATGGCGGAAGCACGTAGGGACAAGGAGGGCAGTCGCCCCTCGTGGATTTGCAATTTTCAGTGTAAAATTTTTGGGGTTTTTTATTTTGCCCCTAGTAAAAAAAAAATTTGTCCTCAAAGCCTTCAAATTTTGCCCTAAAACCTTCAAATATTGCTCAAAAACTCTAAATTTTTCCCCAAAATATTCATATTTTGCCCAAAAAATCAGTAATTAAAAAAAAAATTGCTATGTTTTTAATTTTTTTTTTGTCCCGGGTGAAAAAAAATTTGTTTTCGCCACTGGATATATGCACTGTCATTAGTACATGTAACACGTCAATATGAATATAGATTGTTATGACAAAAATCAATAAAGACATAAGGATCTTCAAAAAAACCTATGGTGCATAACATTCGTCTTTGACTTGTTTCCATTTTCTTACAACTACATGCGATCAGTAATATAATAACTCCAAAAAATGTAAAAATACTGAACCGATTCTCACATCCATTTGTTTTTCTTGTATATGATGCATTCGTAAGTTATACCATATAATTTCTTCATTTAAACCTTATAAAACTTTTATGTTAACAGAGTATTTACGTAAACACAGTTATATATATGCCACGTACATATGATCGATATACATAATAATCTGGGTATTGTATATTACTCCGTACAGCAAAATAACAAAAGGGTTGAAGTAGGTCAAACAAATTTACCTTAAAAATAAGTAAGACAGTTCTTTCCACGGAACCGGACCGAAACCTACAGAACCGAACCGATATTATTCGGTACGGTCCTGAGTACGAATTTCTTCAATAATTTGGGACTCGGGACGGAACCGAACCGAATTAGTTTGGGACGGAACTGTACCACGTACAGCCCTAATCACTTTATAAACCAACAATGGTGTATTGTAGACAAAAATAATGACGGAAAAAAACAAGAACTTAATTCGATAAAGTATCTATGAGCCGCGATTTGGCGACATTTATACATGTTTTCTATTATTATAATTAGTCACAAATCACAAATTTTACACTTCATATATACAAGATGTATGGTGACCTGCGCTACGCTGCGGTAATCTTCCGATTACGTGTTACATAGCCACATACTCAAAGTTACACACCAATGTAGCAATAGCTCAGTGATACCCGGTACTTTTGAAGCTGGAAACCGACATGTGGAAGTTTGGACGTACTCAAAGTTACACACTAACATAAGTTATAATAGAAAATACATATATAAAGATAGACACTAACAGTCGTTATGAAGCAGCAGTTGGTGTCACAAAACTGTACATTATGCTGCTAATATGTTGTTGCTGAGTTGCGGTATTTTACCATACTATGATTCTCTCTATCAAAATTATACAGCTAGCAGTAGTTGACGCCACAAAATCATACATGATGCTGCTTATATGTTGTTGCCGAGTTACCACATTCTACCATACTGCGATCGTTTGTACTAAAAATATACACCATGAACCTAGTCAACTGTAGTTTTTTTAACCCGTCAAACAGAGTCAATCCTCCATTTTCCCTTTGTCACTGCTGCTACCTGGGTGCAATGGGAATAATGTTCGTTGGGCTGTGTGTTGGGGTGGACTGTCCTTCCCCGCAGTTAGTTCCTCTTGGTGGTCAGTGGGTGGCGGTGTTGTTAGGGTGTCTGCACCTGATTCGTATGTGGTAAGTTAGGGTTTTATGAATGCAGTTGGAAATTTTGTTCCAGTTTATTATTATGAATACCCGATGATTCTTATTTGTTGTAATTGCATATTATATAGGGCCATGGTCAAGAAGTTACCTGCTTCATCTGTCTGGTTGTGCGATGGTTGAACAGTGGGGTGCGGTGCTGTTATCTCAGTTGGCGGGTCGATATCAAATACCTTGTATTGGTGGTGGGAGGTCATGGGATTTGTCGTGGGCCATTATTGTCACCAAATCTCTGCAAGTCTGTCAAATAATAGTATTCCCAGCCTCCGAGAAAAAAGTGAAACGTCGTGTTGTTGTCCCAAAGATATTGTCGCAATACATCGAAAGAGACGCCAAGTTGGTTTTAGAAAAAGGCTCGAATTACGACCTACAGACAATAAAAGAGAGGAGCGGATTCTTTACAATGTAATTATAGCAAACAAACTAAAATATACACGTGGATGAAAACATTAATGCAATCGGTCAGTGTATCATAAATGAAATCTAGAAGAACACTACAATAACAACCAAATAATCACGCAAAAACAGGGATGAAGCTAACAATTAATTAAACATCGAACATAAACCCTAAACCTAGAAATTCGATTATTACCGTTGAAAATCCGAATACGGGAGAAATTTTGATCGACTGCAAAGCTGATGTTTCTGTAAAGAAAAAAGATTACAAAATCGATCTGTTTTGCATACGTAGGAATGAAGAAAGATAAAGCCACAGACCACATATCACATACCACGTGGAGCTCATGCATACGCCATGTCAAATCGCTTTTAACAGCGAGGCAACATCTCGTATGAATGAAGTCTCAGACGTCAATGCTTTTGGTATTCATTAATAGCAACATCTTGTTTACATTCACAAAGTATACCAGGCGAAACCTACAAAATAGATGCAGTGCACACTTACAATTAATAAATGAACTATTGTCAAAAATATGAAGATATGGTTCAAGAAACTTAGGTGATGTTTATTTTTTAAGATGTTTTTGTCTGAAGATCTGCGAACTATGTCTGTAGAGAATATGCGGTCTGAAGGTCTAAACATTGAAGATTGTTTATTTTTTGTCTGGAGATGTCAATTGGTTCTGAATTATGTCATTTTAATGTTTCACCGAATAATTGAGTATTACTCCGTAACAAACATAAAATAAGAACATTATTAAAAGTGAACTTTCACATTTAAAAGGCACTCCAGAGTACAATAACAAGTTCAAAAGAATTATACGTACCTAATAATTGAAATAACAAAGGTAAAAAAAACATTCAGATTCATGTTTTCCTAAGTTGTTGAACAATTTCATCTCGCTAATTAATCTTATATTGACGATCTTCTCTTATTCCATCTGGGTGAACCCCATTATCTTCTTCATTCTCATTATGTTGAACAAGACTCCTTTTATATATAGCTACTCATGTTACATATAATTAGTCAAAAATTAAACAAGAATTACAGTATATCATCATATTTATTTTTATGACATAAACACAAAGAATAGAGATACAATATATCACACACAATATATATTTTTATGACATAAACACACAAAGAATAGAGATAAACACAAAGAATAGAGATACAATATATCACACACAATATATATTTTTATGACATAAACACACAAAGAATAGAGATAAGTAATTAATTTATTGAATAAATTGATGCAAAGATGATGAAGCTTTTGCGTACAAAAAAGTTAAATTGTGACTATTTTTTATTGACTATCGTTACACAACAACAACAACAACAACAACAACAAAACCCAATACCATATGAGTGGTGTATGGGGAGGTGAAATGTAGACAATCGTTCCCTTAGCCGAGAATAAAAACAAGTCATTTCTCCACTCAGGGTGAAACACTTTACACTCTCAAAAGTAGAGAAAGTCATCCATCTCTCTATTCGACGGATAAAGAGATTGATTCCGAGTGAACCTCCGGCCAATAAGTAGGAAAACTTTTTAAGAAAAAATATTAAAATAAAATTGAGACGCCATGAAAATGGTAGAATCAAATTTCCATGGGTTTTAAATCCTGCCTGGATATCAATTTAAGCTCTAAATGGCAATCAAGACCCCAATAAATCGACGTTTGCTGTTGACTCAAAAATAGAGCCGATGACTATCGTTACACAAAATTGGTATTTTTTTTTAACGGCCAAAATAATATATAACAAAACAACGCTCCTCAGCAAGACGCTAAAGGAGAAATTACAAAGGAAAAGACAACCATGTGTTTCAATTAGAAAAAACATGGCCTCTCTTGCCAACGAAAAGAAAATAATCTAGTAACATCAAAAAGACTATTTCTACTACAAAAATGCTCATTAAAAATTATGCCGTTTCTAAATCTCCAAATGACCCATAGAAGAGTAGCCGTAACCGCAACCATCTTATGTTTAGAACTTGAAGTCGAACTCAAGCTCTCGATCCAACTATCTACTTCGACCCACGAATAGAAAATGGGCATATTACAGTCCAACCAAACTCGAATTTTATGCCATAACTCCGAAGCTAAGCTGCAGCCGAAGAACAAATGAGACCTCATCTCTATACCATTATTGCAAACGGGACAGACGATCGAGTCAATACGAAATCGCCATAAGAAAATGTTAACCTTTCGTGGTATGAACTTGTACCAAACTGTCGGGATGTTTGTGGAAGAAAGCAAAACTGAATCCATGGCCTTTCTCGCAATATTAACAGAAAAAAGGCCATCCGAACTGATGTCGAAACGCCACGAATCATGTCGGTTAGAAAGAGAAACGTTTTGAATTTCGTTCCGTATACAATCTAGCTGGGATGAGTTACGACTGTCGATGTTCTCTCTAGCACAAACCCATTGCCACGACCCATTAACTAACTTATTAGCAACAACATCATTCTGGTTCGTATCAAGATGAAACAACATATTATAACGTGTAGCGAGATTCGTGCTCCCGGTCCATAAATCGTGCCAGAATCTCACTTTTTGACCATTTCCAACTTCCAAACGAATGTAGTTTGCAGATAACAAATTAGCTGAAATAACTTTAGAGCAAGTATCCACAATGTTCGACCAAGTACCATTAACAGTCGTTCGCTCAAAAACATCTCCATGAATAGCCTTAACAATTGAAACCCAAAAATCATCCGGATTAAACAAATATCGCCAACGCCACTTCAAGATTAACGCAAGATTAAATGCTTTCAAACTTCCTACATTTAACCCTCCATTAGCAAAAGAAGATAAAATTGTATTCCATTTCACCCATGCCATTTTATTTGTTGAGTTATTACCGCCCCAAAAAAAACTTAAACGTATCGATTCGAGCCGTTTGAAAATCATTTCCGGGCATTTGAAAACGGACATAAAGTAAATCCCGAGGCTTCCCATGACCGATTTTAAGAGCGTAAGTCTACCACCCACTGAAATCAAAGTAGCCTTCCAAGTGGATAGTTTTGAGCGGAATTTCTCAACCAACGAGTCCCATTTGGCCACTAACTTCATGTTATTACCTATAGGGATACCCAAATAATTAGTGGGAAAAGAGCCCGTACGGCAGCCTGCAATACTCGCAAAAGCGTTAACTTCGCTATCAACGACACCAACACCAAAAATGTGACATTTAGAAATATTAATCCTTAAACCCGAAACCAAGTAAAATACCTTGAGAATACGAAGTATGTGATTAAGTTCACGACTACCCCATTCGGAAAAAATAATGATGTCGTCTGCGTATAAGAAGTGTGATAAACGGACATCACTAGAACCCACTCTAATACCACGAATATAATTAACCTCCATGGCCCGATGAAGAGCTAGATGTAAGCCTTCCATAACGATGATGAAAAGAAACGGGCTAAGAGGATCACCTTGCCTTAAACCTCTTTTAATCGGGAATTCACAAGTCGGAGAACCATTAACAAGCACGGACGTTCTAGCCGAATTCAAACAACCGATGATCCAACCGCACCAAGTAGGTCCGAAACCTAAAGAAGAGAGCATGAACATGAGATAATCCCAGTTCACCGAATCGTACGCCTTTTCGAAGTCAACTTTAAGGAGTAACATCTTTCTATTCGATTTTTTATACCAAAACATAATCTCACTTAGCATTAACGGACCGTCAAGAATCTGACGACCCGCTATGAACGCCGATTGAACTGGGCTAATTAACTTATCGATCACGTGTGCAAGGCGATTAGAGAGGAGTTTCGTTACAATTTTATAAAAGAAGCCGACAAGTGAGATCGGTCGAAAATCATTGAAAGTAATCGGGTTGCACACTTTCGGAATTAAAGAGAAAAAGGCAGAATTTTCCCCCGATGGCATAATCGACGACAAAATTGGTATTTTAAAATATCACAACTTTCTTAAATGGATACGTGAGTGACTTTTTGTGTTCAATATTACATACATACTCCACTCCGTGAGTGATTTTTTGTGTTCAATATTACATACATACTCCGTATATCAGTACAATACTATTTCTTAAACACAATGTAGTTTAGTCAACAATTAACCATAAAATTGAAAAGAGAATATCACATAAATATGAAACTATGCTCCCTGTAAATTGTAGAGCACATCACAAATCAATCAAAAATTAATTATAGAACGAAATCAGAAAAAAAAAAGATATCAGGTGATGAAGCTGACGAGGTGTTGGAGGCGACGAGTGCCGGAGCTGACGAGATGCCGGCGATGCTTCCAGAGGTCAGGGAGGTGATGGATGTGGGTGGAGATGGATGAAAGTTAGGTGGGCTGTCAATGAAAAGGAGTGAGGAATATATCAGGTTAAAATAGCTTTTAAAATTAGAAGCTGTAGGATTAATGTGCAAGGTACAACATATAACTATATGACCAACTTCATTTAAGTCTTCGGGGTCACACACATATACACCGAGACGTCAAATAAAAAAAAAAAAATATATATATATATATATATATATATATATATATATATATATATATATGATGTATATATATTACTCAAGTAACAAAATAGTAAATCGAAATTAATTCATTTACTATTCATGTGAATAGTAAATGAAACGAAATTAATTAATTTACTATTCACATGAAAGCGATATAATAGAAATTATTAATTATAAGTTACATAATATACCCCTAAAGTATTTGAGAAATACGACTTTGAAAATGATCTTGATTTCTTTTGATTTCCCTTTTGCTACCAAACAAATGAAATATGATATTACATCAGATAAAGAAATCGAAAACAAGATTTTAAGAACGTGTTTTTTATTTTATTCAACAACTTGTGAAGTCTTTTAGACTTATGGATATATATATATATATATATATATATATATATATATATATATATATATATATATATATATATATATATATATATATATATATATATATAAAAGATAGAATGAAAACCAAAAACACAAAATAACAATCTATATTCACTTGATTCCTTTCTTAAGGCTGACGAGCAAAGTTATACGGGAGTATTATTTATCTATTCTATTTGATTAATATAATTTGATTATATTAATTAGTTACTTGGGTTTGGACTAGCATCCATTGGCATTGTTTGAAGTGTAGTGTGGACTATCCTAAGAGACGGTCATATTTTTGATCGTAGGTTTCTCTCCTTCAATCAGTTTCTTCAAGAAAGGTAAATCGTTTACTCACTTTGTGAATTACATATTTTGACAATTATTAGTGGTGTAATTGGATCATTGGGATAAATTAATCGTGTGCATGTTTCATTAAATATATGAATATATAGTCTTGTAAATGTTTTTATGAAATAATAAAAGATTATTATTTTAACTATCCGCTGCGTTAATCTGAAATTGGTAAAAGTACACACGATTTTTCAACAGTGGTATCCGAGCCGCTTTTACACCATCTTAATTGTCACGTGATTTTCTTTAGATTTAGCTTTGTGGTGAATTGGTAAAAGTCAAAACCTTTATGGTTTTGAAAGTCAACTTTGTTGATTACCTTATGACGCACGAATAAGATCTAGAAAAAAAAATCACTGTTATAAATTTTGAATTTATTTTTTTTATGGCTTGAATAATTGTTGTTTATTTCATTTCATGGTTGTACGCATGCATTGTAACCATGGACAAGCCATATGTAGGTTTTAATAACGTAGTTATTAAAATTGTAATAGCATACATAGTCCATAATGCCCCGACCTATGTATGATTGTTGTGATTGTTGATTACGGCAATATTAAGTCATATTGATTATTTATTTTTTATAAGAAGGCCATTTTGAAGTCAAAGTTGTATTATATTTATTTTTCATTTTCATAGTATTGTATTTAAATTTATTCTAAATTGTAAAAGTATTAGATTAGTTTTATTTTTCAATTTTAAATAAATGTAATAAGATGAAGATTAAAGATAAAGATGCAACATGGAGTTTGACTTAGAAGATGGCGAACAGGTCAAGTTGACAACGATAGCGTTTGTCAAGTTTTCACTTGATTTTTGAATTAAGTGGGAGCTACGATATTACCCTTAGTTTGACTTCTTGATCCCATGTCGGCTCATGGGATCAAGCATAGGATTTTTGAGCTAGGCTATGTGTGTGTGATGCATGATATAGTTGTGTTTTAATTTTGCATTTATATATAATTGTTGATTAGAATATATATGCTAAATGTTTTTTATGAAAACATTAAATAAAACCGGTAACGAGTTTCAAATATTAAAATTGATGATTTTAAAAGGTTAAAATCTAACGAGTTTAAAGTTAGATAATTTTGAGACTCAAGTTATATATGTTTTTTGATGGAAACATTAAATAAAACTCTAAACGAGTTTCAAAGATTAAAATTGATGATTTTAAAATAAGTTAAACTTTAACGAGTTTAATGTTAAATGATTTTGAAAGTCAAATAATATATATGGACGACATCTTTTAAAACTGTTTTAAAACGATACACGTTTGTGTATTTGTTATTTTTATATCCTATAAATTAAATAACAAATTAGATCACAAACATAATCGACATATACAATTGGTTAAAATGTTTTTTTAACTAATAGTGTAGCGAATCTTGTGTGCATGCATTATTCGTTAACACAAACATTTTCAAAATACCCGTCAAATTTAAGTCATTCCATCCAATGAGCTTGCAAACACTCCTCGTTATTTTTCTGATCTAGTGAGACTAAGCTGAATTATAGCCACGAGGTGAATTTTTCGATCTAGTGAGACTAGCGTGAATTTTCACTGTTTTCAAATTGGACGACTTAATCGTATTCACGGTGAGATCTGAGTTCGAGGCAATGATGGGACAAACATGCCATTAGATAATAGTGGTTTGTTGGACTACATATATCTCTAGGTCCCATAAAGATCTAAGAGTTGTACTTGTAATGCAATTGGTACCCGCTACCTACCAATAGACTCCATAACTGCTAGCTGATCAACAGATGTGGCTATGGAACCTCTATATGGATCTTAGGCTTTTGTAAATTAATTGTTTTTTTAAAAAATATTATCAAAACTTGGGTAGTTAATTTATTAAAGCTCAATATCGAAAATATTAAATTGAATCTTATATCTGTTGTAGATGTCAAATAATCAAAACGTAAACCAAAACACACTTCCTTTTTGTTGGAGAAGGATAAACTCAATGTTCAAACTTCCTAGACTGGCACTGCAACCTGAGAATTATTCTCAAGCATAATTAGAAGTTGAATAAAGTTTAGAACTCATATCCTTTCTTCCTGTTGTGGCAGTTGCTGCTGCTCAGCAAAATGATTATCGAATGTTGTTCAATGATCAGGAAGAAATAGGATTGAAGGGTGAAAAAGAATAAGCCGAATACTTTGTGGAAGGAAAATGACAAATCATTTGCTAGAAAAAATATTCCACCTTCCAAGAAGGAAAGCCCAACAAAAGACGCCAAATATTTCCATTGTGGAAAGGTTGGCAATTGAAGAAGGAAGTTGTCCTATCTTCCAATCTGAGCTGAGAAAAGGCAACGCTGGTGAGACTAGCAAATCAGGTATATTTCATATATAGTTATATACTTCTTCTAGTGATTCCTAGATCTTTGTTAACTGGTTGTGGCCTTCACACCTGTAACAATATGAAGGGAATGAGAAGAAGTAATAGACTGAAGAAAGACACAATGGATTTGCAAGTAGGCAAGGGGGATCAAGCTTTTGTTAAAGCTATTGGTACCTCTGAACTTACTTCTCTAAATGGTCTTATTGTTTTGTTGGCACAATAACATTATGCTCTCAATACTGTGAGCGACATAGTTTGAAAGATGTTAGTATTGAACTTGCATTTACACACTTAGGTATTTTAGTTTCTAAGGATAATATATTTATCTTAATACCTATCCACGTGATGGTATTTTTGAAATTGATCTGCATAGTGTAATTTCAAATGAGAATTCTGTGTATACCTACATCGCCAAAGTCTTCAAGCAAGACTTGAATAAGACCTATCTATGACATTGTCATATTGGTCATATAAACAAACAATGCATTACAAAACTCCAATCTAATGGACTTTTGGAATTAATTGACTCTAAGTCATTTGATGTATGCGAGTCATGTTTATGTGAAAAGATGACAAATGCTTCTTTCTCCGATTTAGGTAAAAGAGCTAAAGATCTTTTAGGACTAATACATACTGTTATATGTAGCCCTTTAAGAACAATGTATAGATTTAGTTAATTTTACTTCATTACATTTACTGATGAGTACAGTAGCTATGATTATGTTCACTTGCTGAAGCATAAACATAAAGCTATTTTAGCATTCAAAAGTATTCCAAAATGAAGTAGATAATCAGCTTGGAAAGACCATTAAAGCACTTCGCTCCGATGGAGTAAGTAAGTTTATGAGTCAAGAGTTTTTTGGACCACCTAAAGAATTGTGGGATTGTCTCATAGTTCACTCTACCTTACACACCACAACACGATGGTGTGTCTGGGTAAGAGGAATCGAACTTTACTTGATATAGTTTGATTTATGATGAGTCCAATTTCTCTACTACCGTCTTTTAGGGATATGCATGAGAGTCTGCTGCAGGCATACTCAATGTGATTCCAACTATGAAGGTAGAAAAGACACCATATGAGTTATGGCATGGGAAGAATCCCAAGTTGTCTTATCTGAAAGTCTGGGGTTGTAAAGCGTACGTGAAGCATGAAAAATTAGAACCCAGAACTATCTAATGTTACTTTGTACGATACATAAAGGAAACAATGGGTTACTACTTTTACTACCAAGCTGAAGACAACGTATTTTCTGCTCGGTCTGCTGAATTCCTAGAAAGAGATCTTCTCTTACAAGAAGCCAGTGGGAGTAAAGTAGATCTTGAAGAAATTCAAGTACTTTAAAGTAACATACCTTCAGTAAGCACTAGAAATCCACACGTTGAAACTGAGCACACTGTTGGTGAGCCAGAACGTGTTACACCTGCACTTTATAGATCTAGTAGAACTCATCGGCTTATGAGGTTTAATTATCTGATTAATTCATATAAACCTCAACTAAGGGATTATGATGAACCCTCTAGCTGCGTGAGGCCATATCAGATCCTGAATCTGAAAATGACTAGATTCTATGAATACAGATATGCAATCCATGAAGGATAATCAAGTATGAGACTTGATTGATCTTCTACCCAATTGTAAGACAATGAGGTAAAAAAATGGGTCTTCAAAGGAAGACTGATATGGACGGTAATGTAAACACTTTTAAAGCTCGATTGGTGACAAAAGGTTATGATGAAAGTTTTTCACCAGTCGCGAGCCTTAAAACAATTAGGATACTTATTGCCATGTTTACTTTTCATGATAATAAAATATGGCTAATGGATGTCAAAATCACTTTCCTAAATGGCGACCTAAGCGAGGACGTATATATGGTTCAGCCGGAAGGGTTTATGAATCCTAAGCATCCTAATAAAGTATGCAAGCTTCTAAAATCCATCTATGGATAAAAGCAAGCATCCAGGAGCTAGAATCTTAAGTTTAATAAGAAAATCAAAGTGTTTAATTTTTTTCAAAACCAAGATAAGCCCTGAGTTTACATTAGAGCTAGTAGGAGCAGAGTAGTCTTCTTGATCTTATATGTTGATGACATATTACTTATTAGAAATAACATTACAACTTGCAAGATGTCAAGTCTTGGCTTGAAAAATATATTTCCATAAAGGATCTTGATGAAGCTACTTATATTATTGGAATGAGGATCTATACAATAGATCCAATTGGATTATTGGTTTGAATCAAAGTACATACATTATCTTGCAGAGATTTAGCATGCAAAACTCCAAGCATGAAGCTTTGCCAATGCAAAAGGGCATAACCGTGAGAAAGTCTCAAAAGTCCTATCACAACAGATGAGGTGAGACAAATGAAATGTATCACATATGCTTCGGCTATATGATCAATTATGTATGTCATGATATGTACTATACTCGATGTTTCATTAGTTTTTAGTTTGACGAGTCATTGTCAACATAATCCAGGTGAAGTATATTGGATTGTTGTTAAGAATATTCTTTAGTATTTGCAGAGTACTAATGATATGTTCTTGGTTTACGGTAGTTTGGAAGAAGAGTTAAGTATTAAGTTTTATACTGATTCTAGTTTCCAAACTGATCAAGATGATTTTCGATCCAATCACGTTATTTCTTTGTCATGATGGGCAAGACAGTTGATTGGAAGAGCTCTAGGCAGAGCACTATTGAACAATCTACAACAAAAGCAGAATACATTGTTGACTGAGAAGCTGCTCAGAAAGCTGTCTGGATAAGGAAGTTTGTTGTTATACTCAGAGTAGTACACAACATTTAATCTTCTATAATATGTACTGTGATAGTTCGAGTGTTAATATACTTTTGAAAGAATCACATGTACATAAAAGTATCTGGCACATTCTTCAAAAGTTTGACTACATTCATTAAGTCATTAAGAGGAATAATATTAATATTCTTAAAGGTTCATACAAATGATAATGTGGCTCACCCGTTCATGAAGCCCATGATGCACACTGGACTTCGTTATGCTACTGATTTTTTTCATTTGTAATTTAGTATTTGGATATTTTTGGAACATTAAGCAGTTTTATATTAATGAATTGATATATAGTTGATATGATCGTTTTCATTTATATCACTGTGTTATATATTAGCATGTTTAATCCATGAATAATTGTTGATTATTCAAAATCTCCATAATCGGTCATGTTATGGGAATAACATGAATTAAGATTAATGTGAAATTTTGGTTATATTCATTGATGATGAATAGCTAACTTGTTGAGACCAAAATTCATATGTATTCATTGATGATGAATATTGGAATGACCCAACCATGAGATGTCACTACATGGATCGTAGTCAGTAGTAAATCTTTTAGTGATTATGTTTTTGTGTCCTTAGACTTGAGATGCACGCCCGTCTTGATGAGTGTAGCATTGTATTTTGATATGGTTAAACGATGTCCTGAATAAGGCTGTTATAAAGGCCATTATTGGGTATAATGTAAAGCTCGTGATAGACACGTGTATGCAATATAGGATTTGTTCCTCTAAAATGTTTGGAGTTAGATACTTTTTGAGCTCCTCGATGAATGAATAAGATATTTGTGTGGCCGCACCCAGATGTAATTAAGATGATACTTAATTAATTTGGTGATCTAATTCAGTTCTAAGTTCGAGAAACAAAATTGTTAAACAAATGAGAATGACCGATGATCCATATCACAAGTTTAACTAAAGTATCTGAAACAAAAGAACGAATGACATTTAAAACTTACCATAAACAGTTTCTAGAAACTACCCTCACATGAATTTGGGAACAATGACGTGTTGCTAGACGCTTACCATTGTTTGTATAGTTACTTAGTGTTGTGCCATGCACAAGTGGGAGTCTGTAGGATTAATGTGCAAGGTACAACATATAACTATATGACCAACTTCATTTGAGCCTTCGGGGTCACACACATATACACCGAGACGTTAAATAAAATATATATATGATGTATATATATTACTCAAGTAACAAAATAGTAAATTGAAATTAATTCATTTACTATTCATGTGAATAGTAAATGAAACGAAATTAATTAATTTACTATTACCCCTAAAGTATTTGAGAAATACGACTTTGAAAATGATCTTGATTTCTTTTGATTTCCTTTTTGCTACCAAATAAATGAAATATGATATTACATCAGACAAAGAAATCGAAAACAAGATTTTAAGAACGTGTTTTTTATTTTATTCACCAACTTGTGAAGTCTTTTAGACTTATATATATATATATATATATATATATATATATATATATATATATATATATATATATATATATATATATATATATTCTTTCTTTTGGTCAGGTAAGATAGAATGAAAACCAAAAACACAAAATAACAATCTATGTTCACTTGATTCCTTTCTTAAGGATGACGAGCAAAGTTATACTGGAGTATTATTTATCTATTCTATTTGATTAAATATAATTTGATTATATTAATTAGTTACTTGGATTTGGACTAGCATCCATTGGCATTGTTTGAAGTGTAGTGTGGACTATCCTAAGAGACGGTCATATTTTTGATCGTAGGTTTCTCTCCTTCAATCAGTTTCTTCAAGAAAGGTATATCGTTTACTCACTTTGTGAATTATATATTTTGACAATTATTAGTGGTGTAATTGGATCATTGGGATAAATTAATCGTGTGCATGTTTCATTAAATATATGAATATATAATCTTGTAAATGTTTTTATGAAATAATAAAAGATTATTATTTTAACTATCCGCTGCGTTAATCTGAAATTGGTAAAAGTACACACGATTTTCCAACAGAAGCGATATCCTAGAGCTTCAATTTGGAAGACATATTAAGGTGTTATTTTGTCTTATATCTTCTAAAAAACAAACGGTCTGAAACTAAAACGTCTGCCCGCCCGCAGACATAAGACATAATAAGGTCTTCAATGAGAAAAACAAACACCACCTTACATTGTAGATGATGTCTCCAATCTTGAGCTTGACTGCTCCACTTTTGTAGACCAGCAATTTGCCCATGTACCCATTAGGAAAGTCATTTGATCCAGAGCCTTTGTTAGAAACATCTTCTTTTGACGAACCCGAGCTCTCGACTTTCTCTTTTCCTTTTGCGCTAGCTGTAAATTGATTTGAGAGCTTATCCAGTGGAAGCTTTTCAGAAAACTTGAAAAAGATCATCTTTTTTTCCTCGATGTTCTCCTGCCCCTAACATTTTCGAAATTGAAGTAGATGAATTGCAATGAGTTTTGATATTTCTAAGTGAAAGTAAATGAGTTTCACATCCCACACAATTACATTTAAAAACATTCAAACAACTAACATAAAAAACAAACCTACATAACCACCAAGCAGACATACTGACATCAACATAATATAGATTTAAGTTTTTGTTATCCACAATATTCATTTAACTGAATGTTGACTTTTTAATGTAGATTTAAGTTTTTGCATCTTGAATGTATTCAAACTATCTTGCAATGATATCACTCGTAAACCACCTAACTTATTTACCAAACTACACATATGAAACGATGAAATCCAACTCATAATTATCAAATCTCAAAGCATTTCAATATCAAGCAATTCATATAGGTGCATGTAAACACAGATATCGAATTTTAAAAAATGTAAAAACTAAAGAATAGAACATAATAATAATCACATAGTTTGTTCAGGTAGGGTTCACTGAAATAAATGCTTCAGGTAGACATCATAAAAATTTGCAACATCTTTCTAATATAGTGCAACACCTAAATCAGACCACAAGTAATAACTGAAACATGTTATTAAACACACACAGTTGCAAATTTCAATATATAAAATTAAAATATGGTGAAGGCTAAAGGAGTACATTGAACTACTACTTACTCCTATTCAACAAACAACATTATTAGAATTAACTTGTCATGATATGTAACTGGTTATAACTCAAATAAGAACAATGTTTTATGGTGGTAAGCACTAACCTGTAATAAGCATTTTTTACCTCAAATCCACC
Organism: Rutidosis leptorrhynchoides; assembly: GCF_046630445.1. Lineage (NCBI taxonomy): Eukaryota > Viridiplantae > Streptophyta > Magnoliopsida > Asterales > Asteraceae > Rutidosis > Rutidosis leptorrhynchoides. The sequence continues at coordinate 241,296,200 of NC_092342.1, read as the reverse complement.
ATTAGCTGCAGTCAGGATCATATTTTGTCTTTGCTTCCACTAGACCACTGAATTAACCACCCGAAAAATTTAATTGTCATGCTTGTACTCAAATTAAAAACAAATACTCCGTAGTATACAAAAAACATGGTCCACTAATAGTTACTTCAGGTACCCCGAAGACTAACATTAAGCTTTACGTTCACACTGTAATCATACAACAATATAAATAAATTTATAGTGCAGTATCCTATACGATCAACCAAAGCAAGTTCTAACAACAGTAATGTACTATGGAAAAAAATTAGTGACCGGGTTAGTAACGTCTCAAATTTATGTCTTCTTATATATAATCTGAATAATAATAAAAAAAAATAGCATCCACAATACTTTTCACAAACAGTTGGTGTGCGTAAATAAAAACATATTGAAAACGAATCTGTGAACGATCGATTCTCAAAACAACTATTGTGAAACGGTCGATTCTTACAAGAACTATTTTGAAACGATCAGTGCTAAAGCATTGCCTTCTTGTTCTGGGAAGAAAATGATTTACTAAAAACGGAAGTTAGCGTACCAAAAAATATGAACATAATGAATTCTGAAACCCAAGTCAGAAACAAAACCATATGCAAATGAACATTGATTGATGATACATGTGTTGTCAATTATAGCGCTTTATGAAACTTAATACAAAGCAAACAAAAGGATTTATAGATACCTAACCTGGATCGACTTTGTATGATTCTGAACAGTCCTATATATCAAATTGACGAAAAGTAAAATATGTGATTGTTTGGATCGAAACCCTAATTTTTTTGAAGAGAGTTCATGATGAAATCAAATCGTTTAAGTAATTAATCTGTTAAATTGTTTAATTAATTTTTTGTGTGCAATCATTTGGGTAAATTGCAATTGCAATGACAGACAAAAGCTTATGAGACAAAAGCTTCTGAAGATAGGGAGTTACAAATGGGGAGTTACCGAGTTACATACGGTAGGTTGAAAAGAGATCCGTGCGTTTGGGAATAGATAACTGACGATTAATATAAGGGTAAAATAGAATAGCTTAATATATATATATATATATATATATATATATATATATATATATATATATATATATATATACTAGAAAGTTTTAGGCCGTGCATTATGCACAGCCCAGTTTGCGATTTACGATAATCCTTGTTTTTTCTTATTTTGTTTCTAAATTGTTGGAATGAATACGATGATGAACAAGCAGAAGATACCACCATTAGGAAGTATCATCTTCGCATTGGTTACATGAAGCCAGAGTGTTTCCGGCATATGCTTGTGAATGCAGAGCAGTCTTAGTCTTAACAAGTACTGCAAGGAGTTGTTTTTTAATTCACATAGAACCCAATTATAATTCTGAGTGCACCTACGATGCTGAAGTTGAACAAAAATATCAAGGTTACATCGATATACCACAATAGTATTTGCTATTATGTTATGATTATGATACTTTAACTATAAACATCATTACTCATAAGGACAAAAGTGATGGGATACAGAATATGCTTATATGTTAAAGGCCTTAAAAACATGATGTTTGATGACTAAATGTAATGTATTAACAATGAAATTATACTCAAATTAATATCACTCACTTGCCTTCCGGTGTATGTCCTTGGAAAAACATAGAACTAAAAACGGTGACTATGAGTGCGCCAAGTGGAGTGAATGTTGCTGAAAACACGGAACATTTCCTTTCAATCATCCACGTTTGGAAATCTCGCAAATTGCGGAGGCAAAAAAAACCTAGAGGTTAAGAACAAGCGAATGTTTTCTTCCCTTCAAATGTATATCACAACAGGCAATGCAACATATTGAATAGCACGTATATTGTACATTACTTGTAGTAGTGCTACTCATGTATATGCTACTTATACATAGACAATCAAAAATCGGGGCTAACCATAAAACGTGGCATATATATATATATATCCAACACCCCGTCAATGCTATATGCATCCATGTTATGTTGCATTATTTAAACACTCAAGAAAAAAGGAGGTGTAAAAGATGGAAAAATGTAGCATCATTTATAAGGTTCAGAAATAGAGCCTTGATGCAAAACAGGAAAATACAAATCTTGAGAATGTTACCATTTCCTCTTTCAATTTCATTACTTACTATACTATATAATCAAACTGTGTAAGATATAAACTCACCAAAATTTTGAACACTTACAAGACCATACATGTAATACTCCGTGATTTAATTATAGCGTACCTCAATTTCATGCCTGTAAGATTATTCTCTCTTTGGCACTTTTAGCACTGTACCACCCTACCAGATGGTCTGATATATACATGAAACTAACAACTTTCAGATTCTCCATCTTCAAATTTACTAAATCATGTCATAACACAGTCAGTCAAAGATATCCAGCACCAACTGTCTAATAAGTTTCACATATACACTGCACCAAAACAAAAACCACTCGACTACTCGTGTTAGGTATAATAAATTAACATGAGGCGAAACCAATCACTATACTAAAATACCACTCCACGAAGTTCATAAACAACTATATAACACTACCAAAAACAAATCAAAACCTCACCTTTTCATTCTCCCTTTTTTTTTTTTTAAACAGGCGCTGCTTGTCAAGAAAACTCATGTTCTTTTGAGAAGCATACTCCATACAATTGAAAAACAACATCCAATGTTCACCCCTTTTTCAGGAAACTAAAAATATTAAACTATTAAGCGTAATAAGCGTTATAGGACAAATAGCGAAAAAAAACTGACTATAATTAAATGAAACTCATCACAAATGAAGGCTAAACTACACAAAATCAATTAAAAACCTAACGTCACGGTTCTTAGAGCGTGGTTTCATTCGACCAAGTACATCATCATGGGGAGCTCCTGTTATGTTTGTCAAGAAGAAAGATGGTACATTCAAGTTGTGTATCGACTACCGAGAGTTGAACAAACTTACCATCAAGAACCGTTACCCATTACCGAGAATCGACGACTTATTTGATCAACTACAAGGCTCGTCGGTTTATTCGAAGATCAATTTACGTTCTGGATATCACCAAATGCGGGTGAAAGAGGATGACATTCCGAAGACTGCTTTTAGGACGCGTTACGGTCATTACGAGTTTATGGTTATGCCGTTTGAATTGACTAACGCACCAGCTGTGTTCATGGACCTCATGAACCGAGTGTGTGAGCCATATCTTGACAAGTTTGTCATTGTTTTCATCGATGACATACTTATTTACTTGAAGAATGATCAAGAGCACGAAGAACATTTGAGAAAAGTGCTAGAGTTGCTGAGAAAAGAAAAACTGTACGCTAAGTTTTCAAAGTGTGCATTTTGGTTGGAAGAAGTTCAATTCCTCTGTCATATAGTGAACAAAGAAGGTATTCAGGTGGATCCAGCAAAGATTGAAACCGTTGAAAAGTGGCAAATCCCGAAAACTCCGAAGCACATACGCCAATTGTTAACACCTATTTCCTTATGAAGTAAGTCTTAGTGTGTCAACAAGATACTAGAAGTAATCTAGCTTTAGGTGGGCGGAGTGTTGCCGATTGATTTTTACCCTTGGAAAATAATCCCTGCAGACCCGGTACACAAGTGTAGAAACTTGTGGGGTGGCTTAATCAATCTGTCGTCCGTAGAGCGTAAAAGTGCTAGCCGGATGACTTCTAGTGAGAGAAAGTAGAGAGAGAGAGAGGTGAAGTCTCAGCTCTCAAAGTTGTCAGAATGTCTGAACTGTGTAAAATGACGATCCAAGGGGTCTATTTATAGTGTCAGATCCACCAGATTGTTCGGGGACACGTGTCAGATGATGATACGTTCTGTTATTCGTGATCCGAAATTTATGCTGAAGGTGGCGTTCTCCGACCAGGGCTTACACGCTAGGCGGCCTTCAGGGCTTACGCATGACGGAGCAGCCTGTACAACGGAGTACGCTGGACGGTTAACTTCACAAAACTGTAGCTTCCAGCCTTCCTGATGCTACTTTTATGCTGCCATTACGCCTTTTATGCGTGTATACGATAGGATACACCATTAAGTCCCCCCAGTTTAATGACTTAAGCATTTGAAAATTGATTAAGTTGTTAAACTTAAAATAACGCATGCCAACCAAGTCTTCACGTTTTCCTTTTGCACTGGGAAGTACATCACAGGTATTAAATGATAGGCGAATTTTTCTGACATTATGATGATTGATTTTTGCACAGCTAAAATACCTCACGTGCCTCTAGCTGTAAAAAGACTCTTCGATGTACTCGCCTTCTTATCTTGTCCTTACACGTGTGTGGCTGAAAACAAAACCCCCAAAATCATCACTGATTACAGCTGTTATATCTTTTTTGCTTTTTCACCACCATAAACCCTAACCGATCATCTACTTTTACAACTTCCTTCTACAGTGTTCATCTTCCTCCATCAATACCTTCTTTTCTTCCTGTTTCATTAGAACATTAATGGCAGCCATAAAGGATGTTTCAGCTATTCATAGCAGAGTAAATGAAAAATATTTAGGCGAGTTACTGCAACATTTTCCTAGATTAGCTGGCGTTGAACCAGTGATTCCTGCAATCAATGCCAGAGCCTGCTCACTGCCCCCTGGCAAGATTGCTATTTATGGCCATTCAATTTTCAATTTTTGCTTACGTCTGCCATCTACACCATTCTTCTTAGAAGTTTGTAAGTTTTATGGTGTTGATGTTGGTCAATTTGAACCAGCATCAATTCGAAAGATTCTAATTTTTGAAATGTATTGTCACGCAAGGAATATTGAACCATCTGTTCGAATATTTTGCCATTTGGTACGTATAGCTCACCATGAAAAAGGTTGGTTCACATTCAATAAAGTTCATGGATTTCTAAAACCTGCACTTGATCATCCCGGCGACAACTGGTATGCTTCATTTATCTTTATTAATGAAGATGCAATTGATAACCAATACGCAGCTACTCGAGTGTGGCACAAACACTTGCATACCGTATCAGTTACCTTCCCAAAACTCGTTACCAAGGAAAACATTTTGTTTAAGAAGATTAAAGCTTAACAAATCAATGACATTAAATATGGGGAACACATGCTTTCACTGACATCCGTAAGTCAAGATTGGGATATCACACAAGGTTATACCTGTGTTCTTGCTGGGAGGAAGAGTAAGCATTTACTTTTGCTACATTTGCTTAATAAGATGCCCTCCTTTATCTATCCAATTAACCACTGTGACTTTTAAACTTTTTGCAGAAATTACACCGCTTACCGCCATGCGGTCATCGGTTTATTCACAGCTTACCTTTACTACTCAGAAAATTATTGATGTTACCCCCAAGATAGATGAAGTGAGGGAGGAGGAGGATGAAGAAGAAGAAGAAGAAGACATATGTATGAATTGAGTTGCCTCTAGAGAACGTCATGCCTCGGGTAATGATAACATTGGATTATGTAAAATACCATACCAAAACCTGTACTTGTTTTCTTGTATGCCCAGTACTAGTGGATTTTATAATCCAAACCCTTCCTTATATTTTATGCCACCCTTGAAATGTTGTGAAGCATATTGGAACTCTTTTATAAGTAACAATTTCCCTTTATCTCCAACAGCTAGTGCATCACATCAAGACACTACATTAGCAAATCTTCCGCCTTCCGCCAAGAGGAGAAGAACTGGTCAAATTCCTCCGTCATTCGCTCAACAAGGAGCTGGCCCTAGTTCTTCTCAACAACAAATTACGCTTCCCAATCTTGATACAAACATGCTTTCCTCCCTTTTAAAAGGACCACCACACTCGTACGAAGATTTCATGACTTTTTTGAATGTCATGGTGTGTCCTTCACTAGCCCAATTCTTTAGCAAGCTATCTGATGCAGATGCCAAGAAGGTTAAGGCACAAAGTATCATTCTGAACATTGCTTCTGGTTTAAATGACCTTCAACGCCTATCTGACTTGCAAAACAATGAAGTCACTACAAATAAGGAGCTATCTGCTGAAAAGGAGAAAGTAGCCAGGACAGAACGAATAGCCACAGAGATAAAGAGGGAATACGAGTCAATGAAGAGGCTTTATGAAAATACCGACAATCAGAGGGCGGAGTATAAGGAGCAAGTCAAAGAATTATCTTTCAGAGAAAAGCGGCATCTGAGCAAAATTGATGAACTAGTAAAGGAGAACGAAAAAATGCTTGAGCAAAAATAACATAGTGAAAGAACAGCTTAAAGCCAAAGAGGAGAATGAAAGACGAATGATAACTGGCATCCCTGCGCTTGTTGAGCGTATCTTTAATTGCCAAGCTCTGTCTCACAGGATTCGTGAGTTTGTCCGTCTTGCGAAGTCTGCTGAACGACTAAATTTTTTCAACTTTATGAAAAGAAAACTGCCAGAATTGCCAAGTCCGATGCCTGTTGTTATTACATCAAAGATTAATGAAAACGCCATAAAAGAAGCTGATGCAGCCGGTGCACTAATAGAAAATATGAAGTTTTCTGATCTTGAAAATCTTTGTAAAAGGCCGGATGTAACAATAGATGATGTATTGAATTATACTCCGCAGGATGAATGAAATACTATGTTTTTATATATCTGCTTTTACATAACGTTTAATATTGTACTTGGTTATGTATATTAGAAATATATGCTGTAACTTAGTAAGATTGTTGTAGTGAACAATGCATAAGATATTGAGATTGTACTTTGCAATCATTATAGTTATAAACATGAAAATCATATTCTCCGTCATACGCCTTCCGTCATGAAACGCATGAGGAAAAGTTATGAATAACTTTCGCCTTTAAATATTTTGCTGGACACTATGATCCGTTTTCCGTTTTGTAACAACCCTCACTTTTCGACTTCTAAATTACTGAATTAACCCTAGGGTTATATGTCTGACTATATGTATTAAGGGTTGTTATATACAATTAAATATTGACCGAATAGTAATTTTTAGTCAACAATGTACGCTTAAATAAATAATATATTATTAATTTATATAATTTGACATAATTTAACTAAGTATATAAACTTTGTATCACTTTTATTATTTAGTTAATGTATTATATATTTAACTATATAATAAATCCAATTATATATAAATGTAATAATATTTACAAACTTACTAAAACTATAGTTTAATAATTAAAATCACAATTATTATTAAAAATACAAAATACCGAATTATTTATTATTTTTATGCAAAATTTGTATTTATTAATTAAATAAAACAAAAATAAAAAAAATAAAAAATAAAATATTATTGAAAAATATTCTTGGAAAAGCATTAAATCAATTTGTTTATTTATATAAAAAAAATCCTTAAAATAAATGAAAAATAAAAAAATAAATAAATAAAAAAATAAATTACTTTTTAATTAAAAATTGTAATGGAAAAACTACTTTTATTATTTTATTTTGTGCATTATCCCATGACCTAACATTTAATATTTTTTTAATTTTAAAATCTCATTAAGAATTAAAATATTTCTTTTTATTTTAATTATTTTATTTTTTTTACCTAATTTTTTCAAGTATAAATACCCCTCATTTCTCATTCAAACTCACACCAAAATTTCTCTCATTCTCTCTTTGAAGAATTACTACTAGTAAGTATTCTTTTCTTACTTTTTATTTTTTTTACTTTTTACTTTTTACTTTTTACTTCGGTTATTATTTTTACCGAAACATGTAAATAATGTTATAAATTATATACAATTAAAAATAAAATAAATAACATGTATACACTATTACTATTACTAGCACCTATAACCTACTACTTATATTGTAACATAAAAATATTTTGGGATATGTATTAGAGATGTATAGATCTTCGAACTTTCTTGACGAATGGTTTCTATGAGATTCTAGGCAGAGGGTTTGGATTTCCGATTTAAAGGGTCCTACGGCTCAAGCCCCTAGATCTAAATTAGCCATTCGAAGGGAAAGAGGTGATTGGAAGCTTATCTAATACGACAAGTATCCTAAAATGGAAAACACTGATAAAAGTAGAAACTCTCTAGTCATAGAAACTTAGTAAAATAAGAAACTTTCTAAAAATGGAAACTTTATAAAATAGTAACTTACTAGGAATAGAAACTTAGTAAAACAAACTATACTTAAACACATACTTAAACTTAAACATGAGCAAAACACTTAACTACTCTTAAATGTCAATAGGTTGACTTTTCTGCTCACTCGTTCAACTCTTTATTCCGAGGAATAACTCTCTCTCTACTTACTAAGGTGAATTCATAGCCCCACTCTTTATTGCTAGCAAACTTATTTAACTTTTTGGGGTGAGATACATGCAAATGCTTTTATAACTGTTTTACTAAATGAATACAAATACTAAAACTGATTTTACGTGAGTTCATCTGCTCCCTTTTTATATATTTTTGTGCTGAGAATACATGCGCAACTTTTATAACTATTTTACACGTATCAAATATTAAACTGTGATATGTTGGGCTATGACCAGCAAGTCCCCAACCGACAAGTATAAACGATAACTTGTACGGGGCAAACTTGAAAGTCTAGTCTAAATATCAGTACCAACTATTAAACTGTGATATGTTGGGCTATGACCAGCAAGTCCCCAACCGATAAGTATAAATGATAACTTGTACGGGGTAAACTTGAAAGTCTAGTCTAAATATCAGTACCAACTGTTAAACTATGCTATACCCGGCTATGTCCGACTAAGTCCCTACAGTGATATTTTTAATTACTGCGGCATTCTTAATTATTGGGGATAGGCCTATTGGGAGTAACGTCCCCGATACATTTGACCAAGTCATTGTATTACTTAATAATGAAATTAAACCGACAAGGACAGACACAACTTGTCATGGGGCAAAACTTGAACGTTTAGTCTAAATATCACGCATTGGCATAACTTTTTGATCCTGCGGGAGATCAACTTTACAAACTAAATCTTGTGGTCTAAAACAACGACAAACTTTTTGTTAAACCTATGAACTTCACTCAACCTTTTTGGTTGACACTTTAGCATGTTTTGTCTCAGGTACTGTTTGATTCAAGCTCTTATACTTACTGCTTATGTGATGCTACTTGGACATAGGATCAAGAGATATCGCATTTATTACTTCCGCATGTGAACATTTACGATATTGTTATTCCTGTCATTGTAACGATATTTCATTTTCCGCTGCGTACTCATTAAAGTTAAATTCATCATTTAGTATTGTTCTCGTTTATTATAATATGTTGGTATGTTTTGATATTAGTGACGTTCCTTCCAGACCCTATTGGGAGGACGTTACAGATTGGTATCAGAGCATAACCAGGCTATTATAGAGAACCAGGATTGCATTTTTATGTGTGGCTTACTTGTTAGCTAGGGTGCCTTAGCAATCTAGGAAACTATAACCTTTCCTGCCTTAGACTTTAAAGCACTTAGGATTGCCTTGTAATCTTAAAACATATGTCTTACAATCCTATCCTAAAACTGATCAAAATCTCCTTCCTAATGTTAGGATGTCTAATTATCATCAAACGACCAAAATGAATCTTTTCAAGCCAACCTAAAAAGATACTGAAAGGTCTTTCACAGAAAGACCAGTCCAAAGCCCACCTTATGACTTTGGTGGTCCTCTATCACCAAATTATAGCCCAAATACTAATCTTGATTCACATGGGTCTCCTCAATACTATCCAACCCCAAGAAATAAAGACAAGAGGAAACGTCTTGAAGAAACTGGCCCGTCAAAGAAAAGATCCCGATCTCCTTCCTACGATGAAGTTGATGTCAAGTACGAGATCATGAATCTGCGAAGAACTACCGAAGGCCTAATTCGCCATATTGCAAGGATCGATGCTCAAATGAAGGAAAAAGACCTCGCGATCAAGAAGCTCATGGAGGAAAATGCTGAGCTAAAGAAAGAGATTATATACATACATTTGTTTTATCCATGACCGATGTGGACTTTGGTTTGCACCCTTACAAGAAATGCCCGATGGGGGAAGCAATATCTCTCCTACCTAAGAGAAGATGTTGAATTTAGATTGAAGATGGAGGAAAACCGCGTGAATAATCAACTTTCTATGAGGGACCACAAGTACCATGTAATCAACAATGATGTTTCCAATCTTTATGATAACATCGAGTATCTTTATGAGGAACAAAAGGAGAAGAACGACAAGTTTGAGAAGTTTATGAAGGAGGTTGAGGATGAGAAGAAGAAATATGAAGACTACTTCAATCTTAATATTTCCTAGTTATTTTCTATCTATGCAAAGGCTAGGCCTTAAACTATTTCTATTCCCGAATCGTGTAATAAGAAGGCTTGTTTAAAGCCTTGTTCTTAATAAAATAAAGTGTTTCGTTTATATCATATTCATCTTTATTCCACTTATTTTTTTTTTTTCAAACTTATGACCTATCAAGTTTATTAAACTTCTATATGTTATTGAAGATAACGGTTCGTCCACAAGCTCCTGCTACTACTTCAAACACTCACGTATCTTATGCCTTTATGCATCGGTTTGTGAACCGGAAAAATATTATTGGGTTATCACAGTATACGAATTGAAATTCTTTAATCAATATCTGGTTACAAATCTCAACACGTCATACCACCATTATTACATAAATGGATGACACATCATATCTTATCATATATTATCATGTCTATAAACTTTGTCTACCACTTATCCTAAATTTCCTTCGTAAATTACGGAAAGTTTTTTGCTATAAATACGTATTCAAGGAGACGAATATATCATTCGGTATTCAATACCCATTTCATATCAAACCCTATTCCAAACATATAATATGAATTTCTCAAACTCTTCAAGCTCCCACGGCAGCGTAACCGGAACAAACAAACCAATCAGCCATCATCTATTCTGGATGAATTGGGGATGGGTTCGTAGCCGACTCAATCAATGGAGACAAGAAGAAGGTGATCCCTTCCACCAACCGAATTCACCTCTTGGCGAAGAACCTGAAGCGCTTACCGGCGAACCAGTCCGAAACACCATTTTCTCTCTTCTTTCCAGGGTATCCCGTCACGAATATATAATATCGAAGATTCTAGATCTTATTCACCCCCTTGTTCCAACCACCAATCATCCCGGAATAATAGAAGAAGTCAACGAGCTTCGCGCTTGAGTAGTGGCTCTGGAAAATTTGGTGCGAAACCTATGAACACCAGCAGCAGCACCAGCAGCATAACCAGCATCACTACCAGTACCATCAACATCACCACTAACAGCATCAGCTTCATCAACAACAACATTCGCATCCCCCGCCTCAACAACACACTCAGTACCTCAAACATCAACATGATACGCCCCATAGATACCAAGGAATATTAGCAATAAAGAGTTAAGATGTATTGACTCATTCTTCGTGAAGAATTATATATGTATACCTTATATATATATGATTTGGAACAATAATAAATCTTGCCGTACTAAGCAATTACGTGAGAATCTCAACTAGTATGTACTACTTGGTTAATTCATATCACTAATATGCTATGATGTACACCCTTCGCTAATGACTTAACAATTGTTAATCACTGCTTCAGCACAATAAACTCCATTTCATAATAAATCAAGTATAACGATGAATGTATTGATTCATAACTTCATTAGCGAAATATTTCGCAACAATTATGAAATCTCTAAGATTTTGGAGATTATTTACTCTCGTTCCAAACCGCAAATCAAATGAGTTTAATATATATTAACTCATTAAATCCATGATTATATCTGAAGACATATATGAACGTATATCTTCATAAAGATTGTAAAAACTGTTAATTGTGAAAATATTTTAACGGGTAGGTAATACCTGAGAAATATTTACATCTCACATAAATACACTGTACATTCTTCAATTTCGATTCATAAATCATTAATTATACTCACTGCCTTCACTGTGATACACAATCATTTTCATACAAATTTAATTACACATTCTGAAATTAACATACCAGAATTCAAGTAAAGCTTTAGCAGGTGTTATCTTCCTAAAGATCACTACATTCATGAATTATATTCATTCGTATTCTATGATGAATTATCACATCAAACCACCGAAATTATCATCAACAACGCCTATTCGTTAACCATTAGATCCGTTGACGATTACAATCAGCGTTTAATCATCTAAAAAAATAAAATTTCTTGAAACCATCTCGGATTGATAACCAATGATTCAGATATGGTAGCATTAAATGCAGAGGAAACAAAAGAATTTTCCTCGTCATTAGAACTTAGAAATTCTGAGATATCACTGTATCTTTCGTTATAAATATCCTCTATATTTCTGAAGATATCTTTATAACGATTCTTGTCAGCAATTAATTATCTCTTTGCGATATCTTTATCACATCATAAAGGAAACTGTTTTAGTTTCTATATTCTGTAAAGTTCAAGTTTAAATTATGAATGATTTGAAGTAGTGTTGGGAATTGAAGCATGAGTTAGTATAATATAATGACGTCAGGCCAACGTGATTATATTACAGTAAGTCATGCTAAATTTTTAATGGAAGATGATGATTCATAGACTTTATAATCATCATTTGCCATGTTACACGACTCTTATCTATTTAAACTCTAAACATATCAAGAAAATATTTTTCTTGATAATTCGGTCTTTTCCGGATATTCTGGTAATATGACAAATCAAATCGTGCTATTACCTTTCCTTATGCTTTGAATATCATGATCATTCGAAACTTCATACCTATGAATTCTGGACCGTTACTTGCTTTACAAAAGCATGAAGCTTCGACATATAATGGAAAATATAAATCCCGATAACAACACTGAAATTACAAACCGTGTATATCAATGCGTATAGCAATATAAAGGCACGGGAGAACTAAAAACATAATAAATTCTAGAGCATAGTAGAAGTAAACAGACTCATCTGGTGGGAGTTGGAAAAGAAGGATGATTGTGGCGATAACCAATATAATGTCAAAGACAAGAACTGGATTGAGCATATTAACAAAACTTTTGGAAGTATGAATTGAGAAAGAAAGTATATAAGTGGTGAAGATAATGAAACAGAAGAAGCTAATTTATAGCAAAAATTCCAGACACAGCAATCGAGGCAATTCACCGCCTTTAATTAAAGAAAATCCTAATTTCTGTAATTACCGGAAAATCAAATCTTATAAAGATTTCGAAGATTTCTTTAATTCCTTGAAATCCGGAAATCAATCGTAACTACGTCAAAAGTTAAGGCAAACATTTAATTTTCTCATTTACTCTTTTACGATAGCTTCGTTTATACTCTTTCTATAATCGAATTACTTTATCCATATTATTTAATGTCGATAAAACTCTAATTCATCATTCTTGTTATAAAGAATGACGATCTCTATCAAATTTTATGACTATGATTTTCATGAACTCCTCTCTGTTTTGTCTGCCTAATATTGCAGCATAAACGCTCAAGGTTTTAAATGAGCTCAATATTATTCATAACACATTTCATGTATCCAATTTACTGAAATGACTTGCATAACATCATCATTTTGAATGATCTCTGCATTAATGATAAAATGCACTTCGTAGAAGAACCTATAGAGATTATGGTTTGTATGACTTAAACGCTTGAAACAAAACAATATTCTATCCTTCGGAAAACACGCAAGGCCCCGAACATACCTGGGAACGTGAAGACCAAATGAAACAGAAATATCCCCATCTCTTCTCAACCGTTGATGCATCCAAGAAGTCTACCTAAAACTTCGGGACGAAGTTTTTATTAACGGGGAGGTACTGTAACAACCCTCACTTTTCGACTTCTAAATTACTGAATTAACCCTAGGGTTATATGTCTGACTATATGTATTAAGGGTTGTTATATACAATTAAATATTGACCGAATAGTAATTTTTAGTCAACAATGTACGCTTAAATAAATAATATATTATTAATTTATATAATTTGACATAATTTAACTAAGTATATAAACTTTGTATCACTTTTATTATTTAGTTAATGTATTATATATTTAACTATATAATAAATCCAATTATATATAAATGTAATAATATTTACAAACTTACTAAAACTATAGTTTAATAATTAAAATCATAATTATTATTAAAAATACAAAATACCGAATTATTTATTATTTTTATGCAAAATTTGTATTTATTAATTAAATAAAATAAAAATAAAAAAAATAAAAAATAAAATATTATTGACAAATATTCTTGGAAAAGCATTAAATCAATTTGTTTATTTATATAAAAAAAATCCTTAAAATAAATGAAAAATAAATAAATAAATAAATAAAAAAATAAATTACTTTTTAATTAAAAATTGTAATGGAAAAACTACTTTTATTATTTTATTTTGTGCATTATCTCATGACCTAACATTTAATATTTTTTAATTTTAAAATCCCATTAAGAATTAAAATATTTCTTTTTATTTTAATTATTTTATTCTTTTTACCTAATTTTTTCAAGTATAAATACCCCTCATTTCTCATTCAAACTCACACCAAAATTTCTCTCATTCTCTCTTTGAAGAATTACTACTAGTAAGTATTCTTTTCTTACTTTTTATTTTTTTTACTTTTTTACTTTTAACTTTTAACTTTTAACTTTTAACTTTTTACTTCGGTTATTATTTTTACCGAAACATGTAAATAATGTTATAAATTATATGCAATTAAAAATAAAATAAATAACATGTATACACTATTACTATTACTAGCACCTATAACCTACTACTTATATTGTAACATAAAAACATTTTAGGATATGTATTAGAGATGTATAGATCTTCGAACTTTCTTGACGAATAGTTTCTATGAGATTCTAGGTAGAGGGTTTGGATTTCCGATTTAAAGGGTCATATAGCTCAAGCCCCTAGATCTAAATTAGCCATTTGAAGGGAAAGAGGTGATTGGAAGCTTATCTAATACGACAAGTATCCTAAAATGGAAAACACTGATAAAAGTAGAAACTCTCTAGTCATAGAAACTTAGTAAAATAAGAAACTTTCTAAAAATGGAAACTTTATAAAAATAGTAACTTACTAGGAATAGAAACTTAGTAAAACAAACTATACTTAAACACATACTTAAACTTAAACATGGGCAAAACACTTAACTACTCTTAAATGTCAATAGGTTGACTTTTCTGCTCACTCGTTCAACTCTTTATTCCGAGGAATAACTCTCTCTCTCTACTTACTAAGGTGAATTCATAGCCCCACTCTTTATTGCTAGCAAACTTATTTAACTTTTTGGGGTGAGATACATGCAAATGCTTTTATAACTGTTTTACTAAATGAATACAAATACTAAAACTGATTTTACGTGAGTTCATCTGCTCCCTTTTTATATAATTTTGGGCTGAGAATACATGCGCAAATTTTATAACTGTTTTACACGTATCAAATATTAAACTGTGATATGTTGGGCTATGACCAGCAAGTCCCCAACCGACAAGTATAAACGATAACTTGTACGGGGCAAACTTGAAAGTCTAGTCTAAATATCAGTACCAACTATTAAACTGTGATATGTTGGGCTATGACCAGCAAGTCCCCAACCGATAAGTATAAACGATAACTTGTATGGGGTAAACTTGAAAGTCTAGTCTAAATATCAGTACCAACTGTTAAACTATGCTATACCCGGCTATGTCCGACTAAGTCCCTACAGTGATATTTTTAATTGCTGCGACATTCTTAATTAATGGGGATAGGCCTATCTGGAGTAACGTCCCCGATACATTTGACCAAGTCATTGTATTACTTAATAATGAAATTAAACCGAAAAGGACAGACACAACTTGTCATGGGGCAAAACTTGAACGTTTAGTCTAAATATCACGCATTGGCATAACTTTTTGATCCTGCGGGAGATCAACTTTACAAACTAAATCTTGTGGTCTAAAACAACGACAAACTTTTTGTTAAACCTATGAACTTCACTCAACCTTTTTGGTTGACACTTTAGCATGTTTTGTCTCAGGTACTGTTTGATTCAAGCTCTTATACTTACTGCTTATGTGATGCTACTTGGACATAGGATCAAGAGATATCGCATTTATTACTTCTGCATGTGAACATTTACGATATTGTTATTCCTGTCATTGTAACAATATTTCATTTTCCGCTGCGTACTCATTAAAGTTAAATTCATCATTTAGTATTGTTCTCGTTTATTATAATATGTTGGTATGTTTTGATATTAGTGACGTTCCTTCCAGACCCTATTGGGAGGACGTTACACGTTTTGCTCTGCATTTTGTGTATATAAGTTGTGTCATGACATTTTTTGTAGATTCGTTTCATCGCTTCGATGCTTTAGTGAGTTCTACATGTCTCACTATCGATACAACCATTTTGAGTATGATTGTACTTCTACCACCGAAAGGCTTTCTTTCTTTCTGCGGGTAGGGATGACACACAGCTATGTGACACCTGGGCTAAAAAATCCTTGGCCGGATAAAATCTGTGAAAAATATTGCCATAAGAATAATTGCTATTATTCATATTCTTAAAGAAATTTTTACATTTATGACTATATCTCATGCATTTGACAGTTGATCAAGCTGTCCATGCATATAGTGCTACGCATAAAATTTCTTTAAATTCATTGCATTCCAAGCTCTTTCATATTGCTCGCCGGAAGGCGCAGCAAGCATGTATGATCCATTCTGATTTACTTTCGTGACCTTATAAGGTCCTTCCCATTTTAGGGCTAGCTTTCCAAATTTGATTTGCCTGCTTGCCTCATTATCACGTAGTACTAAATCACCTACTTCAAACTGCACATGCTGCACTTTCTTGTTATAATATTTTGCCATTTTATACTTGTGATCTACTTACCGGATGGCGGCCATCAACCTTCTTTCCTCCAACAAGTTAAGATTCTCCCTTAACGCCTCAGAATTTGCCTCAACATCAAATGCCATAATGCGTTGCGTTGGCACACATATTTTAGCCGGTATCACTGCCTCTGTTCCATACACTAGACTGAAAGGTGTTTCCCCCGTGCTCCGCTTTGGCATCGTCCGGTGTGCCCACAATACATTTGGCAGCTCATCCACCCATCCATTTTGACTTAGACCCAACCGTGCCTTAATGCCAACAACGATTTCCTTGTTGGTAACCTCCACTTGTCCGTTCGCTTGAGGATGAGCAACAGATGTAAAGTTTTCTTTATGCCCAGCTCTTCACACCAACTCCGAAATGGATTTTCTGCAAATTGCTTGCCGTTATCGCTGACTATTTCATTTGGCACCCCATAACGGCATACAATATCATGCCAAACAAACTTCTTGACATTTTCTCCTGTGATTTTTGCTAAAGCCTTTGCTTCAACCCATTTCGTGAAAAAATCGATCATTACCACCAAGAACTTAGCATTACCAGTGCTCTTATTGAATGGCCCCACAATATCAATAGCCCATTTACAGAACGGCCAAGCGGATGACACCGATATCAAGTCATACTTTGGAAGACGCTGAATTGTACCATGCCTCTAACAATTCTCACATGTTTTTATGATTTCTGCGACATCCCGATAAAGGGAAGGCCAAAAATACCCTTGTCGCATGATCCGTGATGCCACAGTACGGAAACCGGAGTGTTGAGAACAAACTCCTTCATGCATTTCTTTGACCACTTTTAATGCTTCATCATCGGTTAAACACCTTAACAACGGACCATTGTATGATTTTCGATAAAGGACACCACTAACAATTTCATACATTGGCGCGGTCACTCATATTCTTCTTGCTTCCGCCTTATCAACAGGTAACCATCCGTCATGCAAATATCTCAAATACGGAGTCATCCAAGTTTCCTTAGCTCCTTCAACTATTGCGATAATTGGTTTTCCATGTATTGATTTTTCCTTAAGTTCTTCCACCAACACTCGTTTGTACAAATGATCAAAGGTTAAAGTAGCTAACTTGCTAAAGACATCAGCTTTTTTGTTCTTATTTTGAGGGATTTGCACGACTTTAAGGTTATCAAATTTCTTTAAAATTGCCTCCACTAACTTTACATATTGCCTCATAGATGTATCCCTTGCATCGAACGTTCCATTAACCTGCTGGGCGACAATTTAAGAATCAACATATGCTCGTAAATTTGTTATGCCCATTTCTACCGCTATGCGGAGGCCGGAGAGTAACGCCTCATACTCTGCTTCATTGTTTGAAGCATAAAAACAGAATTTCAATACATAAGTATACTCTTCACCGTCTGGACTTGTTAAAACTAGCCCTGCACCTGTTCTCTCTTCACTGGAAGCCCCATCAGTGTGTAACTCCCACTCATGCTGTGATGGTGCCATTTTGTTGTCATACTCTACTTTTTCATTTGTCTCCAAGAGAAAATCTGCCAAAATTTGTCCTTTAACTGCATTTCGGGGAGCAAAATTGATTTCATACTCCCCTAACTCGATGGCCCATTTTGCTAAATGGCCAAATGATTCTGGATGCCGGAGTATTTGCTTCAATGGTTGATCTGTTAACACTAAGATGGGATGACCTTGAAAATATCTTCGTAAACGTCGTGCAGTATGCACAAGGGCATAAACCATGCGGTGAAGTGGTGGATAATTTGTTTCACTAAGCTGCAACACCTTGCTAACAAAATA
Organism: Rutidosis leptorrhynchoides; assembly: GCF_046630445.1. Lineage (NCBI taxonomy): Eukaryota > Viridiplantae > Streptophyta > Magnoliopsida > Asterales > Asteraceae > Rutidosis > Rutidosis leptorrhynchoides. The sequence goes on along the minus strand of NC_092342.1, from coordinate 241,277,596 downwards.
TATAGGCATTTGTACGCCGTTCCATTCTGCGATTAGGACAGAACTTATTGCTTCCTTTGAGACAGCTAAGTATAAAATTAGGGTTTCCCCCTCTTTTGGTGATGTTAATGTAGGTAATGTTTTTAACAACTGATTGATCTCTTGGAATGCATTTTTGGCTTCCGCCGTCCATACAAAATGTTTTTTATTTAAACAGCCCTTTAACACCTTCATGAATGGAAGTGATTTTTCAGCTGCTCTGGACAAGAATCTTGTTAATGCTGCTAGACATCCATGTAGCCGTTGAACATCCTTCTTGCTAGTTGGTGACTTCATATCTTCAATTGCTTGAATTTTCTTAGGATTAGCTTTAATTCCACGTTCTGTGACAATATGACCTAAGAATTTTCCCTCTTCCACACCAAACGTGCACTTCTTGGGATTTAATTTCATGTTAATTTTTCGCAGAGATGCAAAAGTTTCTTGTATATCTCGTAACATCTTTTCTTCAGTATGAATTTTGATGACAATGTCATCAACATAAGCTTCTAAGTTTCGCCCAATTTGATCCTTAAACGCCATATCAATAAGTCGTTGATATGTTGCTCCTGCATTCTTCAAACCAAAAGGCATTTTCATGTAACAGAAAATGCCTTCTGTCGTGTGAAAAGCCGTTTTGTCTTCATTTTTTAAAGCCATTGGGATTTGATGATATCCCTTAGCTGCATCTAGGAAACATTTGAATCGATATCCTGCCAATGATTTAACCTTCCAATCAATTTCAGGTAAAGGATAATTGTCCTTTGGACATGCTTTATTGATATCCGTGAAATCCACACACATCCGCCATGAGTTGTCCGGCTTCCTAACCATGACCGGATTGGCTACCATGTCTGATATTTGACCTCTCGCAAGATCCCAGCATCCACCAAACTTCGTACCTCATCACGGAGAAATTTGCTTCTTTCTGGCGCCATGCCACGCTTTTTCTGACAAACAGGATGTATGTTGGGATTCACCTTTAGCCTATGCTCTGCAATTTCCCTTGGAACACCAGTCATATTAGACGGCTGCTATGCAAAAACGTCTAGATTTGTTGTCAAAATATTGTATAATTTTTCTTTACATTCGGCGGACAACGTGTGCCCAATTATGATTTTCTGATCTGGAAATTTAAGATTTGGTGAAATTGACCCATCATCGTCTATGATTGGCTTAATTACTGCCTTTGTTACTTGAGAACACTCAATTGACTTCTGCCGTTCTGCATATAACGTTGCTACTCCGCCTGGCGTTGGAAACTTCATCATACCTTGTACAGTTGATGTTACAGCTCCAAACGTCATTAAAACAGTTCTTCTCAAAATTATGTTGTACTGTGAATTTGCTTTAACCACCAAGAACTCAATGTTGGCTATGCGTCTTAGGGGTGGCTTGCCCAAGGTTACTTCAAGCAGAATACTTCCTTCAGACCAGGACGACTCACTTGTAAAACTTGCCAACGGCACATATGTTTCCTTCATTTTTTCTTGTACATCTTTGGGTAGTTGTATGAAGCAATGTTCATACATAATGTCTGCTCCAGCTCCTGTGTCAGTGTAAATGTTGCGTATTAAGCAATTAGCAACTCGCGCTTCTATAACCACTGGACCATCGGATGGATTTGTGATACACATAGAAGGAAATGATATTAATTGCTCTTCCCAATCTTCTAACACTTCTGCCTTCCTCCGTTGTCCAGCTTTCTATGGATGTATCATGCCCACTTCTATGGGTATGAATTCGTTATCCTCGCCGTCTTTATCAGTGTTGGTGAGATGATTCGTCTTAATAATGGATGGCGCCATTGTTAACACCTATTTCCTTATGAGGTAAGTCTTAGTGTGTCAACAAGATACTAGAAGTAATCTAGCTTTAGGAGGGCGGAGTGTTGCCGATTGATTTTTACCCTTAGGAAATAATCCCTGCAGACCCGGTACATAAGTGTAGAAATTTGTAGGGTGGCTTAATCAATCTGTCGTCCGTAGAGCGTAAAAGTGCTAGCCGAATGACTTCTAGTGAGAGAAAGTAGAGAGAGAGGTGAAGTCTCAGCTCTCAAAGTTGTCAGAATGTCTGAACTATGTAAAATGACGACCCAAGGGGTCTATTTATAGTGTCAGATCCACCAGATTGTTCGAGCACACGTGTCAGATGATGATACGTTCTGTTATTCGTGATCCGAAATTTATGCTGAAGGTGGCGTTCTCCGACCAGGGCTTACACGCTAGGCGGCCTTCAGGGCTTACGCATGACGGAGTAGCCTGTACAACGGAGTACGCTGGACGGTTAACTTCACAAAACTGTTGCTTTCAGCCTTCCTGATGCTACTTTTATGCTGCCATTACGCCTTTTACATGTAAACAAAATTACACATCCGTTATATCTAATCCATATACCAACGACCAAAAACACCTACAAACACTTTCATTCTTCAATTTTCTTCATCTAATTGATCTCTCTCAAATTCTATCTTCAAGTTCTAAGTGTTCTTCATAAATTCTATAAGTTCTAGTTTCATAAAATCAAGAATACTTCAAAGTTTGCTAGCTTACTTCCAATCTTGTAAAGTGATCATCCAACCTCAAGAAATCTTTCTTATTTACAGTAAGATATCTTTCTAATACAAGGTAATACTCATATTCAAACTTTGATTCAATTTCTATAACTATAACAATCTTATTTCGAGTGAAAATCTTACTTGAACTTGTTTTCGTGTCATGATTCTGCTTCAAGAACTTTCAAGCCATCCAAGGATCCTTTGAAGCTAGATATATTTTTCTCATTTCTAGTAGGTTTATCCACAAAACCTGAGGTAGTAATGATGTTCATAACATCATTCGATTCTTATATATAAAACTACCTTATTCGAAGGTTTAAACTTGAAATCACTAGAACATAGTTTAGTTAATTCTAAACTTGTTCGCAAACAAAAGTTAATCCTTCTAACTTGACTTTTAAAATCAACTAAACACATGTTCTATATCTATATTATATGCTAACTTAATGATTTAAAACCTGGAAACACGAAAAATACCGTAAAACCGGACATACGCAGTCGTAGTAACACCGCGGGCTGTTTTGGGTTTGATAATTAAAAACTTTGATAAACATTGATTTAAAAGTTGTTCTTCTGGGAAAATGATTTTTCTTATGAACATGAAACTATATCCAAGAATCATGGTTAAACTCAAAGTTGAAGTATGTTTTTCTAAATGGTCATCAAGACGTCGTTATTAGTTAATCAATCAAATCAAAATTTAACTATTTTGGAATTAGAAATCATTCCGTTAGACGTTACCTTTTTTTGGGTAAAGGTGTTGAAGTTTACCTAATTGTGGTGGGAAACGAAAAACAAAAAATTAAAGAAGGCGAATAAGATGTGGAGGTGGATCCGTGTGTTTAAAGGCTACATATAAGATAGGAGTGGGGCACACATGTAAGGAAATAACGGCGAGGTGGCGGTAGAGCGATGGTTGTGCAGTGGCGGTGCGGAGGCGGCAGTGACACAGTTGAGGTGTGACGGTGGAGGAGCGACGGTGTGGTGCCGTCGAAGAAAATTTAAAAGCCGATTTTGGGGATGTATGAGTCTGAATTAGCTACGGAGTATAATAAATGGAGGAAATGACGTTTGATAAAAGACATAGCGTCAGGCTTGTAGGCAGGTGATTGAAGGCGAGGAACGAGAGAACAACGCGTGTAATACTACCATTTTGAGATTAAAAAATTATAAAAGTAGTAAACGTGAACAGAAAGAGAGCCAGATTTCACTTCAAAATGCCTGCTATGGTCTAATGATAAGCCAACGCGTGTCAATCAGAGAGGATGTTCATGAAAAAAATACTTCTTCTTATAGTATAGTAAGATAAGATATATATATATATATATATATATATATATATATATATATATATATATATATATATATATATATATATATATATATATATATATATATATATATTATAATCTGAAATATATTATTATCATTAAAATCAACCCTTTTTATTAATAAAAAATATATATAAAATAAAATTTTAATAACTTTATTAAAATTATGACTTAAACGAATTATTGGTTATTAATATAGTTTTCAAAATTATCATTTTATTTATTTACTATCATTAAATATTGATATCATTCTTATTATTCGTATTATTGTAATTATTAATATTATTATTATTTCAATTATTATTATTATTATCATAACCATTATTATTATTAATATAATTATTAATTAGTAATATTAATAAAATCATACGTACAAATCCAATCTATTGCATATCACGATCGGAACTGTGTTAAATTTTGCTTTCTGTCGAATCTGATAGATATCTGTATCCTAAATTGTACGATTCCGTTATAAATCACAATCTGCTTTTTAATTTTTTTGTTTCTTCTCCTTGTCTGGGTGAAAATTCTGTCGACACCACAACTTGTACATAAATCGATTTGTTTCAGTGTTAAGTAATTCATTCAACCTCCCAACACCATTATCAATTACACAATATCTCTGTTTCCTGAAAATCAAAGATTAAACAGAATTATTTATTTATTTATTTATTTATTTATTTATTTTCAGCTCGATATCTATGTTTTAATCCATTTTTCCAACACTACAATTTTGAACGAAATTGCAAAATGTGATAACGCAGTTATGTTAGGAATCTTGTATCTAAACTATCTGCAAAGTTTGAAACTCCAATTTTCTATATTGAAATCGAATTTTGCAGTCAAAGTTATTTTTCAAAAAGTCAAACGTTATGATCTTGGTTAAATTCGAATTTGTTGTTATGTTTTAGGATCAATTGATGATTCAAAAAGATTACATAAATGATTCAAAACTTTTTTCATGTTATAATTACAGTCTAAAACGACCTTAAATTTCATATTGAATTTTGTGTTCATCATGTTCTTTGTCGATGTACTGCTGCTACTAATTTCCATTTTTTTATTTTATTCATCTGTTCTTTCAATAAGGGTTACTCAGAACAAATCATTTTATTTCAATTTCCAAGTCGTAAATCAAAATTCTATTTAGCTGTGTTGATTTAATGAAATTTAAGTCGAATGGAATTGTGAGGGAGAAGGAGAAAAAGGGAAACAAGGTTTATGGGTTAAATATTTACTGATACGAATAAAATCAGAAACACAAAACAGATCAGATGGTGTAGGGTGCGTTTAGGTTACCGAGAGGTCTCGGGTTCGAGCCCAGCTTGAGGAATTTTTTTATTAAAAGAGCTTATTTTAAGGTAGTCTTCATATTTTTTTAAATTATTATTATTATTATTATTATTATCATAAATTATTATTGTTATTGTGTTATTGTTAATATTGTTATTATTATTATTATTATTATAATTATAATTATAATTATTATTATTATTATTATTATTATTATTATTATTATTATTATTATTATTATTATTATTATTATTATTATTATTATTATTAGTTATTGTTATTATTATTATGATAATTGTTATTAGCCCTAATATATTAGAAGTATCATTGATCATATTAAGAGTATTATCATTATCGATATTCTTAGTTTAAGTATTATAATTACAATTAGAACTATTATTATTATTATTATTATTATTATTATTGTATTACTAATAATATTATCCTTACTAGTAATATCACTAAGTAGTAATATTTTTAAAAATTAACATTTGTCATAAGATTGTTATTATTGTTATTATCATTACTATTATTAAGTATTAGGCATTATTATCAAAAATATTATTTTCATTATCATTATTATTAAGCTTTACGTTTTATTTAAAAATTACTGTTATTATCATTATTATTATTATTATAAGTATTATTATTATTAGTATCATTATTATTACCATTATTAAAAATTATTTTTATTATTATCAATTCTTTTAGAAGTGTCATTATAACCAAAAATTATCAAAGTTATCATTTTGTTAAAACTATCACTTTTATCAAAATTTAATATTATTAGTAAAAATATTATCTTATTCTTTATTAAAATTTACATTATATATATTATTATCATTGATAAAATGATTAGTAATATCATTATTATTAGAACAAATAAATATTACAAATATAATAAAATAAAGTTTTAATACATAATATTATATACTAAACATCAATATAAGGTATTTACAACAAATGACATATCATATACTTCAAATCTGATATATAAATAAATTATAAGTAATTAAAATATATAAGTGAATATAGTTAATAAATTATTAATATAAAATGTACATTAATAAAAAAAATACAAAAACTGGTTAGTTGTCATCAAGTGTTTTAATATATATATATATATATATATATATATATATATATATATATATATATATATATATATATATATATATATATATATATATATATATATATATATATATATATATATATATATATATATATATATAGGTTCGTGAATCTAAGGCCAACCATACACTTGTTCAATGTTGTCATATGTATTTTTACTACGAAATACAGTATAGTGAGTTTCATTTGCTCCCTTTTTAAATGCTTTTGCAATATATATTTTTGGGACTGAGAATACATGCGCTATTTTTATAAATGCTTTACGAAATAGACACAAGTAATCGAAACTACATTCTATGGTTGGATTATCGAATCAAATATCACCCATTTTAGCTTGGTAGCCTAAGAATTGGGGAACAGACACCCTAATTGACGCGAATCCTAAAGGTAGATCTACGAGCACTAACTCCCCCCATACTGGAAAATGGTATGCTTTAGTACTTCGAGTTTATATTATACAGACGAGTTTCTGTTTGGGGATATTCTATATGCATTATGTTAAAGTCGGTTACCAGGTGTTCAATCCATATGAATGATTTTTAAACACTTGCGAGTGTATGATTATTGAATAAAGGAAATCTTGTGGTCTATTAAAATTATGAAAATGATTTATTACGATAAACTAATGAACTCACCAACCTTTTGGTTGACACTTTAAAGCATGTTTATTCTCAGGTATTAAGGAAGTCTTCCGCTGTGCATTTGCTCATTTTAAAGATATTACTTGGAGTCATTCATGACATATTTCAAAAGACGTTGCATTCGAGTTGTTGAGTTCATCAAGATTGATAATAAATCATTCATAGTTTGGATATATTATGAGATAGTATGCATGCCTGTCAACTTTCGTTGAAATGAAAGTTTGTCTTTTAAAAACGAATGCAATGTTTGTAAAATGTATCATTTAGAGGTCAAATACTCGCGATGTAATCAACTATTGTGAAACGTTTATAATGTATATGAACGGGTCCTTTCAGTTGGTATCAGAGCGGAGGTCTTAGCGAACTAGGTCTGCATTAGTGTGTCTAACTGATAGTCATTAGGATGCATTAGTGAGTCTGGACTTCGACCGTGTCTGCATGTCAAAAGTTTTGCTTATCATTTTGTGTCGAAAATTACCTGCGTATCATTCTTAGGGAATCACTTGCTTATCATTCTTAGTCTAGACACATCTTACTTCATTGATTGCATGAATAGTGTATAGACAAATTCATATCTTAGCGTATATGCTAATCCATATCTTAGCGTATCTGTTACTGTAGACTTTATCTGACACGTTTCCTTAATTTCCTCCGTAATTTACGGGATCTTCTGTACTATGTATGGGTATTCTATGTAATTAGAATATCATCCGATATCCAAAAATCATTCCATATAAAAAAAACCCTTTACTCAATCGTACGGAATGAAACTCGCCACTAGTTCAAGTTCTTCGGATTCCGACAGCTATTCCGATATGGAAACACACTTGAGCTCCGAAAGCAGTATAACCGGAATGGATCAAAAAATCAGTTATCACCAATTCTGGATGAATTGGGGATGAGTTCGTAGTCTACTTAATCAATGGAGACGCGAAGAAGGCGATCCCTTCCACCAACCGTATTCACCTCTTGGTGAAGAACCTGAAGCACTTACCGGTGAACCTATCTGAAACACCATTTTCAGCCACATTTCTAGAGTAGCTCGTCACGATTATATTCTATCCACAATTCTAAACCTTATTCATCCGATCGTTCCGATCGACAATCATCCCGAAATAATGGAAGAAGTCAACGAGCTTCGCGCCCGAGTTGTAGCATTGGAAAATATGGTACAAAACGTACCAGCTTCAGCAACATCACCGGCACCAACATTACCACCAACATCAAAACCAGTACCACCAACAACCTAATTTTCAACATCACAAGCCTCAACATCTCAATTTGTACCTCGAACATAATCATCGTTCTACATGACGTTCTACATCATTTATCTTCGTTCGACATGGTGATTATGTAATCTCTAATGTTTTAGAGATTATATATTCCTGTTCTAACGTAAATCAGATGAGTTTAATATCATATTAACTCATTAAATCTATATTACATCCGAAGAAAATATATATGTATATATGTTTTCATAAAGATTGTAATTAAAAATTCTTTTGTACAAACTGTTAATGATGAAAATATTTTAACGGGTAGGTAATACCCGAGGAATATTTAGATTTCACATTAATAAGTTACACTGTACATTCTTTCAATCTGATTCAACAGTCATTTACTATCCTACTTACATCCACAGATATACGAATCTGTTCACTACAGAATAACCATTTTCATTCAATATCATATTTGAATTTTGACTTATCAGAATCCAACAAGTGGCATAATGAAGAAAACATTGAATAAAAATTATTAATCTTATAATTGCTAAGTTTAATTTCAATTTAGTGATCTGTAGTGTGTTTTGTGATACTAATATTGTTAAACAAGGAGATGATAATGATGATGATTTTATTGTTTGGAAGTCGATTAATGTAATTAGAATTGGTTTACAGGTTATAACTATGAATGATGCAAAAAAGTAAGCAAAGTAATTAAGTAAATAATTAATTTGGTTACTGAAGTGTTTAAATGTTTGAATTGAATTCATTTGACTGATATTCATGATTTGTTTCTAGATCATTTGGTGGTGTTTGTTCTAGACCTGAGGATTTGATGGATAGCTTGTCAACGTTGCTTTCTGAGAACTCAGTTGATGGTAAATATGATTTGGTTCAGTTGGCCTTTTCTGCTATTCAGACTTTTAATTCAGTAAGATGACATTCAGGAATTTATGTATTAGTTAGAATGATAACCCTTTAAAAAATGCACTTTGTTCTAAAAATTATTTGATTGCAGGTGTTTAGTTCCATGAACCAAAATCAAAAGGAACAAGGGAGGCACGTTTTGTTAAGGTCTTTATCCAATTGAGTTTCGTTCAAGTTTCAATGTTTTGCTACATTATTTGTGTGTGACATGATGATTCTTTTTTACAAGGTACCGACTAATGTTAAAAACTATACTCTTGTTATTTTTTCTCCTGAACAATTGAAAGAGGTTTAATTCAATCTTCAAAGTGGATGATCAGTCTCATTGACCGTTTTGAGTGTATTGTAGTAATAAAATTTTGAGACCTTGTAACAGGTGGAGACAATGTTGCAGTCATGTAGCTCAATTGTTGTTTCTTCAAGTACTAAAGACAATGTAGTTTGAATTAGTAGCTGGGGTTGGTGCTTTAATTATAGGTAAAAAAGATTGATGATTTTTTTATATAGTTGTTCATAAAATCGAAAAGGTCCTTCACTCTAAAATGGTCTTGGTGTAGATTTGAAGTGATTTACACATTTTGTGATTGGTCCTTCCATTTTGTTTTTTGTTTTTGTTTCATTCATTCGATAGTTTCAGATTATGATTTTGGATTATAATTTCAAAGAGAAAAATAAATTTTATTTAATTTAACAGTTATATATGGATGTTATGAGTTTTCTTATAAGTTGTTTTGTAATTAATCAAGTAAGAATTTAATTGGTATTATATGATTCAATCGAGGTACCCGCTTGGAAAAAAAATTGGAGGATTAAAAGGGTTCCAAAGGTTCTTTCAAATTACCGAAAGGAAGATGTCGAGGAATGAGGTTACTGTTGTGTGTGGCGTAGTTGAAATTTATGAAATGAAAGGTGCATTTGATGTTAACGCTTATTTTGTCCAGGTAAGTTGCTTCATGTTCATTAGGGTCTTAGATTATAAATTTTTTGCATGATGCATACACGATTATTAGTATTTATGATTTAGTTGTTATGTGAAAAATTTTATGTAGGGCTTCATGCTAGAATTCCTTTGCATATAGCTACCAAAAGAGGCTTAGAACTGATGGGTAAGCTACTTTTGTAACATTGTGGTATGTGCTTCTTAATTAAACACGACAATGTTACTATAACTGATGGTTAAGCTTTTGCTCACTTATATATTTGCTTATATTCTTTGGATGATGCATTGTTGATGAATGATGGCTCCCAAACTGCACTTAATGTTGCAAGAGTAAATAATCTAAAAGATTACATTTTACTTATTCAAGCTATATTTTTGAATGATTACATTTTTTCTTTAATAATCTGAAAGTTTTTATGTATAGTTGATTCATGTCTATGTGCGAATGTGAGTGTGAGAACATTAATGTTGAGAAGTCAAATAACAAAAATCATTTGGTTTACTATTAGTATTGAAAGTATTAATGATTTACTTCATGTAGTCATGTGGTTTGATAGCTTGAATATTTATGGAATATATGGTAAATGTGTAGTTATTGTTGTTGTGATCATAAAAAATTGTAGTTCATCATTGTTTCTGTTGGATGTTGTTTTGGCTTACAAAAACTTTGCATACCAATACCGTTACAACTGTTGTGTTGTTTGTAGATTGGTGTCAAAGCTTTTAAATACTATTGAGGTTTCTTCTTCAATTTACCGTGAAACTTCTCTGCATCCCCTATTATCCCACTTCCTGCCTCTTCATCGCATTCATGTGTATCTTTCAATTCATGTTTCCCCGATAAAGAAAATAACAGGTTTGTTTAGGTAAATGATGGTTCTAATATCAAACACTTCCATTGTTATGCATCATTTATCAATTACTTTAATATATTACAATTTTTATCAGAAATCTTGAATTAGCAGGCAAAGTTAAGTTTTGTTTCCCAATATTTAGTTTTTTCTTCATATGGTATGGTTAGTGGTATGGTTCTGTGATGTCCGGCAAGAACACGATTTAAACATGTCCGGAGAGACCTAGAGCAGCTGATTTTGCTCATTAAATGACAACTGTAACATGTGGATATGATAGCAAATGCATATATAGCCATCCTCCATTTCATAGTAGCTGTGTAATACTTTTAATCACTTTGGTTTACTTTGAATTGTGATTCTTATTCTTATTAGTTTGGATTAGTTAGAAGAATCACAGAAGATGGAGCATCTATGAAATGACCAGAGGAGCCTCCTACTTTGTTGTTAATTATTATTATTTTTACAGACAGAATTATATTTCTGTTAGTAACATAAGGTAGGTGTCTTGTATTTAAAAATATTTGAAATAATTGTGCCGTTGGTCCCTCCATTTTACCCCAAAAAGCTAACAGCGTCCCTTAAGTTTTTTTCTTTGGCTTTCAGCGTCCCTCTATTATCACTTTTTTTGATTACGCATTCCTCCGTCAACTTTCTGTTAAAAAAATTCGTTAAGTCATGCCATGTGCCTTGCATGTAAGGGTAAATTCGTCTTTTTACTATTTTCTTCACTAAAATCGAGGACCACCAGTGCAAATTGTGAAAAGTTTTTTTTTTCCAAAATTTTTGTGGAAAGTTGACGTGTGATTTATCATAACATATACGAGTATGATTTATGTTTCGAAGTTTCATCTCAAACAAAAATGGCATCTCCCAAACTACGAAGATCATTATCAGAAATCCCATCTCAAGTCCATTCAACAATCTCTTCATTAACCTTTCTTCTTCAAACTCTAAACCTTAAACACCCAAATCACTCTCTTAATCCAAACCCTACAATCCTTAACCAATTTTTACATCACTTAAGCCCTCTTTTTATAATTCGAGTTTTAAAAACCCAGCAAAACCCTTACCATGCCCTCTTCTTTTTCAATTGGGCTTCAAACCCTAACCCCAATCCCAATAATTATTCACACAATCATTTCGGGTCGGTGTTTGATCGCGTTAGGGTGAGGTATTCGGGTCGGTGTTCAGTCGTAGATTGCTCTAAAATTGCATATAACATCTACAACTTGCTGATTCGTTCTAACTGATTCGATGACCTTGAGGTTGACTTTTTGAATTTGAAGATTGACTCTAAAATTCGAGTTTGATTCTTCGAGTTAGAGCCTAAAATTCAGCATAGAGATTGACGATTTGAATCCTAATCTAATGGCACTTTTAATTGTTGCTAAATGATTTAAAATTCAACCGGAGACCAAAACGGTTCATGACGAAGACAAACGAAGAACATGAATCAATCGATGACAAATATGTTGATGTTTCTCTGAAGTAATGATCTTCAAACGTTCGTATGATGATAAGGATTGAATTTATAACTTCAATTTGTGATGAAACACATTAGATGTTGATTTTCAATATTGAGCTCATGAAGATGAAATATGATCGAGTACTATAGCATGTAACTGAATATTGAATATTGTAATCTGCTTTTGTAATATTTTTTATTTTCTGTTTAATGATAATAGATGTTGAGATCAGATAATGAAATATAATTATATCATATAATATAATTATATCTACTGTAGTTCAATCCGTTATATTTAAAATATATACTGTAAATTATAGCAATTTTTGCACTGGTGGTCCCTCGATTTTAGTGAAGAAAAGAGTAAAAGATGAATTTACCCTCACATGCAAGGCACATGGCATGACTTAACGGACTTTTTTAACAGAAATTTGACGGAGGGATGCGTAATCAAAAAAGGTGATAATAGAGGGACGCTGAAAGCCAAAAAAAAAACTTGAGGGACGCTGTTAGCTTTTTGGGGTAAAATGGAGGGACCAACGACACAATTATTTCAAAATATTTGGATAGGTGTTTTAGTAATTAATGGTTCTCTTGAACTTATGATGGCTACAGGGAACAATGTGTGTATGAAAAGCAAAATATGGAGTTCAAGCAGTAGTGTCCTTGGTGCGTCAATCAAAGTGATTTTCAGCTCAACTTGCTGTTTTGGCTAAGAAAATAGGGTAATCGATGATCGTTACATTGCGTCGTGGTGATTATGTATTTTTCTCAGTTATTGCTATTATGATCTTTAAATGTACGAACGTATACAGCCGCAGAGAAGCGCAGCTAATCACTATGCTAGTTCACTTTATTATATGTAAAATGTTAGATTGGTCTCCATATCCATTTTTCATTACTCGCAATATATATGAAATCTCCTTGAGATATATAAGAAATACTGATACACGAGATGAAACTCGTTTTAAGCATGCACTTAGATCGGATGATGTACATTACCAGTTTTAAGACCTGCGAATGTGCAGGTTTATGCGGGAAAGTTTGTTGAAATACACTTAAATATTTGAAGAAGTACGTTTTGGTTGGGTACACCATACACTCTGAACTTAAAACGTATGAGACCTAGAATCCTCAAAAGAAAAAAATTCTTATAGGATTTTGACTTATCGTTTTAATTTCTCTCACTTAGGAGTCCATGATTTCAAATTAAAAAAATCAACATCTAGTAGTTAACAATCTAAAAAAGATATAAAGTATAACTTCGAATGCATTTGACATTCTTGATATTATAGTATTATTAATAATAATTCTATAAAAAGAGAGAATTTATGGTGTAACCCAAATACATTATAAACTTACGTCAACTAACCTTAAAATTAAAAAAGCAAAAATATATCGTACTACATACGAGACACCATTGCATTGAAGATAGTACGGGGTATGTCGATGACTACTTAGATGAACGCATATGTCAAAATGATTTGGGGAAATCTTCTACAAAAGGTATAATATTATTGATTGCTTGTAACAATTTGTAAGACAAGAGTTAGAGACTGAAAGAGTAACTAAAGAGCTCAGTAACCTTGGTGCATAGGCAAAGCTTGAGGAAATTCTTTGTCACGAGCCCCAAAGCTTTTTCCTTCCAGAGTTTTAGTATAATCCGAAATTTATAAGGAACCAAAGGCCAATAACATATTCCTTATCACAAACTACAACATTTCTGTTTGCTAACTAACTCAAGGCCTGATTCTAGATAAAGGAAAGTGTTCCTAAGACCCAACGTCAAACTGCCCATTTTATCCCTTCTAGTACGCATACACAAAGCTATGAGTTTCTATAATACCAATCTAAAACTTAAAGCATTTATCCGGCCAATCGATGATAAATGAAAACAATTGACTCACTGATATTGCTTTCTTAAGTCACTAAAAGAAAGAAAGAAAGAAAGAAGGGGGGGGGGAGTGTGAAAGCATTTTAAAATGATCTAACAAAAACTCATGTCTAAAACTTACGATGGACTGGTCCAATATGTCGGACAAAGAACCACCTTCAGTTATCTTTAGGAGAATGATATTGAGTGTTTTAAAGTGAGAGGCAATCAGATGCATGAACCAGCTAAAAAGAAGTCCGCCATCATAATTTTATTCACTTCCAGATGTATCATCAGAAAAAAAAATATGGCACGATACTGGTTAACAACATCAAAAGGATGCGATCTAAGACATTTTATGGTCCCTTTTAGGTGATCATAAGCATTTTCTGAAAGGACCCGTTCATATACATTATAAACGATTCACAATAGTTGATTACATTGCGAGGTATTTGACCTCTATATGATACATTTTACAAACATTGCATTCGTTTTTAAAAGACAATCTTTCTTTACATCGAAAATTGACATGTATGCATACCATTTCATAATATCCAAACTATAAATGACCCAATCTGTCATTTACTTAATAATAATCTTTAATGAACTTCAACGACTCGAATGCAACGTCTTTTGAAATATGTCATGAATGACTCCAAGTAATATCTTTAAAATGAGCTAATGCACAGCGGAAGATCTCTTTCAAACCTGAGAATAAACATGCTTTCAAGTGTCAACCAAAAGGTTGGTGAGTTCATTAGTTTATCATAACCATTTATTTCCATCATTTTAATAGACCACAAGAATTTCATTTCCAGTTCTCATAAATATACGTCCCATGCATAGAGACAAAAAATAATCATTCATATGGTGAACACCTGGTAACCGACATTAACTAGATACATATAAGAATATCCCCTATCATTCCGGGATCCTCCTTCGGACATGATATAAATTTCGAAGTACTAAAGCATCCGGTACTTTGGATGGGGTTTGTTAGGCCCAATAGATCTATCTTTAGGATTCGCGTCAATTAGGGTGTCTGTTCCCTAATTCTTAGATTACCAGACTAAATAAAAAGGGGCATATTCGATTTCGATAATTCAACCATAGAATGTAGTTTCACGTACTTGTGTCTATTTTGTAAATCATTTATAAAAATTGCGCATGTATTCTCAGCCCAAAAATATAAAGGGTAAAAAGGCAAATGAAACTCACCATACTGTATTTTGTAGTAAAAATACATATAACATCATTGAACAAGTGTAAGGTTGGCCTTGGATTCACGAACCTAAATTATTTATATATAATTATGTATTTGTCAATATTTGTCTAATACATTAAGTTAAGTCATAGTGTACCACAATCCTAATGCTCGAGTCTAGTATGCAAAGGTCGACAAAAATTAGTTTAACTCCAAATGATTTCAAAACTTTATAAA
This sequence comes from Rutidosis leptorrhynchoides, assembly GCF_046630445.1. Taxonomy (NCBI): domain Eukaryota; kingdom Viridiplantae; phylum Streptophyta; class Magnoliopsida; order Asterales; family Asteraceae; genus Rutidosis; species Rutidosis leptorrhynchoides. The sequence goes on along the minus strand of NC_092342.1, from coordinate 241,261,899 downwards.
TGTTTTATTATATAATTTAAATATCGTCGTTTTATATTTTTAAAATATTTTTTTTTTTTAAAGATTTAATAAAGTAAATAATATAATTCGTTTATAAATAAAATTTTATATTAAAATATACTTTTATATATCTTAAGTAATAAAACTTATAAAGTTCATTTAATATCATAAAAATACTGCGATAGATTCTATTAAGGTAGTTATATAATTTGTATTACATTTCTAGTTAATAATATAGTATTGATAATAATAATAAGTAACAGTCGTGTTATTTTGGAATAATAACAATTTGATAAAAAAAATTAAGACAACGATATTAACGACGATAATAATCATTTTTACGAAATTTTAATTGACTATAACTTTTAATCCGTCCATCAAATCTATTTGGCATCTAAAGGAAAAGTTCTTAATTTTTTTCTAGCTTTTTAAGGACATGCAAATCTTATATCTTCCTTCAACTATAATATAACAACCTTTAAGATTCGGCATAACCTATCTAAGGGCACTATCAAATTTACAAGCATGCATAATCCTATTTTCTCGAGCACTAGTCAGGGATACACTATTAGTATGTAAAAATTAAATTAGGAGTACTCACGTATCAATATTGAGGTTCAATATTGTAGGAAAGGTACGTAGACGCAATGGAGGTGACAAACACTAGTTTAACCTCACAAGCATACCCATGAACAATACCCATCACCTCCATAACCATAACTCATAATTTCCTTAGCTCTATCCCGCTCATAAAACCCGTTTTGAAATAACTCGCCCATGACCTCGTCGTAGTATTTTATGTATAATAATACTAATAATAATAATAATAATAATAACACTAACAATAATAATAATAAATATAATTATAGAGAGAGTGTGAGAGATAGATAGTTAGAAAACAATTATGATCGATCCTATATATATAAATTTATAAATAATATAATAATATAATATAATATTAATAAAAATTAAAAACATGTTGCATAGTGAGCCGCCACCAAAATATGTCGGCACAAGATTACACGTTTCGTGTAGATAGGTACACGATTCGTGTATGGTGTCTTCATGAAAGTTGTAGATTTTTGAGTTACGGTCGTTTGGACACCGGAATCACCCTTTTTCGAGTCAGTATGATTTAGTTATGATTTTTCTCGTGCAAGTGCGCAGGTTTAGTGATTTCCAACATTTTAACTTTCAATCTTGTGATGAAATGTTGTAGTCTTTTGGTGCTCATTAGAAATCTTTATTTTATATTTATTTTTATTTTTATATCATTGAAAATCCATAAAAATATTTTATAATCAAATTCTATTATATCGAAAAAAAATGTGTTTGTACTAAATTGAATAAATATAATTTAGTTTTCCAGAATTAGTTATATTCAAAATCATTCTTTAAAAGGTTTCATCTATATCGTAAAACGTCTTCAATATTAAGAAAACTAAATAATTAACCTACCAAGTGACACAAGTCAATCATTGCAAGGTACGCTTTTGATAATTAAACGAGACTCTCCGCTAACCTCTGTCTAATCCTCAATAATAACACTTTTGTTCTTACATGGAATCACTTTACTAAATATTCCGAATACCGTTAAAAGTAAGAGTTTTCTAATTCAAGTGGACCTCATAACAAAGACTCGTAATTATAATTCAATGTACCTGATAAATCAATCACTTGATATTATCTTTTAATCTCATTGATAAACTTACATCGAACAAATACGTTCAAGTAAAGTATTATTCACTAACTACTGTGATAGCATTTCTATGTTCATAAAATAGATCTCGTAGCTTATATTCATATCAACTAATTCGTTCAATGCTTTCAAGTCACATAATAATCTCATAATCTATTTTTGTATCACCAAGCTCTTAAATGTTTTATCAATATTTCTTAGCTTAAAAAAAAATACACATATGTACATACACATACATTTCTATTTACACATTTTTGTTCGTGAATCGTCAGACATGGTCAAAGGGTAATTGATTACATGAATATAGTTTTCAAACTTTTCGAGACTCAACATTACAGATTTTGCTTATCGTGTCGGATACATATAAAGATTAAAGTTTAAATTTGATCGGAAATTTCCGGGTCACTACAGTACCTACCCGTTAAAAGAAATTTCGTCCCGAAATTTGATAGAGGTCATCATAGCTAATAGTAAGAATGTTATTATGACGAATATAAGCTGATACATAGAGTTTTATCATGATTAAGAAGTACGGATAAAATAATTCGATTTCTCGAAGCGTATGAGTGAAGCTATCGTAAAAGAGCGAAATGAGTAAATGTAGATTTGTTTTAACTGATGACGTAGCTATGATTGATTTCCGGAATTTAAGGGATTTAAAGAAAATTTTCGTAATAAGATTTGGTTCTTCGGCGACTTAGGAAATCAGGATCTTCTTTGAGTAAATGTAATAATCTGTTCCGATTGCTCTGTCGGATATTTTTCTATAAATCCACCCTCTTTGTTTCCTTACAACTCACACCTTCTATTCTTTCTCCTCAGTTCATACTTTAAAACATTCGTCAATATGCTCCATCCCATTTTGATCCTTGATATACTCTTAATTTTTACATCTGTCATCCTTCTCTTTCATCTACCACCGGAAGATTTTATTTACTTCTACTATTATCTTGGGGTTATAGTGTTATTAATTTTTCCGTGCCTTTACGTGGCAATACGTATTGATATGCACGGTTTGTAGCTTCAGGGTGGTTGTTGAGTTTTATATCTTCCCTTATATTTCGATGCCCCTGCATCTGTCTTCTATAATCATTGTCACCCATAATTAATATTCTCTTTTATTTGCTGCGGTTTATGCTCCAATTTCTAGTTTGGAGCTTCATTCTTTCGTTTCCTCTTCCCGTCCTCGAGTCAAGCGAGTAATGGTCCAGAATTTGCAGTTATGAATTTCGGAATGAACATAGTTAATGTTCTAAGAAGGAAATCTTAATGATGCGATTTTGACTTGTCAAATTACCAGAATATCCTGTAAAAGATCGAATCATCAAGAAATATTTTCTTGCTATGTTTAAGGATTAGATCGAATGTAAGAGTCGTGTAAATGGCACATGATGATGGTGCTGTGAATCATCACATCCCATTAGAAACTTAACATGACCTACTGTAATATAATGACGTTGATCAAGTGTCATTATATTATATTAACTCATGTATCAGTTCCCAACACTACTTCAAAAACATTCATATTCGAATTTTTCAGTATTTAGAAACTAACACAGTTTCTTTTTATGTTGCAGATATTACAGAGAGATAATTGATTTCAAATGAGAATACTTATGAAAATATCTTCAGAATTATCAAGGATATTTATAATGAAAGATACTATGATATCTTAGAATATTCAAGATATGATGATGATGAAGAATATTTGTCTGTGGAGATTTAGAATAAGAAATAAGGTGTTCGCTAACGAGTTCAGCAGGCACTGAATCATTTGGATCCTTTGAAGGCAGATTCAGTCTCTGTGATTTGTCCATGGCTTCCTTCATACTTTGCTCAATCCATTTTTCAGTACCAAATCCTTTCTTTTTCTGAGCTTTACCAACTCACTATCTTTTATCATCAAACTTTTGACCGTTTAAACCATCTACCATTTTTATGTTTCCTCTGCATTTAATGCAATAATATCTGAATCTCTGGTTATCAATCTGAGGTGGGTTCAGAAGAATCGTGTTTTAGATGATTAAACGCTGGTGGTAATATGGTGGAATATGAAAGGTTCCCCAGTAATAATGACGAAAGGGCAACGTATCTATCAGGGTTATAATAAGACTGGTCCGACTGAAAAAATCGAAGTTGACTTGCTGGATCCGTGACAAAATTGGCTACTTTGAAAAGGAATCGAAATGTTGTTCTTGCTAGAAGAATTCAACGCAGGTACATGTTAGATTATGACTTTGGTTTCGAGAGTTTTTCAGGTACAAAACTTCGGGTAACGTGTGGTTGGATCATCATCTCAATTGTTTATTATTTGAAGTGTCTTCTAGAATTTCGGAGGGTTTTGATTGCAGATTGTCATAGTCAATATCCAAATGATGAAATCGTCCTAAGTCCCGAATGATTTCTCATATCCATCTTGTGTGTTACGATTAAAAGTGATGTGCTATCACAGTTTTGAAGTCAAAGTATAGCTTTGAAAAATATAAGGATCTAAGAGTGATGATTTTGGTTGTATCTCGAGTTGAATTCTGAAATTCCCAAAATCAGAATATGTAATTAGATTCGAATGAGTATGATTGTTTTGATTTCTATAGAAGAATGTATATTGGTTTAGTTGATGATTATTGAATCAGAATTGAAGAATGTAACATATTAATTGTGATTTTATATATCTCTCGGGTATTACCTACCCGTTAAAAAAATTTCACAAATAATATTTTGAACAAGAATTCTCATTACAATCTTTATGAAAATATATGTGGGTATATTTTCTTCAGATGTAGTACAGATTCAATGAGTTAATATCATACTAAGCTCATTTGATTTTCGGATTGAATTAGAAATGAATTTTCTCTAAAACATTAGAGATTACATAAACTTTGCGGAGTATTTCACTAATGTAATCAATGCTTCAATATTTATATGTATTTCCTTAGTGAATCATGCTGATGCTCATGGAACTCTTGCTAACTTCGCAAGATACGAATATTGTTTTCCCGTAAATTTCGGGTATATCAAAGATGAAAGTGTATAATCAAACATGTTATTGAATGATACACTTGATTTATTATGAAATAAAATTCATTGAGTTGAAGCAGAGATTGTAGTTAACAATGATTAAATTGTTAACGAAGAATGTACATCATAGCAAATTAGTAATATGAATTAACCAGATAGTTAAGTTCCATACATAATAGCTTAGTACAGAAAGATTTATTATGGTAAAAAAATTTTTTTTTTTTATAGAATATACATATAAATTCTTCGGAGGAACTGAGTTAATACTTCATAACTCGTTGATACAATATACTTGTTATTAATTTGTAATGGTTTCCACAGTGATTCTTGAATTGGCGAAACTTGTGAGGTTAGAGGTGCTGACGATTCTAACAATGTTGACAGCATTGACTGTGTTGGTGAGGCTATTGGTACTGCTGATGATGTTGGTAAAACAAGTCTAGCTTGTACCTTACGCACCAGTCTTGTTAGGGTTTCGGTTCTTCTCTCTATCATCTCTGTCCACTCATCTGGTTTACGGTTAAGGCTGAGATAGATAATCTCTAAAACTTTAGAGATTACCTAATCACCACAGAATGTTTCTCCGATGAAGTTATGAATCAATACTTCATCGTTTGTTGTTGTTGGTACTCCTTGGTATCTTTGGTGCGTGTGACGTTGATATCCGATATACAGATTGGGATATTGAGGTGTGTGATGCGGATGTGATTGTTGGTGGTGGTAATGATCCTGTTGATGTTAATAATGGTGGTTGATGTTGATGTCGGTGATGCTGCTGGTGCTTTTAGTATTGAGACTTGCGATGTGGATGTTACTGGCGGTACTGGTTACGCTGCTGGTGCTGCTGATGGTGTTTGTAACCTTCGCACCGTATTCTCCAAAGCCACTACCCGAGCGCGAAGCTCGTTAACTTCTTCTATTACACCGGGGTGATCGTCGGTTCGGACGAGCGGATAAATATAATCAAGAATTTGGTGTAGTATATAATCGTGACGAGATACTCTGGAGATGAGAGAGAAAATGGTTTCTCGAACAGGTTCGCCGGTAAGTGCTTCAGGTTCATTGTCAATAGGGCAATTTGGTGGATGGAAAGGATCACCTTCTTCTTGTCTCCAATAATTGAGGAGGCTACGAACCCATCCCCATTTCATCCAGAATAGGTGATGACTGATTGGTTGATCTATTCCGGTCATACTGCTTTCGGAGCTGGAATGAGACTCCATATCGGAATAGCTGTCGTAATCTGAGGAATTCGAACTGGTTGAGGGATCCATCTCGTATGATCAAGGGAATGAATTTTTGATATGAAATAGATTATAGGAGTTAGATTTGATATCTTTCTATACATAATTTACATATGTATATATAATACCAAAATCCCATAAATTACGGAGAATCTTTGAAAAATGTCAGTCAAAGTTCACAGTATCAGATATGCTAAGATAAGAATTCGTCGATACACTATTATGCAATAAATGCAGGAAAGCGCGTCTAGACTTAAAAATGATAAGCAGGTAATTTTCGACACGAAATGATAAGCAAAACTTTTGACATGCAGACACGGTCGAAGTCCAGACTCACTAATGTATCCTAACGACTTATCAGTTAGACACACTAATGCAGACCTGGTTCGCTAAGACCACCGCTCTGATACCAACTGAAAGGACCCGTTCATATACATTATAAACGATTCACAATAGTTGATTACATTGCGAGGTATTTGACCTCTATATGATACATTTTACAAACATTGCATTCGTTTTTAAAAGACAATCTTTCTTTACATCGAAAATTGACATGTATGCATACCATTTCATAATATCCAAACTATAAATGACCCAATCTGTCATTTACTTAATAATAATCTTTAATGAACTTCAACGACTCGAATGCAACGTCTTTTGAAATATGTCATGAATGACTCCAAGTAATATCTTTAAAATGAGCTAATGCACAGCGGAAGATCTCTTTCAAACCTGAGAATAAACATGCTTTCAAGTGTCAACCAAAAGGTTGGTGAGTTCATTAGTTTATCATAACCATTTATTTCCATCATTTTAATAGACCACAAGAATTTCATTTCCAGTTCTCATAAATATACGTCCCATGCATAGAGACAAAAAATAATCATTCATATGGTGAACACCTGGTAACCGACATTAACTAGATACATATAAGAATATCCCCTATCATTCCGGGATCCTCCTTCGGACATGATATAAATTTCGAAGTACTAAAGCATCCGGTACTTTGGATGGGGTTTGTTAGGCCCAATAGATCTATCTTTAGGATTCGCGTCAATTAGGGTGTCTGTTCCCTAATTCTTAGATTACCAGACTAAATAAAAAGGGGCATATTCGATTTCGATAATTCAACCATAGAATGTAGTTTCACGTACTTGTGTCTATTTTGTAAATCATTTATAAAAATTGCGCATGTATTCTCAGCCCAAAAATATAAAGGGTAAAAAGGCAAATGAAACTCACCATACTGTATTTTGTAGTAAAAATACATATAACATCATTGAACAAGTGTAAGGTTGGCCTTGGATTCACGAACCTAAATTATTTATATATAATTATGTATTTGTCAATATTTGTCTAATACATTAAGTTAAGTCATAGTGTACCACAATCCTAATGCTCGAGTCTAGTATGCAAAGGTCGACAAAAATTAGTTTAACTCCAAATGATTTCAAAACTTTATAAATGTTTTATTATATAATTTAAATATCGTCGTTTTATATTTTTAAAATATTTTTTTTTTTTAAAGATTTAATAAAGTAAATAATATAATTCGTTTATAAATAAAATTTTATATTAAAATATACTTTTATATATCTTAAGTAATAAAACTTATAAAGTTCATTTAATATCATAAAAATACTGCGATAGATTCTATTAAGGTAGTTATATAATTTGTATTACATTTCTAGTTAATAATATAGTATTGATAATAATAATAAGTAACAGTCGTGTTATTTTGGAATAATAACAATTTGATAAAAAAAATTAAGACAACGATATTAACGACGATAATAATCATTTTTACGAAATTTTAATTGACTATAACTTTTAATCCGTCCATCAAATCTATTTGGCATCTAAAGGAAAAGTTCTTAATTTTTTTCTAGCTTTTTAAGGACATGCAAATCTTATATCTTCCTTCAACTATAATATAACAACCTTTAAGATTCGGCATAACCTATCTAAGGGCACTATCAAATTTACAAGCATGCATAATCCTATTTTCTCGAGCACTAGTCAGGGATACACTATTAGTATGTAAAAATTAAATTAGGAGTACTCACGTATCAATATTGAGGTTCAATATTGTAGGAAAGGTACGTAGACGCAATGGAGGTGACAAACACTAGTTTAACCTCACAAGCATACCCATGAACAATACCCATCACCTCCATAACCATAACTCATAATTTCCTTAGCTCTATCCCGCTCATAAAACCCGTTTTGAAATAACTCGCCCATGACCTCGTCGTAGTATTTTATGTATAATAATACTAATAATAATAATAATAATAACACTAACAATAATAATAATAAATATAATTATAGAGAGAGTGTGAGAGATAGATAGTTAGAAAACAATTATGATCGATCCTATATATATAGATTTATAAATAATATAATAATATAATATAATATTAATAAAAATTAAAAACATGTTGCATAGTGAGCCGCCACCAAAATATGTCGGCACAAGATTACACGTTTCGTGTAGATAGGTACACGATTCGTGTATGGTGTCTTCATGAAAGTTGTAGATTTTTGAGTTACGGTCGTTTGGACACCGGAATCACCCTTTTTCGAGTCAGTATGATTTAGTTATGATTTTTCTCGTGCAAGTGCGCAGGTTTAGTGATTTCCAACATTTTAACTTTCAATCTTGTGATGAAATGTTGTAGTCTTTTGGTGCTCATTAGAAATCTTTATTTTATATTTATTTTTATTTTTATATCATTGAAAATCCATAAAAATATTTTATAATCAAATTCTATTATATCGAAAAAAAATGTGTTTGTACTAAATTGAATAAATATAATTTAGTTTTCCAGAATTAGTTATATTCAAAATCATTCTTTAAAAGGTTTCATCTATATCGTAAAACGTCTTCAATATTAAGAAAACTAAATAATTAACCTACCAAGTGACACAAGTCAATCATTGCAAGGTACGCTTTTGATAATTAAACGAGACTCTCCGCTAACCTCTGTCTAATCCTCAATAATAACACTTTTGTTCTTACATGGAATCACTTTACTAAATATTCCGAATACCGTTAAAAGTAAGAGTTTTCTAATTCAAGTGGACCTCATAACAAAGACTCGTAATTATAATTCAATGTACCTGATAAATCAATCACTTGATATTATCTTTTAATCTCATTGATAAACTTACATCGAACAAATACGTTCAAGTAAAGTATTATTCACTAACTACTGTGATAGCATTTCTATGTTCATAAAATAGATCTCGTAGCTTATATTCATATCAACTAATTCGTTCAATGCTTTCAAGTCACATAATAATCTCATAATCTATTTTTGTATCACCAAGCTCTTAAATGTTTTATCAATATTTCTTAGCTTAAAAAAAAATACACATATGTACATACACATACATTTCTATTTACACATTTTTGTTCGTGAATCGTCAGACATGGTCAAAGGGTAATTGATTACATGAATATAGTTTTCAAACTTTTCGAGACTCAACATTACAGATTTTGCTTATCGTGTCGGATACATATAAAGATTAAAGTTTAAATTTGATCGGAAATTTCCGGGTCACTACATTTTCCTGGTCTGAGTCATCAAGGATCCCAAAATAAATAAGATTCTCTGGACCTTAATTTAGCACAAAAATCTCTACTCATATAGCTTCTATCCGCACCCGAATCAAATAAAATATAAGCATTTCATTGATAAGAAACATACCCGTAACAAGCTCCGGGTCTTCCTGCGCTTCTTCCGCATTAATGTTAAAAACTCTCCCACGGCTTTGCCCATTATTATTTCCCTGGTTTGGGCACGCAGTTTTGTATTGGCCCTTCTTCCCGCATCCATAACAAATAATGTGGGCATTACTTGTTCCTTTACCCGATGGTCCATAAACTTCACACTTCATTGCATCATGACCCTTTCTATTACATTTGGTACATGTTGCTGGACAAAAAGTAGTTGGATGGTACCCTTCACACCTTAGACACGGAATTTTCTGATTTTGAATACCAGTGTTGATATTGAGCTTGTTGTTGGGATTGTTGTTGCGGTTGGTATTGTTGTTGGGATGATTGTTGTAGTTGTTGTTGTTGGAATGGTTTTTGTTGCGTTTGTTGTTGGGAAAAATGGTGCGATTTTGGTTGTGGTTGTGGTGTTGATTGTTGAAGCGATAGTTACTGTTGTTGTATTGATTATTGAAATTGTGACTCTTATCACTGGGTTCTTCCCACTTTCTCTTGACTTGATTCGTTTTGGCCTCTTCGGCCGCCTGCTCCTTAATTCTTTCATCAATCTGATTTATGAGTTTGTGAGCCATTCGACTTGCCTTTTGTATGGAGGCGGGCTCGTGTGAACTAACATCTTCTTGAATCCTCTCTGGTAACCCTTTTACAAATGCGTCGATCTTCTCCTCTTCATCTTCGAACGCTCTTGGACACAATAGACACAACTCTGTGAATCGTCGTTCATACGTGGTGATGTCGAAACCTTGCGTTTGTAATCCTCTAAGCTCTACCTTGAGCTTATTGACCTCGTTTCTTGGACGATACTGCTCAGTCATCAGGTGTTTGAATGCTGACCATGGTAATGCGTAATCAGCATCTTGTCCCACTTGCTCGAGGTAGGTATTCCACCATGTTAACGCAGTACCTGTGAAGGTATGCGTAGCGTACTTTACGTTATCTTCTTCAGTACATTTACTTATGGCAAACACCGATTCAACCTTTTCGGTCCACCATTTTAATCCGATTGGACCCTCGGTTCCATCGAATTCTAAAGATTTGCAGGCACTGAATTCTTTGTAGGAGCATCCTACACGAGTTCTTGTGGAATTTGTTCCACTGCTAGAACCAGAGTTATTGTTGTTATTTTGTATTGCGGCTTGCACCGCAGCTATGTTAGCAGCAAGGAAAACACGGAAGTCGTCCAAGCTCATGTTCAAGTTCTGACGAGTAGTCGGTGCCATTTCCTTCAAAAATAGCCAAAAGAATTAAGTTAATCATATAGAATATTAAGAGTAGTCAATAGTATTTCGTAGCATAATATGAACTTATTTATAAAAGCTTTTTCTTCATATTAGCGTTTTATAGTTTTAATTCTGGTAATACGTACCCGTTAAGTTCATACTTAGTAGCTAATATACAATTCAACTACTACAATTCTATATGAAAAACTGATTACAATAATATTTCACATTCAAACTTATATACAATATTTTGCAAACTTACAATACCGCTATTTTACATATAGCATGAAATATAGCACATAAAAACTTTGATACAAAGCAGTTGCGAAGACAATTCTAGTTAATACGCAAGTCGTTCAACAAAGGCAATAAAGACACGTAATTCATACGTCCAGAAACAAGTCATGCATTCTGGTTTTACTAAGACTACTTCCCATCCTTGGTCTTGTGGAACATAACTGTTGTGGCCGTTGACAAGACAGCATGTTGTAACATCGTCGAAGGGACGAGGGTTTCGTAATGTCCAACAACCCCGTAATAATCTAAAAACCTTGTTTCTCACCCCAACTACTGAATCCATCACTTGTGGGAAGGTTTTATTTAAAAGTTGAAATCCGATGTTCTTTTTCTCACTTTGGTGAGAAGCTAACATCACTAACCTGTAAGCATAACATGTTTCTTTATGTTGCATGTTAGCAGCTCTTTCTAAAGTTCGAAGTCCTATGTTGGGATATGTTGAGTCAAAATAGTTTTTAACCCGTAGCGTAAAATTGCATTTGAGTTCCCCGCATTTAACCCTTTAAATAAAACACGGCGTAACTTACGGTCTCCCCAATGTGATATATCCCATCTTTCAAATGAAAGCCTTTTATAAACTAAGGCATTCCTGGAACGTTCATCAAATATTCTACAAACTAATTTTGCCGTAAATAACTGTGCCGACGAATTCTGACCGACTTTAGACAAGATTTCATCAATCATGTCCTCGGGTAGGTCTTCTAAAATTTTTGGTTGTCTATCCTTAACATCCATTTTGTTTTTATACAGTAAAAATAGACAAGGGTTAGATTTGTAAAAGATAATTATCAAATAATACAAGCAATTTTCACATATAACATAATAGTACAAGCACACTTATATTACATATTTTACACCTCATGATTACAACTCTTTATTCCGACTCACTTATTTCTTCCTCTTCAGACTTGTTTCGTTTTTCTAACTTACTAGGGATATATGGTGCTCCCCTAATATGAGCCGTTCTTTTCACAAATGGTCTAGAAAAACCTGGTGGCTTAGAGGTTCCCGGGTTATTGTTACAACTTAAGAAATATGGGTGTTGACGATACATATATAGTTCATCGGGGTTGGAATCAAGTTTCTCTATTTTAATGTCCTTTCCCTTATTATTTTCTTTTGCCTTTTCAAATTGGGTCGAGGTAATTTCTATAACATCATCGGAATCCTCATCGGGATTCGATTCATCGGAAAATTGGTAATCTTCCCAATATTTTGCTTCCTCGGTGGAAACACCATTGACCATTATTAATTTTAGTCCATTAGTTGAGGGTTTTCTTTTATTTGTCTGTTTTTCAGTGGTTCCTAAAATTTCCCCCTCCGGAACCTCTTCTTTCGGTTCCTCTTCTTCCGGTTCCTCCTCTTCCGGTTCCTCTTCTTCCGGTTTCTCTTCGGGAATTTGTGAATCTTCCCAAAATATATTCGACTCTTCATTATTATTAGGTGAGTCGATGAGATTTGTACTAGAGGTAGACATCTATCACACATTATCAAACACGTTAAGAGATTAATATATCACATAATATTTACATGTTAAATATATATAGTTTTCAACAAAAAGTGTTAAGCAATCGTTTTTAAAGAAAAATATACGGTCGAAGTCCAGACTCACTAATGCATCCTACATACTCGATAAGACACACTAATATAAATTTCTGGTTCTCTAAGACCAACGCTCGGATACCAACTGAAATGTCCCGTTAATATTGACTATAAACGTTCCATATTAATTGATTTCGTCGCGAAGTTTTGACCTCTATATGAGACGTTCCATATATATATAGATGCGTCGATATGATATGTCAAAACCTTGTATACGTGTTCCGATATTTAAAGTGCGTAAAATGAATAACAGAAATTAAATGACGATAAATAAAATTGCGAGAATATAAATTGCGATAAATAACTTGCGATAAGTAAAATGTAATACAGAATTAATCAGTTAGCTAGGAACAGTTAGCTAGGAACAGTTAGCGTGGATTCTTATCAAAATTTCTCATAGTTAGTTTGTTTGTTTCTAATAAATTTTTATTTTTGTCCAATGTTTTCTTCATTATGCCACTTGTTGGATTCTGATAGGTCAAAATCCAAATATAAAATTGAATGAAAATGGTTATTCTGCGGTGAACGGATACGTGTATCAGTGGGTGTAAGTAGGATAGTAAATAACTGTTGAATCGAATTCGAAGAATGTACAGTGTAATTTATTAATGTGAAATCTAAATATTCCTCGGGTATTACCTACCCGTTAAAATATTTCCACCATTAACAGTTTGTACGAAAGAATTTTTAATTACAATCGTTATGAAAATATATATACATATATATATTTTCTTCATATGTAATCATAGATTTAATGAGTTAATTTGATATTAATCCCATTTGCTTTTCGGTTTGAGCTAGCATAAATAATCTCTAAGACTTTAGAGATTACATAATCGCCATGAAGAACGAAGATAATTGATGTAGAACGATACATAGAACGATGATTATACTCAAGGTACAAAATGAGATGTTGAGGCATGGATTGTTGATGGTACTGGTGCTGTTACCGATGGTACTGTTGATGTCGGTGATGTTGTTGAAGCTGGTAAGTTTTGCACCATATTCTCCAAATTGATTACTCAAGCGCGAAGTTCGATGACTTCTTCTATTATTCCGGGATGATTGTCGGTTCGGACGAGTGGATGAATAAGATCTAGAATTTGAGATAATATATAATCATGACGAGAGACTCTGGAAATGAGAGAGAAAATGGTATTACGAACAGGTTCGCCGGTAAGTGCTTCAGGTTCTTCACCAAGAGGTGAATTCGGTTGGTGGAAGGAATTGCCTTCTCCGCGTCTCCATTGATTAAGTCGACTAAGAAACCAACCTCAATTCATTCAGAATTGATGATGGCTGATTGGTTGATCCATTCCGGTTACACTGTTTTCGGAGCTCGAGTGAAAATCCATGTCGGAATAGCTGTCGGAATCCGAGGGATTTGAAATAGTTGCGAGTTCCATCTCGTACGATAAAGTAAAGGATTTTTCAATATGAAATGATTTTCGGATATCAGATGATATTCTAATTACATAGAATACTTATCTGTAGTACAGAAGATCCCGTGGATTACGGAGGACATCAAAGAATATATCAGGAAAAATTTACAGTAACATATACACTAAGATATAAATTAGCAGATACGATAAGATATGAATTTTGTCTATACACTATCGATGCACTAAATGCAGTAAGACGTGTCTAGACTAAGAATGATAAGCAGGTAATTTTCGACACGAAATGATAAGCAAAACTTTTGACATGCAGACACGGTCGAAGTCCAGACTCACTAATGCATCTAAGCAACTATCAGTTAGACACACTAATGCAAGACCTGGTTTGCACCACCACTCTGATACCAACTCTAATGACCCGTCCTAATCCATCTAGACGAATACATCACATTTGGTTACATCGCGAGGTGCTTGACCTCTATATGATACATTTTACAAACATTGCATTCGTTTTTAAAAGACAAACTTTCATTACATCGAAAGTTGACGGCATGCATACCATTTCATAATATATCGAACTATAATTGACTTAATAACAATCTTGTTGAACTCAACGACTCGAATGCAATGTCTTTTGAAATATGCCATGAATGACTCCAAGTAATATCTCTAAAATGAGCAAATGCACAGCGGAAGATTTCTTTCATACCTGAGAATAAACATGCTTTAAAGTGTCAACTAAAAGGTTGGTGAGTTCATTAGTTTATCATAATCGATCATTTCCATCATTTTAATAGACCACAAGATTTTCATTTCCATTTCTCATAAATATACGTCCCATACATAGAGACAAAAATCATTCATATGGATTGAACACCTGGTAACCGACATTATCAAAATGCATCTAGAATATCCCCAAACATATAAACATCGAAGTACTAAAGCAGTTCAAATTCTCTGACTGGGGTGTGTCAAAGCCCATAGATCTATCTTTCGGATTCACGTCAACTGGTGGCAATTATAATAAACACCAATTCTTAGGTTACCAAGTTCAACAAGGGCGATATTCGGGATAACAATTCAACCATAGAATGTAGTTTCAAGTACTTGTGTCTATTTCGTAAAACAGTTATAAAAGCAGCGCATGTATTCTCAGTCCCAAAAATATATATTGCAAAAGCATTTAAAAAGGGAGCAAATGAAACTCATTATACTGTATTTTGTAGTAAAAATACATATGACGACATTGAACATTGCAGGGTTGGCCTCAGATTCACGAACCTATATCAATTATATATATTAAATCATATAATCATATTCGAACAAATTTATATATATATTATTATTATTAATAATATACTTGTTAAATTATATGTTATTTGGATAAATTTAATATATTTAATTTATATATTTTATATAACTAATATTTATCATTCTTTATAACAAGTTAATACTAAAAATGTTAATTTTAATAATGATAGAGGTAATAACTTTACTAAAAATGTTAAATTTTGATAAAAATGATAGTTTTAATAAAAATTTCAAAAATCATATAATAGTACTAATATTTAATGATATTTTAATACTAATAATAACGATACTTAATAATATTAATATTAATAATGATATTAGTAGTAAAAATGATAATAATAATAATAATATTATAGTTGTAATAATAATAATACTACTTATATTGATAATAATGATAGTTCTAAATTTTTAATAATAATTACTTTTAATAATGATAATATATTAATAATAACAATAATTTTAATAATAATACTTATTCTAATATTGGTAATAATATTAGTAATAATTAGATTAACACTAATAATAATAACAATAATAATAAATAATAATAAAAATAATAATAATGATAATAAATAGATATAAAGTTACTACCTCAATGAAATAGCTTTAAAAAAAAAAAAAAAAAGACGCCACGGCCCAGGCTCGAACCCACGACCTCTCATTTAAACAAATCACCCTCCAGACCACTGCACCACTTGTTTGTGTTTGTTTAAATTCAACCAGTGTATTTATTTATCATATATGATACTGTTTATCTTCATTATCAAATCACCTCTCGATCAAAACAATCATCATCATTCACATTAAATCGGGTTTTGGCCCAACTAGAACACTAATCCCAGCGGCCCAATAAATAATCCATATAGCAAACTCTTTTAAAACACAAAAGATCCAACAGTGGCCCGTTAAATAACTCTACAATTCACAGCCCAATTTGTTTAGATTTATAATATGCCTCGTGAATTTTTAAAGCAGATGTAAATTTAAAGTTTTTATGTGGGGTTCGGTTTAGGCAACAACATCATTCATTATTCCTAAACATCATCATTTCTATGTCTTTTCATCATTATCAAAAGAGTAGAATATATATGTACATCGATGGCTTTTGTTTGGCTTCGACAAAAAGAAAAAAGAAAAAACAGCAGCTATAGTTTGAACTTTTGGAATTGAACTTTGATTAGTGATAGTAAAGAGGAACAACCAGAAAATAGAAGTACGATTTGCAGCATAGCAGTTTGGTGCTCGGTAGTGTAGCAGAAGAGAAAGAGAAAAAAAATAATCTAGAAGAAATTGTAGGTGGTTTTCGTGATTTTATGGTGATGGTGTTTTCCGGTTGTGGCTGGACAGAAAACATAGTAAGGTAGTAGCAGAATCACAGCATGAATTAATTGGGTTTGATAAAGGTTTTTTTTGAGGTTCGTAAAAACAGAAAGAAAGAAGAAGGGAAACAAGTTTGAGGTTGATGATGTGTTAGGTTTTGTTACATTCAAATGGTATTCATAGTCTTCTACATTATTCATCACGATATCATTGTTAAAACAGAATAGAAACAAAACGTGCTGTAGCAGAAGCTTTAGTGGTGTTCGATCTTCGTGTGTTTAATCCTAATAGGAATGGTAACGAACAGAAAAAGAAGGATATGGCAGCATGTGGTTTTGGGTTTGTTATAAAACGATTGAATAGAAGAAGAAAGATGGAACGAGTGCAATATTTAAACCAGTCTAAGTGGGTGTTGCAACGAAAAAGGAACTTGTAGGAGTAGCAAGTTTCGAGCAGAGATATTACTCGATATTAATAGTTTGTGGTGGTGGTGATCGATCCAAGTTGCAGCAATAACAACAACAAGAAGTAATGAAGTGATAGTTTGATGGTGAAGCTACGGTGGTTGTTGTAGTGACCCGAACTTTTCCATGTTTATATATATTAATTGAGATTGATATTTACATGATTAAATGTTTCCAACATGTTAAGCAATCAAACTTGTTAAGACTTGATTAATTGAAATATGTTTCATATAGACAATTGACCACCCAAGTTGACCGGTGATTCACGAACGTTAAAACTTGTAAAAACTATATGATGACATATATATGGATATATATATAGTTAACATGATACTATGATAAGTAAACATATCATTAAGTATATTAACAATGAACTACATATTTAAAAACAAGACTACTAACTTAATGATTTTTAAACGAGACATATATGTAACGATTATCATTGTAAAGACATTTAATGTATATATATATATCATATTAAGAGATATTCATACATGATAATATCATGATAATATAATAATTTAAAATATCATTTGATATTATAAACATTGGGTTAACAACATTTAACAAGATCGTTAACCTAAAGGTTTCAAAACAACACTTACATGTAACGACTAACGATGACTTAACGACTCAGTTAAAATGTATATACATGTAGTATTTTAATATGTATTTATACACTTTTTAAAGACTTCAATACAATTATCAAAATACTTCTACTTAACAAAAATGCTTACAATTACATCCTCGTTCAGTTTCATCAACAATTCTACTCGTATGCACCCGTATTCGTACTCGTACAATACACAGCTTTTAGATGTATGTACTATTGGTATATACACTCCAATGATCAGCTCTTAGCAGCCCATGTGAGTCATCTAACACATGTGGGAACCATCATTTGGCAACTAGCATGAAATATCTCATAAAATTACAAAAATATGAGTAATCATTCATGACTTATTTACATGAAAACAAAATTACATATCCTTTATATCTAATCCATACACCAACGACCAAAAACACCTAAAAACACTTTCATTCTTCAATTTTCTTCATCTAATTGATCTCTCTCAAGTTCTATCTTCAAGTTCTAAGTGTTCTTCATATATTCTACAAGTTCTAGTTACATAAAATCAAGAATACTTTCAAGTTTGCTAGCTCACTTCCAATCTTGTAAGGTGATCATCCAACCTCAAGAAATCTTTGTTTCTTACAGTAGGTTATCATTCTAATACAAGGTAATAATCATATTCAAACTTTGGTTCAATTTCTATAACTATAACAATCTTATTTCAAGTGATGATCTTACTTGAACTTGTTTTCGTGTCATGATTCTGCTTCAAGAACTTCGAGCCATCCAAGGATCCATTGAAGCTAGATCCATTTTTCTCTTTTCCAGTAGGTTTATCCAAGAAACTTAAGGTAGTAATGATGTTCATAACATCATTCGATTCATACATATAAAGCTATCTTATTCGAAGGTTTAAACTTGTAATCACTAGAACATAGTTTAGTTAATTCTAAACTTGTTCGCAAACAAAAGTTAATCCTTCTAACTTGACTTTTAAAATCAACTAAACACATGTTCTATATCTATATTATATGCTAACTTAATGATTTAAAACCTGGAGACACGAAAAACACCGTAAAACCGGATTTACGCCGTCGTAGTAACACCGCGGGCTGTTTTGGGTTAGTTAATTAAAAACTATGATAAACTTTGATTTAAAAGTTGTTATTCTGAGAAAATGATTTTTATCATGAACATGAAACTATATCCAAAAATTATGGTTAAACTCCAAGTGGAAGTATGTTTTCTAAAATGGTCATCTAGACGTCGTTCTTTCGACTGAAATGACTACCTTTACAAAAACGACTTGTAACTTATTTTTCAAACTATAAACCTATACTTTTTCTGTTTAGATTCATAAAATAGAGTTCAATATGAAACCATAGCAATTTGATTCACTCAAAACGGATTTAAAATGAAGAAGTTATGGGTAAAACAAGATTGGATAATTTTTCTCATTTTAGCTACGTGAAAATTGGTAACAAATCTATTCCAACCATAACTTAATCAACTTGTATTGTATATTATATAATCTTGAGATACCATAGACACGTATACAATGTTTCGACCTATCATGTCGACACATCTATATATATTTCGGAAAAACCATAGACACTCTATATGTGAATGTTGGAGTTAGCTATACAGGGTTGAGGTTGATTCCAAAATATATATAGTTTGAGTTGTGATCAATACTGAGATATGTATACACTGGGTCGTGGATTGATTCAAGATAATATTTATCTATTTATTTTTGTACATCTAACTGTGGACAACTAGTTGTAGGTTACTAACGAGGACAGCTGACTTAATAAACTTAAAACATCAAAATATATTAAAAGTGTTGTAAATATATTTTGAACATACTTTGATATATATGTATATATTGTTATAGGTTCGTGAATCAACCAGTGGCCAAGTCTTACTTCTCGACGAAGTAAAAATCTGTGAAAGTGAGTTATAGTCCCACTTTTAAAATCTAATATTTTTGGGATGAGAATACATGCAGGTTTTATAAATGATTTACAAAATAGACACAAGTACGTGAAACTACATTCTATGGTTGAATTATCGAAATCAAATATGCCCCTTTTTATTAAGTCTGGTAATCTAAGAATTAGGGAACAGACACCCTAATTGACGCGAATCCTAAAGATAGATCTATTGGGCCTAACAAACCCCATCCAAAGTACCGGATGCTTTAGTACTTCGAAATTTATATCATATCCGAAGGGTGTCCCGGAATGATGGGGATATTCTTATATATGCATCTTGTTAATGTCGGTTACCAGGTGTTCACCATATGAATGATTTTTATCTCTATGTATGGGATGTGTATTGAAATATGAAATCTTGTGGTCTATTATTATGATTTGATATATATAGGTTAAACCTATAACTCAGCAACATTTTTGTTGACGTTTTAAGCATGTTTATTCTCAGGTGATTATTAAGAGCTTCCGCTGTCGCATACTTAAATAAGGACGAGATTTGGAGTCCATGCTTGTATGATATTGTGTAAAAACTGCATTCAAGAAATTTATTTTGTTGTAACATATTTGTATTGTAAACCATTATGTAATGGTCGTGTGTAAACGGGATATTTTAGATTATCATTATTTGATAATCTACGTAAAGCTTTTTAAACCTTTATTGATGAAATAAAGGTTATGGTTTGTTTTAAAATGAATGCAGTCTTTGAAAAACGTCTCATATAGAGGTCAAAACCTCGCAACGAAATCAATTAATATGAACGTTTTTAATCAATAAGAACGGGACATTTCAGTTGGTATCCGAGCGTTGGTCTTAGAGAACCAGAATTTTGCATTAGTGTGTCTTATCGAGTTTGTTAGGATGCATTAGTGAGTCTGGACTTCGACCGTGTTTACTTGAAAAATGATTGCTTAACAAATTTTGTTGGAATCTATATATTTTTAACATGTGAATATTATGTGATATATTAATCTCTTAACGCGTTTGATATTATGTGATAGATGTTTACCTCTAGAACAAGTCCCATTGACTCACCTAATAATAATGAAGAGTCAAATGTAAATTGGAATGATTCGTGGACTGATTCACAAGTTCCCGAAGAGGAACCGGAAGAAGAGTCGGAACCGGAAGAAGAATCGGAACCGGAAGAAGAACCGGAACCGGATGAAGAAATAGAACCGGTGGGGGAAATAATAAAACGGTTAAGTAAAAGAAAATCCTCAACCAACCGACCAAGGTTAATTATGGTCAATGGTGTTTCCGCCAAGGAAGCAAAATATTGGGAGGATTACCAATTCTCCGATGAATCGGATTCCGACGAGAATTCCGATGATGTTATAGAAATTACCCCAACTGAATTTAAAAAGGCAAAAGAAAATAATAAGGGAAAGGGCATAAAAATAGAGAAATCTAATTCCAACCCCGATGAACTTTATATGTATCGTCAACCCCCGAAGTCCTTAAGTTGTAACAATGACCCGGGAACCTCTAAACCACCAGGTTTTTCTAAACCAATGTGGAAAACGACGGCTCGTATTAGGGGAACATCATATATCCCTAGAAACTTGGCAAAATGAACCAAAACCGAAGAAGAAGAAACAAGCGAGTCAGAATAAGATAGTTGTATTCGTGTGGTGTAATATATGTAATATAGTGTGCTTATGCTTTATGATATATGTAAAAATTGCTTGTATTAATAAGTATTTTTTTTTTATGAATCTAACTCTTGTCTATTTTACAGTATAAAAACACAAAATGGATAGACAACCCAATATTTTAAGAGACCTACCCGGAGACATGATTGATGAAATCTTGTCTAGAGTCGGTCAGAATTCTTCGGCACAACTATTTAAGGCGAGACCAGTTTGTAAGACATTCGAAGAACGTTCCAAGAATGCCTTGGTTTATAAAAGGTTTTCGTTCGAAAGATGGGGGATATCACATTGGGAAATCCATAAGTTACGATGTGTTTACTTTGACGCATATATTGCGGGGAACCCAAATGCTATTTTACGCAATGGGTTAAGAAATTATTTTGACTCAATATATCCGAATATTGGACTTCGTGATTTAGAAAAAGCGGCTAACATGCAACATAAAGAAGCATGTTATGCTTACGTATTAGTAATGTTCGCTTCTCACCAAAGTGAGAACAAGAACATCGGGCTACAACTATTAAACAAAACGTTCCCACAAGTGACGGAGTCGGTAATTGGGGTAAGAAATGAGGTTTTTAGATTGTTACGGGACTGTTGGACATTACGTAACCCTCGTCCCTTTGACAACGTTACAACACGATGTCTTATCAATAGCCATAATGGTTATGTTCCACAAGACCAAGGATGGGAAGTAATCCTAGTAAAACCAGAATGCATGACTTGTTTCTGGACGTATGAATTACGTGTCTTTATTACCTTTGCTGAACGACTTGTGTACTAGCTAGAATTATCTTCACAACCATCTTGTATCAAATTTATTGTGTGCTATATTTCATGCTATATGTAAAATAAGCGGTATTGTAAGTTTGTAAATTATTGTGTAAAAGTTTGAACGCGAAATATTATTATAATCAGTTTTTCATATAGAATTGTAGTAGTTGAATTGTATATTAGCTACTAAGTATGAACTTAACGGGTAGGTACTACCCGAATTTAAACTTATAAAACGCTAATATGAAGAAAAAGCTTTTATAAATGAGTTCATATTATGCTATGAAATACTATTAACTACTCTTAATATTCTGTATGATTAACTTGTTCCATTTGACTATTTTGAAGGAAATGGCACCGACTACTCGACACACCGTGAATATGAATGAAGAGGAATTCTGTACTTTTCTAGCTTCAAACATAGCCGCAGTACAGGCTGCGCTACATACCAACAATAACCTTGGATCTAGTAGTACAGGAAATCGTATAGGATGCACCTACAAAGAATTCACTGCCTGCAAACCTTTGGAATTTGATGGAACCGAAGGACCGATCGGATTGAAACGGTGGACCGAGAAGGTCGAATCGGTGTTTGCCATAAGTAAGTGTACTGAAGAGGACAAAGTGAAGTACGCTACGCATACCTTCATAGGTTCTGCGTTAACATGGTGGAATACCTATCTAGAGCAAGTGGGACAAGACGATGCGTACGCACTACCGTGGTCAGCATTCAAGCACTTGATGAACGAGAAATACCGTCCCAGAACCGAGGTCAATAAGCTCAAGACAGAACTTAGAGGGTTACGAACCCAAGGATTTGATATTACCACGTACGAAAGACGATTCACAGAATTGTGCCTATTGTGTCCGGGAGCATTCGAAGATGAGGAAGAGAAGATCAACGCGTTTGTGAAAGGATTACCAGAAAGAATCCAAGAAGATATAAGTTCACACGAGCCCACCTCCATACAACACGCATGTAGAGTGGCTCACAAACTAGTGAACCAGATTGAAGAAAGAATTAAAGAACAGACTGCTGAAGAGGCCAATGTGAAGCAAGTCAAAAGAAAGTGGGAGGAAAACGGTGATAAGAATCACCAATACAACAACAACAGCAATTACAACAATAATCGCAACAATTATCCCAACAATCGCAACATCAATCGCAACTACAACAAACGGCCCAACAACAACAACAACAACAACAACAGCAACTACAACAATCATCCCAGCAACAATAATAACCGCAACAACAACAACAATCAGAAGCAGCTATGCCAAAGGTGTGAAAAGTATCACTCGGGGTTCTGCACCAAATTTTGCAACAAGTGTAAAAGAAATGGTCATAGCGCGGCGAAGTGTGAGGTCTACGGACCAGGGGTTAATAGAACGAAAGGAACAAATGGTGTCGGAACGAGTAATGGCAGAGCAAATAGTGTAGGAGCAAGTTATGCCAATGTAGTTTGTTATAAATGTGGAAAACCGGGCCACATTATTAGAAATTTCCCGAACCAGGAGAACACGAATGGACAAGGCCGCGGAAGAGTTTTCAATATTAATGCGGCAGAGGCACAGGAAGACCCGGAGCTTATTACGGGTACGTTTCTTATTGACAATAAATCTGCTTACGTTTTATTTGATTCGGGTGCGGATAGATGCTATATGAGTAGAGATTTTTGTGCTAAATTAATTTGTCCATTGACGCCTTTGGATAGTAAATTTTTACTCGAATTAGCAAATGGTAAATTAATTTCAGCAGATAATATATGTCGGAATCGAGAAATTAAACTGGTTAGCGAAACATTTAAGATTGATTTGATACCAGTAGAGTTAGGGAGTTTTGATGTGATAATCGGTATGGACTAGTTGAAAGAAGTGAAAGCAGAGATCGTTTGTTACAAAAATGCAATTCGCATTATACGAGAAAAAGGAAAACCCTTAATGGTGTACGGAGAAAAGGGCAACACGAAGCTACATCTTATTAGTAATTTGAAGGCACAAAAACTAATAAGAAAAGGTTGCTATGTTGTTCTAGCACACGTCGAAAAAGTACAAACTGAAGAAAAGAGCATCAATGATGTTCCCATTGCAAAAGAATTTCCCGATGTATTTCCGAAAGAATTACCGGGATTACCCCCACATCGATCCGTTGAATTTCAAATAGATCTTGTACCAGGAGCTGCACCAATAGCTCGTGCTCCTTACAGACTCGCACCCAGCGAGATGAAAGAACTGCAAAGCCAATTACAAGAACTTTTAGAGTGTGGTTTCATTCGACCAAGCACATCACCGTGGGGAGCTCCTGTTTTGTTTGTCAAGAAGAAAGATGGTACATTCAGGTTGTGTATCGACTACCGAGAGTTGAACAAACTTACCATCAAGAACCGCTACCCACTACCGAGAATTGATGACTTATTTGATCAACTACAAGGCTCGTCTGTTTATTCAAAGATTGACTTACGTTCCGGGTATCATCAAATGCGGGTGAAAGAAGATGATATTCCAAAGACTGCTTTCAGAACACGTTACGATCATTACGAGTTTATGGTCATGCCGTTTGGTTTAACTAATGCACCAGCTGTGTTCATGGACCTTATGAACCGAGTGTGTGGACCATACCTTGACAAGTTTGTCATTGTTTTCATTGATGACATACTTATTTACTCAAAGAATGACCAAGAACACGGTGAACATTTGAGAAAGGTGTTAGAAGTATTGAGGAAGGAAGAATTGTACGCTAAGTTTTCAAAGTGTGCATTTTGGTTGGAAGAAGTTCAATTCCTCGATCACATAGTGAACAAAGAAGGTATTAAGGTGGATCCGGCAAAGATAGAAACTGTTGAAAAGTGGAAAACCCCGAAAACTCCGAAACACATACGCCAGTTTTTAGGACTAGCTAGTTACTACAGAAGGTTCATCCAAGACTTTTACAGAATAGCAAAACCCTTGACTGCATTAACGCATAAAGGGAAGAAATTTGAATGGAATGATGAACAAGAGAAAGCGTTTCAGTTATTGAAGAAAAAGCTAACTACGGCACCTATATTGTCATTGCCTGAAGGGAATGATGATTTTGTGATTTATTGTGACGCATCAAAGCAAGGTCTCGGTTGTGTATTAATGCAACGAACGAAGGTGATTGCTTATGCGTCTAGATAATTGAAGATTCACGAACAAAATTATACGATGCATGATTTGGAATTAGGCGCGGTTGTTTTTGCATTAAAGACTTGGAGGCACTACTTATATGGGGTCAAAAGTATTATATATACCGACCACAAAAGTCTTCCACACATATTTAATCAGAAACAACTGAATATGAGGCAGCGTAGGTGGATTGAATTATTGAATGATTACGACTTTGAGATTCGTTACCACCCGGGGAAGGCAAATGTGGTAGCCGATGCCTTGAGCAGGAAGGACAGAGAACCCATTCGACTAAAATCTATGAATATAATGATTCATAATAACCTTACTACTCAAATAAAGGAGGCGCAACAAGGAGTTTTAAAAGAGAGAAATTTAAAGGATGAAATACCCAAAGGATCGGAGAAGCATCTTAATATTCGGGAAGACGGAACCCGGTATAGGGCTGAAAGGATTTGGGTACCAAAATTTGGAGATATGAGAGAAATGGTACTTAGAGAAGCTCATAAAACCAGATACTCAATACATCCTGGAACGGGGAAGATGTACAAGGATCTCAAGAAACATTTTTGGTGGCCGGGTATGAAAGCCGATGTTGCTAAATACGTAGGAGAATGTTTGACGTGTTCTAAGGTCAAAGCTGAGCATCAGAATCCATCAGGTCTACTTCAACAACCCGAAATCCCGGAATGGAAATGGGAAAACATTACCATGGATTTCATCACTAAATTGCCAAGGACTGCAAGTGGTTTTGATACTATTTGGGTAATAGTTGATCGTCTCACCAAATCAGTACACTTCCTGCCAATAAGAGAAGATGACAAGATGGAGAAGTTAGCACGACTGTATTTGAAGGAAGTCATCTCCAGACATGGAATACCAATCTCTATTATCTCTGATAGGGATGGTAGATTTATTTCAAGATTCTGGCAGACATTACAACAAGCATTAGGAACTCGTCTAGACATGAGTACTGCCTATCATCCACAAACTGATGGGCAGAGCGAAAGGACGATACAAACGCTTGAAGACATGCTACGAGCATGTGTTATTGATTTCGGAAACAGTTGGGATCGACATCTACCGTTAGCAGAATTTTCCTACAACAACAGCTACCATTCAAGCATTGAGATGGCGCCGTTTGAAGCACTTTATGATAGAAAGTGCAGGTCTCCAATTTGTTGGAGTGAAGTGGGGGATAGACAGATTACGGGTCCGGAGATTATACAAGAAACTACCGAGAAGATCATCCAAATTCAACAACGGTTGAAAACCGCCCAAAGTCGACAAAAGAGCTACGCTGACATTAAAAGAAAAGATATAGAATTTGAAATTAGAGAGATGGTCATGCTTAAAGTTGTACCTTGGAAAGGCGTTGTTCGATTTGGTAAACGAGGGAAATTAAATCCAAGGTATATTGGACCATTCAAGATTATTGATCGTGTCGGACCAGTAGCTTACCGACTTGAGTTACCTCAACAACTCGTGGCTGTACATAACACTTTCCACGTCTCGAATTTGAAGAAATGTTTTGCTAAAGAAGATCTCACTATTCCGTTAGATGAAATCCAAATCAACGAAAAACTTCAATTCATCGAAGAACCCGTCGAAATAATGGATCGTGAGGTTAAAAGACTTAAGCAAAACAAGATACCAATTGTTAAGGTTCGATGGAATGCTCGTAGAGGATCCGAGTTCACCTGGGAGCGTGAAGATCATATGAAGAAGAAATACCCGCATCTATTTCCAGAAGATTCGTCAACACCTTCAACAGCTTAAAATTTCGGGACGAAATTTATTTAACGGGTAGGTACTGTAGTGACCCGAACTTTTCCATGTTTATATATATTAATTGAGATTAATATTTACATGATTAAATGTTTCCAACATGTTAAGCAATCAAACTTGTTAAGACTTGATTAATTGAAATATGTTTCATATAGACAATTGACCACCCAAGTTGACCGGTGATTCACGAACGTTAAAACTTGTAAAAACTATATGATGACATATATATGGATATATATATAGTTAACATGATACTATGATAAGTAAACATATCATTAAGTATATTAACAATGAACTACATATGTAAAAACAAGACTACTAACTTAATGATTTTTAAACGAGACATATATGTAACGATTATCATTGTAAAGACATTTAATGTATATATATATCATATTAAGAGATATTCATACATGATAATATCATGATAATATAATAATTTAAAATCTCATTTGATATTATAAAC
Source organism: Rutidosis leptorrhynchoides (assembly GCF_046630445.1). Taxonomy (NCBI): domain Eukaryota; kingdom Viridiplantae; phylum Streptophyta; class Magnoliopsida; order Asterales; family Asteraceae; genus Rutidosis; species Rutidosis leptorrhynchoides. The sequence goes on along the minus strand of NC_092342.1, from coordinate 241,234,189 downwards.
ATTGGGTTAACAACATTTAACAAGATCGTTAACCTAAAGGTTTCAAAACAACACTTACATGTAACGACTAATGATGACTTAACGACTCAGTTAAAATGTATATACATGTAGTGTTTTAATATGTATTTATACACTTTTGAAAGACTTCAATACACTTATCAAAATACTTCTACTTAACAAAAATGCTTACATTTACATCCTCGTTCAGTTTCATCAACAATTCTACTCGTATGCACCCGTATTCGTACTCGTACAATACACAGCTTTTAGATGTATGTACTATTGGTATATACACTCCAATAATCAGCTCTTAGCAGCCCATGTGAGTCACCAAACACATGTGGGAACCATCATTTGGCAACTAGCATGAAATATGTCATAAAATTACAAAAATATGAGTAATCATTCATGACTTATTTACATGAAAATAAAATTACATATCCTTTATATCTAATCAATACACCAATGACCAAAAACACCTACAAACACTTTCATTCTTCAATTTTCTTCATCTAATTGATCTCTCTTAAGTTCTATCTTCAAGTTCTAAGTGTTCTTCATATATTCTACAAGTTCTAGTTACATAAAATCAAGAATACTTTCAAGTTTGCTAGCTCACTTCCAATCTTGTAAGGTGATCATCCAACCTCAACAAATCTTTGTTTCTTACAGTAGGTTATCATTCTAATACAAGGTAATAATCTGTAATGACCCGGAAATTTCTGACCAAATTTAAACTTTAATCTTTATATTATTCCGACACGATAAGCAAAGTTTGTTAAGTTAAATCTCAAGAATTTTAAACCGTGTTCATACATTCATTATAACCTCGACCAAATTCCGACGATTCACGAACCGTTATATATAAATAGATATGTATATGTATATATATATTATAACTTGAGAATATTAATAAAGTATTAAACGTATAATACTTTATACGAACGTATTTGTTTCAATATGATTTTCGATGAAATTAAAAAAATATATTAAATGATTGAATTATCAGAAACATTGAATTATGATTACAAGTCTCTGTTGAGAGGTCCACTATGATTTGAGAAAATCTATTCCTCTTAACGATATTCAGAATAATTTGTAAAGCTATTTATAAATAAAAACAAAAAGTGTCATTTACGAAAGTTAGACAAAAGTTAGTGGATAATTGGTTTTCATAATATTCTATTAATTTAGTTTCAAAAGTACAAAAAACGTTTTCAGTTTAAAAAGAACTTTATTATTAAAACGTATATAACTTTTATAAATATCTAGAATCACTTTTGACAACTCATTACTTAACCAGTATAATAAATATAACGATATTTATATTTTATTTCATTAAATATATATAACGATTTAAATTAATATTATATATATTTATACGCGTATTATACATACATAGTTTTTATACTTTACTATACTTTAACTTTACCTTTACTTTACTTTTATTTTACTTTAACTTTAATAATTCATACTTTAATAATTCACTTTAATAATTCACTTTAATAATTCATACTTTAATAATTCACTTTAATAATTAACTTTAATAATTCATACTTTAATAATTCACTTTAATAATTCATAATTTAATAATTCACTTTAATAATTCATACTTTAATAATTCATACTTTAATAATTCACTTTAATAATTCACTTTAATAATTCATACTTTAATAATTCACTTTAATAATTCATACTTTAATAATTCACTTTAATAATTCACACTTTAATAATTCATACTTTAATAATTCACTTTAATAATTTATACTTTAATAATTCACTTTAATAATTCAAAAATCTATTATAAATAGAATTCAATAGGTTTCATTATTTCATAGAAACTTGAAAATATATTTCTCTAAACTCTCTCAATCGATTTATATATATATATATATATATATATATATATATATATATATATATATATATTTGCTCTGTATTATTTCAAGATATTATTAGTATACATAAAATATTACGATGGAGTGGTGTCCGAGTGATTTCAAAATAGTTTTTTTGAATGAGTCGAAGCTAAGGAAATTATGGGTTATAGCTATGGAGGTGATGAGTATGGTTCATGGGTATGCTCGTGAGGTCAATCTAGTGTTTATCATCTCCGTTGCGTCTACGTACTTTCCTGCAATATTGAATCTAAATATTGATACGTTCGTGAATCCGAGGCCAACCTTGCACTTGTTAAATGACGTTATATGTATTTTTACTACGAAATACAGTATTGTGAGTTTCATTTGCTCCCTTTTTAATTGCTTTTGCAATATATATTTTTGGGCTGAGAATACATGCGTTATTTTATAAATGTTTTACGAAATAGGCACAAGTACTAAAACTAATTCTACGTGGGTTTAAACCAGAAATATACCCTTAGCTTGGTAACATTAAACTACTTGTCTATGTACGGTAGGCGCGAATCCTAAAGATAGATCTATTGGGCCTGACAAACCCCATCCTGACTATGGGATGCTTTAGTACTTCGAGGTTATTTTAAACACACCTGATCTGGTGTACTTCAGAGGGTAAAACATGAACGTTAAGGCTTGTTACCGGGTGCCTACAACTTATAGAATACTTTTATACACTTGCGAGTGTACATATATTTATAAACGAAAATCTTGTGGTCTATTAATATATTGAAATGATTGTTATGATAAACCTATGAACTCACCAACCTTTTTGGTTGACACTTTAAAGCATGTTTATTCTCAGGTATTAAAGAAATCTTCCGCTGTGCATTAGCTCATTTTAAGGATATTACTTGGAGTCATTCATGGCATATTTTGAAAGACGTTGCATTCGAGTCATTGAGTTCATCAAGATTATTATTAAGCCAATTATAGTTGGATGTATTATGAAATGGTGTGCATGCCGTCAACTTTCGTTGTAAAGAAAGTTTATCTTTTAAAAACGAATGCAATGTTTGTAAAATGTATCATATAGAGGTCAAATACCTCGCGATGTAATCAACTATTGTGAATCGTTTATAATGTATATGAACGGGTCCTTTCAGTTGGTATCAGAGCGGTGGTCTTAGCGAACCAGGTCTGCATTAGTGTGTCTAACTGATAGTCGTTAGGATGCATTAGTGAGTCTGGACTTCGACCGTGTCTGCATGTCAAAAGTTTTGCTCATCATTTTTGTCGAAAATTGCCTACTTATCATTCTTAGTCTAGACACGTCTTACTGCATTGACTGCATGAATAGTGTATAGACAAAATTCATATCTTAGCGTATCTGCTAATCTATATCTTAGCGTATCTGTTACTGTAAACTTTGCCTGACATATCCCGTAAATTCCTCCGTAATCTACGAAATCTTTTGCGCTATATATATAGATATTCTATGTAATTAGAATACCACCCGATAGCTGAAAAATCATTTCATATCGAAAAATCCTTTATTCAATCGAACGAAATGGAATTCGTCATTAGTTCAAGTCCCTCGAATTCCGATATGGAATCCCACTCAAGCTCCGAAAGCAGTGTGACCGGAATGGATCAACCAATTAGCCATCATCTATTCTGGATGAATTGGGGATAGGTTCATAGCCTCCTCAATAATTGGAGACAAGAAGAAGGTGATCCCTTCCATCCACCACATTGCCCTCTTGGCGATGAACCTGAAGCACTTACCGGCGAACCGGTCCGAAACACCATTTTCTCTCTCATTTCCAGATTTTCTCGCCATGATTATATACTACATCAAATTCTAGATTTTATTTATCCGCTCGTCCGAACCGACAATCACCCCGGTGTAATAGAAGAAGTCAACGCGCTTCGCACTCGAGTAGTGGCTTTAGAGAATATGGTGCAAGGGTTATAAACACCAACAAATAACGAAGTATTAATTCATAATTTCAATTTTATTGAATAAATACTCCGTAAAAGTTATGTAATTTCTAAAGTCTTTAGGGATTATTCAGTTCTAGTTTCAACCGTAAATCAAATGAGTTTAATTTAATATTAACTCATTAAATCTATGTTACATCTGAAGAAAATATGTACATATATATTTTCATAAAGACTGTAATAAAATTCTGTTGTACAAAATATTAATTGTGAAATTTTTTTTAACGGGTAGGTAATACCCGAGAGATATATAAATTCACAATTAATATATTACATTTTTCGAAACTGATTCAGCAATCATCAACTATACTCCCTACTTTCACAACAATATCCATTCTTTCATATAAATCAAAACAATCATACTCATTCAAATTCAATTACATATTCTGATTTTGAAATCGCATAATTCAATTCGAAATATAACCAGTATCATCACTCTTAGATTCCTATATCTTTCAAAGCTATACTTTGACTTCAAAACTGTGTTAGAACATCATATGTATTAACGATTACAATATGTGCTCAAACCCTTCGAAATTCCTGAAGACACTTCAACTAAGGAACAATCGAGATGATGATCCAACCACATGTTACCCACAGTTATACACCTAAAAAACTCTCAAAACCCAAGTCATAGTTCGACACGTATCCGTGTTAGACCCTTTGGCATTTACTAGCTAACATAACTTTTCAATTCCGTTTAAAAATAGAGAGTTTTGTCACAGCTCCAGCAAGTCAACTTCTACTTCTCAATCAAAAAAGTCTTATTATAACCTCGATAGATACGTTGCCCTTTCGCCAATGTTACCGGGTAATCGTTTACATTCACCACATTAGCAATAAACTTACCAACAACTTCACTGATCTTTAACTTTCCAAAAAAAAAAATCATTATAATTATCGAAACCCTATCATATACTCATTCGTACCTTATAACAAGAATTGCCATACCAATTATTGAGATTCAGCAATAAGTATTTTGAAACCTCGCAGCATGTCTACATCAACAATTACATATACACACAACGTCTACCTCCAAGACTTACATTCTTTGAATGAGAAATTTTTGAAAAACACCCTAAACTGCGAACCAGTTTTCGAAATTTTGAAAAATGCTGATGAAGCAGCAAAAACTGTAAACGACCTTAACAGTAAAAAGTTGGATGATAAAGGATAGTATATTGGCAAAGCTCAGAAAAAGAGAAGATTTGGAACTGGAAAACGGATTGAGCAAAGTATGAAGGAGGCTGTAGACAAATCACAAAGGCTGAACCTGCCTTCAAAGAATACAAATGATTCAGTACGTGCTGAAGTCATTAACGAATACCTTGCTCCTGACTCTAAACCCCTGCGGACAATATCCTTCATCATCCTCTAATATTAGACATTCTAAGATATCATCGTATCTTTCATTATAAATATCATCCATACTTCTGAAGATATTTTTATAATTATTCTTATCTGAAATCATTTACCTCTTCGCGCTATCTGTATTATATCATAAAAGAAACTATTTTAGTTTCTAAATTCTGAAACATTCGAGTTTAAAATAGGAATATTCTTGAAGAAGTGTTGGGAGCTGAAGCATGAGTTAGTATAATATAATGACACTTGATCAACGTGATTATATTACAGTAATTCATGCTGAGTTTCTAAATGGAACATGATGATTCACAAATCATAACGTCATCATGTGCTATGTTACACGACTCTTGTATTCTCTTTGATCTCTAAATATCAAGAAAATATTTCTTGATGATTCGGTCTTTTCCGAGGTATTCTGGTAATTTGACAAGTCAAGATCGTGTCATTACAATTTCCTTCCTAGAACATTAACAATGTTCATTCCAAAATTTATATCTGCAAATTCTGGACCATTACAAGCGGTGCTTAATCGCAAGAAGAAGAAATGAAAGGACAAAGCTCCGAACTAGAAATGGGAGTATAAATCATAGCAAATAGAAGAGAGCATTAACAGTGGATGACATTGATTATAGAAGAAGCAAGGACTTTGAAATATAAGGGAAGATATAAAACCCAACAACAACCCAGAAATCACAAACCATATATATCAATGCATATAGCAATATAAAGACACGGGAGAACTAAAAACACTATAAAACCAAGAGTATAGTAGAAGTAAATAGATTCTTCCGGAGGCAGATGAAAAAGAAGAGCGACAGATATGAAAGTGAGGAGTATATCAAGAATCAGCACTTGATGAAGCATATTGACAAATACTTTAAAATATGAGTTGAAAAGGTGTGAGTTGTAAGAAAACAAATGAGGTGGATTTATAGTGAAATATCCGACAGAGAAATCAAAATGGATTATCGCATTAATTCGAAGAGGATCATAATTTCCTTAATCGCCGAATAATCAAATCCAATATAGATTACAAAGATTTTCTTTTTGGAGATCAATCGTGATGGCGTCAAAAGATACGACGAATCACTATTATCTTATTTCATTCATTTACGATAACTTCACTCAGACGTTTCTATTAATCGAATTATTTTATCCATTCTTCTTGAACATGATAAAACTCTATAATCATTATAATAACATTCTCATTGTTAGTCATGACGACCTCTATCAAATTTCGGGGACGAAATTTCTTTAACGGGTAGGTACTGTGACGACCCGGAAATTTCCGACCAAATTTAAACTTTAATCTTTATATTATTCCGACACGATAAGCAAAGTTTGTTAAGTTAAATCTCAAGAATTTTAAACTGTGTTCATACATTCATTATAACCTCGACCAAATTCCGACGATTCACGAACCGTTATTTATAAATAGATATGTATATGTATATATATATTATAACTTGAGAATATTAATAAAGTATTAAACGTATAATACTTTATACGAACGTATTTGTTTCAATATGATTTTTGATGAAATTAAAAAAATATATTAAATGATTGAATTATCAAAAATATTGAATTATGATTACAAGTCTCTGTTGAGAGGTCCACTATGATTTGAGAAAATCTATTCCTCTTAACGATATTCAGAATAATTTGTAAAGCTATTTATAAATAAAAACAAAAAGTGTCATTTATGAAAGTTAGACAAAAGTTAGTGGAGAATTGGTTTCCATAATATTCTATTAATTTAGTTTCAAAAGTACAAAAAACGTTTTCAGTTTAAAAAGAACTTTATTATTAAAACGTATATAACTTTTATAAATATCTAGAATCACTTTTGACAACTCATTACTTAATCAGTATAATAAATATAACGATATTTATATTTTATTTCATTAAATATATATAACGATTTAAATTAATATTATATATATTTATACGCGTATTATACATACATAGTTTTTATACTTTTACTATACTTTAACTTTACCTTTACTTTACTTTTATTTTACTTTAACTTTAATAATTCATACTTTAATAATTCACTTTAATAATTCACTTTAATAATTCTTACTTTAATAATTCACTTTAATAATTCACTTTAATAATTCATACTTTAATAATTCATACTTTAATAATTCACTTTAATAATTCATAATTTAATAATTCACTTTAATAATTCATACTTTAATAATTCACTTTAATAATTCATACTTTAATAATTCACTTTAATAATTCACTTTAATAATTCATACTTTAATAATTCACTTTAATAATTCATACTTTAATAATTCACTTTAATAATTCATACTTTAATAATTCAAAAATTTATTATAAATAGAATTCAATAGGTTTCATTATTTCATAGAAACTTGAAAATATATTTCTCTAAACTCTCTCAATCGATATATATATATATATATATATATATATATATATATATATATATATATATATATATATATATATATATATATATATATATATATATTGCTCTGTATTATTTCAAGATATTATTAGTATACATAAAATATTACGACGAAGTGGTGTCCGAGTGATTTCAAAATAGTTTTTTTGAATGAGTCGAAGCTAAGGAAATTATGGGTTATAGCTATGGAGGTGATGAGTATGGTTCATGGGTATGCTCGTGAGGTCAATCTAGTGTTTATCATCTCCGTTGCGTCTACGTACTTTCCTGCAATATTGAATCTAAATATTGATACGTTCTTGAATCCGAGGCCAACCTTGCACTTGTTAAATGACGTTATATGTATTTTTACTACGAAATACAGTATTGTGAGTTTCATTTGCTCCCTTTTTAATTGCTTTTGCAATATATATTTTTGGGCTGAGAATACATGCGCTGTTTTATAAATGTTTTACGAAATAGGCACAAGTACTAAAACTAATTCTACGTGGGTTTAAACCAGAAATATACCCTTAGCTTGGTAACATTAAACTACTTGTCTATGTATGGTAGGCGCGAATCCTAAAGATAGATCTATTGGGCCTGACAAACCCCATCCTGACTATGGGATGCTTTAGTACTTCGAGGTTATTCTAAATACACCTGATCTGGTGTACTTCAGAGGGTAAAACATGAACGTTAAGGCTTGTTACCGGGTGCCTACAACTTACAGAATACTTTTATACACTTGCGAGTGTACATATATTTATAAACGGAAATCTTGTGGTCTATTAATATATTAAAATGATTGTTATGATAAACCTATGAACTCACCAACCTTTTTGGTTGACACTTTAAAGCATGTTTATTCTTAGGTATTAAAGAAATCTTCCGCTGTGTATTAGCTCATTTTAAGGATATTACTTGGAGTCATTCATGGCATATTTTGAAAGACGTTGCATTCGAGTCATTGAGTTCATCAAGATTATTATTAAGCCAATTATAGTTGGATGTATTATGAAATTGTGTGCATGCCGTCAAATTTCATTGTAAAGAAAGTTTATCTTTTAAAAACGAATGCAATGTTTTTAAAATGTATCATATAGAGGTCAAATACCTCGCGATGTAATCAACTATTGTGAATCGTTTATAATGTATATGAACGGGTCCTTTCAATTGGTATCAGAGCGGTGGTCTTAGCGAACCAGGTCTGCATTAGTGTGTCTAACTGATAGTCGTTAGGATGCATTAGTGAGTCTGGACTTCGACCGTGTCTGCATGTCAAAAGTTTTGCTCATCATTTTTGTCGGAAATTGCCTGCTTATCATTCTTAGTCTAGACACGTCTTACTGCATTGACTGCATGAATAGTGTATAGACAAAATTCATATCTTAGTGTATCTGCTAATATATATCTTAGCGTATCTGTTACTGTAAACTTTGCCTGACATATCCCGTAAATTCCTCCGTAATTTACGAAATCTTTTGCGCTATATATATAGATATTCTATGTAATTAGAATACCACCCGATAGCTGAAAAATCATTTCATATCGAAAAATCCTTTATTCAATCGAACGAAATGGAATTCGTCATTAGTTCAAGTCCCTCGAATTCCGATATGGAATCCCACTCAAGCTCCGAAAGCAGTGTGACCAGAATGGATCAACCAATTAGCCATCATCTATTCTGGATGAATTGGGGATAGGTTCGTAGCCTCCTCAATAATTGGAGGCAAGAAGAAGGTGATCCCTTCTATCCACCACATTGCCCTCTTGGCGATGAACCTGAAGCACTTACCGGCGAACCGGTCCGAAACACCATTTTCTCTCTCATTTCCAGATTTTCTCGTCATGATTATATACTACATCAAATTCTAGATTTTATTTATCCGCTCGTCCGAACTGACAATCACCCCGGTGTAATAGAAGAAGTCAACGCGCTTCGCACTCGAGTAGTGGCTTTAGAGAATATGGTGCAAGGGTTACAAACACCAACAAATAACGAAGTATTAATTTATAAATTCAATTTTATTGAATAAATACTCCGTAAAAGTTATGTAATTTCTAAAGTCTTTAGGGATTATTCAGTTCTAGTTTCAACCGTAAATCAAATGAGTTTAATTTAATATTAACTAATTAAATCTATGTTACATCTGAAGAAAATATGTACATATATATTTTCATAAAGATTGTAATAAAATTCTGTTGTACAAAATATTAATTGTAAAATTTTTTTAACGGGTAGGTAATACCCGAGAGATATATAAATTCACAATTAATATATTACATTTTTCGAAACTGATTCAGCAATCATCAACTATACTCCCTACTTTCACAACAATATCCATTCTTTCATATAAATCAAAACAATCATACTCATTCAAATTCAATTACATATTCTGATTTTGAAATCGCATAATTCAATTTGAAATATAACCAGTATCATCACTCTTAGATTCCTATATCTTTCAAAGCTATACTTTGACTTCAAAACTGTGTTAGAACATCATATGTATTAACGATTACAATATGTGCTCAAACCCTTCGAAATTCCTGAAGACACTTCAACTAAGGAACAATCGAGATGATGATCCAACCACATGTTACCCACAGTTATACACCTGAAAAACTCTCAAAACCCAAGTCATAGTTCGACACGTATCCGTGTTAGACCCTTTGGCATTTACTAGCTAACATAACTTTTCAATTCCGTTTAAAAATAGACAGTTTTGTCACAGCTCCAGCAAGTCAACTTCGACTTCTCAATCAAAAAAGTCTTATTATAACCTCTATAGATACGTTGCCCTTTCGCCAACGTTACCGGGGAATCGTTTACATTCACCACATTAGCAATAAACTTACCAACAATTTCACTGATCTTTGACTTTCCAAAAAAAAAATCATTATAATTATCGAAACCCTATCATATACTCATTCGTACCTTATAACAAGAATTGCCATACCAATTATTGAGAATTAGCAATCAGTATTTTGAAACCTCGCAGCATGTCTACATCAACAATTACATATACACACAACGTCTACCTCCAAGACTTACATTCTTTGAATGAGAAATTTCTGAAAAACACCCTAAACTGCGAACCAGTTTTCGAAATTTTGAAAAATGCTGATGAAGCAGCAAAAACTGTAAACGACCTTAACAGTAAAAAGTTGGATGATAAAGGATAGTATATTGGCAAAGCTCAGAAAAAGAGAAGATTTGGAACTGGAAAACGGATTGAGCAAAGTATGAAGGAGGCTGTGGACAAATCACAAAGGCTGAACCTGCCTTCAAAGAATCCAAATGATTCAGTACTTGCTGAAGTCATTAACGAATACCTTGCTCCTGACTCTAAACCCCTGCGGACAATATCCTTCATCATCCTCTGATATTAGACATTCTAAGATATCATCGTATCTTTTATTATAAATATCATCCATACTTCTGAAGATATTTTTATAATTATTCTTATCTGAAATCATTTACCTCTTCACACTATCTGTATTATATCATAAAAGAAACTATTCTAGTTTCTAAATTCTGAAACATTCGAGTTTAAAATAGGAATATTCTTGAAGAAGTGTTGGGAGCTGAAGCATGAGTTAGTATAATATAATGACACTTGATCAACGTGATTATATTACAGTAATTCATGCTGAGTTTCTAAATGGAACATGATGATTCACAGATCATAACGTCATCATGTGCTATGTTACACGACTCTTGTATTCTCTTTGATCTCTAAATATCAAGAAAATATTTCTTGATGATTCGGTCTTTTCCGAGGTATTCTGGTAATTTATCAAGTCAAGATCGTGTCATTACAATTTCCTTCCTAGAACAATAACAATGTTCATTCCGAAATTTATATCTGCGAATTCTGGACCATTACAAGCGGTGCTTAATCGCAAGAAGAAGAAATGAAAGGACAAAGCTCCGAACTAGAAATGGGAGTATAAATCATAGCAAATAGAAGAGAGCAATAACTGTGGATGACAATGATTATAGAAGAAGCAAGGACATTTAAATATATGGGAAGATATAAAACCCAACAACAACCCAGAAATCACAAACCGTATATATCAATGCATATAGCAATATAAAGACACGGGAGAACTAAAAACACTATAAAACCAAGAGTATAGTAGAAGTAAATAGATTCTTCTGGAGGCAGATGAAAAAGAAGAGCGACAGATATGAAAGTGAGGAGTATATCAAGAATCAGCACTGGATGAAGCATATTGACAAATACTTTAAAATATGAGTTGAGAAGGTGTGAGTTGTAAGAAAACAAATGAGGTGGATTTATAGTGAACTATCTGACAGAGAAATCAAAATGGATTATCGCATTAATTCGAAGAGGATCATAATTTCCTTAATCGCCGAATAATCAAATCCAATATAGATTACAAAGATTTTCTTTTCGGAGATCAATCGTGATGACGTCAAAAGATACGACGAATCACTATTATCTTATTTCATTCATTTACGATAACTTCACTCACACATTTCTATTAATCGAATTATTTTATCCATTCTTCTTGAACATGATAAAACTCTATAATCGTTATAATAACATTCTCATTGTTAGTCATGACGACCTCTATCAAATTTCGGGGACGAAATTTCTTTAACGGGTAGGTACTGTGACGACCCGGAAATTTCCGACCAAATTTAAACTTTAATCTTTATATTATTCCGACACGATAAGCAAAGTTTGTTAAGTTAAATCTCAAGAATTTTAAACTGTGTTCATACATTCATTATAACCTCGACCAAATTCTGACGATTCGCGAACCGTTATATATAAATAGATATGTATATGTATATATATATATATATTATAACTTGAGAATATTAATAAAGTATTAAACGTATAATACTTTATACGAACGTATTTGTTTCAATATGATTTTCGATGAAATTAAAAAAATATATTAAATGATTGAATTATCAGAAACATTGAATTATGATTACAAGTCTCTGTTGAGAGGTCCACTATGATTTGAGAAAATCTATTCCTCTTAACGATATTCAGAATAATTTGTAAAACTATTTATAAATAAAAACAAAAAGTGTCATTTACGAAAGTTAGACAAAAGTTAGTGGAGAATTGGTTTCCATAATATTCTATTAATTTAGTTTCAAAAGTACAAAAAACGTTTTCAGTTTAAAAAGAACTTTATTATTAAAACGTATATAACTTTTATAAATATCTAGAATCACTTTTGACAACTCATTACTTAACCAGTATAATAAATATAACGATATTTATATTTTATTTCATTAAATATATAACGATTTAAATTAATATTATATATATTTATACGCGTATTATACATACATAGTTTTTATACTTTTAATATACTTTAACTTTACCTTTACTTTACTTTTATTTTACTTTAACTTTAATAATTCATACTTTAATAATTCACTTTAATAATTCACTTTAATAATTCATACTTTAATAATTCACTTTAATAATTCACTTTAATAATTCATACTTTAATAATTCATACTTTAATAATTCACTTTAATAATTCATAATTTAATAATTCACTTTAATAATTCATACTTTAATAATTTACTTTAATAATTCATACTTTAATAATGCACTTTAATAATTCACTTTAATAATTCATACTTTAATAATTCACTTTAATAATTCATACTTTAATAATTCACTTTAATAATTCACACTTTAATAATTCACTTTAATAATTCATACTTTAATAATTCACTTTAATAATTCATACTTTAATAATTCACTTTAATAATTCAATAATCTATTATAAATAGAATTCAATAGGTTTCATTATTTCATAGAAACTTAAAAATATATTTCTCTAAACTCTCTCAATCGATTTATATATATATATATATATATATATATATATATATATATATATATATATATATATATATATATATATATATATATATATATATATATATATATATATATATATTTTCTCTGTATTATTTCAAGTTATTATTAGTATACATAAAATATTATGACGGAGTGGTGTCCGAGTGATTTCAAAATAGTTTTTTTGAATGATTCGAAGCTAAGGAAATTATGGGTTATAGCTATGGAGGTGATGAGTATGGTTCATGGGTATGCTCGTGAGGTCAATCTAGTGTTTATCATCTCCGTTGCGTCTACGTACTTTCCTGCAATATTGAATCTAAATATTGATACGTTCGTGAATCCGAAGCCAACCTTGCACTTGTTAAATGACGTTATATGTATTTTTACTATGAAATACAGTATTGTGAGTTTCATTTGCTCCCTTTTTAATTGCTTTTGCAATATATATTTTTGGGCTGAGAATACATGCGCTGTTTTATAAATGTTTTACGAAATAGGCACAAGTACTAAAACTAATTCTACGTGGGTTTAAACCAGAAATATACCCTTAGCTTGGTAACATTAAACTACTTGTCTATGTACGGTAGGCGCGAATCCTAAAGATAGATCTATTGGGCCTGACAAACCCCATCCTGACTATGGGATGCTTTAGTACTTCGAGGTTATTTTAAACACACCTGATCTGGTGTACTTCAGAGGGTAAAACATGAATGTTAAGGCTTGTTACCGGGTGCCTACAACTTATAGAATACTTTTATACACTTGCGAGTGTACATATATTTATAAACGGAAATCTTGTGGTCTATTAATATATTGAAATGATTGTTATGATAAACTTATGAACTCACCAACCTTTTTGGTTGACACTTTAAAGCATGTTTATTCTCAGGTATTAAAGAAATCTTCCGCTGTACATTAGCTCATTTTAAGGATATTACTTGGAGTCATTCATGGCATATTTTGAAAGATGTTGCATTCGATTCATTGAGTTCATCAAGATTATTATTAAGCCAATTATAGTTGGATGTATTATGAAATGGTGTGCATGCCGTCAACTTTCGTTGTAAAGAAAGTTTATCTTTTAAAAACGAATGCAATGTTTGTAAAATGTATCATATAGAGGTCAAATACCTCGCGATGTAATCAACTATTGTGAATCGTTTATAATGTATATGAACGGGTCCTTTCATAATCATATTCAAACTTTGGTTCAATTTCTATAACTATAACAATCTTATTTCAAGTGATGATCTTACTTGAACTTGTTTTCGTGTCATGATTCTGCTTCAAGAACTTCGAGCCATCCAAGGATCCGTTGAAGCTAGATCCATTTTTCTCTTTTCCAGTAGGTTTATCCAAAGAACTTAAGGTAGTAATGATGTTCATAATATCATTCGATTCATACATATAAAGCTATCTTATTCGAAGGTTTAAACTTGTAATCACTAGAACATAGTTTAGTTAATTCTAAACTTGTTCGCAAACAAAAGTTAATCCTTCTAACTTGACTTTTAAAATCAACTAAATACATGTTCTATATCTATATGATATGCTAACTTAATGATTTAAAACCTGGAGACACGAAAAACACCGTAAAACCGGATTTACGCCGTCGTAGTAACACCGCGGGCTGTTTTGGGTTAGTTAATTAAAAACTATGATAAACTTTGATTTAAAAGTTGTTATTCTGAGAAAATGATTTTTATTATGAACATGAAACTATATCCAAAAATTATGGTTAAACTCAAAGTGGAAGTATGTTTTCTAAAATGGTCATCTAGACGTCGTTCTTTCGACTGAAATGACTACCTTTACAAAAACGACTTGTAACTTATTTTTTCGACAATAAACCTATACTTTTTCTATTTAGATTCATAAAATAGAGTTCAATATGAAACCATAGCAATTTTATTCACTCAAAACGGATTTAAAATGAAGAAGTTATGGGTAAAACAAGATTAGATAATTTTTCTCATTTTAGCTACGTGAAAATTGGTAACAAATCTATTCCAACCATAACTTAATCAACTTGTATTATATATTATGTAATCTTGAGATACCATAGACACGTATACAATGTTTCGACCTATCATGTCGACACATCTATATATATTTCGGAACAACCATAGACACTCTATATGTGAATGTTGGAGTTAGCTATACAGGGTTGAGGTTGATTCTAAAATATATATAGTTTGAGTTGTGATCAATACTGAGATACATATACACTGGGTCGTGGATTGATTCAAGATAATATTTATCGATTTATTTTTGTACATCTAACTGTGGACAACTAGTTGTAGGTTACTAACGAGGACAGCTGACTTAATAAGCTTAAAACATCAAAATATATTAAAAGTGTTGTAAATATATTTTGAACATACTTTGATATATATGTATATATTGTTATAGGTTCGTGAATCAACCAGTGGCCAAGTCTTACTTCCCGACGAAGTAAAAATCTGTGAAAGTGAGTTATAGTCCCACTTTTAAAATCTAATATTTTTGGGATGAGAATACATGCAAGTTTTATAAATGATTTACAAAATAGACACAAGTACGTGAAGCTACATTCTATGGTTGAATTATCGAAATCGAATATGCCCCTTTTTATTAAGTCTGGTAATCTAAGAATTAGGGAACAGACACCCTAATTGACGCGAATCCTAAAGATAGATCTATTGGGCCTAATAAACCCCATCCAAAGTATCGGATGCTTTAGTACTTCGAAATTTATATCATATCCGAAGGGTGTCCCGGAATGATGGGGATATTCTTATATATGCATCTTGTTAATGTCGGTTACCAGGTGTTCACCATATGAATGATTTTTATCTCTATGTATGGGATGTGTATTGAAATATGAAATCTTGTGGTCTATTATTATGATTTGATATATATAGGTTAAACCTATAACTCACCAACATTTTTATTGACGTTTTAAGCATGTTTATTCTCAGCTGATTATTAAGAGCTTCCGCTGTCGCATACTTAAATAAGGACGAGATTTGGAGTCCATGCTTGTATGATATTGTGTAAAAACTGCATTCAAGAAACTTATTTTGTTGTAACATATTTGTATTGTAAACCATTATGTAATGGTCGTGTGTAAACGGGATATTTTAGATTATCATTATTTGATAATCTACGTAAAGCTTTTTAAACCTTTATTGATGAAATAAAGGTTATGGTTTGTTTTAAAATGAATGCAGTCTTTGAAAAATGTCTCATATAGAGGTCAAAACCTCGCAACGAAATCAATTAATATGGAACGTTTTTAATCAATAAGAACGGGACATTTAAGTTGTAGTGGTTTATGGCAACAGAAAAAGAAAGACAGGAGGCAGGAGACGAATAGCTGCTCTATCAAGAATTTGAGCAGCAGTCCATTTAACAGGCAGGCAGTATTAATATAGTAGCTGCACCATGAGGGCCGAGCAAAAGAAAGGTAGAAAAGGAAAAAAAAAATAGAAACGTGGATGAAGAGAAGAAAATAAGAGAAGCCAAAGATGTATTTAATGATGGTTGTTTGTTCGGTTGATAAGCAACAAGTGGGTGTTCGAGGATGACTCACGATGGTGATTAAAGTGAGGTTGTTTCAAAGGTTAAAGATGGTGATAGTTGGTTCATGATGGTGGCGGTTTGTGGTGAGGTTCATGTAAATAAGGATGGTTGGTTGTGTTGTTGAATCGAACCAGAAAAAAGTATCAAACAGCGACAGTAGCATAGTAATGGAGATTGGCAGTTATGGGTGTTGGCTCGGGTTCAACAAGAGACACAGATTGTTTAGATGTTTGTGTTATTGTAATTGTGTATGTAAGTGTCTGCACATATATGTATATAAAGGATGAAGATAAAAGTAAATATAAATATTGTAACTAAATCAAACCTTTCTTATTTAATTTATTTCTGAATCCATATTTATATGGAGAAAAACGTAACCATCAATCAAAAATAGTAACACTGTTAATTGTTGAATAATTTGCAATTTTCTTTATGTTATTCTTTTGTAATTGGTTGCTTTTATGTATATAGATTGATATAGATATATGAAATGTCCCGTTCTTATTGATTAAAAACGTTCCATATTAATTGATTTCGTTGCGAGGTTTTGACCTCTATATGAGACGTTTTTCAAAGACTGCATTCATTTTAAAACAAACCATAACCTTTATTTCATCAATAAAGGTTTAAAAAGCTTTACGTAGATTATCAAATAATGATAATCTAAAATATCCTGTTTACACACGACCATTACATAATGGTTTACAATACAAATATGTTACAACAAAATAAGTTTCTTGAATGCAGTTTTTACACAATATCATACAAGCATGGACTCCAAATCTCGTCCTTATTTAAGTATGCGACAGCGGAAGCTCTTAATAATCACCTGAGAATAAACATGCTTAAAACGTCAACAAAAAATGTTGGTGAGTTATAGGTTTAACCTATATATATCAAATCATAATAATAGACCACAAGATTTCATATTTCAATACACATCCCATACATAGAGATAAAAATCATTCATATGGTGAACACCTGGTAACTGACATTAACAAGATGCATATATAAGAATATCCCCATCATTCCGGGACACCCTTCGGATATGATATAAATTTCGAAGTACTAAAGCATCCGGTACTTTGGATGGGGCTTGTTGGGCCCGATAGATCTATCTTTAGGATTCGCGTCAATTAGGGTGTCTGTTCCCTAATTCTTAGATTACCAGACTTAATAAAAAGGGGCATATTCGATTTCGATAATTCAACCATAGAATGTAGTTTCACATACTTGTGTCTATTTTGTAAATCATTTATAAAACCTGCATGTATTCTCATCCCAAAAATATTAGATTTTAAAAGTGGGACTATAACTCACTTTCACAGATTTTTACTTCGTCGGGAAGTAAGACTTGGCCACTGGTTGATTCACGAACCTATAACAATATATACATATATATCAAAGTATGTTCAAAATATATTTACAACACTTTTAATATATTTTGATGTTTTAAGTTTATTAAGTCAGCTGTCCTCATTAGTAACCTACAACTAGTTGTCCATAGTTAGATGTACAGAAATAAATCGATAAATATTATCTTGAATCAATCCACGACCCAGTGTATACGTATCTCAGTATTGATCACAACTCAAACTATATATATTTTGGAATCAACCTCAACCCTGTATAGCTAACTCCAACATTCACATATAGAGTGTTTATGGTTGTTCTGAAATATATATAGATGTGTCGACATGATAGTTCGAAACATTGTATACGTGTCTATGGTATCTCAAGATTACATAATATACAATACAAGTTGATTAAGTTATGGTTGGAATAGATTTGTTACCAATTTTCACGTAGCTAAAATGAGAAAAATTATCCAATCTTCTTCATTTTAAATCCGTTTTGAGTAAATCAAATTGCTATGGTTTCATATTGAACTCTATTTTATGAATCTAAACAGAAAAGTATAGGTTTATAGTCGGAAAAATAAGTTACAAGTCGTTTTTGTAAAGGTAGTCATTTCAGTAGAAAGAACGACGTCTAGATGACCATTTTAGAAAACATAATTCCACTTTGAGTTTAACCATAATTTTTGGATATAGTTTCATGTTCATAATAAAAATCATTTTCTCAGAATAACAACTTTTAAATCAAAGTTTATCATAGTTTTTAATTAACTAACCCAAAACAGCCCGCGGTGTTACTACGACGGCGTAAATCCGGTTTTACGGTGTTTTTCGTGTTTTCAGGTTTTAAATCATTAAGTTAGCATATCATATAGATATAGAACATGTGTTTATTTGATTTTAAAAGTCAAGTTAGAAGGTTTAACTTTTATTTGCGAACAAGTTTAGAATTAACTAAACTATGTTCTAGTGATTACAAGTTTAAACCTTCGAATAAGATAGCTTTATATGTATGAATCGAATGATGTTATGAACATCATTACTACCTTAAGTTCCTTGGATAAACCTACTGGAAAAGAGAAAAATGAATCTAGCTTCAATGGATCCTTGGATGGCTCGAAGTTCTTGAAGCAAAATCATGACACGAAAACAAGTTCAAGTAAGATCATCACTTGAAATAAAATTGTTATAGTTATAGAAATTGAACCAAAATTTGAATATGATTATTACCTTGTATTAGAATGATAACCTACTGTAAGAAACAAAGATTTCTTGAGGTTGGATGATCACCTTACAAGATTGGAAGTGAGCTAGCAAACTTGAAAGTATTCTTGATTTTATGAAACTAGAACTTTTGGAATTTATGAAGAACACTTAGAACTTGAAGATAGAACTTGAGAGAGATCAATTAGATGAAGAAAATTGAAGAATGAAAGTGTTTGTAGGTGTTTTTGGTCGTTGGTGTATGGATTAGATATAAAGGATATGTAATTTTGTTTTTATGTAAATAAGTCATGAATGATTACTCATATTTTTGTAATTTTATGAGATATTTCATGCTAGTTGCCAAATGATGGTTCCCACATGTGTTAGGTGACTCACATGGGCTACTAAGAGCTGATCATTGGAGTGTATATACCAATAGTACATACATCTAAAAGCTGTGTATTGTACGAGTACGAATACGGGTGCATACGAGTAGAATTGTTGATGAAACTGAACGAGGATGTAATTGTAAGCATTTTTGTTAAGTAGAAGTATTTTGATAAGTGTATTGAAGTCTTTCAAAAGTGTTTAAATACATATTAAAACACTACATGTATATACATTTTAACTGAGTCGTTAAGTCATCGTTAGTCGTTACATGTAAGTGTTGTTTTGAAACCTTTAGGTTAACGATCTTGTTAAATGTTGTTAACCCAATGTTTATAATATCAAATGAGATTTTAAATTATTATATTATCATGATATTATGATATATTAATATATCTTAATATGATATATATTCATTTAAATGTCGTTACAACGATAATCGTTACATATATGTCTCGTTTCGAAATCCTTAAGTTAGTAGTCTTGTTTATATGTATGTAACTCATTGTTAATATACTTATGGAGATACTTACTTATCATAATCTCATGTTAAGCATATGTATATCCATATATATATCGTCATATCGTTTTTACAAGTTTTAACGTTCGTGAATCGTCGGTCAACTTGGGTGGTCAATTGTCTATATGAAACATATTTCAATTAATCAAGTCTTAACAAGTTTGATTGCTTAACATGTTGGAAACATTTAATCATTTAAATATCAATCTCAATTAATATATATAAACATGGAAAAGTTCGGGTCACTACAGTACCTACCCGTTAAATAAATTTCGTCCCGAAATTTTAAGCTGTTGAAGGTGTTGACGAATCTTCTGGAAATAGATCCGGATATTTCTTCTTCATCTGATCTTCATGCTCCCAGGTGAACTCGGGTCCTCTACGAGCATTCCATCGAACCTTAACAATTGGTATCTTGTTTTGCTTAAGTCTTTTAACCTCACGATCCATTATTTCGACGGGTTCTTCGATGAATTGAAGTTTTTCGTTGATTTGGATTTCATCTAACGGAATAGTGAGATCTTCTTTAGAAAAACATTTCTTCAAATTCGAGACGTGAAAAGTGTTATGTACAGCTGCGAGTTGTTGAGGTAACTCAAGTCGGTAAGCTACTGGTCCGACACGATCAATAATCTTGAATGGTCCAATATACCTTGGATTTAATTTCCCTCGTTTACCAAATCGAACAACGCCTTTCCAAGGTGCAACTTTAAGCATGACCATCTCTCCAATTTCAAATTCTATATCTTTTCTTTTAATGTCAGCGTAGCTCTTTTGTCGACTTTGGGCGGTTTTCAACCGTTGTTGAATTTGGATGATCTTCTCGGTAGTTTCTTGTATAATCTCCGGACCCGTAATCTGTCTATCCCCCACTTCACTCCAACAAATCGGAGACCTGCACTTTCTACCATAAAGTGCTTCAAACGGCGCCATCTCAATGCTTGAATGGTAGCTGTTGTTGTAGAAAAATTCTGCTAACGGTAGATGTCGATCCCAACTGTTTCCGAAATCAATAACACATGCTCGTAGCATGTCTTCAAGCGTTTGTATCGTCCTTTCGCTCTGCCCATCAGTTTGTGGATGATAGGCAGTACTCATATCTAGACGAGTTCCTAATGCTTGCTGTAATGTCTGCCAGAATCTTGAAATAAATCTGCCATCCCTATCAGAGATAATAGAGATTGGTATTCCATGTCTGGATACGACTTCCTTCAAATACAGTCGTGCTAACTTCTCCATCTTGTCATCTTCTCTTATTGGCAGGAAGTGTGCTGATTTGGTGAGATGATCAACTATTACCCAAATAGTATCAAAACCACTTGCAGTCCTTGGCAATTTAGTGATGAAATCCATGGTAATGTTTTCCCATTTCCATTCTGGGATTTCGGGTTGTTGAAGTAGACCTGATGGATTCTGATGCTCAGCTTTGACCTTAGAACACGTCAAACATTCTCCTACGTATTTAGCAACATCGACTTTCATACCCTGCCACCAAAAATGTTTCTTGAGATCCTTGTACATCTTCCCCGTTCCAGGATGTATTGAGTATCTGGTTTTATGTGCTTCTCTAAGTACCATTTCTCTCATATCTCCAAATTTTGGTACCCAAATCCTTTCAGCCCTATACCGGGTTCCGTCTTCCCGAATATTAAGATGCTTCTCCGATCCTTTGGGTATTTCATCCTTTAAATTTCCCTCTTTTAAAACTCCTTGTTGCGCCTCCTTTATTTGAGTAGTAAGGTTATTATGAATCATTATATTCATAGATTTTACTCGAATGGGTTCTCTGTCCTTCCTGCTCAAGGCATCGGCTGCCACATTTGCCTTCCTCGGGTGGTAACGAATCTCAAAGTCGTAATCATTCAACAATTCAATCCATCTACGCTGCCTCATATTCAGTTGTTTCTGATTAAATATGTGTTGAAGACTTTTGTGGTCGGTATATATAATACTTTTGACCCCATATAAGTAGTGCCTCCAAGTCTTTAATGCAAAAACAACCGCGCCTAATTCCAAATCATGCGTCGTATAATTTTGTTCGTGAATCTTCAATTGTCTAGACGCATAAGCAATCACCTTCGTTCGTTGCATTAATACACAACCGAGACCTTGCTTTGATGCGTCACAATAAATCACAAAATCATCATTCCCTTCAGGCAATGACAATATAGGTGCCGTAGTTAGCTTTTTCTTCAATAACTGAAACGCTTTCTCTTGTTCATCATTCCATTCAAATTTCTTCCCTTTATGCGTTAATGCAGTCAAGGGTTTTGCTATTCTGGAAAAGTCTTGGATGAACCTTCTGTAGTAACCAGCTAGTCCTAAAAACTGGCGTATGTGTTTCGGAGTTTTCGGGGTTTCCCACTTTTCAACAGTTTCTATCTTTGCCGGATCCACCTTAATACCTTCTTTGTTCACTATGTGACCGAGGAATTGAACTTCTTCCAACCAAAATGCACACTTTGAAAACTTAGCGTACAATTCTTCCTTCCTCAATACTTCTAACACCTTTCTCAAATGTTCACCATGTTCTTGGTCATTCTTTGAGTAAATAAGTATGTCATCAATGAAAACAATGACAAACTTGTCAAGGTATGGTCCACACACTCGGTTCATAAGGTCCATGAACACAGTTGGTGCATTAGTTAAACCAAACGGCATGACCATAAACTCGTAATGACCATATCGTGTTCTGAAAGCAGTCTTTGGAATATCATCTTCTTTCACCCGCATTTGATGATACCCGGAACGTAAGTCAATCTTTGAATAAACAGACGAGCCTTGTAGTTGATCAAATAAGTCGTCGATTCTCGGTAGTGGGTAGCGGTTCTTGATGGTAAGTTTGTTCAACTCTCGGTAGTCGATACACAACCTGAATGTACCATCTTTCTTCTTGACAAACAAAACAGGAGCTCCCCACGGTGATGTGCTTGGTCGAATGAAACCACGCTCTAAAAGTTCTTGTAATTGGCTTTGCAGTTCTTTCATCTCACTGGGTGCGAGTCTGTAAGGAGCACGAGCTATTGGTGCAGCTCCTGGTACAAGATCTATTTGAAATTCAACGGATCGATGTGGGGGTAATCCCGGTAATTCTTTCGGAAATACATCGGGAAATTCTTTTGCGACGGGAACATCATTGATGCTCTTTTCTTCAGTTTGTACTTTCTCGACGTATGCTAGAACAGCATAGCAACCTTTTCTTATTAGTTTTTGTGCCTTCAAATTACTAATATGATGTAGCTTCGTGTTGCCCTTTTCTCCGTACACCATTAAGGGTTTTCCTTTTTCTCGTATAGTGCGAATTGCATTTTTGTAACAGACGATCTCTGCTTTCACTTCTTTCAACCAGTCCATACCGATTATCACATCAAAACTCCCTAACTCTACTGGTATCAAATCAATCTTAAATGTTTCGCTAACCAGTTTAATTTCTCGATTCCGACATATATTAGCTGCTGAAATTAATTTACCATTTGCTAATTTGAGTAAAAATTTACTATCCAAAGGCGTCAATGGACAACTTAATTTAGCACAAAAATCTCTACTCATATAGCTTCTATCCGCACCCGAATCAAATAAATCGTAAGCAGATTTATTGTCAATAAGAAACGTACCCGTAACAAGCTCCGGGTCTTCCTGTGCCTCTGCCGCATTAATATTGAAAACTCTTCCGCGGCCTTGTCCATTCGTGTTCTCCTGGTTTGGGCAATTTCTAATAATGTGGCCCGGTTTTCCACATTTATAACAAACTACATTGGCATAACTTGCTCCGACACTACTTGCTCCGCCATTACTCGTTCCGACACTATTTGTTCCTTTCGTTCTATTAACCCCTGGTCCGTAGACCTCACACTTCGCCGCGCTATGACCATTTCTTTTACACTTGTTGCAAATTTGGTGCAGAACCCCGAGTGATACTTTTCACACCTTTGGCATAGCTGCTTCTGATTGTTGTTGTTGTTACGGTTATTATTGTTGTTGGGATGATTGTTGTAGTTGCTGTTGCTGTTGTTGTTGTTGTTATTGTTGGGCCGTTTGTTGTAGTTGCGATTGATGTTGCGATTGTTGGGATAATTGTTGCGATTATTGTTGTAATTGATGTTGTTGTTGTATTGGTGATTCTTATCACCGTTTTCCTCCCACTTTCTTTTGACTTGCTTTACATTGGCCTCTTCAGCAATCTGTTCTTTAATTCTTTCTTCAATCTGGTTCACTAGTTTGTGAGCCATTCTACATGCATGTTGTATAGAGGCGGGCTCGTGTGAACTTATATCTTCTTGGATTCTTTCCGGTAATCCTTTCACAAATGCGTCGATCTTCTCTTCCTCATCTTCGAATGCTCCCGGACACAATAGACACAATTCTGTGAATCGTCTTTCGTACGTGGTAATATCAAATCCTTGGGTTCGTAACCCTCTAAGTTCTGTCTTGAGCTTATTGACCTCGGTTCTGGGACGGTACTTCTCGTTCATCAAGTGCTTGAATGCTGACCACGGTAGTGCGTACGCATCGTCTTGTCCCACTTGCTCTAGATAGGTATTCCACCATGTTAACGCAGAACCTGTGAAGGTATGCGTAGCGTACTTCACTTTGTCCTCTTCAGTACACTTACTTATGGCAAACACCGATTCGACCTTCTCGGTCCACCGTTTCAATCCGATCGGTCCTTCGGTTCCATCAAATTCCAAAGGTTTGCAGGCAGTGAATTCTTTGTAGGTGCATCCTACACGATTTCCTGTACTGCTAGATCCAAGGTTATTGTTGGTATGTAGCGCAGCCTGTACGGCGGCTATGTTTGAAGCTAGAAAAGTATGGAATTCCTCTTCATTCATATTCACGGTGTGTCGAGTAGTCGGTGCCATTTCCTTCAAAATAGTCAAATGGAACAAGTTAATCATACAGAATATTAAGAGTAGTTAATAGTATTTCGTAGCATAATATGAACTCATTTATAAAAGCTTTTTCTTCATATTAGCGTTTTATAAGTTTAAATTCGGGTAGTACCTACCCGTTAAGTTCATACTTAGTAGCTAATATACAATTCAACTACTACAATTCTATATGAAAAACTGATTATAATAATATTTCGCGTTCAAACTTTTATACAATATTTTACAAACTTACAATACCGCTTATTTTACATAAAGCATGAAATATAGCACACAATAACTTTGATACAAGATAGTTGTGAAGATAATTCTAGCTAGTACACAAGTCGTTCAGCAAAGGCAATAAAGACACGTAATTCATACGTCCAGAAACAAGTCATGCATTCTGGTTTTACTAGGACTACTTCCCATCCTTGGTCTTGTGCAACATAACCGTTATGGCCGTTGATAAGACAGCATGTTGTAACGTCGTCAAAGGGACGAGGGTTACGTAATGTCCAACAGTCCCGTAATAATCTAAAAACCTCATTTCTTACCCCAATTACCGACTCCGTCACTTGTGGAAACGTTTTGTTTAATAGTTGTAGCCCGATGTTCTTGTTCTCACTTTGGTAAGAAGCGAACATTACTAATCCGTAAGCATAACATGCTTCTTTATGTTGCATGTTAGCCGCTTTTTCTAAATCACAAAGTCCAATATTCGGATATATTGAGTCAAAATAATTTCTTAACCCGTTGCGTAAAATAGCATTTGGGTTCCCCGCAATATATGCGTCAAAGTAAACACATCGTAACTTATGGGTTTCCCAATGTGATATCCCCCATCTTTCAAACGAAAGTCTCTTATAAACCAAGACATTCTTGGAACGTTCTTCGAATGTCTTACAAACTGATCTCGCCTTAAATAGTTGTGCCGAGGAATTCTGGCCGACTCTAGACAAGATTTCATCAATCATGTCTCCGGGTAGGTCTCTTAAAATATTGGGTTGTCTATCCATTTTGTGTTTTTAAACTGTAAAATAGACAAAAGTTAGATTCATAAAAAAATACTTATTAATACAAGCAATTTTTACATATATCATAAAGCATAAGAACACTATATTACATATATTACACCACACGAATACAACTATCTTATTCCGACTCGCTCGTTTCTTCTTCTTCGATTTTGGTTAGTTTTGCCAAGTTTCTAGGGATATATGATGTTCCCCTAATACGAGCCGTCGTTGTCCACATTGGTTTAGAAAAACCTGGTGGTTTAGAGGTTCCCGGGTCATTGTTACAACTTAAGAACTTCGGGGGTTGACGATACATATAAAGTTCATCGGGGTTGGAATTAGATTTCTCTATTTTTATGCCCTTTCCCTTATTATTTTCTTTTGCCTTTTTAAATTCAGTTGGGGTAATTTCTATAACATCATTGGAATTCTCGTCGGAATCCGATTCATCGGAGAATTGGTAATCCTCCCAATATTTTGATTCCTTGGCGGAAACACCATTGACCATAATTAACCTTGGTCGGTTGGTTGAGGATTTTCTTTTACTTAACCGTTTTATTATTTCCCTCACCGGTTCTATTTCTTCATCCGGTTCCGATTCTTCTTCCGGTTCCGATTCTTCTTCCGGTTCCAACTCTTCTTCCGGTTCCTCTTCGGGAACTTGTGAATCAGTCCACGAATCATTCCAATTTACATTTGACTCTTCATTATTATTAGGTGAGTCAATGAGACTTGTTCTAGAGCTAGACATCTATCACATAATATCAAACGCGTTAAGAGATTAATATATCACATAATATTCACATGTTAAAAATATATAGTTTCCAACAAAATTTGTTAAGCAATCATTTTTCAACTAAACACGGTCGAAGTCCAGACTCACTAATGCATCCTAACAAACTCGATAAGACACACTAATGCAAAATTCTGGTTCTCTAAGACCAACGCTCTGATACCAACTGAAATGTCCCGTTCTTATTGATTAAAAACGTTCCATATTAATTGATTTCGTTGCGAGGTTTTGACCTCTATATGAGACGTTTTTCAAAGACTGCATTCATTTTAAAACAAACCATAACCTTTATTTCATCAATAAAGGTTTAAAAAGCTTTACGTAGATTATCAAATAATGATAATCTAAAATATCCTGTTTACACACGACCATTACATAATGGTTTACAATACAAATATGTTACAACAAAATAAGTTTCTTGAATGCAGTTTTTACACAATATCATACAAGCATGGACTCCAAATCTCGTCCTTATTTAAGTATGCGACAGCGGAAGCTCTTAATAATCACCTGAGAATAAACATGCTTAAAACGTCAACAAAAAATGTTGGTGAGTTATAGGTTTAACCTATATATATCAAATCATAATAATAGACCACAAGATTTCATATTTCAATACACATCCCATACATAGAGATAAAAATCATTCATATGGTGAACACCTGGTAACTGACATTAACAAGATGCATATATAAGAATATCCCCATCATTCCGGGACACCCTTCGGATATGATATAAATTTCGAAGTACTAAAGCATCCAGTACTTTGGATGGGGCTTGTTGGGCCCGATAGATCTATCTTTAGGATTCGCGTCAATTAGGGTGTCTGTTCCCTAATTCTTAGATTACCAGACTTAATAAAAAGGGGCATATTCGATTTCGATAATTCAACCATAGAATGTAGTTTCACATACTTGTGTCTATTTTGTAAATCATTTATAAAACCTGCATGTATTCTCATCCCAAAAATATTAGATTTTAAAAGTGGGACTATAACTCACTTTCACAGATTTTTACTTCGTCGGGAAGTAAGACTTGGCCACTGGTTGATTCACGAACCTATAACAATATATACATATATATCAAAGTATGTTCAAAATATATTTACAACACTTTTAATATATTTTGATGTTTTAAGTTTATTAAGTCAGCTGTCCTCGTTAGTAACCTACAACTAGTTGTCCATAGTTAGATGTACAGAAATAAATCAATAAATATTATCTTGAATCAATCCATGACCCAGTGTATACGTATCTCAGTATTGATCACAACTCAAACTATATATATTTTGGAATCAACCTCAACCCTGTATAGCTAACTCCAACATTCACATATAGAGTGTTTATGGTTGTTCCGAAATATATATAGATGTGTCCACATGATAGGTCGAAACATTGTATACGTGTCTATGGTATCTCAAGATTACATAATATACAATACAAGTTGATTAAGTTATGGTTGGAATAGATTTGTTACCAATTTTCACGTAGCTAAAATGAGAAAAATTATCCAATCTTGTTTTACCCATAACTTCTTCATTTTAAATCCGTTTTGAGTAAATCAAATTGCTATGGTTTCATATTAAACTCTATTTTATGAATCTAAACAGAAAAGTATAGGTTTATAGTCGGAAAAATAAGTTACAAGTCATTTTTGTAAAGGTAGTCATTTCAGTAGAAAGAACGACGTCTAGATGACCATTTTAGAAAACATACTTCCACTTTGAGTTTAACCATAATTTTTGGATATAGTTTCATGTTCATAATAAAAATCATTTTCTCAGAATAACAACTTTTAAATCAAAGTTATCATAGTTTTTAATTAACTAACCCAAAACAGCCCGCGGTGTTACTACGACGGCGTAAATCCGGTTTTACGGTGTTTTTCGTGTTTCCAGGTTTTAAATCATTAAGTTAGCATATCATATAGATATAGAACATGTGTTTATTTGATTTTAAAAGTCAAGTTAGAAGGATTAACTTTTGTTTGCGAACAAGTTTAGAATTAACTAAACTATGTTCTAGTGATTACAAGTTTAAACCTTCGAATAAGATAGCTTTATATGTATGAATCGAATGATGTTATGAACATCATTACTACCTTAAGTTCCTTGGATAAACCTACTGGAAAAGAGAAAAATTAATCTAGCTTCAATGGATCCTTGGATGGCTCGAAGTTCTTGAAGCAAAATCATGACACGAAAACAAGTTCAAGTAAGATCATCACTTGAAATAAGATTGTTATAGTTATAGAAATTGAACCAAAATTTGAATATGATTATTACCTTGTATTAGAATGATAACCTATTGTAAGAAACAAAGATTTCTTGAGGTTGGATGATCACCTTACAAGATTGGAAGTGAGCTAGCAAACTTGAAAGTATTCTTGATTTTATGAAACTAGAACTTTTGGAATTTATGAAGAACACTTAGAACTTGAAGATAGAACTTGAGAGAGATCAATTAGATGAAGAAAATTGAAGAATGAAAGTGTTTGTAGGTGTTTTTGGTCGTTGGTGTATGGATTAGATATAAAGGATATGTAATTTTGTTTTCATGTAAATAAGTCATGAATGATTACTCATATTTTTGTAATTTTATGAGATATTTCATGCTAGTTGCCAAATGATGGTTCCCACATGTGTTAGGTGACTCACATGGGCTGCTAAGAGCTGATAATTGGAGTGTATATACCAATAGTACATACATCTAAAAGCTGTGTATTGTACGAGTACGAATACGGGTGCATACGAGTAGAATTGTTGATGAAACTGAACGAGGATGTAATTGTAAGCATTTTTGTTAAGTAGAAGTATTTTGATAAGTGTATTGAAGTCTTTCAAAAGTGTATAAATACATATTAAAACACTACATGTATATACATTTTAACTGAGTCGTTAAGTCATCGTTAGTCGTTACATGTAAGTGTTGTTTTGAAACCTTTAGGTTAACGATCTTGTTAAATGTTGTTAACCCAATGTTTATAATATCAAATGAGATTTTAAATTATTATATTATCATGATATTATGATATATTAATATATCTTAATATGATATATATTCATTTAAATGTCGTTACAACGATAATCGTTACATATATGTCTCGTTTGGAAATCCTTAAGTTAGTAGTCTTGTTTATATGTATGTAACTCATTGTTAATATACTTATGGAGATACTTACTTATCATAATCTCATGTTAAGCATATGTATATCTATATATATATCGTCATGTCGTTTTTACAAGTTTTAACGTTCGTGAATCGTCGGTCAACTTGGGTGGTCAATTGTCTATATGAAACATATTTCAATTAATCAAGTCTTAACAAGTTTGATTGCTTAACATGTTGGAAACATTTAATCATGTAAATATCAATCTCAATTAATATATATAAACATGGAAAAGTTCGGGTCACTACAATATATATAATATATAATAATAAATATAATAATATACTATAATTTCAAATGTAACATGTGAACAAAACGGCCTCCATTATAACCTTTGTGCCGACAGTTTTCACGGACTGTGTATCGTCCACTATTTGAAATCAGTGGCGGATAAAAGTCTTCAGAAAAATCCCAAATTTTTAAATTAACCATATTTATTTATTTTGGTTATTATGGTATAAAATTTGATCATTAATTTGTTAAATAAAAATTACATCAACTTTCCCTCTCAATTCTGGGTAAAATATAAAGAGTGTTAGAACTTAACAATTAGTTCCTAAATACATTTTTAGTAAACCTAAAATTTATAGAACTCATTTTCGGATCACCGTTTATTTTAAAATCATATGAGTTTGTTTTTAACTTGTTTAATATTCATCAAATGGCAATTGAGTGTTACTGTCGTTTACTAAATAGATTCGAAATCACGAAATGTATATTTAATATACTTTATTTATATATATAGATATGTTTTTAAATAATAATTATTATGATATGCTATTTTTATTTTATTTTACTTAAATAACAACAACATTTAATATTTCAAATTATACTTCCAATTATTATTTATATATATATACACACATATCCATTTACAAATAATTGTTCGTGAATCGTCGGGAACAGTCAAAAGTAAAATGATTTCATAAAATAGTTCAAAAATCTTGAAATTCAATTTAATAGACTTTGCTTATCATGTCGAAACCATATAAAGATTAAGTTTAAATTTGGTCGAAAAATTCCGGGTCGTCACACATAGAGTGTCTATGGTTGTTCCAAATAATATATATACATGGGTCGATATGATATGTCAAAACATTGTATACGTGTCTATAGTATCCCAAGATTACATAATACATGTATAATACAATATAAGTTAGCTAGGATATGATTAATATGGATTTGTTATAAAATTTTCGTAGCTACAACAAGTAAAATTTTCCAATTTTGTTTTACCCATAACTTCTTCGTTTTAAATCCGCTTTGAGTGATTCAAGTTGCTATGGCTTCATATTGAACTTAAGTTTATGAATCTAAACAGAAAAAGTATAAGTTTATAGTCAAAAATACAGGTTACAAGTCAATATTATAAGAGGTAGTCATTTCAGTCGAAAGAACGACGTCTTGATGACCATTTTGAAAAACATACTTCCACTTTGAGTTTAACCATGATTTTTGGATATAGTTTCATGTTCATAAGAAAAATCATTTTCCCAGAAGAACAACTTTTAAATCAAAGTTTATCATAGTTTTTAATTAACTTACCCAAAACAGCCCGTGGTGTTACTACGACAGCGTATGTCCGATTTTACAGTGTTTTTCGTGTTTCTAAATTTTAAATCATTAAGTTAGCATATCATATAGATATAGAACATATGTTTAGTTGATTTTAAAATTCAAGTTATAAGGATTAACTTTATTTGCGAACAAGTTTAGAATTAACTAAACTATGTTCTAGTGATTACAAGTTTAAATCTTCGAATAAGATAGCTTTATATGTATGAATCGAATGATGTTATGAACATCATTACTACCTCAAGTTTTGTGGATAAACCTACTGGAAAAGAGAAAAATAGATCTAGCTTCAAAGGATCCTTGGATGGCTTGAAAGTTCTTGAAGTAGAATCATGACACGAAAACAAGTTCAAGTAAGATTTACACTCGAAATAAGATTGTTATAGTTATAGAAATTGAATCAAAGTTTGAGTATGAGTATTACCTTAAATTAGAAAGATATCTTACTGTAAATAAGAAAGATTTCTTGAGATTGAATGATCACTTGAAATGGATTTGCAAGATTGGAAGTAAGCTAGCAAGTTTGAAAGATTTCTTGAAGTGTTCTTGAATGGTTGTTTTTATGATGATTAAAGCTTGTAATTGAAGCTAAAAGATGGTGAAAATGCTTGGAGATGATTAAGTATAATGTTAGGAGTATTTGAAGAGAGAATTTGGAGTGTAAGTATGAGAAAATGGAATGGAAAAATGGGGTGAAATCATAAAAACGGGATTACTTGTTATAAAGAAAAAAAAAAGATCCTTAAGTTTGTTTTTAGCTCATTAGTCATACAAGTTGTTAAATAATGATTCCACATATTTTTGAATCTAAGATGGCTGCTAAGAATGAATGATTAAAGGTGTATATATCAATAGTAAATACATCTAGAAGCTGTGTATTGTACGGGTACGAATACGGGTACATACGAGTAGAATTGTTGATGAAAATGAATGAGAATGTAATTGTGAGCATTTTTTCTAAGTAGAAGTACTTTGATATGTGTCTTGAAGTCTTTCAAAAGTGTACTAATACATATTAATTCACTACATGTATATACATTTTAACTGAGTCGTTAAGTCACCGTTAGTCGTTACATGTAAGTGTTGTTTTGAAACCTTTAAGTTAACGATCTTGTTAAATGTAATTAATCCATTGTCATAATACTTAAATAAGATGTTAAATTGTTATGTTATCATAATAACATGGTGTATAAATATATCTTAACATCATATATATATGTTAAAATACTATTACAATGATAATCGTTACATATATGTCTCGTTTCGAAATCCTTAAGTTAGTAGTCTTATTTTTACATATGTAATTCATTGTTAACACACTTAATGATTTACTTAATTATCATTTTATCATGTTAAATATAGTGTAACAATATCTTAATATGATACATATGTATTTAGTAAGACGTTGTTATAACGATAATCGTTATATATATCATTTTCGAGTTTCTTAAATCAATAATCTCATTTGTTTGTATATAACTCATTGTTAACATATTTATAGAGATACTTACTTATCATAATCTCATGTTATATATATATATATATATATATATATATATATATATATATATATATATATATATATATATATATATATATATATATATATATATATATATATATATATATATATATATATATATATCCATTTATATAACATCATGTAGTTTTTACAAGTTTTTAACGTTCGTGAATCGCCGGTCAACTTGGGTGGTCAATTGTGTAACATCCCGCCTTTTTCCATTTACTTTTCCGTTATACTAATTTAAACTCCGTTATATGTTTATAACATCTCCCGTTAATACGCGTTTTAAAATATTCCGTTTAGGTATTTTCCGCACCCGACTACAAACTCGAGGGACTAAAATTGACACGGGGCAAACTAGTTGACTAGGTCAACTAGTCCACCCCAATCACCACCATTCAACCATCTCCCTCTCTCTCTCTTTCTCTCTAGCAAGAACACACACACATTTACCAAATTCATTCAATCATCATCTAAATTCGACCTAGGAGGCTTACAACAAAATAAATTACATATTCGTGATCCTCTCTTCATCCTCTTCATTTTGGTACCAACTTCATCTCGTTTGGGTAACATTTCTAAAACACTAGTTTTCTTTAAATTTGTGTTCTTGTTAAAAGTATGTTAATTAGTGTCTATGGCTCATTGTGATGTCGTGTATGTAATTTGTATGCTCGATTTGTTGTTTTTGGTGTAACTAGTTCATTATGAAAATTACTTGCTAAATCCTTGATTTTGGATGATCAAATGTTATTAGATTGTTAATGTGCATGTTTTAAAAGTGTTACTAGTATCATTAGCTTCATTTTGATGTATAGATTGATTAAAGAAACTTCATAAACGCGATTATTGATTTTGTGAACTTTTGGTTAGGGTTTGATAGCTTTAAAACGAACTTTTGATGCGTTGAATGCTTGTTAATGTTATTGATAAGTGTTTAGTTGTATTACATGTTTCATTACCTTCAAAACGGCATATCATACATGTAAATTGGATTCCCGAAACTTGAAATGCATCTTGATTAACTTGAAACTTTGATTTTGGACGTTTAACGAACATTCGATGAGGTTATTGTTGTCTTAAATGATAAATTTGATTTATTTAATGTATCTAGTTGTGTTCCTTGTCGAAAGAGCTTTCCGGTGATATAAAATACATGTTCTAATTATTTGCGGATCATAAGTTATGATTATTTGAAGTTTGGGTCGTGCACTTGTGTAATTCAGCAAACAGGACCTGTAAGCCATTTGGGACGCCGTCCCACCCACTTGGACGCCGTCCCACTCTTCATATCAGGACACCGTCCTGATTTTGGGACGCTGTCTCACTCTTCATACTGGGACACCGTCCCGATTTTGGGACACCGTCCTGATACACTAAAACTGGCTGTTTGCTTTGGTCATTTGACATAAAAATGTTTGCTATGCTACGGACCTCCGATTAACATGAAACTTGGCCAACATGCTCATATATGATTATATAACTTAGAAAAATTGTCGGATACCCAACCCGACCCCGTTGAGTTTTCCGTTAACTTTGACCCGACCAAGTTGACTTTTAATCAAACTTAACCAAATAATTGTGCAATCGTTCTAACATGTTTTTATACTTGTACCTTGCATGAAACATGACAATTTGATTCACATGCTATTATGATCGAGTCTTAACGAGCCATAGGACTAATTGAACATCTTTGACCTATCGTGTTTACCGTTATTGATACAACCTATTGTTTAGGTCAAGACTAGCATTGTTCTTTGCACACGTTTACTTGTTGAAGTACTTTACTACTCGTGCACTCAAGGTGAGATCATAGTCCCACTTTTACTCTTTTTGAACTTACATTTGGGATGAGAAAACATAAACATTTCTTTACTAAGTGAACACAAGTACAGGAAAATAAACATTCTACATACGAGTTTAGAACAAAATCCTCAATTCGATTATCATTAGTTACACTTGCCGGGTGTAAGCGAGAACTTATGTTGTATGGATCCATATGGGTTTGACAAACCCTCATTCAAACGGTTCGCTACCGTTTACGAATGAAATATATTTTCGAGAAACAGTGTATGTTCTAGCACTAAGTGATGGGGTTCTATGGAAGGAATGTTAAGCATTGATAATTGGGTGCTCGTGAAACAAACTTTTGGAATGTATTACTATTATTTCATTGATGCAAATCTTGTGGTTCACTTGTACTTACTTACTTAAACCTATGATTTCACCAACGTTTTCGTTGACAGATTTCTATGTTTTTCTCAGGTCTTTGAACGATACATGATACATGCTTCCGCTCATTATTTTGATACTTGCATTGGATGACGAGTATATATGCATACATGGAGCGTCTTTTGGCTACTTTTAAATTGTGTCGCATAAGTTTCATTTTTACTTATAACTTTGTAACGTAACTTGTGGTGGAACTATTCTCGTAAACTTTGAACAATCTTTACATTTGAAATGAATGCGACATATATTTTGGTCAAACGTTGTTTTAAAGACTTATGACCACGTAACGGGACCTAAGTAGACGGCGCCGTCAATGACGATTTTGTCGGGTCGCTACAGATGGTATCAGAGCATTGGTTGTAGGGATTTAGAGTTCATTGGTGTCGACCCCGAGTCATAGGGTACATTGGTGAGTCTAGACTACAACCGGCATATAGACTTGAAGTAGGAATTACTTGACTACTTGTGCATTTATACTCGAACGCTTCTACTCATATCTACTCTTAGTTCATCTTAATCTCACGTTGTTTAATTTGATTGACACGCCACCTTGACTATATGAAATGATGTCGAATGCACATATGAATCAGGGTAATATAATTTCCGGGATTATATTACGGTGACTCATATGAACGTTCCGACATTATGACATAAAGAATTTAAGGCGAGTCGAGGAAAAACTTCTCTTTATCTTTATTCTATATTACGGTTAGTATTATTTAGAATACTAATCAATGATATTCTTGTGTCTTGAAGGAACAATGGCTCCTCGTCGTGTACGCCGCAATGAAACTCCCGAACAAGCTCTCGAACGGATGATAGCTACCGCCGTAGATGCGGCCATGGTCGGTCACTCATCCAACAACAATAATAATAACAACAACAACAACAACAACAACAACAACAATGGAGCCGGTAACTCAAACGAAGGATGCTCCTATAAAGCTTTCATGGGGTGCAAACCTCACATTTTTGATGGAACCGGGGGACCGGTCGTGCTCACCCGATGGTTTGAGCAAACGGAAGCCGTCTTTAGCATAAGCGGTTGTCGGGACCAAGACAAGGTCAAATACTCCACTCACACCTTCGCCGGTGTCGCTCTTACATGGTGGAATACTTATGTACAATCGGTGGGTACCGATGAAGCTCACGCTCTCTCTTGGGCCGACTTGAGGGAAAAGATGATTGTAGAATATTTCCCTCGTGAAGAAACCCGAAGGCTCGAACAAGAGCTAAGAACTTTAAAGGCGATCGGAAATGATCTCAAGGCTTATAATCAACGATTTTCTGAACTAGCCTTGATGTGCCCAAATCTTGTGAACCCCGAAGCTTTAAGGGTTGAACTTTACATGGATGGTCTTCCAAAGAGCATCAAACACGGAGTAATGTCATCCAAACCCCCTAATCATCAAGAAGCTTTGAACATGGCCCGCAAATTGATAGAGACAGTGGACGAAATCATAGTACCGGCACCTAAAGCCGAGGACAAGTCGGGTAACAACAAAAGAAAATGGGAAGCTCCCCAATCAAGCAACAACAACTTTGCCAAGAAATCTTTCACCTCCGACGGCAAGAAGGGTTATGCCGGAATTCTACCTCTTTGCAACAAATGCAACAAACATCACTTTAGCGAATGTAGTAAGCTAATTTTCCATCGGTGCCAAGGAATTGGTCATAAGGCCAACGATTGTAAAAGTGCCACTCCCGTCGCTCGAAAGTGGCCCAATGCACCAAAGACGGGCACTTGTTACGAATGTGGCCAAATGGGCCATTATAGAAATGCATGCCCGAAGAGGAAAGATAACCCCAATACGCGCGGACGAGCTTTCAACATCAACACCGAGGAAGCCCGGGATGACACTGAACTAGTCACGGGTACGTTTCTTCTCAACAATTCTTATGTCTCTTGCTTATTCGATTCGGGTGCCGATAAATGCTTTGTATCCAAGACTTTGACTCATTCTTTTAGCACTCCACCTCTTCCATTAGATACCACTTATACCATTGAAGTGGCTAACGGGAAACTATTAAGTGCCGACACATATTACCGGGGGTGTACGTTAAACATTTTGGGTAAGGAATTTGAAATTGACTTGATACCCATGGAACTAGGAAGCTTTGATGTAATAATCGGTATGAATTGGTTAGTCAAAACGAAATCTCACATCCTTTGTGATCTTAACGCAATCCGAATTCCTATCGAGAATGGTGAACCTTTGATTGTTTATGGCGATAAGAGTTGCACCAGACTCAACCTCGTTTCGTGCCTTAAAGTTAGAAAACTACTCCGTAAGGGTTGTTTTGCGATCCTTGCCCACGTTAAGAAAGTCGAGTCCGATGAGAAGCATATCGATGATGTGCCAATTGTTAGTGACTTTTCCGATGTATTTCCCGACGAACTGTCGGGTCTTCCACCTCATCGACCGGTTGAATTCCAAATCGATCTTATTCCGGGAGCCGCACCCGTAGCACGTGCATCGTATAGACTTGCTCCATCCGAAATGCAAGAATTGCAAAGTCAAATCCAAGAACTACTTGACCGTGGTTTTATCCAACCTAGCCATTCACCTTGGGGAGCTCCGATTTTGTTTGTTAAAAAGAAAGACGGATCCCTACGAATGTGCATTGATTATCGTGAACTAAATAAATTGACGGTTAAGAACCGATATCCTCTTCCTCGCATCGATGACCTCTTTAATCAACTACAAGGGTCTTGTGTATATTCGAAAATCGATCTCCTCTCGGGTTATCATCAATTAAGGGTTAAGGGGGAAGATGTCTCCAAAACCGCTTTCCGGACTCGTTATGGTAGTTATGAATTCCTCGTCATGCCATTTGGTCTCACTAACGCACCGGCGGTGTTCATGGATCTTATGAACCGCGTGTGCAAACCGTATCTCGATAAATTCGTTATTGTGTTCATCGATGATATATTGATCTATTCTAAAAATGAAGAAGAGCACGAACAACATCTCCGACTTGTGCTTGAACTCTTGAGACAAGAACGACTTTATGCCAAATTCTCCAAGTGTGAATTTTGGTTGAAGGAAGTTCAATTTCTTGGTCATGTTGTAAGTGATCAAGGCATTAAAGTCGATCCCACGAAGATCGAAGCCATTAGTAAATGGGAGACTCCTACTACTCCTACTCACATTCGTCAATTCTTGGGTCTCGCCGGGTACTATCGTAGATTCATCGAAAACTTCTCTTTGGTTGCACGTCCTCTAACCGCATTAACTCACAAGGGAAAGAAATTCATTTGGGCGACCGAGCAAGAATCCGCGTTTCAAATCTTGAAAACGAAGCTAACCACCGCTCCTATCTTGTCACTTCCCGAAGGCAATGATGACTTTGTTGTATATTGCGATGCCTCGAAACATGGTTTTGGGTGTGTATTGATGCAACGAACGAAAGTCATTGCTTATGCTTCTCGACAACTCAAAATTCATGAACGAAACTACACGACGCATGATCTCGAACTCGGAGCCGTTGTCTTTGCACTTAAAATGTGGAGACACTATCTTTATGGAACCAAGAGTACTATCTTTACCGACCACAAAAGTCTCCAACACATTTTCGATCAAAAGCAACTAAACATGAGACAACGACGGTGGATTGAAACTTTGAACGATTACGATTGCGAGCTTCGTTACCATACCGGGAAGGCAAACGTAGTAGCCGATGCCTTAAGTCGAAAAGAAAGAGCGGTGCCTCTTTATGTCCGAGCTTTAAACATCACCATTCACACCAACCTCAATAGTCAAATTCGTGTAGCCCAAGATGAGGCCCTCAAGGATGAAAACCTTTCACACGAGCTCTTGAACATTCTCGTCTCTCGATTCGAAATTAGGGAGACCGGACTCCGATATTACGCTGGAAGGATTTGGGTGCCTAGTTATGGGGACCTACGAAGCCTTATTTTAGATGAAGCCCATAAGTCACGATACTCGATTCACCCCGGTGCCAATAAGATGTACCACAACCTTAAACAACTATATTGGTGGCCGAACATCAAAAGGGACGTAGCTACTTATGTTTCCAAGTGTTTGACATGTTCCAAAGTCAAAGCCGAACACCAAAGACCGTCCGGACTACTTCAACAACCCGAGATCCCGTAATGGAAGTGGGAAAGAATAACGATGGATTTTATCACCAAACTACCAAAAACGACGGGCGGTTATGATACCATTTGGGTTATTGTTGACCGTCTCACCAAATCCGCAC
Source organism: Rutidosis leptorrhynchoides (assembly GCF_046630445.1). Taxonomy (NCBI): domain Eukaryota; kingdom Viridiplantae; phylum Streptophyta; class Magnoliopsida; order Asterales; family Asteraceae; genus Rutidosis; species Rutidosis leptorrhynchoides. Next base: position 241,194,236 of record NC_092342.1, on the reverse strand, counting down.
ACTTCCTTGCCATGAAAGAAACGGACAAAATGGAGAAACTTGCACAACTTTACATTAAGGAGATCGTAGCCCGACACGGTGTACCTTTATCGATTATCTCCGACCGAGATGGCCGTTTCGTTTCTAGATTTTGGCGTACATTGCAAGAAGCGTTGGGAACGCATTTAGACATGAGCACCGCATATCATCCACAAACCGACGGACAAAGCGAACGCACAATTCAAACTTTGGAAGACATGTTACGAGCTTGCGTGGTTGATTTCGAAAAAGCTTGGGACAAGCACTTACCTCTCGCCGAGTTCTCTTATAACAATAGTTATCACGCGAGTATTAAAGCCGCACCTTTTGAAGCGCTATATGGCCGCAAATGTCGTTCACCTCTTTGTTGGGCCGAGGTAGGCGACGTGCAAATCACCGGACCCGAACTCATTCACGAAACCACCGAGAAAATCATTCAAATCCGAGATAGGCTTAGGACGGCCCGAAGTCGTCAAAAGAGCTATACCGACAAACGACGCAACGATCTTGAATTTCAAGTCGGTGACCGAGTAATGTTAAAAGTCGCACCTTGGAAGGGTGTAATCCGTTTTGGGAAATGCGGGAAGCTAAATCCGCGGTATATTGGTCCTTTCGAAATCTTGGAGCGTATTGGAACCGTTGCTTATCGTTTAGATCTTCCGCCTCAACTGAGTTCCGTTCATCCTACCTTCCATGTATCTAACTTGAAAAAGTGTCTTGCCGAACCCGATATCATCATCCCTCTCGAGGAACTTACTATTGATGACAAACTTCATTTTGTGGAGGAACCGGTTGAAATTGTGGACACCTCCGTCAAGACATTGAAACAAAGCCGAATCCCGATTGTTAAAGTCCGTTGGAACGCCAAAAGGGGACCCGAGTTTACTTGGGAAAGACAAGATCAAATGCAAAGGAAGTATCCTCATCTATTCGTGAATTCGGAAACGCAAGATCTCGAGGAAGAAACAACGACTACTACGCCTACTTAAATTTCGGGACGAAATTTCTTTTAAGGAGTAGGTAATGTAACATCCCGCCTTTTTCCATTTACTTTTCCGTTATACTAATTTAAACTTCGTTATATGTTTATAACATCTCCCGTTAATACGCGTTTTAAAATATTCCGTTTAGGTATTTTCCGCACCCGACTACAAACTCGAGGGACTAAAATTGACACGGGGCAAACTAGTTGACTAGGTCAACTAGTCCACCCCAATCACCACCATTCAACCATCTCCCTCTCTCTCTCTTTCTCTCTAGCAAGAACACACACACATTTACCAAATTCATTCAATCATCATCTAAATTCGACCTAGGAGGCTTACAACAAAATAAATTACATATTCGTGATCCCCTCTTCATCCTCTTCATTTTGGTACCAACTTCATCTCGTTTGGGTAACATTTCTAAAACACTAGTTTTCTTTAAATTTGTGTTCTTGACTTAAAAGTATGTTAATTAGTGTCTATGGCTCATTGTGATGTCGTGTATGTAATTTGTATGCTCGATTTGTTGTTTTTGGTGTAACTAGTTCATTATGAAATTTCCTTGCTAAATCCTTGATTTTGGATGATCAAATGTTATTAGATTGTTAATGTGCATGTTTTAAAAGTGTTACTAGTATCATTAGCTTCATTTTGATGTATAGATTGATTAAAGAAACTTCATAAACGCGATTATTGATTTTGTGAACTTTTGGTTAGGGTTTGATAGCTTTAAAACGAACTTTTGATGCGTTGAATGCTTGTTAATGTTATTGATAAGTGTTTAGTTGTATTACATGTTTCATTACCTTCAAAACGGCATATCATACATGTAAATTGGATTCCCGGAACTTGAAATGCATCTTGATGAACTTGAAACTTTGATTTTGGACGTTTAACGAACATTCGACGAGGTTATTGTTGTCTTAAATGATAAATTTGATTTAGTTAATGTATCTAGTTGTGTTCCTTGTCGAAAGAGCTTTCCGGTGATATAAAATACATGTTCTAATTGTTTGCGGATCATAAGTTATGATTATTTGAAGTTTGGGTCGTGCACTTGTGTAATTCAGCAAACAGGACCTGTAAGCCATTTGGGACGCCGTCCCACCCTCTTGGACGCCGTCCCACTCTTCATACTGGGACGCCGTCCCACTCTTCATACTGGGACACCGTCCTGATTTTGGGACACCGTCCTGATACACTAAAACTGGCTGTTTGCTTTGGTCATTTGACATAAAAATGTTTGCTATGCTACGGACCTCCGATTAACATGAAACTTGGCCAACATTGTAACGACCCGCACTTTTTCGATCATTCTATACTTATAAGATTAATATTTACATAAATTAAACCTTGCCAACATGATAAGCAATCCAAATTGTCGAGACTGATATTTCCGAAAAGAGTTTTACACAACGTTTGACCGTCTAGTTTGACCGATGATATCACGAACCATACAATATATGATAATTATACGTTTGTGTATATATATGTATATATACATATTTAACATGATTAAGGAATGTTTTAATACCTCATTTTATATTAATAACAACAAGTTATATGTGTATTTTGAAACTACTAACTTAAGTTTTCAAAACGATAACAATACGTAACGTTATTTGACTTAAATACTTAAGACTATAATGTTTATACATATATTGTATAAGTAATGTATTTAATCACTTTTAAGAACTTAAATACATAAAATCATATAAGTGTATTCCCAAAAGATAGCTATATTTGAATCCTCATTCCATTTTTCACAAAATTTCTATACGTATATTTAGAGTATTTGTACTCGTATCATACCTAGCTCCTATACGTATTTACTAATAGTAAATACACATCAAAATCACCACCTAACCAGCCATTATTCATGCCCTTAGAGCTAGGTAATTACTTTTAGATGATTACTTGACTAATTACAAAAATACAAACTAAAATTTTGTCATGTTATCCTTAAAGATCACATTTTTAGGAGTATATATGTATCATCATTTTTGATTCATTTTTACTTCAATCTCTTAACTAAAAACACACACTCTTTCTTACTCTCTAAACTCCATAACAATCCAGCAAAGTTCCATAAAGATCTAGCTTCAAAAACCATACTAAAACACCATAAGAAAACCATACAAAAACACTTCAAGAAAACCCTCCAAGAACACCAACTTACTACCAATCTTTCATCCACTTCTATCACCCTTTTGATTCTAGCTTCTTACTTCTCTTTTACAGCAAACTTATCCAAGGAACTTGAGGTAGAATCTATGTTCATAACCTTATTCGATTCATATATATATAGCTATCTTATTTTGTGGTACAAAAGTTTAACAACAAGAACATAGTTTGAATGTTTTCAAACTTGTTTGCAAACTAAATAGATCCTTCTAACTTAACTTTTAAAATACTTCAAGACATGTAACATAACTTATTTATATGCTAATTTAACAAGGTAAAACTTGGTTTTTCAAAGTATAAGTATTTTTAGAAAAATGGTCATTAAATGATTTTGTTGTAACAAAAATGTTTAACTTCATATGTTTCACTAATGTTTCACTTATGCCGTATGATTTTGAATACAAACCAAGGTATTTACAGTTCATAGTCTTAAAGAAGAACTCGATCCAAGAAGATGGCAATTTGAATCAACGAAAACGGATTTGTAACGAAGAAACTATGACCGAAACAAAATTGGTTATCCTAGATCATTTCAACTACGGGATCAATTGGAAAAAAATGATATAAATCACATATTTCTAAGATAACATGATATTTTATATATATGTACTTATAATTCAATTTTATATGGTTCAGGATCACCCGTAAATAATACGAGAAGATTAATCATAAGATCCCATGTTTGTACGCAACACGTCATTTGACAACACCGGTACTTTATGTACGCAACACGTCATTTGACAACACCGGTACCATGGGTCAAGATTAATCTCGACCAACACATATACGATGGGGTTTTATTGATTTCGTTGGGGGTTTTATTTATTTCATTGCGGGTATATTAAACATCTAAAAATGAACCATTAAAATTGAATTACTAACATCGGACTGCTAACTACGGACTAAGGAATTATTCAAAATATTAAAAGTATAACAAGTATATATTTATAACGTTTGTTTAAAAATGAAAACATATTGATATATTATATATGGATAGGTTCGTGATATCAACCGGAAGACCGAGTCAAAATATATATATCATCAAGACAAGAGTGAGTATATAGTCCCACTTTTAAACTCTAAATATTTCGGGATGAGAATACATGTATTTTATGTTTTACGATATGGACACAAGTAACTGAAAAATATGTTCTACGTTGAGTTGTACCACTGGCATACTTCCCTGTAGCTTGGTAACTAATATTTACAGCGGTATTGTAAACGCGAATCCTGTTGATAGATCTATCGGGCCTGACAACCCCAACCGGACTGGACGACCAGTATTCAACGGTTGCACAGTACTTCGTTTTGTGACTACACTTGGTACGGTGTAGTAAGATTTCATATTAAAGGGAATATGCGACGTGAAAATGTTAAGTATGGTTACCAAGTGCTCAACCACTTAGAATATTTTTATTGAAATGTTTATATACGAAATCTTGTGGTCTATATATATATATTGCTGCGCACTAAACCTATATCTCACCAACTTTATGTTGACCTTTTAAAACATGTTTATTCTCAGGTGATAATTAAAGCTTCCGCTGCATTATGTTGAATCTAAGCAGGATCATGCGTACTCATATTTGTGTCAAAAATAAAACTGCATATCCGAGGACGTGTGTTGTAAAATATGCTAGAAATCGTGTTGTTATTATCATTTGTAAAGTTTGTAAGTCGAAGATTATCGTTAAACGATAATCATCTTTTTATTGTCTAAAGCTTGTAACAAAAATAATGGTTTGGTTTGTAATGTATAATATATGCAGTTTTCCTTTTTAAAAATGTCGCATATAGAGGTCAATACCTCGCAATGAAATCATACGTTATCTAACACGTTCTTATGGTTAAGGACGGGTTATGACATGTGGTATCAGAGCGGTGGTCTTAGCGAACCAGGTCTGCATTAGTGTGTCTAACCGAGAAGCCGTTAGGATACATTAGTAAGTCTGGACTTTGACCGGGTCTGATTTAAAAAAAAAAAAAACCATTGCTTATCACTGTTGGTTAAAATTTATATGTAAATATTATATAAGTACTAATGGGTTAGTTGTTGTGTGATAGATGTCGAGCTCAAAAATTGTTATCACAATCAACGACTCCGAATCAGAATCTTCAGATGGCGTTCCAGTCATTAACCTGTCCGATGACGAAAATGATATCCTTGGGGAAGACTCACAAATTCCGGATGAACCAACTATAGAGAACCCGGAAAGTGAACCCGAGGAGGAAAGTGAACCCGAGGAGGAAAGTGAACCCGAGGAGGAAAGTGAACCCGAGGAAGAAATACAGGAAATTACAAAAGACGAGTTCGAACTAGGAAAGAAACGAAAGGCTAATGAATTAGAAAATCCAAATCCCGAGTTTAATGAGAATGATGTGGCACCAATTCCACTCAACACTACCACCCCTATCCCCGCTATTCCTATTCGTTCTGTCCCGGCATCCAGTTCTTCAGTCCCACAGCCAAAATATAGGCAGACAGTTAGGATAAGCGTTAAGCAAATCTTTGTGTCTAAACGTCCTAGAAAATAGATCAAACGATGCGCTGCTGTGTCAAACCATGGAACCGAATAATGTTTTGTATAATATTAATAGTGTGGTTTGCTTAATGTTCGATGTAAGATAAGCATGTGTAAAATATTGAAGTATGAAATGCAATAATTTTCCATGGTTAAGTATTATTTAGATTGTAGTAATTGATTCTGTACTAAGCTATTAAGTATGAACATTAACGGGTAGGTACTACCCAAGATATAATTATAAAACGCTAATAAGAAGAAAAGGCTTTTATAATAATACCTAGTTCATATTATTAATAAGCTATAATGTACTATAAATACACACTACATCTATAATAATCCATGTGAATAATTATTTTCTTTCATTAGGAAATGGCGCGATTGAATCGAATGACGGAACAAGAACTCGAGGAACTCATCAACCAGCGAGTGAACGACAGAATGTTATGGGTTGAGGCTGCAAGAGCTGCTGCAGTTAATCCAAATCCTCGTGTAGGATGCTCCTACAAGACGTTCCAAGCTTGCAAGCCATCATCATTCAGTGGAACGGAAGGACCGATCGGTTTAACCCGATGGATAGAAAAGATGGAGACTGTGTTCAAAATCAGTGGTTGTGTTGAAAAGGACATGACCAAATACGCATCGTGCACTTTACAAGATAGTGCACTCACGTGGTGGAAAAATTATGTGAAGGCTGTAGGAGGAGATGTAGCCTATGATACTCCGTGGGAAGAATTCAAAGCAATGATAATCACCGAGTATTGTCCAAGGAATGAGGTTATTAAGTTAGAAGATGAGTTACGAAGTTTGAAGGTGGTTGGTACTGAAATCACCAACTACAACCAGCGATTCATGGAATTAGTTTTGCTATGTCCTGAATTGGTTCCAACCGAAGAACGGAAGATTGAAATGTACAAAGCTGGTTTGCCCAAAAAGGTCAAGGCAAATGTTACAGCATCGAAACCTAAGACAATTCATGAAGCTATAACCATGGCGAACGAGCTAATGGATCAGGTCATTTTGGACAAGAAAGCATTCAATACTGAGGTGAAGGTATTGGGAAACAAGAAAAAGTGGAATGGAAGTTATGATCGAGGTAACCAACAACAACCTTATAAGAAACAAGAAACCACAAAAGGTGCGAGTAGTGGTTCAGGTTTTGGTTATAAAGGACAAAGTCCTTTATGCAACCGTTGCCACAAACATCACTTTGGTTACTGTAGTGTGTTATGCACCAAGTGTAATCGACAAGGTCATCTTGCGGAAGATTGTAAGGCTCTCGTTACAAATGGCAACAAGACTCCTGCCACCAACGCAAATAGAACTGCTTTGGCTACCATTACTTGTTTTGGTTGTGGAAAACAAGGTCACTATAAGAGTCAGTGCCCGAATCAGAATGGCGGACCTGCACGTGGAAGAGCGTTTGTTATTAATGCTAGAGAGGCACGAGAAGACCCGGAGCTTGTTACGGGTACGTTTACCATTAATAACTTATCAGCATCTATTTTATTTGATACTGGCGCCGATAGAAGCTACGTGTGTATAAATTTTTACACTAAATTGAATTGTTCATCATTACCTTTAGATGCTAAGTACTTGATTGAGTTAGCTAATGGTAAACTAATTGAAGCCGATAAAATTTGTCGTGATTGTGAAATAAATTTAGCCGGAGAAACGTTTAAAATCGACTTAATACCCGTAGAATTGGGAGGTTTTGATGTAATAGTCGGCATGGACTGGATGTCCAAAATAGGAGCGGAAGTTGTTTGTGCTAAGAAGGCAATTCGTATTCCTGGTAAGGATAAAATACCGGTGATGATTTATGGAGAGAAGGGTAATTCAAAGCTAAAACTCATTAGCTGTTTGAAAGCCAAAAAGTGTTTAGAAAAGGGATGTTACGCTATTTTAGCACATGTTAATAAAATCGAAAAGAAAGAAAAGTGCATCAACGACGTGCCTGTGGCAAGAGATTTTCCTGAAGTTTTTCCGGAAGAATTGCCGGGATTACCTCCATTTAGATCGGTGGAATTTCAAATAGATTTAGTACCAGGAGCTGCACCAGTGGCCCGTGCTCCATATAGACTTGCACCGTCCGAGTTAAAAGAACTTCAAAGTCAGTTAAAAGAATTATTGGACCGTGGATTCATACGACCAAGTACATCACCGTGGGGAGCTCCAATTTTGTTTGTCAAGAAGAAAGACGGATCTTTCCGAATGTGTATAGATTATCGTGAATTAAATAAGTTAACTATCAAGAATCGGTATCCACTACCGAGAATTGATGACTTATTTGATCAATTGCAAGGATCATGTGTTTATTCGAAAATCGACTTAAGATCGGGCTATCATCAACTACGCGTTAAAGAAGAGGACATTCCGAAAACTGCTTTTCGGACACGTTATGGTCATTACGAATTTTTGGTTATGCCGTTTGGATTGACGAATGCGCCAGCTGTATTCATGGACCTCATGAATCGAGTTTGTAGTCCGTATTTAGATAAGTTTGTTATCGTTTTCATTGATGATATTCTTATCTATTCCAAGAGTGAGCAAGAGCATGAAGAGCATTTAAGGTTGATACTGGAGTTGTTGAGAAAAGAACAACTTTATGCTAAATTTTCTAAGTGTGCTTTCTGGTTGAAAGAAGTGCAATTTCTTGGTCACGTTGTTAATAGCGAAGGAATTCAGGTTGATCCAGCAAAAACTGAAGCCATTGAAAAATGGGAGACTCCTAAGACACCAACGCAGATACGCCAATTTTTGGGTTTAGCCGGTTATTATAGAAGGTTTATTCAAGATTTTTCCCGAATAGCTAAGCCGTTGACAGCATTAACGCAAAAAGGGAAGAAATACGAATGGACCTCGGAGCAGGAGAACGCATTTCAATTACTGAAGAAGAAGTTAACTACGGCGCCTATTTTATCGTTACCTGAAGGGAACGATGATTTTGAAATATATTGTGACGCTTCGCGACAAGGTTTTGGTTGCGTTCTTATGCAACGGAAGAAAGTTATTGCATATGCATCCCGACAATTAAAGATTCACGAGCGGAATTATACGACGCATGATCTAGAACTGGGAGCAGTCGTGTTTGCATTGAAGATATGGAGACACTACTTGTATGGGGTTAAATGCACTGTGTTTACTGATCATAAAAACCTTCAACATATTTTCGATCAAAAACAGCTGAACATGAGGCAACGTAGGTGGGTCGAGTTAATAAACGACTATGATTGTGAAATTCGTTATCATCCCGGGAAAGCGAATGTGGTGGCTGACGCACTAAGCAGAAAGGAACGAGAACCAATTCGAGTACGAGCGATGAACATAAAAATTCGCATGAATCTCAACTCACAAATCAAAGAAGTTCAACGAGAAGCACTTACTAAAGAAAATATAGGAAATGAAATAATGAAGAAGTATGCGAAGCAACTCGTTATGCGGGAAGATGGAATTCGATATTTTGCAAATCGTATTTGGGTACCGAAGTTGGGTGGATTAAGGAAATTGATATTGAACGAGGCACATAAGACAAGATATTCGATACATCCTGGAGTTGGAAAGATGTACCAAGATCTTAAGACGCATTATTGGTGGCCTAATTTGAAGACAGACGTTGCAACATATGTTGGGGAATGTTTAACTTGTTCCAAAGTCAAAGCAGAACATCAAAAGCCGTCAGGGTTACTTCAACAACCAGAAATCCCAGAATGGAAATGGGATGGTATTACCATGGATTTCATCACGAAGTTACCAAAGACTGCCTGGGGATACGACACCATTTGGGTGATTGTTGATCGTCTCACCAAGTCTGCACATTTCTTGCCTATAAAGGAAACAGATAGAATGGAGAAACTATTACGATTGTATATAAAGGAAGTTGTTTCAAGGCATGGAATACCTATTTCCATTATATCCGATCGTGATAGTAGATTTACCTCAAAGTTTTGGCAATCACTACAGGAGGCACTAGGAACTCGGTTGGATATGAGTACCGCATATCATCCACAAACTGATGGACAGAGTGAAAGAACGATTCAGACTCTCGAAGACATGCTCAGGGCATGTGTGATCGATTTTGGAAACGGATGGGATAAATATCTACCGTTAGCAGAATTCTCATATAATAATAGTTATCATGCGAGCATTGGAGCTGCGCCATTCGAAGCATTGTACGGAAGGAAGTGTAGATCTCCTATCTGTTGGAATGAAGTAGGAGATCGACAATTAACTGGTCCCGAGATCATACATGAAACGACTGAGAAGATAGTGCAAATCAAGGAGAGATTAAAAACAGCCCGCAGTCGCCAAAAGAGCTACGCCGATATCCGAAGGAAACCATTAGAGTTTCAGGTCGGGGACATGGTTATGCTAAAGGTGTCACCTTGGAAAGGTGTAATACGTTTCGGCAAAAGGGGTAAACTGAACCCAAGGTACGTAGGCCCGTTCAAGATCATCGAACGCATTGGACCGGTAGCTTATCGACTCGAGTTACCGCAACAACTCGCCGGAGTACATAATACCTTTCACGTCTCAAACCTTAAGAAGTGTCTTGCAAAGGAAGACCTCACCATTCCTCTTGAAGAAATTCATGTCGACGAGAAACTACAATTCGTCGAAGAACCAATCGAAATCATGGACCGTGAAGTTAAACAGCTCAAACAGAGTAATATACCGATTGTTAAGGTTCGTTGGAATGCTAGAAGAGGTCCTGAGTTTACTTGGGAACGAGAGGATCAGATGAAACGAAAGTATCCGCACTTGTTTCTCGATAACGCAAAATAGGTACAATTTTAAAATTTCGGGACGAAATTTATTTAACGGGGAGGTAATGTAACGACCCGCACTTTTTCGATCATTCTATACTTATAAGATTAATATTTACATAAATTAAACCTTGCCAACATGATAAGCAATCCAAATTGTCGAGACTGATATTTCCGAAAAGAGTTTTACACAACGTTTGACCGTCTAGTTTGACCGATGATATCACGAACCATACAATATATGATAATTATACGTTTGTGTATATATATGTATATATACATATTTAACATGATTAAGGAATGTTTTAATACCTCATTTTATATTAATAACAACAAGTTATATGTGTATTTTGAAACTACTAACTTAAGTTTTCAAAACGATAACAATACGTAACGTTATTTGACTTAAATACTTAAGACTATAATGTTTATACATATATTGTATAAGTAATGTATTTAATCACTTTTAAGAACTTAAATACATAAAATCATATAAGTGTATTCCCAAAAGATAGCTATATTTGAATCCTCATTCCATTTTTCACAAAATTTCTATACGTATATTTAGAGTATTTGTACTCGTATCATACCTAGCTCCTATACGTATTTACTAATAGTAAATACACATCAAAATCACCACCTAACCAGCCATTATTCATGCCCTTAGAGCTAGGTAATTACTTTTAGATGATTACTTGACTAATTACAAAAATACAAACTAAAATTTTGTCATGTTATCCTTAAAGATCACATTTTTAGGAGTATATATGTATCATCATTTTTGATTCATTTTTACTTCAATCTCTTAACTAAAAACACACACTCTTTCTTACTCTCTAAACTCCATAACAATCCAGCAAAGTTCCATAAAGATCTAGCTTCAAAAACCATACTAAAACACCATAAGAAAACCATACAAAAACACTTCAAGAAAACCCTCCAAGAACACCAACTTACTACCAATCTTTCATCCACTTCTATCACCCTTTTGATTCTAGCTTCTTACTTCTCTTTTACAGCAAACTTATCCAAGGAACTTGAGGTAGAATCTATGTTCATAACCTTATTCGATTCATATATATATAGCTATCTTATTTTGTGGTACAAAAGTTTAACAACAAGAACATAGTTTGAATGTTTTCAAACTTGTTTGCAAACTAAATAGATCCTTCTAACTTAACTTTTAAAATACTTCAAGACATGTAACATAACTTATTTATATGCTAATTTAACAAGGTAAAACTTGGTTTTTCAAAGTATAAGTATTTTTAGAAAAATGGTCATTAAATGATTTTGTTGTAACAAAAATGTTTAACTTCATATGTTTCACTAATGTTTCACTTATGCCGTATGATTTTGAATACAAACCAAGGTATTTACAGTTCATAGTCTTAAAGAAGAACTCGATCCAAGAAGATGGCAATTTGAATCAACGAAAACGGATTTGTAACGAAGAAACTATGACCGAAACAAAATTGGTTATCCTAGATCATTTCAACTACGGGATCAATTGGAAAAAAATGATATAAATCACATATTTCTAAGATAACATGATATTTTATATATATGTACTTATAATTCAATTTTATATGGTTCAGGATCACCCGTAAATAATACGAGAAGATTAATCATAAGATCCCATGTTTGTACGCAACACGTCATTTGACAACACCGGTACTTTATGTACGCAACACGTCATTTGACAACACCGGTACCATGGGTCAAGATTAATCTCGACCAACACATATACGATGGGGTTTTATTGATTTCGTTGGGGGTTTTATTTATTTCATTGCGGGTATATTAAACATCTAAAAATGAACCATTAAAATTGAATTACTAACATTGGACTGCTAACTACGGACTAAGGAATTATTCAAAATATTAAAAGTATAACAAGTATATATTTATAACGTTTGTTTAAAAATGAAAACATATTGATATATTATATATGGATAGGTTCGTGATATCAACCGGAAGACCGAGTCAAAATATATATATCATCAAGACAAGAGTGAGTATATAGTCCCACTTTTAAACTCTAAATATTTCGGGATGAGAATACATGTATTTTATGTTTTACGATATGGACACAAGTAACTGAAAAATATGTTCTACGTTGAGTTGTACCACTGGCATACTTCCCTGTAGCTTGGTAACTAATATTTACAGCGGTATTGTAAACGCGAATCCTGTTGATAGATCTATCGGGCCTGACAACCCCAACCGGACTGGACGACCAGTATTCAACGGTTGCACAGTACTTCGTTTTGTGACTACACTTGGTACGGTGTAGTAAGATTTCATATTAAAGGGAATATGCGACGTGAAAATGTTAAGTATGGTTACCAAGTGCTCAACCACTTAGAATATTTTTATTGAAATGTTTATATACGAAATCTTGTGGTCTATATATATATATTGCTGCGCACTAAACCTATATCTCACCAACTTTATGTTGACCTTTTAAAACATGTTTATTCTCAGGTGATAATTAAAGCTTCCGCTGCATTATGTTGAATCTAAGCAGGATCATGCGTACTCATATTTGTGTCAAAAATAAAACTGCATATCCGAGGACGTGTGTTGTAAAATATGCTAGAAATCGTGTTGTTATTATCATTTGTAAAGTTTGTAAGTCGAAGATTATCGTTAAACGATAATCATCTTTTTATTGTCTAAAGCTTGTAACAAAAATAATGGTTTGGTTTGTAATGTATAATATATGCAGTTTTCCTTTTTAAAAATGTCGCATATAGAGGTCAATACCTCGCAATGAAATCATACGTTATCTAACACGTTCTTATGGTTAAGGACGGGTTATGACAAACATGCTCATATATGATTATATAACTTAGAAAAATTGTCGGATACCCAACCCGACCCCGTTGACTTTTCCGTTGACTTTGACCCGACCAAGTTGACTTTTAATCAAACTTAACCAAATAATTGTGCAATCGTTCTAACATGTTTTTATACTTGTACCTTGCATGAAACATGACAATTTGATTCACATGCTATTATGATCGAGTCTTAACGAGCCATAGGACTAATTGAACATCTTTGACCTATCGTGTTTACCGTTATTGATACAACCTATTGTTTAGGTCAAGACTAGCATTGTTCTTTGCACACGTTTACTTGTTGAAGTACTTTACTACTCGTGCACTCAAGGTGAGATTATAGTCCCACTTTTACTCTTTTTGAACTTACATTTGGGATGAGAAAACATAAACATTTCTTTACTAAGTGAACACAAGTACAGGAAAACAAACATTCTACATACGAGTTTAGAACAAAATCCTCAATTCGATTATCATTAGTTACACTTGCCGGGTGTAAGCGAGAACTTATGTTGTATGGATCCATATGGGTTTGATAAACCCTCATTCAAACGGTTCGCTACCGTTTACGAATGAAATATATTTTCGAGAAACAGTGTATGTTCTAGCACTAAGTGATGGGGTTCTATGGAAGGAATGTTAAGCATTGATAATTGGGTGCTCGTGAAACAAACTTTTGGAATGTATTACTATTATTTCATTGATGCAAATCTTGTGGTTCACTTGTACTTACTTACTTAAACCTATGATTTCACCAACGTTTTTGTTGACAGATTTCTATGTTTTTCTCAGGTCCTTGAACGATACATGATACATGCTTCCGCTCATTATTTTGATACTTGCATTGGATGACGAGTATATATGCATACATGGAGCGTCTTTTGGCTACTTTTAAATTGTGTCGCATAAGTTTCATTTGTACTTATAACTTTGTAACGTAACTTGTGGTGGAACTATTCTCGTAAACTTTGAACAATCTTTACATTTGAAATGAATGCGACATATCTTTTGGTCAAACGTTGTTTTAAAGACTTATGACCACGTAACGGGACCTAAGTAGACGGCGCCGTCAATGACGATTTTGTCGGGTCGCTACAAATTGTCTATATGAAACTCATTTCAAATAATCAAGTCTTAACAAGTTTGATTGCTTATCATATTGGAAACATTTAATCATGTAAATATCAATCTCATTTAATATATATAAACATGGAAAAGTTCGGGTCACTACATTGATTATGTTTATGATTATGTTTCTGAATCTGATATTGATGATGAAGATGTTGAGATGAGATGATGAAGATGTTGAGATGATGAAGATGATGAGGACGAGTTGTGCAATTTTTAACAAACTTGAGGGACCAGTCATGTATTTTTGATCAATGATTGTTAATGAATTTGATGAAGATTACCTCAATTTCAAAATTTTTGAACACATAATCCTTCTCCTGCTCAAAAATAAAATTGAAATCCCTTTCGGGCTTGTGCAAATTGGGGGTTATGTTGATTGTCAAATTGGATCTTATGTTACCTTTTTGGGCCATTTGCCATTAAAATAAAGAGAAGTAACCATACTACATATATGAGTACTGATTAAAATTGTACTGTCAATTTTATCAAGAACTGAAGAACCGGAGTGTAATTAGGTGTTGAACAAAAGCGTAATTGCGAAAAGGGTGTGTTTGTGTTACCGCCAATCGAAAAACAAATAAAAGGGTTCATTTTTTCGTCATATATTTTTTATATTGATTATTATTTTATAGTGACCAATACTATAAACCATAAGTAGACTAATTTTAAATATTTTATCAGCTCGTACTATGAATTTATAAACTTAAAAAATATATGTGGTTCTACAATTATATTTAACGGTTCCCTGTAAAATTTTTAATAATTGTTTGCAACTAGTGGTGTCACGAGACTCACAGACTTTAAGATAAGTTAGCCACCACTTATATATCACAATTTTATATAAGCATATGAACATCATATCACAAAAGCTTGTGTATATTAGAAAGTCATATTCCATAGAGCACTTACATGTTTCTCACGGGGCACAACACTTCTGAATGTCGCTAAATATATCTAATGATGGGGCTTGAACTTGTTTATAAGTGGGTGAACATTACTATTCAATATATAGAGTTTGAACATGTTCATTGAGAAGGAAATTACTATATTATAAAATTCATTTTTAAAAAATAATAATATGAATATACATATGTCATTGTCTAGTTTAATTTTCTTGAAATACCTATATAGTTTGAAATTTATTTTTATGTCCAAGATATGAACAAAATGTGAACTTTTGATTGACATTATATATTTAGCAAAGTGTTACCGTTTTGTTCATTTCTCCTCAATGGCGGACACAAGATATTTTTTCATCAGGGGCAAAAAAAAAATTTTTAAAACGTAGGAATTTTTTTTGCCAAAATATGGAGGTTTTGGGGCAAAATATAGGGTTTTTTGAGCAAAATTTGGAGTTTTTTTGGTGTAAAATACGAAAGTTTTAGGGCAAAATATGGAAGTTTTGGGGCAAAATATGAAGGGTTTGGGGCAAAAATTTTTTTTCCACTGAGAGTAAATTAAAAAAACTGAAAAAATTTGCACTAAAAATTGCAAATCCATTGTGGCGGGCGCTCCACCCTGCCCCTTCTTTGATCCGCCCTTGTTTCTTCTTATACGAACTACGATTTAATTGATTTGTAAAAGCTCAAATGATGATAACTCATAAAGTTACAAATTTCTATTTATACCAACATCTACATATTATTGCACAATATATAAATCAAAAGTGTTAGAATGATCTTCCATATAGTGATGGAATTGTGATACATAGTCAACCCTATTTCAAAAGTGTTAGAATTAACATACAATAATAAATAATAAGATATTTGACAATAATCAAAAATGTAGTTATAGTAGTCATATTCATATGATCTCAAATACAATACCAAACACCCTGTAATATAGTACTACGTATCTAACAACCCGTCCTAATCCATCTGGACGAATACATTACAATTGATTTCATCGCGAGGTACTTGACCTCTATATTGTACATTTTACAAACATTGCATTCGTTTTTAAAAGACAAACTTTCATTACATCAAAAATTGACCGCATGCATACCATTTCATAATATATCCAACTATAATTGACATAATAATAATCTTGATGAACTCAATGACTCGAATGCAACGTCTTTTGAAATATGTCATGAATGACTCCAAGTAATATCTCTAAAATGAGCAAATGCACAGCGGAAGATTTCTTTCATACCTGAGAATAAACATGCTTTCAAGTGTCAACCAAAAGGTTGGTGAGTTCATAGGTTTATCATAAAATAATAAAATTCATCATTTTGATAGACCACAAGGTTTAAATCCTGCATGGTACAAATGAGCCCGAATCCTATACCCACCTGTAATGTACATGCGATATCTTTTAAATACATTACACCTTTCTAGTGTACGAAATCATCTTTCATAAATCTTAGTAGCCGTACACATATCTTGTGCACAAAAATAACATACACATAACCTGTGTATAAAATCATTCTCTCGATACATAACATTCACTTTTCATTGCTTTCATAGCTTGGCTTGGTAACCGACCTTAACATATAATGCGCATAATAATATCCCCAAAACAGAACATCTCGTCTGTATAATCAATATATAAACCTTGAAGTACTAAACACCACGCCCACTAGCCCTTCCGTCTAGTGAACATTCTGGGTGGGGGTGTTAAACCCGGTAGCTACCTTTAGGATTCGCGTCAATTAGGCATGCACTAATTCTCAAAATTAGAAATGTTCCCTAATTCTTAGGTTACCAAGCAATAATAATCAGGGTAAAAATATTCATATCAATTGTGGCAATTATCACGTCTACATAATTCAATGGTGGCAATTATCACGTCCACATAATTCATTCGAGGAATGTTTTGCTTGTGTCTATCTCGTCAAACATTTATAAAAGCATTTCATGTATTCGCAGTTCAAAATGTATTTCAAAAGCATTTAATAAAGCAGTTGTAAAAGTAGCGCATGTATTCTCAGTCCCAAAAAATGTAAAGAGTAAAAGGGAATCAAATGAACTCACCATACTGTATTTTGTAGTAAAAATACATATGACTATATTGAACAATGCAGGGTTGGCCTTGGATTCACGAACCTATATCATTTGTGTATATATATATAAATACACATAATCGTAATCGAGCAGATTTATATATTGCTAGTGATATAAATGTTATAGTAATAATTTATATGTTTATATATTAATATCATAGTATTTACATATTAAAGTTTTGATTATATAATATTTATTATATCATTACATTAATAATTTTTAATAACTAATATTTATATTTGAATTAATATAAATGTAGTAAGTACCTGTTAAAATATTTTTTTTATACATAATTTATATCAATATGTACGGGACATTTCAGTTGGTATCCGAGCGTTGGTCTTAGAGAACCAGAAATTTGCATTTGTGTGCTTTATCGAGTTTGTTAGGATACATAAGTGAGTCTGGACTTCGACCGTATTTTCTTTAAAAATGATTGCTTAACACTTTTGTTGGAAACTATATATTATTAACATGTAAATATTATGTGATATATTAATCTCTTAATGTGTTTGATATTGTGTGTTAGATGTCTACCACTAGTACAAATCCCATCAACTCACCTAATAATAATGAAGAGTCGAATATACTTTGGGAAGATTCACAACTTCCCGAAGAGGAACCGGAAGAGGAAGAACCGGAAGAGGAGGAACCGGAAGAAGAGGAACCGGAAGAGGAAGAACCGGAAGAGGAGGAACCGGAAGAAGAAGAGGTTCCGGAGGAAGAAATATTGATACCTATAGTAAATCGATTAAATAAAAGAAAATCCTCAACCAACGGACCAAAGTCAATAATGGTCAATGGTGTTTCCGCCGAGGAAGCAAAATATTGAGAAGATTACCAATTTTCTGATGAATCGAATCCCGATGAGGATTCCGATGATGTTATAGAAATTACCTCGACACAATTTAATAAAGCAAAAGAAAATAATAAGGGAAAAGGTATAAAAATTGAGAAACCTGATTCCAACCCCGATGAACTTTATATGTATCGGCAACGTCCGTATTTCCTAAATTGTAATAATAACCCGGGAACCTCTAAACCACTAGGTTTTTCTAAACCATTGTGGAAAACGACGGCTCGTATCAGAGGAACACCATATATCCCTAAAAAATTTGGAAAACGAACCAAGTCCGAAGAAGAAGAAACCAGTGATTCAGATTAGAGGGTTGTAATCATGTTGTGTATATTATGTATTGTAGTGTGCTTGTCCTTTTATGTTCTATGTAAAAATTGCTTGTATTGTTTGTTAATTATCTTTTACGAATCTAATCCTTGTCTATTTTACAGTATAAAAACAAAATGGACGTTAAGGGTAGACAATCGAATATTTTAGAAGACCTACCAGAGGATATGATTGAGGAAATCTTGTCTAGAGTCGGTCAGAATTCATCAGCACAATTACTTATGGCAAAATTAACTTGTCAAACATTTGAAAGACTTTTCAGAAATGCCTTAGTTTATAAAAGGCTTTCCTTTGATAGGTGGGGTATATCACATTGAGGAGACCGTAAGTTACGCCGTGTTTTCTTTAAAGCGTTAAATGCGGGGAACCCAAATGCAATTTTACGCTACGGGTTAAGAACCTATTTTGACTCAACATATCCCAACATAGGATTTCGTGAATTAGAAAGAGCTTCTAACATGCAACATAAAGAAGCATGTTATGCTTACGGGTTAGTGATGTTCGCTTCTTACCAAAGTGAGAAAAAGAACATCGGATTGCAGCTTTTAAATGAAACCTTCCCACAAGTGACGGATTCAGTAGTTGGGGTGAGAAACAAGGTTTTTAGATTATTACGGGGCTGTTGGACTTTACGAAACCCTCGTCATTTTGACGACATTACAACATGCAGCTTTATAAATGTTTTACAAAATAGACACAAGTACATGAAACTACTTTCTATGGTTGAACGATCGAAGCCGAATATGCCCCTTTTACTTGGTAACCTAAGAATTAGTAAACCAGTCTACTAATTGACGAGAATCCTAAAGATAGATCTATTGGGCCCAACAAACCCCATCCGTTGTAGCAGATGCTTTAGTACTTTGAGTTTTTATATCATGTCCGATGGATGTCCCAGAATGATGGGGATATTCTTATATGCATCTTGTTAATGTCGGTTACCAGGTGTTCAAACCATATGAATGACTTTATCTCTATGTAAGGGATGTATATTGAAATATGAAATCTTGTGGTCTATTATTATGATTTGATAATATATAGGTTAAACCTATAACTCACCAACATTTTTGTTGACGTTTTAAGCATGTTTATTCTCAAGTAATTATTAAGAGCTTCTGCTGTTGCATATTAAAATAAGGACAAGATTTAGAGTCCATGCTTGTATGATATTATGTAAAAACTGCATTCAAGAAACTTATTTTTGATGTAATATATTCTTATTGTAAACCATTATGTAATGGTTGTAACACCCTAGGCAAATCCCACATCGCCCACGAACATGAGTGATCATGGGATTATAAGGTAATACTCACGCTTAAATGACACAACGCGTTTTGGAACCACATGCAGAGTAGATGTGTGAGTACGCTGCAGTTAAGCGTGCTCGAGCGAGAGAACTACCAGGATGGGTGACCTCCTGGGAAAGTGCTTCTAGTGTGTGGTCGCCAAGAAAAAGTCGTGCGCCTGCGGGTAAAGCGGACAATATTGTGGTCATGTTAAGCTGGGGTGTTACAGAATGGTATCAGAGCCACTCATGTGCCGTTGGGGGTGGTGGGGCAAACCTCATCGAGGACGATGAGTCCCTAAGGGGGGGTGAATGTAACACCCTAGGCAAATCCCACATCGCCCACGAACATGAGTGATCATGGGATTATAAGGTAATACTCACGCTTAAATGACACAACGCGTTTTGGAACCACATACAGAGTAGATGTGTGAGTACGCTGCAGTTAAGCGTGCTCGAGCGAGAGAACTACCAGGATGGGTGACCTCCTGGGAAAGTGCTTCTCGTGTGTGGTCGCCAAGAAAAAGTCGTGCGCCTGCGGGCAAAGCGGACAATATTGTGGTCATGTTAAGCTGGGGTGTTACAATGGTCGTGTGTAAATGGTATATTTTAGATTATCATTATTTGATAATCTAAGTAATGCTTTTTAAACCTTTATAGATAAAATAAAGGTTATGGTTGTTTTAAAAATGAATGCAGTCTTTGAAAAACGTCTCATATAGAGGTCAAAACTTCGCAACGAAATCAATTAATATGGAACGTTTATAATCAATATGAACGGAACATTTCAACGTATTTAAGTTATAATAGTACATTTTAAAAAAGTAAGACATAACAACTATGTATGGCCGTCTCAATAATTTAATAAACCCTGGACGGAATTAAATTGGGCACTCATACACATTTGATTTTTCATACATATAAAATCTATATAGTCATATAAAGCTCTAAAATGATGATGTCATCATTAAACTAATTACCCTTTAAGTTTCTAAATAATGATGTCATAATTTTATATTAATTTAATTAAAAAAAATAATACAAAATCTTATATAAAAAGAAATAATAATCTTTCCTAAATTGTAAAATCTTCTACAGGACATCCAAATTTTAAAGCATATTGTACAACTTATATATAATAATTGTATTTTATTTTTTTTTTAAATTAAAAGCCATTTATTATTACTAATAATTATTATTATTATTAAAAATATAAATACTTAACTTTGAGCTAATTTTATTATTATTATTTACTTTTAATATAATAATTATAATTATAATTATTATATTATTAATATTCAAACATGAATTATTTTTACGAAATTAATCACGCTACATATGTATGCAAAAATACATGTCTCTGTATATTTGTAAAAACAATGACAAGTTTCTTAGTCAAACGGGTCATTAAAATAAATGACTTTAGCATTTACATTAACTTAATACCTAAAACATGTCAATAAATTGTTTTGCTTAAACAAACCCGTGATTTCACGGGTCATTTCACTAGTATATTATTAAAATGTATCTATTTTTTACTTGCAATGTATTTAACAATTTAAAATTATAATATTTCAACTTTAATAGACAATTTTTTATATAATTTAATTAACTATATATATATATATATATATATATATATATATATATATATATATATATATATATATATATATATATATATATATATATATATTCAAATTT
Source organism: Rutidosis leptorrhynchoides (assembly GCF_046630445.1). Classification (NCBI taxonomy): domain Eukaryota; kingdom Viridiplantae; phylum Streptophyta; class Magnoliopsida; order Asterales; family Asteraceae; genus Rutidosis; species Rutidosis leptorrhynchoides. The sequence goes on along the minus strand of NC_092342.1, from coordinate 241,172,603 downwards.
TTAGGACTTTATAAATTTTTGTGCCCTGGACGATTTTCCATCTTGCCATGTCTGAAGGACGCCTATGCAACTATGTATATACCTTTCACATCGGATGATATTTAGTCTTACATTTAATCATGAAATAATTTATCATGATAATAACACAAGTTACTAAGGAAAATTTCAAAATCACTAATACGGAGTATAAAACATAAATAGTAAAATTAAAATATTAGAATCATAAGACCATTATCTACTGCAGAGGTATATGTTGTGGTGTTGTGGAAGTGCTTTTTACTGATGTGACATTGTTATGGGATGGAGATGGGCGCTATGGCAAATGTATTGTTGTGGTGTTGTGAGTAATATAGTAAAATATAATTGGTATTTTAGGTGACAAAAAAAGTTGGCCAATTAGATTTAGCCTTCTCCGTTGTCACTTTCGTGGTTCTTCCCACAACTATCACCACGAAGCCATCCACAACACTTACGTAGTGGCCGTTGTCAATGTTGTGGCACAACGTTGCCCATCGTGGTGGCTCGTAAAGAATGGTCTAAATGATGTTGCCAATGGTTTAAACTTTAAAGTACAACATAGTGTTGAAGGGTAAAAAAGAAAAAAAGAAATGAATGAAAAGTACAACGTAGTTTGATTTATAGAGCTTCACTCTACTAAAAAGAGAATGGAAAGTAACAAAACGTAGTTTTTATGTATTTTCAAATTGAAAGGTAAAAAGAAAGAGGGATGAATCTTAAATGAAAAGTTATTCTTTTAACGTTTGTATCCATATTTATAGTCTCCACTTCTCCATTCTGGAAGAAACTCAAATGCAAATGTCATAGTTTGGCCCTTGGGTTAAATATTCTATTTAGTCAATTAAAATTACATTAAATTTATTAAGATTTAAGGTTTAAATTTTAGTTTATTAAAATTAAAACTAAATTAAATTAGTTTAAATTAAATTAAATTAAATTAATTTTTTTAAAGTTTAATATTTAAATTATAAAATTAATTTAAAATTTAAATTAACATTTAAATTTAAATTTAAATTTAAAATTTAAAATAACACTTGTCAACACTTGAAATAGAATAAAAAACTAGTAATTAAGATAGGCCCGTGCGACGGGATTTTTCGGGTTGCATATTCATATTTAATGTAGCGTTATGTATTTACATAATTAAAAACACGTTGATGCGGATGTGTTTGAATAATGTACCTAATGGTCGACGCGTTTTTAACGCCAGAAAAACCGCGTAAAAAAGGGGAGTAAACATCGATATGATGTAGTTAGTTTGAGTTGTTTATTATATGTGTATATATATGTTTGAAAAATAGTCCGATATGTTTACCATTTTTTTAAAAATCGTCCATTTCACGTATAGTTAGTTGCGTTGTGTTCGTAAAATTATTTCAAGTAAAACGGTGGTGTCAGAAAAATTTAACTCGCGGCGAGCAGGTAGATATGGCTTGTTAAAAATTTGGGTGAAATTTGTTTAAAGTAATTTAATAAAATAATAGTTTTACAGTTAATACCCCTGACAAAGTTGTAGTTTGGACCATTTTTTAGGGGGTGGTTCTGTAATTTATTTGTTGAGTGTCATTTGAGAATTCGGGAATGCCAAAAAAGACCAATTTTTGCATTCCCTTTAGTAGATACCCCTGACAACTTTGTCAGGTAGATACGGCTTGTTAAAAATTTGGTTGAAATTTGTTTAAAGTAATTTAATAAAATAATAGTTTTACTATTAATACGCCTGACAAAGTTGTAGTTTAGACCATTTTTTAGGGAGTGGTTCTGTAATTTATTTGTTGAGTGTCGTTTGAGAATTCGGGAATGCCAAAAACGAATAATTTTTGCATTCCCTTTAGTAGGGAACGAGATCCGGATCTGCCCGCGCATTGCGGCGGGGCCTTTCGGGTTGCATATTCATAGTTAACGTAGCGTTATGTATTTATAAAAGCGAAAACAGCTCATGTGTTAAGCCCTGCATGAAATGTCCCGTTCATATTGATTATAAACGTTCCATATTAATTGATTTTTTTGCGAGGTTTTGACCTCTATATGAGACGTTTTTCAAAGCCTGCATTCGATTTTAAAACAAGCCATAACCTTTATTTTATCGATAAAGGTTTAAAAATATTACGACGATTATCAAATAATGATAATAAAAAATATAGCGTTTTCACACGACCATTACATAATGGTTTACAATAATATTACACAATAATATATGTCTTCGAATGCAGTTTTCAAACAATATTATACAAGCATGGACTCCAAATCTTGTCCTTAATTTAGTATGCAACAGCGGAAGCTCTTAACAATTACCTGAGAATAAACATGCTTAAAACGTCAACAAAAATGTTGGTGAGTTATAGGTTTAACCTATATATTTATCAATCGTAACAATAGACCACAAGATTTCATATTTCCATTTTTTCGTAAACATCATCCCATACATAGAGATAAAAATTATTCATATGGTGAACACCTGGTAACCGACATTAACAAGATGCATATAAGAATATCCCCATCATTCTGGGACATCCATCGGACATGACAAAAAATCATCGAAGTACTAGAGCATCCGCTACAACGGATGGGGTTTGTTGGGTCCAATAGATCTATCTTTAGGATTTGCGTCAATTAGTAGACTGGTTTACTAATTCTTAGGTTACCAAGCAAAAAGGGGCATATTCGGCTTCGATCATTCAACCATAGAAAGTAGTTTCACGTACTTGTGTCTATTTTGTAAAACATTTATAAAATTGCATGTATTCTCATCCCAAAAATATTAGATTTTAAAAAAATGAGACTATAACTCACTCACTTTCACAGATTTTTACTTTGTCGGGAAGTAAGACTTGGCCACGGGTTGATTCACGAACCTATAACAAATATGTACATATATATCAAAGTATGATCAAAATATATTTACAACATTTTTATTACGTTTTAATGATTTGAGTTTGTTAAGTCAGCAGTCCTCGTTAGTAACCTACAACTAGTTGTCCACAGTTAGATGTACAGAAATAAATCAATATATATTATCTCGAATCAATCCACGACCCAGTGCATACAAGTCTCAGGCTAGATCACAACTCAAAATATATATATTATTTTGGAATCAACCTCAACCCTGTATAGCTAACTGATGTGGTAGCGTGGGGTTACGAAATTACTATTATTTTTAATACAAAATACTACAAAATATGACACAAGTTTTATTAATTTACGGATGGGATATACCTAAACCTTGCTACAACACTATAGGCAGTGTACCTAATCGTAGAGTAGTGTAGTTTTTAGTAAGTCCGGTTCGTTCCACAGGGAGCTGGTGATACTTACTATATTTTTAACTATATTTATACAAAATATATATAATTATATAAGTAGTAATATTATTATAAAAGGGGGGTTTTACCGTTTAATGACCGGTTTGTCGATTCTATATTTTAAGCGTAAAGATAAATGACGATAATTAAAGTGCGTAAAATAATGACAATAAATAAAATGACAGTAAATAAAATTGCGAGTAATAAAATGACAGTAAATAAAGATACGATGAGAAATATAATAAAAGAATTATGCTTATTTAAACTTCCGTAATCATGATGTTTGACGTGTTGATTTTAATTTATTACCATGGGTTAATTGTCCTTTGTCCTGGTTTATTTGATACGTCTATCTGGTTTTTGTCCATAATAGTCCATCGGTCATAAATATAAAGTGCGAGTATCCTCGTCAAATTACCCTTATACCCGAAGTCAAATATTCCAACTGATTAAGGATTTAAACTGTGACGCAGCTATCACTTCTGTCAACAATTACACCAGTTATCACTGTATGTAATCCACCCCTGTTTTAATTAGTTTATGAATATTAATTCATCCACTTGATCATAATGAATAATCAATTACCCAACCCAATTGATTAATTAAATGATTATAACAGATTCCATATGAACGTCACTAAATAGGACAACCATAATCATTATTAATTATTAGGTTAATTAATTTGAAGATAGGTTCGACAGACTCCAATGAGTTGTCACTCAATTAGACAATACCCCCCATCTATTAATAGTCAATAGTTCAATTTCTACAAGTGTCGGTCTTTTGCCCAAACCTTAATTATGGTCCAAAGTTCAATAACCCCTTCTTAATATTTTAGCCCAACATCACGATTACTTCGGCTCAAATAAGCATAATAATAACTTAGTTACGATACATTAATTTAAAAAGGAAGAACATAGCTTACAGTGGTGATTAATCGCGTAGCGTTACACGGGCAGAGTTTCGACTTTAAAACCCGTAAAATATTTCTTACAATAACCCAATTATTATTAAACTTAAATTAAACTTAATATTATAAATATAAATATATATATTCTTACAGAGGGAAAGAAAGAAAAATGAAGTGAAGGTGTTCTTTTTCATTACTACGTGAATTCCATTTTATAGGCAAATGTTGATTTGAAATTTTCACTTATGACCCCTTAACTATGCTCAATTAACAACTTTTTATTATTTATTATTATTCTTATTATGAATTATTTAAATATTATATTATATTCTTGTGCATAGTTGACTTGTACTTTCAGCTCCGTTGCGTCGAGCGATGATAGTTGGCTCGGGTACCGGTTCCGGATTTTCGAACGTCCTTTCGTATAATTTAATATCTTGTACTTTGCGTTTTGTAACTTGTACTCTTGTCATTTTTAGACGTTTCTCATCAATAAATTGAACCATTTGAATTGTATCTTGTACATTTGAGCTTTTTGGACGTTTTGGTCTTTCAAATCTTTGTTTTTGTCTTTAAATCTTCATTTTCGAGTGATTTGCGTCTTTCGTCTTCGCACTTATTTATTTAACTATTACAACTAAAAATAAGGAAATTACATTTAAAAACTTTACATATTGGAACGATATTGCTACTAAATATATGTTCATTTGGAGCACTATCAAATATCCCCACACTTGAGCGTTGCTTGTCCTCAAGCAATACAGAACTTGAAATAAAAACATACATGAATCACTTTTTTATTCATCACATTTTGTACATCAGTGATTTTGATATAGCGGTATAAACAATGACAGTAATGATGGTTAAAGGTGGGTGTGTCATCCACAGTTGCCTCGGGTTTAGGTCAACGACACTTGCAATCAAATAGCCGATTTACTTTCGGTTTCCAAAGCAAAGTGCACATTTGAAAGGTGGTTTACAGTCCCACATGACTATGAAAATGTAGATCCTTAAGGAAATTGGATCTTTATGAAAACATTTGATCTTTTTGAAAATTTAATCTAGCTTTTACCCTAGATAAGTTTTCCGGAATAACCCTTCACCGGTGTTTGCAAAATATTTTTGTGGGTTGTGTGGGTTTCAGATTTGAAAATTTTAGCTCAACACTTGTGGTTTTGTGTTACCCACTTGCTAACCTTGTATTAGGAAAGCAACACGTCCAGTTTACTTGTCCCGTATATTACCTTTCAGCAAACTACCGTCCGGTTGTAAAGGAAAGCGATGAACAAGAAATTGTTAAGGCAATGTCCCGTGACATGCTTTTAATTATGGTCCAAAAACGTGTCGGATGCTTTTACTATCCTTTGTAGGAGCAATAGTAAAGCTCACCCTTATAATTTGTCAGTTTGACACAAGGTCCTGTCTCCGACCATGCTATGCAACCACCGTTCTTACGGTTGACACCCGATTTGGTTCAGGTGACCTAATGAATTCCAATGCATTCTCAGGATTTTACGTTCAATGGTAATGAACGCATTGAAAATAGGTTTTCAGAAAACAAATCGGTTTTATTTTTGATCAAAATATTTTCTCGTTCAAGCTCGAGTTTAGATATCATTGAATTCCATGAGTTTGTAATTCTCAATCTTTAAGGTCAATCTCTAGGATTGAGTAATATCAGTCTTAAAAGCTGATTTTTGATCTTTAAGGAGATTATCCTTTCTGGGGATCTGATTCATTAGTCTTATCAAGCTAATTTGCACGGTGCCTCCCCATTGTACGAGATAAATCCTTCTCATGGTTAGGATAAATCTGACCACTTGGCGACTCTGTTTGATGCTGAGGTCCGTGGATTTCCTGCTGATTTTAGAGATGACTTTTCTAGATTTTTCGTCAACCTACAGCTGGTCTGGACGACAACTTCTTGACCTAAATCAAGAAGCGCGTGTCTTTTTCGGAAGACTTTACTTCCTTTTAATGATGGAATTGATTCATCGTGTAGATCCATCTTTCTTTCAAATATATTACAGTAAACCGGGTAAAACTGATTAGTATCATCCAAAACAAAAGTACCTGCAATAATCTTGTACAAAGATATGTGATAGATAATTTTTAATTGAATAACTTGGTACATTCTCCCCACACTTAGTTTCTTTCTTTGCCTTTTTATTCTCCTTTATTCCATTTTAAATGAATTCAAGCATTTTAGGTTGTTTCTCAATTTATGTCCTTTCCGAGGTAACGATAATTTCGGCATTAACACCTAGTTTTATCGTTCATAAATATGTATAAACATGATTTTGAATTCATTTAGTTAAAAAATTTTAAAATTTTCATAATATTTAGAAAATAAGCCAAGTATAAACCCGAGAGAATTTATAACCCTTCCCCACACTTGAGATCATGCAATGCCCTCATTTGCATGAAATCAGACTATAATTATTAATTCATGAGGGTGATTAGTGTAGAAAAGTGATTAAAAATACCCAGTTTGTAATTACAAAGCTCGTCGAATGATAGATGGCGCGCCTCATCGTTCATTCCTTCATTTATTATATCACATTTGTTGTTTTGCATCTTGTCGTCAAAATCAGTACCTTTTGCTGAACTTAATGTTAGTCTTTGAAAGTGCGTTGTTTTACCCTGTTGTTTACATGATAAAATACGAATATATATACATATTTTTAAAGTTGGGTATATTACCCCACGTTCAAAAATTTATAAAATCAAATATATTTTTTTTTGGCATACTTTAAATCAATAAAATTAAAAATAATGATGAAAAAATTTTTCGCCCCGCCCTCGGGTAAAGTAATTTCGGCTCAAGGCCTAGTCTTCAACTCACGACGAATTTTAGAAATCATTTTTTTTCAACTTAATGAAATAAAGTAAATTTTTGTTTTTAAATTCACACAAAACTTAAAAAGAAAACATATTAATTTCATATAAAACCTAAAAAACAAAAAAAATTCAGAATGGGGGGAGAAAACTAGTTCTTTAGTGTCTGCTAGCGGAAAAGACCAATCGAATTCCATTCTCGGAACTACACGAGAACAGAACAACTAACTCCAAACAGCATTTTCTTTTTAGAATATTTGAATCTCCTCACACTTAGGTAGATGTGGTGTCGAAATTGTGATTAACTTCATCGTCAATTTCTCTTGGACCATAATCAACTTGCATATCTGTGACTTTTGCTTTAAGCCAGTGACCAGCTTTTTCCGTAATATCCACAAATTCAACTAGCTTCGCCTTTTCTTTAGGCGACAGATTGGATACTAACCGGTTATATAACCTAAAGTTTCCCTTACTTTTAGCATCAATAACCCGTTTAAAAAGTTTCTTCATTGAACTGTTAATAACGGGGTTATTTAATTTCGTATCAACTATGGGGTTCTTTATTATCAAGTCATCATTAGGTGTTACTTCATTTTCCCCACACTTAGGCGTTCTATTATTGTTAAGCATTACCGTTGGAGTTGGTAAAACAACATGGTTCTTACCAATCGTTTTTGTCGGTTCAACGGTTTTGGTTTATGGATATTTAGACTTTCGAATCATAAAGGTGATCGATTTCTCATCATTACTAAGTGTCATTCTACCCTTTCTTACATCAAATAACGCCCCGGTGGACGCTAAGAATGGTCGACCTAAAATTAGAGGAACGTTTGAGTCCTCTTCTATGTCAATGACAATGAATTCGACTAGAAAGGTTAAATTACCTACTTGAACGGGTAGGTTGTCAGCAATTCCAACTGGGTGCTTAATGGTTTGATCAAGGAGTCGAACACTCATATTCGTTGGAGTTAACTCACCTACACCTAATCTCTTATATGATGAAAGAGGCATAACACTCACACTTGAACCTAAATCTGCTAGTGCATCATACATGACACAGTCACTAAGTAGACAAGGAACAATAAATTCACCCGGATCACCTACCCTAGGTGGAGGATTTGGTGGAACTATCTTCACCGGGTTTATTTCTACTGTTTTTGTTTCTTGCACTTTTTTATTCTTCTTCTTCTTTTTTCCAGAGGTATCACAAACTTTATTACCTATTACTTGCTCATACTCAACTCCTTTTCTTGGAAACGGGATGGGTGGTCTGTATGGTGCCACCACTGGCTTTACATACTCGGGTGGTGGTGGTGGTGTAACTTCTTCATTGTTACTTACATCTAAAACTTTCCCATCTTCTGGTATTGGTTTTTCAGAATTTGTTGATATCATGTTAACATTTTCATTCCGAGGATTTACTTCATTATTACTCGGTAGCTTTCCTTGTTCCCTTTCACTCATCAATCTAACAAGAGTACCTACTTGTTTTTCTAGATTCAAAGTGGAAGCTTGTTGAGTTCTAAATGACTGCTCAAACCTCTCATTCGTTTGGGTTTGAGTTTCAATAAATTGTGTTTGAGATTCAACTAGCTTAAATACCACTTCTTCCAGATTTGACTTCTTCTCGTCGGTTTGTTGTGGTGGTTTATACAAGCCAGGTCTTTGTTGATTGAAAGTGTTGTTTTGAGTTGGTTGGTTATTCGGACCTTGTTGGTTATACGAGTTATTGTCGGGTCCTTTTGGATTGTAAAGAATGTTTTGATTTCGATTGAAGTTTGGCCTTGGCGGTTGATAATTATTCTGATAACTATTTTCCAGCCTTTGGTTCATGTAGACAACATTCTCACGTTGTTCCATCGTTTGTTCAATGTGACAGTCTTTCATTAAGTGTGGTCCACCGCATTGCTCACAACTGATTCGTATTGCGTGAATATCTTTATTCATCTTTTCCATTCGTCTCTCGAAAGCATCTATTTTTGCGGAAACGGAATCAAAGTTATGGCTAGAATCGGCTCTAGCCGCTTTAGATGAGAGATATATATCTTTCTCTTGGTGCCACTCATGAGAGTGGGAGGCTGTGTTATCAATAATTTTGTAAGCTTCAGTTGCGGTTTTCTTCATAATGGAACCACTAGCTGTTATGTCGATTTCTTTTCGTGTAGCAACGTTGACACCTTGGTAGAATATTTGTACTATTTGATAAGTGTTTAAACCGTGTTGAGGACATCCTCTCAACAACTTTCCAAATCTTGTCCACGCCTCATATAGAGTTTCATTTGACTTTTGTGTGAACGTAACAATTTCTCCTTGAAGTCTCACGGCTTTAGATGCCGGAAAGAATTGTTTAAGAAATTTTTCAACTAAAACATCCCATGTGTCAATCGCCCCTTCAGGTAACGATTCTAACCAATCTTTGGCTTCTCCCTTTAAAGTCCAGGGAAACAACATGAGATAGATCTGTTCATCCTCAACTTCTCGGATTTTGAATAGTGTACAGATCCTATTAAACGTACGAAGATGTTCGTTTGGATCTTCCTTCGGCGCACCACTATATTGGCACTGATTAGTTACCATGTGTAGGATTTGTCCTTTGATTTCATAATCTGGCGCATTAATGTCTAGCTTAATAATGGCGTGACCTTGGCCCGTGCGTGTGGCTCTCATTCGGTCTTCCATACTTAGAGGTTCCAGATTTTCCATAATTGAATTTGTTGAATACGAATCACTAGAAGATTCTGATTTAATGGTTTGTGGTTCAGGAGGAATGATTAGTGGTTCTGGATCTTGGAATTGTCCCTGAATATTCTCCGGATTCTCAATTGTGAGGTCGGGTTCAAAAGATGGATTATCGGAAATTTGAGTTGGAGTTCTTGGTCGACTAGATGATGATTCTAAAGAAAAATCAACGGCGACAATATTGGCTAGATGTCTTGATCGAGTTATAGGTGGTGAGCGTATGAAAGGTGGTGAACGTTTTACTCGGTGCATTCACTGAATATCCTATTAGTTTTTAAAAGGAAAGAAAAATTATATAAGTTATCCAATTAATAGACTTTTCTGATTTTGCCCACGTTTCGAATAGCCAAAAGATGCAGCAGAGGGGCAGGATTCGTTTGGTCTCAATATAATTGAGTATTGTTTGGCTCCAATAACCCGGTCCACGTACAAATCCAACTATTACTACGAACCAGAAAATTTTGATGTCTATCAATTTAACCACTTAAAATAAATTTTCGTAATTTTAAGAAATTTAGATAAGAATTAGAATAAAAATCTTATCCTAAAACTAGAATATCGAGAAATAAGAAAGAAAAAAAAACGCGTCGAAAAAGGTCGAAAAATAAAAGGTCGAAAAATAGGCGTCGAAAAATAAAAATAAGAAAGTAGCGCGAAAAACGGCGTCGCAAAATTCTAAAGCACATAAATCTTAGTCTAAGGAATAAGCACTTAAGGGATTTTACGGCAAACCTAAAAATTCTAGAAATAAAAATAACTATGGCAAAACTAAACTTAATACTAAAAATTTTAACTAGAGTTTAAAAATTTAAAGGTAATAAAAAAAAACTTTTGTTTTTTAATTTTTTTTTTATATATTTCGTTTTTTAAGGATTTTCAAATTTTTTTTTTTAAAAAAAAATTTTTTTTTATATAAATTTTTTTTTAAAACTTTTTTTTTTAAAATTTTTTTAAAAAAAACGATTTTTTTTTACAATTTTTTTTTAAAACGAATTTTTTTTTTCTTTAAAAAAAACGATTTTTTTTTACACAAATTTTTTTTTTTTTTTTTTTTGTAAAAAACGAAATTTTTATTTTTCTTAAAAAAAAATATTTTTTTTTTTAAAAAAACGATTTTTTTTACAAATTAATAATTTTTTTATAATTATAATTTTTTTTCAAAACTTTTTTTTTTAATTCATTTACTATTCATGAATAGTAAATGAAAATAAATTAATTAATTTACTATTCACATGAAAGCGACATGATAGAAATTATTAATTATAAGTTACATAATATACCCCTGAAGTATTTAATAAATACGACTTTTTAAAACTTTACGATTATAAAATATTATTATATTATTATATTCTATTTCAATATTATTATATTATTATATTCTATTTCAATATTATTATATTATTATATTTTATTTCAATATTATTATAATTAAAAATATAGCGTTTTAGCGCTCCCCGGCAGCGGCGCCAAAAACTTGATGTGGTAGCGTGGGGTTACGAAATTACTATTATTTTTAATACAAAATACTACAAAATATGACACAAGTTTTATTAATTTACGGATGGGATATACCTAAACCTTGCTACAACACTATAGGCAGTGTACCTAATCGTAGAGTAGTGTAGTTTTTAGTAAGTCCGGTTCGTTCCACAGGGAGCTGGTGATACTTACTATATTTTTAACTATATTTATACAAAATATATATAATTATATAAGTAGTAATATTATTATAAAAGGGGGGTTTTACCGTTTAATGACCGGTTTGTCGATTCTATATTTTAAGCGTAAAGATAAATGACGATAATTAAAGTGCGTAAAATAATGACAATAAATAAAATGACAGTAAATAAAATTGCGAGTAATAAAATGACAGTAAATAAAGATACGATGAGAAATATAATAAAAGAATTATGCTTATTTAAACTTCCGTAATCATGATGTTTGACGTGTTGATTTTAATTTATTACCATGGGTTAATTGTCCTTTGTCCTGGTTTATTTGATACGTCTATCTGGTTTTTGTCCATAATAGTCCATCGGTCATAAATATAAAGTGCGAGTATCCTCGTCAAATTACCCTTATACCCGAAGTCAAATATTCCAACTGATTAAGGATTTAAACTGTGACGCAGCTATCACTTCTGTCAACAATTACACCAGTTATCACTGTATGTAATCCACCCCTGTTTTAATTAGTTTATGAATATTAATTCATCCACTTGATCATAATGAATAATCAATTACCCAACCCAATTGATTAATTAAATGATTATAACAGATTCCATATGAACGTCACTAAATAGGACAACCATAATCATTATTAATTATTAGGTTAATTAATTTGAAGATAGGTTCGACAGACTCCAATGAGTTGTCACTCAATTAGACAATACCCCCCATCTATTAATAGTCAATAGTTCAATTTCCACAAGTGTCGGTCTTTTGCCCAAACCTTAATTATGGTCCAAAGTTCAATAACCCCTTCTTAATATTTTAGCCCAACATCACGATTACTTCGGCTCAAATAAGCATAATAATAACTTAGTTACGATACATTAATTTAAAAAGGAAGAACATAGCTTACAGTGGTGATTAATCGCGTAGCGTTACACGGGCAGAGTTTCGACTTTAAAACCCGTAAAATATTTCTTACAATAACCCAATTATTATTAAACTTAAATTAAACTTAATATTATAAATATAAATATATATATTCTTACAGAGGGAAAGAAAGAAAAATGAAGTGAAGGTGTTCTTTTTCATTACTACGTGAATTCCATTTTATAGGCAAATGTTGATTTGAAATTTTCACTTATGACCCCTTAACTATACTCAATTAACAACTTTTTATTATTTATTATTATTCTTATTATGAATTATTTAAATATTATATTATATTCTTGTGCATAGTTGACTTGTACTTTCAGCTCCGTTGCGTCGAGCGATGATAGTTGGCTCGGGTACCGGTTCCGGATTTTCGAACGTCCTTTCGTATAATTTAATATCTTGTACTTTGCGTTTTGTAACTTGTACTCTTGTCATTTTTAGACGTTTCTCATCAATAAATTGAACTATTTGAATTGTATCTTGTACATTTGAGCTTTTTGGACGTTTTGGTCTTTCAAATCTTTGTTTTTGTCTTTAAATCTTCATTTTCGAGTGATTTGCGTCTTTCGTCTTCGCACTTATTTATTTAACTATTACAACTAAAAATAAGGAAATTACATTTAAAAACTTTACATATTGGAACGATATTGCTACTAAATATATGTTCATTTGGAGCACTATCACTAACTCAAGCATTACTGCATATAGAGTGTCTATGGTTGTTCCGAAATATAAATATAGATGGGTCGATATGATATGTCAAAACATTGTATTCGTGTCTATGGTATCCCAAGATTACATAATATATGTTAGAATACATGTATAATACAATATAAGTTAGTTAAGTTATGATTTGTATAGATTTATTACAAATTTCACGTAGCTACAACAAGCAAAATTATCCAATCTTGTTTTACCCATAATTTCTTCGTTTTAAATCCGTTTTGAGTGATTAAAGTTGCTATGGTTTCATATTGAACTTAAGTTTATGAATCAAAACAGAAATATTATAAGTTTATAGTCGGAAATACATGTTACAAGTCAATATTATAAGAGGTAGTCATTTCAGTCGAAAGAACGACGTCTTGATGACCATTTTAAAAAACATACTTCCACTTTGAGTTTAACCATGATTTTTGAATATAGTTTCATGTTCATAAGAAAAATCATTTTACCAGAAGAACAACTTTTAAATCAAAGTTTATCATAGTTTTTAATTAACTAACCCAAAACAGCCCGCGGTGTTACTACAACGACGTATGTCCGGTTTTACGGTGTTTTTTGTGTTTCCATGTTTTAAATCATTAAGTTAGCATATCATACAGATATAGAACATGTGTTTAGTTAATTTTAAAAGTCAAATTAAAAGGCTTAACTTTATTTGTGAACAAGTTTAGAATTAACTAAACTATGTTCTAGTGATTACAAGTTTAAATCTTCGAATATGATAGTTTTATATGTATGAATCGAATGATGTTATGAACATCATTACTACCTAAAGTCTAGTAGGTAAACCTACTGGAAGTGACAAAATTTGATCTAGCTTCAAAGGATTCTTGGATGGCTCGAAAGTTCTTGAAGTAGAATCATGACACGAAAACAAGTTCAAGTAAGATTTCCACTCGAAATAAGATTGTTATAGTTATAGAAATTGAATCAAAGTTTGAATATGAGTATTACCTTGAATTAGAATGATAACCTACTGTAAACAACAAAGATTTCTTGAGGTTGGATGATCACTTTACAAGATTGGAAGTGAGTTAGCAAACTTGGAAGAGTTCTTGGGGTGTTCTTGAGTAATTGTTTTGTAAGTTGATCTAGGTTAGCTAGATTGAGCTAGATTGAGCTAGATTTTGATGAAGATGATGAAGAACACTTAGAACAATGGAAGAACACTTGAGAGAGATGAGTTTGATTCAAGAAAAATTGAAAATGAAAGTGTTTGTGTGTGTACTCCTTCACGTGAATATGGGGTGTTCATAAAGGCTCCATTAGTTTGTAATTTTGTGAGATATTTCATGCTAGATGTTAAATGATGGTTCCTACATGGTTAGGTGACTCACAAGGGCTACTAAGAGCTGATCATTGAAGTGTATATACCAATAGTAAATACATTTAGAATTTGGGTATTGTACGAGTACGAATACGGGTGCATACGAGTAGAATTGTTGATGAAAATGAACGAGGACGTAATTGTAAGCATTTTTGTTAAGTAGAAGTACTTTGATATGTGTCTTAAAGTATTTAAAAAGTGTATGAATACATCTTAAATTACTACATGTATATACATTTTAACTGAGTCGTTAAATCATCGTTAGTCGTTACGTGTAAGTGTTGTTTTGAAACCTTTAAGTTAACGATCTCATTTAATATTGTTAACCCATTGTTTATTATATCTAATGAGATGTTAAATTATTACATTTGTAACAACCCGGAAATTTTCGACCAAATTTAAACCTTAATCTTTATACATTTTCGACACGATAAGCAAAATCTGTAATGTAGAGTCTAGAAAGTTTGAAATCTCTATTCGGATAACTAGTCACCCTGTGACCATGACCAACGATTCACGAACCATTATTTGTAATTATATATATATATATAAGTATATGAATTAATAAAATACAACTTAATCAATTAAGTTAGAATGTAAAATAGTTCACAAGATAAAAAGTTGTTATTAAACATGAAGCTATATGTAGATATGTACATTAGTAAGTAACATATAGGAAATGTAAATAATAAATATACAATAAAAGTTATTATTATAAGATAGTATATATATCATAAGTAATGATACATATATAAATAAAATTATTATTATTATAATATTGTCATTTCTTTTATATAATAATGAGGGTAACAAAATTTTAATGTAATAATAGAATTATAATTAGTATCATTATTATTATCCTTTTTATTATCGTTACTTTTATCATTAATATTAATAATATTAATATTAGTATGATATTATTAATAATATTATTATTATTCTAATTATTAGTATTATTACTATTATTAATATTTAGATGTGTTAATTATTAATAATTAATAATAATTAATTAAATTAAAAAGATATTGGAAACAAATAAACGTATGAGTTGTTACACAATATTTTGGGGAATCCAATCCTTTCATTATCTGCACAACTCAAACAAAGAGGTAGATTACAAAATTTGTTTAGGGTCATTGTCTTTCCATATATTTTATTTATTTAACTGTCCTTGAACATATTTTCCTGTCTACCTTAATTTCAACTTAATCTATCATTACAAGTTATTTAAGAAACTGCAATCGACTTCTTATCACAATTACAACTCCAAAAGAATCCCACCATCATCACCATATTGTTGCAAACTCTATGTTTACATTCGATTTCGACACCCTAACCCACAACACAGAATCACCACCATTAACTGCTGCTATTGTTTTATCTTCATTGCTGTCATAGTTTTTCTGTCCAAAAGACCACCCACAACCATCATCATAACCCATGTAAACTACTATCGTGTTTATCCTGTTTTCTTATCAAAACAACCCAAATTCATATTTGTTTTACAATTCAAACAACCCTGATGCCTGCATCCGTTCCTACTTCTGTATAAATCAAACGAACCATCCAAGAACCCTGATTTACTATTCATGTTGATTCATTTATAGAGTATAGAACCTAAAAAGAAGGATTACAGAAATTAACAAAATATTAAAGAATCGATTACCTAAATGACCGATTGATAAACCGATTACTCGATTTAATCAAGGAGGAAGACTGATGACGACGGTTGGGATCTTGTGATTTGGGTTCTTCTCCTAATCGAACAAATCAATCGATGAACTATTAAGCATGGGTTATCGTCTTTTGATTGATTGTTTGATTACCGAATTGATGAAATCTTGAATCGTGACTTCTTCTCCCTCTTGTGTCTGCTATCCACGATTTGATTTAGCCAAACCGTACCCCTTTTTATTAGGTATAAAGATTTTTATTTTTATTTATCTATCTATATCTATATCCATATTATTATTGTTTTAATATTTGTTATGAATGTAATTAAAGGTTTTAAAGGTATAATAGCATTACACAACAGAAAAATCGAAGTAGCACAACTGGTTAACATTCCCACTTACAATTTAAGGGGCTCGGGTTCGATTCCAAGCCCAGGCTCCAACATATTTGTTTTTTTCATAATCTTAATACTTTATGTTATCTTTAAACACATAATATTATTATTATTATTATTATTATTATTATTATTATTATTATTATTATTATTATTATTATTATTATTATTATTATTAATATTTTCATAAGTACTAGTATTATTATCATTAGTAATATTATTATTATTAGAATAAATATTAGTACTATTATTATTTGTAAATCATTATTTTTATAGTTATTATTATTAGTAGTATAATCATTGTAGCCAAAGACAAGTTTTATCTCTATTATTGATATTATGTTACTAAATAAACATTTCGTACATAAAAATATACTTTTAGTAATATTACATATAAGTAAGTACTAATCACATTAACATTTATATATAGATATTAGTATAATTATATAAATATTAATCATTTCAAATATATACACAAATTAAATATATAAATTAAGATAGAATATATCAATTTGTTCGATTAAAAATTATGTGTGTTAATATATATACAAATGATATAGGTTCGTGAATCCGAGGCCAACCTTATACGTGTTCAATGATGTTATATGTATTTTTACTACAAAATACATTAGGTGAGTATATAGTCCCCTTTTAAACTTTAAATATTTTTGGGCTGAGAATACATGCGCTATTTTTACAAATGATTTACGTTATGGACACAAGTGACTAAAATTACGTTCTATATGGGTTTGAATCAAAAATCCCCTAGCTTGGTAACTTTAACTATTGGTTTATGAACTGGTAGGCGCGAATCCTAAAGATAGATCTATCGGGTTTTACACCCCCACCCAGATGTTGTTCTAGTAAACTAGAAGAACGGGTGTTTAGTACTTCGAGGTTAACGGAACGCACTTGATTCGGTGCACATATTATTATAACTCAGGGGTACACACTCTTGTTAAGGCTAGTTACCGGGTGCCCACTGCTTGGAATGCTTTTCATACACTTGCGAGTGTATTATGTTTATAAATATGAAATCTTGTGGTCCATAGTTATAACGCTGCTAGCATCAAACTTATATATCTCACCAACTTTATGTTGACATTTTAAAGCATGTTTATTCTCAGGTACGTATAGAGTCTTCCGCTGTGCATTAGCTCAAAGTAAAGATATTATTTGGAGTCGATCATCGCAACGAGACCAAATTGATGATTCCGTCCAGGGGGACTTGGACGGGGTCTGACAGAATGGTATCAGAGCGTTGGTCTTAGTGAACCAGGTCTTGCATTAGTGTGTCTGACTAGTAGTTGTTAGAACACATTAATGAGTCTGGACTTTGACCGTGTCTATATGTCAAAAGTTTTGCTTATCATATTTAGTCGGAAATCATCTGCTTATCATCCTTAGGAATTGCCTGCTTAGTATTCTTAAGTCTAGACACGTCTTACTGCATTTAGTGCATCGATAGTGTATAGACGAAATTCATATCTTAGCATATCTGTAGACTTGCCTGATATATGCCGTAAATTCCTCTGTAGTCTACGAAATACATATAGATATTCTATATAGTTATAATATCATCCGATATCCGAAAATCATTTCACGTCGAAGATCTCTTCCATCCACCAAATTGCCCTTTTCAACCTGAAGCGCTTACTGGCGAACCTGTTCGAGAAACCATTTTCTCTCCCCTTTTTCCGAGTATCCCATCACGATTACATACTATTCTATAGTTCGAATCTTATTCATTCACTCGCTTCAATCGTCAATCATCCTGTAGTACTAGAAGGAGTTAACAAATTACGCGCTCGTGTGACGACTTTGGAGAAACTAGTGCGAAGGTTACGAGCACCAGCAGCAACACCAGCAGCATAATCAGTACCAACATCATCGACGTCGACAGTACCCTTATCATCTCTAAACCATAACCGCGCCGTAACTCTCAATATCACAATCTGTGCCTCGAATATCAACATTACACGCCTCAATATCACCATCTGTACTTCGAATATGAACTTCGTTCTACACATCGATCTACATCGGCTATCTTCGCTTTACGTATCATTCTACATCAATTAATTTCATTCTACGTAATGTTCTATCTCATTTACCTTCGTCCGGCGTGGCAATTATGTAATCTCTAAAGTTTTAGAGATCATGTAATCAAGTACCAACAATAAATCAAATGAGTATAATATTCTATTGACTCATTAAATTCATAATTACATCCGAAGAAAATATATATGCAAATATATTTTCATAAAGATTGTAATTAAAACTTCTATCGTACAAACTGTTAATGATGAGAATATTTTAACGGGTGGGTAGTACCCGAGGAATATTTAGAATTCACATTAATAAGTTACACTGTACATTCTTCGAATCTGATTCAACGATCATTTATTATACTACTTACAATCACCGATAAAGGTATCCGTTCACCCCAGATTAACCATTTTCATTTAAATTTCATATTTGGATTTTTACCTATCCGAATTCAACAAGTGGCATAACGAAGAAAATATTGGACAAAATAAAATTTGTTAGAAACAAACGGATTAACTAATTGAAATTTGGTTAGGGTTCCACGCTAACTGTTCCGGCTAACTGTTCCCAGCTAACTGATTAACATTTAATTTATCGCAATTTACATTCTCGCAATTTTATTTATCGTCATTTAATTTTTGTTATTTACTTTTACGCACTTTAAATAATGGGACACGTATGCAAGGTTTCGACTTATCATATCGACCCATCTATATATATATTTCGGAACAACCGTAGACACTCTATATGTGAAGGTGGGAGTTGGCTATACAGGGTTGGAGTTGATTCCAAAATATATATATACTTTGAGTTGTGATCGACACCGAGACCGGTACACGGGTCACGATACGTATTATTTAATTCGAATATTATATGTTAAATTATATATGAATCATTGAACTATAGGACTATTAAATTGCTAACTTTGGACAATTAAACTGAATTAAATTAAAATATTGATTATAACATATGAAACTAAATAATTCTTCAAGTTTGCCACTTGATTTCATCTCAAACCTCGGTTGTATCTTGATGATTACAATCCGCGTTCAAACCTATCATGATTCTTGAAAACACCTCGATCGAGAAGTTGAACCAGCCGCACCTCGTCTATGAAGAAAGATTCATGCATACAGTTATGCACCCGAAAAACTTTCGAAACCAAATTCATAGTTTAACACATACCGTGTTGAATCCTTTGCCATTTATTAGCAAAAACAATCCTACAATTCCTTTTCAAGAAGCTAATTTTGTCACAGCTCCACTTCAACTTTTCAGTGAGACTACTTCTATTATAATCTCTATATTTATACCTTGTCCTTTCGCCGTCGTTACCGGAGAATCTTTTATATTTCACAACATCATCAGCAGATGTACCAGCAACTCGTTATCTTTCTGGTGAAATCCGCAATCAGTATTTTGAAAATCTCGTAGAAATTCTCTCAGTTATATCGAAAACGTTTATCCCTAAGAATTCCATATTTTGAATGTGAAGTTCTGAAAAACACCCTAAACTATGAAGTAGTTCTTGAAATGCTGATGAAGCAGCAAAAACTGTAAACGACTTTAATAATCGAAAGATTGATGATGAAGAATGGTATGGTGGTAAAGCTAAGAAAAGAGAAGGATTGAAACCGGAAGACGGAATGAGCAAAGTATGAAAGAGGTTGTGGATAAATCACAAGGACTGAACCTGCTTTCAAAGAATCCAAACGATTTAGTACCTGCTAAAATCGTTAGTAAGAACCCTATTCCTCATTAAAAACCTTCACAGACAAATCTTTCTCGTTATCCATCGATATAATTGTGCCTTTCATTGTAAATATCCTCAATATTTCTGAAGATATATTCACAACTTATCTGAGATCATGAATCCCTCTGTAATATCTGTGTTACAACATAAAAGAAACTGTGTTAGTTTCTAAATTCTGAAACCTCTGAAGTTAAAATATGAATGTTTTGAAGTAGTGTTGGAAACTGATGCATGAATTAGCATAATATAATGAAACTTGATCAACTTCATTATATTACAGTAAGTCATGTTGAGTTTTTAATGGAATGTGATGATTCACAGTACCATCATCATGTACCATGTTACACGGCTCTTACATTCTATTCAAAATTCTAAAAATATCAAGAAAATATTTCTTGATGATTCGGTCTTTTCCAGGATATTCTGGTAATTTGACAAATCAAAATTGTTCCATTACCATTTCTATCTTAGAGCATTAACAATGTTCACTTCAAAATTCATATGTGTGAATTACGAACCATTACAAGAGATTCTTGGTTGAAGAGGAGGAAAAGAAAAAGAATGAAGCTTCGAAATAAAAATTGTAGCAAAAATCGCAGCAAATAGAAAAGAGCATTAACTGTGAATGACAATGATTATAGAAGACAGAAGCAGGAACATTAAGGCATAAGGGAAGATATAAAACCCAACAACCACTCAGAAATTACAAACCGTGTATATCAATGCATATAGCAATATAAAGACACGGGAGAACTAGAAACACTATAAACACAAGAGTATAGTAGAAGTAAATAGATTCTTCCGGTGGTAAATGAAAAAGAAGGATGATAGATGTGAAAATTAAGAGTATATCAAGAACCAGGATTGGATGGAGCATATTAAGGAATGAGTAGAGAGAGAGAATAGAAGGTGTGGAGAATAAGAAAAACGAAGGGGTAGATTTATAGAAAAATATCCGACAAAGAAATCGAAACAGATTGCCGCATTAAATCAAAGAAGATCCCGATCGCCGAAAAATCAAATCTTATTACGTAAGAATTTCTTTAAATCCCTTAAATCCCGGAAATTCAAACATACCCACGTCATCAGTTAAAACAATTCCATATTTACTCATTTCACTCTTTTGTGATAATTTCACTCGTGCGCTTCATATGATCGAATCGTTTTATCTATATTTTCCAATAATGATAAAACTTCTATATTACCTCATATTCGTCATGAAAACATTCCTATTGTTATTTATGACAACCTCTACCAAATTTCGGGGACGAAATTTCTTTAACGAGTGGGTACTGTAACAACCCGGAAATTTTCGACCAAATTTAAACCTTAATCTTTATACATTTCCGACACGATAAGCAAAATCTGTAATGTAGAGTCTAGAAAGTTTGAAATCTCTATTCGGATAACTAGTCACCCTGTGACCATGACCAACGATTCACGAACCGTTATTTGTAATTATATATATATATAAGTATATGAATTAATAAAATACAACTTAATCAATTAAGTTAGAATGTAAAATAGTTCACAAGATAAAAAGTTGTTATTAAACATGAAGCTATATGTAGATATGTACATTAGTAAGTAACATATAGGAAATGTAAATAATAAATATACAATAAAAGTTATTATTATAAGATAGTATATATATCATAAGTAATGATACATATATAAATAAAATTATTATTATTATAATATTGTCATTTCTTTTATATAATAATGAGGGTAACAAAATTTTAATGTAATAATAGAATTATAATTAGTATCATTATTATTATCCTTTTTATTATCGTTACTTTTATCATTAATATTAATAATATTAATATTAGTATGATATTATTAATAATATTATTATTATTCTAATTATTATTATTATTACTATTATTAATATTTAGATGTGTTAATTATTAATAATTAATAATAATTAATTAAATTAAAAAGATATTGGAAACAAATAAACGTATGAGTTGTTACACAATATTTTGGGGAATCCAATCCTTTCATTATCTGCACAACTCAAACAAAGAGGTAGATTACAAAATTTGTTTAGGGTCATTGTCTTTCCATATATTTTATTTATTTAACTGTCCTTGAACATATTTTCCTGTCTTCCTTAATTTCAACTTAATCTATCATTACAAGTTATTTAAGAAACTGCAATCGACTTCTTATCACAATTACAACTCCAAAAGAATCCCACCATGATCACCATATTGTTGCAAACTCTCTGTTTACATTCGATTTCGACACCCTAACCCACAACACAGAATCACCACCATTAACTGCTGCTATTGTTTTATCTTCATTGCTGTCATAGTTTTTCTGTCCAAAAGACCACCCACAACCATCATCATAACCCATGTAAACTACTATCGTGTTTATCCTGTTTTCTTATCAAAACAACCCAAATTCATATTTGTTTTACAATTCAAACAACCCTGATGCCTGCATCCGTTCCTACTTCTGTATAAATCAAACGAACCATCCAAGAACCCTGATTTACTATTCATGTTGATTCATTTATAGAGTATAGAACCTAAAAAGAAGGATTACAGAAATTAACAAAATATTGAAGAATCGATTACCTAAATGACCGATTGATAAACCGATTACTCGATTTAATCAAGGAGGAAGACTGATGACGACGGTTGGGATCTTGTGATTTGGGTTCTTCTCCTAATCGAACAAATCAATCGATGAACTATTAAGCATGGGTTATCGTCTTTTGATTGATTGTTTGATTACCGAATTGATGAAATCTTGAATCGTGACTTCTTCTCCCTCTTGTGTCTGTTATCCACGATTTGATTTAGCCAAACCGTACCCCTTTTTATTAGGTATAAAGATTTTTATTTTTATTTATCTATCTATATCTATATCCATATTATTATTGTTTTAATATTTGTTATGAATGTAATTAAAGGTTTTAAAGGTATAATAGCATTACACAACAGAAAAATCGAAGTAGCACAACTGGTTAACATTCCCACTTACAATTTAAGGGGCTCGGGTTCGATTCCAAGCCCAGGCTCCAACATATTTGTTTTTTTCATAATCTTAATACTTTATGTTATCTTTAAACACATAATATTATTATTATTATTATTATTATTATTATTATTATTATTATTATTATTATTATTATTATTATTATTATTATTATTATTATTAATATTTTCATAAGTACTAGTATTATTATCATTAGTAATATTATTATTATTAGAATAAATATTAGTACTATTATTATTTGTAAATCATTATTTTTATAGTTATTATTATTAGTAGTATAATCATTGTAGCCAAAGACAAGTTTTATCTCTATTATTGATATTATGTTACTAAATAAACATTTCGTACATAAAAATATACTTTTAGTAATATTACATATAAGTAAGTACTAATCACATTAACATTTATATATAGATATTAGTATAATTATATAAATATTAATCATTTCAAATATATACACAAATTAAATATATAAATTAAGATAGAATATATCAATTTGTTCGATTAAAAATTATGTGTGTTAATATATATACAAATGATATAGGTTCGTGAATCCGAGGCCAACCTTATACGTGTTCAATGATGTTATATGTATTTTTACTACAAAATACATTAGGTGAGTATATAGTCCCCTTTTAAACTTTAAATATTTTTGGGCTGAGAATACATGCGCTATTTTTACAAATGATTTACGTTATGGACACAAGTGACTAAAATTACGTTCTATATGGGTTTGAATCAAAAATCCCCTAGCTTGGTAACTTTAACTATTGGTTTATGAACTGGTAGGCGCGAATCCTAAAGATAGATCTATCGGGTTTTACACCCCCACCCAGATGTTGTTCTAGTAAACTAGAAGAACGGGTGTTTAGTACTTCGAGGTTAACGGAACACACTTGATTCGGTGCACATATTATTATAACTCAGGGGTACACACTCTTGTTAAGGCTAGTTACCGGGTGCCCACTGCTTGGAATGCTTTTCATACACTTGCGAGTGTATTATGTTTATAAATATGAAATCTTGTGGTCCATAGTTATAACGCTGCTAGCATCAAACTTATATATCTCACCAACTTTATGTTGACATTTTAAAGCATGTTTATTCTCAGGTACGTATAGAGTCTTCCGCTGTGCATTAGCTCAAAGTAAAGATATTATTTGGAGTCGATCATCGCAACGAGACCAGATTGATGATTCCGTCCAGGGGGACTTGGACGGGGTCTGACAACATTATCATGATATTATTATGTATGAATATATCTTAATATGATATATATATATATATATATATATATATATATATATATATACACATTAAAGTGTCGTTACAACGATAATCGTTACATATATGTCTCGTTTTGAAATACTTAAGTTAGTAGTCTTGTTTTACATATGTAGTTCACTGTTAACATACTTAATGATATAAATAATTATCATTTTATCATGTTAAATATAGTGTAACAATATCTTAATATGATACATATGTACATAGTAAGACGTTGTCATAACGATAATCGTTATATATATCGTTTCGAGTTTCTTAATTCAATAGTCTGATTTTATGTATATAACTCATTGTTAATATACCTAGTGAGATACATACTTATCATAATATCATGTTAACTATATATATGTCCATATATATATCACCATATAGTTTTTACAAGTTTTAATGTTCGTGAATCGCCGGTCAACTTGGGTGGTCAATTGTCTACATGAAACTCATTTCAAATAATCAAGTCTTAACAAGTTTGATTGCTTAACATGTTGAAAAAATTTAATCATGTAAATATACCAATTTCATTATATATATATAAACATGGAAAAGTTCAGGTCACTACAGTACCTACCCGTTAAATAAATTTCGTCCCGAAATTTTAAGCTGTTGAAGGTTTTGACGAATCTTCTGGAAATAGGTACGGGTATTTCAGCTTCATTTGATTTTCACGATCCCAGGTGAAATCGGGTCCCCTATGAGCATTCCATCGAACCTTGATGATTGGCATCTTATTTTGCTTGAGCCTTTTTACCTCACGATCCATTATCTCGACGGGTTCTTCAACGAATTGTAGTTTTTCGTTGATTTTAATTTAGTCTAAAGGAATAGTGAGATCTTCTTTAGATTCGAGACATGAAAGGTATTATGTACATTGGCGAGTTGTTGAGGTAATTCAAGTCGGTAGGCTACTGGTCTGACACGATCTAAAATCTTGAATGGTCCAATGTATCTTGGATTTAGCTTCCCCCGTTTACCAAATCGAACAACGCCTTTCCAAGGCGAAGCCTTAAGCATGACCATCTCTCCAATTTCAAATTCTATATCTTTCCTTTAAAGGTTCGCGTAGCTCTTTTGTCGACTCTGATCGGTTTCAACCGTTGTTGAATTTGGATGATTTTCTCGATAGTTTCTTGGATTATCTCCAGACCCGTAATCTGTGTATCCCCCAATTCATTCCAACAAATTAGAGATCTGTACTTTCTACCATAAAGTGCTTCGAACGGTGCCATTTCGATACTCGAGTGGTAACTGTTGTTGTAGGAAAATTCTGCTAATGGTAGATGTCGATCCCAACTATTTCCAAAATCAATAACACATGCTCATAGTATGTCTTCAAGAGTCTGTATCGTCCTTTCGCTCTGCCCATCGGTTTGTGGATGATAGGCAGTACTCATGTCTAGACGAGTTCCCAATGCTTGCTGTAATGTCTGCCAAAACCTTGAAACAAATCTGCCATCTCTATCAGAGATAATAGAGATTGGTATTCCATGTCTAGAGACAACTTCCTTCAAGTATAATCTCGCCAACTTCTCCATTTTATCATCTTCTCTCATTGGCAGAAAGTGTGCTGACTTGGTGAGACGATCGACTATTACCCAAATAGTATCATAACCACTTGCAGTCCTTGGCAATTTAGTAACAAAATCCATGGTAAGGTTTTCCCATTTCCATTCCGGGA
Source organism: Rutidosis leptorrhynchoides (assembly GCF_046630445.1). Taxonomy (NCBI): domain Eukaryota; kingdom Viridiplantae; phylum Streptophyta; class Magnoliopsida; order Asterales; family Asteraceae; genus Rutidosis; species Rutidosis leptorrhynchoides. The sequence continues at coordinate 241,146,299 of NC_092342.1, read as the reverse complement.
TTTCAGGTTGTTGAAGTAGACCTGATGGTTTTTGATGTTCAGCTTTGACCTTAGAACACATCAAACATTCTCCCACATATCTAGCAATATCGGCTTTCATACCCGGCCACCAAAAGTACTTCTTGAGATCTTTGTACATCTTTCCCGCTCCGGTATGTATTAAGTATCTGGTTTTATGTGATTCCTTAAGTACCATTTCTCTCACATCTCCAAACTTTGGTACCCAAATTCTTTCAGCCCTATACCGGGTTCAGTCTTCCCGAATATTAAGATGTTTCTCCGATCCTTTGGGTATTTCATTCTTCAAATTTCCCTCTTTTAAAACTCCCTGTTGCGCCTCCTTTATTTGAGAAGTAAGGTTAGTATGAATAATTATATTCATAGCTTTTACTCGTATAGGTTCTCTATCCTTTCTGCTCAAGGCGTCTGCTATCACATTTGCCTTCCTTGGGTGGTAACGAATCTCAAAGTCGTAATCATTCAACAGTTCAATCCACCTACGCTGTCTCATGTTCAGTTGTTTCTGATTAAATATATGTTGGAGACTTTTGTAGTCGGTATATATAATACTTTTGAACCCATATAAGTAGTGCCTCCAAGTCTTTAATGCAAAAACAACAGCGCCCAATTCCAAATCGTGAGTCGTATAATTTTGCTCGTGAATCTTCAATTGTCTGGACGCATAAGCAATTACCTTCGTTCGTTGCATTAATACACAGCCGAGGCCTTGCTTTGAGGCGTCACAATATATCACAAAATCATCATTCCCTTCAGGCAATGACAATATAGGTGTCGTAGTTAACTTTTTCTTCAACAATTGAAACGCTTTCTCCTGCTCATCCTTCCATTCAAATTTCTTCCCTTTATGCGTTAATGCAGTCAAGGGTTTTGCTATTTTAGAAAAATCTTGGATGAACCTTCTGTAGTAACCAGCCAGTCCTAAAAATTGGCGTATATGCTTCGGAGTTTTCGGGGTTTCCCAGTTTTCAACGGTTTCAATCTTTGCTGGATCCACATGAATACCTTCTTTGTTCACTATGTGTCCGAGGAATTGAACTTATTCCAACCAGAATACACACTTTGAAAACTTAGCCTACAGTTTTTATTTTCTCAACAAATCTAGCACTTTTCTCAAATGTTCTTCGTGCTCTTGATCATTCTTTGAGTAAATAAGTATGTCATCGATGAAAATAATGACAAACTTGTCAAGGTATAGTCCACACACTCGGTTCATAAGGTCCATGAATACAGCTGGTGCGTTAGTCAAACCAAACGGCATAACCATAAACTCGTAATGACCGTAACGCGTCCTAAAAGCAGTTTTTAGAATATCATCCTCCTTCACCCGCATTTGATGATATCCAGAAAGTAAATCAATATTCGAGTACACTGATGAACCTTGCAGCTGATCAAATAAATCATCGATTCTCGGTAGTGGATAACGGTTCTTGATGGTAAGTTTGTTCAACTCTCTATAGTCGATACATAATCTAAATGTACCATCTTTCTTTTTGACAAACAAAATAGGAGCTCCCCACAGTGATGTGCTTGGTCGAATGAAACCACGCTCTAAAAGTTCTTGTAATTGGCTCTGAAGTTCCTTCATTTTGCTGGGTGCGAGTCTGTATGGAGCACGAGCTATTGGTGCAGCTCCCGGTACAAGGTCTATTTGAAATTCAACGGATCGGTGTGGAGGTAGTCCCGGTAATTCTTTCAGAAATATATCGGGAAATTCTTTTGTGACAGGAACATTATTGATGTTCTTTTCTTCGGAATTGACTTTCTCGACGTGTGCTAGCACAGCATAGCAACCTTTTCTTATTAGTTTTTTCGCCTTCAGGTTACTAATAAGATTTAACTTCGCGTTGCTCTTTTCTCCGTATACCATTAAGGGTTTTCCTTTTTCTCATATAATGTGAATTGCATTTTTGTAACAAACAATCTCTGCTTTCACTTCTTTCAACCAGTCCATACTGATTATCACATCAAAACTCCCTAACTCTACTGGTATTAAGTCAATCTTAAATGTTTTGCTAACCAGTTTAATTTCTCGATTCCGATATATATTATTTGCTGTAATTAATTTACCGTTTGCTAATTTGAGTAAAAATTTATTATCCAAGGACGTCGGTGGGCAACTTAGTTTAGCACAAAAATCTCTACTCATATAGCTTCTATCCGCACCCGAATCAAATAAAACATAAGCAGATTTATTGTCAATAAGAAACGTACCCATAACAAGCTCCGGGTCTTCCTGCGCTTCTGCCGTATTAATATTGAAAACTCTTCCGTGGCTCTGCCCATTAGTATTCCCCTTATTCAGGAAATTTCTACTAAAGTGGCCCGATTTTCCACATCTAAAACAAACTATGACGGTGTTATTTGTTCCGACATTATTTGTTCTTTTAGTTCTGTTATGCATTGGTCCGTAGATCTCGCACTTTGTCGCACTATGACCATTTCTTTTACACCTGGTGCAAAATGTCGTGCAGAACCCCTGGTGATGCTCTTCACACCTTTGGCATGGCTGTTTTTGGTTTTTGTTGCCATTGTTGCTATTGAGATTGTTGTTGGGATTGTTATTGTTGTTATTGTTGTTGTTGTTATTGTTGTTGGGACGGTTATTGTAGTTGTTGTTGGGACGTTTGTTGAAGTTGTTGTTGGGATTTCGATTGTTGTTATTGCGATAGATGTTGCGGTTGTTGGGATAGTTATTGGGATTGTGGTTGTGATTGTTGTTGTATTGGTGACTCTTGTCACTGGTTTCTTCCCACTTTCTCTTGACTTGTTTCATGTTAGCCTCTTCGATCACCCGCTCTTTAATCCTTCTTTCGATCTGGTTCACTAGTTTGTGAGCCATTTGACTTGCCTTTTGTATGGAGGCGGGCTCGTGTGAACTCACATCTTCTTGAATCCTTTTCGTTAACCCTTTTACAAATTCGTCGATCTTTTCTTCTTCGTCTTCGAACGTTCTGGGACACAATAGGCACAACTCTGTGAATCGTCGTTCGTACGTGGTGATATCGAAACCTTGCGTTCGTAATCCTCTAAGCTCTACCTTGAGCTTATTGACCTCGTTTCTGGGACGATACTGCTCGTTCATCAAGTGCTTGAATGCTGACTACGGTAGTGCGTAAGCAGCATCTTGTCCGACTTGCTCGAGATTGGTATTCCACCATGTTAACGCAGTACCTGTGAAGGTATGCGTAGCGTACTTTACTTTATCTTCTTCAGTACATTTACTTATGGAAAACATCGATTCAACCTTCTCGATCCACCATTTCAAACCGATTGGACCCTCGGTTCCATCAAATTCCAAAGGTTTGCAGGCATTGAATTCTTTGTAGGAGCATCCTACACGATTTCTTGTGGAATTAGTTCCACTGCTAAAACCAGAGTTATTGTTGTTATTTTACATTGCGGCCTGCACTGAGGCTATGTTCGCAGCAAGGAAAACACGGAAGTCTTCCTCACTCATGTTCAAGTTCAGACGAGTCGTCGGTGCCATTTCCTTCAAAAATAGCCAAAAGAATTGAGTTAATCATATAGAATTTAAGAGTAGTCAATAGTATTTCGTAGCATAATATGAACTTATTTATAAAAGTTTTTTCCTTCATATTAGCATTTTATAGTTTTAATTCGGGTAGTACCTACCCGTTAAGTTCATACTTAGTAGCTACTATACAATTCAACTAATACGATTCTATATGAAAAACTTATTACAATAATATTTCGCGTTCAAACTATTATACAATATTTTACAAACATACAATACCATTATTATACATATAGGATGAAATATAGCACATAATTACTTTGCTACACGGCAGCTATAAAGGCAATTCTAGTTAATACGCAAGTCGTTTAGCAAAAGAAATAAAGACACATAATTTATAAGTCCAGAAACAAGTCATGCATTCAGGTTTTACTAGTATTATTTCCCATCCTTGGTCTTGTGGAAAATAACTGTTGTGACCGTTGACTAGGCAGCATGTTGTAATGTCATCAAAAGGATGAGGGTTACGTAATGCCCAACAGCCTCGTAACAATCTAAAACCTTGTTTCTCACCTCAACTACCGAGTCCGTCACTTGTGTAAATGTTTCATTTAAAAGTTGCAACCCAATGTTCTTTTTCTCAATTTGGTGAGAAGCGAACATTATTAACCCGTAAGCATAACATGCTTCTTTATGTTGCATATTAGAAGCTCTTTCTAAAGAACTGAGTCCTATGTTGTAAAGACCCGTCCTAATCCATCCGGACGAAGTCCATATTGATTATAAACGATTCACCTCAGTTGATTACATCGCGAGGTACTTGACCTCTATATGATACATTTTACAAACATTGCATTCGTTTTTGAAAAGACAAACTTTCATTACAACGTAAGTTGACGGCATGCATACCATTTTATAATATATCTAACCATAACAGATTTAATAATAATCTTGATAATCTCAACGATCGAATGCAACGTCTTTTGAAGTATGTTATGAATGACTCCAAGTAATATCTTTAAAATGAGTAATTACACAGCGGAAGATTTCTTTCGTACCTGAGAATAAACATGCTTTAAAGTGTCAACCAAAAGGTTGGTGAGTTCATTAGTTTAACATAAATAATCATTTTATAATTTTAATAGACCACAAGATTTCATATTTCCATTTCTCATAAACATACGTCCCATGCATAGAGACAAAAATATCATTTATATGGATTGAAAACCTGGTAACCGACATTCACAATATGCATATAAGAATATCCCCATCATTCCGGGATCCTCCTTCGGACATGATATAAATTTCGAAGTACTAAAGCATCCGGTACTTTGGATGGGGCTTGTTGGGCCCGATAGATCTATCTTTAGAGTTCGCGTCAATTAGGGTGTCTGTTCCCTAATTCTTAGATTACCAGACTTAATAAAAAAGGGCATATTCAATTTCGATCATTCAACCATATAATGTAGTTTTGATTACTTGTGTCTATTTCGTAAAACATTTATAAAAACAGCGCATGCATTCTCAGTCCCAAAAATATATATTGCAAAAGCATTTAAAAAGGGAATAATGAAACTCACCTAATGTATTTTGTAGTAAAAATACATATGACATCATTTAACAATTGAAGGGTTGGCCTCGGATTCACGAACCTATATCATTTGTATATTTAATAACACATATAATCACATAATTCCTTCTACATAATATTTATATATTAAGTGTTGTAATTATATAAATATATATATATACTTTATTTATATTTTATATCTTCAGTTATATTTTATATATAATTATGTTGTAAATAATCAATATTCATACATATAGTTATATTACAATATATAGATATATTTGTAGTTGGCATTATATCAAAAATCAATAATTTGTTATATGTAATATTGATATAATAATGTTATTATGGTTGTAGTAATAATAATACTGTAATAATAATAATACTAATGATAATAATAGTGATATTAAAAATAATGTAAATAAAATTATATGTAAAAAATCATGTTAATGAAAATAATAATAATGATAGTAATAATGATAGTTATAATTTTAATTAAAATGTTAATTTTAATGATAAAAACAATCTCTCTTACACTAATAACAAACACACAATTAGGTGATATCTCCAAAAAAATTTCGATCCTAACCATCCATCCAAAATCATCCTTTAATCCTGCCCATCCATCACCCATCATCTATACAATCACACTTGATAAGTCTTCCATACTCGCTTAAAATCTCCTGATTACCCTCTCCATACAAAACACACGGAAGAAAAAATAGAGATTAGGGGTTCAAAACAACACGCTCAATTTTCAATTCCTCGCTCCGTATTACATTTGAACGCACAATTGTTCAACCTCCCAAAATTCTTCATCAATCGATCACTCCTTCACTCACGAATTCTTCATCAAAAAAACCCTAATGTACAGAATAACCGCAAAACCCTAGGTGAATATCGTTCTTTCGTCTCCAATCTGTTTATCGCAAACTTAATTTCGGATCTTGCCCTAATTCCGATAACCAAACCTGCTATGATAAAAACCTTCAGTGGGAAATCAAACAACGGTAAGGGTTTTTAATTCCTTAAATTTGAGAAATTGTGAATAAAGTAGACGTTTGTTCAACACCTTCGATGCAAGAAATCAGACAACGGTAAGTAATTTTATTGGAATTACAGTTCTTATTGAATTTTTTGATTTAGTTCTATATTTTGCTAATTTCTTAAAATAGGTTCAAAATCTGTAAAATTGCGCTTAATTATATTATAAAATGCATATCACCAGGCTTTAGCATATTAGCAGGATATATAGTGTTTACTGGTTGTTGGTTGACCTAATTAGTTGAGTAGTTCAATTGTGAACTTAGACTTATTCACTCGTGAATGGGTCGTTTCATGTTATTCTTCAGTTTTAAGGAGTCAAATTCGCTGAACAAATAAAATTAGTTTAAAGGAAACCAACAGACAGATTGAAAGTCATCCATTGTGTATCCAATATGTTTTCTTAACGGATACATCCTTCCTAACTGGTACATTCAGAAAAGTTTTTAGTTATGAAGTATTATGTACAAAGTTTATGAAGTATTATGGAAAAGGTGTACTAGGTCAACACAAGCCAACAATAACCCATACCTATCACTGGTAATGTTAGTGGTAATGTTGTTGCATCAAATAATTCCCATCACTGGTCTTTTTCTCCATTTCTATTTTCCAATGATTTTGTAACTTTAATGTATGTATGTACGTATATGTTTCTGTTTGTATATATTTATAAAGTCAAAGCTTTAGTATGAAAATGAATTACACTTAGCGGTATACGATATCCTTCCAATATCTACAGCCATGGTAAGTAAATACTTATTCTTAATTCGTTTCTATAGTTTGAATTATTACGTATTTTAAAGTTCAAAGATTTTTAGGGTTTCTTTATATTCAATTGGATCTTTCGATTCTTATTTTGTTTCAAAATTCGTTTCTATATTCTACATCCAGTAATATGAATCATGAGAGATAAAATTATATTGTTTTTATAAATTGTAGGGGCTGAGAGGTGTAGTGAAGCACTTTAAAAACTCTGCATATAGTATGAATTGATATCAATATTCAAGTTGAAGAACCTCTAATTGAACTTTAAATCCTTATTAGTATTGTATGACCAAGAAAATAATGTTCCAATACAATCCGGGAAGATAAGGTGAATTTTACAGCCATTCAGATTCATTATATGGTTGTGGTGGCAATATGGGCGGGTATGGTCTCAAGGTGACAGCTCAAATTGGGGTAACTGTTTCTAACGATCTTCATTTCTATTAATTAAATGAATTTTCTATATTTTCATGTTCATCAGATTAATTAAAATCAAGTTGAAAATGATCTTGCAGTCGTGCGTTTTTTGATGGACCTAATACTAATTTCAAGGTATACCGTATTTCGCATATATTCTTCACCTATCAGATTTATAACGGGTATGAGGTGCGTTCTTGATTTATTGTATTAGTTTTCAATATCATAATGGGCGGAAGGAGTATCTAATATTTGGAGCCAAAATGGGAGGGTTGAGATGCTATTTTTTAGTATAGATAGTCCTGTTGAAATCTCTATAAATTGTACATATTTAGATACAATAAATACTGTTGAAATCTCTATTATTTAGTATAGACAGTCCAGTTGAAATTAATAAAAAAACTGATAATAATTTCAAGTATAGACAGTCCTGTTGAAATATCTATAAATTGTATATATTCAGATACAATAAATACGCATACAGGTTAGAGGTTTGGGAAGGATTCGAAAGTGCAATATATACATTTTGTGTTTTTACAGGTAAGGGATGAAGATGGTTGAAGAAGGGTTCACTCGAATTTTAAGGTTTTGTATTTCTTTGAGTTATAAACTGTTGTAACTATAACCTAATATAATGGTTAAAAGTTCGATTAGATATGGGAATTTTTAAATTTATAAAGTGATACTTCTGACTGGCTTTGTCCGATCAAGACGTGGAACACTTTAAAATATTTTATTGTTCTTCTTCTAATATGTTTTTTTACAGCATATAAAAACTTGATGCAATTGTAACGTTCATATCTTTTTCATCCATTTATAATCGTCTTATCTATACTTCTCCTAATCGCAAGTGTTATTAAGGTAGTGTTCTTATGCTCTGGTGTTTCCATTGAACATGACTTAGTCAGTGTCAAAGGTTATCTCAGCTGGCCAAAACTTACAATGCATTGTCCACGCTCAGCAAACAAGTTGTAGACTCGGGTAACAAATACGCCTCACAGTCGATGTTTATTAAATTATTCACATCTTACATATATATACAGGGGACTAAATGTGTGAGCATCTGCAATAATAGGTACTTTATTTTCTTTAGATTGATTGTGTTAGTTGCTATTGTTTAGCATATATTTTCTCAGGTTTTAATTTGTGTCCCCTTATATTTCGTAGCTATACCTGTACAACCATGCGTTGCTGCTATTGACCTACCACAGAGGTTTGTTTCAGGTACATCTGATTAATGTTAGTCTCTTGGGGTGCTATTTACATCTGATCAATATTGACCTGCAACAGGTATGTATATATTTAATACAAATTCAGTTTTTTAAAACCAACACTACAAATTAAATATAAAAGGCATTTTTTGCATTTATTATGGGTCAAAATATTTTTGTCCAACATGAGTTGGCCAGAATCATAAAATTAGCATATGCTTTCGCTATTTCGGACTCAGAGAGCAGTCTTGTGCAGAAATCAATGAGTTAAAAATTGTACCAAACATGATTATTGCTGATGTTGAGGAATATTATAGAGATGCAGGTATGTTGTTGTTTATGTTTATTCTTTCAGTGCCAATATTCATTGCTTATGATGTCACGTGCCCATCACTTTGCTGCTAAAAACTGTCATCCCAAATTTTGTTATACACCAACCAGAATACTAACTTCTTTAACTGTATTGAATTTGTGCGGGTGGTAAACTTCTAATATTTCAGAACGTGAAACTTACTTATGACCCGCCTATTTGACTACGTACCATGTCCTTGCAAATCAAACTTATCCAATATACATGCAATTTTTGAATGGTAATAAAAGTAATAAAAGTGTAATATAGGTGACTGAATCTTTTTCATAGATACTATCAACTTATGGAGCAAAATATATTGTGTTGTTGCACGTCTTATTTATGTCGATGATCGGATACGATAAGATGCAACATAAACGTTCAATCTTTAACCAGTCAACGAATCAATGTATTGTTGCTAACTGGAGATAAAAAGAATTCATTTGAGTATGTCGCGTCAGTTGTTGGTATTCCAAAAGGACATGTACAAACACTTGTGGTGGTTTGATTTTATGTCGCATGCAGTTATTACGTAACTGTTTAGCAAATTTTCAAATCTAAATTATCGATTTTTTGAACATATGTTAGCTTTTAGCAGTATGATGGTCATATTTTATCTTCCGAACAGGTATTCTATGGAGTTAAACCTGATGAAAAGAATTAAATTTATAACCAGACTACAGAGAGAGTAGCATTTAGTTGCAATGGTCAGGACGGAGTCAATGATGCTGCTGCCCTGGTTGAATCACATGTAAGGGTTGCCGGGAGGTTGCTTCAGTTGTTGTACTCATGGGTAACAAAATTTCGCAGGTACATGCTATCACTTTTTCATCTATGGAATCAAAGAGATATGACTCTCCCTAAAATAGTGGTTAATTTAGCTGTTTAGGAATGAAAGGGGATATTTTCATACACTTTAAGTAAAGAAGTGGAATTTTCAACTCGTGCATTATATATGATTTTACTTATACGGATAAAGTTTTGTAATCTCTCTTACACTAATAACAAACACACAATTAGGTGATATCTCCAAAAAAATTTCGATCCTAACCATCCATCCAAAATCATCCTTTAATCCTGCCCATCCATCACCCATCATCTATACAATCACACGTGATAAGTCTTCCATACTCGCTTAAAATCTCCTGATTACCCTCTCCATACAAAACACATGGAAGAAAAAATAGAGATTAGGGGTTCAAAACAACACGCTCAATTTTCAATTCCTCGCTCCGTATTACATTTGAATGCACAATTGTTCAACCTCCCAAAATTCTTCATCAATCGATCACTCCTTCACTCACGAATTCTTCATCAAAAAAACCCTAATGTACAGAATAACTGCAAAACCCTAGGTGAATATCGTTCTTTCGTCTCCAATCTGTTTATCACAAACTTAATTTCGGATCTTGCCCTAATTCCGATAACCAAACCTGCTATGATAAAAACCTTCAGTGGGAAATCAAACAACGGTAAGGGTTTTTAATTCCTTAAATTTGAGAAATTGTGAATAAAGTAGACGTTTGTTCAACACCTTCGATGCAAGAAATCAGACAACGGTAAGTAATTTTATTGGAATTACAGTTCTTATTGAATTTTTTGATTTAGTTCTATATTTTGCTAATTTCTTAAAATAGGTTCAAAATCTGTAAAATTGCGCTTAATTATATTATAAAATGCATATCACCAGGCTTTAGCATATTAGCAGGATATATAGTGTTTACTGGTTGTTGGTTGACCTAATTAGTCGAGTAGTTCAATTGTGAACTTAGACTTATTCACTCGTGAATGGGTCGTTTCATGTTATTCTTCAGTTTTAAGGAGTCAAATTCGCTGAACAAATAAAATTAGTTTAAAGGAAACCAACAGACAGATTGAAAGTCATCCATTGTGTATCCAATATGTTTTCTTAACGGATACATCCTTCCTAACTGGTACATTCAGAAAAGTTTTTAGTTATGAAGTATTATGTACAAAGTTTATGAAGTATTATGGAAAAGGTGTACTAGGTCAACACAAGCCAACAATAACCCATACCTATCACTGGTAATGTTAGTGGTAATGTTGTTGCATCAAATAATTCCCATCACTGGTCTTTTTCTCCATTTCTATTTTCCAATGATTTTGTAACTTTAATGTATGTATGTACGTATATGTTTCTGTTTGTATATATTTATAAAGTCAAAGCTTTAGTATGAAAATGAATTACACTTAGCGGTATACGATATCCTTCCAATATCTACAGCCATGGTAAGTAAATACTTATTCTTAATTCGTTTCTATAGTTTGAATTATTATGTATTTTAAAGTTCAAAGATTTTTAGGGTTTCTTTATATTCAATTGGATCTTTCGATTCTTATTTTGTTTCAAAATTCGTTTCTATATTCTACATCCAGTAATATGAATCATGAGAGATAAAATTATATTGTTTTTATAAATTGTAGGGGCTGAGAGGTGTAGTGAAGCACTTTAAAAACTCTGCATATAGTATGAATTGATATCAATATTCAAGTTGAAGAACCTCTAATTGAACTTTAAATCCTTATTAGTATTGTATGACCAAGAAAATAATGTTCCAATACAATCCGGGAAGATAAGGTGAATTTTGCAGCCATTCAGATTCATTATATGGTTGTGGTGGCAATATGGGCGGGTATGGTCTCAAGGTGACAGCTCAAATTGGGGTAACTGTTTCTAACGATCTTCATTTCTATTAATTAAATGAATTTTCTATATTTTCATGTTCATCAGATTAATTAAAATCAAGTTGAAAATGATCTTGCAGTCGTGCGTTTTTTGATGGACCTAATACTAATTTCAAGGTATACCGTATTTCGCATATATTCTTCACCTATCAGATTTATAACGGGTATGAGGTGCGTTCTTGATTTATTGTATTAGTTTTCAATATCATAATGGGCGGAAGGAGTATCTAATATTTGGAGCCAAAATGGGAGGGTTGAGATGCTATTTTTTAGTATAGATAGTCCTGTTGAAATCTCTATAAATTGTACATATTTAGATACAATAAATACTGTTGAAATCTCTATTATTTAGTATAGACAGTCCAGTTGAAATTAATAAAAAAACTGATAATAATTTCAAGTATAGACAGTCCTGTTGAAATATCTATAAATTGTATATATTCAGATACAATAAATACGCATACAGGTTAGAGGTTTGGGAAGGATTCGAAAGTGCAATATATACATTTTGTGTTTTTACAGGTAAGGGATGAAGATGGTTGAAGAAGGGTTCACTCGAATTTTAAGGTTTTGTATTTCTTTGAGTTATAAACTGTTGTAACTATAACCTAATATAATGGTTAAAAGTTCGATTAGATATGGGAATTTTTAAATTTATAAAGTGATACTTCTGACTGGCTTTGTCCGATCAAGACGTGGAACACTTTAAAATATTTTATTGTTCTTCTTCTAATATGTTTTTTTACAGCATATAAAAACTTGATGCAATTGTAACGTTCATATCTTTTTCATCCATTTATAATCGTCTTATCTATACTTCTCCTAATCGCAAGTGTTATTAAGGTAGTGTTCTTATGCTCTGGTGTTTCCATTGAACATGACTTAGTCAGTGTCAAAGGTTATCTCAGCTGGCCAAAACTTACAATGCATTGTCCACGCTCAGCAAACAAGTTGTAGACTCGGGTAACAAATACGCCTCACAGTCGATGTTTATTAAATTATTCACATCTTACATATATATACAGGGGACTAAATGTGTGAGCATCTGCAATAATAGGTACTTTATTTTCTTTAGATTGATTGTGTTAGTTGCTATTGTTTAGCATATATTTTCTCAGGTTTTAATTTGTGTCCCCTTATATTTCGTAGCTATACCTGTACAACCATGCGTTGCTGCTATTGACCTACCACAGAGGTTTGTTTCAGGTACATCTGATTAATGTTAGTCTCTTGGTGTGCTATTTACATCTGATCAATATTGACCTGCAACAGGTATGTATATATTTAATACAAATTCAATTTTTTAAAACCAACACTACAAATTAAATATAAAAGGCATTTTTTGCATTTATTATGGGTCAAAATATTTTTGTCCAACATGAGTTGGCCAGAATCATAAAATTAGCATATGCTTTCGCTATTTCGGACTCAGAGAGCAGTCTTGTGCAGAAATCAATGAGTTAAAAATTGTACCAAACATGATTATTGCTGATGTTGAGGAATATTATAGAGATGCAGGTATGTTGTTGTTTATGTTTATTCTTTCAGTGCCAATATTCATTGCTTATGATGTCACGTGCCCATCACTTTGCTGCTAAAAACTGTCATCCCAAATTTTGTTATACACCAACCAGAATACTAACTTCTTTAACTGTATTGAATTTGTGCGGGTGGTAAACTTCTAATACTTCAGAACGTGAAACTTACTTATGACCCGCCTATTTGACTACGTACCATGTCCTTGCAAATCAAACTTATCCAATATACATGCAATTTTTGAATGGTAATAAAAGTAATAAAAGTGTAATATAGGTGACTGAATCTTTTTCATAGATACTATCAACTTATGGAGCAAAATATATTGTGTTGTTGCACGTCTTATTTATGTCGATGATCGGATACGATAAGATGCAACATAAACGTTCAATCTTTAACCAGTCAACGAATCAATGTATTGTTGCTAACTGGAGATAAAAAGAATTCATTTGAGTATGTCGCGTCAGTTGTTGGTATTCCAAAAGGACATGTACAAACACTTGTGGTGGTTTGATTTTATGTCGCATGCAGTTATTACGTAACTGTTTAGCAAATTTTCAAATCTAAATTATCGATTTTTTGAACATATGTTAGCTTTTAGCAGTATGATGGTCATATTTTATCTTCCGAACAGGTATTCTATGGAGTTAAACCTGATGAAAAGAATTAAATTTATAACCAGACTACAGAGAGAGTAGCATTTAGTTGCAATGGTCAGGACGGAGTCAATGATGCTGCTGCCCTGGTTGAATCACATGTACGGGTTGCCGGGAGGTTGCTTCAGTTGTTGTACTCATGGGTAACAAAATTTCGCCGGTACATGCTATCACTTTTTCATCTATGGAATCAAAGAGATATGACTCTCCCTAAAATAGTGGTTAATTTAGCTGTTTAGGAATGAAAGGGGATATTTTCATACACTTTAAGTAAAGAAGTGGAATTTTCAACTCGTGCATTATATATGATTTTACTTATACGGATAAAGTTTTGTAATTAAGAATTATCGTAGGTATCAAATGGTTCAAAACTCACTAAAGTGATTTTAAGTTTCAAGTTGTATTAATCATTTGAAGTCATTATATTTTAAATAATTAGAACTTCATTGTAATAATATACAGAGTAGTCCCATGATTATATTATAATTATTAAATATTTGTAAAATTCCAAGGAAAGAAAGGAAAAATTGTGTTTGAGAACCAGTCTAATATCGACTTTTAAGAACAGTTGCGTGTTCTTATACCATTGGTTAATTTAAATGACAAGGATATCGAGATAGTACCTTTAAATATATAGTTCTTAATTAAGTGATATTGTTAACTATAAATCATTTTTATGCTCTTTTATGTTACACTAAATTACTAGTTGCTGTTTATAGAGTTTAATGGTTGTAAATTGTTGTAGACAAATTTAGCTGTGTACTTTTCATTAGCATATACAAATTTTTATTATTTACTGTTACTTATTTCATTAAAAAAATTTAGTTGGTACCTCAAATGTGTATATTTGAGTCTGAAAAGTTTATTTGAGGCTGAAAAGTCAAACATGGAGACATGGGGTAACTGTCCTATGTTCTTCTTCAATAACTTCAACACTTTTGTTATACAATGTTTAGATCCATTTTGCACAAATATGCAAATGAAGACGCGTCACTTGGTTTTTGGCTTATGTGTGCATAATGGGTAGCAGTTTAAAATGGTTTTCCTTCAAAACGGGTAGTATGGGTCAAATCGAGTCTGCATAGGAATTACTTACTATCAGAATAAAGACTTCCGACATGTAGTTAAACTTGATGGTGTATGTGTTTGGTGATTGAGAACAACATAGCGGTTGGATGGGGACTTCTATGAGAGCAACCGGTGTATATGGGGATCCACAAGGTCGAGCTTACTCAAATTGATGAACTCGTGAAAATTATACTGGAATGTCATTGAATGATACAAGATCAAATAAATGAGATTGAATCGTTAATTCAAGCACAAATTCAGGTATATGTAACTAAATGAATTTTTTGTATCTAATGAGTTCTGTTATAAATATTGAAGTGGCAATATATATATATATATATATATATATATATATATATATATATATATATATATATATATATATATATATATATATATATTACAATATATTTTTGTCAGGCGAACACTTGTGTGGAATCGCAATCAGGTACGTTTACAAAACTCTAATTCTTGCAAATAAGGTAAATAGTGTATTTATAATGAAGATACTTAATATTAATTTTTATATTATTTTAATTATATTGTAGATATTACATATAAGCAAATAAAGACTGTACTCACACTAAGACAAACCGTTCTCGCTTTTTACGTGGTTCATAAACATGTAAAGCGTCTACAATCTTGGAATAATTTGTGGAAAACTAGACCGGAAGTGTGACTAAAGTGTTATTTTTCTGTTCACAATGTTTAATTTTTATTTTTATTAACACTATATAGACATTTATAATACTTTTGTGAAACTGAATGCTATTATATTAATGTCATATAAACATTCGAAGCATCTCTCTTAATTAATGACTCGAATAACCCCATGAAGTCATGGGTCTCCAGCTAGTAATAATAATAATAATAATAATAATAATAATAATAATAATAATAATAATAATAATAATAATAATAATAATAATAATAATAATAATAATAATAATAATAATAATAATAAAATGTTCGAAATTAAAAACTACCTCAAAATCCTTCTTTAAAAACAAATTGTCCCGAACCGGGCTCGAACCTACGACCTCTTGCTACCCAACACCAGCCCTTAACCATTGCTCTATTTGTTTCTTCCTATTTTATTTTCAACCTTAAATGGTTTTAACCCCTATATCACTGCTTCTTCATAGGATCTAATTTATATCATCAATTCATCAGAGTTCTTAGCCCAATCCGAAAACTAAATCTCGGCCCAATAGTGTAACCAATTTACAGCCCAATCGTCTGTTAGCCCAAGAAAAAGAACTGGTGGGTTTTGAAGTCCAGTCTTTATTTTAAATAAAAAAAATTCAATCGCCTAGGTCTAGGTTCGAACCTGGGACCTCTCGTTTAATCCCAACACCATCTACCATTCATCCACTCATGTCTTTCAGAAATTGTATCATATCTTATAAAATTAACTCGTTTCCATTTTCTGTTTCCTACTTCTAGCCTGCTAATGATCCATTTAGAGTTCGACCCAATTCATATTAAGCCCAAATGCACAATTTATTCACAGTCCATGCTGAAAACGTAATCACGGCCCCAAACTTCACTAATTAAATCAAAGCTTCGGTATCCAATGTTAAAAAAAATAGTGGCCGACACAGTAGGTAAAAGTTTTCGTTTATTCTTCACCTTCATTATTTTATAGTCCTCATCCATATCCTTATCAGCACCTTCGATCTTCATATCTTATTCATCATCACAGTCGTCACTCATGTTCCTCATCGTAACCATCATTCGTCATCATCATCAACGTATTATCGTTGTAACAGAAAATCGAAGAAGAAAAAGAAGAGAGTTGCAGGTAGTTTTCCTGTAAGTGGGTTACGGAAAAAAAATTAAATAGAAACAGAATCATACGGTTGTAGGATGTTGGGTATTGGTGGTTTCAAGGTGTTGTTGTGATTAGTTATTGAAACAGAAAGACTATATAGCAGTTTCAACCGTTGCAGTTTGTTCGTGAAGGTGATGAGGTTGGTGGTTCGACGCAGAAATATTAAACAGTCAGTGAGTTTTGGTGCTGTTCGTAGAAGGAGAGAAGAGGGAGAAAACTCGATATAGAGAGAGAGAGAGAAGAGAGATAGGGTGGTTGTGATGGTGTTTCAAATGGTGAATGGGGGTTTTCGAATATGGGTGTTGTTGTGTGTCGAGGACAGAAACCGTATCATAGCAGCTAGTGTTGATCGATGATGGTTTAAATGAAGGTGATGAAATGGGTTCGATGGTGGAAGGTGGTTGACATAGTGGTGATATGGGTCTGGTCGTACACGAAGAAGAAACAAAAATTGTATTAATAATGATGTTCGATTTGGTTGTTGTTTACAATATCAAAATAGATTTAAATGATGACGGTTTTTTTTTTTGATATATTAAGGAAAACAAGAATAACGACTAACCCTATGCCATACCCTTCTTATAAGCGAGCCAACAAAAGGATGTAAACATTGGTTGATCAATATAACGAGACCGCTAACCAAGTAGATGACAGAAGAGATGATGAGCATGGAACGTCGACCAAACTATTTGCAGCTCAGCCGGAACAAGTGGTAATCCAGGGTTGTTCCCATCACTGTGGTGGTGGCTCAAGGTGGAAATGGTGGTTTGTAGTCGATAATGATGATTGGTTTGTAAATGGTTTTGGTTATGATCATTGAAGGAGATGGTATGGTTTTAATTGATAATGGCGATGGAAGAATAGGATGACTTCTCCTCTAATCAACACTAGTTAATGAGTGGAGTTATGGAAAAATTATTGGATAGACAGGAACAAAGTGAAGAAAAACAAAATATAAAAAGTGACAATGATGGCAAACATAATTTGGATTTGTCTGTTTAATTTTTCTCATCAACTAGTAGAAGGAATAAGGATTGAAATGACATATAACAAGATAAATTCGATTCATCTACATTCGATTCTATAAATATATTAACAATTTTAATAATACTAATTAATAATAATAATATTAAGATACTAAAAATAATAATAATAATAATATTAATACTAACCATAATGATAATAATAATAAAAATAATAGGTTTAATAATAATTAATAATAATGATAACTATAATAATAAAAAGGATTCTTAATGAATATAGTAATGATATTTATCATAATAGTTTTCATTACATCGCATATTATTTTACATATTTATTTTCAACAACTAAATCATATATTATTTCAGATGTATATATATATATATATATATATATATATATATATATATATATATATATATATATATATATATATATTTAAATATCTATATATCTATTTACAATTAGTTGTTCGTGACCCGTCGAGAACAGTCGAAGTGTAATTTGCATATATGAAAACAGTTCAAAATTTTTGAGACTCAACCTAACAGACCTTGCTTATCGTGTCGGAAACATATAAAGATTAAAGTTTAAATTTGATCGGAAATTCCCGGGTCACTACAGTACCTACTCGTTAAAGAAATTTCGTCCCGAAATTTGAGTGAGGTCGTTATGGCTAACTATAAAAATGTTTTCATGACGAATATGAGTTAATAAATAGAGTTTTATCATCATTGAGTAATATGGATAAAACAATTTGATTATTCGAAGAGCACGAGTGAAGCTATTCACAAAAGAATGAAATGAGAAACAAAGATTTGTTTTTAACTTTTGACGTAGTCAGGTTTGTATTTAGAAAATAAGGCGCGTCTTAACTTTTGACATTGCCTTGGTTGAATTCCGGAATTCAAGGGATTTAAAGAAAATCTTGAAGATCTATAAGATCTTATTCTTCGGGATTTATGGAAATTAAGATCTCTTTAATTAAATACGGTGATCTGCCCCGATTACTACGTCTGATATTTTCTTTATAAATTTACCTTTTCCGTTCCATTTATTTTCACCACTTCTATACTCAATTCCCAAATTCAAAAGATTTATGAAAATGCTTAACCCTGTTCTGATCCTTGTTATTATTCTAACTATCGCAATGATCGTTCTTCTTTTCCAACTCCCACCTGAAGAATCTGTTTATTTCTATTATGCTCTAGGGATTATTGTATTTATAATCCTTCCGTGTCTTTATATTGCCATACGTACTGATATCCACGGTTTGTAATTTCGGTGTTGTCATTGGGCTTTATATTTTCTCTTATATTGTGGATCTCTTTGCCTTTTTATTATCCTCTCAACCTCTAGTAAAGCGAGCAACGGTCCAGAATTCATAGATATGAATTTCGAAATGAACATAGTTAATGTTCTAAGAAAGAAATGGTAATAGCACGATCTTGATTCGTCAAATTACCAGAATATCCGGGAAAGATAGAACTATCAAGAAAATATGTTTTTGATATGTTTATATATCAGATAAAATGTAAGAGTCGTGTAACATGGCACATGATGACGTTATAATCTGTGAATCATCATGTCCCATTTAGAAACTCAGCATGACTTAATGTAATATAATCACGTTGATCAAGTGTCATTATATTATACTAACTCATGCATCAGTTCCCAACATTACTTCAGTAACATTCATATTTTAAGCTCGAAGTTTACAGAATATAGAAACTAACAGTTTCTATATGATGTAATACTGATAGCACGAAGAGATTAATGATTTCAGATAAGATTAGTTATGAAAATATATTCAGAAATATCGAGGATATTTATAATGAAAGATACGATAATATCTCGGAATATCCAATATCAGAGGATGATAGAAACTATTGTCCGCAAAGGTTTAGAGTAAGGAGCAAGATATTCACTAAAGACTTTAGCAGACATTGAATCATCTGGATTCTTTGAAGTCAAACTTATTTTTTGTGATTTGTCCACGGCTTTCTTCCTAGTTTCGCATAATCTGCTTTTCGGTACTAAATTTTCTATTGAATGTTTCCAATATAATGATACACAGGAAGCACAAGGAGGTATATAATTTCAGACGAGAATATTTATGAAAATATCCTCAGAAATATCGAAGATATTGATGATGATATTTTGGAATTCTAAGTTCGATGGTTGATAGAGAAAGATTTTCCGCAAGATTTTAACATGACTTCGAAGCAAGATATTCTCTAAGGATTTCATCGGATTCAGAATTACCTGGATTCTTTGAATATAGGTTTTGATCCTTGTATTTGTCCTTGGTCTCCTTCGTGGTTAGCTCAATCCGTTTTCCAGTTCCAACTTTTCTGAGCTTTTCCAACATACTATTCTTTATCATCAAACTTCCGATGATTAAGGTCATTTACGGTTGTCTATGTTTTCTGCTGCTGCATTCAACTTTTTCAACATTCATAGTATTGATTTGTGACTGCGTGCTTTTTAGAATTTCAGAATGAGAGATCATAATTATAAGAGATAAATGTCATACATATAACTGTTGATGTAGATATGATGTGAGTTTTCAAAGTACTGATTGCTGATTCCCGGTAATTGGTATGGTAGTTCTCGTTACAAGATGCGGATGAGTATATGATAGGGTCTCAATGAATAAATATAATGATTTGTCAGAGAGATCTAAGCCAAGAAGCAACGAGGTTGCTGGTACGTCTGCTGGTAGTATGGTGGAATATAAAAGAATTCTCTGGTATCAAAAGGGTAATTGTATATATCTGGATTATAGTAAAGCTACTTCGAATGAAAGGTCGAAGCTGACTTGCTGGAGCTGTGACAAAATTGGCTACTTTGAAAAGGGATCGCAAAGTTATTTTTGCTAATAAATGCCAAAGGATCTGACGCGGCTACGTGTTAAACTTTTACTCAGTTGTCGAGAGTTTCTCAGGTGAAAAGTTATATGCATCAATCTTTTCTTCCGTAGATGAAATGCGGTTGGTTCATCCTCTCGATTGAGGTATTTTCAAGAATTTCGAAAGGTTTGGACGCAGATTGTAATCGTCAAGATTCAAATGAGGTTTTAGGGTGAAATCAAGTGGCAAACTTGAAGATTTGTTTAGTTTCATATGTTATAATCAATATTTTAATTCATTTTAATTGTCCAATGTTGGTAGTCCTCAGTTGATAGTCCACAGTTAGCAATTCAATAATTCATATATAGTTTAATATATAATATTCGAATTAATTAATACGTATCGTGACCCGATATTTAAAGTGCGTAAAAATAAATATAGAAATTAAATGACGATAAATAAAGTGCGTAAAGTAAATAACAGAATTTAAATGATAATAAATAAAATTGCGAGGATGTAAATTGCGAGAAATAAACTGCGATAAATAAATTGCGATAAATAAAATGTAATACGGAATTAATAGTATCTAGGAACAGTTAGCGTGGATTCTTAGCAAATTTTCTCATAATTAATTTGTTTGTTTCTAATAAATTTTATTTTGTCCAATGTTTTCTTCATTATGCCACTTGTTGGATTCTGATAGGTCAAAATTCAAATATGAAATTGAATGAGAAATAGTTATTCTGCGGTGAATGGATTCGTATATCTGTGGATGTAAATAGGATAGTAAATGACTGTTGAATCAGATTCGAAGAATGTACAATGTAACTTATTAATGTGAAATCTAAATATTCCTCGGGTCTTACCTACCCGTTAAAATATTGTCACCATTAACAGTTTGTTCAAAAGAATTTTTAATTACAATCTTTTGAAAATATATATACATATATATTTTCTTCAGATATAATCATGGATTTAATGAGTCAATATGATATTAAACTCATTTGATTTACCGTTAGAATAAGAATATATAATCTCTAAAACATTAGAGATTATATAATCGTCATGTCGAACGAAGATAAATGATGTAGAATGATTCGTAGATTGATGATTATGCTTGAGGTACATAACGAGATGTTGAGGCATAGATTGTTGATGGTACTGGTGCCGTTATTGATGGTACTGTTGGTGTCGGTGATGTTGCTGAAGCTGGTATGTTTTGCACCATATTTTCCAAGGCTATAACTCGGGCGCGAAGCTCGTTGACTTCTGCTATTACTCTGGGATGATTGGCGGTTGAAACAAGCGGATGAATAAAGTTCAGAATTTGGGACATCATATAATCGTTGTGAGATATCCTGACAATGAGAGGGAATATGGTGTTTCGTACAGGTTCGCCGTTAAGTGCTTTAGGTTCTCCACAAAGAGATGAATTCGGTTGGTGGAAAGGATCGCCTTCTTCGCATTTCCATTAATTAAGTCGACTATGAATCCATCAGATGATTTGAGGATGGATGATTAGTTGATTCATTCTAGTGACACTGCTTTCAGAGCTTAGGTGAAATCCATATCGGAATAGCTGTCGGAATCCGAGGAATTCGGACTGGTTGAGGGATTCATCTCGTACGATAAGATGAAGGATTTTTGATAAGAAATAGATTATAGGATATAGATTAGTACCCTCCAATACATAATTTACATATGCATATATAATACTAAAATCCCATAAGTTGTGGAGGAATCTACGGAAGCTGTCAGGCAAAGTCTACAGTAACAGATATGCTAAGATATGAATTTGTAGATACGCTAAGATACGAATTTTTTTTTGTCTATACACTATTCATGCAATCATTGTAGTAAGATGTGTCTAGACTAGGAATGATAAGCAGGTAATTTCCTAAGGATGATAAGCAGATGATTTTCGACAAAAATGATAAGCAAAACTTTTAACATGCAGACGCGATCGAAGTCCAGACTCACTAATGCATCCTAAGGACTATCAGTTAGACACACTAATGCAAGACCCGGTTCGCTAAGACCACCGCTCTGATACCAACTGTAAAGACCCGTCCTAATCCATCCGGACGAAGTCCATATTGATTATAAATGATTCACATCAGTTGATTACATCGCGAGGTACTTGACCTCTATATGATACATTTTACAAACATTGCATTCGTTTTTGAAAAGATAAACTTTCATTACAACGTAAGTTGACGGCATGCATACCATTTTATAATATATCTAACCATAACAGATTTAATAATAATCTTGATAATCTCAACGATCGAATGCAACGTCTTTTGAAGTATGTTATGAATGACTCCAAGTAATATCTTTAAAATGAGTAATTACACAGCGGAAGATTTCTTTCGTACCTGAGAATAAACATGCTTTAAAGTGTCAACCAAAAGGTTGGTGAGTTCATTAGTTTAACATAAATAATCATTTTATAATTTTAATAGACCACAAGATTTCATATTTCCATTTCTCATAAACATACGTCCCATGCATAGAGACAAAAATATCATTTATATGGATTGAAAACCTGGTAACCGACATTCACAATATGCATATAAGAATATCCCCATCATTCCGAGATCCTCCTTCGGACATGATATAAATTTTGAAGTACTAAAGCATCCGGTACTTTGGATGGGGCTTGTTGGGCCCGATAGATCTATCTTTAGAGTTCGCGTCAATTAGGGTGTCTGTTCCCTAATTCTTAGATTACCAGACTTAATAAAAAAGGGCATATTCGATTTCGATCATTCAACCATATAATGTAGTTTTGATTACTTGTGTCTATTTCGTAAAACATTTATAAAAACAGCGCATGCATTCTCAGTCCCAAAAATATATATTGCAAAAGCATTTAAAAAGGGAATAATAAAACTCACCTAATGTATTTTGTAGTAAAAATACATATGACATCATTTAACAATTGAAGGGTTGGCCTCGAATTCACGAACCTATATCATTTGTATATTTAATAACACATATAATCACATAATTCCTTCTACATAATATTTATATATTAAGTGTTGTAATTATATAAATATATATATACTTTATTTATATTTTATATCTTCAGTTATATTTTATATATAATTATGTTGTAAATAATCAATATTCATACATATAGTTATATTACAATATATAGATATATTTGTAGTTGGCATTATATCAAAAATCAATAATTTGTTATATGTAATATTGATATAATAATGTTATTATGGTTGTAGTAATAATAATACTGTAATAATAATAATACTAATGATAATAATAGTGATATTAAAAATAATGTAAATAAAATTATATGTAAAAAATCATGTTAATGAAAATAATAATAATGATAGTTATAATTTTAATTAAAATGTTAATTTTAATGATAAAAACAATAATAATAATAATAATAATAATAATAATAATAATAATAATAATAATAATAATAATAATAATAATAATAATAATAATAATAATAATAGTAATAATAATAATAATAATAATAATAATAATAATAATAATAATAATAATAATAATAATAATAATAATAATAATAAAATGTTAGAAATTAAAAACTACCTCAAAATCCTTCTTTAAAAACAAATTGTCCCGAACCGGGCTCGAACCTACGACCTCTTGCTACCCAACACCAGCCCTTAACCATTGCTCTATTTGTTTCTTCCTGTTTTACTTTCAACCTTAAATGGTTTTAACCCCTATATCACTGCTTCTTCATAGGACCTAATTTATATCATCAATTCATCAGAGTTCTTAGCCCAATCCGAAAACTAAATCTCGGCCCAATAGTGTAACCAATTTACAGCCCAATCGTCTGTTAGCCCAAGAAAAAGAACTGGTGGGTTTTGAAGTCCAGTCTGTATTTTAAATAAAAAAAATTCAATTACCTAGGTCTAGGTTCGAACCTGGGACCTCTCGTTTAATCCCAACACCATCTACCATTCATCCACTCCTGTCTTTCAGAAATTGTATCATATCTTATAAAATTAACTCGTTTCCATTTTCTGTTTCCTACTTCTAGCCCACTAATGATCCATTTAGAGTTCGACCCAATTCATATTAAGCCCAAAAGCATAATTTATTCACAGTCCATGCTGAAAATGTAATCACGGCCCCAAACTTCACTAATTAAATCAAAGCTTCGGTATCCAATGTTAAAAAAAAAATAGTGGATGACACAGTAGGTAAAAGGATTTGTTTATTCTTTACCTTCATTATTTTATAGTCCTCATCCATATCCTTATCAGCACCTTCGATCTTCATATCTTATTCATCATCACAGTCGTCACTCTTGTTCCTCATCGTAACCATCATTCATCATCATCATCAACGTATTATCGTTGTAACAGAAAATCGAAGAAGAAAAAGAAGAGAGTTACAGGTAGTTTTCCTGTAAGTGGGTTACGGGAAAAAAAAATTTAATAGAAACAGAATCATACGGTTGTAGGATGTTCGGTATTGGTGGTTTCAAGGTGTTGTTGTGATTAGTTATCGAAACAGAAAGACTATATAGCAGTTTCAACCGTTGCAGTTTGTTCGTGAAGGTGATGAGGTTGGTGGTTCGACGCAGAAATATTAAACAGTCAGTGAGTTTTGGTGCTGTTCGTAGGAGGAGAGAAGAGGGAGAAAACTCGATATAGAGAGAGAGAGAGAAGAGAGATAAGGTGGTTGTGATGGTGTTTCAAATGGTGAATGGGGGTTTTCGAATATGGGTGTTGTTGTGTGTCGAGGACAGAAACCGTATCATAGCAGCTAGTGTTGATCGATGATGGTTTAAATGAAGGTGATGAAATGGGTTCAATGGTGGAAGGTGGTTGACATAGTGGTGATATGGGTCTGGTCGTACACGAAGAAGAAACAAAAATTGTATTAATAACGATGTTCGAGTTGGTTGTTGTTTACAATATCAAAATAGATTTAAATGATGACGGTTTTTTTTTTTTTTTTTGATATATTATGGAAAAAAAGAATAACGACTAACCCTATGCCATACCCTTCTTATAAGCGAGCCAACAAAAGGATGTAAACATTGGTTGATCAATATAACGAGACCGCTAACCAAGTAGATGACAGAAGAGATGATGAGCATGGAACGTCGACCAAACTATTTGCAGCTCAGCCGAAACAAGTGGTAATCCAGGGTTGTCCCCATCACTGTGGTGGCGGCTCATGGTGGAAATGGTGGTTTGTAGTCGATAATGATGATTGGTTTGTAAATGGTTTTGGTTATGATCATTGAAGGAGATGGTATGGTTTTAATTGATAATGGCGATGGAAGAATAGGATGACTTCTCCTCTAATCAACACTAGTTAATGAGTGGAGTTATGGAAAAATTATTGGATAGACAGGAACAAAGTGAAGAAAAACAAAATATAAAAAGTGACAATGATGGCAAACAGAATTTGGATTTGTCTGTTTAATTTTTCTCATCAACTAGTAGAAGGAATAAGGATTGAAATGACATGTAACAAGATAAATTCGATTCATCTACATTCGATTCTATAAATATATTAACAATTTTAATAATAATAATTAATAATAATAATATTAAGATACTAAAAAAATAATAATAATAATATTAATACTAACCATAACGATAATAATAATAAAAATAATAGGTTTAATAATTAATAATAATGATAACTATAATAATAAAAAGGATTCTTAATGAATATAGTAATGATATTTATCATAATAGTTTTCATTACATCGCATATTATTTTACATATTTATTTTCAACAACTAAATCATATATTATTTCAGATGTGTATATATATATATATATATATATATATATATATATATATATATATATATATATATATATATATCTATATATCTATTTATAATTAGTTGTTCGTGAACCGTCGAGAACAGTCGAAGTGTAATTTGCATATATGAAAATAGTTCAAAATTTTTGAGACTCAACCTAACAGACTTTGCTTATCGTGTCAGAAACATATAAAGATTAAAGTTTAAATTTGATCGGAAATTCCCGGGTCACTACATATGTTGGGATATGTTGAGTCAAAATAGGTTCGTAACCTGTAGCGTAAAATTGCATCTGGGTTTCCCGCACTAAATGCCTTAAAGAAAACTTGGCGTAACTTAAAGTCTCCCCAATGTGATATACCCCATCTTTCAAAGGAAAGCCTTTTATAAACTAAGGCATGCCTGGAATGTCTTTCAAACGTTTGACAAACTAATTTTTCCGTAAATAATTATGCTGATGAATTCTGCCCGACTCTAGACAAGATTTCATCAATCATATCCCCTGGTAGGTCTTCTAAAATTTTTGGTTGTCTATCCTTAACGTCCATTTTTTGTTTTTATACTGTAAAATAAACAAGGATTAGATTCGTAAAAGATAATTAACAAACAATACAAGCAATTTTTACATATAACATAAAAATACAAACACACTACAATACATATAATACACAACATGATTACAACTCTTTATTTCCACTCACTTGTTTCTTCTTCTTCGGACTTGGTTCGTTTCGCTAATTCCCTAGGGATATATGGTGCTCCCCTAATACGAGCCGTTTTTTTTTCAAATGGTCTAGAAAAACCTGGTGGCTTAGATGTTCCCGGGTTATAGTGAAAGCTTAAGAAATACGGGTTCTTACGGTACACCCCATCAGGGTACTTCATGTTAACATAAAGTTCATCGGTTTTGGGCTCGGGTTTTTCTATTTTGATGCCTTTTCCCTTATTGTTTTCTTTTGCTTTTTCAAATTGGGTCGAGGTAATTTCTATAACATTATCGGAATCCTCATCGGGATCCGATTCATCGGAAAACTAGTAATTTTCCCAATATTTTACTTCCTTGGCGGAAACACCATTGACCATTTTTAATTTTGGTCCATTGTTTGAGGATTTTCTTTTATTTAATCGTTTTTCTGTAGTTATTAATATTTCATCCTCCAAAACCTCTTCTTCTTCCGGTTCCTCTTCTTCCGGTTCCTCCTCTTCCGGTTCCTCCTCTTCCGGTTCCTCCTCTTCCAGTTCTTCCTCTTCCGGTTTTTCCTCGAGAATTTGTGAATCTTCCCAAAATATATTCGACTCTTCATTATTATTAGGTGAGTCGATGGGATTTTTACTAGAGGTAGACATCTATCACACAATATCAAACACGTTAAGAGATTAATATATCACATAATATTTACATGTTAATAATATATAGTTTCCAACAAAAGTGTTAAGCAATCGTTGATGATTCGAAACGCAACCTTTATTTATTGAACGGATTTGAGTTGTTTTGTTACACGAATTGATTTATTGTATATGTGGTATTTTAATGAATTCAGGTTGATTTCACACATATATAGGCAACTAGTCCTATCCGCGTAGTTTAGTTTATTGGTAAATCCGATTCGTTCCACAGGGAGATGGAGTGTTTAATGGTTTTTAATAGTCTTTGATGTTAAACTAGTTTAAAAAAAGTTTTGGATTAGGAATAAATATCATACAAAAAAATAACATACAATTTAAATAAAATTAACTAAATTACAAATTTAATTATTAGAAAATTGGTTTTTAATCTTCAAGTTATATTTGAATCGATCATAAAACCAATTACTTTTCATGTTTTCATGTTACAATTTTGATATTAAACCAATTGAGTTGGGGAGTGATATTGGGGTTTTGTTTCTCTGAATGTGCTAATGTTTAACAACCCCTCATATTGGTCTTCTAACCCGTATCTTTTTAGCATGAGGGTTATTTAAGTCATAAAAATTATTAACAGTACGTAAATGAAACTGATAGAAATATTAATTTAATTTACTCAATGAATAAAAGTAAAAATAACAACTTACAATATAAATAAATAGGAGTGTTTACTTAAATGTTTCATTTCTAGATCCATGGATTGTTTTGAGTTTAAGTCCTATTAAAATGTTTTAGTATAAAACTTTATATTTTTCTTTCTAATATATAAAGTTTCGACTAGCTAAATTAAATCTAATTTTCATCGGATCTTATTTAGATAGTTACTATTCCCCAAGTATTTAAATTGAGACCTAATTTAGTATTGACTTTCGCCAATACCCAAATCATAATGGTTTCCCTTTTTACAATTTCACTATTATATAACTATTGATATTACCCAAACCACCGAACTTTATTTCTAAATTAGTGTTAATAACTTATTCATAAATTCGTCTAGATCATTATTAATGTTGAAGCTTAATTTATATAAATAAAATAACTTTCGTTATTTGAATCTAATAAATTAAGTGACAAGAGTTAAATATCTAGGTACATAATAATGGTTCTTTTAATTAGGCTCAATGTTAAAATACTCAAGTTACATTTTAATTTTTACAAATGATAACAATCCATTTCACTAGGGGCTCTACATCTAAGCAAACACTAGGGAAATTTAGCTACTCATTATGCTAGGGTAAACATAAAAATAAAAACATACAAACATAATAATAACGATAAAAATTGATAACGATAATTTTAATAGAATAAACTTACGAAAATCTTCACTTTCATTAACTTCAAACGGTAGAAAAATTACAATAACAATACCCTTTCACTCGTACAATAACACCCTTAATCACGAACAATACACCCTTAATATTGAAACTATCCTAAATATTGAACTCGGAACTGAAAATAAAATTGATACAGAGTACTTAATAAAATAAAAATGAAAACAGACGTGAATAATTATTTTTTTGTGATATGTTGATATCTCTCCTATCTCTCGTAAATTGTCTGTCTCCTCCTTCTTTTAATTTGTGTAGTACTCTGTATGTATAGCATATGCCTCTTGAAGTAGTAGGTGGAATTGAGTGTTCACTTCTCTTTTTTGCTGTAAAGGACCAAAGGCTTGCAAAAGTATTATATTTAATCATAAAGCCACCGTCCCATTTTCTCATTGATCTTTATTTTCACTAATTTATTCCATGTGTTGTGTAAAGAGACCGTAAAGCTTCCATCCAGCATAAAGAATTATTTATTTACTATAAAGTTGGCCAACTCATTTTGCTTTGTTTGAATTTTACATTTTTCAACATTACACGTTTTGTATAGGAGCTATACAATCCGTGTACTTCATTTTTAGAACTAGACATGCAAATAAAAGTTGTAGTCCTGTGAGTTACGGATGTCTGGACACCTGATTCGCCTTTTTTCGAGTCCGTATGATTTAGTTATGATTTTTTTTTCGTGTAGGCGCGCAGATTTCGTGATTCCGATCGTTTTAACTTGTAGTCTTGAGGCGCGATGTTTGTAGTCTTGAAGCGCGATGTTGTAGTCTTTTTTTTATTCGTTAGAAATCTTCATTTTATCTTCATTTTGATCTTTATATCATTGAAAATCGATAATAGCATTTCATTCGACGCTTTGGACATTTTAACCAATTACACACCGAAAACTACTCGAATACACATAAAAGTCATAATATTTTGGATTGATATTGCGACAAACTATATGTATATTTTTAGCAATATCAAATTACCCCACACTTGAACGTTGCTTGTCCTCAAGCAATAACATCTTTTTAATAGACTCATAATACTGCATATTTTTCCATATCAATCATTCATCACACACACACGTCACACGAAACGCAAACACACGCTATATGGAATAAGTTGGAAACACTACGCAATTTTTTTTTATTGAATCACACGCACACCACACGAAATGAAATTCTGACAACGAAAACAAAGTTTGAGGTTCGTGACTGAGGTTTAAAAATTTGGATCCTTAGGGAAAATTGGACCTTGTGAAAACGTTTTATGATTTTATAAAATGTCATACTAGTTTTTACACTAGACACGTTTTCCGGTTTTAACCTCAAATTCCGGTTGAGGGTAACTGAAAACCGAAGCCTCAGTCGGCGATTAGCAAGCTATCCGCCCCCATAATTGAAGTATCATGGAACTTGAAACCGAATGTCCTAAAAAATGGTTTTACACAATATAGTTCATAAAATAGCATAAGTTTTAGAAGAAACTTATATCGTGTCCAAATATAATCGGTGAACCATGAGTTTGCACACCTCAATTTGTTATGGCATATGTATGTTGACCGCGGTCAAACATAGATGCGGTTGATCTTTACGGAGATCATCCATCTGGGGATTAGATTCATTAGTCTTAAAAGCTAATTTGCAATGTGCCCCCATTGTACGAGACAGATCCATCTCATGGTCAGGATAAGTCTAACCACCAAAAACCCTGTTTGATGCTGAGGTTAGGTGGATTTCCAGCCGATGATAGAGATGACTTTTCAAGATTTTTCGTCAACCTACAGCTGTTCTGGACTACATCTTCTAAACATAAGTTAGCAAGTGTGTCAGTTTGGAAGACTTGACTTCCTTCGCAATCAATGGGATACTCAGGTTTATACATTCCAAAGCAATGATATCTGCAATAACTTCATAGAAACACGTGATAAATGGTTCTAAACATAGGGGTTTATAAATTCTGTTATAATTGGTTTTCTTTTATAGGTTTTAAACAAATAAACTTATGTGTTTTTAATGTATTGAGACGATAATTTCGATTTTTAACACCTAATCTTTAATTGCTCGTAATTACCTTAAAAATTTGACTCGATATATTTGTTTAAAAATTTTCAAAATTTTTCGTAAAAACCACCAAGTTATACGTTCTCGAGAATTTATATCCCCCACTCCACACTTAAGATTATGTAATGCCCTCATTACATAAAATTAGATAAAATGTATAAATTTGAGAGGACAAAAAGTGTAACGTATTTAGAACTTCCTTTTTTAAGTAATTGGAGATCGTAAAATGCTTATCGTATGAACATATCCAATCCTTTTTTTCACAATATAACTTTCATGTTTCGTTATGTCGAATATATCATCATCATAAGTACCTGTCAACAAACATGTTAATCACACACAAGATGGGGTTGTAGTTCAAGAGTACAAAATTTTTACCCCACACTTAAAATTTTTGTATATATAAATAAAAGTAAAAGAAAATATTTAACACACACCATAAGTTTTTGTATTTTTTTTTTCAACTTTATAAGTAGTTAAATTTCAAAATATCATTTTTAAATTTATATTTGTTGTAACGGAAATTTCGGTTGTTATACCTAGTCTTTATCCGTTTATAAATTTTTAAATTCAATTTATAAAATTTAATTCATTAAAAGTTAAAGTTTTTTTTTTTTTTTTTTTACGAAAATCAAATTTAAAATAAAATAAAATAAAACACTCTATTTTTGTGTTAAAAAGATTAACATTTTTAAATTTTAAAACAAGTATATGAAAAATAAAAAAAAATAAAAAAAAGGATTAAAATACACTTTATTTTTGTATACTTTTAAATCAACTAATTTTCAAACTTAAAACTTTGTTTCCTATCGACTAGGTAGAGATAATTTCAGTTGTTACACCTATCATTATCCACGACAAAGATTACAAGTTATATATTTTTACGGTTATTGATTAAAAAGTATATTTTTGCAATCTACTATAGACTTTTAGAATTTAACAAAAAAAATTTTTGTGCAATTTGAAAAATGAAAATTCAGTTGTGACACTTAAACATTTTCGTTTTCAAAGAAACAAGTTAAACTCAAGGTGTTTCACCTTCGATTTAGTAGAAAGATCTTTTTCAAATTTTATATTTTGTTTTTGTGGTTTACTATTTAACAGATATCTTATGAATCCAACAAGAAATTTCGTGCAATTTGAAGAACGATAATTCAGTTGTAACACTTAACATTAACTTTTTCAATGAAAACAGGTTGAACTCAAGGTTCATCACTTTTAAATGGTAGACCGTTTTAATAAAAACACACAACAAACAAAAACAAACCAAAACACACCAAAACATAAACACAAAAAAAATGCACAAACACACAATTGGCGAGAAAAAGATTTAGAGAGTGAAACCGCGTTGGCTCGCCTCGTAGGAGAGTCGCATAATTTCGCTCCCCATTGCTTCGTAGGCGTAACCTCGTTGGTTTAAGAGGTTTTCCTCTGCACATTTTAAAGGCCCTTCTCGGCACAAGGTTACGTACTCGTAATTAGAGTCCGTTTGATTCTTTGGGCAATCTCCGTAGTGAGTCGGTTTTCCACATTTTACACATTTGCCCAAATGCCGCGCTCGACGCCTCTTAGCTGATTTAGATTTTCCTCTTGCATAGTTTATCTCATTAAGTTCCTGTCTTATCTCTTTCCTCACCTTATCGCATCTTCTCTTTATATCTAATACCACATCCCTTGGTAAAATCTTATCGCACATTAAAAGGAAATGGTTGTAGACATAATGATTGCGCATCTTGAAAATAAACAATAAAAATAAAAAGAAATTAAAAAGGTAGAATGAAGGGAGAAGACTAGTTCTTTAGGGTCTGCTAGGGAAAGACCAAACTAACCCCACTCTTAAAGATAAAAATAAAAATTGAGAATGGAGTTTAAAACCTTAAAGTTACCCTGAATTTATTTGTCCTTAGGGTAGAAGGTGATCTCGTCTCTTTCCGTAGTATTGATTCCGTCAAAGTATAATTTGAGTCGATGACCGTTCACCTTGAAAGTTCCACCGTCTTTGCTGTATAACTCTGCATATCCAGATGGAAAAACCTGTTTTATTATATATGGCCCAGTCCATCGGGATCTAAGTTTACCAGGTGAAAACTTGAAACGTGATTGGAATAATAATACTTTATCCCCTTGTTCAAATTCTTTCTTTTTTAATCGTGCATCGTGCCATTTTTTAGTTTTATCTTTGTATGTTTTAGAATTTTCATATGCTTGTAATCTTAATTCATCTAGTTCGTGAAGTTGTAAGAAACGATTTTCTCCGGCTTGCACAAGGTCAGTATTACACACTCTCAGAGCCCAATATGCCTTGTGTTCAACTTCGACAGGTAGATGACATGCTTTACCATATACAAGTCTAAAGGGTATGGTACCGATTGGTGTTTTATACGCAGTCCTAAAAGCCCACAACGCGTCGTCTAACTTGCGTTGCCAAATCTTAGGGTTGTTATTAACCGTTTTCTCAAGTATGCGTTTCAAGGCACGATTCGTGTTCTCCACTTGACCACTTGTTTGCGGGTGGTACGGAGTAGAGAAACGATGAGTTACGCCATACTTCTTCAACACCTTTTCAAGATGGTTGTTGGCAAAATGTGTTCCTCGGTCGGATATGAGCGCCTTTGGGATTCCAAAGCGTGAGAAGAGATTTTTCAAGAAGTTCACCACCACCCTAGCATCATTTGTAGGCAAAGCTTTTGCTTCAGCCCACTTGGATACATAATCAACGGCTACTAGGATGTACTTGCACTTATGGGAACTTGGAAATGGTCCCATGAAATCGATTCCCCAAATATCAAAGATTTCACAAACTTGGATGCCGGTTTGAGGCATCTCATCCTTTTTTGTGATGTTACCCGTTCGTTGGCATGCATTACAAGTCTGAACGAAATTATGAGCATCTTTAAAGATTGTGGGCCAATAAAAGCCCGAGTCAAGGATTTTTCTTGCAGTGTGGTTTGGTCCGAAATGACCGCCGGTGGGCCCTTGATGGCAATGCTCAAGAATTTGTTGAGCCTCTTGTCCGTACACACAACGGCGAATTATTTGATCTGCACCAACACGAAATAGGTCGGGGTGTTCCCAGAAATAGGATTTCAAATCCGCAAAGAATTTCTTCTTTTGTTGGTAAGAAAGTCCTTTTTGAAGAATGCCTGAAGCAAGATAGTTTGCAAAATGAGCAAACCATGGGATTTCAGATTCCTTGTCAACCCTCATTAGAGATTCGTCCAGAAATGTGTCCTTGATGATTGTATCATCGAGTTTATCTAATTCAGGGTTTTTAAGTCGGGATAAATGGTCGGCAGCTAGATTCTCGGCTCCTTTCTTGTCACGTATCTCAATGTCAAATTCTTGAAGTAAAAGAACCCAACGTATGAGACGATGCTTTGCATCTAGTTTCGAGAATAAGTACCTAAGTGCCGAATGGTCCGTGTAAACAATGGTCTTGGACAACACCAAATATGACCGAAATTTATCAAACGCATAAACAACCGCTAGGAGCTCCTTTTCCGTGGTGGTATAATTAATTTGAGCCCCCGTTAGCGTTTTGCTTGCATAATAAATTGGAAGAAAATGATTATCGGGTCGTTGTCCTAAGACAGCACCTAAGGCATAGTCGCTTGCGTCACACATTAGCTCAAATGGCATACTCCAATCCAGAGATATGATAATGGTAGCTTGTGTGAGTTTTGACTTTAGAATCGAGAATGCATTTTCGCAATTAGAATCAAAGTCAAATGGAGCATCCTTTTCAAGAAGCTTGGTCAATGGGCGGGCGATTTTAGAAAAATCTTTGATAAATCGCCTATAGAATCCCGCGTGACCAAGAAAGCTTCTAATGGCCTTAACATTCGACGATTTAGGTAGCTTAGATATAACTTCAATTTTAGCTTTATCTACCTCTATTCCCGAACGAGATATTTTGTGACCAAGTACAATGCCCTCCTTTACCATGAAGTGGCATTTTTCCCAATTTAGGACCAAATTTGCTTTCTCACATCGGATAAGCATACGTTCAAGGTTAAAAAGACATGATTCAAAGGAATCTCCAAACACGGAAAAGTCATCCATGAAGACTTCCATACAATCCTCTACCATATCATCGAAAATTGCCATCATGCACCTTTGAAAGGTTCCGGGTGCATTTCATAAACCAAACGGCATGCGGCGATAGGCAAAGGTACCAAAAGGACAAGTGAATGTGGTGTTTTCTTGGTCGTTGGGATCAATTGGAATTTGGAAGTAACCGGAGAAACCATCTAGAAAGCAATAATATTCTTTCCCCGCTAATCGTTCAATCATTTGATCAATAAAAGGTAACGGAAAATGATCCTTTCTTGTGGCATCATTGAGACATCTGTAATCAATACAGACTCTCCAGCTGGTAACCGTTCTAATTAGAACGAGTTCGTCCTTTTCATTTAGAATAACGGTTGTACACCCCTTTTTGGGTACTACTTGTACTAGACTAACCCAAGGACTATCGGAGATGGGATAGATTAACCCGGCGTCAAGAAGATTGACTACCTCCTTTTTAACAACCTCTTTCATGTTGGGATTTAGCCTGCGTTGTCTTTGTACTACTAGTTTGAAGTCATTCTCAAGGAGAATTTTATGTGTACAATAAGACGGGTTTATCCCTGGAATGTCGGTTGTTTTCCAGGCTATAGCCTTTTTATGGGTTTTTAAAACAGAGATTAACCTATCCTTCTCGTTACCGGAAAGATGTGAAGCAATAATTACCGGTAATTGAGATGTACCTTCGAGATAAGCATACTCCAAGTGTTTGGGTAGCTCTTTAAGCTCTAGTACGAGTGGTTCTTCCAAGGAATTCTTTATACGGAATCTATCTTCATTCTTGATTTCCTCAAATGATTCCTCTTCCTTGGGAATTTCTTCTTTGATGGTCTCGTCATCCGTGACCACCTTCATCAACTCATCAAAATCTTTATCAATATTGAAGTATTCATTCTCACTTACCGGGGCTAACCCCGGGATATCAATTTCTAGTAGCTCCTGCAATTCATTCTCGACAAAAAGATCTATAACATCAATTTGAAAACAAGAGTCATCGGTGGAAGTGGGTCTTTTCATGGCTTTGTCAATGTGACAAATTATTCTCTCGTTTCCCACACCTAGACTCAATTGTTCTTTTTGGACATTAATGATAGCATCTGCAGTGTTAAGGAAAGGACGTCCTAAAATGATAGGAACTTTTGTGTCCTCTTGCATTTCTAGAATAACAAAGTCGACGGGAAAGATAAGTGAGCCAACTTTTACAAGAATATCCTCGGCTATACCTATGGGAGTATTAAATGATTGGTTTGCTAATCGAATACCCATCCGGGTTGGTTTTAAGTCTCCTAAGTTAAGTTTTAAATATAACGAGTAAGGAATTAGGTTAACACTTGCACCTAGGTCGGCTAGTGCATCGTACACTACCGAATCACCCATCATACATGGAATGATAAAACTACCCGGGTCTCCCAATTTTGGAGGTACATTTTGTTTCTTCAAGATGGCCGAACACTCCTCATGGAGGAATGTGGCAGAAACGTCGTGGTATTTACCCTTCGAAGATATGAGATCTTTCAAAAACTTCCCGTAATTGGGCATATCCCTAAGAACCTCCGCGAGTGGCATGTTAATGCTAATTTGCTTGATCATGTCTGCAAATTTCTGATATCGACTCGCGAGTCTATCTTTCTTCAATGCTTTTGGGTATGGAATAGGTTCCTTATACAAGTTTACTGGTGGTTCTTCACTTTTCTTCGATATGACCTCTGGTGGATCATCTTTTTCTTGTTCGTTGTCAACTTGCTCATTTTTATCAACCGGTACTTGTAAAATAGAAGGAGATAAAGGAACTTCTGGGGACTTTAGAGTCTCCGGGTTAATAGTTAAACCACTTCTAGTAGTTATAGCATTTACATGCTCATTTCTTGTTTGGTTGTTGTTGGGATTCACTTGAGTATTTGAGGGGAGAGTACCTGGTGGTCTCTCTGATAGTAACTGTGAGATCCTTCCAACATCTCTTTCTAAATTCTGAATTGTGGCTTGTTGATTTCGAATTTGCTGAGTTTGGAGCTCTGCATTTTGCTCGTGCTTAACCATAAAATCTCTCAAGAGATCTTCTAAACCGGATTTCTTCTCGGGTTGTGGTTGTATGAGTGCTTGTGGTTGTGGTTGATTGTGTTGAAAATTATTTTGATAAATTCGTTGAGGTTGATTTCGGTTATTTAAGTGATTGTAACCTGGTGGTGCATTTCTTTGATTTTGATTTGGGAAATTCCGGTTATTTTGGTAACCTGGATTTCCTCCTTGATAGTTATTATTATTTGAACCTGAAGGTCCTCCTATTTGATAGCTGTTTATAGGAGGATATTTTCGGTTGTTTGCTTCTATTGCTGGAAAATCATTGAAATTCATTTCACCTTTTCGCAAGTAACCTAAGAAATTTGCTTGCTCTTCCATTGTACTTTGATCACAATCTCTAGTAAGATGGGGACCTTGGCACAGTTCACACCCTACTCTGATAGCGTGCATTTCTTTGGTTACCTTCTCAATTTGCCTTGCTTGATTTGCTATTTGGACTTTTAAAGAAGCAATTTCATCATTACTTTCGATACTAGCAACCTTTGATGATCTAGAGAATTCCATCTCTTGATGCCAATTATGGGAATGG
Source organism: Rutidosis leptorrhynchoides (assembly GCF_046630445.1). Classification (NCBI taxonomy): domain Eukaryota; kingdom Viridiplantae; phylum Streptophyta; class Magnoliopsida; order Asterales; family Asteraceae; genus Rutidosis; species Rutidosis leptorrhynchoides. The sequence continues at coordinate 241,108,558 of NC_092342.1, read as the reverse complement.
GCTGCTATATCGGCAATGATTGTGTGAGCGTCTTCAGGTGTTTTCTTCATGATCGAACCTCCGACTGCAACATCTATATCTTTTCTAGTTGCCACATTGACTCCTTTATAGAATATTTGGACCTTTTGGAATGTATTCAACCCGTGTTGAGGACATACCCTAAGCATTTTGTTGAATCGGGTCCAAGCTTCATAAAGAGTTTCATTAGGCTTTTACATAAAGTGGTTTATATCACTTTGCAATTTTGCTGCTTTTGAAGCAGGAAAGAATTCTGACAAAAACTTATCCATCATATCATTCCAGTCTTCAATATAACCTTCTGGTAATGAGTCTAGCCAATCTCTTGCATCATCCTTTAAGGACCATGGAAAGATTTTTAAACATGCAACTTCATCGGTGACATCTTTGATTTTGAAAAGCTTGCAAATGCTTACAAACTTACGAAGATGCTCGTTAGCATCCTCATTTGGGGCTCCACCGAATTGACATGTATTAGTCACCATGTAGAGAAATTGACCCTTTATTTCAAAACCGTCAGTCATAGTGGGTTGAATAATTGCGTGGCCTTGACCTGTTCTTGTTGCCTTCATTAATGCTTCCATCGTTTGATTTGTAGCCGCCATCTCTTCTTCTTCTTTAATAAATGGCTCTATGATTGGTTGGATAACTGGTTCAGAGTCAGATTCTAAGGAAAGTGATTGTAAATTCTCAGCAAGAGATTCTACTTCTTGAGCTCTTAAGCGTTCGTGGAATTCCCTTTCGGGTTCAGGATATGAAGGAGTTAATTCAGTGTTGGAGGAACGTAAGTTCATGCATTAATTTCTATTATGAGATCATAACATCAAAAGCTTTTCTAGTGTTACTTACTTGTTTCTTTTTTAGTGTTTTTCTGTGTTTTAAAATTACTAGTACTTCCTGCTTCTTTTTGTTGTTTTTGTCCTTTATTAATTCTTTGCGGTTCCGGATTAAGTTTAACGAGTTTAGGATTTTCTGAACGGATCATACAATTGGGAAATTGTACAAAGAACTAAAGGATTTATTCATAAACTTTGAACTTTCTTGGAAATGAATTTCCTCGAGAGGATCGAATAACATAAAAACAATGATAAAAACCCTTAAACAAACAGATTTTCCTTCTGATTTTGCCCACGTTTCGAATAGCCAAAAGTTGCAGCAGAGGGGCAGGATCCTTCTATTGACCAATAAAATTGGTGATCCAACAACCCGGTCCACGTACAAATCCAACTACTACTACGAACCAGAAAAATTATCTATTTATTTAACTGCCAACTCCCCGGCAGCGGCGCCAAAAAGTTAATGATTCGAAATGCAACCTTTATTTATTGAACGGATTTGAGTTGTTTTGTTACACGAATTAATTTATTGTATATGTGGTATTTTAATGAATTCAGGTTGATTTCACACATATATAGGCAACTAGTCCTATCCGCGTAGTTTAGTTTATTGGTAAATCCGATTCGTTCCACAGGGAGATGGAGTGTTTAATGGTTTTTAATAGTCTTTGATGTTAAACTAGTTTAAAAAAAGTTTTGGATTAGGAATAAATATCATACAAAAAAATAACATACAATTTAAATAAAATTAACTAAATTACAAATTTAATTATTAGAAAATTGGTTTTTAATCTTCAAGTTATATTTGAATCGATCATAAAACCAATTACTTTTCATGTTTTCATGTTACAATTTTGATATTAAACCAATTGAGTTGGGGAGTGATATTGGGGTTTTGTTTCTCTGAATGTGCTAATGTTTAACAACCCCTCATATTGGTCTTCTAACCCGTATCTTTTTAGCATGAGGGTTATTTAAGTCATAAAAATTATTAACAGTACGTAAATGAAACTGATAGAAATATTAATTTAATTTACTCAATGAATAAAAGTAAAAATAACAACTTACAATATAAATAAATAGGAGTGTTTACTTAAATGTTTCATTTCTAGATCCATGAATTGTTTTGAGTTTAAGTCCTATTAAAATGTTTTAGTATAAAACTTTATATTTTTCTTTCTAATATATAAAGTTTCGACTAGCTAAATTAAATCTAATTTTCATCGGATCTTATTTAGATAGTTACTATTCCCCAAGTATTTAAATTGAGACCTAATTTAGTATTGACTTTCGCCAATACCCAAATCATAATGGTTTCCCTTTTTACAATTTCACTATTATATAACTATTGATATTACCCAAACCACCGAACTTTATTTCTAAATTAGTGTTAATAACTTATTCATAAATTCGTCTAGATCATTATTAATGTTGAAGCTTAATTTATATAAATAAAATAACTTTCGTTATTTGAATCTAATAAATTAAGTGACAAGAGTTAAATATCTAGGTACATAATAATGGTTCTTTTAATTAGGCTCAATGTTAAAATACTCAAGTTACATTTTAATTTTTACAAATGATAACAATCCATTTCACTAGGGGCTCTACATCTAAGCAAACACTAGGGAAATTTAGCTACTCATTATGCTAGGGTAAATATAAAAATAAAAACATACAAACATAATAATAACGATAAAAATTGATAACGATAATTTTAATAGAATAAACTTACGAAAATCTTCGCTTTCATTAACTTCAAACGGTAGAAAAATTACAATAACAATACCCTTTCACTCGTACAATAACACCCTTAATCACGAACAATACACCCTTAATATTGAAACTATCCTAAATATTGAACTCGGAACTGAAAATAAAATTGATACAGAGTAATTAATAAAATAAAAATGAAAACAGAAGTGAATAATTATTTTTTTGTGATATGTTGATATCTCTCCTATCTCTCGTAAATTGTCTGTCTCCTCCTTCTTTTAATTTGTGTAGTACTCTGTATGTATAGCATATGCCTCTTGAAGTAGTAGGTGGAATTGAGTGTTCACTTCTCTTTTTTGCTGTAAAGGACCAAAGGCTTGCAAAAGTATTATATTTAATCATAAAGCCACCGTCCCATTTTCTCATTGATCTTTATTTTCACTAATTTATTCCATGTGTTGTGTAAAGAGACTGTAAAGCTTCCATCCAGCATAAAGAATTATTTATTTACTATAAAGTTGGCCAACTCATTTTGCTTTGTTTGAATTTTACATTTTTCAACATTACACGTTTTGTATAGGAGCTATACAATCCGTGTACTTCATTTTTAGAACTAGACATGCAAATAAAAGTTGTAGTCCTGTGAGTTACGGACGTCTGGACACCTGATTCGCCTTTTTTCGAGTCCGTATGATTTAGTTATGATTTTTTTTTCGTGCAGGCGCGCAGATTTCGTGATTCCGATCGTTTTAACTTGTAGTCTTGAGGCGCGATGTTTGTAGTCTTGAAGCGCGATGTTGTAGTCTTTTTTTTTACTCATTAGAAATCTTCATTTTATCTTCATTTTGATCTTTATATCATCGAAAATCGATAATAGCATTTCATTCGACGCTTTGGACATTTTAACCAATTACACACCGAAAACTACTCGAATACACATAAAAGTCATAATATTTTGGATTGATATTGCGACAAACTATATGTATATTTTTAGCAATATCAATCGTTTTTAAAGAAAACACGATCGAAGTCTAGACTCACTAATGCATCCTAACAAACTCGGTTAGACACACACTAATGCAATTTCTGGTTCTCTAAGACCAACGTTCCATATTAATTGATTTCGTTGCGAGGTTTTGACCTCTATATGAGACGTTTTTCAAAAACTGCATTCGATTTTAAAACAAGCCATAACCTTTATTTTATCGATAAAGATTTAAAAATATTACGACGATTATCAAATAATGATAATAAAAAATATAGCGTTTTCACACGACCATTACATAATGGTTTACAATAATATTACACAATAATATATGTCTTCGAATGCAGTTTTCAAACAATATTATACTAGCATGGACTCCAAATCTTGTCCTTAATTTAGTATGCAACAGCGGAAGCTCTTAACAATTACCTGAGAATAAACATGCTTAAAGCGTCAACAAAAATGTTGTTGAGTTATAGGTTTAACCTATATATTTATCAATCGTAATAATAGACCACAAGATTTCATATTTCCATTTTTCGTAAACATCATCCCATACATAGAGATAAAAATCATTCATATGGTGAACACCTGGTAACTGACATTAACAAGATGCATATAAGAATATCTCCATCATTCAGGGACATCCATCGGACATGATAAAAAATCATCGAAGTGTGACGACCCGGGAATTTCCGACCAAATTTAAACCTAATCTTATTATGATTTCGACACGATAAGCAAAATCTGTAATGTTGAGTCTCGAAAATTTTGGAACTATGTTCATATGTTCAATTGACCTTCGACTATTCCCGACGATTCACGAACAATTGATTGAATATATATATATATATATATATATATATATATATATATATATATATATATATATATATATATATATATATATATATATATATAAGTATATATAATAAATTGAAATAATAAATTATAATTTAATCATTAGAATTGAACATGTAAAATAATATACAAGGTAATAAAGAAATTGTTAAAATAAAACTATATATATAAAGGTATATGATTTCTACAAATAAATATTAAGATATGAATATTGGTATATATATAAAAAGTTTCACTATTATATATTACATATACAATTAATAAATTATACATAATTAATAATATGTAATATTAATATATTAAATGAAAGTTGGAAATATAGTTGCTATATTAATACATTACTTTCATTATTATTATAAATGTTAATATCAGTATTAATAATATTATTATAAAAATTAGATACATTAAATTACTAATATTATTGTTATCATTAATAATATCATATTTAGTATAATCAGTAGTAAAATTATGATTTTAGTTATTATCAAGAGTATTAATGTTAATAGTTACATTCATCATTAAAATCATTATTATTATATTGATAATTATTATTATCATTATTTATCAATATTAATAATGGTATTATTATTAATGATATTGATATTATTCTTAAAAAATAAAACAATTTATTAATATTATCAACAACAATATCGTTATTATCATTTTATGATTATTAATATCATTATTATTGTTAATATTACTAATATATTATATTTCTATTTCTAATATTATTATTATTATTAGCATTTTTACCATTAATTAATATTATTATTATTATTATTAACATTATTGTTACTAATATTATTCTTATTATTTATTATTAATAACTGTATTATAGGAACGTTTATAACTATCAATTAGTCCATGATTTTAGTAAATCAAATTATTGAATTAGGATACAAACAAATGCAGTTAGAGTCTTTATCAGTTTCATTTTTTTTCCTCTAGTCCCTGTTCGATGATGGAAGACTACCGATATTCATTCAATATAACAATTGATCATTTTTTTTCTTTGATTAGTAAACCATAGACTCCTCACTATCATTATCATCTAAATTACTCACTCAATATCGAAATCAGAACAGAAAATTAAACGAAGCCAGCTAGTTCATCTGTTCGTTGTAACTTTTATTCAAAACTTCAAATTCAATTCAATCTTCAAAATGTATAATTGCGGTTATGTTAGAAGTCATCTACTTAAGCTATCTGTAAGATTTCAATTTCTAACTTTTCATATCGAATTCTAATTTGAAGAGTCAAAGTTAATTTAAAAAAAAGTCAATTGGCTGTTCTTCGTGAAATTCAGATTCTTTATGAAATTTCTGTTAAAATTGATGGTTTGGAAAGTTTTTAGGAGTGTTTAGAAACACAATTCGTATATTAAATTTCATCCAAAATGTTTTAAAATCGAAAACCCATTTTTTTTGTGTTTATGCAGTCGCTACTGCAGTAGGCGTTTTTTTTTTGTTTTTTTTTATTTTCATGTTAATACAATCATGAATATTGATTGTTTGTTCTTATTTTGATGTATCAAAAATCGTTTTGAGATGAATTGAATCCATGTTGGCCGATTGAAATTTAAAGAAGAAAAAGGAGAACCGAGAACAGATAGATATAGGTTATATGTTTTATTTTCGGGGTATAATATCAGAATAATAGAAACAGAAGGATGGTTAGAAGTGTTGTCGGGGAACAGGAGGTCTCGGGTTCGAGCCCAACTCGGGGCAATTTTTTTTACAAAAACTTTTGGAAGGTAGTTTTCTCTTTAAAAAAATTATTACTATTATAATAATTATTATTATTATTTTTATTTTTATTTTTATTTTTATTATTATTATTATTATTATTATTATTATTATTATTATTATTATTATTATTATTATTATTATTATTAATCTTATAATTATTATCATTGTCATGAATTATTATTTGGATTAATGCTATTATTATTATTATTATTATTGTATATTAGTATTATGGTATTATTAGTTATTATCAATATTATTAATAACATAATTAGTATCCTTAATGTAATTTACATTATTTTCATTACAAGTATTATTATTATTATTATTTACTATCATTAATATTATTATAAATATTATTAATATCAATATTATTATTATTAATTTTACCAATTTAGTATTATTAGCATTATTATGATTATTATTATTATGAAGATAATACAATTTAATATTATGTTCATAAATATTAATATTAGTAACATTCTATGATTATTAGTATCAGTATTATCATTATGTGTTATTATCACTATTATCATTATTAATGATGTTATCAGATCATTATAAGTATTATTAATGTTATCCTAAGAATCATTATAAGTATCGAAATCAGTATCATAACTATCATTAACAGTAAAATTAATATTTTTCCAAGTATTATTATTAATATCATTGTTATTATCACTAATAGGGTTATCACTAACATATGTATATTATTAATGTTATTATTATTATTTTTACTAATATTAACTTAGTATAATAGAACTACTGTTTTGATAAACAAATGAAATACATACATAAATATATATATTTAACACATATAACATAACAAAATTTAATATTTTTATATTCAAAATGAACATATAAACCATATATATTATTAACATAAAAATGATATAACCAATACATTTACACATATATGTGTTCAATTACAACTATAAATATTAATAAATATACAAATGATATAGGTTCGTGAATCCAAGGCCAACCCTGCATTGTTCAGTTTCGTCATATGTATTTTTACTACAAAATACAATATTGTGAGTTTCATTTACTCCCTTTTTAAATGCTTTTGCAATATATATTTTTGGGACTGAGAATACATGCGCTGCTTTTATAAATGCTTTACGAAATAGACACAAGTGATCGAAACTACATTCTATGGTTGGATTATCAAACCGAATATGCCCCTTTTTAGCTTGGTAGCCTAAGAATTGGTGTTTATTATAATTGCCACCAATTGACGCGAATCCTAAAGATAGATCTATCGGGCCCAACAAGCCCCATCTGGGTTACGGATGCTTTAGTACTTCGATTTATCATGTCCGAAGAGAGTCCCGGAATGATGGGGATATTCTATATGCATCTTGTTAAGGTCGGTTACCAGGTGTTCACCATATGAATGAATTTTAATTCACGAGTTACGCGTGACAATATATGAAATCTTGTGGTCTATTAAAATGATGGAAATGAATGATTGATGGAAATGAATGATTATGATAAACTAATGAACTCACCAACCTTTTGGTTGACACTTGAAAGCATGTTTATTCTCAAGTATGAAAGAAATCTTCCGCTGTGCATTTGCTCATTTTAAAGATATTACTTGGAGTCAATCATGGCATATTTTAAAAGACGTTGCATTCGAGTCGTTGAGTTTATCAAAATTATTATTAAGTCGTTTATAGTATGGATATATTATGAAATGGTATGCATGCGGTCAACTTTTGATGTAATGACAGTTTATCTTTTAAAAACGAATGCAATGTTTGTAAAATGTATCATATAGAGGTCAAGTACCTCGCGATATAACCAAATGTAATGTATTCGTCCAGATGGATTAGGACGGGTCGTTATAGGTGGTATCAGAGCGGTGGTCTTAGCGATCCAGGTCTTGCATTAGTGTGTCTAACTGATAGTTGTTTAGATGCATTAGTAAGTCTGGACTTCGACCGTGTCTACATGTCAAAAGTTTTGCTTATCATTCGTGTCGAAAATCATCTACCTATTATCCTTAGGAAATTACCTACTAATCATTCTTAGGGAATCACTTGCTTATCATTCTTAGTCTAGACACATCTTATTGCATTGACTGCATGAATAGTGTATAGACAAAATTCATATCTTGGCGTATCTGTTACTGTAGACTTTATCTGACACGTTTCCTTAATTCCCTTTATAATTTATGGGATCTTCTGTACTATGTATATGTATTCTATGTAATTAGAATATCATCCGATATCCGAAAATTATTTTTTATCAAAAAATTCTTTACTCAATCGTACGAAATAGAACTTGCCACTAGTTCAAGCTTCTCGGCTTCCGACAGCTATTTCGATATGGATTCTCACTCGAGCTTCGAAAGCAGTGTGACCGGAATGGACCAACCGATTAGCCATTATCTATTCTGGATGAGTTGGGGCTGGGTTCGTAGCCTACTTAGTCATTGGAGACAAGAAGAAAGCGATCCCTTTCATCCACCTTATTGCCCTCTTGGCAAAGAACCTGAAGCACTTACGAACGAACCTGTTCGAAATACCATTTTCTTTCTCATTTCCAGAGTATCTTGTCATGATTATATACCATCTCGAATTCTAGATCTTATTCATCCGCTTGTTCCGACCGACAATCATTCCAGAATAATAGAAGAAGTCAACGAACTTCGCGCTCGAGTAATCAATTTGGAGAATATGGTGCAAAATTTACCAGCTTCAGCAACATCACTGGCACCAACAGTACCATCAGTAACAGCACCAGTACAATCAACAATCCATGCCTCAACATCTCATTTTGTACCTCGAGTATAATCATCGTTCTACATGACGTTCTACATCATTTATCCTCGTTCGACATGGCGATTATGCAATCTCTAATGTTTTAGATAATATATATTCTTGTTCTAACGGTAAACCAAATGAGATTAATATCATATTAACTCATTAAATCCATGATTACATCTGAAGAAAATATATATATGTATATATATTTTCATAAAGATTGTAATTAAAAATTCTTTCGTACAAACTGTTAATGGTGAAAATATTTTAACGGGTAGGTAATACCCGAGGAATATTTAGATTTCACATTAATAAGTACACTGTACAATCTTTCAACCACCGATATATGTATCCGTTCACTGCAGAATAACCCTTTTCATTCAATTTCATATTTGGATTTTGATCTATCAGAATCCAACAAGTGGCATAATGAAGAAGACATTGGACAAAACTAAAATTTGTTAGAAACAAACAAATTAACCATGAGAAAATTTTGTTAAGAATCCGCGCTAACAAAATCCTAGCTAACTGTTCCTAGCTAACTGATTACATTTTATTTATCGCAGTTTATTTATCGTAATTTAATTATCGCAATTTTATTTATCGTCATTTAATTTCTGTTATTTATTTTACGCACTTTAAATATCGGGACACGTATACAAGGTTTTGACATATCATATCGACGCATCTATATATATTATTTGGAATAACCATAGACACTCTATATGCAGTAATGATCGAGTTAGCTATACGGGGTTAAGGTTGATTCTACAATAATATATATACTTTGAGTTGTGATCGAGTCTGAGACATGTACACGGGTCACGATACGTATTAATTAATTCGAATATTATATATTAAACTATATATGAATTATTGGACTGTTACTGTGGACTATCGACTGTGGACTAATAACATTGGACAATTAAAATGAATTAAAATATTGATTATAACATATGAAACTAAACAATTCTTCAAGTTTGACACTTGATTTCATCTCAAACCTCATTTGTACCTTAACGATTACAATTTGTATTCAAATCTTTCATGATTCTTGAAAACACCTCAATCGAGAGGATGAACCAATCGCATTTCAACTACGGAAGAAAAGATTGATGCATATAGTTATGCACCTGAAAACACTCGAAACCTGAGTAAACGTTTAACACGTAGCTGTTCTAATTCCTTCATTACCCAAAATAACTTGGTAATCCCTTTCAAAATAGTAAATTTTGTTACAGCTTCAACAAATCACCATCGATTTTTTGTTCGAAACAATCTTATTATAACTTTGATATATATGCGTGATGTTTATTGTTACCGGGGAACCTTTCATATACCACCATATTACCATCAGCGTTTAATCATCTAAAAACACAATTCTCCTGAAACCACCTCGGATTAATAACCGATGATTCAGATATCGTAACATTAAATGCAGAGGAAACAAAAAAATGGTAGATGGTCTAAACGACCAAAAGTTTGCTGATAAAGAAAGGAGTGTTATGAACGCTCGATTATGAAGGAGACCAAGGACAAATACAAGGACCAAACCCTATATTCAAAGGATCCAAGTAATTCTGGATCCGATGAAATCTTTAGAGAATATCTTGCTCCGATGTCATGTTAAAATCTTACGAAAAATATTTCTTCATCAACCATCGAACTTAGAAATTCCAAAATATCATCATAAATATCTTTGATATTTCTGAAGATATTTTCATAAATATTCTCGTCCGAAATTATATACCTTTTCGTGCTATCTGTAATACATTATATTGGAAATTTCTGTAAAAGCTAAGTATAAACTATGAATGAATTCTGAAGTAGTGTTGGGAACTGAAGCATGAGTTAGTATAATATAATGACACTTGATCAACGTAATTATATTACAGTAAGTCATGCTGAGTTTCTAATGGGACGTGATGTGTACATGATAGTATACGAAATAGTTATTATTTTTACTGCGAAATACTACAAAATATGATACAAATTACACAAGTTTTTTTATTTATTTATAGAATGGATATACGTAAACCTTGCTACAACACTTATGGGAAGTGTACCTAATCGTACAGTAGTGTAGTTTTCAGTAAGTCCTGTTCGTTCCATAGGGAGATATCCAAGTTTAACGCTATATTTTTAAACTATATTTGTATAAAGAGATATATATATATATATATATATATATATATATAAGTCGTATTATTATTATTATAAAAAGGGGGTTTTACCGTTTAATGACCGGTTTGTCAATTTTAAATAAAGCGTAAAGATAAATGACGGTAATTAAAATGCGTAAAATAAATAACAATGACGAAATATAAAATTGCAAATAATAAAATGACAGTAATTAAAAGTATGATGAGAAATACAATAAAAGAATTATGCTTATTTAAACTTCCGTAATCATGATGTTTGACGTTTTGATTTTAATTTATTTATCTGGGTTAATTGTCCTTTGTCCTGGATTTATTTGATACCTATCTGGTTTTTGTCCATAATAGTCCATCGGTCATAATTATAAAATGCTCGTCAAATTAACCTTATTCCCGAAGTCAAATATTCCAACTAATTAGGGATTCGACCTGTAACAAGGTTTTAATACTTTGTTAACAATTACACCAATTATCCTTGTATGTAATCTACCCCTGTTTTAATGAGATATGAATATTAATTTACCCACTTGATCAGAATGAATAATCAATTACCCAACCCAAATAATTAATTAAATGATCGTAAAAGATGTCATATAAATGTCACTAAATAGAACATACATAACCATTTAATAATTATTAGATTAACTAATTTGAAGATAGGTTCGACAGGTTCCAATGAGTTGTCATTCGATTAGATAATACCTCCTATATATTAATAGTCAATAGTCCAATGTCCACAAGTGTCGGTCTTTTGTCCAAACCTTAATTATGGTACAAAATCTAATAACCCAATCTTAATTTTTAGTCTAACATCACGATTACTTTGGCTCAAATAAGCATAATAATAACTTAGTTACAAGACATTAATTTAAAAAGGAAGAACATAGCTTACAGTGGTGATTAATCGCGTAGTGATGCACGGACAGAATTTCGACTTAAAACCCGTAAAACATTCTTAAAATAACCTTATTATTATTAACTTAAAATTAAACTTTAAATTATAAATATATATATATATATATATATATATATATATATATATATATATATATATATATACACACATATATATATATATATATATATATATATATATATATATATATATATATATATATTTACGTTACATAAGAAGGAAAATAAAAAGGTGTGTATGATTCGCTAAAAAAACGTTGCAATTTATAGATGTGGCCAGCCATTTAGGCTCATGCGATCGCATGAAATATAGGCATCCTGGCCACGCGATCGCATGGCCAGCTGGATCAGCTCACATGTTTTTGTTTTTTAGTTTGCCGATGTTTTATATATAATATAATATATATATATATATATATATATATATATATATATATATATATATATATATATATATATATATATATATATATATATATATATATATATAATTTTAAGAATAATTTATATATTATATTATATTTATGTGCATAGCTAACTTGTAATTTTAGCTCCGTTGCGTCGCGCGTTGAGAGTTGACTTTGGTCCCGGTTCTGGATTTTCGAACGTCCTTGCGTACAATTTAATATCTTGTATTTTGCGTTTTGCGGCTCGTACTCTTGTAATTTTGAGACGTTTCTCATCAATAAATTGAACCACTTGAATTATATCTTGTACATTTGAGCTTTTTGGTCATTTGCGTCTTCAAATCATCGTTTTCTTCTTTTGTCTTCGCACTTATTTATTTAAACGAATATTACATAAAAATAGAATAATTACAACTAAAAGCTTTACATATTAGAAGGATATTGTGCCTAAATATATGTTCATTTGGAGTACTATCAAATATCCCCACACTTGAACGTTGCTTGTCCTCAAGCAATACAGAACTTGAAATTAAATCACACGAATCACTTCTTTATTCTTCACACTTTATACATTAGTGATTTTGATACGGCGATATAAACAATGATAGTAACGATGTGGTTTACAGTCCCACATGACTATAAAAATTTAGATCCTTTAAGGTAATTGGATCTTTATGAAAACATTTGATCTTTTGAAAATTCATTCTAGATTTTATCCTAGATAAGTTTTTCGGAATAACCCTTCGCCGGTGTTTGCAAAATGTTTTTGTGGGTTTGGTAGGTTTCAGATTTGAAAATTTTATCTCAAAACTTATGGTTTTGTGTCACCCACTTGCTAACCTTGTATTGGGAAAGCAACACGTCCAGTATACTTGTTCCGTATATTACCTTTCGGTAAACTACCGTCCGGTTGTAAAGGAAAGCGTTGAACAAGCAACTATTAAGGCAATGTCCCGTGACATGCTTTTGATTATGGTCTATAGCGTGTCGGATGCAATTACTATCCTTTATAGGAGCAATAGTAAAGATCATCCTATAGTTTTTCGTTCTGGCACAAGGTCCTGTCTTTGACCATGCTATGCAACCACCGTTCTTACGGTTGACACCCGATTTGGTTCAGGTGACCTAATGAATTTCAGGTGAATTCATAGGATTTTACGTTCAATGGTAATGAACGCATTGAAAATAGGGTTTTCAGGAAACAAATCGGTTTGTAATTTGATCAAAATATTTTATCGTTCAAGCTCGAGTTTAGATATCATTGAATTCCATGAGTTTGTAATTCTCAATCTTTAAGGTCAATCTCAAGGATTGAGTAATATCAGGCTTAAAAGCTGATTTTTAATCTTTAAGGAGATTATCCTTTCTGGGTGTCTGATTCATTAGTCTTATCAAGCTAATTTGCACGGCGCCCTCCCCATTTTACGATACAGATCCTCTCATGGTTAGGATAAGTCTGACCACTTGGCGACCCTGTTTGATGCTGAGGTCCGTGGATTTCCTGCTGATTTTAGAGATGACTTTTCTAGATTTTTCGTCAACCTACAGCTGGTCTGGACGACAACTTCCTGACCTAAATCAAGAAACGCGTGTCTTTTTTGGAAGACTTTACTTCCTTTTAATGATGGAATTGATTCATCGTGTAGATCCATCTATTATTTCAAAGGTATTACAATAAATCGGGTAAAACTGATTAAAATCATCCAAAACAAAAGTACCTGTAATAATCTTGTACAAACATATGTGATATGTGTTCTAAATAACTTGGTAAATTCTTTCCACACTTAGCTTTTATTTATTTTTTTCTTTGCCTTTTTATTCTCCTCTATTCCATTTTAAATGAATTCAAGCGTTTTGGGTTGTTTCTCCATTTATGTTCTCTCCGAGATAACAATAATTTCGGCATTAACATCTAGTTTTATCGTTCATAAATATGTATAAACATGATTTTAAATTCATTTAGTTGAAAATTTTTCAAATTTTCACAAAATTTGGCAATTAAACTAAGTGTAAACTCGAAAGAATTTATAACCCTTCCCCACACTTGAGATCATGCAATGCCCTCATTTGCATGAAATCAGACTATAATTATAAATTCATGAGGGTGATTAGTGTAGAAAAGTAATTAAAAATATCGAGTTTGTAATTACTAAGGTCGTCGAATGATAGATGGTGCGCCTCATCTGTAGTGACCCGAACTTTTCCATGTTTATATATATTAAATGAAATTTTTATTTACATGCTTAAGTGTTTCCAACATGTTAAGCAATCAAACTTGTTAAGACTTGATTAATTGAAATAGGTTTCATATAGACAATTGACCACCCAAGTTGACCGGTGATTCACGAACGTTAAAACTTGTAAAAACTATATGATGACATATATATGATTATATATATAGTTAACATGATATTATGATAAGTAAGTATCTCATTAGATATTTTAACAATGAGTTATATACATAAAATTGAGTTTATTGAATTAAGAAACTCGAAACGATATATATAACGATTATCGTTATAACAACGTCTTACTAAATACATATTAATCATATTAAGATATTGATACACTATGTTTAATCATGATAAATGATAAGTAAACATGTCATTAAGTGTATTAACAATGAACTATATATGTAAAAACAAGACTACTAACTTAATGATTTCGAAACGAGACATATATGTAACGATTATCGTTGTAACAACATTTAACTGTATATATATCATAATAAGATATATTAATATATCATAATATCATGATAATGTAATAATTTAACATCTCATTAGATATAATAAACATTGGGTTAACAACATTTAACATGATCGTTAACTTAAAGGTTTCAAATCAACATTTACATGTAATGACTAACGATGACTTAACGACTCAGTTAAAATGTATATACATGTAGTGTTTTAATATGTATTCATACACTTTTGAAAGACTTCAAGACACTTATCAAAATACTTCTACTTAACAAAAATGCTTACAATTACATCCTCGTTCAGTTTCATCAACAATTCTACTCGTATGCACCCGTATTCGTACTCGTACGATACACAACTTTTAGATGTATGTACTATTGGTATATACACTCCAATGATCAGCTCTTAGCAGCCCATGTGAGTCACCTAACACATATGGGAACCATCATTTGGCAACTAGCATGAAATGTCTCATAAAATTACAAAAATATTAGTAATCATTCATGACTTATTTACATGTAAACAAAATTACACATCCTTTATATCTAATCCATATACCAACGACCAAAAACAAATACAAACACTTTCATTCTTCAATTTTCTTCATCTAATTGATCTCTCTCAAGTTCTATCTTCAAGTTCTAAGTGTTCTTCATAAATTCTATAAGTTCTACAACAACAACAACACACCCAATCCCATTTTGTGGGGTATGGGGGAGGTGGAACGTAGACAATCCTTCCTCTACCCTAGAATAAAGAGAAGTCATTTCTCCACCCCGAGTGAAACACTCCAAGAGTAGAGAAAGTCATCCCTCTCAATGTAAATTCTATAAGTTCTAGTTTCATAAAATCAAGAATACTTTCAAGTTTGCTAGCTTACTTCCAATCTTGTAAAGTGATCATCCAACCTCAAGAAATATTTCTTATTTACAGTAAGATATCTTTCTAATACAAGGTAATACTCATATTCAAACTTTGATTCAATTTCTATAACTATAACAATCTTATTTCGAGTGAAAATCTTACTTGAACTTGTTTTCGTGTCATGATTCTGCTTCAAGAACTTTCAAGCCATCCAAGGATCCTTTGAAGCTAGATCTATTTTTCACATTTCCAGTAGGTTTATCCAAAAAACCTGAGGTAGTAATGATGTTCATAACATTATTCGATTCATATATATAAAACTACCTTATTCGAAGGTTTAAACTTGAAATAACTAGAACATAGTTTAGTTAATTCTAAACTTGTTCGCAAACAAAAGTTAATCCTTCTAACTTGACTTTTAAAATCAACTAAACACATGTTCTATATCTATATGATATGCTAACTTAATGATTTAAAACCTGGAAACACGAAAAACATCGTAAAATCGGACATACGCCGTCGTAGTAACACCGCGGGCTGTTTTGGGTTTGATAATTAAAAACTATGATAAACTTTGATTTAAAAGTTGTTCTTCTGGGAAAATGATTTTTATTATGAACATGAAACTATATCCAAAAATCATGGTTAAACTCAAAGTGGAAGTATGTTTTTCAAAATGGACATCAAGACGTCGTTCTTTCGACTGAAATGACTACCTCTTACAAAAATGACTTGTAACTTATATTTTTTACTATAAACATATACTTTTTCTGTTTATATTCATAAAATAGAGTTCAATATGAAACCATAGCAATTTGATTCACTCAAAACGGATTTAAAACGAAGAAGTTATGGGTAAAACAAGATTGGATATTTTTTGATTGTTGTAGCTACGGGAAATATTGTAACAATTCTATACAAATCTTATCCTAGCTAACTTATATTGTATTATACATGTATTCTAATATATTATATAATCTTAGGATACCATAGACACGTATGCAAATGTTTTGACATATCATATCGACCCATCTATAAATATTATTTGGAACAACCATAGACACTCTATATGCAGTAATGTTGGAGTTAGCTATACAGGGTTGAGGTTGATTCCAAAAATATATATACTTTGAGTTGTGATCTAGCCTGAGACGTGTATACACTGGGTCGTAGATTGATTCAAGATAATATATATCAATTTATTTCTGTACATTTAACTATGGACAACTAGTTGTAGGTTACTAACGAGGACAGCTGACTTAATAAACTTAAAACATCAAAATGTATTAAAAGTGTTGTAAATATATTTTGAACATACTTTGATATATATGTACATATTTGTTATAGGTTCGTGAATCGACCAGTGGCCAAGTCTTACTTCCAGACCAAGTAAAAATCTGTGAAAGTGAGTTATAGTCCCACTTTTAAAATCTAATATTTTGGGATGAGAATACATACAGTTTTATAAATATTTTACGAAATAGACACAAGTAAATGAAACTACATTATATGGCTGAATGATCGAAGCCGAATATGCCCCTTTTGCTTGGTAGCCTAAGAATTAGTAAACCGATCTACTAATTGACGCGAATCCTAAAGATAGATCTATTGGGCCTAACGAACCCCATCCAAAGTACCGGATGCTTTAGTACTTCGAATTCGTTTTTATCATATCCGAAGGATTTCCCGGAATGATAGGGGATATTCTTATATGTATCTTGTTAATGTCGGTTACCAGGTGTTCACCATATGAATGATTTTTATCTCTATGTATGAGATGTATATTGAAATATGAAATCTTGTGGTCTATTATTATGATTTAATAATATATAGGTTAAACCTATAACTCACCAACATTTTTGTTGACGTTTTAAGCATGTTTATTCTCAGGTGATTATTAAGAGCTTCCGCTGTTGCATACTAAAATAAGGACAAGATTTGGAGTCCATGCTTGTATGATATTATGTAAAAACTGCATTCAAGAAACTTATTTTTGATGTAATATATTCTTATTGTAAACCATTATGTAATGGTCGTGTGTAAATGGTATATTTTAGATTATCATTATTTGATAATCTACGTAATGCTTTTTAAACCTTTATAGATAAAATAAAGGTTATGGTTGTTTTAAAAATGAATGCAGTCTTTGAAAAATGTCTCATATAGAGGTCAAAACCTCGTGACGAAATCAATTAATATGGAACGTTTATAATCAATATGAATGGGACATTTCATCATCGTTCATTCCTTTTGTTATAATTTCACATATGTTTTGCGTCTTATCGTCAAAATTAGTAGCTTTTGCTGAACTTTAATGTCAGTCTTTGAAAATGCGCTGTTTTACCCTGTTTTGTACATAAGATAAACTACAAACATATATATAATATATATATATATATATATTTTATAAAAACCTTTATTTATTAAAATAATTTAAATGAATAATTTTTTTAAAATTTTGTTTCCTTTTACTTTAGGTAGTTTCAGTATGTTTACCTAGTCCGTCCCTCGACAAAATTTAAAATTTGTCGTTAAAGTGATTGTTTTAAAAGCAAAGATTTTTGGGTTTTTTTTTTTTTTTTTGGGTATACTTTAGATCAATAATATTAAAAATAATGATAACAAAATTTGTCGCCCCGCCCTCGGGTAAAGCAATTTCGGTTCTATGACCTAGTCTTCAACTTACGATGAATTTTAGAAATCATTTTTTTTAAACTTAATGAAATAAAGTAATTTTTGTTTTTTTTTAAATGACCCAAAAATTAAATTTAAAAATGCAAATTAATTTCATACAAAACTTACAAAACAAAAATTCAGAATGGGGGGAGAAAACTAGTTCTTTAGTGTATGCTAGTGGAAAAGATCAATCGGATTCCATTCTCGGAGCTACACGAGAACAGAACAACTAACTCTAGACAACGTTTTCTCTTTAGAATTTTTGAATCTCCCCACACTTAGGTAGCTGTGGTGTCGAAATTGTGATTAACTTCAT
Organism: Rutidosis leptorrhynchoides; assembly: GCF_046630445.1. Classification (NCBI taxonomy): domain Eukaryota; kingdom Viridiplantae; phylum Streptophyta; class Magnoliopsida; order Asterales; family Asteraceae; genus Rutidosis; species Rutidosis leptorrhynchoides. Next base: position 241,089,584 of record NC_092342.1, on the reverse strand, counting down.
CGTCAATTTCTTTTGGACCATTATCAACTTGCATATCTGTGAATTTTGCTTTAAGCCATTGGTCGGATTCCTGTGTAATATCCACAAATTCAACTAGTTTCGCCTTTTCTTTAGGCGATAGATTAGATACTAACCAGTTACATAACTTAAAGTTTCCCTTGGTTCTAGCATCACGAATCCGTTTAATAAGTTTCTTCATTGAACTGTTAATAACGGGGTCACTTAATTTCGTATTAACAACGGGGTTCTTTGTTATCAAGTCATCATTAGGTGTTACTTCATCTTCCCCACACTTAGGCGTTTTATTATTATTAAGCATTACCGTTGAAGTTGGTAAAACAACATGGTTCTTACCAATAGTTTTTGTTGGTTCAACGGTTTTGGTTGGTGGAGATTTAGACTTTCGACTCACAAAGGTGATCGATTTTTCACCATCACTAAGTGTCATTCTACCCTCTCTTACATCAAATAACGCCCTGGTGGACGCTAAGAATGGTCGACCTAAAATTAAAGGAATGTTTGAGTCCTCTTCTATGTCAATGACAATAAATTCGACTAAAAAGGTTAAATTACCCACTTGAACGGGTAGGTTGTCAGCAATTCCAAATGGGTGCCTAATGGTTTGATCAAAGAGTCGGACACTCATCTCTGTTGGACTTAACTCACCTACTCCTAATCTCTTATATAATGAAAGGGGCATAACACTCACACTTGCACCTAAATCTGCTAGTGCATCATACATGACACAATCACTAAGTAGACAAGGAACAATAAATTCACCCGGATCACCCAACCTGGGTGGAACTTTTGGTGGAACTGTCTTCACCGGGTTTATTTTTACGGTTTTTGTTTCTTGTACCTTCTTATTTTTCTTCTTCTTCTTTCTAGAGGTATCACAAACTTTATTACCTATTACTTACTCATACTCAACTCCTTTTCTTGGAAACGGGATGGGTGGTCTGTATGGTGCCACCACTGGCTTTACATACTCGGGTGGTGGTGGTGTTGTTGTAACTTCTTCATTGTTACTCACATCGAAAATCTTCCCATCTTCTGATGCTGGTTTTTCAGAATTTGTTGATACCATATTAACATTCTCATTCCGAGGATTTACTTCAGTATCATTCGGTAGATTTCTTTGTTCCCTCTTACTCATCAAGCTAGCAAGAGTACCTACGTGTTTTTATAGATTCAAAATGGAAGCTTGTTGAGTTCTTAATGACTGATTAAACCTCTCATTTGTTTGGGTTTGAGATGTAATACATCGTGTTTGAGATTCCATTAGCTTTGCCATCATTTCTTCCAGTTTTGGCTTTTTCTCTTCGGTTTGTTGTGGTGGTTTATACAAGCTAGGTCTTTGTTGATTGAAAGTGTTGTTTTGGGTTGGTTGGTTATTCAGACCTTGTTGGTTGTACAAGTTGTTGTTTGGCCCATTTGGATTGTAAAGAATGATTTGATTTCGATTGAAGTTTGGCCTTGGCGGTTGATAATTATTTTGATAATTATTTCCCGGCCTTTGGTTCATGTAGGAAATATTCTCACGTTGTTCCATCGTTTGCTCAATGTGACAATCTTTCGTTAAGTGTGGTCCACCGCATTGCTCACAACTGATTCGTATTGCGTGAATATCTTTATTCATCTTTTCCATTCGTCTCTCGAAAGCATCTATTTTTGCGGAAACGGAATCAAAGTCATGGCTAGAATCGGCTCTAGCAGCTTTAGATGAACGAAAAATATCTTTTTCCTGATGCCACTCATGCGAGTGGTATGCTGTGTTATCAATGATTTTGTGAGCTTCGGTTGCGGTTTTCTTCATAATGGAACCACCAGCTGTTATGTCGATGTATTTTCGTGTAGCAATGTCGCATCCTTGGTAGAATATTTGTACTATTTGATAAGTATCTAAACCGTGTTGAGGACATCCTCTTAACAACTTTCCAAATCTTGTCCATGCCTCATATAGAGTTTCATTTGGCTTTTGTGTGAACGTAACTATTTCTCCTTGAAGTCTCACAGCTTTAGATGCCGGAAAGAATTTTTTAAGAAATTTTTCAACTAAAACATCCCATGTGTCAATAACTCCTTCGGGTAACGATTCTAACCAATCTTTGGCTTCTCCCTTTAAAGTCCAGGGAAATAACATGAGATAGATCTGTTCATCCTCAACTTCTCTGATTTTGAATACAGTACATATCCTATTAAAGGTTCGAAGATGTTCGTTTGGATCTTCTTTTGGCGTACCACTATATTGGCATTGGTTAGTTACCATGTGTAGGATTTGTCCTTTGATTTCATAATCTGTCGTATTAATGTCTGGTTTAATAATGGCGTAACCTTGGCCCGTACGTGTGGCTCTCATTCGATCTTCCATACTTAGAGGTTCTGTTACTTCCATAATTGAATTTTTTGAATTCGAATCACTAGAGGATTCTGATTTAATGGTTTCTTCCTCGACAATCTCTGGATGAGTGATTTGTGGTTCAGGAGGAATAATTAGTGGTTCAGGATCTCTGAATTGCCCTTGAATATCCTCTGGATTCTCAATTGTGAGGTCGGGTTCAAAAAATGGATTATCGGAAATTTGAATTGGAGTACTTGGTCGACTAGATGACGATTCTAAAGAAAAATCAATGGCGACAATATTGGCTAGATGTCTTGATCGAGTTACAGGTGGTGAACGTATGAAAGGTGGTGAACGTTTTGCTCGGTGCATTCACTGAATATCCTATTAGTTATAAAAATAAAAAAAATTATATAAGTTATCAAATTAATAGACTTTTCTGATTTTGACCACGTTTCGAATAGCCAATAGATGCAGCAGGTAGCCAGGACCCTTTAAATCAGAAGCCCACAATTCGCCACTAACAAATCCAACTATTACTACGAACCAGAAAATTTTGGATGTCTATCAATTTAACCGCTTAAAATAATTTTTCGTTTTGAAATTTTAGAGAAGAAATAGAAAAAATTCTATGTCCTAAAAACTAGAGCGTCGAGAAATAAGAAAGAAAAAGAGTGCGTCGAAAAACGTCAAAAAATAAATGGTCAAAAAATAATAAAAAGAACGTAGCGCGTCGAAACTTAAAAGTCTAAAAACTAAGAATTAAAAGTTGCGTCTAAAGGTATTAAAGCTTAAAAGGAATTCTATATCCAAAACGGCAACAACTTAAAAAGTACTAAAATCTTAAAACGGTGTCGCAAAATTCTAAAGCCCCTAAATTTTAGTCTAAAGAAAAAGCACTTAAGGGATTTTACGGCAAAGCCTAAAAATCTAGAAATAAAAATAACTACGGCAAAAACTACACTTAAAACTAATTACAAATGAAAAATTATAAAACTGCGCTTTAACTAATAAAAAGATACAAAATATAAAATAAGCTTAAAGTTATAAAAATACAATTTTATAAAAATATTATTTTTATATTATTTATTTTATAAAAGTATCAATTTTATATAATTAAAAATAATATATAAACTTAATATTACAATTTAAAAATAAAAACTAGAATTAAAAACTAATTAATAAACTTAAACCCTAAATATTAATAATAATAAATTAAAAACCCTACCTGCAATAAATGCGTCAAAGGATCAGCCTGTCAGACGCTCATGCGATCGCATGAATATTAGGCGATGGGCTCATGCGATCGCATGGCCCAATATTCCAGAACTGATTTGGGCTTTTTAAACTGACTCGGCCCGTTTTTAGTTTATTTATTTTTATTTGATTTTTATATTTTCTGATTTATATTTATATAAAATATAAAGAAAACTTTATATTTAAAATTCTAAAAATAAAAATATTTTTTTAATTTTATATATATATATATATATATATATATATATATATATATATATATTTAAACACTTATAATTATAGATAGATAGATAGATAGATATATATATATATATATATATATATATATAGTAATATATATATATATATATATATATATATATATATATAGTAATTTTTTTATTATTTTTTTTCTATATGTTTTTATACAAAATATTTTTACAAAATTAGAGATAAGAAATATAGCGTAAAAATATAGCGTTTCGCCGGGTCCCCGGCGCCAAAAACTTGATGTGTGCAGGATAGTATACGAAATAGTTATTATTTTTACTGCGAAATACTACAAAATATGATACAAATTACACAAGTTTTTTTATTTATTTATGGAATGGATATACGTAAACCTTGCTACAACACTTATAGGCAGTGTACCTAATCGTACAGTAGTGTAGTTTTTAGTAAGTCCGGTTCGTTCTACAGGGAGCTATCCAAGTTTAACGCTATATTTTTAAATTATATATATATATATATATATATATATATATATATATATATATATATATATATATATATATATGTCGTATTATTATTATTATTATAAAAAGGGGGTTTTACCGTTTAATGACCGGTTTGTCGATTTTAAATAAAGCGTAAAGATAAATGACGATAATTAAAATGCGTAAAATAAATAACAATGACGAAATATAAAATTGCGAATAATAAAATGACAGTAATTAAAAGTATGATGAGAAATACAATAAAAGAATTATGCTTATTTAAACTTCCGTAATCATGATGTTTGACGTTTTGATTATAATTTATTTATCTGGGTTAATTGTCCTTTGTCCCGGATTTATTTGATACCTATCTAGTTTTTTGTCCATAATAGTCCATCGGTCATAATTATAAAATGCTCGTCAAATTAACCTTATTCCAGAAGTCAAATATTCCAACTAATTAGGGATTCGAACTGTAATAAGGTTTTAATACTTTGTTAACAATTACACCAATTATCCTTGTATGTAATCCACCCCTGTTTTAATGAGATATGAATATTAATTTACCCACTTGATCAGAATGAATAATCAATTACCCAACCCGAATAATTAATTAAATGATCATAAACGATGTCGTATAAACGTCACTAAATAGAACATACATAACCATTTTAATAATTATTAGATTAACTAATTTGAAGATAGGTTCGACAGGTTCCAATGAGTTGTCATTCGATTAGACAATACCCCCTATCTATTAATAGTCAATAGTCCAATGTCCACAATGTGATGACCCGGGAATTTCTGACCAAATTTAAACTTAATCTTTATATATTTCCGACACGATAAGCAAAGTCTGTAATGTTGAGTCACAAAGATTTCGAACTGTTTTATATATTCGTTTGACTTTAGACCATTCTCGACGATTCACGAACAATTGCGTATATATATGATATTATTATCTATATATATAGGATTACTATCAATGATTAATATATGGTAATAAAGGTTATCATGTAACATGTGATATAACCATTAAATAATACGTAATTAATAAATTGTAATATTAATATATTAAAATGTGATACAAGTTAAAATATAAAAGTTTTATTATTAACATTACTTTCATTATAAATGTTAATACTAATATTTGTACTATTAATATTATTATTCTAATACATAAACATATATGAAATTTGGTATGTACAAGTATTGTTATTATTATTGACATTATCATTATTAATATTAGTAATTTTATTATTATTATTAGTTTCGTTATTATTGATAAAAAAATTAATATTAATATTAAATACTAATGTTTATACAATTAATATTTATTTGTTTCTTTATATTATTAATATACATATATATATATATATATATATATATATATATATATATATATATATATATATATATATATATATATATATATATATATATATATATATATATATATATATATATATATATATATAATGATGCAAATACAGATATATATATATATAGGCCGCACATACAAATATATATTAGGAATCTGTATTAATATTATAAATATTATAAAGATAATTATTATTAATATTTTGGTGAATTATTATTAATAACATTAATTATTAACATCAATTAATTCAAAACAGTATACATATAGATGTATCTGAATAAATCAGAATCAGTTGCACGTAAACACCAAAAACTGTACATGATTTTGGTTTCCTATTTGTGATTTGTACAGATCGATTCCCTTAATTCGATATCAAACCAAATCAGTTAGGGAATTATAGCAGCTTTTATTTTTTTTATATTTTTTTGTACCTGATGGAATATTGGATGTCGACCACTTGACTAAATCAAACGAATTATTGTATATTATTGAGAAACCATCCTGCTACAAAACAAAATTTTTCAATTATAATTGCTACATCTATTTCTTGTCTCGATTACAACCTTCAATTACCTACTACTTCTAATTAACTTCTAACTTTAGTTTTGTGAAAGAAAGAACAAAAATCAAATCCGATCCTAAAGAAACTTACACAACACCTTAACTCAATCTTGTTTCCTTTCTTCGTGACCACCTATCACCACCAACGGCTACCCTCATTCTCATCACTATCTTCGACCCTGAGCCAAAAGCACCACACATTTACGATCATCACTATCGATCATCATAACCTTCAATCTAATGACTAAATAACTCGAAGATACAATGTAAGTGCATATTTAACTAGTCGGTTTTTCAGTTTCAGCCGGGTACCTTGTTAGTCTAGCTGTCAACTTGTTTTCTTTCACAAATTTAATCTTGTTTCTGATGTTGCACGTACCACAAGTCATCATAAAATATTGTTGCTATGTTGTTGCTATTCTTTTCTTCTGTCTTGATTGAGAAACAGTCATCACCATAAACCCTTTAATATCTCCCTTCTTCTCTTTTGTTGTCGCCATACTACTGCTACGCGTAAGTTTTATTTTCTATTCTTGTTTCTTTTCGGATGCCACCTCATTTTCACCAAAAACCCTGTAACATCCCGCATTTTTACGTTAAATTATTTTAACGACCGTCTTTTTTTTTAGATAATATCTTCCATTATCTAAATTCGTAGTTTCCGTTGACTAACGTTCATAATATTTCTGTTATTTAATTATAACATCACTCGTTTACTCGAGCGTTTTCAAAATATTCATTCGGTAAAATCCCGCACCCGCTTCTAAACTCGAGGGACTATAATTGACACGGGGCAAACTAGTTGACTAGGTCAACTAGTCCACCCCAATCACCACCATTCAATCATCTCCATCTCTCTCTCTTTCTCTCTAGCAAGAACACACACACATTTACCCAATTCAATCATTCATCATCTAAATTCGATCTAGGAGGCCAACATCAAAACAAATTACGTATTTGGAATCCTCTCTTCATCCTCTACAATTTGATACCAACTTCATCTCGTTTGGGTAACATTTCTAAAACTCTAGATTTCTCTAAATTCGTGTTTTTGATTTGAAATGGTGTTAGTTAGTGTCTATGGCTCGTGTCTAGCATGAATATATGATTTGCTTGCTCGATTTGTTGTTTTGAGTAACTAGTATGAATGATAAGGCTAAAAAGGAACATATATTTCATAGCATTATTCCCCAAGAAAGACAAGATTTTAGTTGCAATTGTTCCATTTTCAAGTGATATCCGTTTATATTAAATAAGTGCGAAGACAAAAGGCGAAAATGACGATTTGAAGACACAAAGGTCCAAAAAGCTAAAAAGTACAAGATACAATTCAAGAGGTTCAAATTATTGATGAGGAACGTCTCAAAATTACAAGAATACAAGACGCAAAACGCAAAGTACACGATATAAAATTGTACGAAAGGACGTTCGAAAATCCGGAACCGAGGCATGAACCAACTTTCAACGCTCGACGCAACGGAGCTGAAAGTACAAGTCAACTATGCAAAAGAATATAATATAATATTTAAATAATTCATAATAAGAATAATATTAAATAATAAAAAGTTGTTAATTGAGCATAGTTCAGGGGTCATAAGTGAAAATTCAAATTAATCATTTGCCTATAAAAGGCCATGTAATCGATGAATTTAAGTACACCTTTTTCAATCTTTCTTTCTCCCTATATGTAATTTATATTTATAATTTTAATTTTAATTTAAGTTTAATAATAATTGGGTTATTGTAAGAAATGTTTTACGGGTTTTAAGTCGAAGCTCTGCCCATGTAATACTACGCTATTAATACCCACTGTAAGTTATGTTTATATTATTTTCATTATTGTTTAGTAGCTAAGCCGTTATTATGCTTATTTAATACCGAAGTAATCGTGATGTTAGGCTAAATACTAAAATTGGGTAATTGGACTTTGGACCATAATTGGGGTTTGGACAAAAGACCGACACTTGTGGAAATTAGACTATGGGCTTTTAATGGGTTTTATATTTGTTAATTGAATGACAGTTCGTTAATTTAATATAAAAATTACAATTGGACGTACCTATAAATAACCACATACACTCGATCGGACACGATGGGCGGGATATTTATAAGTACTAATAATTGTTCATTTATCCGGACACGGGGATGGATTAATAGTTAATTGACTAATTAAAACAGGGGTGAATTATATACAAGGACACTTGGTGTAATTATAGTTTAAGTCCCCAATTAGTTGGAATATTTGACTTCGGACATAAGGGTAATTTGACTAGGACACTCGCACTTTATATTTATGACTGATGGACCATTATGGACAAAAACCAGATGGACATATTAAATAATCCAGGATAAAGGACAATTAACCCATCGGACTAAATTAAAATCAACACGCCAAACATCATGATTACGGAAGTTTAAATAAGCATAATTCCTTTATTTCATATTTTATCGCACTTAAATTTTCTGTCATTTTAATTATTGTCATTTACTTTACGCTTTAAAATTAAGATATATTTATATTTAATATTTTGCATTAGGTTTTAATTGTAACTTAAGTTTTAAAATCGATAAACCGGTCACTAAACGGTAAAAACCCCCCTTTATATAATAATAATAATACTACTTATATTTATTTATATTTTTGTAAAAATATAGTTTTAAAAATATAGTGTTAAACTTCACTAGCTCCCTGTGGGACGAACCGGACTTACTAAAAACTGCACTACTCTACGATTAGGTACACTGCCTATAAGTGTTGTAGCAACGTTTAGGTATATTCCATCCGTAAATTAATAAAACTTGTGTCATATTTTGTAGTATTTTGTATTAAAAATAATACTATTTCGTACCCTCACGCTATATCATCAATGAACAATTGAAATGGGTGTGCTTAATCTTTAATTTTGGATGAGTTAATGTTGTTAAATTGTTAAAGTTCATGTTTTAATTGTGTTACTAGTATCACTAGCTTCAATTTGGTGTGTAGGTTGATTTGGAAAAACATCACTAACATGATTATTGATTTTGTGATTCTTGGCTAGGGTTTGATAGCTCTTAAAATGGACTTTTGATGATTTGAATGCCATGAAACATTGTTAGTAAGTGTTTAGTTGTATTGTATGTTTCGTTACCTTCAAAACGGCATATCATATGTATAAATTGGATTCCCGAATCATGAAATGCATTTTGCGAACTTGAGACTTTGATTATGAACATTTAACGATCTCTTGACGAGGTTTTTGTTGTTGTAAATGATAAACTCGATTGATGATATGTGGTTAGTTGTATCCTTTGTCAAAATACCTTCCCGATGATATAGGATACATGTTTTGATTGTTGCAGGTCATAAATTGGGATTGTTTGAGTTTTGGTTCGTGCATTTCTTTGTTGCAGCAAAACAGGGCCTGGATACAGATCTGGACGCCGTCCAGATTCTTGGACGCCGTCCAGCCCTTCAGACTTGGACGCCATCTAGCCTTTTGGACGCCGTCCAGGCCTTCAATACTGGACGCCGTCCAGCCATTTTGGGCGCCGTCCAGATGAACTATCAGGGACTGTCCAAAATTGTCGTTTTTCGTTTAATTCTAACTATGCTACGCACCTCCGATTAACATGAAACTTGACCAACATGCTTATATATGATTAAAAACCTCAGAAAAATAGTTCGGGACCCGACCCGAACGTGTTGACTTTTTCATTGACTTTGACCCGACCAAGTTTGACTTTTAGCCAAACTTAACCGAATACTTATACAATCTTTCTAACTCGCTTCTATACTTGTATCTTGCATGAAACGTGATAATTTGATTCACATGCTACTTAATCGAGTCGTAACGAGCCATAGGACTAATTGAACACTTTGACCGACCGTGTTTACCGATATTGATACAAACCTATTTGTTTAGGTCAAGACTAGCATTCGTTCTTGCATACGTTACTTGTGAAGTACTATTATACTCTTGCACTCGAGGTGAGATCATAGTCCCACCCTTTTCAACAACTTTTTATACTTTTAAATTGTGGGCTGAGAAACATATACTTTGTTACATTTTGTACTACTTACTTTTATACTTTGAACACAAGTACGATGAAACAAACATTCTACAGCGAGTTTAGAACAAAATCCTCAATTCGATTATCATTAGTTACACTTGCCGGGTGTAAGCGAGAACTTATGTTGTATGGATCCATATGGGTTTGACAAACCCTCATTCAAACGGTTCGCTACCGTTTACGAATGAAATATATTTTCGAGAAACAGTGTATGTTCTAACACTATTGTGATGGGGTTCTATGGAAGGAAACGTTAAGTCTTGATAATTGGGTGCTCGCGAACAAACTTTTGGAATGCAACTTTTGGATGATCAATTTTATGGAAATACTAAATCTTGTGGTTCAAAAATAACGTTTATTACTACATCTATGATTTCACCAACGTTTTTCGTTGACAGTTTTCTATATGTTTCTCAGGTTCATACTTGGCTACTTGATACATGCTTCCGCACACTTTGATTACTTGCTTGGAGTCAAGTATACATGCATACGCTAGGGATAGAGCTTTTGGATTCAAACTTAAAGCTTACATACTTTTGCTATTTATAGCAAACCGTGATTTTAAACTAATTATGTCGCAAGTTATTTCATTTACACTTTATAACTTTTGTAAACTTAAACTTGTTGTCGAACCGTTTTGTAAACTAAACTTTGCAAGTTTTGTACATTTCAAATGAATGCGACATGATTTTGGTCAAACGCGTCTCATATAGAGACTATGACCACGCAACGGGACCTAAGTAGACGGCACCGTCAATGACGATTTTGTCGGGTTGTTACAGATGGTATCAGAGCGTTGGTTGTAGGGAACTAGGATATGTATTAGTGTGTCTGACAGAGTCGTTAGGACGCATTAGTGAATCTAGACTACAACCGGATAGTTAGCCATTGCATTCTGACATACATTCGCTATAGATAGCACTTACTTGACTACTTGTGCATTATACTTGAATCATTCTTAGGCAAACTTTTTAATGGTACCCAACCTTCATCATACGAACTCGTATTCCGCCACTTTTTGGTAACACACCTGAATTCAAGGTTTATACGCGTACGGATGACCACGACTTCGTTAGTCACTCTAGTTTGGGAATTCTGACTCCTTGGTTGTTATCCACCCGATCTCAACTTACTATCCACAAGTGTTGTAAAGTTACCACCACTACTCTAGATGAGTATCGTCATCACTATTTATCACTACGGTTGCGTACTACTCGTTATCATGACTCGTTACTCTTTTCATACCTAAATACATTATTGTCTGACTCGAACCGCATTGACGTGAACAATCATTTATACACTTCCCTCGGGGAACGCTTCCTTAGAGTTGCAGAAATTCTTTCGATTTAATACGAGTCACGTTTGAGACGTCGTTACATTTTGTTCATTTTAGATCTTCACGATGACACGAACTTGAATCTATGGAGTGATGTGGGAATGGAGGTATGAGTTAGCGTAATATAACAACACTCGATCAATGTGGTTATATTACGGTAAGACATACCAAAGTTCTAATGACACGTGATGGTGGTTAGACTCGATCAACCTAATCACCACCATGTGCCATGTACATGACTTCATCTATTCATGTTTGGATATCTGAAAACTCCGAAAGTACTGACAACAACCATACCGGGGATACACCTTCAAATATTGTCGAACAATATTTATGCTTCCGAATGAATGACAAATTCTTTCAACTTCAAACATACGTTATACATGAATACTATCTCGTCCTCGCACAGTTTTATCAACGAACTACAATATACCTGTTATGCTCACACCGAGGTGGAAACTTCTCTCGTACTACACTCGTACTTCCGTATAAGGAAATCTTTGATTCTAAATTTTTAATGGAGAGATAGACTCTTCACGTTATACTAGTACTCGCCTCGAGGGTGAATAGCCCCGACGAACGTTTTCAGAAACCGACGAGAACTGGCTCCGACAAACGTTTTTGGAAACAGATTTCACGACGCAAATTTCTTGAGAAACTTGTTCTAACTAACGTTTTCGAGTCCTAACGGACTTGTTCAAACATACCTTACAGAAATGTACCTCATTTCATATCGAGATTCTTGTTTCACTTCTAGATTTCGGAGTGCTTTACGAAAAGCCTCGGGACCGCGTTTAAACATGAGTACAACACATCAACGCATCTCGAAGGGCCAAACAAACATACGATTCAAACCTTGGAAACCATAAAACGAATTCGTGTTATCGACTTCAAAATTTCTTGAGAAAAGTCATTGCCTTTACTAAATTCTCTTACGCCGATGGTTATCATTCAAGTCTTAACGTCACACCTTTTGAAATCTTATGTGACCAGAAACGTCATTCTCCTTTTGTAGAACCAAGTAAATGATAATCAAACCACCGAACCTGAGCTCATTCATGGAACAACCAAGAAACTTCTTTAACCTCAGAAAGGCTCAAGGCGGACCGTAGTCGCCAAAAGAGCTATGCCGATGTTAGACGTGGACCTCTCGAATTCCAAGTGGGTAACCGCATAACGTTAAAAGTCGCACCTTAGGAAGGTGCAATCCGTTTCGGAAAACGTAGGAAGCTAAATCCGCGATACACAAAACCTTTTAAAATCCTGGGGCGTTTCGGACCCGTTACTAGCCGTTTAGATTTTTCAACTCATTCGAGTCTCCGTACATCCCACATTCTACGTATCAAACTTAAAGACGTGCCTTGCGAAACCAGGACTTGTTACCCTCTTCGACGAACCTACTATCGATGACAAACTTTCCTTCCTAGGAGAACCGGTTGAAATTTTGAATCATGAAACCAAACTCTGAAACAACGTAAAACCCCGATTGTCAAAGTTCGTTGAAATGCCCGATGAAGTACTTTCACTTATCCGTAGAATGGGCAACGCACGATCTCGATGAAGGAACAACGACTACTACTTTCAACTAAATTTCGGGACGAAATTTCTTTTAAGGTGTAGGTAATGTAACATCCCGCATTTTTCTGTTAAATTATTTTAATGACCGTCTTTTTTTTTAGATAATATCTTCCGTTATCTAAATTCGTAGTTTCCGTTGACTAACGTTCATAATATTTCCGTTATTTAATTATAACATCACTCGTTTACTCGAGCGTTTTCAAAATATTCGTTCGGTAAAATCCCGCACCCGCTTCTAAACTCGAGGGACTAAAATTGACACGGGGCAAAGTAGTTGACTAGGTCAACTAGTCCACCCCAATCACCACCATTCAATCATCTCCATCTCTCTCTCTTTCTCTCTAGCAAGAACACACACACATTTACCCAATTCAATCATTCATCATCTAAATTCGATCTAGGAGGCCAACATCAAAACAAATTATGTATTTGGAATCCTCTCTTCATCCTCTACAATTTGATACCAACTTCATCTCGTTTGGGTAACATTTCTAAAACTCTAGATTTCTCTAAATTCGTGTTTTTGATTTGAAATGGTGTTAGTTAGTGTCTATGGCTCGTGTCTAGCATGAATATATGATTTACTTGCTCGATTTATTGTTTTGAGTAACTAGTATGAACAATTGAAATGGGTGTGCTTAATCTTTGATTTTGGATGAGTTAATGTTGTTAAATTGTTAAAGTTCATGTTTTAATTGTGTTACTAGTATCACTAGCTTCAATTTGGTGTGTAGGTTGATTTGGAAAAACATCACTAACATGATTATTGATTTTGTGATTCTTGGCTAGGGTTTGATAGCTCTTAAAATGGACTTTTGATGATTTGAATGCCATGAAACATTGTTAGTAAGTGTTTAGTTGTATTGTATGTTTCGTTACCTTCAAAACGGCATATCATATGTATAAATTGGATTCCCGAATCATGAAATGCATTTTGCAAACTTGAGACTTTGATTATGAACATTTAACGATCTCTTGACGAGGTTTTTGTTGTTGTAAATGATAAACTCGATTGATGATATGTGGTTAGTTGTATCCTTTGTCAAAATACCTTCCCGATGATATAGGATACATGTTTTGATTGTTGCGGGTCATAAATTGGGATTGTTTGAGTTTTGGTTCGTGCATTTCTTTGTTGCAGCAAAACAGGGCCTGGATACAGATCTGGACGCCGTCCAGATTCTTGGACGCCGTCCAGCCCTTCAGACTTGGACGCCGTCCAGCCTTTTGGACGCCGTCCAGGCCTTCAATACTGGACGCCGTCCAGCCATTTTGGACGCCGTCCAGATGAACTATCAGGGGCTGTCCAAAATTGTCGTTTTTCGTTTAATTCTAACTATGCTACGCACCTCCGATTAACATGAAACTTGACCAACATGCTTATATATGATTAAAAACCTCAGAAAAATAGTTCGGGACCCGACCCGAACGTGTTGACTTTTTCGTTGACTTTGACCCGACCAAGTTTGACTTTTAGCCAAACTTAACCGAATACTTATACAATCTTTCTAACTCGCTTCTATACTTGTATCTTGCATGAAACGTGATAATTTGATTCACATGCTACTTAATCGAGTCGTAACGAGCCATAGGACTAATTGAACACTTTGACCGACCGTGTTTACCGATATTGATACAAACCTATTTGTTTAGGTCAAGACTAGCATTCGTTCTTGCATACGTTACTTGTGAAGTACTATTATACTCTTGCACTCGAGGTGAGATCATAGTCCCACCCTTTTCAACAACTTTTTATACTTTTAAATTGTGGGCTGAGAAACATATACTTTGTTACATTTTGTACTACTTACTTTTATACTTTGAACACAAGTACGATGAAACAAACATTCTACAGCGAGTTTAGAACAAAATCCTCAATTCGATTATCATTAGTTACACTTGCCGGGTGTAAGCGAGAACTTACGTTGTATGGATCCATATGGGTTTGACAAACCCTCATTCAAACGGTTCGCTACCGTTTACGAATGAAATATATTTTCGAGAAACAGTGTATGTTCTAACACTATTGTGATGGGGTTCTATGGAAGGAAACGTTAAGTCTTGATAATTGGGTGCTCGCGAACAAACTTTTGGAATGCAACTTTTGGATGATCAATTTTATGGAAATACTAAATCTTGTGATTCAAAAATAACGTTTATTACTACATCTATGATTTCACCAACGTTTTTCGTTGACAGTTTTCTATATATTTCTCAGGTTCATACTAGGCTACTTGATACATGCTTCCGCACACTTTGATTACTTGCTTGGAGTCAAGTATACATGCATACGCTAGGGATAGCACTTTTGGATTCAAACTTAAAGCTTACATACTTTTGCTATTTATAGCAAACCGTGATTTTAAACTAATTATGTCGCAAGTTATTTCATTTACACTTTATAACTTTTGTAAACTTAAACTTGTTGTCGAACCGTTTTGTAAACTAAACTTTGCAAGTTTTGTACATTTCAAATGAATGCGACATGATTTTGGTCAAACGCGTCTCATATAGAGACTATGACCACGCAACGGGACCTAAGTAGACGGCACCGTCAATGACAATTTTGTCGGGTTGTTACAAACCCATCGTTCCCTTAAACCATCATCATCATCTTGTCTCTCTTCTCTTTCGGTCTTAGCTGTGAACCGTCGCTCTTCAAAACAACCCAAGAACTCACCTTAACACTTATCAATCACTGCCTGCCTAGATTTTTAGTAACCATAGAACTATCATCACCACCTTTATTAATTTTTTTTGTAAACTGCGTGAATCACAAAACCCACAAAACGTATGCTGCTATGATTATCTTTCTTTTCTGTTTTCAGTCAACAAATCGATAGAAACAAGGAATATGTGGACAGTAGAATTATGATATGTATTTTACTCAAAAGTGAATTTTACAAAGTGATGATAGTGGGTACATAATGGTGGATACAATTGATATAAAGGAATATGACATATATTATGATATTAGTGAGTGGGGACGTGGGGAATGATGGGGATATAAATTGATTCCAAGTGTAACGGATTTGAAACAGCTTCTTTTTTTCTATACAAAAACTGTCGGGCTTATAAGCTAGTTCTTGGGCCGAGAAATTCGGTTGGGCATCAAAGTATTTAAGTTGTTGGGCCGTAAAAGAAGACGGGTTAAATAATTTCGGGTTGGTGATATAAATAGAAAAACACGCTAGATCAGTTGGTTATGAGAAGTGTTGGGTTTCGAGAGGTCTTGGGTTCGATCCTTGCTAGGTGCAACTATTTTTTTAAGGGACTTCTAAGGTAGTCATTAATATTAAAATTATTGTTATTATTATTATTTTCCTTTTCATTATTATTATTATTATTATTATTATTATTATTATTATTATTATTATTATTATTATTATTATTATTATTATTATTATTATTATTATTATTATTATTATTATTATTATCATTAGTATTAATATTATGATTATAATTATTATCACCTTTATATTTATAAGTATTATAATTGATATTAGTATTAGTAACATTTAGACTTTTTATTAACAAAAATATTATCATTAAGATTACACTAATAATAAGATTGTTGTAATTATTATTATTATTATTATTAAATATTAAGTATTATTATCAAAATCATTATTTTCATTACCATTACTATTAAATTTTTTATTTTATTAAAAACTACTATTATTATCATTATTATAAGATTTGTCATTAAAACTATTATTAATATTATTATTAATAAAATCATTAACATTATTATCATTATTATTAACACTAGCATTATCATTATCATTATTTTAATCACTACTAATATTATTTTAGTATTAATATAATTATAATTTTAACACACAAATGAAATATATACATATAAAATATTTGATACGTATAACATAACAAAAGCTTTATTTTATATAGTAACAATGAAATACATAAATTAATAACATAAAAATTATATCACTAGTAATAATATATATATTTAGTCGATTACAAGTATATGTTTTAATATATATACGAATGATATAGGTTCGTGAATCAAAGGTCAACCATGCATTGTTCAGTTTGTTAATATCGTCATATGTATTTTTACTACAAAATACATTAGGTGAGTTTCATTATTCCCTTTTTATATATATTTTGGGCTGAGAATACATGCAATGTTTTAATAACTATTTTACAATATTTATAAGCGTGAGTTTCATTGATCCCCTTTTACTCTTTACATTTTTGGGGCTGAGAATACATGCAAATGCTTTAGTAACTATTTTACAATAATTATATGCGTGAGTTTCATTTGCCTTTTTACCCTTTATATTTTTGGGCTGAGAATACATGCGCAATTTTTATAACTGTTTTACGAAATAGACACAAGTAATCGAAATTACGTTCTATGGTTGAATGATCGAAACTGAATATGCCCCTTTTTAGTCTGGTAATCTAAGAATTAGGGAACAGACACCCTAATTGACGCGAATCCTAAAGATAGATCTATCGGGCCCAACAAGCCCCATCCAAAGTACCGGATGCTTTAGTACTTCGAAATTTATATCATGTCCGATGGAGGATCCCGGAATGATGGGGATATTCTTATATACATATTGTGAATGTCGGTTACCAGGTGTTCAATCTATATGAATGATATTTTTGTCTCTATGCACGAGACGTATGTTTATGAGAAATGGAAATATGAAATCTTGTGGTCTATTTAAATTATGAAATGATTATTTATGTTAAACTAATGAACTCACCAACTTTTTGGTTGACACTTTAAAGCATGTTCATTCTCAGGTACGAAAGAAATCTTCCGCTGTGCATTTGCTCATCTTAGAGATATTACTTGGAGTCATTTATGACATATTTCAAAAGACGTTGCATTCGAGTCGTTGAGTTCATCAAGATTATTATTAAGTCAATTATAGTTAGATATGTTATGAAATAGTATGCATGCCGTCAACTTTTGATGAAATGAAAGATTGTCTTTTCAAAAACGAATGCAATGTTTGTAAAATGTATCATATAGAGGTCAAGTACCTCGCGATGTAATCAACTGTTGTGAATCGTTTATAATCGATATAGACTTCGTCCGGATGGATTAGGTCGGGTCTTGACAGTTGGTATCAGAGCGGTGGTCTTAGCGAACCGGGTCTGCATTAGTGTATCTAACTGATAAGTCGTTAGGATGCATTAATGAGTCTGGACTTCGACCGTGTCTGCATGTCAAAAGTTTTGCTTATCATTTTTGTCGGAAATAGTCTACTTATCATCCTTAAGAAATTACCTGCTCATTATTCTTAGTCTAGACACATCTTATTGCATTATTTGCATGATTAGTGTATAGACAAAATTTATATCTTAGCGTATCTGCTAATTCATATCTTAGCGTACCTGTTATTGTTATCGATTCCTGACAGCTTCCGTAGATTCCTCCGTAACTTATGGGATTTTAGTATTATATATGCATATGTAAATTATGTATTACAGGGTACTAATCTACATCCTATAATCTATTTCTTATCGAAAATCCTTCATCTGATCGTACAAAATGAATCCCTCAACCAGTTCGAGTCTCCCAGATTTCGATAGCTATTCCGATAGTTATTCCGACAGCTATTCCGACATGAATATTCACCTAAGCTCTGGAAGCAGCATCATCAGAATGAATCAACCAATCATCCATCCCCAATTCATCTGATGGATTCGTAGTCGACTTAATCAATGGAGACGCGCAGAAGGCGATCCCTTCCACTAACCGAATTCACCTCTTGATGAAGAAACTAAAACACTTACCGGCGAACCTATTTGTAACACCATTTTCACCCTCATTTCCCGAATATTTCGCCACGACTATATCATAACTCAGATTCTAAACCTTATTCATTCGCCGTTCTTACCAACAATCATCCCGGATTAATAACTCAACGAACTACGCGCCCGAGTTGTAGCCTTGAAAAATATGGTGCAAAACTTACCAGCTTCAGCAAGATCATCGGCACCAACAGTACCATCAGTAACAGCACCAGTACCATCAACAATCCATGCTTCAACATCTCATTCTGTACCACGAGTATAATCATCGTTCTACATGACGTTCTACATCATTTATCTTCGTTCGACATGGCGAGTATGTATTCTCTAATGTTTTAGAGATTATATATTCTTATTCTAACGGTAAATCAAATGAGTCTATTATCATATTTACTCATTAAATCCATAATTACATCTGAAGAAAATATATATGTATATATATTTTCATAAAGATTGTAATTGAAAATTCTTTCGTACAAACTTTTAATGATGAAAATATTTTAACGGGTAGGTAATACCCGAGGAATATTTAGATTTCACATTAATAAGTTACACTGTACATTCTTCGAATCTGATTCAACGGTCATTTACTATCCTACTTACACCCATAGATATACGTATCCGCTCACCTCAGAATAACCATTTTTATTCAAATTTCATATTTGGATTTTGACCTATCAGAATCCAACAAGTGGCATAATGAAGAAAACATTTGACGGAATAAAATTTGTTAGAAACAAACAAATTAACTGTGAGAAATTTTGTTAAGAATCCACGCTAACAAAATTCTAGCTAACTGTTCCTAGCTAAATGTGGACTAATCAACTGAGGACTACCAACAGTGGACAATTAAGATGAATTAAAATATTGATTATAACATATGAAACAAAAAAAAAAATTCTTCAAGTTTTCCACTTGATTTCATCTTAAACCTCATTTGTATCTTGACGATTCCAATTTGCGTTCAAATCTTTCATGATTCTTGGCAACACCTCAATCGAGAGGATGAACCAACCGCACTTCATCTACGGAAGAAAAGATTGATGTATATAGTTATACACCTAAAAACGCTCGGAACCTGAGTAAAGGTTTAACACGTATATGTGCTAACTCATTTGGCGTTGTTATTACCAAAAATAACTTTACAATTCCTTTTCAAATTAGCCAATTTTGTCACAGCTCCAACAAATCAACATGGACTTTTCATTCAAACAAACCTTGTTGTAACTTTGATATATAAGAGTGCCCATTTATTGCTACCGGAGAACATTTATATTCTACCATATAACCATCAGTGTTTAATCATCTAAAAACACAATTCTCCTGAAACCACCTCGGATTGATAACCGATGATTCAGATATCGTAGCTTTAAATGCAAAGGAAGCAGAAAAATTGTAGATGGTCTAAACAGCCAAGAGTTTGACGATAAAGAAGGGAGTGTTAGGAACGCTCGATAGAAAATTTGGTACTGAAAAACGGATAAAGTTAACCATGAAGGAGACCAAGGATAAATACAAGGACCAAACCCTATATTCAAAGGATTCAGGTAATTCTGGATCTGTTGAAATCTTTAGAGAATATCTTGCTCTGAAGTCATGTTAAAATCTTGCGGAAAATCTTTCTCCATCAACCATCGAACTTAGAAATTCCAAAAATATCATCATCAATATCTTCGATATTTCTGAGGATATTTTCATAAATATTCTCGTCCGAGATTATATACCTCTTCGTGCTTCCTGTGTACCATTATATTGGAAACATTCAATAGAAAATTTATTACCGAAAAGCAGATTATGCGAATCTATGAAGAAAGTCATGGACAAATCACAAAGAATAAGTTTGACTTCAAAAAAATCCAAATGATTCAATGTCTGCTAAAGTCTTTAGTGAATATCTTGCTTCTTACTCTAAACCCTTGCAGACAATAGTTTCTATCATCCTCTGATATTAGATATTCAAAGATATTATCTTATCTTTCATTATAAATATCCTCCATATTTCTGAAGATATTTTCATAACTATTCTTATCTGAAATCATTAATCTCTTCATGCTATCAGTGTTACATCATATAGAAACTGTTAGTTTCTATATTCTGTAAACTTTCAAGCTTAAAAAAAAATGAATGTTATTGAAGTAATGTTGGGAACTGATGCATGAGTTAGTATAATATAATGACACTTGATCAACGTGATTATATTACAGTAAGTCATGCTGAGTTTCTAATGGGACGCGATGATTCACAGATTATAACGTCATCATGTGCCATGTTACATAACTCTTTCATTGTGCTTAACTTCTAAATATATCAAGAAAATATATTCTTGATAGTTCTATTCTCAGTGATTCAGGTAATTTGACAAAACAAATCGTGCTACTACCTTTCCTTTCTACCTTGTATATTATGATAATTCGAAACTCCATACCTATAAATTTTGGACCACTACTTGCGAAAAGTAAACAAAAGCATGAAACTCCGAAATATAAAAGGGGTATAAATAACAGCAAATAAGAGAGTGCATTAACTGTGGATGACAATGATTATAGGAGACAGAAGCAGGGACATTGAAATAAAAGGGAAGACATAAAACTCAACAACCCAGAAATTTCAAACCGTGGATATTAGTACGTATATCAATATAAAGACACGGGAGGATTATAAATACAATAATCCCTAGAGCATAATAGAAATAAACAGATTCTTCAGGTGGGAGTTGGAAAAGAAGAACGATCATTGCAATAAGTTAGAATAAGAACAAGGATCAAAACAGGGTTAAGCATTTTCATAAATCTTTTGAATTTGGGAATTGAGTGTAGAAGTGGTGAAAACAAATGGAACGGAAAGGGTAACTTTATAAAGGAAATATCAGACGTAGTAATCGAGGCAGATCACCGTATTTAATTAAAGAGATCTTAATTTTCATAAATCCCGAAGAATCAGATCTTGTAGATCTTCAAGATTTTCTTTTAAATCCCTTGAATTCCGGAATTCAAACTTGATTACGTCAAAAGTTAAAAACAAATATTTGCTACTCATTTCATTCTTTTGTGAATAGCTTCATTCGTACTCTTCGAATAATCGAATTGTTTTATTCACAAAACTCAATGATGATAAAACTCTATTTATCAACTCATATTCGTCATGAAAACAATTTTATTATTAGCCATGACCACCTCACTCAAATTTCGGGACGAAATTTCTTTAACGGGTAGGTACTGTGATGACCCGGGAATTTCTGACCAAATTTAAACTTAATCTTTATATATTTCTGACACGATAAGCAAAGTCTGTAATGTTGAGTCACAAAGATTTCGAACTGTTTTGTATATTCGTTTGACTTTAGACCATTCTCGACGATTCACGAACAATTGCGTATATCAAATATGTAATATATATATATATATATATATATATATATATATATATATATATATATATATATATATATATAAGTATATATAATATTCTGAAGTAATAAAATACCTTTAGTCAATTAGAATTAAAAATGTAAAATAACAAATAAAATAATTAAGTTAGTACTAAGAATATATAATATATATATATATATATATATATATATATATATATATATATATATATATATATATATATATATATATATATATATATATATATATATGATATTATTATCTATATATATAGGATTACTATCAATAATTAATATATGGTAATAAAGGTTATCATGTAACATGTGATATAACCATTAAATAATACGTAATTAATAAATTGTAATATTAATATATTAAAATGTGATACAAGTTAAAATATAAAAGTTTTATTATTAACATTACTTTCATTATAAAGGTTAATACTAATATTTGTACTATTAATATTATTATTCTAATACATAAACATATATGAAATTTGGTATGTACAAGTATTGTTATAATTATTGACATTATCATTATTAATATTAGTAATTTTATTATTATTATTAGTTTCGTTATTATTGATAAAAAAAATTAATATTAATATTAAATACTAATGTTTATACAATTAATATTTATTTGTTTCTTTATATTATTAATATACAAATACATATATATATATATATATATATATATATATATATATATATATATATATATATATATATATATAATGATGCAAATACAGATATATATATATATATATATATAGGCTGCACATACAAATATATATTAGGAATCTGTATTAATATTATAAATATTATAAAGATAATTATTATTAATATTTTGGTGAATTATTATTAATAACATTAATTATTAACATCAATTAATTCAAAACAGTATACATATAGATGTATCTGAATAAATCAGAATCAGTTGCACGTAAACACCAAAAACTGTACATGATTTTGGTTTCCTATTTGTGATTTGTACAGATCGATTCCCTTAATTCGATATCAAACAAAATCAGTTAGGGAATTATAGTAGCTTTTATTTTTTTTTGTACCTGATGGAATATTGGATGTCGACCACTTGACTAAATCAAACGAATTATTGTATATTATTGAGAAACCATCCTGCTACAAAACAAAATTTTTCAATTATAATTGCTACATCTATTTCTTGTCTCGATTACAACCTTCAATTACCTACTACTTCTAATTAACTTCTAACTTTAGTTTTGTGAAAGAAAGAACAAAAATCAAATCCGATCCTAAAGAAACTTACACAACACCTTAACTCAATCTTGTTTCCTTTCTTCGTGACCACCTATCACCACCAACGGCTACCCTCATTCTCATCACTATCTTCGACCCTGAGCCAAAACCACCACACATTTACGATCATCACTATCGATCATCATAACCTTCAATCTAATGACTAAATAACTCGAAGATACAATGTAAGTGCATATTTAACTAGTCGGTTTTTCAGTTTCAGCCGGGTACCATGTTAGTCTAGCTGTCAACTTGTTTTCTTTCACAAATTTAATCTTGTTTCTGATGTTGCACGTACCACAAGTCATCATAAAATATTGTTGCTATGCTGTTGCTCTTCTTTTCTTCTGTCTTGATTGAGAAACAGTCATCACCATAAACACTTTAATATCTTCCTTCTTCTCTTTTGTTGTCGCCATACTACTGCTACGCGTAAGTTTTATTTTCTATTCTTGTTTCTTTTCGGATGCCACCTCATTTTCACCAAAAACCCATCGTTCCCTTAAACCATCATCATCATCTTGTCTCTCTTCTCTTTCGGTCTTAGCTGTGAACCGTCGCTCTTCAAAACAACCCAAGAACTTACCTTAACACTTATCAATCACAGCCTGCCTAGATTTTTAGTAACCATAGAACTATCATCACCACCTTTATTAATTTTTTTTGTAAACTGCGTGAATCACAAAACCCACAAAACGTATGATGCTATGATTATCTTTCTTTTCTGTTTTCAGTCAACAAATCGATAGAAACAAGGAATATGTGGACAGTAGAATTATGATATGTATTTTACTCAAAAGTGAATTTTACAAAGTGATGATAGTGGGTACATAATGGTGGATACAATTGATATAAAGGAATATGACATATATTATGATATTAGTGAGTGGTGACGTGGGGAATGATGGGGATATAAATTGATTCCAAGTGTAACGGATTTGAAACAGCTTCTTTTTTTCTATACAAAAATTGTCAGGCTTATAAGCTAGTTCTTGGGCCGAGAAATTCGGTTGGGCTTCAAAGTATTTAAGTTGTTGGGCCGTAAAAGAAGACGGGTTAAATAATTTCGGGTTGGTGATATAAACAGAAAAACACGCTAGATCAGTTGGTTATGAGAAGTGTTGGGTTTCGAGAGGTCTTGGGTTCGATCCTTGCTAGGTGCAACTATTTTTTTTAAGGGACTTCTAAGGTAGTCATTAATATTAAAATTATTGTTATTATTATTATTTTCCTTTTCATTATTATTATTATTATTATGATTATTATTATTATCATTAGTATTAATATTATGATTATAATTATTATCACCTTTATATTTATAAGTATTATAATTGATATTAGTATTAGTAACATTTAGACTTTTTATTAACAAAAATATTATCATTAAGATTACACTAATAATAAGATTGTTGTAATTATTATTATTATTATTATTATTAAATATTAAGTATTATTATCAAAATCATTATTTTCATTACCATTACTATTAAATTTTTCATTTTATTAAAAACTACTATTATTATCATTATTATAAGATTTGTCATTAAAACTATTATTAATATTATTATTAATAAAATCATTAACATTATTATCATTATTATTAACACTAGCATTATCATTATCATTATTTTAATCACTACTAATATTATTTTAGTATTAATATAATTATAATTTTAACACACAAATGAAATATATACATATAAAATATTTGATACGTATAACATAACAAAAGCTATATTTTATATAGTAACAATGAAATACATAAATTAATAACATAAAAATTATATCACTAGTAATAATATATATATTTAGTGATTACAAGTATATGTTTTAATATATATACGAATGATATAGGTTCGTGAATCAAAGGTCAACCATGCATTGTTCAGTTTGTCAATATCGTCATATGTATTTTTACTACAAAATACATTAGGTGAGTTTCATTATTCCCTTTTTATATATATTTTGGGCTGAGAATACATGCAATGTTTTAATAACTATTTTACAATATTTATAAGCGTGAGTTTCATTGATCCCCTTTTACTCTTTACATTTTTGGGGCTGAGAATACATGCAAATGCTTTAGTAACTGTTTTACAATAATTATATGCGTGAGTTTCATTTGCCTTTTTACCCTTTATATTTTTGGGCTGAGAATACATGCGCAATTTTTATAACTATTTTACGAAATAGACAGAAGTAATCGAAATTACGTTCTATGGTTGAATGATCGAAACTGAATATGCCCCTTTTTAGTCTGGTAATCTAAGAATTAGGGAACAGACACCCTAATTGACGCGAATCCTAAAGATAGATCTATCGGGCCCAACAAGCCCCATCCAAAGTACCGGATGCTTTAGTACTTCGAAATTTATATCATGTCCGATGGAGGATCCCGGAATGATGGGGATATTCTTATATACATATTGTGAATGTCGGTTACCAGGTGTTCAATCTATATGAATGATATTTGTGTCTCTATGCACGAGACGTATGTTTATGAGAAATGGAAATATGAAATCTTGTGGTCTATTTAAATTATGAAATGATTATTTATGTTAAACTAATGAACTCACCAACTTTTTGGTTGACACTTTAAAGCATGTTCATTCTCAGGTACGAAAGAAATCTTCCGCTGTGCATTTGCTCATCTTAGAGATATTACTTGGAGTCATTTATGACATATTTCAAAAGACGTTGCATTCGAGTCGTTGAGTTCATCAAGATTATTATTAAGTCAATTATAGTTAGATATGTTATGAAATAGTATGCATGCCGTCAACTTTTGATGAAATGAAAGATTGTCTTTTCAAAAACGAATGCAATGTTTGTAAAATGTATCATATAGAGGTCAAGTACCTCGCGATGTAATTAACTGTTGTGAATCATTTATAATCGATATAGACTTCGTCTGGATGGATTAGGACGGGTCTTGACACACAAGTGTCGGTCTTTTGTCCAAACCTTAATTATGGTACAAAATCTAATAATCCAATCTTAATTTTTAGTCTAAAATCACGATTACTTTGGCTCAAATAAGCATAATAATAACTTAGTTACGAGACATTAATTTAAAAAGGAAGAACATAGCTTACAGTGGTGATTAATCACGTAGCGTTGCACGGACAGAATTTCGACTTAAAACCCGTAAAACATTCTTAAAATAACCTTATTATTATTAACTTAAAATTAAACTTTAAATTATAAATATATATATATATATATATATATATATATATATTTACGTTACATATGAAGGAAAAGAAAAAGGTGTGTATGATTCGCTGAAAAAACGTTGTAATTTATAGATGTGGCCAGCCATTTAGGCTCATGCGATCGCATGAAATATGGGCATCCTGGCCATGCGATCGCATGGCCAGCTGGATCAGATCACATGTTTTTGTTTTCTAGTTTGTAGACATTTTATATATAATATATATATATATATATATATATATATATATATATATATATATATATATATATATATATATATATATATATATATATATATATATTTATATAATTTTAAGAATTATTTATATATTATATTATATTTATGTGCATAGTTGACTTGTAATTTTAGCTCCGTTGCATTGCGTGTTGATAGTTGACTCTGGTCCCGGTTCCGGATTTTCGAACGTCCTTTCGTACAATTTAATATCTTGTATTTTGCATTTTGCGGCTCGTACTCTTGTAATTTTGAGACGTTTCTCATCAATAAATTGAATCACTTGAATTATATCTTGTACATTTGAGCTTTTTGGTCATTTGCATCTTCAAATCGTTGTTTTCTTCTTTTGTCTTCGCACTTATTTATTTAAACAAATATTACATAAAAATGGAACAATTACAACTAAAAGCTTTACATATTAGAAGGATATTGTGTCTAAATATATGTTCATTTGGAGCACTATCAGGACGTGATGATTCACAGAATCATAATGTCATCACATGCCATGTTACATAACTCTTTCATTCTACTTAACTTCCGAACATATCAAGAAAATATATTCTTGATAGTTCTATCCTCAGTAATTCTGGTAATTTGACAAATCAAATCGTGCTACTACCTTTCCTTTCTACCTTGTATATTATGATAATTCGGAACTCCATACCTATGAAGTCTGGACCATTACTTGCGAAAAGAAAACAAAAGCATGAAGTTCCGAAAGAGAAAGGGGGTATAAATCGCAGCAAATAGGAGAGAGTATTAACTATGGATGACAATAATTATAGGAGACAGAAGCAGGGACATCGAAATATAAGGGAATATATAAAACCCAACAACAACGTAGAAATTACAAACCGTGTATATCAATGTTTATCGCAACATAAAGACACGGGAGAATTAAAAACACTATATGCCCAAGAGCGAAGTAAAAGAAAACATATTCCTCCGGTGGAGGTTGGGAAAGGAGAATGATTGTTGCGATAGTAAGAATAAGGACAAGGATTAGAACTGGATTAAGCATTTTCACAATCTTTTGGATGTATGAACTAAGAAAGAAAGTATAGGAATGATGAGAATAATGGAACGGAAGAGTTTAATTTATAATGGAAATATCAGACATAGTAATCGAGACAGATCACCGTATTTAATTATAGAAATCTTAATTTCCTTATTCGCCGAAGAATCAAATCTTTTAGATTTCGAAGATTTTCTTTAAATCCTTGAATTCCGGAATTCAACCAAGATAACGTCAAAAGTTAAGATGCACCTTACTTTCTAAATTCAACCATGACTAATGAAGATTTATGATGAAACTTGTCTATCTCATTTCGCTCTTTTGTGATAGGTTCACTCGTACTCTTCACAAGAATCAAATTGATTTATCTATATTACTTGATAATGATAAAACACTAATTTTCAGTTTGTATGTGTCATGAAAACATACTTATTGTCATTCATGTCCATCCCACTCAAATTTCGGGACGAAATTTCTTTAACGGGTAGGTACTGTGACGACCCGGAAATTTCCGACCAAATTTAAACCTAATCTTATTATGATTTCGACACGATAAGCAAAATCTGTAATGTTGAGTCTCGAAAATTTTGGAACTATGTTCATATGTTCAATTGACCTTCGACTATTCCCGACGATTCACGAACAATTGATTGAAAATATATATATATATATATATATATATATATATATATATATATATATATATATATATATATATATATATATATATATATATATATATATATATATAAACAAAAGTATATATAATAAATTGAAATAATAAATTATAATTTAATCATTAGAATTGAACATGTAAAATAATATACAAGGTAATAAAGAAATTGTTAAAATAAAACTATATATATAAAGGTATATGATTTCTATAAATAAATATTATGATATGAATATTGGTATATATATAAAAAGTTTCATTATTACATATTATATATACAATTAATAAATTATACATAATTAATAATATGTAATATTAATATATTAATTGAAAGTTGGAAATATAGTTGCTATATTAATACATTACTTTCATTATTATTATAAATGTTAATATCAGTATTAATAATATTATTATAAAAATTAGATACATTAAATTAATAGTATTATTGTTATCATTAATAATATCATATTTAGTATAATCAGTAGTAAAATTATGATTTTAGTTATTATCAAGAGTATTAATGTTAATAGTTACATTTATCATTAAAATCATTATTATTATATTGATAATTATTATTATCATTATTTATCAATATTAATAATGGTATTATTATTATTAATGATATTGATATTATTCTTAGAAAATAAAACAATTTATTAATATTATCATCAACAATATCGTTATTATCATTTTATGATTATTAATATCATTATTATTATTATTATTACTAATATATTATATTTCTATTTCTAATATTATTATTATTAGCATTTTTACCATTAATTAATATTATTATTAATAACATTATTGTTACTAATATTATTCTTATTATTTATTATTAATAACTGTATTATAGGAACGTTTATAACTATCAATCAGTCCGTGATTTTAGCAAATCAAATTATTGAATTAGGATACAAACAAATGCAATTAGAGTCTTTATCAGTTTCATTTTTTTCCTCTAGTCCCTGTTCGATGATGGAAGACTGCCGATATTCATTCAATATAACAATTGATCATTTTTTTTCTTTGATTAGTAAACCATAGACTCCTCACTATCATTATCATCTAAATTACTCACTCAATATCGAAATCAGAACAGAAAATTAAACGAAGCCAGCTAGTTCATCTGTTCGTTGCAACTTTTATTCAAAACTTCAAATTCAATTCAATCTTCAAAATGTATAATTGCGGTTATGTTAGAAGTCATCTACTTAAGCTATCTGTAAGATTTCAATTTCTAACTTTTCCTATCGAATTCTAATTTGAAGAGTCAAAGTTAATTTAAAAAAAAGTCAATTGGCTGTTCTTCATGAAATTCAGATTCTTTATGATATTTCTGTTAAAATCTATGGTTTGGAAAGTTTTTAGGAGTTTTAGAAACACAATTCGTATATTAAATTTCGTCCAAAACGTTTTAAAATCGAAAACCCATTTTTCTTTGTGTTTATGCAGTCGCTACTGCAGTAGGCGTTTTTTTATTTTTTTTTATTTTTATGTTAATACAATCATGAATATTGATTGTTTGTTCTTATTTTGACGTATCAAAAATCGTTTTGAGATGAATTGAATCCCTGTTGGCCGATTGAAATTTAAAGAAGAAGAAGGAGAACCGAGAACAGATAGACATAGGTTATATGTTTTATTTTCGGGGTATAATATCAGAATAATAGAAACAGAAGGATGGTTAGAAGTGTTGTCGGGAAACAGGAGGTCTCGGGTTCGAGCCCAACTCGGGGCAATTTTTTTTTTACAAAAGCTTTTGGAAGGTAGTTTTCTCTTTAAAAAAATTATTACTATTATTATTATTATTGTTATTATTATTAATCTTATAATTATTATCATTGCCATGAATTATTATTAGGATTAATGCTATTATTATTATTATTATTATTGTATATTAGTATTATGGTATTATTAGTTATTATCAATATTATTATTATTGATAACATAATTAGTATCCTTAATGTAATTTACATTATTTTCATTACAAGTATTATTATTATTATTTACTATCATTAATATTATTATAAATATTATTAATATCATTATTATTATTATTATTAATTTTACCAATTTAGTATTATTAGCATTATTATTATTATTATTATTATTATTATTATTATTATTATAAAGATAATACAATTTAATATTATGTTCATAAATATTAATATTAGTAACATTCTATGATTATTAGTATCAGTATTATCATTATGTATTATTATCACTATTATCATTATTAACGATGTTATCAAATCATTATAAGTATTATTAATGTTATCCTAAGAAACATTATAAGTATCGAAATCAGTATCATAACTATCATTAACAGTAAAATTAATATTTTTCCAAGTATTATTATTAATATCATTGTTATTATCACTAATAGGGTTATTACTAACATATGTATATTATTAATGTTATTATTATTATTTTTACTAATATTAACTTAGTATAATAGAACTACTATTTTGATAAAGAAATGAAATACATACATAAATATATATATTTAACACATATAACATAACAAAATTTAATATTTTTATATACAAAATGAACATATAAACCATATATATTATTAACATAAAAATGATATAACTAATACATTTACACATATATGTTTTCAATTACAACTATAAATATTAATAAATATACAAATGATATAGGTTCGTGAATCCAAGGCCAACCCTGCATTGTTCAGTTTCGTCATATGTATTTTTACTATAAAATACAATATTGTTAGTTTCATTTACTCCCTTTTTAAATGCTTTTGTAATATATATTTTTGGGACTGAGAATACATGCGCTGCTTTTATAAATGCTTTACGAAATAGACACAAGTGATCGAAACTACATTCTATGGTTGGATTATCAAACCGAATATGCCCCTTTTTAGCTTGGTAGCCTAAGAATTGGTGTTTATTATAATTGCCACCAATTGACGGGAATCCTAAAGATAGATCTATCGGGCCCAAAAACCCCCATCCGGGTTACGGATGCTTTAGTACTTCTATTTATCATGTCCGATGAGAGTCCCGGAATGATGGGGATATTCTATATGCATCCTGTTAAGGTCGGTTACCAGGTGTTCACCATATGAATGAATTTTAATTCGCGAGTTACGCGGGACAATATATGAAAGATTGTGGTCTATTAAAATGATGGAAATGAATGATTATGATAAACTAATTAACTCACCAACCTTTTGGTTGACACATGAAAGCATGTTTATTCTCAGGTATGAAAGAAATCTTCCGTTGTGCATTTGCTCATTTTAAAGATATTACTTGTAGTCAATCATGGCATATTTTAAAAGACGTTTCATTCGAGTCGTTGAGTTTATCAAGATTATTATTAAGTCATTTATAGTTTGGATATATTATGTAATGGTATGCATGCCGTCAACTTTCGATGTAATGAAAGTTTGTCTTTTAAAAACGAATGCAATGTTTGTAAAATGTATCATATAGAGGTCAAGTGCCTCACGATGTAACCAAATGTAATGTATTCGTCAAGATGGATTTGGACGGGTCGTTATACGAAGTACTAAAGCATCCGCTACAACGGATGGGGTTTGTTGGGCCCAATAGATCTATCTTTAGGATTCGCGTCAATTAGTAGACTGGTTTACTAATTCTTAGGTTACCAAGCAAAAAGGGGCATTTTCGGCTGCGATCATTCAACCATAGAAAGTAGTTTCACGTACTTATGTCTATTTTGTAAAACATTTATAAAATTGCATGTATTCTCATCCCAAAAATATTATATTTTAAAAAAATGAGACTATAACTCACTTTCACAGATTTTTACTTCGTCGAAAAGTAAGACTTGGCCACGGGTTGATTCACGAACCTATAAAAAATATGTACATATATATCAAAGTATGATCAAAATATATTTACAATATTTTTATTACGTTTTAATGATTTGAGTTTGTTAAGTCAGCAGTCCTCGTTAGTAAACTACAACTAGTTGTCCACAGTTAGATGTACAGAAATAAATCAATATATATTATCTCGAATCAATCCACGACCCAGTGTATACAAGTCTCAGGCTAGATGATGTTATGCGAGGTGTATACGAAATAGTTATATTTTTATTGCAAAACACTATTAAATACGATACAATTTTACACAAGTTATTTATTTATTTATAGAATGGATATACCTAAACTTTGCTACAACACTATAGGCAGTGTACCTAATCGTAAAGTAGTGTAGTTTTTAGTAAGTCCGGTTCGTTCCATAGGGATACAACTAAATATAACGCTATATTATATTTTAAACTATATTTATATATAAATTATATATATATATATATATATATATATATATATATATATATATATATATATATATATATATATATATATATATATATATATATATATATATATAAGTAGTATTATTATTATAAAAGGGGGTTTTACCGTTTAATGACTGGTTTGTCGATTTTATGTCTTAAGTCGCAATTAAAACCTAATGTAAAATATTAAATATACAAATTACTTAATTTAAAGCGTAAAGTAAATGACGATAATAAAATTGCGATAATTAAAAGTGCGATAAATAAAATGACAATAAATAAAATTGTGATAATTTAAAAGTACGATAATTAAAAGTGCGATAAAATATAAAATAAAGGAATTATGCTTATTTTAACTTCTGTAATCATGATGTTTGACGTGTTGATTTTTATTTATTACCATGGGTTAATTGTCCTTTGTCCTGGATTATTTGATATGTCCATCTGGTTTTGTCCATAACAGTCTATCAGTCATAAATATAAAGTGCGAGTGTCCTCGTCAAATTATCCTTATACCCGAAGTCAAATATTTCAACTAATTGGGGACTTAAACTGTAATAAGGTTTTAATACATTGTTAATGATTACACCAGGTTATCGACTGTGTGCAATCCAAGGTTTTAATACTTTATTAACAATTACACCAAGTGTCCTTGTATGTAATCCACTCCTGTTTTAATTAGTCCATTGACTATTAATCCATCCCCGTGTCTGGTTAAATGAACGATTATTAGTACTTATAAATATCCCACCCATCGTGTCCGATCGAGTGTATGTGGTTATTTATAATTACTTCAAATTGTAAATCTCTATATTAAATTAACGAACTATCATCCAGTTAAACAAATATAAAGCCCATTAATAGTCCATAGTCCAATTTCCACAAGTGTGGGTCTTTTGTCCAAACCCCAATTATGGTCCAAAGCCCAATAACCCCATCTTAATATTTAGTCCAACATTACGATTTCTTCAGCTTAAATAAGCATAATAATAACTTAGCTACGAGACATTAATTTAAAAAGGTTGAACATAACTTACAATGATTAATAATAGCGTAGCGTTACACAGACAGTGTTTTGATTACAAACTTAAAATATTCGCTAACATAACCTTATTATTATTAAAATTAAATTAAAATTATAATTATAATATATATATATATATATATATATATATATATATATATATATATCGTATATGTTGAGAGAAAGGAAAAGAAAAAGGTGTGTTTGATCGAGTAGAATTCGTTGCCTTTTATAGGCCCACGTTGAACTGTACATCTCCGCGAGTTCGGCATTTTTCTGCTTCATAGCTCTGCATTCGCGGAGCTTTGGATTCCAGCTTATCTCTTTGAGTTAAACGTGGGCTGCTTATAAATATAATACTACCTCCGTCCCACCACAAATGTCCACATTTCTATTTTGGGATGTCCCATATCAAGTGTCCACTTTGTGTTTCAACCAATGAGAAGAGGTTATTCTGGAGAGAGAAGATTTCTGATTGGTGGATAATGAAGTTAGTGAGATTTCCTAAAACTGTGTGCAAAAAGTAAGTGGACACTTGTAGTGGGACGGAGGGAGTATATAATAATATATATAATTAATTATATATTATATTATATTCTTGTGCATAGTTGACTTGTAATTTTTGGTCCGTTGCGTCGCGCGCTGAAATTAGTTCATGTCTCGGTTCCGAATTTTCGAACGCCTTTTTGTACGATTTAATATCTTGTACTTTGCATTTCACGGCTTGTACTCTTGTAATTTTGAGACGTTTCTCATCAATAAATTGAACCACTTGGATTGTACTTTGTACCTTTTAGCTTTTTGGTCGTTTGCGTCTTCAAATCGTCGAATCTGTCTTTTGTCTTCACCTTTTATTATTTAAACGAATATCACTTGTAAATTGAACAATTGCAACTAAAAGCTTGTCTTTCTTGAAGGATAATGCTATGAAATATATGTTTGTTTTTAGCATTATCAAATATTCCCACACTTGAGCGTTGCTTGTCCTCAAGCAATATAGAACTTGAATAAAAACATACTTGAATCACTTCTTTATTCTTCACACTTTGTACATCAGTGATTTTGATACGGTAGTATGAACAATGATAGTAACGATGTGATTTACAGTCCCACATGACTATAAAAATTTAGATCCGTTAGAAATTTGGATCTTTATGAAAACATTTGATCTTTTGAAAATTCAATCTAGCTTTTACCCTAGATAAGTTTTCCAGAATAACCCTTCACCGGTGTTTGCAAAATATTTTTGTGAGTTTTGTGGGTTTCAGATTTGAAAAATTTAGCTTAAAACTTGCGGTTTTGTGTCACCCACTTGCTAACCTTGTATTGGGAAAGCAACACGTCCAGTATACTTGCTCCGTATATTACCTTTCGGTAAACTACCATCCGGTTGTAAAGGAAAGCGTTGAACAAGCAACTGTTAAGGCAATGTCTAATGACATGCTTTTGATTATGGTCTATATCGTGTCGGATGCAATTACTATCCTTTGTAGGAGTAATAGTAAAGATCACCTTATAGTTTTTCGGTCTGGCACAAGGTCCTATCTTCGACCATGCTATGCAACCACCGTTCTTACGGTTGACACCCGATTTGGTTCAGGTGACCTAATGAATTCCGGTGAATTCTTAGGATTTTACGTTCAATGGTAATGAACGCATTAAAAATAGGTTTTCAGAAAACAAATCGGTTTGTAATTTTGATCAAAATATTTTCTCGTTTAAGCTCGAGTTTAGATATCATCAAATTCCATGAGTTTGAATTCTCAATCTTTAAGGTCAATCTCAAGGATTGAGTAATATCAGGCTTAAATGCTGATTTTTTTTTTATCTTTAAGGAGATTATCCTTTTTGGGGATCTGATTCATTAGTGTTATAAGCTAATTTGCACGGTGCCCCCCATTGTACGAGACAGATCCTCTCATGGTTAGGATAAGTCTGACCACTTGGCGACCCTGTTTGATGCTGAGGTCCGTGGATTTCCAGCTGATTTTCGAGAAAACTTTTCAAGGTTTTTCGTAAACTCTACAACTGGTCTGGACGACAACTTCCTGACCTAAATCAAGAAGCGCATGTCTTTTTCTCGGAAGACTTTACTTCTTTTTAAATCAAGTGGCACATTTCTTTCAAATATATTATAAAAAATCTGGTAAAACTGATTAAATCGTTCAAAACAAAAGTATCTTCAATTATTTGTATAAAAATATGTGATATATGTAATTTGAATAATTTGGTAAATTTTTCCCACATTTAGCTTTTATTTTCCTTTCTTTGCCTTTTTATTTTCCTCTATTCCATTTTTAAATGAATTCAAGCATTTTGGGTTATTTCTCAATTTATGTCCTTTACAAGGTAACGACAATTTCGGTGTTAATACCTAGTTTTATCGTTCATAAATATGTATAAATATGATTTTGAATTCATTTAGTTGAAAATTTTTTAAAATTTTACTAGAAGTGGGTAGTCAGTATATAAGACTAGGGCTGTTCTTTATTATCAGAGAGCACTAGATTATAATACAACTAATGCGTTACTAGTATTTTTAATGGTAACCAAGTGTTTAAATTAAAATTTTAAAAAATCCGAAAGAATTTAACCCCTTCCCACACTTAAGATCTTGCAATGCCCTCATTTGCAAGAAATCAGTAACAATTTAAATTATTGAGGGTAATTAGCGTAGAAAAACAATTAAAATTTTACCAAAGTTTCCAAACATATTGGTGTTTGTTTTGAATGATAAATGGTGCACTTCATTTGTTCATTCCGTCTGTTGTTACATCACATTTGTTTTTCGTTTTGTCGTCAAAATTAGTAGCTTTTGCTGAACTTAATTCCAGTCTTTGAAAATGTGATGTTTTACCCTGTTTTGTACATGAGATAAACTACAAACATATATATACATATTTTTGGAGTTGGGTATATCACCCCACATTCAAAAATTATTAAAATCTAATAATAAAAGTTAGAAAATTATAAAAAACTATTATAGTATCAAAAGAAGTATTAAAAGTATACAATTACAACTTACCAAATAAATAAAAATAGGCATAAAAGAAAATTAGGGTTGATGAGGATGGTTCCAGTAGGGATTCCATTCATAGCCGTAAGTGTGTAGAATGCTTGATATGGGTCATATGTAGGGTACGGTGGTCGGGTCTGTATAGTCCAGGGAGGAAATACGGGCATTGGAGTAGGAATGTAGTTTGTATTTATGTATGCACAATGATTTATGATTTGGCTTTGATGATACTGCCAATCTTGAAATGCTTGTTGTCTAGCCATTTCATACTCATGTTGAGCCATAAAAATTTGCATTTCTGTCATCTGATTCCCTCCTCCCGCATTACCTTGCTACTGATCTCTTTCGACCTGTGGATGATTGCCATCATATGGTGCTGCAGCGTTATGTCATTTCTTTAAAACCTTAGCACCTTGATACACGCATAAATCTATTCTATCACGGGGTTCTGGTTCTGCCATTAATAATCCCCCCGACTTCTATCCACACCAAGATGCTCAGCAATTAAAGTAATAAAGATACCACCTCCTATTATACTATTAGGCATACCCCTAACCATAGCTGATAAATAATAACCCACACAATAAGGTATACTTACAGCGCTCTGTGGGTCTCAAATACACATGTGGTAAAATAAATCTTGTTCATTTACCTTTTCTTTGTTCCTACCTCGCTGTGTAATCGAGTTTGCTAAAAACCTGTGGATCACTCTTAACTCAACTCTATCAATATCAATATAAGAGTAAGATCCCCCACGAAATCGGTTATGGCTAGTCATTCTACTCCATATTCCATTCATTTTCATCAATCCTCCTACCATTAACTATCAACCTTTGACAATCAGTAGATGTTAGTTCCTCAGGCGTATATATATGTAAAGTCTGAGCCATATCTAGTAGAGACATATGGCGCATCTCACCTCCTAATAAAAATCTAATAAAGCTCCGATCGGTTAAGGTAGCTACCCGATCATTTATTTCAATACTACATAATAATTCCACACACCATTCTCTATATACAGGCCTACGTATATTGAACAAACTTTCCCAATCATTAAAAGTAGAATTACCATACCTTTGTGTAAGTAATTCTCTGATTGGATTGGCCAATCCCACTGTTTCTAACAGTTCCCAATCTATTACCCTGGGTACTTCAACATCATTAGACTGAAGGGTGTGTAAGTTCCTCTGATATTTTGGATAGTCTATCCAAAATCTGTCAAACCTCAAGTTTGGGTGTAAATTTGCCTCAGTGATATTTGAAAATGAAATGACTTGATGAGGTATATTTTGTCTGTATTGGTCGTTAATCTCCTGCTCGTCTGCATTAGGAGGAGCATTGCGAGCCTGGGACGAAGATTCACCCCTTTCAATCTGCAAAATACATTAAACACAATTTTTGTGCATCCAAATATGCATTAGTGTTAGCAAAATCATTAATCAAAATAATCATAATGACATGTTTAATCCATATTAAACTTTATACGCATTTTCATAATATTAACAATTCTACACTTTTATAAATAAACATATATGAAAATGTATACAATGTTCCTTAGCATTCATCTTCTAAAACATGTCAAAAATAATCATTATAGCAATTAAACAAATTCCACATGGCATTCATATCAATTAAATCGAGTTCATGCATTTTTGACTCAAAAAATCCACTTTAATACTCAAAAATCATGTTTAGGATCAAAGTTTTGATCATTTAGCAACCTAAACATGTTACACTACTTAATTTAGCATAAACCAACAACAAAATTCGGCCATAACCTATTTATATCAAAAAGCCCCAATTTTGCTCAAGAACACAAACCCTAGATTACTCAAAATTTGAAGTTTAAGGCTTCTAATCATGTTAAATAGCATCAATCTAGGTTATACAAACATAATATACAAATAATTTAAGCACAATTGCACTAGAAATCATCAAAATCAAATTAGGTATAATTTTGCTCAAGAATACTAGAAATCCAGAAGAGTGTTTAGATGTAGAAATTACCGATTTTCTTGAGTAACTTCTTTGGAAGAATCTCCTCATCGTGATTTTAACAAAAAATTTGCTGATTAACGGTGAAAAATCGTGATTTTGAGAGTGTTTTTGGATATTTTTCGCAGAAAATTGTGTTGGTGTGTGGAGACTGTTCTGTTCAACCAGTTTATCTTTTCTGGGTTTTTCAAACTCTGCGAGTGCGGTAGTGGGACCCTTTGCAGCTCCGCAAGTGCGGATTTTTTTTTTTTTAAAACCTTTATTAATAAAACAATTAATTGAGTAATTTAAAATTTTATTTTCCTTTTTATTTAGGAGGAGGTTGTTTCAGTACGTTTACCTAGTCCGTCCCTCGACAAAATTTTAAAATTTGTCATTTTAAAGCGATTGTTTTAAAAGCAAAGATTTTGGTTTTTTTTAATGTTTTTGGCATACTTTAATTCAATAAGATTAAAAATAATGATAATAAAATTTCTCGTCCCGCCTTCGGGTAAAGCAATTTCGGTTCCATAACCTAGTCTTCAACTCACGACGAATTTTAAATATCAAATTTTTAACTTAATGAAATAAAGTAAATTTGGTTTTTAAATTCACACCAAACTTAAATTTAAAATGCATAGGATTTCATATAAATATTATTAATATTTATATATATTAGTTTTACAAACTTATATTAAAAATATTAGTTTTTAAGATATTTACAAACTGAAATATATTGGTTTTAAAAATTTACAATAATAATTTAATATTTATATATTAATTTTAAAAATAAGGTAAAAATAAAATTAAAAATCTTTTTGGTCTTTTATCCCACTTTAATCAATCAAATATTAACAAAAATATACGTCCCTCTTTTTGGCTAAAGTAATTTCGGCTATATTACCTAGTTTTACTCCTGACGAATTTCTAAAATATTTTGAATTGATTGATTAAAGATATTTATACCTTAAGAATAAACGGTAAATTTCGCAGTGATGAATTAAATTTTTGTATGATATCAATAATTTCGGTTTCGCATACCTAATTTTATTGAATATTAATTTAATACTTTATAGCGAACGATTCAGCATTTATTATCAAAAGGTTAAAAGCAATAAAAATAAAATAAAAACTGTACATACTTACCTGTGAGATAGAATTTTCAGAGACCTGCTTTAGCCGACTCATAGGAGAGTCGTGTGATTTGGTTTTCCATAGCTACATAAGCGTAACCTCAATTCTTCAATAACTTTTCTTCTAAACATATGAACGGTCCTTCTCTGCATAGAGTAACAAATTCGGTATTTGAATATGTTTGATTGTTCGAACATTTATCTTCGTGTGAACATTTTCCGCATTTATGACATCTTTCAAGGTGTCGTGCTCTTCTTTTTGTTGCGGATTTTGATTTTCCTTT
Source organism: Rutidosis leptorrhynchoides (assembly GCF_046630445.1). Lineage (NCBI taxonomy): Eukaryota > Viridiplantae > Streptophyta > Magnoliopsida > Asterales > Asteraceae > Rutidosis > Rutidosis leptorrhynchoides. The sequence continues at coordinate 241,049,042 of NC_092342.1, read as the reverse complement.
ACCAAAATGTGTCTTATGATGATCTTTCCTGAGTTCTTTCCTCACTTCGTCCATTTTTCCTCTTATGAATGATACCAGTTTACTCGAGAAGGTGTTATTATTAAGTTTAGTAATCATAGCGTGTAGTAGTAGACCATGGTTCAGATCAAAGGAATTCTTCATCTCGTAAAACCTAAAAAAAAATTCAGAATGGGGGGAGAAGACTAGTTCTTTAGGGTCTGCTAGGGAAAGACCATTCGGATTCCATTCTCGGAAACTACACGAAAACAAAATAAATAACTCTAACAGAAATACATATTACCCTTAAAAGATTCGAATCTTCCCACACTTAGTTAGCTGTGGTGTCGAAATTGTGATTAACTTCATCTTCAACTTCCATTGGATTATCTATGTAATGTTTAACTCTATGACCATTAACCTTAAATTCAATCCCATTTGAATTTATTAATTCTACTGTTGCGTATGAGAAAACTCTTTTGACTATAAATGGTCCAGAACATCTTGATTTCAACTTTCCAGGAAATAGCTTGAATCATGAATTGAAAAGAAGAACTCTGTCTCCTTCCTTAAATTCTTTTGAACTTCTGATTCTTTTATCATGCCATTTCTTCTTTCTTTCCTTATAGATTAACGAATTTTCATATGCTTCAGGTCTTAATTCTTCTAATTCGTTTAGTTGACTTAATCGTAAACGTCCAGCTTCATGTAAATCAAGATTACACGTCTTCAAAGCCCAAAATGCTTTGTGCTCAATTTCTACTGGAAGGTGACATGCTTTTCCGTAAACGAGTTTAAAAGGTGCGGTTCCAATTGGAGTTTTGTAGGCTGTTCTAAAAGCCCAGAGTGCATCCTCTAATTTCATGGACCATTCCTTCGGATTTGATCCTACGGTTTTCTCTAAAATACGTTTTAAAGCTCGGTTGATATTTTCAACTTGTTCACTTGTTTGTGGATGTTAAGCGGTTGAGATTTTATGAGTTACTCCATATCTTTTGAGAACTTTCTCAAGTTGATTATTACAAAAATGAGTACCCCGATCACTTATTAAAGCTTTCGGTGTTCCAAACCTAGCAAAAAGACGTTTTAAGAAGTTCACTACAACTAGTGCATCGTTAGTTGGGAGAGCTTGTGCTTCCGCCCATTTAGATACATAATCAATGGCAACGAGAATGTAGAGATTATTATGAGATTTTGGAAATGGGCCCATAAAGTCAATACCCCAAATGTCAAATACTTCACATACTTGAATGACATTTTGTGGCATTTCATCACGTTGACTTATTTTTCCGGCCCTTTGACAAGCATCACAGGATTTACAAAGAAGGTGTGCGTCTTTGAAAATTGTAGGCCAATAAAATCCAACATCGTAGACTTTTCTTGCTGTAAGTTGAGGCCCATAATGCCCTCCTGTTGGTCCTGTGTGACAATAGTTTAAGATTTGACTGGCTTCATCCCCGAATACACATCGGCGTATTATTCTATCGGGACAACTTTTAAACAAATATGGATCTTCCCAGAAATAGTGTTTTATATCACTAAAGAATTTCTTTCGTTTTTGGTACGACAACCCTTTTTCAAGGAATCCATATACTAAATAGTTTGCATAGTCTGCAAACCATGGAATTTTACTATAATCAATTTTCAAGAGATATTCATCAGGAAAGTTGTCTTGTATGGCCGATTCATTTAGAACTTCTAATTCAGGATTTTCAAGACGAGAAAGATGATCAGCGGCGAGATTTTCTGCTCCCTTTTTGTCTAGGATTTCAATATCGAACTCTTGTAAGAGTAAAATCCAACGGATTAATCTTGGTTTGGTATCTTGTTTTGAAAATAGGTATCTAAGAGCAGAATAGTCGGTATAGACCACCGTTTTTGCTAGAACGAGATATGAACGAAATTTGTCAAAAGCAAAGACAATAGCAAGGAGTTCTTTTTCAGTAGTTATGTAATTTGTTTGTGCTCCTTGTAACGTCTTACTAGCGTAATAGATAGGTTGAAATTGTTTTTCAATCCTTTGTCCTAAAACGGCTCCCATTGTAAAATCACTTGCATCGCACATGAGTTCAAATGTTAGATTCCAATTTGGAGTTATCATGATCGGAGCATTAGTGAGTTTTTCTTTAAGAATATTAAAAGATTTGATGCATTCATCTGAAAAGATGAATGGAGCATCCTTTTCAAGGAGTTTATTCATAGGAGTGGCAATTTTAGAAAAATCTTTTTATGAAACGTCGGTAAAAATCGGCATGCCCTAGAAAACTCCTAACTCCTCTAACATTGGTGGGATGTGGAAGTTTAGCAATTACATCTACTTTACCTCTATCCACTTCAAATCCTTCCTTTGAAATTTTATGACCAAGAACGATGCCTTCTTTAACCATAAAATGGCATTTCTCCCAATTAAGTACTAGATTTGATTGCTCGCATCTAATTAGCATTCGTTCAAGATTAACTAGACATGATTCAAAAGTATCACCGAAGACGAAAAAGTCATCCATGAAAACTTCCATGCATTCTTCTATCATGTAATGAAAAATCGCCATCATGCACCTTTGAAAGGTTGCAGGGGCGTTGCATAGTCCAAATGGCATGCGTTTGTAAGCAAAAGTACCATAAGGGCACGTGAAGGTGGTTTTCTCTTGGTCCTCGGGTGCGATTGGAATTTGAAAGTATCCGGAAAAACCGTCAAGAAAACAATAGTAACTGTTCCCAGCTAACCTTTCCAACATTTTATCAATGAAAGGTAAGGGAAAGTGATCTTTTCTGGTGGCATCATTTAATTTTCTATAATCAATACAGACACGCCATCCTGTTACAGTCCTAGTAGGAATAAGCTCATCTTTTTCATTTGTGATGACAGTCATGCCACCTTTCTTAGGTACACATTGAACTGGGCTTACCCATGGACTATCAAAGATTGGATAAATTAAACCTGCATCGAGTAGTTTAATAATTTCTTTCTTAACAACATCTTGCATATTTGGATTTAGTCTTCGTTGACATTGCACATATGTTTTATGACCTTCTTCCATAAGGATTTTATGTGTGCAATACGAAGGACTTATGCCTTTAATGTCATGAATCTTCCATGCAATAGCTGGTTTATGAGCTTTTAGCACAGAAATGAGTTGAGATTTTTCATTTTCCGTAAGAGAATATGATATTATTACAGGTAATTCAGATTCACCATGTAAATAAGCGTATTCCAAATGGTTTAGAAGTGGCTTTAACTCTAATATCAGTGGTTCTTCTATCGATGATTTGTATCGATATCTGTCTTCCTCTTTTAACATTTCAAGTTCTTCTATTGTTGGTTCATATTCATTAGCCATAAGTGTGGCTAACATTTCAGCTTCATCAATTGGTTCAGTTCCTTCTCCTAAAGAACATTCTCCTGTTCCTTGTAATTCTGGAAATTCTTCTAATAATTCTGCATGTGAATCTATAGTTTGAATGTAATAACATGTATCATCTGCAGATTGTGGTTGTTGCATGGCTCTATTAACAGAAAAGGTGACACTCTCGTCCTCTATACTTAGGGTCAATTTCTTACCAAACACGTCTATTATTGCTTTAGCCGTGTTTAAGAATGGTCTTCCTAATATAAGAGGAACTCGAGAATCTTCTTCCATGTCCAGAATAACAAAATCTACTGGAAATACTAAAGTACCAACTTTAACTAACATGTTTTCCATTATCCCTTTAGGATATTTTACTGATCGATCGGCTAGTTGTATGCTTATTCGTGTTGGTTTCAATTCTCCAAGGTCTAGTTTAGCGTATAATGAATACAGCATTAAATTTATACTAGCACCTAAGTCTGCGAATGCTTCTATTGAACTAAGACTACCCAGAAAACATGGAATTGTGAAACTTCCTAGATCTGAGAGTTTCTCTGGTAGTTTATTCAATAGCACTGCATAACAATTAGCATTCATTGTAACAGCCGAGAGTTCTTCCATTTTCTTTCTATTTGTGATTAGATCTTTCAGGAATTTAGCATATCTTGGCATTTCTGAAATCACATCAATGAAAGGAAGATTTACATTTATTTGTTTAAACATATCTAAGAATATGGATTGCTCGGCTTCAAGTCTTTCTTTTCTCATTTTACTTGGGTAAGGAAGTGGTGGTTGGTATGGTTTAACATAAGGTTTAGCCTTAACCGTGTTATCTTCATTAACCTTTTCAACTACCGGTTCTGTTTCCTTATCTTGCTCAGGCTGTGGTGCCTGTGGAGTAGGAATAAAGTTATTAGAAATTACAGGTATTTCCAGTAGTTTAAGTGTAATACCACTTCTCGTGGTAATGGCTTTAGCTGTTTCATTCCGGGGGTTAGCATTTGTATCGCTAGGTAGACTTCCCGGTTTTCTTTCACCTATTAACCTTGAAAGGTTGCTTACTTCTTGTTCCAGATTTTAGATTGAAGCTTGTTGATTTCTAAATGCTTGAGCATTTTGTTCATTAGTTTGTTTTTGAGATGTAAAAAACTGCGTTTTGAGATTCAACTAGCTTCGACATCATGTCTTCTAAATTTGGCTTTTTATCATCGGTTTGTGGTAGTTTATTTTGAAAAATAGGTCTTTGCTGGTTGTAAGTATTGTTAGACACTTGTTGATTGCTAGGACCTTGTTGGTTGTTGTATGGAACATTTCGATTATAATTCTGATTGTAGTTTGGTCTTGGCGGTTGATAATTATTCTGATAATTATTTCCAGGCCTTTGGTTCATGTATGAAACATTCTCTCTTTGTTCCATTGTTTGTTCAATACTGAGACAATCTTTTGTCAAATGTGGTCCTCTACACTGCTCACAACTAATTCTTTATGTGTGAATATCTTTAGTCATCTTTTCCATTCGTCTCTCGAAAGTATCTAACTTTGCGAAAATGGAATCAAAGTCATGGCTAGAATCAGCTCTAGCCGCTTTAGATGATCTAACGATGTCTTTTTCTTGGTGCCACTCATGTGAGTGGGAAGCAGTGTTATCAATAATTTTGTAAGCTTCAGTTGCGGTTTTCTTCATAATGGAACCACCAGCTGCTATGTGGATGTCTTTTTGTGTAGTAATGTCGCATCCTTGGTAGAATATTTGTACTATTTGTTAAGTGTCTAAACCATGTTGCGGACATCCTCTCAACAACTTTCCAAATCTTGTCCATGCCTCATATAGAGTTTCATTTGGCTTTTGTGTGAACGTAACAATTTCTCCTTGAAGTCTCACAGCTTTAGATGCCGGAAAGAATTGTTTACGAAATTTTTCAACTAAGACATCCCATGTATCAATCGCCCCTTCAGGTAACGATTCTAACCAATCTTTGGCTTCTCCCTTTAAAGTCCAGGGAAATAACATGAGATAGATCTGTTCATCCTCAACTTCTCTGATCTTGAATAGAGTACAAATCCTATTAAAGGTACGAAGATGTTCGTTTGGATCTTCCTTCGGCGCACCACTAAATTGGCATTGATTAGTTACCATGTGTAGGATTTGTCCTTTGATTTAATAATCTAGCGCATTAATGTCTGGTTGAGTAATTGCGTGACCTTGGCCAGTGCGTTTAGCCCTCATTCGGTCTTCCATACTTAGAGGTTCCAGATTTTCCATGATTGAATTTGTTGAATCTGAATCACTAGAGGATTTTGACTTAATGGTTTCTTCCTCAACAATCTCTGTATGAGTAATTTGTGGTTCAGGAGGAATGATTAGTGGTTCAGGATCTCTGAATTGTCCTTGAATATCCTCCGGGTTCTCAATTGTGAGGTCGGGTTCAAAAAATGGATTATCGGAAATTTGAATTGGAGTACTTGATCGACTTGATGACGATTCTAAAGAAAAATCAATGGCGACAATATTGGCTAGATGTCTTGATCGAGTTACAGGTGGTGAACGTATGAAAGGTGATGAACGTTTTGCTCGGTGCATTCACTGAATATCCTATTAGTTATAAAAATAAAAATTATTAAAGCTATCAAATTAATAGACTTTTCTGATTTTGCTCACGTTTCGAATAGCCAATAGATGCAGCAGGTAGCCAGGACCCTTTAAATCGGAAGCCCATAACTCGCCACTAACAAATCCAACTATTACTACGAACCAGAAAATTTTGGATGTCTATCAATTTAACCACTTAAAATAATTTTCGTCAAAATTTAAAGAAAAGAAAGAAAATTCTATGTCCTAAAAACTAGAGCGTCGATAAATAAGAAAGAAAAAGTGCGTAGAAAAATAAGAGGTCGAAAAATAAGCGTCGAAAAATAAAGATAGCGCGTCGAAACTTAAAAAGTACTAAAATTTATAAACAGCGTCGCAAAATTCTAAAGCACCTAAATCTTAGTCTTAAAGAAAAAGTACTTAAGGGATTTTACGGCAAAGCCTAAAAATCTAGAAATAAAAATAACTACGGCAAAAATACTAAACTTAAAACTAATTACGAACGATAAAATATACAATATACGAATAAACAATTAAAAAGATACAAAATTTAAAAATAAAACCAAAGTTATAAAAATACAATTTTTATAAAAATATTATTTTTATATTATTATTTTATAAAAGTATTAATTTTATAAATTAATAAAACTAATTAAAACTTAAAAATACTAATTTAATTAAACTAAAACTAATTAATATTAAATATAAACCCTAATTATAATTAATAATAATTATAACCCTAATTTCACAATTAATGCACGTACTAGGTTGGCCTGTCACAGCAGCTCCGTGAGTGCGGAGGCTTGCTACCTAAAATGCTCCGCGAGTGCGGAGGATGTAGGCTCAGATGAGGTGCATGCTCAAATTACGCAGGTTCAGTTTTAATATATTTTATTTTTAAATTTTAATTTTTTTTTTTATAGCGTTTCGCTTTCGGTGTTTACGATGATTCCCCGACAGCGGCGCCAAAAATGCTTGATGTTATGCGAGGTGTATACTAAATAGTTATATTTTTATTGCGAAATACTATTAAATACGATACAAATTTACACAAGTTATTTATTTATTTCTAGAATGGATATACCTAAACTTGCTACAACACTATAGGCAGCGTACCTAATCGTAAAGTAGTGTAGTTTTTAGTAAGTCCGGTTCGTCCACAGGGAACTAGCCAAGTTTAACGCTATATTATATTTTAAACTATATTTGTATATAAATATATATATATATATATATATATATATATATATATATATATATATATATATATATATATATATATATATATATATATATATATATATATATATATATATATATATATATATATATATATAAGTAGTATTATTATTATAAAAAGGGGGTTTTACCGTTTAATGACCGGTTTGTCGATTTTATGTCTTAAGTCGCAATTAAAACCTAATGTAAAATATTAAATATACAAATTACTTAATTTAAAGCGTAAAGTAAATGACGATAATAAAATTGCGATAATTAAAAGTGCGATAAATAAAATGACGATAAATAAAATTGTGATAATTTAAAAGTACGATAATTAAAAGTGCGATAAGATATAAAATAAAGGAATTATGCTTATTTAAACTTCCGTAATTATGATGTTTGACGTGTTGATTTTAATTTATTACCATGGGTTAATTGTCCTTTGTCCTAGATTATTTGATATGTCCATCTGGTTTTTGTCCATAACAGTCCATCAGTCATAAATATAAAGTGCTAGTATCCTCGTCAAATTATCCTTATACCCGAAGTCAAATATTCCAACTAATTGGGGACTTAAACTGTAATAAGGTTTTAATACATTGTTAATGATTACACCAGGTTATCGACTGTGTGCAATCCAAGGTTTTAATACTTTATTAACAATTACACCAAGTGTCCTTGTATGTAATCCACCCCTGTTTTAATTAGTCCATTGACTATTAATCCATTCCCGTGTCCTGTTAAATGAACGATTATTAGTACTTATAAATATCCCGCCCATCGTGTCCGATTGAGTGTATGTGGTTATTTATAATTACTTCAAATTGTAAATCTCTATATTAAATTAACGAACTATCATTCAGTTAAACAAATATAAAGCCCATTAATAGTCCATAGTCCAATTTCCACAAGTGTCGGTCTTTTGTCCAAACCCCAATTATGGTCCAAAGCCCAATAATCCCATCTTAATATTTAGTCCAACATCACGATTACTTCGGCTTAAATAAGAATAATAATAACTTAGCTAAGAGACATTAATTTAAAAAGGTTGAACATAACTTATAATGATTAATAATAGCGTAGCGTTACACGGACAGAGTTTCGACTTACAAACTTAAAACATTCGCTAACATAACCTTATTATTATTAAACTTAAATTATAATTATAATTATATATATATATATATATATATATATATATATATATATATATATATCGTATATGTTGAGAGAAAGGAAAAGAAAAAGGTGTGTTTGATCGAGCAAAATTCGTTGCCTTTTATAGGCCCACGTTGAACTGTACATCTCCGCGAGTACGGCATTTTTCTGCTTCATAGCTCTGCAGTCGCGAAGCTTTGGATTCCAGCTCATCTCTTTGAGTTAAACGTGGGCTGCTTATAAATATAATATATAATAATATATATAATTAATTATATATTATATTATATTCTTGTGCATAGTTGACTTGTAATTTTTGGTCCGTTGCGTCGTGCGCTGAAAGTTGGTTCATGTCTCGGTTCCGGATTTTCGAACGCCTTTTCGTACGATTTAATATCTTGTACTTTGCGTTTCACGGCTTGTACTCTTGTAATTTTGAGACGTTTCTCATCAATAAATTAAACCACTTGGATTGTACTTTGTACTTTTTAGCTTTTTGGTCGTTTGCGTCTTCAAATCGTCGAATCTGTCTTTTGTCTTCACCTTTTATTATTTAAACGAATATCACTTGTAAATTGAACAATTGCAACTAAAAGCTTGTCTTTCTTGAAGGATAATGCTATGAAATATATGTTTGTTTTTAGCATTATCACTAGATCACAACTCAAAGTATATATATTATTTTGGAATCAACCTCAACCCGGTATAGCTAACTCAAGCATTACTACATATAGAGTGTCTATGGTTGTTCCGAAATATATATATATAGATGGGTCGATATGATATGTCAAAACATTGTATTCGTGTCTATGATATCCCAAGATTATATAATATATGTTAGAATACATATATAATACAATATAAGTAAGTTAAGTTATGATTTGTATAGATTTATTACAAATTTCACGTAGCTACAACAAGCAAAATTATCCAATCTTGTTTTACCCATAATTTCTTCGTTTTAAATCCGTTTTGAGTTATTCAAGTTGCTATAGTTTCATATTGAACTTAAGTTTATGAATCAAAACAGAAATAATATAAGTTTATAGTCAGAAATACAGGTTACAAGTCAATATTATAAGAGATAGTCATTTTAGTCGAAAGAACGACATCTTGATGACCATTTTGAAAAACATACTTCCACTTTGAGTTTAACCATGATTTTTGGATATAGTTTCATGTTCATAAGAAAAATAATTTTCCCAGAAGAACAACTTTTAAATCATAGTTTATCATAGTTTTTAATTAACTAACCCAAAACAGCCCGCGGTGTTACTACAACGGCGAATGTCCGATTTTACGGTGTTTTTCGTGTTTCCAGGTTTTAAATCATTAAGTTAGCATATCATACAGATCTAGAACATGTGTTTAGTTAATTTTAAAAGTCAAGTTAGAAGGATTAACTTTATTTGTGAACAAGTTTAGAATTAACTAAACTATGTTCTAGTGATTACAAGTTTAAATCTTCGAATATGATAGTTTTATATGTATGAATCGAATGATGTTATGAACATCATTACTACCTCAAGTTTAGTAGGTAAACCTACTGGAAGTGACAAAATTTGATCTAGCTTCAAAGGATTCTTGGATGGCTCGAAAGTTCTTGAAGTAGAATCATGACACGAAAACAAGTTCAAGTAAGATTTTCACTCGAAATAAGATTGTTATAGTTATAGAAATTGAATCAAAATTTGAATATGAGTATTACCTTGAATTAGAATTATAACCTACTATAAACAACAAAGATTTCTTGAGGTTGGATGATCACTTTACAAGATTGGAAGTGAGCTAGCAAACTTGGAAGTGTTCTTGGTGTGTTCTTGAGTAATTGTTTTGTAAGTTGATCTAGGTTGGCTAGATTGAGCTAGATTTTGATGAAGATGATGAAGAACACTTAGAACAATGGAAGAACACTTTAGAGAGATGAGTTTGATTCAAGAAAAATTGAAAATGAAAGTGTTTGTGTGTGTACTCCTTCACGTGAATATGGGGTGTTCATAAAGGCTCCATTAGTTTGTAATTGTTTTGAGATATTTCATGCTAGATGTTAAATGATGGTTCCGACATGGTTAGGTGACTCACAAGGGCTGCTAAGAGCTGATCATTGAATTGTATATACCAATAGTAAATACATTTAGAAGCTGAGTATTGTACGAGTACGAATACGGGTGCATACGAGTAGAATTGTTGATGAAAATGAACGAGGACGTAATTGTAAGAATTTTTGTTAAGTAGAAGTACTTTGATTTGTGTCTTGAAGTCTTTCAAAATTGTATGAATACATCTTAAAATACTACATGTATATACATTTTAACTGAGTCGTTAAGTCATCGTTAGTCGTAACGTGTAAGTGTTGTTTTGAAACCTTTAAGTTAACGATCTCATTTAATATTGTTAACCCATTTTTTATTATATCTAATGAGATGTTAAATTGGTACATTATCATGATATTATGATGTATGAATATATCTTAATATGATATATATACATTAAAGTGTCATTATAACGATAATCGTTACATATATGTCTCGTTTTGAAATCCTAAAGTTAGTAGTCTTGTTTTACATATGTAGTTCATTGTTAACATACTTAATGATATAAATAATTATCATTTTATCATGTTAAATATAGTGTAACAATATCTTAATATGATACATATGTACATAATAAGACGTTGTCATAACGATAATCGTTATATATATCGTTTCGAGTTTCTTAATTCAATAGTCTCATTTTATGTATATAACTCATTGTTAATATACCTAGTGAGATACTTAATTATCATAATATCATGTTAACTATATATATGTCCATATATATATCACCATATAGTTTTTACAAGTTTTAACGTTCGTGAATCGCCGGTCAACTTGGGTGGTCAATTGTCTACATGAAACTCATTTTAAATAATCAAGTCTTAACAAGTTTGATTGCTTAACATGTTGAAAACATTTAATCATGTAAATATACCAATTTCATTATATATATATAAACATGGAAAAGTTCGGGTCATTACACTGCAATATATGTCGGTGTGTTTAGCGTTTTTTTAAAAAGATGTTCGTTTCGTGTATAGTTAGTTGTATTGTGTTCATAAAATTATTTTGAGTTGAACGGTGGTGCCGGAAAAATTTAACGGGCGGCGAGTGGGAAGATACGGTCCGGTAAAGGTTGTGGTGAAGTTTGGGTAAAGTTTTTTAATGAAATTATAATTTGACGATTTTTACCCCTGAAAAAATTGAAGTTTGAAAGATAGTTGGGGGGTTGGGTTTGTAAATGTGGAGTGGGGGTGTCGTTTTGACACTTTTGGAATGACCAAAAGTGTCATCACAATTACTATATGTACTAGTGAAATGACCCGTAAAATCACGGGTTTGTTCAAACGAAACAGTTTAATAATATGTTTTAGGTATTAAGAGAATGTAAATGCTAAAGTCATGCAGTTTAATGACCCGTGGAACAACGAATTCCGACTAAGAAACTTGTCATTGTTTTTACAAATATATTGATGTACTGGTCAGAATAAATGAAGTACCTTGATGTACTTAACTTTGTCATAAAAGCCTACATAACAACCTTTTATTGAAACATGCATTTCGCATACATATGTAACGTAATTAATCTTGTAAAAAGCACTCATATTTGAATAATAATATAATAATAATTATAATTATTATTATAATAAGTAATAATAAAATTTGTTTAAAATTAAGTATTTATATTTTTAATAATAATTATTAGTAATAACAAATGTCTCTTGATAAATTTTTAAAAATTAAAATACAATTATCATTTGAAAGTTGTACAATATGCTTCAAAGTCTGTACACGTGTTTATGAGGTAATTTGTAAAAGATTGTACTATTTGTTTTAAAGTTTATACATATGATCATGTGAGTCTTTTATCATAAGGTTGTACATAATGCTTCAAATATTGTAAATACGATCCTAAGTGTGTTTTACCATAAGATTGTACATAATGTTTGAAATATTGTAAATTTGGTCATGATGGTGTTTTATCATAAGTTTATACATAATGTTCAATATATTATAAAATTAACATGTTAATATTTTTACAAAATGCAATTAATTATTTAATGACATTATCATGAGAGTGTATAATTTTTGAAAAAATTACATGGATAGTCCCTGTGTTTTACACAATATTACATCTGTAATCCTTGTATTTCATTTTTGACCTTTTTAATCCTTGTGATTTACATTTTTTAAACGGATAGTCCTTAGCTCAAACGGACGTTTAGATCTAACGTCAAGTGACCACACGTGATAAACACGTGAGGTTATATTTGTCTTTCACCTTCTCAACCAAATAAACCCCTTTATATATCCTTTTTTCCCAACCCAATCGTTGACTACAGTGCCGTCATTTTCAATCATAAACCTAGGGTTTCAAACTTATGGTACCAACTCAAGAACATCAAATCGATTGAAATTGAAAGAATGGCTTCGTCTGCAAGAGAGTATATGATTAGAACATGTCTGGATCGTCTGAATTTGGAAGTAATATATGGTACGTATTTATGAACAATAATGCTTGATTATTTCAATAAAATTAGACGAAAATATAATTTATGTTTGTTTATTGATTGTGCAGCTGATTATCCGGATTTGTTTTCAATCAAACTTCATCATGGAGGTGTATTCACTGTGCCTCCAAACGTAAGGTATAAGAACAGTTTCATTACACACATTGATTGTATGAACAAAGACAAGTTTGGTATGTTTGAGTTACATGAAATAATGAAAGACTTAGGATATCTTGGTTTCCAAAATATGACCTACCATGTTCTAAAACCAGGGTTTACAATTGAAAATGGCTTAGAACCACTGATCTGTGACAATGATTTTAGAAATTCGATAAACTACTTAGGTGATCATAAAATAATAAGTATCTACACTAAGTATGTTGCTCAAGAGAGTCAGCCTGTCAATGTTAATGTTAAAGTGTTAGTTGATGATGTCATTGTTGGGACTGAAAATGATAATGTTGAAGAGTTAGTTGATCAAAATCATGATGAAGAGTTAGTTGATCAAAGTCAGCCTGTCAATGTCAATGTTGAAGTGTTAGTTGATGATGTCATTGTGGGGACTGAAAATGATAATGTTGAAGAGTTAGTTGATCAAAATCATGATGAAGAGTTAGCTGATCAAAATCATGATGCTGGTGTTAGAGTTGATCACAATGTTGAGTTAGAGGAAGAAGTATTTGAAGAGTTAGTTCATAATGATGATCAAGACAATGGAGATGGTAATGATTGTAGTGACCCGAACTTTTCCATGTTTATATATATTAATTGAGATTGATATTTACATGATTAAATGTTTCCAACATGTTAAGCAATCAAACTTGTTAAGACTTGATTAATTGAAATATGTTTCATATAGACAATTGACCACCCAAGTTGACCGGTGATTCACGAACGTTAAAACTTGTAAAAACTATATGATGACATATATATGGATATATATATAGTTAACATGATACTATGATAAGTAAACATATCATTAAGTATATTAACAATGAACTACATATGTAAAAACAAGACTACTAACTTAATGATTTTTAAACGAGACATATATGTAACGATTATCGTTGTAAATACATTTAATGTATATATATCATATTTATAGATATTCATACATGATAATAACATGATAATATAATAATTTAAAATCTCATTTGATATTATAAATATTGGGTTAACAACATTTAACAAGATCGTTAACCTAAAGGTTTCAAAACAACACTTACATGTAACGACTAACGATGACTTAACGACTCAGTTAAAATGTATATACATGTAGTGTTTTAATATGTATTTATACACTTTTGAAAGACTTCAATACACTTATCAAAATACTTCTACTTAACAAAAATGCTTACAATTACATCCTCGTTCAGTTTCATCAATAATTCTACTCGTATGCACCCGTATTCGTACTCGTACAATACACAGCTTTTAGATGTATGTACTATTGGTATATACACTCCAATGATCAGCTCTTAGCAGCCCATGTGAGTCACCTAACACATGTGGGAACCATCATTTGGCAACTAGCATGAAATATCTCATAAAATTACAAAAATATGAGTAATCATTCATGACTTATTTACATGAAAACAAAATTACATATCCTTTATATCTAATCCATACACCAATGACCAAAAACACCTACAAACACTTTCATTCTTCAATTTTCTTCATCTAATTGATCTCTCTCAAGTTCTATCTTCAAGTTCTAAGTGTTCTTCATATATTCTACAAGTTCTAGTTACATAAAATCAAGAATACTTTCAAGTTTGCTAGCTCACTTCCAATCTTGTAAGGTGATCATCCAACCTCAAGAAATCTTTGTTTCTTACAGTAGGTTATCATTCTAATACAAGGTAATAATCATATTCAAACTTTGGTTCAATTTCTATAACTATAACAATCTTATTTCAAGTGATGATCTTACTTGAACTTGTTTTCGTGTCATGATTCTGCTTCAAGAACTTCGAGCCATCCAAGGATCCGTTGAAGCTAGATCCATTTTTCACTTTTCCAGTAGGTTTATCCAAGGAACTTAAGGTAGTAATGATGTTCATAACATCATTCAATTCATACATATAAAGCTATCTTATTCGAAGGTTTAAACTTGTAATCACTAGAACATAGTTTAGTTAATTCTAAACTTGTTCGCAAACAAAAGTTAATCCTTCTAACTTGACTTTTAAAATCAACTAAACACATGTTCTATATCTATATGATATGCTAACTTAATGATTTAAAACCTGGAGACACGAAAAACACCGTAAAACCGGATTTACGCCGTCGTAGTAACACCGCGGGCTGTTTTGGGTTAGTTAATTAAAAACTATGATAAACTTTGATTTAAAAGTTGTTATTCTGAGAAAATGATTTTTATTATGAACATGAAACTATATCCAAAAATTATGGTTAAACTCAAAGTGGAAGTATGTTTTCTAAAATGGTCATCTAGACGTCGTTCTTTCGACTGAAATGACTACCTTTACAAAAACGACTTGTAACTTATTTTTCCGACTATAAACCTATACTTTTTCTGTTTAGATTCATAAAATAGAGTTCAATATGAAACCATAGCAATTTGATTCACTCAAAACGGATTTAAAATGAAGAAGTTATGGGTAAAACAAGATTGGATAATTTTTCTCATTTTAGCTACGTGAAAATTTGTAACAAATCTATTCCAACCATAACTTAATCAACTTGTATTGTATATTATGTAATCTTGAGATACCATAGACACGTATACAATGTTTCGACCTATCATGTCGACACATCTATATATATTTCGGAACAACCATAGACACTCTATATGTGAATGTTGGAGTTAGCTATACAGGGTTGAGGTTGATTCCAAAATATATATAGTTTGAGTTGTGATCAATACTGAGATACGTATACACTGGGTCATGGATTGATTCAAGATAATATTTATCGATTTATTTCTGTACATCTAACTGTGGACAACTAGTTGTAGGTTACTAACGAGGACAGCTGACTTAATAAACTTAAAATATCAAAATATATTAAAAAGTGTTGTAAATATATTTTGAACATACTTTGATATATATGTATATATTGTTATAGGTTCGTGAATCAACCAGTGGCCAAGTCTTACTTCCCGACGAAGTAAAAATCTGTGAAAGTGAGTTATAGTCCCACTTTTAAAATCTAATATTTTTGGGATGAGAATACATGCAGGTTTTATAAATGATTTACAAAATAGACACAAGTACGTGAAACTACATTCTATGGTTGAATTATCGAAATTGAATATGCCCCTTTTTATTAAGTCTGGTAATCTAAGAATTAGGGAACAGAAACCCTAATTGACGTGAATCCTAAAGATAGATCTATTGGGCCAAACAAACCCCATCCAAAGTACCGGATGCTTTAGTACTTCGAAATTTATATCATATCCGAAGGGTGTCCCGGAATGATGGGGATATTCTTATATATGCATCTTGTTAATGTCGGTTACCAGGTGTTCACCATATGAATGATTTTTATCTCTATGTATGGGATGTGTATTGAAATATGAAATCTTGTGGTCTATTGTTACGATTTGATATATATAGGTTAAACCTATAACTCACCAACATTTTTGTTGACGTTTAAAGCATGTTTATTCTCATTTGAATATTAAGAGCTTCCGCTGTTGCATACTAAAATAAGGACAAGATTTGGAGTCCATGTTTGTATGATATTGTGTAAAAACTGCATTCAAGAAACTGATTTCGATGTAACATATTTGTATTGTAAACCATTATGTAATGGTCGTGTGTAAACAGGATATTTTAGATTATCATTATTTGATAATCTACGTAAAGCTTTTTAAACCTTTATTTATGAAATAAAGGTTATGGTTTGTTTTAAAAATGAATGCAGTCTTTGAAAAACGTCTCATATAGAGGTCAAAATCTCGCAACGAAATCAATTAATATGGAACGTTGTTAATCAATAAGAACGGGACATTTCAGTTGGTATCCGAGCATTGGTCTTAGAGAACCAGAAAATTTGCATTAGTGTGTCTTATCGAGTTTGTTAGGATGCATTAGTGAGTCTGGACTTCGACCGTGTTTTCTTTAAAAATGATTGCTTAACATTTTTGTTGGAAACTATATATTTTTAACATATGAATATTATGTGATATATTAATCTCTTAACGTGTTTGACATTATGTGATAGATGTCTACCTCTAGAACAAGTCCCATTGACTCACCTAATAATAATGAAGAGTCAAATGTAAATTGGAATGATTCGTGGACTGATTCACAAGTTCCCGAAGAGGAACCGGAAGAAGAGTCGGAACCGGAAGAAGAATCGGAACCGGAAGAAGAATCGGAACCGGATGAAGAAATAGAACCGGTGGGGGAAATAATAAAACGGTTAAGTAAAAGAAAATCCTCAACCAACCGACCAAGGTTAATTATGGTCAATGGTGTTTCCGCCAAGGAAGCAAAATATTGGGAGGATTACCAATTCTCCGATGAATCGGATTCCGACGAGAATTCCGATGATGTTATAGAAATTACCCCAACTGAATTTAAAAAGGCAAAAGAAAATAATAAGGGAAAGGGCATAAAAATAGAGAAATCTAATACCAACCCCGATGAACTTTATATGTATCGTCAACCCCCGAAGTCCTTAAGTTGTAACAATGACCCGGGAACCTCTAAACCACCAGGTTTTTCTAAACCAATGTGGACAACGACAGTTAGTATTAGGGGAACATCATATATCCCTAGAAACTTGGCAAAACGAACCAAAACCGAAGAAGAAGAAACGAGCGAGTCGGAATAAGATAGTTGTATTCGTGTGGTGTAATATATGTAATATAGTGTGCTTATGCTTTATGATATATGTAAAAATTGCTTGTATTAATAAGTATTTTTTTTATGAATCTAACTCTTGTCTATTTTACAGTTTAAAAACACAAAATGGATAGACAACCCAATATTTTAAGAGACCTACCCGGAGACATGATTGATGAAATCTTGTCTAGAGTCGGTCAGAATTCCTCGGCACAGCTATTTAAGGCGAGATCAGTTTGTAAGACATTCGAAGAACATTTCAAGAATGTCTTGGTTTATAAGAGACTTTCGTTTGAAAGATGGGGGATATCACATTGGGAAACCCATAAGTTACGATGTGTTTACTTTGACGCATATATTGCGGGGAACCCAAATGCTATTTTACGCAACGGGTTAAGAAATTATTTTGACTCAATATATCCGAATATTGGACTTCGTGATTTAGAAAAAGCGGCTAACATGCAACATAAAGAAGCATGTTATGCTTACGGATTAGTAATGTTCGCTTCTCACCAAAGTGAGAACAAGAACATCGGGCTACAACTATTAAACAAAACGTTTCCACAAGTAACGGAGTCGGTAATTGGGGTAAGAAATGAGGTTTTTAGATTGTTACGGGACTGTTGGACATTACGTAACCCTCGTCCTTTTGACGACGTTACAACACGCTGTCTTATCAACGGCCATAACGGTTATGTTCCACAAGACCAAGGATGGGAAGTAATCCTAGTAAAACCAGAATGCATGACTTGTTTCTGGACGTATGAATTACGTGTCTTTATTGCCTTTGCTGAACGACTTGTGTACTAGCTAGAATTATCTTCACAACTATCTTGTATTAAAGTTATTGCGTGCTATATTTCATGCTTTATGTAAAATAAGCGGTATTGTAAGTTTGTAAAATATTGTATAAAAGTTTGAACGCAAAATATTATTATAATCAGTTTTTCATATAGAATTGTCGTAGTTGAATTGTATATTAGCTACTCAGTATGAACTTAACGGGTAGGTACTACCCGAATTTAAACTTATAAAACGCTAATATGAAGAAAAAGCTTTTATAAATGAGTTCATATTATGCTACGAAATACTATTAACTACTCTTAATATTCTGTATGATTAACTTGTTCCATTTGACTATTTTGAAGGAAATGGCACCGACTACTCGACACACCGTGAATATGAATGAAGAGGAATTCCGTACTTTTATAGCTTCAAACATAGCCGCAGTACAGGCTGCGCTACGTACCAACAATAACCTTGGATCTAGCAGTACAGAAAATCGTGTAGGATGCACCTACAAAGAATTCACTGCCTGCAAACCTTTGGAATTTGATGGAATCGAAGGACCGATCGGATTGAAACGGTGGACCGAGAAGGTCGAATCGGTGTTTGCCATAAGTAAGTGTACTGAAGAGGACAAAGTAAAGTACGCTACGCATACCTTCACAGGTTCTGCGTTAACATGGTGGAATACCTATCTAGAGCAAGTGGGACAAGATGATGCGTACGCACTACCGTGGTCAGCATTCAAGCACTTGATGAACGAGAAGTACCGTCCCAGAACCGAGGTCAATAAGCTCAAGACAGAACTTAGAGGGTTACGAACCCAAGGATTTGATATTACCACGTATGAAAGACGATTCACAGAATTGTGCCTATTGTGTCAAGGAGCGTTCGAAGATGAGGAAGAGAAAATCGACGCGTTTGTGAAAGGATTACCGGAAAGAATCCAAGAAGATATAAGTTCACACGAGCCCGCCTCCATACAACAGGCATGTAGAATGGCTCACAAACTAGTGAACCAGATTGAAGAAAGAATTAAAGAACAGACTGCTGAAGAGGCCAATGTGAAGCAAGTCAAAAGAAAGTGGGAGGAAAACGGTGATAAGAATCACCAATATAACAACAACAGCAATTACAACAATAATCGCAACAATTATTCCAACAATCGCAACATCAATCGCAACTACAACAAATGGCCCAACAACAACAACAACAACAACAACAACAACAATCAGAAGCAGCTATGCCAAAGGTGTGAAAAGTATCACTTGGGGTTCTGCACCAAATTTTGCAATAAGTGTAAAAGAAATGGTCATAGCGCGACGAAGTGTGAGGTCTACGGACCAGGGGTTAATAGAACGAAAGGAACAAATGGTGTCGGAACGAGTAATGGTGGAGCAAGTAGTTTCGGAGCAAGTTATGCCAATGTAGTTTGTTATAAATGTGGAAAACCGGGCCACATTATTAGAAATTGCCCCGAACCAGGAGAACACGAATGGACAAGGCCGCGGAAGAGTTTTCAATATTAATGCGACAGAGGCACAGGAAGACCCGGAGCTTGTTACGGGTACGTTTCTTATTGACAATAAATCTGCTTACGTTTTATTTGATTCGGGTGCGGATAGAAGCTATATGAGTAGAGATTTTTGTGCTAAATTAAGTTGTCCATTGACGCCTTTGGATAGTAAATTTTTACTTGAATTAGCAAATGGTAAATTAATTTCAGGAGATAATATATGTCGGAATCGAGAAATTAAACTGGTTAGCGAAACATTTAAGATTGACTTGATACCAGTAGAGTTAGGGAGTTTTGATGTGATAATCGGTATGGACTGGTTGAAAGAAGTGAAAGCAGAGATCGTTTGTTACAAAAATGCAATTCGCATTATACGAGAAAAAGGAAAACCCTTAATGGTGTACGGAGAAAAGGGCAACACGAAGCTACATCTTATTAGTAATTTGAAGGCACAAAAACTAATAAGAAAAGGCTGCTATGATGTTCTAGCACACGTCGAGAAAGTACAAACTGAAGAAAAGAGCATCAATGATGTTCCCATCGCAAAAGAATTTCCCGATGTATTTCCGAAAGAATTACCGGGATTACCCCCACATCGATCCGTTGAATTTCAAATAGATCTTGTACCAGGAGCTGCACCAATAGCTCGTGCTCCTTACAGACTCGCACCCAGCGAGATGAAAGAACTGCAAAGCCAATTACAAGAACTTTTAGAGCGTGGTTTCATTCGACCAAGCACATCACCGTGGGGAGCTCCTGTTTTATTTGTCAAGAAGAAAGATGGTACATTCAGGTTGTGTATCGACTACCGAGAGTTGAACAAACTTACCATCAAGAACCGCTACCCACTACCGAGAATCGACGACTTATTTGATCAACTATAAGGCTCGTCTATTTATTCAAAGATTGACTTACGTTCCGGGTATCATCAAATGCGGGTGAAAGAAGACGATATTCCAAAGACTGCTTTCAGAACACGTTACGGTCATTACGAGTTTATGTTCATGCCATTTGGTTTAACTAATACACCAGCTGTGTTCATGGACCTTATGAACCGAGTGTGTGGACCATACCTTGACAAGTTTGTCATTGTTTTCATTGATGACATACTTATTTACTCAAAGAATGACCAAGAACACGGTGAACATTTGAGAAAGGTGTTAGAAGTATTGAGGAAGGAAGAATTGTACGCTAAATTTTCAAAGTGTGCATTTTGGTTGGAAGAAGTTCAATTCCTCGGTCACATAGTGAACAAAGAAGGTATTAAGGTGGATCCGGCAAAGATAGAAACTGTTGAAAAGTGGGAAACCCCGAAAACTCCGAAACACATACGCCAGTTTTTAGGACTAGCTGGTTACTACAGAAGGTTCATCCAAGACTTTTCCAGAATAGCAAAACCCTTGACTGCATTAACGCATAAAGGGAAGAAATTTGAATGGAATGATGAACAAGAGAAAGCGTTTCAGTTATTGAAGAAAAAGCTAACTACGGCACCTATATTGTCATTGCCTGAAGGGAATGATGATTTTGTGATTTATTGTGACGCATCAAAGCAAGATCTCGGTTGTGTATTAATGCAACGAACGAAGGTGATTGCTTATGCGTCTAGACAATTGAAGATTCACGAACAAAATTATACGACGCATGATTTGGAATTAGGCGCGGTTGTTTTTGCATTAAAGACTTGGAGGCACTACATATATGGGGTCAAAAGTATTATATATACCGACCACAAAAGTCTTCAACACATATTTAATCAGAAACAACTGAATATGAGGCAGCGTAGGTGGATTGAATTGTTGAATGATTACGACTTTGAGATTCGTTACCACCCGGGGAAGGCAAATGTGGTAGCTGATGCCTTGAGCAGGAAGGACAGAGAACCCATTCGAGTAAAATCTATGAATATAATGATTCATAATAACCTTACTACTCAAATAAAGGAGGCGCAACAAGGAGTTTTAAAAGAGGGAAATTTAAAGGATGAAATACCCAAAGGATCGGAGAAGCATCTTAATATTCAGGAAGACGGAACCCGGTATAGGGCTGAAAGGATTTGGGTACCAAAATTTGGAGATATGAGAGAAATGGTACTTAGAGAAGCTCATAAAACCAGATACTCAATACATCCTGGAACGGGGAAGATGTACAAGGATCTCAAGAAACATTTTTGGTGGTCGGGTATGAAAGCCGATGTTGCTAAATATGTAGGAGAATGTTTGACGTGTTCTAAGGTCAAAGCTGAGCATCAGAAACCATCAGGTCTACTTCAACAACCCGAAATCCCGGAATGGAAATGGGAAAACATTACCATGGATTTCATCACTAAATTGCCAAGGACTGCAAGTGGTTTTGATACTATTTGGGTAATAGTTGATCGTCTCACCAAATCAGCACACTTCCTGCCAATAAGAGAAGATGACAAGATGGAGAAGTTAGCACGACTGTATTTGAAGGAAATTGTCTCCAGACATGGAATACCAATCTCTATTATCTCTGATAGGGATGGCAGATTTATTTCAAGATTCTGGCAGACATTACAGCAAGCATTAGGAACTCGTCTAGACATGAGTACTGCCTATCATCCACAAACTGATGGGCAGAGCGAAAGGACGATACAAACGCTTGAAGACATGCTACGAGCATGTGTTATTGATTTCGGAAACAGTTGGGATCGACATCTACCGTTAGCAGAATTTTCCTACAACAACAGCTACCATTCAAGCATTGAGATGGCGCCGTTTGAAGCACTTTATGGTAGAAAGTGCAGGTCTCCGATTTGTTGGAGTGAAGTGGGGGATAGACAGATTACGGGTCCGGAGATTATATAAGAAACTACCGAGAAGATCATCCAAATTCAACAACGGTTGAAAACCGCCCAAAGTCGACAAAAGAGCTACGCTGACATTAAAAGAAAAGATATAGAATTTGAAATTGGAGAGATGGTCATGCTTAAAGTTGCACCTTGGAAAGGCGTTGTTCGATTTGGTAAACGAGGGAAATTAAATCCAAGGTATATTGGACCATTCAAGATTATTGATCGTGTCGGACCAGTAGCTTACCGACTTGAGTTACCTCAACAACTCGCGGCTGTACATAACACTTTCCACGTATCAAATTTGAAGAAATGTTTTGCTAAAGAAGATCTCACTATTCCGTTAGATGAAATCCAAATCAACGAAAAACTTCAGTTCATCGAAGAACCCGTCGAAATAATGGATCGTGAGGTTAAAAGACTTAAGCAAAACAAGATACCAATTGTTAAGGTTAGATGGAATGCTCGTAGAGGACCCGAGTTCACTTGGGAGCGTGAAGATCAGATGAAGAAGAAATACCCGCATCTATTTCCAGAAGATTCGTCAACACCTTCAACAGCTTAAAATTTCGGGACGAAATTTATTTAACGGGTAGGTACTGTAGTGACCCGAACTTTTCCATGTTTATATATAT
Organism: Rutidosis leptorrhynchoides; assembly: GCF_046630445.1. Lineage (NCBI taxonomy): Eukaryota > Viridiplantae > Streptophyta > Magnoliopsida > Asterales > Asteraceae > Rutidosis > Rutidosis leptorrhynchoides. Next base: position 241,025,614 of record NC_092342.1, on the reverse strand, counting down.
TAATTGAGATTGATATTTACATGATTAAATGTTTCCAACATGTTAAGCAATCAAACTTGTTAAGACTTGATTAATTGAAATATGTTTCATATAGACAATTGACCACCCAAGTTGACCGGTGATTCACGAACGTTAAAACTTGTAAAAACTATATGATGACATATATATGGATATATATATATAGTTAACATGATACTATGATAAGTAAACATATCATTAAGTATATTAACAATGAACTACATATGTAAAAATAAGACTACTAACTTAATGATTTTTAAACGAGACATATATGTAACGATTATCGTTGTAAATACATTTAATGTATATATATCATATTTATAGATATTCATACATGATAATAACATGATAATATAATAATTTAAAATCTCATTTGATATTATAAACATTGGGTTAACAACATTTAACAAGATCGTTAACCTAAAGGTTTCAAAACAACACTTACATGTAACGACTAACGATGACTTAACGACTCAGTTAAAATGTATATACATGTAGTGTTTTAATATGTATTTATACACTTTTTAAAGACTTCAATACACTTATCAAAATACTTCTACTTAACAAAAATGCTTACAATTACATCCTCGTTCAGTTTCATCAACAATTCTACTCGTATGCACCCGTATTCGTACTCGTACAATACACAGCTTTCAGATGTATGTACTATTGGTATATACACTCCAATGATCTGCTCTTAGCAGCCCATGTGAGTCACCTAACACATGTGGGAACCATCATTTGGCAACTAGCATGAAATATCTCATAAAATTACAAAAATATGAGTAATCATTCATGACTTATTTACATGAAAACAAAATTACATATCCTTTATATCTAATCCATACACCAACGACCAAAAACACCTACAAACACTTTAATTCTTCAATTTTCTTCATCTAATTGATCTCTCTCAAGTTCTATCTTCAAGTTCTAAGTGTTCTTCATATATTCTACAAGTTCTAGTTACATAAAATCAAGAATACTTTCAAGTTTGCTAGCTCACTTCCAATCTTGTAAGGTGATCATCCAACCTCAAGAAATCTTTGTTTCTTACAGTAGGTTATCATTCTAATACAAAGTAATAATCATATTCAAACTTTGGTTCAATTTCTATAACTATAACAATCTTATTTCAAGTGATGATCTTACTTGAACTTGTTTTCGTGTCATGATTCTGCTTCAAGAACTTCGAGCCATCCAAGGATCCGTTGAAGCTAGATCCATTTTTCACTTTTCCAGTAGGTTTATCCAAGGAACTTAAGGTAGTAATGATGTTCATAACATCATTCAATTCATACATAAAAAGCTATCTTATTCGAAGGTTTAAACTTGTAATCACTAGAACATAGTTTAGTTAATTCTAAACTTGTTCGCAAACAAAAGTTAATCCTTCTAACTTGACTTTTAAAATCAACTAAACACATGTTCTATATCTATATGATATGCTAACTTAATGATTTAAAACCTGGAGACACAAAAAACACCGTAAAATCGGATTTACGCCGTCGTAGTAACACCGCGGGCTGTTTTGGGTTAGTTAATTAAAAACTATGATAAACTTTGATTTAAAAGTTATTATTCTGATAAAATAATTTTTATTATGAACATGAAACTATATCCAAAAATTATGGTTAAACTCAAAGTGGAAGTATGTTTTCTAAAATGGTCATCTAGACGTCGTTCTTTCGACTGAAATGACTACCTTTATAAAAACGACTTGTAACTTATTTTTCCGACTATAAACCTATACTTTTTCTGTTTAGATTCATAAAATAGAGTTCAATATGAAACCATAGCAATTTGATTCACTCAAAACGGATTTAAAATGAAGAAGTTATGGGTAAAACAAGATTGGATAATTTTTCTCATTTTAGCTACGTGAAAATTTGTAACAAATCTATTCCAACCATAACTTAATCAACTTGTATTGTATATTATGTAATCTTGAGATACCATAGACACGTATACAATGTTTCGACCTATCATGTCGACACATCTATATATATTTCGGAACAACCATAGACACTCTATATGTTAATGTTGGAGTTAGCTATACAGGGTTGAGGTTGATTCCAAAATATATATAGTTTGAGTTGTGATCAATACTGAGATACGTATACACTGGGTCGTGGATTGATTCAAGATAATATTTATCGATTTATTTCTGTACATCTAACTGTGGACAACTAGTTGTAGGTTACTAACGAGGACAGCTGACTTAATAAACTTAAAACATCAAAATATATTAAAAAGTGTTGTAAATATATTTTGAACATACTTTGATATATATGTATATATTGTTATAGGTTCGTGAATCAACCAGTGGCCAAGTCTTACTTCCCGACGAAGTAAAAATCTGTGAAAGTGAGTTATAGTCCCACTTTTAAAATCTAATATTTTTGGGATGAGAATACATGCAGGTTTTATAAATGATTTACAAAATAGACACAAGTACGTGAAACTACATTCTATGGTTGAATTATCGAAATCGAATATGCCCCTTTTTATTAAGTCTGGTAATCTAAGAATTAGGGAACAGACACCCTAATTGACGCGAATCCTAAAGATAGATCTATTGGGCCTAACAAACCCCATCCAAAGTACCGGATGCTTTAGTACTTCGAAATTTATATCATATCCGAAGGGTGTCCCGGAATGATGGGGATATTCTTATATATGCATCTTGTTAATGTCGGTTACCAGGTGTTCACCATATGAATGATTTTTATCTCTATGTATGGGATGTGTATTGAAATATGAAATCTTGTGGTCTATTGTTACGATTTGATATATATAGGTTAAACCTATAACTCACCAACATTTTTGTTGACGTTTAAAGCATGTTTATTCTCAGGTGAATATTAAGAGCTTCCGCTGTTGCATACTAAAATAAGGACAAGATTTGGAGTCCATGTTTGTATGATATTGTGTAAAAACTGCATTCAAGAAACTGATTTCGATGTAACATATTTGTATTGTAAACCATTATGTAATGGTCGTGTGTAAACAGGATATTTTAGATTATCATTATTTGATAATCTACGTAAAACTTTTTAAACCTTTATTTATGAAATAAAGGTTATGGTTTGTTTTAAAAATGAATGCAGTCTTTGAAAAACGTCTCATATAGAGGTCAAAACCTCGCAACGAAATCAATTAATATGGAACGTTTTTAATCAATAAGAACGGAACATTTCAATGATGAAGACAATGGAGATGACTCTGAAGATGAAGAATACATTGTTGATGAGGAAAACATGATTGAAGATGTACAAGTTGACATGACTGAATACAATTACTATGTTGACAGAGATGTTGAGTATATGGGTGATGCTAATAAATCTGGTGCTGAAGTTGCTACTGATACTAATCTTGAATGTCTAGAGGTACTTGACAATGAGGAATTTGAAAGTGATGGGTCTGAAGATGATATTGAAGGGGTTAGGAAAAGAAAAATTAGGGAGTTAAGAAGACAAGCAGAATCAAATCCTCAAATTGGAAAGACTGTGTTTTATGTTAGTTAAGAATTTGCTACTGCACAAGAAGTGAAAGATGCATGGAAGACTCATTCTGTTGAAACAAGAAGAGAACTTTATCACATAAAAAATGATAAAGATAGAATTAGGGTTGGTTGTAAAGATGTTTTAGCCAAGGTGTTGACACAAAATATGACTAGTCAAGGTTCAAATGAGGTGGGGTCAAGTAGTAACTTTGAGGTGGGGTCTACTAGCACCCATGTGGGGGTAGTTGGGAAAACAAAAGATTCCAGAGTTATTAAAGGTGGTAAGAAGATGAAAACAAAAACAAGTGGGGGACCAAAAAAAGGCAAGAAGAAAAAAGAAAAATGTGAATGGGTTCTTCTTGTTTCCAAGGTACAATCAAGTGAAACATGGCAAGTCAAAACTTACAACCCTATTCATGAATGTCTTCAAACCAGAGATATCAAGCATTGTACATCTCATTTCCTGTCAAAGAAATTGCTTAAGGAACTGCCATCAAACCCAAAGATTCTAACTAAAGCAATTAGGGCAAAATATGAGGCAAGTCTTGGAATAAATTGAAAGGACCCGTCCTAATCCATCAGGATGAATACATTACATTTAGTTACATCGCGAGGTACTTGACCTCTATATGATACATTCTACAAACATTGCATTCGTTTTTAAAAGACAAACTTTCATTACATCAAAAGTTGACGGCATGCATACCATTTCCTAATATATCCAACTATGAATGACTTGATAATAATCTTGATGAACTCAATGACTCAAATGCAACGTCTTTTGAAATATGTCATGAATGACTCCAAGTAATATCTCTAAAATGAGCAAATGCACAACGGAAGATTTCTTTCATACCTGAGAATAAACATGCTTTCAAGTGTCAACCAAAAGGTTGGTGAGTTCATAAGTTTATCGTAAACAATAAAATTCATCATTTTGATAGACCACAAGATTTAAATGCTGCATGGTACAAATGGGCCCGAATCCTATACCCACCTGTAATGTACATGCGATATCTTTTAAATACAGTACACCTTTCTCGTGTACGAAATCATCTTTCATAAATCTTAGTAACCGTACACATATCTCGTGCACAAAAATAACATACACATAACCTGTGTATAAAATCATTCTCTCGATACATAACATTCACTTTTTATTTCTTTCATAGCTTGGCTTGGTAACCGACCTTAACATATAATGCGCATAATAATATCCCCAAAACAGAACATCTCGTCTGTATAATGATCATATAAACTTCGAAGTACTAAACACCACGCCCACTAGCCCTTCCGTCTAGTGAACATTCTGGGTGGGGGTGTTAAACCCGGTAGCTACCTTTAGGATTTGCGTCAATTAGGCGTGCACTAATTCTCAAAATTAGTGATGTTCCCTAATTCTTAGGTTACCAAGCAATAATAATCAGGGGAAAAATATTCATATCAATTGTGGAAATTATCACGTCTACATAATTCAATGGTGGCAATTATCACGTCCACATAATTCATTCGAGGAATGTTTTGCTTGTGTCTATCTCGTCAAACATTTATAAAAGCGTTTCATGTATTCGCAGTTCAAAAAATGTATTTCAAAAGCATTTAATAAAGTAGTTGTAAAAGTAGCGCATGTATTCTCAGTCCCAAAAATGTAAAGAGTAAAAGGGAATCAAATGAAACTCACTATATTGTATTTTGTAGTAAAAATACATATGACGTCATTGAACAGGTATAGGGTTGGCCTCGGATTCATGAACCTATATCATTTATATATATTAACATGTATAGTTGTAATCGGAAAATTTATATATAATTAGGGATATGATTAATATATATTAAAATTTTATAGGTTTCCTTAATAATTTAAATATATAAAAAAATATATTAATATTATTAAGTTATATATATTGAGTATAGTTTTAATATTTATTTGATAAATTAATGATATTAAGTAAAGAGTGGTTTTATCTTTTAATAATAATAATAATAGAATTTTTTATTTTATTTTTTTTATAATAATAATAATTATAGTACTAATAACCATGCTAATGATAATGTTAATAAAAACGAAAATACTTATAATACTAATAATAATGATAATACTAGTAAAAATAAAATGTTATAAGTTAATAATACTAATAATGATGGTCCTTATATAACTTCTTAATGATAATACTAATAATAATAATAATAATAATAATAATAATAATAATAATAATAATAATAATAATAATAATAATAATAATAATAATAATAATAATAATAATAATAATAATAATAATAATGTTAATAATAATAATAATAATAAAAATCATAAAACTACCTTTAAAAGAAAAAGCTTCCAAAAATAATAATAAACTGCCTCTGCCTGGTCTCGAACCCACGACCTCCCGTTACCCCTAAACACGCTGAACCAGTCTTCTGCCTAGTATCTTTCTGTTTTAATACCACGAAAAACAAATATAACCTATATATCTATCGACTTCTTCTTCATTCATCATCTAATCTATCATCATCTATCCTAATCTTAAAATCATCATTATCATAATTCTACGGATAATCATCATCATCCATCAATTATAATCATCATCTAAGACATTATCATCATTACAACCGAAATCATGATCATCCATAAACGTCACGACTCATTTCATGATCATCATCATGCATTATGAATATCATAAACAAAACCATCTTCGTTGCCATTCTCATAACAATACCATTGATCATTAACCTATAATACATCATGACCACTTTTATTATTCTATGTACATCGATCACCATATACGTTTCTTCACAACATCCCACATCAATTCTGTTTCCATAATCTTTTCCCCGTCCAGCTTATTCACGAAGAGAAACCAAACCCAACAAAAGAGGCTAAGTTGCATTACGGCCCAATTAATAAAAAAATAAAAGCATGCGGCCCAATATCTTCACAAGTCCAACAGCAACTTCGTGTCCCAACTCCAATTCCTTTTAGTTTCTATATTAGCCTTGTAAAAGTAGCTGGAGGCTTCCCTTTTTGTGGTTCAGTATATAAAAGAAAAAAAATAATAGGAAAAGAAAACGCATGCTAGCAGTCGGCTGGGAAGATATACCCACCATCTTTATCTTTACAGCTCATTATTCCATTAAACATTCTTACTATAATAATTGCTAGTTTAACATCAATCAGCACAGAATCATTATCATTATTATGATAGGAGTATGCCAGCTGGAAAAGCAAGTGAGTGACACCTTTTTATACTTGTGTGATTTCGTCCATTTCATCCTTATTCAGTCACGATTATTGTAATTGGCTTTTAACAGAAAGAAAAACAGAAAAACACAGCTGCAATCAGTATCTTCGAACGAATTGTAGCAGTTCACGATGATGGTGTTTTGTTAGGGTGGTTTTACGAAGAAGAAGGGAAGAGATATGAAGGTTAAATGGGTGTGGTTATGAGTGATGTGGGTGAACCGAGAATAAAAGAAAATAGATAGGTAAAAATGGTGGTGCTTACGGTGGCTGTTTATGGTGAAGTGATCGGAGAAGTTGATCACGATTGGAGGCCAATTGGTGGCTGTGACCGAAGGTGGGTTGCCCAGAATCATCAAAGAAGAAGGAGAGAATCAAGTATATGTGAAAGATGGTTGTTATGAGGTTCGAATGAAAACACCAAAAGAAAAAGTGTTTCGGTTGTTATGGTTTGATTCTATTGACATGCAATAGAAGTAGTAGTCGAGCAAAAGTGTAAATAAAGGGGTGTTGTAGTTGTAGTGAGGGCGACCGTTGGTGATGGTGCTCTGGTTGTTCTTGGATAGTGACCCGGTGGTTGAGGTGATCGGTGAAGGATGGTTTACTATGGTGGTGGCGGGATGAAGTGATCATAGGGTGGTGGTAGCGATTGTTTAATGAAGATGATTGATATCTATATCTCATATGCACATGTTGTATGTGTATATATGTAATTTAGAGAAGGAGTGGGTATGATCGAATATCAAACAGAAAGAAAGAAACAATATTAGTGGGTGGGATATTTGGGTATTAATCAAAGAAAATAAGACACGTATGTCCGATTTTGAAAAGTGGTTATTGTTTTTCAAAGATAAACGGAACAAATTATCAATCAATAATATCTAACAAGTTGTTTCCATCTCGTGACTGTTATTTGGTTATATTAGTCAACACATCAGTCCATATATTATGGAGTATGACTAGATAGAGATATAATATATATATATATATATATATATATATATATATATATATATATATATATATATATATATATATATATATATATATATATATATATATATATATATATATACACATAGTGTTATATCATGAACAAAATATATATATAAACTGATACCCAACTATATATGCATGTGAGGTGTATAGTTCTAAACAACAACAAGAAGTAAAAAAAAATAATATAAAAATAAAATGATGTATATAGATGTATATCTGTTTATATATTATTTGTATATTATAATTAATCTTAGGTTATAACCAAGTATAAATCTATTAATATTATTAGTAATACAATTAATAATATTATTAATAGTAATATTATTGATAAAGTGACAAGTAATGGTAAGTGATAATATCATAATATTAATATCAACAATAATGATAATCTTACTAAATTTAATTATTAATAATGATAATAATAAATAAAATGAAAATAATAATTCTATTAGCTATAATAATAATAATAATAATAATAATAATAATAATAATAATAATAATAATAATAATAATAATAATAATAATAATAATAATAATAATAACAATAATAATAATAATAATAATAATAATAATAATAACAATATAACAACTTATATATATTAGTTTACACACCATTGTTCGTGAATCGTCGGGCATGGTCAACGGTCAAATATATACATGAACACAGTTCGAAGGTTATGAGACTTTAACATTACAGACTTCACTTATCGTGTCAAATTTATGTAAAGATTAAGTTTAAAATTGGTCGGAAATTTCTGGGTCGTCACATAAATATCACCCACATGAAAGCATACAGAGCTTTGAGAGAGGCAACTGGTATTATCCAAGGGGATTATAAGGAGCAATATTCGCATATAAAAACTATGCTTTAGAACTCAAAAGATCCAATCCAGATACAACAGTCAGAATCCAACATGAGTCTGCACAACCCAATGATCTCACAAGGGTTTTTAAGAGAATTTATATTTGTTTAGGACCACTAAAGAAAGGTTTTGCAGTGTTGGGTAGAGATTTGATAGGTATGGATGGATGTTTTATGAAACAACCTGCACAAGGTCATATTCTAACTGCTGTTAGGGTGGATTCCAACAATGGCATATACCCAGTTGCATATGCCATTGTTGAACAGGAATGTTACTCATCATGGAAGTGGTTCTTGGAGTGGTTAGGGTAAGATCTTAATCTTGAATCAAATTCAAACTACACCTTCATTTCTGATAGACAAAAGGTATGGGTTCTACTACTTATTTGTAACCAATATATAGTTTTATAAATGTATGTACTTACACTATTTGTTACGGATTTAGGGTCTGTTGAATGCTGTTGAAGAATTGTTTCCTTGTACTGAGCACAGATTCTGTTTGAGACATATTCATCAGAATATGAAAAAAAAATGGAATGGCTTAGCTTACAAAAATCATTTGTGGAGGTGTGCAACTGCAACTACTGTACCAGAATTTGAGCTAGCAATGAATCAGCTAAAGGAATTCAATAAAGATTGCCACAAATGGTTGACTGATATTCCTCCTCATCAATGGGTAAGGAGTCACTTTTTAGGTACATTAACTTAGTTACTCATTAGTTTTACAATAATTCATTAGTTACTCATTAGTATTTACAATAATGCATTAGTTACTCATTAATTGTAACTGTTCAACAGGAAGAGCTGTTTCAGATGTCCTGCTAAGTAACATGTGTGAGGTCTTCAATAGATGGCTTATAGATGCAAGAGATAAGCCAATAGTGACTGCTTTAGAATACATAAGAGAATATTTAATGAAGAGGATTGTCAATGTTTTGAAGCACCAATCTAAATGTGATGGACCATTAACACCTGCTGCAACAAAAACCTTTGAAAAGATCAAGGAAGAAGCATCTCAGTGTTCTATTTTATGGAATGGTGGACAACAATATCAAGTAACTGGGCCCCATGGTAAACAATGTGTTGTGGATATGGGAAGGAGAGAATGTGCATGTAGGAAATGGGAGTTAACTGGAATGCCATGTAAACATGTAGTGGCATGTTTAAACAACATGACATTCAATAATCAGCAAGTAGGAGTGCCTGAAGAATGGGTTCATCAAGTACACTGGTTAATGAGATGGAAGGAGACTTACAAGTTTCACATTGTACCATTGAATGGTAAATCAATGTGGCCTAAATCAAATGATCCAACAAAGATATTACCACCCTTGAAGATAGCTACTGCAGGTAGGCCTAAAAAGAACAGGAGGAAGTATGCTGAGGAAATTTCAGAGATGAATGAAAATGGAAAACTTTCAAGAAAAGGTAAGTCTGAACAATGTGGGAAGTGTGGCACATATGGACACAATAAAAGGGGCTGCCCAAATGAAGCATCAACATTTGTTGGAACAAAAACAAGTTCAAAGAGGAAAAGGGGGGAAAGGGCTCAATCCCAGACTAATGATGCAGCATGTAATTAATGAATCAAATGTCAAGTGTTATTATCTTTTGTTAATGTCTTTTGAATGGTAGTGAATGTATTTTAGTTTATGTATTTTGAATGATAACTTGTTAGTTCTGATGTAATGTTAATGTCTTTTGGTACAATGGGTGATGTAGTGTAAATTTGGTCCAAGTCTTTTGGTACAATGGCTGATGTAATGTAAATTTGGTTCTATGTCTTTTGGTACAATGGTTTGTAATGAAACAATGGTTGTAATGAATGTCTTTTGGTACTATGTAATGAAGAATGAATCACTTTTGGTACTTATTCTGGTAAATACAACATCTAAGTTAATGCTTTTGGTACTTATTTTGGTACTTATTATGGTAATGAATGTCTTTGTGTAACATGTAACTTGTAAGCCAAAACTGATTGTAAATCACAATATCTCTTCATTGATAGAAACAAAGAGTACACATCTTACATTGATCAACCATTACATTGAAACAAAATACAACATCTAAGATAATTACCAAAAGATAACATCTAATACAATTACCAAAAGATAACATCTAATACAATTACCAAAATACAACATAAGACAACTACTACCATCCATTACATTGATCACCCCTAATTACCAAACTTAGACAAAGCAAACCAAACACATACAGCAACAAGCAACCATTTGTAGATCTTAGCTTCAGTTTTCGCTGCATTCATCCCTGCTTCAGCCCTATTTATGGCCTCCAACAAACCAGGTATAATGGCAACTGATCTAGCACCCATTGAAGGATCGTACCAATCAATAAACCTGCAACTGGAATTCTGCGAACAAATATTATTAAAAAATAAACAACTTTCACAATTAATCACTTAAACCAATTATTAAAGACTTAGGGTTACAATACCTTTAGTGGACATCCACAAAAATGACGACCAGGGTTCCTTCGAGTCCAGGATGTTCGAATTATTGCTTCACGACCATAACCACATTGTACCATGGCGAATTATGGTTTGAATTGTTCGATTGATTTTGAATTGATTTAGGGAAAATGACGGCAGTAATATGAACGGTTGGGTTGGGGAAAAAGGATATATAAAGGGGTTTACACCAGTTGAGAAGGTGAAAGATAAATATAACCTCACGTGTTTATCACGTGTGGTCACTTGACGTTAGATCTAAATGTCCGTTTGAGCTAAGGACTATCCATTTAAAAAATGTAAATCACAAGGATTAAAAAGGTCAAAAATGAAATACAAGGATTACAGATGTAATATTGTGTAAAACACAGGGACTATCCATGTATTTTTTTCATAATTTTTTCTTTATTTTTGAATTTTTTTTAAGTTTAGATAATCCTTATTTATGATATCATTAAGTAGATTTAATTTAATTGTAAAAATAATTTTATTTATGACATCACCTACGTGCCCACACAATTTTTCTTTTTTCTTTCTAATTTTTTTATAGAAGTAAAAAATGTAATTATTGCATCATTATTTTAGGATTATAATAGAAATTATAGATAATTTTCTATATTACTAATCCGGTAGTGTAAATTCAAGTGGCAGCACCAGAATCATTCTCACAAATTCTAATTTTCTCCTAATTTTGAATTAAAAAATTGGGTAATTTTGTCACACTGACGCGTGTCCCTAATTAACAAGTGAATCAAGCGGCCTCTCTCCTTCTAATTATTTACGCAGATCCACCGCAACCCTAATCTCCTTCGATCTCATCTCTTGCGATTTCAAAAATCACTCAAATCAAATCAGGTACATTCGATTACATCAATTAATCAATTTATTGAATCAATGATTTCTCAAGTGATTCATCCTCTGCACTTTGATTAGGGTTCCAAATTTTTACAATCACTTAAACAAAACGAAATCAAAAAGGATTCAATCGTTAATCTAATATGTACGTGTATGAAAAACAACAACTGTATTCCTTCATCTATGTTTAAGATTTCATTAATTCTAACAAACTTCATCATGGATTCAGCTTTGATGCGTTTAATAATTACTGCCACCGTGAGGCGAAATCGTCACAAGTGTAATTAAATTACATATACACATGCTATTTTTTTTCTTTATCAGGTATCTCAGATTATAGTACTATTCAACTCATATTGTTATTCCGTTTTGAGTTTAAACTTAGGTGAGATTGTTTAAACTTAGCAGTTTAAACTTAGGTGATATTCAACCATGTTGATTAATTAGGTTAGTCATTATTCTAAACAGCATGGTACTTAGTAGTATATTTATTTAATGATTTTGGTTGTTTTATATTTTTTATATAGGATATACGAAATCATAAACTGATAGTGTATGCATAATGCTGTGATGAATTATTGAAGACCACCTGCTCGATAAAATGCCACAAAGAAGTTCAGCAGCAAATGTGGTTAGTTATTTAATATGAAATCATAATTATTTTAAGCGTACACTGTTACTCATGATTTATAGGTTTTTAATTAACTTACGAATTTGGTTTGTTATTTGTTTAATTATGACAGTCTTTTGTGTTTACGGTTTGATACTAGACATTACTCATTTTTCGTTGTCTATATTTTAACCTTATTTTTTTTACACCAGCTAAAGTTAATTTGACCGAAATCTATTAATTTGTGCAGCTTAAAGAAGTAAAAGTTAATATGAACTGAAATCTATATAGTTGTACAACTTATAGAAGTAACTGGAAACTATTTACATATCATGTTTATTGTAACAATAGTCATGGAAATAGCTGTCGTGTATGTGTGATCTGATTTTATATTGAGAATTAATAGTTAAGGAGCTGCAGCACAATTACTTCGTATTAAACGAAAAAAGCTATATGTGTTGTACTCACACTTTTGAAAAAGATGAATGTGCTTGCTTGCTCATATGATATGTCTATTGATGAGATTGTTTACACATATTCTAGGTTACCAGCTGTTCGGTTGATCATGTACAGTGCTTTAGTGATGCAGCTGGCCGTCTTCAAGAATCTGGTACGTGACAAAATCTGTATTGGGTACAATTTGTTAAAAAGCTTTCAAGAGTCCTTACTTATAGTTAAAATGCCTTTTTTAGAGCTCTATAGGTAAACTGAAACTTCTTTTTGCAATGTACATTTAGCTTTCTAATATGAGAGTATGATTTTGCTAGAAAGCTTAGCAATCTTTTACTAATACAAGACTATAACTATCATATAATACCTTGAGCAGATCTTAGTTTTGAGGTTGTTATCACAATGATTGCACATATTGTAACTTTGTTCTCCCTTATAAAATTCAGAAACTATCCAAGTATTTTTGTTTATTTTATTATTAAAACTTGACTTTAGAAACATGTTTATAACTACATACCAATTAGTTGTGACTAATATTATTGTTAATTAGAATTAGTGCATTACCCTGCAGCATTGGATTCTGTAACGAAGGGGAATCTGTACATAAACTCCGATATGTACTTCATTTTCATCCTCAAAAATGAAGCATGGTTGACTAACTTTAACATAGCTTATATATTCATTCTCAAAAATGTTTTTGCTCTATAATTTGGGGTTCATAAATATAAAGTTACGGGTGACAAAATGTGTGGGTTGGGTAATGGGTAAAGCTGGTGTGGGTCAAAACAGGCTTCTATTGTACGGGACTGGTTTATGCCATTACCGGGTTATCTGTAGAACATTTTGTTTTGGGCTGACCCGTTTGACATAATGAAGATAAAGTACTATCTAAATAACCCACTCATTAGTAGCCCACATTAATCGCTGACGTGATTCATTTTTATATACCAAATAATATTTATAAAACTTTCAAGTTAGTACTAATGTTAAGGCTATAATATGTTGACTCATTTTAACTGTTGTAGAATATAGAATATGATTTGATTGATTGTGGTGAATCTTAGGTACAAATCACTGGCGTTCATCAATTACACGTAATTCAACATGGTATGTGTGTTTTGTAGCTATTGATAGTAACACTATAGCCAAAATGAGGCAAAGTCAAATGGGGGTCAATTTGGGTAACAATTAAAGTAGACACTTCCCCATATGTCGAGTAAATTGAGTTTGAAAGTTTTGATGCTTTGAAAATGAGTTTTGGGTATGTGATGTGCAGCGGGGTGTATATAAAATAGCTTATATTTTACTAGGAAATACTATTAAATACGATACAATTTTACACAAGATATTTATTTATTTATAGAATGGATATACTTAAACCTTGCTACAACACTTATAGGCAGTGTACCTAATCGTACAGTAGTGTAGTTTTTAGTAAGTCCGGTTCGTTCCACAGGGAAATCTTTAAACAAAGCTCAACGCTATATTAGTTTACTTTTATAAAAATACAAATATATATATAAGTAATATTATTATTATAAAGGGGGGTTTTTACCGTTTAATGACCGGTTTGTCGATTTTAAGACTTTAGTCGCAGTTAAAACCTAATGTAAAATATTAAATAAATAAAAGACTTAATTTAAAGCGTAAAGTAAATAACGATAATGAAATTGCGAATAATAAAAGTGCGATAAAATAAACTTGCGATAATTAAAGAGTACGATAATTAAAAGTGCGATTAAATAAAATAACAATAAAAATGCGATAATTAGAAGTGCAATTAAATATAAAATAAAGGGAATTAAATATGAAATAAAAGAATTATGCTTATTTAAACTTCCGTAATCATGATGTTTGACGTGTTGATTTTAGTTTTATGCCCATGGGTTAATTGTCCTTTGTCCTGGATTATTTAATATGTCCGTCTGGTTTTTGTCCATAACAGTCCATCAGTCATAAATATAAAGTGCGAGTGTCCTCATCAAATTATTATTATACCCGAAGTTAAATATTCTAACTAATTGGGGATTCGAATTGTAACAAGGTTTTAATACTTTGTTTAATGAATACACCAGGTTATCGACTGCGTGTAAACCAAGGTTTTACTACTTTGTTAACAATTACACCAATTACCCTTGAATGTAATTTCACCCCTGTTTTAATTATTCTAATGGCTATTAATCCATTCCCGTGTCCGGTTAAATGAACGATTATGCGTACATATAAATACCCCGCCCATCGTGTCCGATCGAGTGTATATGGTAATTTATAGGGACGCCCAATTGTAAATCTTTATATTAACATTAACAAACTTTCATTTAGTTAAACAAATATAAAGCCCATTAATAGCCCATAGTCTAATTTCCACAAGTGTCGTTCTTTTGTCCAAACCCCAATTATGGTACAAAGCCCAATTACCCAATTTTAGTATTTAGCCCAACATCATGATTACTTCGTTTTAAATAAGCATAATAATAACTTAGCTACGAGACATTAATGTAAAAAGGTTGAACATAACTTACAATGATTAAAAATAGCGTAGCGTTACACGGACAGAATTTCGACTTATACACTCAAAACACTCCTTAACATAACCTTATTATTATTATTAATTAAAATTAAAATTATAATTTATTTATTTATTACAAATGGAGAAAGATAGATAATATGGTGTACCTAAAACTGAACAAAACACGCGAGATTTATAGACCTGGCCTGGAAAAGTAAGCCATGCGACTCGCATGACTTTGGCCTTCCTGCCATGCGAGTCGCATGGTAGGAAATTACAGCTCATGTTGTTTTGTCAGATTGCTTGTCGACATAATAAATAAATAATATAAATATATAAATAATTTTAATAATTATTTATATATTATATTATATTTATATGCATAGTTGAGTAGATCTTTTTAGTCCGTTGCGTCGCGCGTTTCTTCTAGGCTCAGGTCCCGGTTCCGGATTTTCGGACGTCCTCGCGTATTATTTTAAATCGCGTACTTTGCGTCTTGTAACTTGTACTCTTGTCATTTTGAGACGTTCCTCATCAATATTTTGAACCTTTTTGATTGAATCTTGTACTTTTTAGCTCTTTGGACCTTTTTTGTCTTCAATTTGTCGAATCTGCCTTTTATCTTCTCTTTTTAATATTTAAACGAATATCGCTTGTAAATCGAACAATACCAACTAAAATCTTGTCTTTCTTGGAGAATAATGCTATAAAATATGTGTTCATTTTTGGCATTATCAGTATATTTTGTTGAATTTGAAATTTATAACCCATTTGGGTCATACACGCATATTTCAAGTATAATTGGGTTTTAAATTGATGTCAAAATAAGACTTTGTATGCTTCTTGATGTGCAGGACATCACTTGGTAACAACATCAGTCAACTTTTTGGTTATTTTCGTAAAGCCGTAACTTTTTAACCGTTCTTTATTATGTTCACATGCAACCCTAAATGGATAGAATTAACGAGGTTCGTGCGACAGTACCTTTTCTTTACTATGGATGACCCAGCAGATATTGCATCAAGGATATCTTATACGAAAGTAAAAAAAACATTTGGTAGTAGCGCTTTATATTGAACTGCTATTGCATCACAGATATTTTATACTGTTGAATTTGTTGACTTTGTAGATTAAAAAGTTTCGTTATACATTTTATAGTAGCGCTTTATATTGAACTGCTATTGATATGTCTCTCTTAAATGGCATCTTCTAATATTGAATGACCTAGACAATCATTTGGTCTTAGCGATCTAATTGCTGGTAGAGCTGATATTGTGGCAAGTTTTTTCCAGATGAGGATCAATCAGTTTGTTTTCTTTCTGAAGGATAAAAAACCTTTTAGCCATGTTGAAAGGACCCGTCCTAATCCATCCGGACGAAGTCCATATCGATTATAAACGATTCATAACAGTTGCTTACATCGCGAGGTACTTGACCTCTATATGATACATTTTACAAACATTGCATTCGTTTTTGAAAAGACAATCTTTCATTACATCGAAAGTTGACGGTAGGCATACCATTTCATAATATATCTAACTATAATTGATTTAATAATAATCTTGATGAACTCGACGACTCGAATGCAACATCTTTTGAAATATGCCATGAATGACTCCAAGTAATGTTTCTAAAATGAACAAATGCACAGCGGAAGATTTCTTTCGTACCTGAGAATAAACATGCTTTCAAGTGTCAACCAAAAGGTTGGTGAGTTCATTAGTTTAACATAAATAATTATTTCATAATTTTAATAGACCACAAGATTTCATATTTCCATTTCTCATAAACATACGTCCCATGCATAGAGACAAAAATATCATTCATATGGATTGAACACCTGGTAACCGACATTCACAATATGCATATAAGAATATCCCCATCATTCCGGGATCCTCCTTCGGACATGATATAAATTTTGAAGTACTAAAGCATCCGGTACTTTGGATGGGGCTTGTTGGGCCCGATAGATCTATCTTTAGAGTTCGCGTCAATTAGGGTGTCTGTTCCCTAATTCTTAGATTACCAGACTTAATAAAAAGGGGCATATTCGATTTTGATCATTCAACCATATAATGTAGTTTCGATTACTTGTGTCTATTTCGTAAAACATTTATAAAAACAGCGCATGTATTCTCAGTCCCAAAAATATATATTGCAAAACTGTTTAAAAAGGGATTAATAAAACTCACTGTACTGTATTTTGTAGTAAAAATACATATGACGACATTGAACAACTGAACAATGCAGGGTGACCTCGGATTCACGAACCTATATCATTTGTATATATATATATATTAAAACGTATAATCGTAATTGAACAAATATACATATTGTATCTTAAATTATATATTATACTTATACTTATCTAGTTTGTGTATATATTCAAAATGTTTAATGTGTACATAGTTATATTGATATATATTTGGTTAGTATCTTCGTAAAAATACTTATCATGTTATATATGAATATTTATATAAACTTTGTTAATCTGATTTAAAACATACTTACAATTTTAATAATATCTTTAAAATTTTCATTTTCATAAATGTAACTATTTTTAGTAATATCGATATAGATAATTCTGATAATAATAAAAGAATAGTTTTAATGAAAACAAAATAATAATTTTGGTAAAGATAATTTTAGTAATAATAATAATTATATTGATAATGATAATATCAGTAATTTTTAATATAATGAATAATTTAATAATAATAATGATTATAAAAATAATAATTTTGTTGTTAATACTTAATGCCTATTAATAATTATAATAATCTTTTTACGAATGGTAATCTTAATAGTAATACTTTTGTTAATAATAATATTACATCTAAAATGATACTAATAGTAATATTAATGATAATAGTAATGGTTATACTGCTTATAATATTATTAGAATTCTTATCAATAATGATTATATTAATAATCTTTTTACTTAATAATAATACTTAATGATAATAATACCAATAATAATAATGATTCTAATACTTCATGAAAATAATAATAATAACAATAATACTAAGTGTAATAATAATAAGAATAATAATCATAATAACAATTCTAATAATAATAATAATAATAATAATAATAATAATAATAATAATAATAATAATAATAATAATAATAATTGAAATAAAAGTAATAAAAATATACCCTTTAGAAGCTTTTTGTAAAAATATTTGCCCTGAACGAGACTCGAACCCTTGACCTCTCGCTAACCCGAATCACCACTTAACCATCCGTCTACGCCTGTTTTTCTGATTCAAACTCCTACCATTTTATTTTATCCCGTAATTAATTATCTTTCTGTTTCCCTCTCCATTAAAAACGAACGACATCAATTCATCACTCAACAATTCGATTTCCCATTTTAAATTGTGGTTTTAAAATAAAAACAAAACATCTAAAACATGTATAAATTATTTAGCAACGAGAAAAGAAGAAATAAAATAAAATTAAAAAAAAATCAAACAGCATCTGCTGTCTTCTGCGTCGCAAGCTCAAACAAAAAAAAAATTTGGTAGAGAGATAGAGGATGTTTTGATCAAAGGTTATAACACGACTTACCTTTAGAATCATCCCTAAAAACTACTAGAATCGTCAATTTATTCCAAAACAAAGAAACAACTTCGAATTTTTGCCAAGACAATTCGTTTGACCTTTTTGACATAAACTTTGACTCGTGAATTCGTACTCGATACAACGAATTAGTTTTTGAAATTTTGCAGATAGTTTGAATGAAGAATTCCTAACAAGACCTCATTTAAGGATTTTTAAATTTCGTTAAATTTTGTGTTTTGGTTAAAAAGTAGAAAGTACAGGGATAACGAGCTATAATATTTTTGGTTTTTGTTTTATGTTTCTGTGTTCATTCTTACAGCACTAGTTGATGATTATATAAAGGTTGAATTATTCTATGATAGCTAAATCGAATCAATTTAGTTTGTTTTGTAGTTTAATGGTGGTCGACACTTTGTACCAAATGAAACAGGGATGAAGAAAATAAGAAGACAGGTAATATTCTTTAATCAAATTCAGTACAATCCAATGACCTGATATCAGATAAATAATCTAGCTGTGATTAGGATAATTAACATAATTCGTATCTTCTATATATCTATATATTTATATAACATTATTATATATAAATACTTGTATATATATGATCGTATAATATAAATACATATACTTATTTATGTATAACTGATTTTATATATCTATCTATATATATATATATATTTGTATTTATACAACTGAAATTTATATAATAGTATTTGTATTTATATATATCTATTTTGACTTCATTTGTATATGTATATTAAATATATAAGGGAACTTAATATCATTTATTATACAAATATCGAATATTGATTTTTAATAATAATACTTAACTAATATTATTAATAATAATAGGAATACTAATAATAATAATATTAATAATATCAATAATACTTGTACATATCGATTTTACAAATTATATATATATATATATATATATATATATATATATATATATATATATATATATATATATATATATATACCTTCATTTTAATAGCACTCAACTATTTATAAAATTTATATATATTACAATATATTAAAAGTCATATATACTTATATATAGCTTTACTTTTATTAGCAACTCAATGATTCTGTATTATTATTACTTTACATTTTTATTTCAAATGATTAACTTATATTTTGTTATTTTTAATTATCATTTTCACTTTCATTTATTTAAATATTTATATTTAATTACATATTTAGTTACAAACAAATTGTTCGTGAATCGTCGGGAATGGTCAAAGGGTAACTGATTAAATGAATATAGATTTCAAAACTTTCGAGACTCAATATTACAGATTTTGCTTATCGTATCGAAATCAAATAAGATTCAGGTTTAAATTTGGTCGGAAATTCCCGGGTCATCACACATGTTAGAGGAGGTAATGCCTTTTTTAAGTTGCTTCATGTTGTGGTACTGTATAAATTAGTTCTCTTAATTGTTTCAGCACTTTTTTGGTCATAATTGCGTATTTAACTTAGGTTGTCATATGCACACAGTTAGGGAATTATCATGGACTATTGTTACAAATTACAATTGTCAAAAATGGGTTACTTCAAATAGGGCTATATTTTAAATCGGTAAAAGATTAGTTTTGAGTAAAGCAAAATCACATAAACTCTTAAATGTAACAATTTATTAGGTTCTATATAACTTTGTCACAATAAATTTGACCACTCTCTGACTCTCATTAACCATATTTGACCTAACAAAATTGAACAATTTAACTTATTGTACTATGTTTTGCGAATTTGAATAGTCTATAGTAAAAGATGCACTTTCTTTCTAAGGTAGTTGCAGTGGAGTTTGCTATGCTATAACCGTAGTCAATCTTGACTTTGGGCTTATTTTCTTTCTTAACTCACTTAACCACTTTGACTTTTTACCAAAGCAAAATAACATTTGGTTGGAAAATTTGATCAGTGTGGGTTATCATGTTTCACCATTTTTAGTTAGCATATTTGACCAATGTGCTTTACAAACTCAAATCAAGTTGACCAACTTGAATAGTGTATTGAAAAGAATGAAATTTTCTTTCAAACTAGCTTCAATCCAATCCTTGCTTAAGAAATACTTTTAAACAATTATATAACTTTGATGCAAATATATAAAACTGCTTTATAATGATCTTCAGAAAATGTATAAAACTACTTTATGATGCACGTATATATATTGGGTAGTAAAATGAACTGTTTTATGATGCTCCTGGTAAAGATTTCGGTTATTGTTTAAAGTAATATAATTATTACCTCTACCCTTTGCTGAATTATGAGATGCACATTTTGTTCAAAGTAGTACTTTATTATTTAATTTGCATGCTTGAAATGCAATTAATTTATACGAGTTTAAAATTAGTGTGTAAATGTTGTTTTGCTCATTTTGTTTGAGTTTTGATACTGCCTTTATCATATCGTTAATTGATATAACATTTTATTGTCTTTATACCATTATATTGTCTTTAACATATCATTAATTTGCTTATATATGCTCATTTTAACAAGTTTATATATATTATATGAAGTACGGGCTCATTTAACCGTGTCATGCTTATTTGCTAAATGCTTAATTTAATGTGTATGCACCGCAAAGTGAAGCCGAGAAGAAAGACATTTGGTTTTAATGGACTCATTTAACCGTGTCATGCTTACGTGCTAACAAGTCTACTTTTAGTGGGAGTTTTTGTGTTAGGCCTCTTTGGTGTGGACAATACAAGGTTTTTTAATGGGTCACTTCGGCTAAAGTATGTGTGACCCATCCGTTGAACATATGGTTTTCATAGCCTTTATTTCTAATTCACGGTGTTGTATTCATGGCAATTTCATTTTATTTCCTTGGTGTTTTTTGTGGTTTAATTTATTACGGGCTTATTTATTTTTGTTATAATGTTGTTTGAAAAGAATTTCATACAAAATGTAATACATTAATATTACAACTGCATGTTTATTTCATCCACAACAATACTTGTGATATAGTCTTTATCATACCGTCAATTGATATAACATTTTACGATTCCCGTTGGTTTGATTAAGAGTAGTCGTGCAACGCACGGGCTCTTAACTCTTAAACCTTGAGGTCTTAGGGTTCGAGTCCGGTGGTGGACAAATGTAAATATTCGTGGAATTAATCGTATAGGGTGTGTGTATTTACCTTTTAAAAGAATATTTGTGATACTGTCTTTATATGTAAAATGGAGTTTTAAAAAAAATTCATTTGTGATTTGTTGCTTATTTGTCGTTTATTTATATGAATGTTCAATTTCAAGTTGATTGAAAAGACTGAATTTAGGCAATTTCGACTACAATTAGAAAGTGGCTATCCACTATATATGGATGTTAGTGGATTATTTGCTACCAATACTCTAATTCATGTGTATACAATATTGATGTCAACATTGTTTTCTACATTAGGTACTTTACACAATGACATAATTATGTTAGGGAAACAATTTTTTATAGCTACCGTTCAACGTACATGCTCTTAAAATCTATGTATAAACTGTAATTTATCAAAGTTTTATTAATGTATGTTGTTTACAAAAACAAATTTTACTAATTCAACCACAACAGTACTTTTAACACTTTTCTTATAATATCGTTATTTCATATATATAAGTTTAAAAACCAATAATGTTTGCGGATGAGTCTTCGTGCAACGCACGGGCTCATAAATCTAGTAATATAATATAATATAATAAAATAATTCATGAATGCCAAAAACGACTAATTTTTGCATTCTTTAGTAGATATGATTAAAATAAAATAAAATAATTAATAATAGGATTGCGGTTGATGGGTGAACCCAGTAGCACATATCGTGACCTGAGTCAACCTAAAAATTAAACTAAGTTTTTATGTTTTTTTTTGAAAAGCAAGTTAATTTTATTGATAAGGAAATTATACAAAGAGGATTACAATATGAGTAACACTAATTTGAGTGAAACTCGAGGATCTATACTAGACATAAAATAAGAAACTAACAAGATGAATACCCTAATTTCGGAGCATTATTATCAAACTTAACATCAATCGCCAATAACCATGCCATCTTTATCAAAGTTACCAAATCCAGCAGCAATCCATTGAGTCCTAAAATACTTGAACTCGTGTGGTTGCCATTGATCGATTACTTCTTTTCCTGGAGGATTATGTTTATCCAAATAACTTTTTAGTTTCTTTTTTTCTGAATTCCGTAAGTTCCACCTATCATCAAATTTATCATTTATAGATTCTTCAATTATAATCTCATCAGTATTACCATCAGTATTACCCTCATCATCTACTAATACATAAAAAGGATTGTTTGTTTCAATTCTATCTTTAGAATATGTCTTATTATTACCTTCACCATCAATGCCCTTCCCTTTATCTCCTTTCCTCAAAACATTATGATTTTGACTTTTCTGGGACTCCACATTCCAATCTGTTTCCTCCACATCAATATTGTCTTTAATACCATAATTATTCTTAACTGCATTTTGCTTGATACCTTTTGCTTCGGTTGACTGCCTTTGACTTTTATTATTATCAAAATTCAACTTCTGAAAAACCCTTCCTTTCTTACCAACAACTTTAAAGCCGTCCTCAACACACTGGTTATTTAAATCAACTGTTTCACCATCATTGTTGATTTTCAAAGCGTCTTTTAACACTTGTGCCGATACTTCATCTTCTGTTTTAGGCCTAATTTTACAAGTATTAAAAGAGTGGCCAAACACTTTGCAATGAGTGCATGAAGGCGGTTTCCATTGATAGATCACCTCAAGTTTACCCACTTTGGCTGGAAAAGAACCAATCACAGGATAGGAAAATTCGACAAAGCTAGGAAGGTCATCATTTGCATTGACTTCAGTCAAAACTCTAGCAAACCCTAGTCTTCCACTTTTACTCAAACATCTATCTGAAGTAACTTTGTCCATCAACATAGGCCTACCAATACCACTAACAAGTTTACCTATACTTCTGCCACTCCATAGTTCAATTGGAATATTGTGAATACAAATCCAAATTGGGACTTTTTCAGGTTCAATTTTTTCAAGCCAAACCCCAGGTTCCCACTGATTCACAAAAAAAGGAACATTATTAACTAACCATGGACCACTCTCAAGCACCTCCTTCATACCCTTTTCACTTTTAAATTTGCATAAATAAAATCCTGCAGCTGTTTTGACGATTTCTTTAAGGTCATACCTCTACCACATTCTCCTTAGATGGGCATTAACAACCCTATAATCCATAGAAGTTCCAATAAAATACCCATATAATTGAAGAGAAAATGCACTACCACCCTTCTTAACCTCCTCAGCGGAGAAAACAACTCTCTTTTGACCATTAGACATTAAAACAGGTGGAATGAATTCCATTTTTAATTCCTCTTCATCTTTGTTTTGTTTTAAGAAGTCAGCAAAAGTGACGTTTTGATTTACCCATGCTCTTGGGGTTTTATTATCTGTATTGCCTTGCCCATCACTAGTCTCAACTCCCTCCTTTGTTACAGATTTAATCCCAGGAACAACATTATCATTATCACCACTATTATTATCCTGCATATTCATTAATGTTACATTGCTACCCAATGTAAATTGGGAGAAATCATCAGGAACAATAATTGACTCTCTAAAACTATCATTCTTAAATAACTTAACAACATTCTCAGCAGCAGCCACTAGGTTTACATCAACCTCATTATAACTACCATCTGTTGAACTCTTAAAGAATACAACAGGACTAGCAGAAACAGTCGGCTTAGCAACAGCAATTGTTTCACCAATAGATTTAGCAATAATATCATCATTATTAACTACAATATCATCAATAGAATGATCAGTTATAGCAGAATTCTTACCATACCCACCTTTCTTCCTGTTACCCTTGCGTTTTTTAATTACTTCAGGGAGTATTTTTCATTAACAGTACTAGAAGAATCACCCGCATAAGGAACAAATTGAGGACTCTTCTTTTCTTTAGAAGAACCATCCCCAACATTTCACTTCACCCTTCCTCTTTCTAGTACTATAGGTTTTCAGAACCATCCCCTCTGAATCATGATTATCATTTGAGCCACCAGTAGTAATTAAGTATGATCTCTGCTTGGTTGGGTCCTGCATAGATCCATCACTTGTTACTTTAGTCCCAACAGCAGCCAATTTACCAGTCACGCCTTCATCCTCCTTGCAAGAAGATTCTGATGACGCGTGTATGCTCATCTGATCATCCATATGACACGAAGAATTACCGTCTTCATGTGCAACCGTATCCAATCTAGGCGATTGATTAGATCCGGTAGATTGATCGAAGGATCTTCCTTCATGTTCGTCATCTAACCCTATTTGCCTATTCCTCAAAACCCAAGGAAAAGTTTGCACCTTCTTTTTCTTCTTCCCTCCTGATGTTTTCTCCTCTTGAATTGTTGAATTGTTACTCAATTTAGGGTTACCAAAAACCCCCAAATCTCTAAAAAGATGTAAAATATGGAGAATCAAGGCTTCTAGTAGCACTAGCAAGTAGTAACTAGGTTGATTACATCGTTAGATTCAACTTGGTATGAAAGTAAGGATCGGAATTGATAGGTGGTATCAGATAAATTACGTAAAATTGAAGCAAAATTGTGAAATTGAAAGCGTGAAATAGAAATTAAAGATCTGTAAATCAGCTTACGTTACGTGAAAGCAGATCCCTTAATGCCAATTGATAGGTTATTAGTGTCAAGTGGTATTGAAGATACAAAAGAAGAAATCGATTAAAGTTTGATGCTAGATATCGCACAGAGAGAGAGAAAATTCATAGAGAGAGACTAAGTTTTTATGTTTAAAACCCTAATTAGTTTCCTGCGATAAAGAAACCATTTCACAGCATTCGCTTCGGCTTCCTCTCTTTCGTTTACGGTGAGTCTTTCTACACCTCTGCAATGAACATTTCGTGGATTACAAACTACAGTATATAATTCATCATAATCTCTGTTTACTTTCATAATAGATAACTGACTGATGATTAAATGATTAATTGATATTTCGGTTCTTTAAAACACATTAATTGAGTTGGACCCTTAATTTTATTTCAATACCAGTTGTACTGTTGATGGTGTATTAGGATATTAATCATTATAGCTAACAATTTAGCACTAAATTCACTTGTATTTCAGCTTCTGTAATGCTCTGTTTCTTTATCCATTAATTGTGTAATTTTGCTGGTGATTTTTTACTTTGTTAACATACACTTATAATATTTGCTTGACTTGTTCAACCATTTATTTCCTTTTGAGACCGTGACAATTTTGTGGGAGTATATATAGATATTTATATTCATATATGTATATGTGTGTGTGTGGGTGGGGGGTGAGTGTGTGTGTGTGGATGTGTGGCTGTGTATTTTGATTGTTTGTATGTCTACTTGAAATTACATATTTCTGCGCATTATATTATCCATGATATCTGTCATACTGTTGTGCATTACTGCTATATATGTTTTCTTTTATGGCTACTTTGTATGGTTGCATCTTCTTAGACGCACATAACTCTTACAAGTACGTATGCCCGCACTATTTCGTTTTGATGAGCATTCCTGGCCGGAGGTCCTTTAGGAAGCAATCTCTTGGCTCTCGAGTAGAGAGAGGGACGATCTTATCTAGTCGCGGGTTCTATACCCGCGGGTGGTGTAGTGACTTCCTTCTAGTCTAGGGTTCGAGGAATGATTGTCTACACTCCACCTCCCCCATACCCTATATTCGTGGGATTGGGTGTTGTTGTTGTTGTTGTTGTTGTTGTTGTACTTGTTACTTGAACTACTTGTACAGTCTTTATAATGCAGTTGTTCGAGTTTGGCAGCTAGTTTTTATCTGAAGTTCTCCTTTGATTTGTTGCAGTTATTGGTGTAATTTGGTCGGGTCTCATGTATAACATTATTTTTTGTACTTATTATATGAAATTACTTCTATTATGCAGTACGTGCTCTCGATGATATCCAAAATTTACCACCTGTAATTTGAAATAATGATGGAGGTCAAAGAAGAAGAAGAAGATAGATTAAGTGCGTTATGGGACAGTATTATTCTTGAAATTCTGATGCATTTACCATACACCCAAACTCAATGCGCCATTAAAACACTTACTCTCTCCAAACGGTGGCTACATCTTTGGACCGACTATTTTAATATCAAATACCACAATCCCATCTCTTCAATTTGGCCTTCCGCTTTTCCCGGGTTTGAGTATGTCGCCGAAACCCTAATTCAATGTCGCCGATCAAACCTCGCTAAATTCCATATTACCGGCAACTACAGTGATCTACTTCAACCACATGTCAACAATTGGATTCGGTACGCTGTTAATTGTGAAGTCAAAGACCTTGATATAATTTTTAATAATACTGAGTATGTGCTAGAGGACTTTTTTTTCATCAATTCATGTTTTACTCGTCTAAATTTGTTCGGTTGTGTATTTAATCCAACCGGTGCCATTAGCTGGAACAAACTTACAAGATTGTCTCTTTCGCATACGGAATTAGATGAAGATATGATTGAAAATATATTATCTGGATGTCCTGTATTAGAAACTTTTGAGTTAGGATACTGCAATGGTTATACGTTGCTCGATATTACTTCGAAGAGTGTTAAGAATTTGGTGATTACTGGATACGGTGATCCGGAAGCTGATGAATATCCAGACATTGTTAAAATCAATGCTCCATATATTTCGTCACTAACGATTGGTGGAAGTTTATTAGTGTGGAATATTTTGTTGTTGAACGTGTCCTCTTTAATCGAAGGTAACTTAAATTTCATTAAATGTGAGAATTCTGAGACGAGTGATGAAGATATGTTTGGACTAACTATATGCCTTCTTCATGCCAAGAAGCTCAATATTGGGATTTTATGTAATAAGGTAAGATTACTATTTTTTCATGTAATAAGGTAAGATTTTAATCTCATTTTTGTTCCTTTGTGTTCAGGGGCGGGACATAGTATTACCTAAAGGGGTTATCCGCCCCACATGGATTTAACTGAAAAAAAATTCTACACTAATATTTTTTATACCAAAAAATAAGGTTTTTATTAGTGTTTACCCCTGCTGACAATGAAAAATTTATTAAATTTTTACACCCGCCCCATCTGTATCTGGGTTCAAGGTTCAAGTTCCGCCACTGTTTATATTCTTATTTTATTTTTTGCAGGTTTTCTCCCGTTTGGAAGCTAGAGGTTTCAGTTTTCCATCAAACTTGAAGGTTTTGGATTCAGAGGACGAAGCTAATTCCTTAATTTGGCATGGTAGTTATGGTGATTCATTAAACACTATAGAAGAAGAAGAAGATTGGAAGTTATGATTCATTTAACGGTGTATAAGTTTTCTGTAGCATTATTGGTACTTTACATGTATGTATGACTGATGTGCGTTCTGTTGCAGTGTTTTCACACGAGGGTAAGATCCGCGAGCTCACTTGATGGTCGAATAACTGTAAAATTACTCGAAGATGAAACAAAAGTTAAAGATAGAATTAGTGCATTACCAGATGGCTTACTTATCGAAATTCTGTCCCGTTTACCAAAGACAAAATATGCCATTAGAACAAGTACACTATCTAAACGATGGAGACATATTTGGACTTACATTCCTACTCTTATTTTTAAACGTGGCTATGGAGATGATTTTTCGACCTCTGATTTTTTTATGTCTGTTGACCAAACCCTAGCTCAATGTCGCCATTTGAAGCTTAATAAATTCGAACTGCATTGCTGTCGTGGTTATGATATTCAGTTTGAATCACGAGTCAAGGATTGGATCCATCATGTTATTACTTTGAATGTTGAAGAACTTTATTTGGATTTATTTAATAGGGGCTTGGAAGCTGAGTTTGTGTTAGATGAGTTTTTTTACACCAATTCTTGTATTACAAAAATGACTTTACAGGGATGTATATTTACTCCCACGGGTGCAATTCTGTAACATCCCGCCTTTTTCCATTTACTTTTCCGTTTAACTATTTAAGTTCCGTTATATGTTCATAACACATCTCGTTAATACGCGTTTGAATTATCTCGTTTAGGTAATTCCCGTACCCGGTTCCTAAGTTGAGGGACTAAAGTTGCCAAATGGAGAAAGAGATGACTAGGTCAACTAGTCAACTCTTTCCTCTCCATTCATTCTATCACCTCCCCCAAAATAATACTTCACCTTTTCCTCTCAAACCCTCAAACCTTCAATCATCATCTAAATTCGTTCAAGGAGGATTCGATCAAAACAAATTGCATATTTGAACTCCTCGTGATCTCCTCTTCGTTTCCATACCGATTTCATCAATTTTGGGTAACTTTCTAAAATCACTAATTCTTGTGTTCTTGAGATTTTTAAGTTATAAGGTTGTTAATTAGTGTCTATGGCTCGAGTCTAGTTTGTTTATGTGATTTGTATGCTCGTTTTTGATATTTTGATGTAACTAGTTCATATTGAAAGAATGCTTGCTTAATCTTGAGTTTTAGGTGTTCATATGTTGTTGAATGATGAAAGTTCATGTTTTAATTGTGTCCTAACATCACTAGCTTCAAATTGGTATGTAGGTTGACATGGATTAGTTTCATATGCAAGATTGTTGAATTTGTGATTTTGGATTAGGGTTTGATGAGCTTTACATGAACTTTTGATGCGTCAAATGCTATGAGATATTGTTGTTAAGTGTTTTGTTGCAATGTGTGTTTGATTACCTTCGAAACGGCATAACGTACATGTAAATTGGTTGCCCGAATCATAAAATGCGTTTTTGGAACTTAAACTTTGATTATGAATGTTTAATTACAGTTTTTGGTTGTTGTAAGTGGAAGTTTGATTGATGAAATGTACTTAGTTGTATTCCTCGTCAAAATACCTTTCCAACGATATATAATAGGCATTATAAGTGTTTGCGGGTCAAGAGTTGGGTTGGAAAAGGTTTTGGCTCGTGCATACTTTGGAAAAACAGAATCAGACCTGCACAGAGGGTGGCGCGGCGCGCCCCTACCCCGCGCGGCGCGCCAAATGGCCTGGCCAGAATTCTGTCCAACTTGGTCAATTTTTGAATAATGTTTGGCATGCTACGCACCTCCGATTAACATGTAACTTGGCCAACATGCTCATATATGATTTCTAAGATTAGAAAAATAGTTCGGAACCCGACCCGAACGTGTTGACTTTCGTTGACTTTGACCGACCAAAGTTTGACTTTTTGTCAAACTTAACCAAATGATTATGCAACCTTCCTAACTTAATTATATACTTGTATCTTGCATGAAACTTGGCAATTTGATTTCACATGCTAAATAATCGAGTCGTAACGAGCCATAGGACTAATTGAACATCTTTGACCTATCGTGTTTACCGTTATTGATACAACCTATTGTTTAGGTCAAGACTAGCATTGTTCTTTGCACACGTTTACTTGTTGAAGTACTTTACTACTCGTGCACTCAAGGTGAGATCATAGTCCCACTTTTACTCTTTTTGAACTTATATTTGGGATGAGAAAACATAAACGATTCTTTTGAACTAAGTGAACACAAGTACAGGAAAACAAACATTCTACATACGAGTTTAGAACAAAATCCTCAATTCGATTATCATTAGTTACACTTGCCGGGTGTAAGCGAGAACTTATGTTGTATGGATCCATATGGGTTTGACAAACCCTCATTCAAACGGTTCGCTACCGTTTACGAATGAAATATATTTTCGAGAAACAGTGTATGTTCTAGCACTAAGTGATGGGGTTCAATGGAAGGAAACGTTAAGCATTGATAATTGGGTGCTCGTGAAACAAACTTTTGGAATGTATTACTATTATTTCATTGATGCAAATCTTGTGGTTCACTTGTACTTACTTACTTAAACCTATGATTTCACCAACGTTTTCGTTGACAGATTTCTATGTTTTTCTCAGGTCCTTGAACGATACATGATACATGCTTCCGCTCATTATTTGATACTTGCATTGGATGTCGAGTATATGTGCATTTCATGGAGCGTCTTTTGACCTTACTTTAAACCGTGTCGCCTAGATTTCATTCGTATTATAACGTTGTAACTTAACTATTGGTTGAACAATTCTTGTAAACTTTGGGAACAATCTTTATTTTGAAATGAAGGCGACATATCTTTTGGTCAAACGTTGTTTTAAAGACTTATGACCACGTAACGGGACCTAAGTAGACGGCGCCGTCAATGACGATTTGGTCGGGTCGCTACAGATGGTATCAGAGCGTTGGTTGTAGGGATTTAGAGTTCATTAGTGTCAACCCCGAGTCATAGGGTACATTGGTGAGTCTAGACTACAACCGGCATATAGACTTGAAGTAGGAATTACTTGACTACTTGTGCATTTATACTCGAACGTTTCTACTCATA